>NC_068926.1:37792500-40192500 GCF_023091745.1 Budorcas taxicolor
AAATCAGGAAAGGAGGGTGTCAAGGCTATATATTGTCACCCTGCTTATTTAACTTATATGCAGAGTACATCATGAGAAATGCTGAGCTTGATGAAGCACAAGCTGAAATTAACATTGCTGAGAGACATATCAATAACCTCAGATATTCAGATGACACCATCCTTATGGCAGAAAGCAAAGGAGAACTAAATAGCCTCTTGATGAAAGTGAAAGAGGAGAGTGAAAAAGTTGGCTTAAAACTCAACATTTGGAAAATTATGATCATGGCATCTGGTCCCATCACTTCATGGCAAATAGGTGGGGAAACAATGGAAACAGTCACAGACTTTATTTTTGGGGGCTACAAAATCACTGCAGATAGTGACTGCCACCATGAAATTAAGAGACGCTTGCTCCTTGAAAGAAAACCTATGACCAACCTAGACAGCATATCAAAAAGCACAAACAGTACTTTGTCAATTAAAGTCCATTTAGTTAAAGCTACGGTTTTTCCAGTAGTCATGTACGGATGTGAGAGTTGGACTATAAAGAAAGCTGAGCAATGAAGATCTGATGTGTTTGAACTGTGGTGTTGGAGAAGACCCTTGAGAGTCCCTTGGACTGCAAGGAGATTCAAGCAGTCAATCCTAAAGAAATCAGTCCTGAATATTTATTGGAAGGACTGATGCTGAAGCTGAAAGTCCAATACTTGGCCACCTGATATGAAGAACCAACTCATTGGAAAAGTCCCTGATGCTGGGAAAGATTGAAAGTGAAAGGAGAAGGGGATCACAGAGGATGAGATGATTGGATGACATCACCAACTGAATGGACATGAGTTTGAGTAAGCTCCAGGAGTTGGTGATGGACAGGAAGCCTGGCGTGCTGCAGTCCATGGGGTTGCAAACAGTCAGACATGACTGAGTGACTGAACTGACTGACTGATAATTACCTTTTCTTTTTAAGAAAATTACTTTTTTTCTGGCACATTTTATACAGCTAGCTTCATTGTGCATCTTCATGATGATATTCTTACATAATGTGTTTCTCTAACTTAATTTGACTTTTTTTTTTATGAAACAACTTGATGTATTATACTATTGAAATCATATGCTCCATGTTTGTTAGTCGCTCCATCATGCCTGATGTTTCTGTGACCCCAAGGACTGTAGTCCGCCGGGTTCCCCTGTCCATCGAATTCTCCAGACAAGAATACTGGAGTGGGTAGGAATTCCTTTCCCCAGGGGATCTTCCAGACCCAGGGATTGAACCCAGGTCTTTCACATGGTATGCAGATTCTTTACCATCTGAGCCAGCAGGAAAGCCCCATATGCTGCTGTTTAATTCAGATCTCATTAATCATATTTACATTTTTACATTCTAAGTGAGTAGAGATTGTGATTTCATATTTTGTAAGGATTACATATGTTAAAGTAAAAACAAAAGAAGCTACATATTCTTAGATCTTTAAGAATTCTCACAAAAGACACATCTACCTACTATTTGCCATGCAGCTTACCTTAGCACTTTTCAAATATCCTGTTGACACTTAAATTCAATTTCCTAGACCACTGGGACAGTGTAGTGCAAATTTATTAATATAAGCTGATCATTTCTCTGGCTTTTTAAATTTTACCTCTCTCTTGATTATGAGGTACAAATAGTAAATACCTTAAAAACATGTAATCCAACTCATTTTCTCTAGTAACAATCATTTTGTTTAGTCAGTTTTGAGCTTAGCAAAATAAAATAAGCTTAGTAAAGTAAAGCTTAGTAAATAACCTTTGTAAATTAGCTTAAAAAAAGCTTAGTAAATAAAATAATATCTTACAAGTTAATTTACTTTTGATGTAGTTCTTGATTGTGGATGTTACGATCATTCTGATGATAAAAATGACAGAAAATGAACCAGTTGGAAACTAGAGAACTCCTTAGAAATCTCATAATTTAGTCCAAAATTTCATTATAGTCTTCACAAAGTGATCAATACCTTTCAAGAGAATTAAAATTTGCATTAACCCAGTTGACCATTTTCAAGTAAATCCTAGGACTATTACATAACAAAATAAGCAAATGCAGATGTCTGCCATTAATTACCTCTCCCTAAACCAATCTCTTTAAACCAACTAGTCTAATCATTTTATAATTTTTAAATAAAATTACAGAAGGTTAACACTTTACATTAAGAATAAGGATCACCACACTTAGAATACTCTGATGTTGAGAGCTTCCATTCTGTTTGAAATAATCTTCTATTTTGAATCACAGAATTATAGAAACTATTTTGTAGAAGTCTATATTTAATTTAGTCCTTCTTCAAAATTAACAATACTCTATTTTGGTCATGATATTTATTTATTATTTAAAAGTATATATAATAAAATTATGCTGAAATAATTTGTGACAAAACAGCAAATTATTTTTTATTGAGGTATAATTAATGTGAAATACCTTATCCTTCATATTTTCAAGAAAGTGATTCACAATTTTAAAGTTTATACTCCAGTTATAAAATCAGCCGTATGCCCTGTGTTGTATAATATAACCTTATAGCTTATTTATTTTACACCTAGTTCTTTGCAACACATAAGTCTCTATCCCTATTTTGCTCCTCCCCTTTTGCCTGCTCATAACTATTAGTTTGTCCTCTATATCTCTGAATCTGATTCTTTTTTGTTACATTCACTAATATGCTGTAGTTTTTAGATTCCACATTTAAGTGATATCATGCTGTAAGTCTCTTTATCTGCTTGATGTTTCACTTATAAATACCCTTCTAGTTCATCTGTGTTTTTGCAAATGGAAAAAAATATATGTAACGGCTGAATAGTATTCTCTTGTGTATATATACCATATCTTCCTTTTTTAAAACTATATTTTGTATTAGGTATAGCTGATTAACACATCTTCTTTATATATTTATCTGTTGGGCATTTAGGTTGATTCCATATCTTGGCTATTGCAAATAATGCTGCATTATTTACAGTATTATTATTTAAAGCTACATGAAGCAATTTTAGCTATCAGAATTAGTATTTTTAGGTGATTAAAAAATAAATAGTCCCATGAATGGAATTGCTGAGTCATGTGGTAGTTCTATTTTTCTTTTTTTTTTTGAGAAATGTCCATACTTTTTTCTATATTGGTTGCACCGATTTACACTCCCACTAACAGTGCACAAGGACACCCTTTTCTCCACATTCTCACCAACATTTGTTACTTGTTCATTTTGATGATCTCCATACTGATAGTTGTGAGGTGATATCTCATCGTGATTTTACTTTGCATTTCTCTGATAATTAAAGATGTTAAGGATCTTTGTATGTGCCTTTGGTTATTTGCATGGAATCCTTGGAAAATTGTCTATTTAGATCTTCTGCCCATTTAATTGTTCTTTTTTTTATGTTGAGTTGTATAAGCTGTTTATATATTTGGGATATTAGCCTCTTCTTGGTCATATAATTTGTGAATATATTCTCTCATTTAGTAGGCTGTCTTTTTGTTTTGTCAGTGGATTCCTTTGCTGTGTGAACACTTTTAAGTGCAATTATGTCTCATTTGTTAATTTTTGCTTTTGTTTCCTTTGCTTTAGGAACTAGATTAAAAAAAAATGCTATGATTTTTGTCAAAGAATGCCCTATGTTTTTTCTAGGAGTTTTACAGTTTCTGGTCTTATATTTAGGTCTTTAATCCTTTTTGAGTTTATTTTTGTATATGGCATTAGATTTTCTAATATCATTGTTTTATGTGTAGCTGTCCAGTTTTCCCAGAACCATTTATTGAAAATGATGTCTTTACTCCAATATATATTTTTCTTCCTGTGTCAAAAATTAATTTCCCATAAGTGTATGGGTGACAAGACTTTTAAGGGAGATCCAGGGGTCTATTTCTTTTTTTCTTCTTTCTTCAATTCACATTAGTTGAATAAAGACCCTTACTCTAGACACCCTTCAACTTCCTAGGGCTCAGTCTCATTTTATATTTGCTAATATGAAGAATTTCTCTATATTTTCCCTGAGTTTGTGACTATTCTTTAGAAATTTGAATATATCTTGAATATTAGAAAGATAATCCATTTATTTATGAATAACCTTGGGTGTACCCATAATTTTTTGGAAGCAAAATGCCACCTACAAATTGGCACCTGCCCCATAAAGAATCTGCTTGTAAAGTAGGAGGTCCATGTTTGATTCCTGGGTCAGGAAGATTCCCTGGAGGAGGAAATGGCAACCAATTCCATTATTCTCTCCTGGAAAATCTCATGGACAGAGGAGCCTGGTGAGCTACAGTCCAAGGGGTCAAAAAGAGTTGGACATGACTGAGCAACAAACACACATACGTACCTACATCTACATGGGTTGAATTTTGAGCCTCTGCAACTGCTGATCTTCATCACCCCTCGAGGGGAGTTTAGGGTGGAGATCAGGCATGAGATACTCTGTGCTCCAGGACAAATGGGTAGAAAATTTCTTCAGAGAGATATTTTCAGGAGAAAATTTTATGAGTCCAATTTTGCATCTCCTCATGTCTAGAAAAGCTCTAAAATCCTTCATGGTTACATCAGCTCCTTGTAACTAAGAGTAACCTTCATGAGACTAGCAGCAAACTTTTGCAAAGAAAAAAAAAAAAGTGCTGAATTGGAAGTACTTTCCCTTCACCAAAATCATATATGTACGGACATTCCCCCTACTTGTTGGAACAATTTCAAAGAGGTATCTGAAATGCTTTCTCCCAGGCTATAGTACTAATTTTTCCCCAAATAAAACTTAACTCATAACTCTTACATTGTGCTTTAAAAAAAAAAAAAAAAAACAGAAGTCACACTCTACAGGCATGAAAGAAATCTTATTGCTGAATGTGATATATACATAACCAAGTTCAGAGTACATTGCAAAATTTTTCTTTAAAATCTCCCCTTTGGGTAAGCTATCAACACATATACCATCTACCTCTGCTAGGCATCAGGGGATCCTTCATCATTTTTCATACCTAAAGTCTTCTTGCAATTTTATACGAGTCCTCCCTCACCTATCTGATCCTGGTTCTCCAACAGTGGACCAAAAGTGGAAATGATGGGAATGTTTGGGGGTTTTTCAGGTCCCTCAAAATGATACCAATAATTGCTTCTACATTGTGAATTATGATTTCTCCTGTTGATTTTGAGCATCTCTTTCATCTGAACTGTTTGCACAATTTCAGTAACAGGGCTTGTCTCTTCCCTTGCTACCAAGGACAATTTAGACCATTTTTCCTTTCCTGGTATGGATTCATGTTGATGTTTGGCAGAAAACAACAAAATTCTGTAAAGCAATTATCCTTCAATTTAAAAATTAATAAATTTTTTAAAAAGACACTGAGGTTAGGAGGAAATGAGGAAAGTGGTTTCTAAACTCCCTGAATGGAGGGAGGGGGTCATTCTGGCCTTTATATCACTCTTCTTAGAGGAATGTTTTAAACAGATTTAAAATGAGGCTACACTTCCCCTGTGGATTACTGAGTAGAGAGGACTAGAGTGTGCCTCTCCAAGTAGCTCCTGTCACTTGTGGTAGTGGCAGTGATGGGAGGAGGTCTCTTCTAGGATCCACGCCACATTTCAGGTCAGAAGATTCACCAATGGATTGTGTGTGTGTGTGTGTGTGTGATTTCTTCACGGAGATTTTGCTTGTTTCTTATCTTTTGATGCCAAGAATCACATACCCTCATTTCTCTGACAACTTTTTGTATTTACATTACAACTCACAACACATTCTGTCATGTCTTTACCCTACATATACTGAGTTGTGGATTCATTAGCCTCCTGCTTCAGATGTTTCCACTAAAACACTTCAGGGGTTTTCCCACTTGATCCATTGATAAATTGAAAGAGATGAGTGTGGGAGGAGAGCCAGATGCTTCATCCACACTGGAAAATGATAGGGGGATTTGAGCATGGTTATTAGGGTCAGAATTTTAAGGTAGGTAGTGTGGACCCACACCACAACCCTCCATTACCTTATTCCTTTAGATAGACTGCTCATCTTGTTAAGTCTGTAAAGTCTCTCTAGGAGGGTTCACTTTAAGAATATGGATGATTTTTGCTAACTATAACACTTTTGGAAAATACAAATGCACAAAATCATCTCTTTATCAGACTAGGTTCAAACCAGGGAACTATAAAGAGAAAATGTATTTCTCTTACACCTTAAATTCATCAAAGTGTTTATCTTTTATCCTGGATGAATGTTTTACAGTTCTGATGTTTCTTTAAAGAAACAGGGGAAAAAGAGTGCTGATGCATTCTAAATCTAGTAACTTTTTTATTTTTTGAAAATATTTTAAATAGCCTATCTTAACATGAAAGACTTTTCTCTGAAAACACAACGTTGAAATGTCTGAATGTCTGCAGTCATGTGGGATCAGAAGAGCCACCCTCTTAGCAACTCTACTTTCTGTTCTTTCCAAAAGTGTTCAGGGTCATCTGCATAATCCCTAGGATCATAGGATATTTTTTTCTGAAACAACACACATATCTTTCTCTGTCCATTTGTAAAACATAGTATAAATCTACAAAATATTTCATTATTTACTAATAATTCCTTTGGTTCCCTCAGCATATCTTTTATGTTCTTATATTTATGGGGACTATTTTCACATTTAAAATAATATTTTATATCTTATGACATCCGTTATATGTGGAATCTAAAAAAGCAATAATACAAATGATCTTACTTACAAAACAGAGAGGCTTACAGACTTAAGGAACGAACTTATGGTTATCCATATACACTTCTATATTTAAAATGGATAGCCAATGAAGAGCTATTGTATAGCACAGGGGACTCTTCAATGTTATATGGCAGCCTGGATGGGAGGGGAGTTTAGGAGAGAAAAAATACATGTATATGTACGGTCAAGTTGTTTTGTTGTTCACCTGAAACTATCACAACATTGTTAATTGACTATGCCCCAATACAAAATAAAAAACTTAAAAAAAAAAATGCTCTTCAAAATTCTTGGCAGGAGCTGCATTATTCAGTGCATACACCCATTACTCTCTTCAGCTCGATCTTTCCTCACTGATCTCTGTACCTTCCATCTAGGCAAACCTTCACTCCTATCTACAGTGCTTTAGGGTTACATAATTTATATCAGTTGTGGCTACAGACACAGATTGTCAGCTGGGCTCTTTGAATATTTGAGTTGTTTCCTCTCTTGCTCATTCCCCAGCCCACTCATGGAGTGAGATAGAATACTTCTCCTTGTGGTGTTATACTCAATTATTTGAAGACTAAAAACAAATCTGTTGAAATTATTAAGGCTTTCATTTGTCCTGAGCATAAACAGAAAATAAGGAACACAATTGGGTATTGTTTCCTTACCACTGATACAATAGGAGGGCATCAAATTGTGCTTTAGTGATAGATAAGCTTATAGAAGGAAATAATTTTGCCACACTACAATTTAATGAGAACAGATTAGAGTCAGTAGAGGAATTTAATCCTAACACTATTTAAGGTTTGTTTACTCCAGCTTATATATTAAGGCATTTGCCAGACAATTCCATATTTTCACCAGTAGTAATGATATAAATAAAGGGACAAAGTAGGTGAATAAATATTAATAGTTAATCCCACTAGGTAGAGAAATGCAAATGGAAAAAATATGAGAGACTCCAGTAAATTAATGATCACCTAAGAAAAGAGGTGTGATTAATCACATAACCAAAGCAGACTTTCTCAGCAACACACCATGCAGCACAAGCATGTGAGAGGCCCCCAACCCTAAAACAATGGTCGCATGAGAATCACATCCTGCCCAGTGAACTTAGTAAGTCAATGACCCCTAAGAGATACTCTATGCACACATAAAAACCAGCAATTTATGGAAAGGTGACATTTCAAAGTATTGCACTGAGACATGAAATACTACTTCCATAGTGCTATGATAGTTCTGGCTTGATCACACAGGGACAAGAAAACTCCCTTGCCCAGTCTGGAGGAGCAGCTGATGATGGAAACATGACATCTACTCAGAATGAGGAAGGGAGTGGTCTTTTTCTTATCTCCACTTTTCCTTTGATTATATAATTGTAGCCCAATAAGTACTTGAGCCTCTCGCTCGCCCAATTGCAAGCCTCACAAGTATTTTATTCCAACAAACTGTGGAAAATTCTTAAAGAGATGGGAAGACCAGACCACCTGACCTGCCTCCTGATAAATCTGAATGCAGGACAAGAAGCAACAGTCAGAACTGGACATGGAACAACAGACTGGTTCCAAACTGGGAAAGGAGTATGTCAAGGCTGTGTATTGTCACCCTGCTTATTTAACTTATATGCAGAGTACATCATGAGAAACAGTGGACTGGATGAAGCACAAGCTGGAATCAAAATTGCCAGGGGAAATATCAGTAACCTCAGATATGCAGATGACACCACCCTTATGGTGAAAAATGAAGAAGAACTAAAGAACCTCTTGATGAAAATGACAGAGAAGAGTAAGAAAGTTGGCTTAAAGCTCAACATTCAGAAAACTAAGATGACATCATCTGGTCCCATCACTTCATAGCGAATGGATAGGGAAACCGTGGAAACAGTGAGAGATTTTATTTATTTATTTATTTATTTATTTATTTATTTTGGCGGGGGGTGGGGGTGGGGGCTCCAAAATTGCTGCAAATTGTGATTGCAGCCATGAAATTAAAAGACGCTTGCTCCCTGGAAGAAAAGTTATGACCAACCTAGAGAGCATATTAAAAAGCAGAGACATTATTTGCCAACAAAGGTCCGTCTAGTCAAAGTTATGGTTTTCCCAGTAGACATGTATGTCTGTGAGAGTTGGACTATAAAGAAAGCTGAACGCCAACGAATTGATGCTTTTGAACTGTGGTGTTGGAGAAAACTCTTGAGAGTCCCTTGGACTGCAAGGAGATCCAACCCGTCCATTCTAAAGGAGCTCAGTCCTGAATAGTCATTGAAAGGACTGATGTTGAAGCTGAAGCTCCAATACTTTGGCCACCTGATGAGAAGACCTGACTCATTTGAAAAGACCCTGATGTCGGGAAAGATTGAAGGCAGGAGGAGAAAGGGACAACAGAAGATGAGATGATTGGATAGCCTCACAGACTCAATGGGCATGAGTTTGAGTAAACTCCAGAAGTTGTTGATGGACAGGGAGGCCTGGCATGCTGCAGTCCATGGGGTTGCAAAGAGTCAGACATGACTGAGCAGCTAACTGAAATGAACTGTCCTGTTGGTGAATTCTTTCTGTGATGAGACATAAAGAAATATGGTAGTGGAGCTCTTTGAAGCCTCAGCCATTTACTGAAACTAGTGGTTTCAGTAAAGAAGAGTCCTTCAGTTGGTGTCATTCAGTGGCATGTCAAGTTTGAGGTGAGTGGAGACATATTTCCTGGATTCAGACAGCAAGGTATTGCATATCTTGCAGATAATTCAGAAACAAAAAAACTAACTGAATATTGGTCATCTTTATTTTGCAATATACACTTGTGATTTAAATAAAGTCACTGATAAAAAAATTGTTCAAAGATGCATATCTCTCTCTATATATATATATATATATACACACACACATATATGTGTATACATATAAACATGTGCATGTGTTTTAAAATAACACGTTTATTTTGGTA
Organism: Budorcas taxicolor; assembly: GCF_023091745.1. Classification (NCBI taxonomy): domain Eukaryota; kingdom Metazoa; phylum Chordata; class Mammalia; order Artiodactyla; family Bovidae; genus Budorcas; species Budorcas taxicolor. The sequence goes on from NC_068926.1 coordinate 37,802,110, forward strand.
CACATGCTTTAACAAGCATTCTCTTTTATATGTAATCTTCAAAGAAGTTAATTTGGAAAATTCTCAGTTATGCAGCTAATGCTTGAATCACATAAATTTTGTTTTGAAAAAATTAAACATATTTTTAAAGGCTTACCTCAAGAAACAAGAAAAAAGTCAAATAAATAACCTAACTCTATACCTAAAGCAACTAGAAAAGCAGGAAGTGAAGAACCCCAGGGCTAGTACAAGGAAAGAAATCTTAAAAATTAGGGCAGAAATAGATACAAAAGAAACAAAAGAGACAATAGCAAAAATCAACAAAGCCAAAAGCTGGTTCTTTGAGAAGATAAATAAAATAGACAAATGATTAGCTGGACTCATTAAAAAAAAAAAAAAGGAGAAAAGTCAAATCAACAAAATTAGAAATGAAAATGGAGAGATCACAACAGACAACACAGAAATACAAAGGATCATAAGAGCCTTATCAGCAACTATATGCAAATAAAATGGACAACTTGGAAGAAATGGACAAATTCTTAGAAAAGCACTACTCTCGTAAACTAAACCAGGAAGAAATAGAAAATCTTAACAGACCCATCACAAGCACAGAAATTAAAACTGTAATCAGAAATCTTCCAACAAACAAAAGCCCAGGACAAGACGGCTTCACAGATGAATTCTACCAAAAATTTAGAGAAGAGCTAATGCCTTTCCTACTCAAACTCTTTCAGAAAATTGCAGAAGAAGGTAAATTTCCAAACTCATTCTATGAGGCCACCATTCCCCTAATACCAAAACCTGACAAAGATTCCACAGAAAAGGAAAACTACAGGCCAATATCACTGATGAACATAGATGCAAAAATCCTTAACAAAATTCTATCAAACAGAATCCAACAGCATATTAAAAAGATCATACATCTTGACCAAGTGGGCTTTATCCCAGGGATGCAAGGATTCTTCAATATCTGCAAATCAATCAATGTAATATGCCACATTAGCAAATTGAAAAATAAAACCCATATGATTATCTCAATAGATACAGAGAAAGGCCTTAACAAAATTCAACATCAACAACATTTATGATAAAAACCCTCCAGAAAACAAGAATAGAAGGAATATACCACAACATAATAAAATCTATATATAACAAACCCACAGCAAACATTATCCTCAAGGGTGAAAAATTGAAAGCATTTCCCCTGAAGTCAGGAACAAGATAAGGGTGCCCACTCTCACCACTACTATTCAACATAGTTTTGGAAGTTTTGGCCACAGCAATCAGAGCAGAAAAATAAATAAAAGGAATCCAGATTGGAAAAGAAGAAGTAAAACTCTCACTGTTTGCAGATGAAATGATCCTCTACATATAAAACCCTAAAGATTCCACCAGAAAATTACTAGAGCTAATTAATGAATATAGTAAAGTTGCAGGATATAAAATAAACACACAGAAATCCCTTGCATTCCTATACACTAACAATGAGAAAACAGGAAGAGAAATTAAGGAAAAAATTCCATTCACCATTGCAAAGTAAAGAATAAAATACTTAGGAATATTTCTACCTAAAGAAACTAAAGGCCTATATAGAGAAAACTATAAAACACTGGTTAAAGAAATCAAAGAGGACACAAATAGATGGAGAAATATACCGTGTTCATGGATCAGAAGAATCAATATGGTGAAAGAGAGTATATTACCCAAAGCAGTCTATAGATTCAATTCAATTCCTATCAAGCTTTCAATGGTATTTTTCAGAGAACTAGAACAAATAATTTCACAATTTGTATTGAAATACAAAAAACCTCTAATAGCCAAAGCAATCTTGAGAAAGAAGAGTGGAACTGGAAGAATCAACTTGCCTGACTTCAGGCTCTACCACAAAGCCACAGTCATCAAGACACTATGGTACTGGCACAAAGACAGAAGTATAGATCAATGGAACAAAATAGAAAGCCCAGAGATAAATCCAAGCACCTATGGACACCTTATCTTTGACAAAGGAGGCAAGAATATACAATGGAGAAAAGACAATCTCTTTAACAAGTGGTGCTGGGAAAATTGGTCAACCACTTGTAAAAGAATGAAACTAGAACACTTTCTAACACCATACACAAAAATAAACTCAAAATGGATTAAAGATCTAAATGTAAGACCAGAAACTATAAAACTCCTAGAGGAAAACATAGGCAAAACACTCAATGACATAAACCACAGCAGGATCCTCTATGACCCACCTCCCAGAATATTGGAAATAAAAGGAAAAATAAATAAATGGTGCCTTATTAAAGTTAAAAACTTCTGCACAACAAAGGAAAATATAAGCAAGGTGAAAAGACAGCATTTAGAATGGGAGAGAATAATAGCAAATGAAGCAACTAACAAAGAATTAATCTCAAAAATATACAAGCAACTCCTGCAGCTCAATTCCAGAAAAATAAATGACCCAAACAAAAAGTGGGCCAAAGAACTAAATAGACATTTCTCCAAAGAAGACATACAGATGGCTAACAAACACATGAAAAGATGCTCAACATCACTCATTATCAGAGAAATGCAAATCAAAACCACAATGAAGTACCATTTCACACCAGTCAGAATGGTTGCTATCCAAAAGTCTACAGGCAATAAATGCTGGAGAGGGTGTGGAGAAAAGGGAACCCTGTTAACACTGTTGGTGGAAATGCAAACTAGCACAGCCACTATGGAGAACAGTGTGGAGATTCCTTACAAAACTGGAAATAGAACCCATATGACCCAGCAATCCCACTGCTGGGCATACACACCGAGGAAACCAGAATTAAAAGAGACACGTGTACCCCAATGTTCATTGCAGCAGTATTTATAATAGCCAGGACATGCAAACAACCTAGATGTCCATCAGCAGATGAATGGATAAGAAAGCTGTGGTACATATACAGAATGGAATATTACTTGGCCATTAAAAAGAATACATTTGAATCAGTTCTAATGAGGTGGATGAAACTGGAGCCTATTATACAGAGTGAAGTAAGCCAGAAAGAAAAACACCAATACAGTATACTAACACCTATATATGAAATTTAGAATGATGGTAATGGTAACCTTGTATGTGAGACAGCAAAAGAGACACAGATGTACAGAACAGTCTTTTGGACTCTCTGGGAGATGGTTAGGGCGGGATGATATGGGAGAATGACATTGAAACTTGTAAATTATCACATGTGGAACAAATTGCCAGTCCAGGTTGGATGCATGATACAGGGTGCTTGGGGCTGGTGCACAGGGATGACCCAGAAGGATGGGATGGGGAGGAAGGTGGGAGGGCGTTCAGGATGGGGAACACATGTATACCCATGGCAGATTCATGTCAATGTATGGAAAAACTGATACAATATTGTAAAGTAAAATAAATAAAACTGAGATAGAAAAAAAATATATATATTAGATTTTTCAATCAAACAACAAAAAATTAAAGACTAAATTCATCAAGATTTGCAGTTGCTTCAGTTCACTTAAGGCTCAATTTTGCCTCTAACTACTGTGGTGCTATGCTTTCTTGCATTTAAACAGTGGATTGCAGTAAACAACAATAGCACAGTGATTATAAAAACAAAGGAAAAGGACGAGGTATTTCAATTTTGTCTTTCTAATTGATCAGTTGAAAGTTGTGTTTAGACTTTTTGATGACGGCCATTCTGATCAGCCTGAGATGATACTTCATTGTGGTTTTGATTTGCATTTCTCTAATAATGAACGATGTTGAGCACCTTGTCATGTGTTTATTAGCCATCAGTATGTCTCCTTTGGAGAAATGTCTGTTTAGTTATTTGGCCTATTGTTTGATTGGGTTTTTCACTTTTCTGGTATAGAGCTGCATGAACTGCTTGCATATTTTGGAGATTAATTATTTGTCAGTTGTTTTATTTGCTATTATTTTCTCCCATTCTGAAGGCTGCTTTTTCACCATATAGTTTCCTTCTTTGCGCAAAAACTTTTAAAGCAATTACTCTGGGAGGGGGGTCATAGAAGTTCTTGCCTTGATTTATGTTGGATAGTGTTCTGCCTAGGTTTTCCTCTAAGAGTTTTATAGTTTCTGGACTTATATTTACATCTTTAATTCATTTTGAGTATATTTTTGTGTATAGTGTTAGAAAGTATTCTAGTGTGATTCTTTTACACATGGTTGACTAGTTGCCCCAGTGCCACTTGTTAAACAGATTGTCTTTTCTCCATTGTATATTTTTGCCTCCTTTGTCAAAGATAAGGTGTCCATGGGTATTTGTTTTTTTCTCTGGGATTTCTATTTTATTCCATTGATCTATATTTCTGTCTGTGTGCCAGTACCATGCTGTCTTGATGACTGTAACTTTGTAGTATAATCTGAAGTCAGGAAGGTTGATTCCTCCAGTTCCATTATTCTTTCTCAAGATTGCTTTGGCTATTCAAGGTACTTTTTGTGTGTGTTTCCACACAATTTGTGAAATTGTTTGTTCTAGTTCTCTGAAAAATACCATTAGATTGATAGGAATTGTGTGGAATCTATAAATTGCTTTGAGTAGTATATTCTTTTTTCACTGTATTGATTCTTCTAATCCAAGAACATGGTACATTTCTCTATCTATATGTATCATCAATAAATGCTGGAGAGGATGTGGAGAAAAGGGAACCCTCTTACACTGTTGGTAGGAATGCAAACTAGTACAGCCACTATGGAGAACAGTGTGGAGATTCTATTAAAAAAAAAAAAAAAAAGTGGAAATAGAACTGCCACATGATCCAGCAATCCCATGCTGGGGATACACATCAAGGATAGCAGAGCTGAAAGAGACACATGTACTCCGATGTTCACTGCAGCACTGTGTACAATAGCTAGGACATGGAAGCAACCTAGATTTCCACTGGATGAATGGATAAGGAAGTCGTGGGACATATGCACAATGGAATATTGCTCAGCTATAAAAAGGATGCATATGAATCTGTTCTAATGAGGTGGATGAAACTGGAGTCTATTATACAGAATGAAGTGAGTCAGAAAGAGAACACCAATGTAGATTAACATATATATATGGAATTTAGAAAGATGGTAATGATGAGCCTATATGCAAAGCTCAAAAGAGACACAGAGGTAAAGAACAGACTTTTGGACTCTGTGAGAGAAGGTGAGGGCAGGATAACTTGAGAGAAAAGCACTGAAACATGTATATTACCATATACAAAATAGATGACCATTGTGAGTTCGATGCATGAAACAGAAAGAAGTTCTGAGTGCGTTATAGACCCCTAGCTGCTCCAAGGAATTACCTGTGGACTTAAAAAAAAAAAAAAAAGCTTACTGGGAAGTACTAACATCCTTTGATTTTTGGTTTGGTTATTCACTTCTCTTCTATATTAATAAAAAAATCAAAGAAATAAACAAACAAAAAAGAACCAGGGGAGGAAAAAATCTGATTGCAGAGGAATTCTGAACTTACAAGCATTTGAATAGAAAATTTCCTGAGTGATGAATTTTACTGCTATATGCATTCAAAATAAGCAGCACAAGCACATTTGTGCCATTCATTTCCATACAATTTCTAAAGTTATTACCTATTTGGAATATTATCCACTTTTCATGTACAACATAAAAATTTATGATGGATACCCTTTAAATGTGTATCTAAAAGTATGCATTACAATAAAGTATGATTTGTGATGGGAATAAGCATTGCATTTTTATTTTTAATTACCTTTCTCTAAGAGATGAACTCAGGGAAATATCAAAGTAAGATATAACATCACAGATGAGTACTTCAGTATGACTGCATATTATATTAAACATTCCCTATATTAATAATCAGAGTTACTCCTCTACTAAATAACCACACAGATCTGAATTCAGGTTTTCTTTTTTATGGAAATGATTATTGAATTACACATCCATATTCTTTTCCTCATTATCCCATAATATAGTATTCTTCAGAATAGGAATATTTGTAGGGTTTCAAATATGTTCCTTGAGTTATAAGAGATTCTTTTATGTATTTTGTATCATCTTAGGTGACAATTATGTTTGTATAATCTAGACACTAAATGATTCATAACTGTGCTATCCTAATATATTTTTTTGTCATAAAATGTGAAGTAGTGTAAAATGAAACTATGCAGGATAGTCATCATATAAAAATGAAACCTTCCATTTAAGTTTGGTAGTTACAACTTTATAAATAGTATGCAATGTCAGCAAGTTTGCAAGGAAATAAAGTTAAAAAGTACATTGAAAGCAAAATAAATAGAAAAGAGCAGAATGTTAAGTATCCTTGTTCACTAATTTTGTGCTACGTTTACAACCTATGGTAGAACTCTGTGTGTAAAGATAACCATACTCTCTGGTAAAAGTGTAATCAAATAATTGCTAATGCAAAAACTCTGAAACATGACTCAGCATGCCATTTTCCAGATGGTATCACAAGTCATCTTCACAGAGAATGCTCTTTTTACTGCCTTTTTCAGATGCAGAAATTATCCCCAAAGTAATGAGGGTTTACTGTATCCTCAGATACTAAAATATTATATAGTAGTTCTTGAATGTGTCCAATTTAATTCTTAGAAGTAAAGAAGATGGAAGTAAAATTCATAGCACTCCCTTATAGGCAATGGCCGGCCAGCAATCAGGCATCCCATTTACAGGAATATACAGAATCAAGGGAGGTAAAGTAGGTTTAGGGGCTCAAACAAGTTAGCTCTGAATACAAGTTGAATGCCATGCCAATGAGAGGGTAACAGGCAGGAAGGCCAGGGTCTCCAAACGGAGGAAATAGCCTGCAAGTGTCAGACATTTTTATCTCTCTGAAGTGGCAGGAGGAAACAAACTAGCGATATTTTTTCCTTCTCTATCATGTATGGATGTGAGAGTTGGACTGTGAAGAAGGCTGAGCACCAAAGAACTGATGCTTTTGAACTGTGATGTAGGAGAAGACTCTTGAGAGTCCCTTGGACTGCAAGGAGATCCAACCAGTCCATTCTGAAGGAGATCAGCCCTGGGATTTCTTTGGGAGGAATGATGTTAAAGCTAAAACTCCAGTACTTTGGCCACTTCATGCGAAGATTTGACTCATTGGAAAATACTTTGATGCTGGGAGGGATTGGGGGCAGGAGAAGAAGGGGACGACAGAGGATGAGATGGCTGGATGGCATAACTGACTCGATGGACGTGAGTCTGAGTGAACTCCGGGAGTTGGTGATGGACAGGAAGGCCTGGCGTGCTGCGATTCATGGGGTCGCAAAGAGTCGGACACGACTGAGTGACTAAACTGAACTGAACTGATACAAATTTAAAAGGAGGTTTCTCTTAAAATTCTGTGTTGCCATGACACCTGGTTTCACCTGAAGTTAACTATTCTCAAACCTAGAGATAACCAATGCCTTTTTCTCATGGAAATGTTTATGTTAAGCTATGCTAATGTACTATGCATTTACTCCAAACTTTGTCTTCAAATGGGTTCTGCCTTTTGGCTCAGAACCTACTTGATAAACCAGTATGTTACACTCTGATATTGTTCCTCTAATCTATATAAATGAAACTATTTGTATGGTGATCTGCCCTTCTTCAAGATTCAAGCTAATCATTTTATGGCCCAAGATAAACCATTTGGTGCCAAGATTATCCCAAAATGCATCTTATGGGTGAGGGTCCTGGTGCCATTCTAAGTTTTGAGACATTCCTTTCTTTCATTAACAGACTGCTGGTGACTATATAACATCCAGCTGAAGACTAGCAAGGGGGTACTCTTTCTGCCCCCTTCTGATGCCTATGTCAGAAGCTTTCTCTCTCTCCTTTATACTTTAATAAAACTTTATTACACAAAAGCTCTGGGCGATCAAGCCTCGTCTCTGGTGCCAGATTGAATTGTTCTCCAGGGGCCAAGAATCCCAGCGTCGTGATTCAACAACAACCTTTCACTAAGGAAGACAATTTCATTTCACTGGCAATACATAGAACTTTTTAAATCTTCAGTAAAAAGAGACAAATATGATTACATATTTGGCGGTAGGATTTCCCTGGTCATCCAGTGGCTAAGACTCCGAAGTCCCAATGCAGGAGACTCAGGTTTGATCCTTGATCTGGGTACTGGATCCCACATGCCACAACCAAGAATTTGCACGCTGCAACTAAAGACTCTGCATGTTGCAACAAGATCAAACATCCCACGAGCCACGACTAAGACACAGCACAGCCAAATAAAATTTTTAAAATATTTTTAAAATTTGGTTAATTAAAAATTTGGGTGAATTGTTGAGTGAAAAGTTGCTCAGTCCAAAAAAAAGAAAAAAAAAAAGTGAAAGTTGCTCAGTTGTGTTCAACTATGCAACCCTATGGACTATACAGTTCAGGCAGTTCTCTAGGCCAGAATAGTGGGGTGGGTAGTCTTTCCCTTCTCTAAGGGATCTTCCCAGTCCAGGGATCAAACCCAGGTCTCCCACATTGTGGGCAGATTCTTTATCAGCTGAGCCACCAGGGAAGCTCAAGAAGACTGGAGTGGATAGCCTATCCCTTCTCAAGGGGATCTTACTGATCCAGGAATGGAACTGGGGTCTCCTGCACTGCAGGTGGTTTCTTTAAACTGAGCTACTAGGCAAGCCTTGAATTGCTGAGAGATTAATGTCCTTGGATAGTTTGAGGACAGTGACTTACCAGGAAGCCTGGGTCATTGAGGAAAATTTGGGCAGAACTATATTTGCATATGTCCTTTTTAAAAAACAACCTAACAAACACAAGTAAGTAACTAAGTAAGTAAGTGTTAGTCGCTCAGTTGTGCCCGACTCTGCAATGCCATGGACTACAGCCCACCAGGCTCCTCTGTCCATGAGATTTTCCAAGCAAGGATACCGGAATGTGTTGCCGTTTCCTTCTCCAGGGGAACTTCCCAGCCCAGGGATCGAACCCAGGTCTCCCGTACTGCAGGCAGATTCTTTACTGACTGAGCTACAAGGGAAACCCAACAAACATAAAGTGAGACCCAGAAGTCCAAACCAGAGCACCTGATTTGAGTTCCCTGCACCATATAGCAAATTCCCACTGGCTAAATTTTGCAGATGGCAATTTACATGTTTCTCTGCTACTCTCTCAGTTCATCCGACCGTCTCCTGCCTCCCCCCACTGTTTCCACAAGTCTGTTCTCTATGTCTGCATCTCCACTGCTGCCTTGCAATTAGGTTCATCAGTCTAACTAAAATATTTTAAAAGTCCAAACCAAACACTGTGCTTAATAGTTACATGCCCGTGTGCTTTCTGAACATAAAAATAACATATGCATCTAAAGAGTTTTACATTAATAAAATAAAATAGGAAATAAAAATAGGATCTTTACATCATATAAGCCAGTGGTAACTAATTATTATGTGATAAATGGGTGTCAAAATGGATATGCTTATTCAATATGCTGGGATTTTTTTTATTTTACTTCACAATACTGTATTGTTTTTGCCATACATCAACGTGAATCCACCACGGGTGAACATAAGTTCCCAATCCTGAACCAATATGTAGTTTTATAAGCTTTTAACACACGTATGATTTTAATTCATTAGAAGGAAGAGAAAAAAATGTCCTCTTTACTTTTCTATCTTCCTCCACTAATATTCTAGTCTAGCAATGTATGAAGAATATTTCTCATGGTTCCATCCATGAATTTCAGAGTTCTAGTTCCTGGTTTATCAATGTTATGTGGGAACTATTGACTTGTTATGAAAAAAATGACAGTTTACCTTATTAAATTCAATCTGTATACCCTTTTGTTATTCCACTCAATACAGAATAGTTATTTTCAAAATACAGTTGACTTTTAATTATTAATTTTAGATAACTGTAAACATCATCTTTGACATCTTCCTGTAAGATGAAGATACAACACTTGTGCTTTTCTGTCTTGAACTTATATGAGACATAATTTGACTTTTATTTTGAGAGAATTGAAAATAATTTTTTCTTTTAGAGTTTCAATTAAGTCTTATGTATTTTTTCTGTTTGTTAATGTCAAACATCACATATCAACACAGGATTTTTGCTTCCAAGTATGATAGAGTCGTTTTGTAAGCACATAGGTTAAGGGGTTCTCAGAGAAAGAGAAGCAAGAATGGTCTTTCTTGACATAAAAGGAGTCATTTTAGCCTAAGCCATTTTGCGATCTAAGCCCAGCCTCAAAACTTGCCCTTCGACAGAAATCAGTAATCCATGATTTTAAGGGGAAGTGAGGGAATGCAAGAAAGAGGGAAAAGCAGTTAAAAAAAAAAAAAAGTTCAGCTGTCAAACAGAGTCTAGGTTCCTCCTCATAGGATGTACTAACCAATCTGATATATATTTTCTTTGAGCTCTGAAGAAACTAAGCATGGCTCTATGTGCACACATGCACACACACCCACACCCACCACACACACACACGCACATTCACACACATGCCCACGTGGAAAATAGAATGATAGCCTTGACCCTTCTGACTTCGATCAACTAAAGTTTGGACTCTGTCAACCTTTGCCCCAATTCTATACTGAATTCTCCTTTACTCAACCCATTTATGATTATGCATGGACCCTTAGCTTAAAACTTCCCCAATTGCATTGTTCAGAAATACACTGCTTTGGAAAAGATACCCAGTGCTGTCCTTACTTGCAAGTAAGGTGAAACCAGTTTTGGGGTAATATTATTGGGTTACATCCTCCACTGCAAACAAATAATTAGACAATGTACATAAGGCAATAGTTATTATGAACTAGACAGCAAGGGCATACAACACCAAATTTTGGAAACATGGACATTCAGATTTGCTCCACAATCATCCCTCTACCAGAAGACAGTTCCTTAATCGTGACTCAGGAAGCTGGTTTCCAGTAGGATTCCCAACGGTTGAGTTGAAATCTGGAGGAAGAGGTCAAATCCATGGGTGCCCAAGCATCTGGGCTCTGTAGATAAAACCACTGAAGAAGATGGAGCCTGGAAAAGTGGCTTCCCACAAACATGCTTGAGTTTTCCTAACAAGTTCTGTGCCAAGGACCAAGTCTCAGATACACAGTGAAAGACTCTGCAGGATTTACCCAATAGTGTTGACTGCAGGATTGAGAATGAAATGAGTGGGAGAAGTAACTGCACAGGGCGATGTTGGTACCCAATCCAGCGAAAGTGGCAAAATGTCATTGCCACTTTATTTACATTTTGAACATCCAGCTGAGACACCAGAAAGACCACAGCTTATGAGTAAGTCTGAGGACCTAGTAGGACCTTCATTGTACCTTCCCTAACACACTAAAATCAAGCCCTGAGAAGTTCTACAGGAGAGGAAGTGTGTAGAGGCCAAGTCTTACAAGTTAGAGGACTTAAGAGACACCTAGGACTCTTCACAAATAGTTCCCAGCAAAGTGTTAACAGAGCCTAACTAAGGACAAATGACCAGTTAGTAACTGAATTCCCTACGAGAAAGTAAATATACTTCAGGGAAAGTTAACAGAATCTAGAATCTCTATAATTTATCATAAAATATTTTTAGTACAAAATGGTAATTTTAAAAATTAAATAAGCAAGGAAACCAGCATATGTGACTAGTAGTCAATAAAACAATTAATAGAAGTCAAATTAACAGTGTCTTGGGTATTAGATTTTGCAGACAAGTTTAAAGTAAGTATTACATATTGTTCAAATAAAAGTACAACTATTTTCAAAAGATTAAAAAACAAGATGATAATGATTGCACATTCATGTAATCTCATCAGAGAAATGGAATCCATAAAAACAGGGGAATTCTAAAATTTCAAGTTAAAATAACTGAGGCAAAAATTTTTGCTGTGCTTCACAGTAGATTGGAGGTGAGAATGGAGCCAGTGGCCTTGATCACTGATCAATTAAAAAATATACAATAAAAATTAACTGAATAGCAGACAGAAACAGTGATTGAAAGAAACATGCTCAAGATAGTCAGCAATTGTCAGGCAAAATAAAACTGATATATAATAACTGTGTCAGGAAGAGAAGCACATGAGAATAGGGCAGAACATTTTTTAATAAACAATGTAAAATAATTTCCCCCAAAATGATAGAAATAAATGGACTTGTAGGTCTGATAAATTTAATAGAAAATCAAAGATAATCTGAAAACATTAAGAGGAAAAAAAAAGAACTACTACATACAGAAAAACAGTAATAAGAATCTTACTTATTCCTCATCAGAAATGATGGAGACCTGAAGAAAATGAAATGACATTTTGTGTGTGTCTGTTTTTCTGATGTTTTTTTCTGTATTGAAGTCTGGTTGATGTACAATATTATATAAGTTACAGATATAAAATATAGAGCTTCAAAATGTTTAAAGGATATTCCCCACTTGTAGTTATTATAAAATATTGGCTATATTCCCCATGTTGTATATCTTTATAGTTTATTTTATGTATCTAAAAAAAGATGCCAGAAATGTAAATACATGGTAACTATAAAGAAATGTGCATTTTTTTCTTTTCATAACATTCTTAGGAAAGAACTAATAAAAATAAAATTAATAAAATATAAAATTAATTTGTGATACACACATAAATACAATGAATGACAATGCCAAGAATTACATATCCATATAAATATGACGGTAGATAAAGGATTATCCTCTTGGGACATCACATTTGAGAAATTAGAAATGGAAGGTTGGAAATAAAAATTGACAAGCATTAAGTGTGAATTAAGAAAAGCAAAGGATGAAGTTGAAGTAATATAATTTTGAACCTAAATACCTTTTTGGATATTAGTAATGCACATTTTCAACTTTAAAACAACCACTGAGTTTTTTTTTTTTTTTTTTAATATTGACTTATCACATTTATAAAGAAAAGATATAGCATACTAAAGTATATTAGAATATGTGCTTGTCACCCTGATGAAGTAACTTGTATTCATCTTCTCCCCTCACCCTGGCCTAAAACTAAGAAATTAGATGAAATTAAAAACAGGCTTTTAACCTGGGGTCTTATTCTTTTTAGATATTACTCTTATAAGTAAAATGAAATATTTATTCTTGAACAGCCATCCTCAAATAACACAGCCTGGCTATGTTAGAATTAAGAAATTTTTTCTTCATTTTGAAATACAGGTCTCTGGCTTTGAAAAGAGTCTTACTGAATAATAACTTCAGATACCAACATAGTCTGATGTGCAGTTACATATGAAAATTACAAAATTCAATGTCTCAGACTCCCTTGAAACTCTTACATCCTAATTCATTGAACAAAATAGTTAATTTTAGATAAATATTTCCTGCAACTTCTAGTAAAAATATGTCTTTAAGGATTTTTCTGGTACATATAAAGATGTCATTATAACATCATTTAAACAGACTTTCTTATGAATTTATATGTTTCACGACCTTTTCATTGAAATGTTTCATATTAATACCCCTTCACTATCAATGTCTCATTAAAGGGAAAATACTCCCAGGAGTGTATAGAAATCTTGAATTTATAGGGTCAGAACTACAAATGATAAATGGTAGTAATAGGATAGATACTACAAAATAAATCTTCAGAAACCTTGTAATTAGTGACACAGTTTTCAAAATCAAATAATATATTTGTCAACACAAATAATTACAAGCCTGGGAATAATTGTGAAATTACAGAACTGTTGTCTATGAATGATGGTCAAGAATACTATGTATTTATGATTACTTTCCTTTTATTTTCTAAAGCATTTAAGCTTATCTGCCAATGGGATACTACCTAAGAGCCCATTACCAGTTCAAAAAATTGAATTTCAATTAATCTGCATCTCTACTTTTCACCTTAGCCAATACGCCTCCAGGAAACACTGCTCACTGAAAACATTAATTCACGAAATTTGATTAGATGACACTTGATGGGCTCAAGCTGACACTTCACCTCCTTGAGACATGTTAATTACACATTTGGTTTCTATAAATAAATATAGCTAAGTACAACACTTGGGACTTTCTCACACATCACTGGAAACCAGGGCAAGACTATTGATGAAGAGAAATGAAATACCTAACTGTATTATAGGCTAGGGACATAATCAGAATAATATCAGTTATTTCTTTTTCCTAGCTAGGGATTCTTGAAAATGATTTTAGTGGTACATTTTTGAATATAAATTTTGTAACCTATAAACTGGACATGGAACAGCAGATTTGTTCCAAATCAGGAAAGGAGTACATCAAGACTGTATACTGTCACCCTGCTTATATAACTTATATACAGAGTATATCATGAGAAATGCCAAGCTGGATGAAGCACAAGTGAGAATCAAGATTGCTGGGAGAAATATCAATAACCTCAGATAGGCAGTTGACACCACAGTTATGGCAGAAAGCGAGGGAGAACTAAAGAGCCTCTTGATGAAAGTGAAAGAGGAGAGTGAAAATGTTGGCTTAAAACTCAACATTTAGAAAACTAAGATCATGGCATTCGGTCCCATCACTTCATGACAATAGATGGAGAAACAGTGGAAACAGTGAGTCTCTTTATTTGCTTGGGCTCCAAAATCACTGCAGATGGTGACTGCAGCCATGAAATTAAAAGATACTTGCTCCTTGAAATAGAAGTTATGACCAACATAGACAGCCTATTAAAAAGTAGAGACATTATTTTACCAATAGAGCTTCGTCTAGTTAAAGCTAAGGTTTTTCCAGTAGTCATGTATGAATGTGAGAGTTGGACTATAAAGAAAGCTGTGCCTCACAGAATTGATGTTTTTGAACTGTGGTGTTGGAGAAGACTCTTGAGAGTCCCTTGGACTGCAAGGAGATCCAACCAGTCAATCCTAAAGGAAATCAATCCTGAATTTTATTGGAAGGACTTATGCTGAAGCTGAAACTCCAATACTTTAGCCACCTGGTGTGATGAACTGACTCATTGGGAAAGACCTTGATGCTGGGAAAGATTGAAGGCAGGAGGAGAAGGGGACAAGGAAAAGATGGACAAGATGTTTGGATGGCATCACCGATTGGATGGACATGAGTTTGAGTAAGCTTCATGAGTTGGTGATGGACAGGGAAGCTTAGTGTGCTGCAGTCCATGGAGTTGCAAAAAGTCAGACATGACTGAATGACTGAGCTGAACTGACTGACTGAACTTATAAACAATAAGATCTGTTCCAATGAAACAGATACAAAGAGAGAGGGGAAAAATTACATATGTCAAGTTACGCTGTATTTACCTTTTTATTACTATAGCTGTATGTAATACAAATGGGTCAACATCCTAAGCACACAAACATGGATACTCACAACTGGGACACAAAGTGAATCCAGGTACATGTTAAGATATCTGATACAAAGTATTATATGTAGAATGGATAAACAATAAGATCCTTCTATATAGCACAAGAAACTACATTTTATATCCTGTAATAAACCATAACAGGGCTTCCCTATTATAAAGAAGGCAATGACAATCCACTCCAATACTCTTGCCTGGAAAATCAAATGGATGGAGGAGCCTGGTAGGCTGCAGTCCATGGGGTCACAAAGAGTCAAACACAACTGAGCGACTGAGCGACTTCACTTTTCACTTTCACTCATTGGAGAAGGAAATGGCAACCCACTCCAGTTCTTGCCTGGAGAATCCCAGGGACGGGGGAGCCTAGTGGGCTGCCATCTATGGGGTTGCACAGAGTCGGACATGAATGAAGCGACTTAGCAGCAGTGCTTCCCTGGTAGCTCAGTGGTAAAGAACCTGCCTGCTAATACAGGAGATGTGGGTTCCATCCCTGTGTTGGAAAGATGTCCTGAAGGAGGAAATGGCAACTCACTCAAATAGTCTTACCTAGGAAAACCCATGGACAGAGAAGCCTGGTGTTCTGCAATCCATGGGGCTGCAAAGAGTCGGACATGGCATAGTGACTAAACAACAACAGCAGCAAAACATAATGGAAACAGAAAAAGATATAGGCTTCATGTTTTCATTGTCACACTGTGTAACAACACAGTATGCTACTGTGACTAATCTATAACACTTTATATTAACTGTTTCTTTTCATACCCGTTGATGATTTTGAATAGCATTTAATAAATGATGAATCTAAAAGAATGAAAGCAATTTTTTATTTGTTATTTATACAGTATATCCTAAAAAACAATTATTGGCCCCAGAAAACATTCCAGTTGCAATAAACAAAAAACAAACAAACTAGTATTGTTTGCTAGGTCAGAGACTGGTTAGTTATTCTTCACAGTTGGTATTTCCTTTTAAGTATGTGCTTGGATTTTCCATTAATGAGGTGTAGACAAAGGTGATAAAATCCGATTCCAGGCCAAATCCCTCCCAGTATCTCTTGCTTAATTCTATCCTTTCTTCTCTTCCTTTTCATCAATTTGGTAGCTGTTTTTTAAGGTATATTAAGGTATTTTTTAAAATTTTTATTTAAATCAGATATTGAAGAACATCATTCTGGTTCCTGAATAGCTCCTTTGAACAAAATTTCCAACACATTGAGCTTTTAGTGTGACAGGGTTTAGCCACACCACTCACCCACTTAAGATACTGACTGTCCAGATTTATTGTAACAGTATTCAGTTTACTTTAATGGATTCTTTAACCCATACAAGGTCAGTTTTTCTCAGTTGCTCACATCCTAAGTCATTTTGGTCTTGTCTGACTCTTTAAAACCCTATAGACTTTATTTTTGCCTATGGTGTTAGAAAGTGTTCTAGTTTCATTCTTTTACAAGTGGTTGACCAGTTTTCCCAGCACCACTTGTTAAAGAGAGTGTCTTTCCTCCATTGTACATTCTTGCCTCCTTTGTCAAAGATAAAGTGTCCATAGGTGCGTGGATTTATCTCTGGGCTTTCTATTTTGTTCCATTGGTCTATATTTCTGTCTTTGTGCCAGTACCATACTGTCTTGATGACTGTGGCTTTGTAGTAGAGCCTGAAGTCAGGCAGATTGATTCCTCCAGTTCCATTTTTCTTTTTTAAGATTGCTTTGGCTATTCATTTTTTGTATTTCCATACAAACTGTGAAATTATTTGTTCTAGCTCTGTGGAAAATACCGTTGGTAGGTTGATAGGGATTGCATTGAATCTATAGATTGCTTTCGGTAGTACACTCATTTTCACTATATTGGTGTCTCTGATCCAAGAACATGGTATATTTCTTCATCTATTAGTGTCCTCCTTGATTTCTTTCACCAGTGTTTTATAGTTTTCTATATATAGGTTAAAAAAGCAAAAGAGTTCCACAAAAACATCTATTTCTACTTTATTGACTATGCAAAAGCCTTTGATTCTTTCAATCACAGTAAACTGTGGAAAATTATGAAAGAGATGGGAATACCAGACCACCTGACCTGCCTCTTGAGAAACCTATATATAGGTCAGGAAGCAACAGTTAGAACTGGACATGGAACAACAGACAGGTTGTAAATAGGAAAAGGAGTACATCAAGGCTATATATTGTTACCCTGCTTATGTAACTTATACACAGAGTACATCATGAGAAACGCTGGGCTGGAAGAAGCACAAGCTGGAATCAAAATTGCTATCTCCCAGCAATCTTGATTCCAGCTTGTGCTTCTTCCAGCCCAGCGTCTCTCAATATTGTAAACTAATTAACCTCCAATTAAAATAAGTAAATTTATTTTAAAAATAATTTAAAAATAAAAAAATAAAGCAATGATCTCCCAATTAAAAATAAATAAATTTAAAGAAAAGAATGCTGGGAGAAATATCAATAACCTCAGATATGCAGATGACAACACCCTTATGGGCAGAAAGTGAATAGGAACTAAAAGGCTCTTGATGAGAGTGAAAGAGGAGAGTGAAAAAGTTGGCTTAAAGCTCAAAATTCAGAAAACGAAGATCATGGCATCCGGTCCCATCACTTCATGGGAGATAGATGGGGAAACAGTGAAAATCAGACTTTATTTTTGGGGGGCTCCAAAATGACTGCAGATGGTGACTGCAGCCATGAAATTAAAAGACGCTTACTCCTTGGAAGGAAAGTTATGACCAAACTAGAGAGCGTATTAAAAAGCAGAGACTACTTTGCCAACAAAGGTCCATCTAGTCAAGGCTATGGTTTTTCCAGTGGTCATGTATGAATGTCAGAGTTGGACTGTGAAGAAAGCTGAGAGCCGAAGGATTGATGCTTTTGAACTGTGGTGTTTGAGAAGACTCTTGAGAGTTCCTCGGACTGCAAGGAGATCCAACCAGTCCATTCTAAAGAAGATCAGCCCTGGGTGTTCTTTGGAAGGAATGATGCTAAAGCTGAAACTCCAGTACTTTGGCCACCTCATGTGAAGAGTTGACTCACTGGAAAAGACCCTGATGCTGGGAAGGATTGGGGGCAGGAGGAAAAGGGGATGGCAGAGGATGAGATGGCTGGATGGCATCACTGACTCGATGGAGATGAGTTTGAGTGAACTCGGGGAGATGGTGATGGACAGAGAGGCCTGGTGTGCTGTGATTCATGGGGTTGCAAAGAGTCAGACACAACTGAGCGACTGATCTGATCTGATCTGATCTTATTTCTTTAGATAGATATAGTCCTAAGTATTTTATTCTTTTCATTGCATTGGTGAATGAAATTGTTTCCTTAACTTCTCTTTCTATTTTCTCATTATTAGTGTATAGGAATGCAAGGGATTTCTGTGTGTTGATTTTATATCCTGCAACTTTACTATATTAATTAATTAGCTCTAGTAATTTTCTGGTGGAGTCCTCAGGGTTTTCTATGTAGAGGATCATGTCATCTGCAAACAGTGAGAGTTTTAATGAGGTACCATTTCACGCCAGTCAGAATGGCTGCTATCCAAATGTCTACAAGCAATAAATACTGAAGAGAGTGTGGAGAAAAGGGAACCTTCTTACACTGTTGGTGGAAATGTAAACTAGTACAGCCACTATGGAGAACAGTGTGGAGATTCCTTACAAAACTGGAAATAGAACTGCCATACGACCCAGCAATCCCACTGCTGGACATACACACCAAGGAAACCATAATTGAAAGAGACACGTGTACCCCAATGTTCATTGCAGCACTGTTTATGATAGTCAGGACATGGAAGCAACCTAGATGTCCATCAGCAGATGAATGGATAAGAAAGCTGTGGTACATATACACAATGGAGTATTACTCGGCCATTAAAAAGAATCCATTTGAATCAGTTCTAATGAGGTGGATGAAACTAGATCCTATTATACAGAGTGAAGTAAGCCAGAGAGAAAAACACCAATACAGTATACTAATGCATCTCACGGCAAGTAAGCTTCGTATGATTTCTTCGTTCTCAGCACAGCATTCATGACATTTTTCTTGCTTGTGCCTTTGCCTTAGGACTCTTTTTTTTTTTTTTTTTTTTAAGAAATCTAGTCCTGCATATTCTTCAGGACTTTAAAACTATGTGACCAGAAGTTGTACCCCATCATTTTATTATTTAATTTAGTCATTTGGTTATTTTCTGTTAGTATTTGTCACATACATAAAAAATGTACTTGTTCCTTTAAGTTTATTTCTGAATTTTAAGTAGAAAATGAACTACCACAGGGAAAACATCACATCTTGATTTATTAATAAAGTCCAAGTGCCTAGTTTTGGAAGATAATCCTGCAAGATCACTTTGAATTAGAAAATAGACTGTTCAGGAGCACAGCATGAAAGGACATGTAGGGGGTTGGGAGTGGGAGATGCAGAAAAGAGGCTATTGCAGATGAAAAATAAATGAATGGTTTGTACTGCCACAAAAGCATGACCAAACCAGGTAAATTAAAATAACCTCTATGTTAGCTGAAATGGAATAAGAGTCAAAGGAATGGGTGTCCATGTGTTAATTTGTGAGTAGTCAAAGAGAAAAAAATGGCACCTAATAATCAGAGAAAGAACAGAAATATGTTACTTCTTTTTCTTTCCCTCTATTATATTAGTCCTCCTAGGGCAGAAATAGGTCCTTTTATCAATGCTCTTTGTTAAGCATAGAATCCTGAAGCTACAGCAAGGCAGGATTCAGTTTTTGGTGGTGTTCCCAGAAAAAGCAGTGAAGTGATCAGAGGAGGAAGATTGTGTGCTAGATTAAGAAAGTGATTTATAGTGGCAGCTTTAAGGGCAACAAAATTAGCCTCAGTGCAAGATATGTGTGTCTTCTTAGACTAGATCACTTATTAGAGTAGAAACTGCAGGATGGCCTAAGCAAGAATCACAAGACAGAAGGAAATGCACAGGAAAATACAGTGAGGTGAAGGAAACCAATGAGCTCAGTAAACAAGGGTCTTTACCAGTGACTTAAAAATTAATACAATTGCAAGGCCCACATTGACATAATATGTAGATACTGAATATATTTAAAATGTATTTCTATGCCCCTTAGGGCTTCCCTGGTGCCTCAGACAGTAAAGAATCTGCTTGCAAGGTAGGGGACTTGGGTTCAGTCTCTGGGTCCAGAAGATCCCCTGGAGAAGGCAATGGCTATTCACTCCAGTATTCTTGCCTGGAGAATTCCATGGACAGAGGAGTCTGGATCCATGCGGTCACAAAGAGTTGCAGACGACTGAGTGATTAAATGCTATTCTTTTCTATTCTATGCCCTTTACCACTCTAAGAGAGATGAATAACTTTGTGATCTACTGCTACAATTCCAGGCATCCATGTGGTTCTCTTTTATTTTATTTTTACTTTATTTTTAGTTCATCTCATCTCATCACCTCACCTCATTTTATTTTATTTTTTCAAATTAATGGATTAACTCATTTCTGATTAAATTAATAGGAAAATTAATATATTTTTCTTCTGAAGTTTTCTTTTCTTCTATTCTCATTTACCTATGCAAATTGTTTTCAAAGGACTTATTTACTCCAAAAGGATTAAGTATATTTTCAACAAGTAGAGTAGAGAAAACCCTGGAACAATAAGTCAATAGCTTTACTAAAATTCTGTATTACCTGCCATCATCTCATAGTGTCCAAAGTGTATCACTTTTGTACGTTAGCTCCCTCTGACAGGGCATTCATTCCTCTGTCGTCCTATAATTATTCTCCCAAATTGCTCCATAAATCAGGAGAATGGCCAAGCTTGGTCTTTCAAGTTAACACATCTACATTTGCATTTATATTAGGAATAACTGCTGCTAAACTGTTAGCAAGTGAAAAATCTCACATCTAAAGTAAAAGATTTTAGAAGCAGTGGTAGAAAGCTTCTAGTCTCAGTCCCACTCTCAGAGACTCAGCCAGGACTGCACACCCCATTAAGGCAGCATAGAGGCAGACCTGTTTCAAGGAAGCTTACTGGCTAATTTTAAAAGATATTGTTCTTCAATAAGATTCACATAACTTAACAAAGTTAGTTATGTTGTTGAACTGGAAATAAAGAGAAAACTAAAATTTGAAAAGAGAAAGAAACAAAGGGAAAAAAGAGAGAGAAAGAAAGAGGATCACTCATCAATCAGCAGAAAGAGTAAAACTAAACTGCCCTAATAACTAAAAGACTGAAAAATTATTATTATTTTTTTGACTGAGTCTTGTGGCATGCAGGATTTTAGTTCCCTGACCAGGCATGGAACCCTTGCCCCCTAGGTTGGGAGCATGAAGTCTTAACCAGTGGACCACCAAAAAAATCCCAAACATTTCTACATATAAGGAGATTTGTGCATTAAATTATGTTTTACATATAAAAGTGTACACTTTCTTGTTTGGTGGCATTGTCATTATCAAGAATCACTCTTTTGTCAAGTGTTACCATCAAACAAATTTAACCAACCATGATTTATGTGACAAACATTTATAATATGGCAGATACTGTTAATCATGATCACCCAAGCCCATGCTATAGAAAGGAGGAATCCCAGAGTGAACTAGGCATATATAGTTCCGCCTGGGCATTTAAAATATTAGATGGCATTCTAATGCTGCTTTGATGATCAGATATAAGTGAAAAAAAGCTATGTAAAAACAATACTTTTTAAATTAACCAGGTAGTTAGATTTAGGTATCAGATTTCTGCAAAGTTATAATTTGCACTTCATTTTCTTAGCTGTTTCTTGGGAATTTCAGTCTTTTATAATACAAGAATTTACCATTGAAAGGTGAGTTTTCATTTCAATCCATTTAAATATCTCATAATTTTATTTTATTTAAACTCATGTCATTATAAGTATGCTGTTTAATTTTGACTGTGGGTTTATTCCAATAATATTTCATTATTGAAACGCTGGACTGGAAGAAATACAAGTTGGAATCAAGATTGCCAGGAGAAATATCAATAACCTCAGATATGCAGATGACACCACCCTTATGGCAGAAAGTGAAGAGGAACTAAAGAGCCTCTTGATGAAAGTGAAAGAGGAGAGTGAAAAAGTTGGCTTAAAGCTCAACATTCAGAAAACGAAGATCATGGCATCCAGTCCCATCACTTCATGGGAAATAGATGGGGAAACAGTGGAAACAGTGTCAGACTTTATTTTTGAGGGCTCCAAAATCACTGCAGATGGTGACTGCAGCCAAGAAATGAAAACATGCTTACTCCTTGGAAGAAAAGTTATGACCAACCTAGATAGCATATTCAAAACAGAGACATTACTTTGCCAACTAAGGTCCGTCTAGTCAAGGCTATGGTTTTTCCTGTGGTCATGTATGGATGTGAGAGTTGGACTGTGAAGAAGGCTGAGAGCCAAAGAATTGATGTTTTTGAACTGTGGTGTTGGAGAAGACTCTTGAGAGTCCCTTGGATTGCAAGGAGATCCAACCAGTCCATTCTAAAGGAGATCAGCCCTGGGATTTCTTTGGAAGAAATGATGCTAAAGCTGAAACTCCAGTACTTTAGCCACCTCATGCGAAGAGTTGACTCATTGGAAAAGACTCTGATGCTGGGAGGGATTGGGGGCAGGAGGAGAAGGGGATGACAGAGGATGAGATGGCTGGATGGCATCATGGACTCGATGGACATGAATCTGAGTGAACTCTGGGAGTTGCTGATGGACAGGGAGGCCTGGTGTGCTGCGATTCATGGGGTCGCAAAGAGTCAGACACGATTGAGCTACTGAACTGAACTGAACTGATTCCAAATATGTCATTAATTTCTGGTTTAATTATTTTGTAGTCAGAGGTAAAAAAATTGTGTGTATGATTTTCACACTCTTAAATTATTTTATGCTTATTTTATAGCCAGCATGCAACCTATTTTGGTGAATATTCCATTGAGTATGCATTGAACAAACTGTTTTCTCCATGAGTACTGAATGTAATGTTTTATAAAGAGCAATCGTATCATTTAGGTGATGGTATTGTTCCTATCCTTCATATACTTGGTAATATTTTACTTGTTTTGTAAGTTACTGAAAGCAGAGGTATGAAATCTCCAACTGTAACTGTGTATATTTATATTTCTCCTTTCTGTGTTGCAATTTTTTTGCTTGGTGTATTTTGAAGCAACATTATTAGTTGCATGTGTGCGTATGCATGCATGTTCAGTTGTGTCCAACTTTTTGCATCACCATGGACTATAGCCCAAAAGGCTCCTCTCTCCAAGTAATTTTCCAGGCAAGAATATTGTATTGCTTTGCCATTGCCTATTCTTCCAGGGGATCTTCCAATCAATCCAGGAATTGAATCCCTCTCCTGCATTGGCCCACCTGGGAAGCCCATTAGTTTCATGAGCACTGAATGTTAGTGATTTCTTTGTAAATTACCATTGCTAAATTAATACTTTATTTCTGGTAATAGTCCTTGTTTTGAAATCTAGTTTTTGTGAAATTAATGTAGCCTTTCCAGCTTTTTATGATGAATTTTTATATAGTGTATTTTAACTGAAGTTTTCTTTGTCCATATTAACATTGCATTTGTTGTCTTAATATAGTTGGATCTCACATTTTTATCCATTTAGGCAATACCTACTTTATATTTTTAATGCTTAAGCCACTTTTATATAATGCAGTATCAAAATTACTCAAACTAATCATATTATATGTTTTCCATCTGTCACATATTTTTCTTTATTTTTCTCTGTTTTTCTTCCTTTGGATTAATTGTATATTTTATTTTTATATTTAATCTGAATGATTGGATTGATATTCACATTCTTAGTTCCTTGCTCACAGTAGGGCAAGGTAGATGGTTGCCTTCCAGGCTTTCTCACATCCCCAGAGATCTTCAGCACTCACTGTGAGGAGAGGCTGATAACTGCTGGATAGTTCACATTATTCTTCATTTTGGGCACTCTCTAAGCTCAGAAATTCACATTTGGAGGCTCAAAATAGCTGATGGATGCGCCATACTTGTTGACTGATATGGCAGTAAATACTATGATTGACAAGTGTCTGTATTCTGGTAAGTGTCTCCAGTGAATTTTTTTAAAATTAAAATTAATTAAAATATTTCCTCTCCACAATTTTTGCTTAGTTTTTAAAGATATTTTTCTCTTTTTCCTTAGCATGCCCATGTTTTCCCTCATAATCTTGAGCACATATATGATAGCCATTTTAAATATATTTATTATGTAATTCATAAAATATATGTATGT
Source organism: Budorcas taxicolor (assembly GCF_023091745.1). Taxonomy (NCBI): domain Eukaryota; kingdom Metazoa; phylum Chordata; class Mammalia; order Artiodactyla; family Bovidae; genus Budorcas; species Budorcas taxicolor. Next base: position 37,826,542 of record NC_068926.1, read on the forward strand.
ATCTATATTCACTTTTTTTTCTCCAAGAAATGAATCGAATTTTTCTCTTCAGTATTAATGAATATCAAGCTGTTGAATGTTTGGATTTGAAATTTATCACTTTTTCATCTCATTTTTACTGAAAAATAATTAACATACAATACATCACTGTATGAATTAAAGTTAACAACATGATGATTATACTTACATATATTATGAAATGATTGCCACAAGATTTAGTCAGCATCCATCATACAGATACAATAGAAAGAAAAGAGAAAAGTACTTTCTTCTTCTGAAGAGGACTGTTAGGATCCACTCTCTTAACAATTTTTCTGTATATCATACAGCAGTGTCAAGTAGCCAACATATTATATAGCTTGATTTCAAGAAGGTTGAAGTGTGTGTCAGGAATCAATTATATTGCCTATCAGTCAGTCAGTTCAGTCGCTCTGCATGTCTGACTTTTTGCAACCCCATGAACTATAACACACCAGGCCTCCCTGTCCATCACCAACTCCCGGAGTCTACCCAAACTCATGTCCATTGAGTTGGTGATGCCATCCAACCATCTCACCCTTTCTCGTCCTCTTCTCCTCCTGCCCTCAATCTTTTCCAGCATCAGGGTCTTTTCAAATGAGTCAGCTCTACACATGAGGTGGCCAAAGTATTGGAGTTTTAGCTTCAGTATCAGTCCTTCCCGGAGAAAGCAATGGCACCCCACTCCAGTATTCTTGCCTGGAAAATCCCATGGGTGGAGGAGCCTGGAAGGCTGCAGTCCATGGGGTTGCCGAGGGTCGGACACGACTGAGCAAATTCTCTTTCACTTTTCACTTTCATGCATTGGAGAAGGAAATGACAACCCACGCCAGTGTTCTTGCCTGGAGAATTCCAGGGACGGGGAAGCTTGGTGGGCTGTCGTCTATGGGGTCTCACAGAGTCGGAAACGACTGAATCAACTTAGCAGCCGCAGCATTAGTCCTTCCAATGAACACCCAGGACTGATCTCCTTTAGGAGAGACGAGTTGGAGCTCCTTGCAGTCCAAGGGACTCTCAAGAGTCTTCTCCAACACCACAGTCCAAAAGCATCAGTTCTTTGGCGCTCAGATTTCTTTATAGTCCAACTCTCACATCCACACATGACTACTGAAATAACCATAGCCTTGATTAGATAGACCTTTGTTGATAAAGCAATGTCTTTGCTTTTTAATAAGCTGTCTAGGTTGGTCATAACTTTCCTTCCAAGGAGTAAGCGTCTTTTAATTTCATGGCTGCAATCACCATCTGCAGTGATTTTCAGTTCAGTTCAGTTCAGTCACTCAGTCGTGTCCGACTCTTTGCAACCGCATGAATTGCAGCACACCAGGCCTCCCTGTCCATCACCAAGACCCGGATTTCACTCAGACTCACATTTATCGAGTCATTGATGTCATCCAGCCATCTCATCCTCAGTCATCCCCTTCTTCTCCTGCCCCTAATCCCTCCCAGCATCAGAGTGTTTTCCAATGAGTCAACTCTTCGCATGAGGTGGCCAAAGTACTGGAGTTTAAGCTTTAGCATCATTCCTTCCCAAGAAATCCCAGGGTTGATCTCCTTCAGAGTGGACTGATTGGATCTCCTTGCAGTCCAAGGGACTCTCAAGAGTCTTCTCCAACACCACGGTCCAAAAGCATCGATTCTTTCGTGCTCAGATTTCTTTATAGTCCAACTCTCACATCCACACATGACTACTGAAAAAACCATAGCCTTGATTAGATAGACCTTTGTTGATAAAGCAATGTCTTTGCTTTTTAATAAGCTGTCCAGGTTGGTCATAACTTTCCTTCCAAGTAGTAAGTGTCTTTTAATTTCATGGCTGCAGTCACTATCTGCAGTGATTTTGGAGCCCCCAAAAATAAAGTCTGATACTGTTTCCACTGTTTCCCCATCTATTTCTCATGAAGTGACGGGACCAAATGCCATGATCTTCGTTTTCTGAATGTTGAGCTTTAAGCCAACTTTTTCACTCTCCTCTTTCACTTTCCTCAAGAGGCTTTTTAGTTCCTCTTCACTTTCTGCCATAAGGGTGGTGTTATCTGCATATCTGAGGTTATTGATATTTCTCCTGTCAGTCTTGATTCCAGCTTGTGCGTCATCCAGTCCAGCATTTCTCATGATGTACTCTGCATAGAATTTAAATAAGCAGGGTGACAATATACAGCCTTGACATCTTCCTTTTCCTATTTGGAACCAGTCTGTTGTTCCATGTCCAGTTCTAACTGTTGCTTCCTGACCTGCATACAGGTTTCTCAAGAGGCAGGTCAGGTGGTTGGTATTCCCATCTCTCTCAGAATTTTCCACAGTTTATTGTGATCCACACAGTCAAAGGCTTTGGCATAGTCAATAAAGAAAAACTAGATGTTTTTCTGGAACTCTCTTGCTTTTCCATGATCCAGTGGATGTTGGCAATTTTATCTCTGGTTCCTCTGCCTTTTCTAAAACCAGCTTGAACATCTGGAAGTTCATGGTTCATGTATTGCTGAAGCCTGGCTTGGAGAATTTTGAGCCTTATTTTACTAGCGTGTGAGATCAATGCAATTGAGCGGTTGTTTGAACATTCTTGCATTGCCTTTCTTTAATTAGATTTGCTTGATTCTATTCAAATGTGTTTTTAAGGTTTACTAGTGAGGTTTTAGGTTTTTCTTTATTCTGATGCAAATTTAGCTCTATTACTACTATTACTACGGTGTTACCCTTTGACACCACCACAAAATGCCCTGATATTTCAATAATATTTCTCTACTCTCATGTGAAAGAAATAGTCAAATGTGAGTGGAAGTTAATGACATGATAAATTGATAAAAGTAGAAAATTATAATAAAAATTAATTATTTGAAAATATCAGTGAAGTAGATATAACTGATAATTACACAAAAGTAGAGTACATAATTTTGACCTATTTAGATAAATTCTACAAATGGAAGATAAATCTTTAGTGACAGAAAGTAAAATATTGTTTACTCCATTTGGATTAAGAAATTATTTCAAAGAAGTACAAGGGCATTTTCTAGGGCGATAAGCATGTCCTATAACTTGATCTTGTTGTGGCTACAAGCGTATATACTTTTATATGAAGTCATCATTTAGATTGGGACTTTGGGTGTGTAATTTATACGTATATAGTATTTATTTACTTAAAGAAACAATATAAACACATTTGAAATCATTTATGTATCCATGATTTGGAAAAACATGGTACTTGTAAAAATTGTATGTTTGTTCAAAAAACAAAAAATGACATATTGGAATGCTTTATGTCTATGATCACATCCAACTTTTATAAAGTCCATGGAATTCTCCAGGCCAAAATACTGAAGTGGGCAGCCTTTCTCTTCTCCAGGTGATCTTCGCAACCCAGGGATCTAACCCAGGTCTCTTGCATTGCAGGCATATTTTTTTACCAGATGAGCCACAAGGGAATCCGTCCAACTTTAAATTGTGCAACTCCATTGCTATCAAACTCAGGGCCAGTGGCTCACTGCTCAAAAGTCAATATTTGAGAGCAAATGTTAGTAGAAAGGAAGCATTGCTTTAATCAGAAGGCTGGCAACCTAAGAAGAAGGCAGACTAATGTCCCCAAAACCAATTCCCAATATTGTTCAGCCATGACAGTTCTTAGAGGAAAAAAGAGGGAAAGAATCTCAGTGAATGATCAAGACAGAGGGTTCAGGCTGGCTGGCTCCTCAGGATTTCTTCAGATGCTGTCTTTCCCACATGGTATGCCTGCAGGATTGTTAAAGGGCTTCTGGGGACAAAGTGCTAGTCATTCTTTAACTGCTCAATTCTTTATTCTTACTTCTTTTAATTTAGGGAAAGAATCAATGGATTAGTTAAGATATTGTGTGTGCATTCTGTGGATAATAGGTCAGGAGTTAGTTTAAATTTCCTAATGATCTCATTCTTAGATTAGGTCCTTTTAAGATTACAAGGGAACAGGAATAGGAAAACAGGAAAGGGGCAAAAAAGCTCCTTTCACCATTATTTCTTCAAATTAGGACTTTTGCGTTACTCTTCTATTGGTAGCAGCAGTTATATTAATGATTAATTTGATCTTTATTATTTAAATAATTAGATGTAATCGAATATTATATGATATATTTCACTGTTAAGACTTTCTATTTTAGTCTTTATTTTAAAGTATATCTGGGAAAAATCATATCTCTTCTGTCTATTTTGTTGTTGTTTAGTCACTAAGTTGTATCCAACTGTTTTTATCACCCTATGGACTGTAGCCCACCTGACTCCTCTGTCCATGGGATTTCCCAGGCAGCAATACTGAATTGGGTTGCCATTTCCTTCTCCAGGGGATCTTTCTGACCCAGGGATCAAATCTGCATGTCTTGCACTGATAGGTGGATTTTTTACCACTGAGCCACCAGGGAAGCCCCCAAAATTGCATTCCCCCACCATTGGAAAGCTTGGAAACGGTAGGATTTGAACCTACACATGAAGAGCACAATGGATTAATAGTCCATTGCCTTAACCGCTTGGCCATATCATCTCACTATGTGTACTATAAAATGTTTTTTTGTACACACACACACAAAGATAAATCACCCATTTGCTAAATGTATCTATACATACTTTGTCTGTTTCTTCTACTTTCATTCCCCGACTTTCATTTCTACCTCAAGATTTTCTTGTACAATACCACAGAATCTTTGAGACCATGTATTTAATCGGTTAGAAATCTTAAATATTTTCTTTCTTAAAAAAAAAAAAAATTCTCCCTGTGTTGTAGTTTAATAAGTTTTTTTTTTTTTCCATGTTAGTCATGGTATATGTCACACAAGTGACATTCTTTGTGTATAACCAGTAGCAGAAGTTTGAACACTTCTGCCCACTGCCTCTTGTTTTAGAGTCCTTGAGGAACACACATCACAGTCCAGAACAGGATGAACAAAGAAATGGGACGAGATCAATTTCAGTAGAGGGTATTGTCCACCCCCCCTCCCTCCGCGCCATGGCCATAGGATCCCCTCCAATGGCAGCAGATAAGAATACACAGCCATTTGACATGCACACTTAAGCAGAGCAAAGGAGTACACATTGACTGTCAAACAGGGAAAGATAATCTCAGACAAGGTGATAAGCCCACACAGGTTGTAAAGTTTCTTTATCTCTTGGTGAGGAAGTGAACCTCCAGGTACAAACTTCATTCTTATGCTGCCCAGTGCAGGGAAACAATAAATTGAATGTTTAGAGGTGATGGTCATTATACTGCAAAATCTAAATGTATCAGATCAGCACATTATACACTTTAAATTCACAATATTATGGTAATTGCATACCAATAAAATAAATTTTAAATGAAGATTTAAAGAAAGAATGCATATATGAGAGACTGCCTTTGCCCATAGTGTCACTATATGCTTGATTTGGCTTCCCTGGTGGCTCAGATGGTTAAAAAAACTGCCACAATGTGGGAGACCTGGGTTCAATTCTTGGGTCAGGAACATCCCCTTTAGAAGGAAATGGCAATCCACTCGAGTATTCTTGCATGGAAAATTCCATGGACAGAGGACCTTGGCAGACTTCAGTCCATTGGGTCACAAAAAGTCAAAAACAATTGAAGAACTAACATTTTCAGATAAAAAGAATGTTTATCAAATTAAACAACAAAATGTGAATTTAGTTCAAGTTAAAAAATGAGAATTATATTTTAAAATATAATTGAATTACTTTTATTGTATATTTGTTATACCAGTTCTTTGCGGAGAAGGCAATGGCACCCCACTGCAATACTCTTGCCTGGAAAATCCCATGGATGGAGGAGCCTGGTAGGCTGCAGTCCATGGGGTCGCTAAGAGTTGGATACGACTGAGCGACTTCACTTTCCCTTTTCACTTTCATGCATTGGAGAAGGAAATGGCAACCCACTCCAGTGTTCTTGCCTGGAGAATCCCAGGGACGGCGGAGACTGGTAGGTTGCCCTCTATGGGGTCGCACAGACTCGGACACGACTGAAGTGACTTAGCTTATACCAGTTCTTTGACAGAATATTTCCTCCCAATACCTGACTTACCTTCATATTTTCTTAATAGTGTCTTCCTATTGATTTTTATTTATTTGATAATGTTGTAGAATCCCCCTTATTTTTCTAACAGCTGCATTTCTCTTCAGTTTTCAATTGACATGTCTACCTAAAAGTATTTATCCTTTTGTAAACTCTTCTAAGTCAACACAACAAACAGTTTTAACAAAAAGACAGTCAGACCTATAAAGTCCAAGTTACAGGTAGTTTCTCTGAACTGAATTTTATTTACTGTTCTTTTCTTTTTGGTTGAATATCCCCAAATCAATCTTTTCAAAAGTAGAAGTAGTCATTTTTTTCCCAGTACCTCTTTAATATTCAGCCCTGCATATTAACCCTCCCTATGTGTTATATACAATTACTAATACATATGATTAATCACTAATTTCCCACATCTTAGATTCTTAGACTTATTCAGAATCCCAAATTTTCACAATTCCACCATGCTGATTTAAACTCCATGGTGTCATTTTCGCCATTAAGATTGTTTCAAGAAATGTATAACCCAGATTCTTCAAATTGTCCAACTTGAAGATAAAAATGAAGTTATGCTACCAGTAAGAAATAGTAATCCTCTCACAGTGAGCTTTAGCCCTGAAATTGATGAAAGGTTAGTTCATATCCAAAACTACCTTCCCAAATATTTGAGTTCAGGAGTTGGGACATTAGTTTGGAATAGATTTCAATGTGTTATTTAAAATCTATTTGTGTTCTGCTTTAAAATCCTTTTTTTAAATATGCCCACCATTGCAGAGATATCCAGTGAGATTCAATTTTGTGGATCTATCTTAATATTAAATATGTTTTGTCTTCTGTTCAAAACAACAGTCTTAAGACTGTGAACACTAATTCTTATTGCTTTTTAAATCCTTAGGGCCATTTCTTATGCTGGCTGTCACCTTCAACTGAAGGTGCCGATGTTATGTACCAAATTTATCAGATATTCTCTCCTCCTTTATAAAACATTTTTTCTCCAGTGCAGTGTCAGTCTCCTTATTCTTTGTATTTGGATTATTTGTTTGTTTATGTCAGTGTTTTAAAACTTCATATACAGATTCCTGTCTATAGTAATCATGTTACCATCAATGAGCAATGCTTATACTTAATCCAGATATTCTGCTTAATTTATCTTAATGGAATAAATTTATTTTGAAAATCTTTCCAATCTCTTCATGGGGCATCTACAAAAGGCTGTTTCCAAATATTAGTACTAAAACTATGTCCATAACTTTCTTTTCACTCTATAGGTTTGCTTTTCTTCCCTTGGATTTAATCATAAAAGTACCAGCCTCAATCAAATATCTCTCTCAAACAAGAAGAAATGTCTTCCTTAGTCAACTGGAAACTTGTTTTAGAAGAAATAATGTTTTCTGTTAACAGAGACAAGAGCTAGTATAAGTCTCCTAATATCAGTTCATCTCTCTGCCATGCCCACAGTTAAAGTAATGTGCTCTCAATAAATGTGTCTAGACAAAGAATGTCTGGAGGTTTTATTCTAATGATGCTGTAACAGTAATTCCAATTACTGCTTTGAATCTGACTAAAAAGTCTATCAAATGGAAAGATTGTCACTCAAAAAGAAAATGATATGAAATAATTGATAAATCAAAGCAATTGGCACTTTGTCTCTTATCTGAAATTAAGCAATTGGGTGTGGAGAGTGAAGAGTAGTTCAGTTTTTGATTAATGCTGAACCAAGTATCTATACAGGTTTAGAAGACAGGTAGCTAAGATTTTAAATGTTAACATTTTAAGGGAGCTATATGATCCTATTCTTTAGTTTGGCTGACATATTTTTCCATCTTTCTCTGAATTGAACTCCATACTCTTCTCAATGACAGTGACGTGATACCCAGTGGGGTTATACACTTGAATGCTACACTTGTGAGTATTGATTTGTGCATGTTTTTCAAGAGGTTTGAAAACAGTTTTTCAAGTGGCTTGATCTCTTTATATCATCATAGATAGATTGGTAGCCAACTAGTTCACAGATCACCTTTGAGTTGCACTGGTCCATGTCAAATGATGAATATATCTGAAGACCAAGTGCCAAAAGGGAAAAAAAGCTTCTCTGAGCATTTGGAAGAGTTTATTGTAGCTTCAGCATATTATATATACACATGCATATATATATATATATATATATATATGTATATACACACACATTTATATATATTATGTATATAAATATAGTGTGTATATATAAATAATGTGTATACATATATACTATGTATACAATATACATCAGTTCAGTTCAGTTCAGTTCAGTTCAGTCGCTCAGTCGTGTCCGACTCTTTGCGACCCCATGAATTGCAGCACGCCAGGCCTCCCTGTCCATTACCAACTCCCAGAGTTCACTCAGACTTGCGTCCATCGAGTCAGTGATGCCATCCAGCCATCTCATCCTTCGTCATCCCCTTCTCCTCCTGCCCCCAATCCCTCCCAGCATCAGAGTCTTTTCCAATGAGTCAACTCTTTGCATGAGGTGGCCAACGTATTGGAGTTTCAGCTTTCGCATCATTCCTTCCAAAGAACACCCAGGGCTGATCTCCTTCAGAATGGACTGGTTGTATCTCCTTGCAGTCCAAGGGACTCTCAAGAGTCTTCCCCAACACCACAGTTCATAATATATACTAAATATATAGTATTTGTTTTGTTATGTATACACACACAAATATATACATCTATCTAGCTATGAGAGAAACTTTCTTAATGAAAGATGTCTTGAATTATTGCATTAATTTATATTATAATGGAAATGCTTTATCTCTTTACCTCCTGTTTGACCTAGAATGTTCTTTACACTATTTTTCATCTGAATAACTGCTGGTTAAATTGATAGCATCAGTTAAAGTTGAAAAGTTCAAATCTGACTTGTATGTCTTGCTTAAAGTTACTGTATCTGTACAGCTAATTTTTAAAATTATCATTTTACATAGATCAGTCCAGTATAAATATTTTTTAGCATTCTTATAACTTGATTTTTAAAAATAACAATTGAAATGACATCAATGATCAATCACCTGTGCTTCTTCCACTGCTGAGGGAAAAAAAAAAGAAAAATGAAAAAACCTTCTATGTAGTTGAGTTCCAAGGGAAAATCAAGACATTATTACCAGACATTTGTTAGCCAGAAAAATGCTCTGTTGGTTCAGTGGTATAGACACTGACATGTTCAATGTACCAGTGCAATTGAAATATATACATTTATAATTATCCTGTCAAAAAAAAAAAACTTAAGTAAAATAACTGTGTATTAAACCAACTATTCACTCATCTTTTCACTCTATTTGCATCACTACAGTACAAGAACAAATGAATAAAAGAACTTCTAGTAGAAAAGAAAAAAATGCAAACCTCATCCCCACTTTGTGGGTTGCTATGTGCTAAAATGACCACAATAAAAGGCTCATGAGCTAACTGAAATGCAATGATAAAATGACAACTGAAGCATTTCATTTAAAAAAAAAAAAAACCAAAAACTCAAACTTGTGAGAAAAAAACCCACAACAGTATGAGGTTGGTAGTATATGTACAGTTTTACAGTTACAAATAAATAGCATTTTATAACTGTTGTTGGTTTAAGTACTAGAAATTAGGTCTGAGAAATTTCTTTCTGAACTCTACAACTTGAAGTCTTCTAAATAAAGCCAAAGAATAAAAATTCTTCATTGTTTTTAGTAATCTATTACCTGCAGAACTTAGGGCTTACCAAATAATGTTAACACCAAAGAGTCAGCCCCTCCTGACATCTGGAAGCCAGGACAGATAAGCTGACTCAAGCAAGTAGGGAGATACTTTACTTCCTGCTTTCTCTGCATAGCTCTGTACCTCTATTTTGCACCATTACAATGATTTCCTTTTGTGATGTTTTCCTTGGTGGGTTTAATTTCTTTTCCCTCTTAATATAGCTAGAATGATATCTCTAGTCTTGGTATTTAAATCAAAACCAAATGTACTTTGAAAGAATTACAGTTTTTTTTTTTTTTCTGTTTCTAAGAAAACAGCAACTCTTCTGAAATCACCTTAGTTGTTCCAGGGTTCCACATCTAGAAAAGAAACAGATTACTGAGGCACAACCCACTCTGGGGGTTTTGGCCCTGTTCCTAACCCTGCAGGAATATCTATCTCCAGTCTGTACTTTATTCCCAGAACATGGATGCAATGTGAAAGCCTTTCTGCACAGGACCAATGGAGAAAAGGGGAAACAAATGGAAACTGGTACCATGGGAAGAATGAGAATGTTAACTCTCTGGGGCCAGCACAAAGCACAGCAGGAGTAAAGCCAGCATCTACTTCACACTCTAGCAGGTAACCTGGATTATATCCCAGCTAGCTTGACTGACCTGTGCATTCCAGAAATTGTCAAGGATCAAATCTCAGACTTTTCCCTTTCCATGCTTGTTAAAATTTCTAGTATAAACGTAAATTTTTCTCTTCGTTAAAATGATCCATCCCAGGCATCCATCCACTGGCAAATAATGCTATATGATACCACAAGGGTACATACACTATACTTTGTCCTTCTGGACTGAAACATACATGAACCTTCCTATTCCTCCAATACTGTCACAAAGCCTATGATTGAAAATCTCTAATTTTGCTTTGTTTTGGAGTTATTATACATATCCTCAGTACTTCAGCACAGAAGTTGTATAATTTTGTTCTCTACTAAGGAAAGGGAGTTTCAAGGTCCAGTAACCTCTAATCATCTTAAAAGTAGCCATAGCAAGAACTATGGTCCATATGACCTATCACCAGACAGACAAGCAAACTACACCTTGTGAAAGCTAAGAGATCCAGCAATTCATGATGTTAGTGCTTGCATCTTTTATCACTCTATCCCCAGAGTTAGATTTTTCTTGGCTGGAGTCCAAAAATCCCAACCTATCATCTGGGTAGAAGAGATTCTTATTATTATCACAGATTAGACGAATGTGTCTCAGAGAATTTATTGTTTCCATACCATGAGATGGAGCTGCCTGGCCTAGAAACCATCTCTAAATACAAACTGCCCATCAGTCAGCCTGAGATCTTCATTAGAGGCATAAGAGCTGTTCAGAATCTGTGGGAAGTAATGGGTTGCAGCTTCCTCAATTGCAGTTTAGGTTGAGAAGGTTGTTCTCTGCTCAGACGGCTGACTGACATCACCAGTCAGCACAAGTGCTATGCATGGTACTGATGGGCTGGCATGAGTCCCTTGCATCGTCCCAATCCATGAAATATCAATGTCACCAACAGTCTGAGATAAGTCCTGACTGAAAGGGTGAGACAGAGGCTTGTGACTTCAATTTGCCAGATATCCCTGTAATTATAATACTGAACCACTTACTAAAAACTAAGTGGTTTCTGTCTTGTAGAAAAGGGCAGAATGTGATTGTCAGTGTCCCTTCAGAAGAGTTGATCAATATCCTTGGCACTGTGGGAAACAGTGTGAGGAGTACGACCTCGATCATCTCTATTACATGGCCTGGGGTTAGGACACTTTAATGATCCGTGTCACAGCCCCTTCGTATGCTTGACTTGGATCCTGCATATGGGGACTATCTTTTTCCTTTGGAGAGAAAAATCGTCTGCCTTCATCATGCTTCCATACCATGGCATGATGGTTCTGATACTCATGCAAGTATTTCCTTTTTTCCTTTGGAATTGTCCCTTCTGCCTCTAATTTAGTCCGAGCTTGCCTCCTCTTAAGTTTAAGGTGGTACTGTTTGGCATTGACATAGAGAGGCTCTTCTTCAAGCATCTTCGGCCCAGGGAGAGGGGTTCTCTGAATTGTAGGCACAGAGCCAGCACCAGGTAGCATCATGACCATCACTCCTGAATTAACCACATTGCCTGCCACCGGAAATGTCACAGTGACAGTCAGTCCCTTACCCACTGCTGGTTGTGTTAGTGTCGGCTTCCATATGAACAATCTGTGCTCCTGCCAGACTGGCTGTGGGGATGGTGATCATGCCTTGCTGGAGAATGGTGCCATCTCCATTAACTGGCTGATAGACAATGGTCTGCCCTTCAGCAGTCTGTGCCACTTGCTGCCCCTGGAGAGCAATCTGCTGCTGTGTCTGTGTCTGGCCAGCAGTGACGGCCGTCTGGGCTGCTGGATGATGATCTGCTGGGTCTGGCCCTACTGGCCCTGTGCTTGCTCAGCCTGCCCACCCTGGATCTGGATCTGTCCTGGTGGGACCAGCTGTATCTGCTGCAAAACCCGTGTCCCAGACACAGGTACCTGCGTGATGGTTTGACCTTATCCACCAGGAAGAGTCTGCACCATGATGTGTTGGCCAGCTGATGTGACTAACCAGCCTCCACTGACCTGTACCATTAGTGGCTGCCCTTGGACCTGCTGCTGAGTCTGTCCAGCCTGTACAATAGTCTGCTCTGTTGAACTATTGCTGTTTGCTGCATAGTGTTTCATGGTCCCTCCAAGTCAGAGTCCTGTCCACTGTCAGATTCACCCGGGAGATCCTAGAAGACGGCCAGATGCACTCCACGCCTCACTCCCCCGATTCACTGCCCATGCTGATTGGTTCCAGTACTGGACCCCGAAACTCAAGCAGAGGCTCCAGCCACTGCTGCCGACACCACTGCCTCTGCCTCGCAAAATAGCAGCCCTTCCTCCCAAAATCATGTGGGTACGGACAAAATTACAGGACATATTGCATATAAGACTATATTTAAGCAATATAATGTCTAATCCTTATTAGATATTAAACCACAGAAGGAGAGCATCTGTATGTTGTTTATGTATATTTTTTAACATCTGTTGTTCAACATATAATAATATTTATTAAATATTGAATCAATATAGGTTGACTGGATCTGCATTATAATTGTACATCTGAGAAAATGTTCTTCCATAAGAACATTAGAGACACTTAACAAAATCACATACAAAAGTAGTGGTGGTAAAACAACGCTGAAGACTCTTTAAAAAGCCTAATTTTTTAGCACTTTTTAACTTCTGGGGTATAAATCCTCCCACTATGGTGAAAGTAAAGTTGCTAATAGATGTCACTGAACTTAGACCTGAAAATTCACTCTCACATCATTTACATAACTGTACTTTTCTGATGCATGAAAATATACCTTGAGCCTGGTGGGCTGTGGTCCATGGGGTCGCGAAGAGTCAGACATGACTGAGCGACTTCCCTTTCACTTTTCACTTTCATGCATTGGAGAAGGAAATGGCAACCCACTCCAGTGTTCTTGCCTGGAGAATCCCAGGGGAGGGGGAGTCTGGTGGGCTGCCGTCTATGGGGTCACACAGAGTCGGGCACGACTGAAGTGACTTAGCAGTAGTTGGCATTTATATCTCAAAGATAAAGATATGCAAGAAGGCAAAGCGGTTGCTGAGGAGGCTTTACAAATGGCTGTGAAAAGAAGAAAAGTGAAAGGCATGGGAGAAAGGGAAAGATATATGCAACTGAATGCAGAGTTCCAGAGAATAGCTAGAAGAAATAAGAATACCTTGTTAAATGAACAATTCAAAGAAATAAAGGAAAACAACCAACTGGGAAAGATTAGAGATCTCTTCAAGAAATTTGGAGATATCAAGGAACATTTCATGCAAGAATGGGCATGATAGAGGACAGAAGTGGAAAAGCCTATCAGAAACAGAAAAGATTAAGAAGAGGTAGCAAGAATACGAAGAATAACTATACAAAAAAAGGGCATAATGACTTGGATAACCACAATGGTGTGGTCACTCACTTAGATCCAGACATCCTAGAGTATGAAGTCAAGTGGGCCTTAGGGAGCATTACTACAAACAAAGCTAGTAGAGGTGATGGAATTCCAACCGAACTATTCCAGTCCTAACAGATGATGCTGTTGAAGTGCTGCACTCAATATGTCAGCAAATTTGGAAAACTTAGCAGTAGCCACGGGACTGGAAAAGTCCAGTTTCCAGTACAATTTCCCAAAAGAGCAATGACAGAGAATGTCCAAACTACCATACAGTTGTACCCATTTCACATACTAGCAAAGTTATACTCAAAATTTTTCAAAGTAGGCCTCAGCAATATGTGAATCAAAAACTTCCAGATGTGCAAGTTTAATTTAGAAAAGGCAGAGGAACCAGGGAACAAGTTGCCAACATTTGTTGGATCATGGAGAAAGCAAGAGAATTCCAGAAAAAAAAAAAAAAAGAGAGAAAACATCTATTTCTGCTTTCACTGACGATGCTAAAGCCTTTGCCTGTGTGGATCACAACAAACTATGGAACATTCTTAAATAGATGGGAGTACCATGCCCCCTTACCCATCTCCTGAGAAACTTGTATGCAGGTCAAGAAATAACAGTTAGAATTGGACATGGGACTGCTGACAGGTTCAAAATTGGGAAAGGAGTACAATAAGGCTGAATATTGTCACCCTATTCATTTAACTTATATGCAGAGTACATCATGTGACATGCCGGGTTGGATGAATCACAAGCTGGAATCAACCTCAGATATGCAGATGATGCCACTCTAATGGCAGAAAGTGAATAGCAACTGAAGAGTTTCTTGATGAGGGTGAAAGAAGAGAGTGAAAAAGCTGGTTTGAAACTCAATATTAGAGAAACTTAGATCATGACATCTGGACCCATCACTTCCTGGCAAATAGAAGGGGAAACAAAGGAATAAGTGACAAATTTTGTTTTCTTGGCCTCCAAAGTCACTGTGGATGGTGATTACAACCACAAAATTAAAAAAAAAAAAAAAAAATACTTGCTCCTTTGACAGAAAGCTATGACAAACCTAGACAGTGCATGAAAAGCAAAGACATCACTTTGCTGACAAAGTTCCATATTGTCAAAGCTATGGTTTTTCCTATAGTCATGTATGGATGTGAGAGTTGGACCATAAAGAAGACTGAGTGGTGAAGAATTGATGGTCTTGAATTGTGGCACCAGAAAAGACTCTTGAGAGTCCCTTGGACTACAAGGTGATCAATTCAGTCAATCTTAAGGAAATTAACCCTGAATAATCCTTGGAAGAACTGATGCTGAAGCTGAATCTCCAATTCTTTCGCCACCTGATGTGAAAAACTGACTCATCGGAAAATACCCTAATTTTTTGAAAGAATGAAGGCAAAAGGAAAAGGGGTCAGCAGAGGATAGGAAGGTTGGATGGCATCATTGACTCAATGGACATGAAGTTGAGCAAATTCTAGGAGACAGTGGAGGACAGAGGAACCTGGCATGCTGCAGTCCATGGACTCATACAGTCAAACTCAACTTAGTGAGTGAAAAACAGCAACATCAAATCTACTTGGCATTTATATCTATCTCAGATAAACTGAAAGTTGTTTGAAAGCAAACTGTAATTAAATGCTTATTTTTTTTAATGTCTTATAGTCTTTCATGGCATATTTTGAGTGAATGTTTTAAATTAAAACAAATAAACAAACAAACTGATTACAGGGGAGGAGGTTTAGCTGTTCAATTAAAACTCAGCTATCCACTGATGCAATCAATGAAATACTGAGTTTTTTTTCAATTCAATATCTTACTTTGGTAATTTACCTGAGAGCCTCCCATGAGACAGCAAAATGATTCTTCAATTAAAATGAGTGCTTCTTTATGGGTATTATTATCATGTTCAATACTGCACTGGGTGTTACAATAGATTTCCAGTTCCTGTTTTTGTAAACTTAAGGACTCATTTAGCTCATTTAAGACTCAGCTTCCTCATTTGTGAAATGAAATCATAAGGATCGACCTTAGAAAGTTGCTGTAATTATGAAATGAAATTCTGTATGTCAATGGCTTAGAATAGGTTGACACACACTACGGACGTAATAAATGATAGCCATCATTAATTTCATGGAGCGCTTCTGAAAGAATAATGCATAACTATTTTAAAGATGCCTACAGATCTTAAATGAAGTAAAAGCACTGTTCTTAATTGTAAAGCAGTAAGCAAATTACAGAATACTTTGAGGAAATGGATTGTTTTCAGGAAGTGATACACAGGACACTTCCACAGTGTTGGTAACAATCTGTTTCTTCTGTTGGGACTCTCCTGGAGTTTGCTCAAACTCATATTCATTGAGTTGGTGATGCTATCCAACCATCTTGTCCTCTGTTGCCACCTTTTCCTCCTGTCTTCAGTCTTTCCCAGCATCAGGATCTTTTCCAATGGGTCAGTTCTTCACACCAGGTGGCCAAAGTATTGGAGCTTCAAGGTCAGCCAGTACTTCCAATAAATATTCAGGGATGATTTCCTTTAAGATTGACTGGTCTGACCTTGCAGTCCAAGGGACTCTCAAGAGTTCTCCAATACCACAGTGCCAAAGCATCAATTCTTTATCACTCAGCTTTTTTTATAATTCAGTTCTCACATCCATACATGACTACAGGAAAAACCATAGCTTTGACTATACTTATATTGTTATATATATGTATATACAAAGTCTTCCTAATGATTGCATTTTGCATATACATATAAGCTGTTTTCAGAAGTAATATTGTGAAAGAATTTTAATCTAGAATGGAACTGGAGAATATGAAATGCAAAATCTCATGCATGCACTCAGAAAAACTGAACTTAAGAAATGAGACAGTGATTTCCATTAAATGCTCAGTGTACAGAAAACAAAGCATTATCTCAGAAACCATGGACATCCACCAAGAATTTATTTCCATCTTCAAGCTAATCATTACTGCTTAGACTCTGGCTGAGCTTCCCACTCTTTGCACTCCTTGCCTATCAATACAGCCCAACTCATACCTTCATGGAACTCCTCTGTAGCTTACTATAGCATGTGTTTCCCAAATTGCAACTCCTATGGTAATTACAAATAGTATCAGGTAAATTGTATTTGTTTCAGTTTACCTCTTTATCGAGACTGGCATTCAATGGTTTTACAATATGGGATTTGAAGGAGACAACTGCCTCAGAATCAAAATTCAGTGAGGTACCCACACTGAGATGCTTGCACTCAATGCTTTTTGGGTTTCCTTCTTCTGATTTGGTGAGCCCTCTCTCAAATTTTGTGCTCCTTCCTTTTGGTCAAGCTCTCCAACTTTATTCAGAATTTAGATAAAAGATTGTCCTTCTGGTAGGTACTTTTTTGGTTTTTCAATTAGGATGTGCTTGGTTTAGATTTAAACGTGTAGATTTTACTAAAAGTAAAAGTAAAAATAAAATACAATCTAGAATCACAATAATATTATAAAATATGTTTCAACTAGACAAGATTATTTAAGATATTCACTGGAAAACAAATGTTCCCAAATCAAACAAAATAAGGTACTTTTTCCCCAGTGAATTTGAGGTTCTTGCTTTACTGCAAAAGAATTCAGAGATGGAGTGATAGGTAAGAAGTAGATTTATTTAGACAGAAACACAGTCCACAGAGTGTGGTTCACCTCAGAAGGCAACAGAATTTTGAAATATGACATGGTTAGTTTTTATGGGACCAGTAATTTCATAGGCTAATGAATGGGAAGATTTTACCCATTAAATTTTGAGAAAGAAACAGGAATTTCCAGAAATTGGGCCACCACCCATTTTGGGGGGCCTTTTATGTTTGGTCTCACAAAGAGTTGGACACGACTGAGCGACTGAACTGAACTGAACTGATGTTTGGTCTCAGAACTGTCATGGGGCTGATGTGTGTGTTATTTAGATACTAATATATTACAGTGATTGTTTGTTGAGGCTCAAAATCTACTGAAAGTTGACTCTTTTGCCCAATTGGACCCCGTAAAGTAAAAAGATCATGAACCAGGTTTTGTCATATCCTACAGCTATGTCAGTTTTTAAGGTTGTGCCCTACTCCCTTCCCTCCTGTTTTAGTACCTGTTTTAATTGGCAGGCAGAAGTGTCCAGAGGCTCCAAAATTCCAAAATAGCTTTACTGCAAAAGGCTAATGAAAAATCAAAGATTCGATATCTACCTAAAATAAAAAACGGTAAGACTAGGTAGATCCTATTGTTCCCTTTCTATCTTCGTCTTTTGAGTACATGTTTCTCTAATCTTGGGTCTAAATTTGTTACTGAGTCCAAGCTGCATCTGCTTACCACACTACAGGGCAATAATTAGGAGACAGGTGTTGAGGCAAGGAATAGCAAATTTATTCGGAAAGCTCGGTGCCCAAGAAGATGGTGGGCTAAAGTTATAGAGTACCCTCTTATCACTCTGGACTCCAGTTTCTTTTATTGAACAGAGAAGTAGAGGAGGTGAGGAAGTAATTTAAAAAGATCATGAATCTTGCAAAATGTCTTCTGGTTTGGCCAACCTTGGGTTGGGGGATGTATTAATTTCTTCTTCTTTGCAGCCGTTCACAGGTGGAGAGGGTCAGAATGTCTCCCTGTGAGCTGAACAGACACATTTTGGTTTAACATTCAGGCAAAGGAGCAGGGTTCTCAGAAGCAGGCTATTATGTATGCTTATAGTTATAAACAGCATCTTTTTAGTGGTTATAATAACAAAAGCAACAGAAAGCAAGGGTTACAATAAAACAAACTGATTCAACATGCTGTCAAACTTTGTTTCCTTATTACAAATTGCCCTTTCACTTTGATATGACTATATGACCATAAGATAAATTCATCAAGCCAATGGACTTAAAATACTCTCACATATATTCTCAAAGAAAGTCCAGCACATGGGCCCGTCTCAAGTTTGATTCTCTGTTAAACTGCTACAGGCTATTCCCTTAAACAGATAAAGGGAAACCAGAAACCAAAATTAATAGCAAATCTTGCCAAATTCTTGGGCATACCAAAAATGCACTCTCTACTTTAACTCCTACTTATTCTAGTGACTACAGATAGGATTCTGGAAAAGATGGTGGAAGGTAACACAGGGTGAGAATTCTTATTGGGTCAGTTCTACCAAACCTCTCTCTGTAGGCCACAGTCAAGAGAAGAAGATAAAATTTCACGTCAACTTTTTTCTGTATTGAGACTTATTTTTCTATTGGTCCTTTCTCACCTGCTAATCTAGGAGGGAGAGCAGTGAGTGATGCTAAAGAAAGATCTTAGTTCCCTGCCTAGGATTTAAACTTGAGTTCAGTTCAGTTCAGTCATTCAGTCGTGTCTGACTCTTTGCAAACCCATGAATTGCATCACCCCAGGCCTCCCTGTCCATCACCAACTCTTGGAGTTCACCCAAACTCATGTGCATCGAGTCGGTGATGCCATCCAGCCATCTCATCCTCTGTCGTCCCCTTCTCCTCCTGTCCCCAATCCCTCCCAGCTTCAGGGTCTTTTCCAATGAGTCAACTCTTCGCATGAGGTGGTCAAAGTATTGGAGTTTCAGCCTCAGCATCAGTCCTTCCAATGGACACCCAGGACTGGATAACATGAATGAAAACTAGGAACCCTAGCCCCCAGACCAGCAGGGGCTAGACAGTAGAAGCAAAGTAGCCTGGCTCTTGCCCCTGTTTGAAAGCAAAAATGTTTCAAAGAGATAAAAGTTATAAAAATAGGTACAAAGTTTATTATTAGAAATATAGCACAGTGTAGAGAGGAGCACACAGGAAAATAGCTTGCTTATCCAGCTCAGAATCAGGGCAGAGATAAACACCCAGAGAGAAAGGGTATGGGCACCCTCTCTAATGACAAGGAGCACAGTAAATCAGAAACTAGGCAGAGACATACCTGGAGAGGAGTGCAGGCAACCTGAGTGAGGAGGAGCACAGAAAAGAGGTGATGTAAATCACTTATGCAGGACAGTCCTTCCAGGACTTTGTTTACCTTTGGCCAATTACCTTGTTCCTTTCTTTTCACCTGACTAATTAATCCTTGGAACCTCTCCAAGATGCTTGTGCAACATTTTTCTAACATGGATCCCGCCACTGAGGCCTATGAGTGCATGTCCACACTTATTATGGGGTGGGGCGTCCTCCTATTCTGACCCCCAAGAAGCCTTCCTACACATGTACAGACAGGGAAGTCTTCCCTGACCTCAGGAGTGGGCACTTTATCTCCTTGCTTTAGTGGAGAGTTCAGCTTTTGCTACTAACTTTGTTCTTGGAATGTCTGGGTGAGAACAAAGCTTGAATTTTACTTCAGTTGAAAAACCTGAGGTGTCCAGCCCAGAGTCCCATTATGTCTTACTTCACTGAGAACAACTGCCACTTTCTTGTTGGTTTTATCTCCTGTTCTGAGACTCTTTCTTGGCAAAAGTCAGCCTAGAGGAATCAAAATATAGCCAGATAGAAATGTGAGTTATACCCCATCTGCAATAGATTTGGCTATACAGAAATGTGGGTTGAACTCCATTTGCAGCTAGAGTCCTACCAAGTACTTCCATCCCTCAGAGCAATCCCTGAGGATTCCTAAGATTTTCTATCTTTTGGTCATCTTCAAGAGTAGCTCTGGATCTTGGGAGGGTAGTGTCCTTTCCACTCTCTTTGGAGATGTCTCTTGAGGCAGAAAGAAAAGGGGACAACAGAGGATGAGATGGTTAGATGACATCACTGATTCAATGGACATGAGTTTGAGCAAGCTGTAGGACTTGGCGATGGATAGGGAAGTCTGGCATGTACAGTCCATGGGGTTGCAAAGAATTGGACAAAACTGAGCAACTGAACTGAGCTGAACTTGAGTCCAGTGGGTCACACATAACTGTCAGAAATATTTATTGTTTACTTCAGCTAAATCCTGACAAGATAATTGAAAGGTTTCTTGCTGTTGTCAGTTGTTGTTTTAAGTAGCTGTATGGTCAGAAGTTAGCTAAGTTGGAAGTTAATTTTCACAGCCTTAGGGAATTCTTCTGTTTAGGTATCGTCACCTAAGATAAATGAACCCCTGTACCTAGATGGAAAGAAAAACATCATGAAGCCTTTGCAGATTCCAAAGGCAAAGCTCTAATTCCAAAACATAGTGTTAGGTAGTTAGAATGGCAAAAAGGAGTCCAAAATGGTGGTAGCTAAAAGACAAAGGAGGGAAAAGCCCTTGAAAATAGAACAAAGGAAGGTCTGAGGACCAGAATGAGGACCTCAGGTAAAACAAACAGTCCTCCTGGCTAGCCCAATTTACATAGGGCAGGCCCAGAGGGGAGGAGACAAATGTTTAAAAGGAAGAAGCCTAGAAGGACTGGGGCTTATCCTCTTTTTGTTCCGCCCACCCTCACGCCTTGAGGATGATTTTCCTTTGCTTGTCAATAAAGCTGAGCTACAACACTGGCTCATCCATTGCTTCAATTTTTTGCTGAGGTGAGACAGAACCGAGGAAATTACACACTCCCCCGACAATATAATATAAATGGAGTACTTTCATAAAACTGAAGCTTAATTTTCTTTCATTGGCTGAATGGATGATAGTTTTGTGACTGTTAGTCTGCTTTTAATTAGCAATTGTAAAAGGTTTTTCTGTACCTTTTAAGTAATCTGCCTAGAAAGAAAATATTGCATGTTTTATCAAAATAATTTTCTGGACTTTATTTTGCCTTTATCAGATATTTGATTACTTAAGAAAACTCAGTCTTTTCAATATTTAAGAAAGTCAGCTTTATTCACAAACTATGTAATCTCTTATATTTGCTTTAACATCTTCTATTGTAGGCTGCAGCCCATGGGGTTGCTGGGAGTCGGATACGACTGAGTGACTTCACTTTTCACTTTCATGCATTGGAGAAGGAAATAGCAACCCACTCCAGTGTTCTTGCCTGGAGAATCCCAGGGATGGGGGAGCCTGGTGGGCTGCCGTCTATGGGGTCGCACAGAGTCAGACATGACTGAAGCAACTTAGCAGTAGCAGCAGCAGCATTGACACCCCACTCCAGTACTCTTGCCTGGAAAATCCCATGGACAGAGGAGCCTGGTAGGCTGCAGTCCATGGGGTCGCTAAGAGTTGGACACGACTAAGCGACTTCACTTTCACTTTTCACTTTCATGCATTGGAGAAGGAAATGCAACCCACTCCAGTGTTCTTGCCAGGAGAATCCCAGGGACGGGGGAGCCTGGTGGGCTGCCATCTATGGGATCGCACAAAGTCAGACACGACTGAAGCAACTTAGCAGCAGCAGCAGCATTGTCACTCTGGTTAAATAGATAGTTAAGATCATTATTTCATCTGTGATCTTATTTATTCAAATGTTCAAACATTTTGACATTTTGACAACTTAAAAATCTGCCTGCCTGTGCAGATTTTATCCCTGGGTCTGGAAGATCCCCTGGAAGAGAAAGTGGCAATCCACTGTAGTATTCTTGCCTGGAAAACCCCATGGACAAAGGATCCTTGCAGGCTACAGTCTATGGTGTCACAGAGTTGGACAGGACTGAGTTTGCATGCATATGCATACTAAAATCTAATTCTAAATGGAGTTTTTTTGTTATTTATTTGTTTACATCAAATTGGGGGCTTCTTGGGTAGCTCAAATGGTAAAAAGTCTGCCTGCAATGCGGGAGACCTGTGTTTGATCCCTGGGTTGAGAATATCCTCTGTAGAAGGGCATGGCAACCCACTCCAGTATTCTAGCTGGGAGAATTTCATGGACAGAGGAGCCTGGCAGGCTATAGTCCATGGAGTCACAAAGTGACGGACACAACTGAGTGACTAGCTTTCAGTTTTTCACACCAAATTAGCTTTGAGATTTCCCAGAGAGTTCCTGGAAAAATCTCAAAGTATTTGTCTGTCATCACAAAATGTGAAACAAATCAGGTCTATTTAATATATTAAATTATATGTGGAATGTTATCAAATTAGAGGTGATGCTAAACCTTAGCTTATATATTTATGGATTCATGTTACTATTATAACTGTTGTAAAATTGTATAAATTTCCTAAAAAATCTAATGAGTTCCTGTGTCCATCACAATTATCAGTTCAGTCACTTAGTCATGTATGACTCTTTGGAACCCCATGGACTGCAGCATGACAGGCTTCCCTGTCCATCACCAACTCCCAGAGCTTACTTGAACTCGCGTCCACCAAGTTGGTGATGTCATCCAGCCATCTCATTCTCTGTTGTCCCCTTCTGCTTCCACCTTCGATCTTTCCCAGTATCAGGGGCTTTTAAAATGAGTCAGTTCTTCGTATCAGGTGGCCAAAGTATTGGAGTTTCAGCTTCAGTATCTGTCCTTCCAATAAGTATTCAGGACTGATTTCCTTTAGGATGGACTGGTTGGATCTCCTCGCAATCCAAGGGATTCTCAAGAGTCTTCTCCAATATCACAGTTCAAAAGCATCAATTTTTCAGTGCACAACTTTCTTTATAGTCCAACTCTCACATCTATACATGACTACTGGAAAAAACCATAGCTTTAACTAGATGAACTTTTGTTGGTAAAGTAATGTCTCTGCTTTTTAATATGCTGTTTAGGTTGATCATAGTTTTTCTTCCGAGGAGCAAGCATCTTTTAATTTGGCTGCAGTAACCACCTGCAGTGATTTTGGAGCCCACAAAGTAAAGTTTCCACTGTTTCCATTGTTTCTCCATCTATTTCCCATGAAGTGATGGGACCAGATGCCATGATCTTCATTTTCTGAATGTTGAACTTTAAGCCAACTTTTTCACTCTCCTCTTTCACTTTCATCAAGAAGCTCTTTAGTTCTTCTTTGCTTTCTGCCTGAAGGGTGGTGTCATCTGCATATCTGAGGTTATTAATATTTCTCCCTTCCATCTTAATTACTATTTCTGATTCATCCAGCCCAGCATTTAGCATAATGTATCCTGCATATAAGTTAAATAAGCAGGGTGACAATATACTGCCTTGACATACTCCTTTCCTGATTTGAAGCCAGCCTGTTCTTCCATGTCCAGTTGTTGCTTCTTGGCCTGCAACAGATTTCTCAGGAGGTAGGTAAGGTGGTTTGGTATTCCCATCTGTTTCAGAATTTTCCACAGTTTGTCATGATCTGCACAGTCAAAGGCTTTGGCATAGTCAATAAAGCAGAAGTATATGTTTTCCTGAAACTCTCTTGTTTTTTTCAGTGATCCAAAGATGTTGGCAATTTGATCTCTGGTTTCTCTGCCTTTTCTAAATTCAGCTTAAACATCAGGAAGTTCACGGCTCATGTACTGTTGCAGCCTGGCTTGTGGAATTTTCATCATTACTTTGCTAGTGTGTGAGATGAGTGCAATTGTGCGGTAGCTTGAGCATTCTTTGGCCTTGCCTTTCTTTGGGATTGGAATGAAAACTGACTTTTTCTATCCTGTGGCCACTGCTCAGTTTTCCAGGTTTGCTGGCATATTGAGTGCAGCACTTCCACAGTATCATGTTTTAGAATTTGAAATAGCTCAACTGAAATTCCATCACCTCCACTAGCTTTGTTTGTGGTGATGCTTCTTAAGACCCACTTGATATCTGGGTCATGAAGATCTTTTTGTATAGTTCTTCTGTGTGTTATTGCCACCTCTTATTAATATCTTCTGCTTCTGTTAGGTCCATACCATTTCTGACCTTTCTTGTGCCCATCTTTGCATAAAATATTCCCTTGGTATCTCTGATTTTCTTGAAGGGATCTCTAGTCTTTCCCATTCTATTGATATCCTTTATTTCTTTGCATTGATCACTGAAGAAGGTTTTTTTTTTTAATCTCTTTGCTATGCTTTGGAACTCTGCTTTCAAATGGGTATACCTTTCCTTTTCTCCTTTGCCTTTTGCTTCTCTTCTTTGCTCAGCTATTTCTAAGGCCTCCTCAGACAACCATATTTCCTTTTTGCATTTCTTTTTCTTGGGGATGGTCTTGATCACTGCCTTCTGTACAATGTCATGAACCTCTGTTTATAATTCTTCAGGCAATCTATCAGACATAATCCTTTGAATCTATTTATCACTTCTATTGTATAATCATAAGGGATTTGATTTAGATCATATCTGAATGGTCTAGTGGTTTTCCCTACTTTCTTCAATTTATGTCTGAATTTGGCAATAAGGAGTTCATCATCTGAGGCACAGTTAGCTCCCAGTCTTATTTTTGCTGACTGTATAGAGCTTTTCCATCTTTGGCTGCAAAGAGTATAATCAACCTGATTTTGGTATTGACCATCTGATGATGTCCATGTGTAGAGTCTTCTTTTGTGTTGTAAGAGGGTGTTTGCTATGACCAGTGTGTTCTCTTAGAAAAACTCTGTTAGGCTTTGCCCTGCTTCATTTTGTACTCTAAGGCAAAGTTTTCCTGTTACTCCAGGTATCTCTTGACTTCCTATTTTTTCATTCCAGTCCCCTATAATGAAAAAGACACCTTTTTTGGGTGTGAGTTCTAGAAGGTCTTGTAGGTCTTCATAGAACTGTTTATCTTCATCTTCTTTAGCTTTACTGGTTGGGGCATAGACTTGGATTACTGTGATAGTGAGTGTTTTACCTTGGAAGTGAATAGAGATCATTCTGTCATTTGGGAGATTGCACCCATGTACTGCATTTCAGACTCTTGCTGACTATGAGGGTGACTCCATTTCTTCTAAGGGATTCTTGCCCACAGTAGTAGATATCATGGTCATCTGAGTTAAATTCACTCATTCCAGTCCATCTTAGTTTGCTGGTTCCTAAAATGTCAATGTTCACTCTTGCCATCTCCTGTTTGACCACTTCCAATGTGACTCGATTCATGAACCTAACATTCCAGGTTCCTATGAAGTGTTGTTCTTTACAGCATTGGACTACTTCCATCACCAGTCACATCCACAACTGCATGTTGTTTTGGCTTTGGCTCTGTCTCTTCATTATTTCTGGAGTTATTTCTCCACTGTTCTCCAGTAGCACATTGGGTACCTACCGACCTGTAGAGTTCATCTTTCAGTGTCCTATCTTTTTTCCCTTTCTTACTGTTCATGGGGTCAGTAAGAGACTGACCCAGACTTGCCCATGAGTGTCCAGGACTCTCCAGTGGAGCATTGGGTCTCTCATGACCTGCTGCAGGGTTGGGGCAATGAGTGTGGCAGTGGGTGCATGGGACCTTTTGAAGGGGTTCACCATTATCTTCATTACCTCCACCATAGTTTGACCTCAGGTTAAACAACAGGGAAGGAACACAGTCCCGCCCATCAACAGAAAATTGCATTAAAGGTTTACTGAGAACAAGACCCAGCTTTCCCCTTGGTCAGTCTCTCCCATCAGGAAGCTTCCATAAGCTTCTTATCCTTCACCATTAGAGGGCAGACAGAAAGAAAATCACAATCACAGAAAACTGATCAAATTGATCACATGGACCACAGCCTTTTCTAACTCGTGAAACTGTGGGCTATGCTGTGTAGGGCCACCCAAGATGGATGGGTCATGATGGAGAGTTCTAAAAAAACGTGCTCCACTGGAGAAGGGAATGGCAAGGTACTTCAGTATTCTTGCCTTGAGAACCCCATGAACAGTCACAATTCTAGTTATTATCTTAAAATGTTTTGTATCACAGAAATAAGCAAATTTCTTTGTCAACTCCATAATATGAATTCTTATTGTATATTTAACCATGGCATTTTAACTCCTTTTGTTATTTACACACTGCTGGGGTCCAGCCCCAGTGGATCCAGGGTGATTCGAAGGTGGGGATGGAATCAGCATCCTAGGAAAAATCTTAATTACAGATATATAGAGAGATTAGAAACGGATAGTGTAGTAGGAAAATTAGTGGAGAGAAAGAGGCTGAGTAACTTGGTTTACGTGGAATAACATCCATGCTCCAGATGGGAATTCAGCCAGAAAAACTGGGAGCAAGAAAGAAACGACATGGGGGAATCAGTCTTTCCAGAAACTGATCCCGATTTCTTTATTTTTAAGTTTACTTATATACCATTTGTTACACATAGGGATGAATATAGAGTCACGTGGGGGTCAGCAGTCCTGACCTTAATCAAAATCAGGTGCTTCACATAAATGTATAAAAGAAGTCTTAGGGGTTTTACATCATCTTCTGGCTATGAGACCTGCTGACATTTTATGATAACCAAAAAACTTATTTTTTCCAAGGGTGATTTTTCTTAAACCAGGCACCACCCTCCAAATAAAGTTACATTCCTATAGGGTGAGAGTGTAGTGAGTTACAATCAAGAAAGGAATTTATTTTACCCAAGGTTAACATGATTAATCTTAAAGGTTAATACTTATTTATCCTATATGTTAGTTATATTCATTATAAGAGCAGGGAATATGGAGATTTAGCAGCAAACATCAGCCCAACAAATGAAAATCCTTGCACCAATGCTCCCCTTAAGATCTATTTAGTCTTAAGATAGTGATAAAGTTACATTTTTACATAGCAAGGACACAGTGATTTATAACAAAGTACAGTGATCTATTACAAAAGAGAAAATTCATTAACTCAAAAAATCTAGTATTGCTAACCTTAAAAACTACCATATTTCTTTTTCTATATTCCAAATACATTGATTAATATATTCCCAGGTGCCTAAGGATATGGAGGCCTGGCAGCAATCATTGACTCAACAATGAGAAGAGCCCTATGCTAATTAAGACTCAAAAAATTCCAAAACACTCTGTGCTGTTTACGGTTGAGAAGTAGTAAACAATCATGTGTGTAATGGCAGGAGTATGGATAATCCTGTCACACAATCTAGTCCGTCAGCAGAGAGGTTTGACCTGAGACACCCTTGTCACACCCCAGGCAGGGAATTAGCAGTAATTATTGGCACAACAAATGAAAAACCCTTCACCAATATAATTCCTAACCAACCCACTATACTAATAATTTCTAACTCCCCAAAAGAATTTGCCTTTAGTAAGTCTAAGACATCTCGTGCCTCTCAGGTTGGGAGGCTATAAACAATCACATGTGGCCGGACGAACCTATACAGGTGGGCTAGATAACCTTCAGAGGATTCTGTAAGCTGAAACACTCTTGTCATGCCCAGGAATTTTTATCGCCTTGGAGCTGCAAGTTAACTCCTTCTCCGAGAGAAATGGTAATGGGGGAGAGCCCCCCGTAAAGTCAGAGGTGTAGGTGAGAGCATAAAACAGACTCTGGCTTTGGGGGTAGATGCTTGGGAACAGGGGGTTTCCTGAGGCTTGATCGCACCTTTGAGTATGCCAAGCCTCCTTCCTCATGACCTTTGCCATGGGCGGAGTTCCACACGCTGGCCCCCAGCAACACACCATTATTGTTTTACTCTGATGCTTTTGCAAAATTGAGATTCATAGAAAGGACCCTACCAAGTATTCTTGATCTCTGCCCCCACTGCCAGATCACAAGGTGAAAAACCTTTGGTGCCTGTTATACAACTGGAAACAAGACTCCACCCAACATTTGATCCCAGGCAAACACTGGAGTCTCAGAATCAAATGGACTGAAAAGAGGAAACTGCAGGAGACAGTGAAGGACAGGGAAGCATGGCAGGCTACAGTCCATGAGGTTGCAAAGAGCTGGACATGACTTAGTGACTGAACAACAGGAAGAGAAGTAACTGACATGGAGGTAAACTACTTCCTCCCAACATGTGGAAGCAAGAAAGTTTCTTTCCATTTCTCCTTTCCTCCCTGATGTTATTTTCTAAATTCTAATACCATGAAGGTCTTTTTATGATTCATTTGTCCACTTTTTGCTTTTCTTTGGCCTGGAAATATGATGCCACTTTCCAGATATCTAGGCCATTGCAGAGAAAATTCAAATGATCATTGGGTTTTCCATGAAGCTGCAGATTCTATAGCTTCAAGTTCTCTGGAAAAATCTCAGTCTCCTCTCTATCATGTCAACCTCTAATTCTAGAGATCTACTTTCCTGTTTTTTGTTAACAATCCCAAACCTGGGGAATATTGTATTGAGACTCTGCACAAAGGAATTCAAGGCAAATGTGACTAAAATACATCGAGCTGTGTGGCCTGAAGACCCTTACAATTCACTGACCTCTATTGCTCTCATATTTCCAGTCCTGAGCCAGTTTTTAGGAGAAATTGCAGGAGGAGTATCTGATTCAAATTTGATTCCTTTGCCAGATTTCCTACTCCTCAGTCTGTGAGTAATTGCAAATGAGGCTATTCAAGAATCTCTTAACTCTTGACATATTTCCATAGAGCCTCTGGCCAAAGTTGTCCTTGAAAATAGGATAGTCCTTGATTATCTGTCTTTCTTTCTCTCTCTCTCTCTTTTTTTTTTTTTTTTTTTTTGCCAGATTATCTTTTGACTAAACAAGGTGGTATCTGTGCTATGGTCAGCATCATTTTTTGTACTTGAATTAACACTTTTGTGAAGTCAAGATTCAAATACATAACCTTTAATAAGAAGTCCATTGGCTACAACAAATGCAATCTTTTTCATCTTGGAATTTGGTTTTATTAAGCTGGCTACCTACAGAATTGAGCTCAGGGTTTAAATCTATACTTAAGTTTGCTCCCTCTATCCTATTTGTCATTTTTAAATTTGTGTTGTGACTTAACATATTCAGTTTTTCTTTTACCCAGTCTTTGTAGAAATAACAAGTCTGATACACTGATGTTTGCAACCGTGCTTTGAAATGATATCTAAAAATTGTATCTTTGAATAAGCCTTCTGCTTTGACCCTCCACTTTGCCTCAATACAAGAAATTGCTCAAATGTGGCCTTTGGTTTTACTAACTACAAAAGCTTCTCTCACCCTGAAGAAAGATGTCCAATTGTGGCATTGTGTAGAAAAATAAACAATGAAGATGATCAGTCAAATAATGAAGGTTATGCAGAAGAAACACTTAGCAATATATTGGATTATCAAACCCCCTAATGGGGACATGCTTAAAAAGGTGACATATCAAACCAAACTAAAGTGAAGTGAAGTATGGCAGGGGAAAAGTGAAGATGGTCAAGGCAAACTCATAAAGGAAACTTAACCTGATCTTACAGGAATTTATAGCTCTTCTCAGAAATCAGAAAAAGACGACAGCCAATCCCCAACTGCTAGGTCTGTTCATACCATCTCTGGACTTCCTTGTTTCTCTGACTCAGCTACCCTGATTAAAACTGATTATTAAATTTCTTTCTCAAAGGTGGTCAATAAAATTCAGTTGTCATTTCCCTTCTGGTAGCACACAAGCCACTTGAAAGTGGTCCTCTTCATCCTCAAGAGACATGGACTCTATATAACAATGTCTTTGATAAATAAATAAATAAATAAAAAATAAAGAAAGGAAGGAAAACAATGTCTAAACTATATAATTCATCAGCGATGCTTTCTGTGAAAGATCTTGATCCAATGGGGAAAACGTAGGCTTTAACCCAGAATGAAATGAGGATATGGAATGAAGAGCCTCACATATGTGCCCTCAGAAGAACAGAACTGAAGAGACTAATCTCTATTAAATACCTGATTTATAGACAATCAAGCATTATTTCCCAATCCATGAATGTCCAACAAATATCTCTCTCCATCTTCAAGCCAAAAAACTTACTGATTTGAACTCTGATCAAACTCTCCACACTTTGCACTCCCTTCCTGTAAATACAGCTCAATTCAAACTCTAAAAAGATTTACTTGTAGATTACTATACCATTTTTTCCCAAATTTCAATTCTTTTGCCATTCCCAAATGACTTCAATTTCAAATAATTAAAGCTTGTCTCAGTTTATTACTTTATGTCCCCAATAATACTGATACTGTTAGTTTAAAATATATTTTCTTGAAAATATTTACAGTATGTTTGAAAATCAAGGAATAAAAATACATTTTTTAACTAATTTGCAGAAATTTCAAGCATCCATACTAAGTAGTCTCCATTATTGTCCCTTGAAGCAAATAACCTAAATGCATCAGGTAAAGATAAAGTTTTGGTGGTAAAATAAAGGGGATTTTTGCCAATACACAATTAAAAGAATAAGTTTATTAAAATTAAATTCAATGTCGAATTTTAAAAATATGGTTATTTTGCAAATGCCAGACAATGGAAGATAGCAAAAGAGAGAGAGAGAGAGAGAGAGAAAGGTTTTGTTTTTAACTTTATGAAACATTATCCCAGTAATATTTACTACTTGACAGAGCTATTGCATACCCTTTTAAGCTTTAGTGATTTCAGATTGTTAGTGTGGAGTTCAAGTGGCTATCTAATTTCCTAACCTGGTTAGCAAATTGTTTTCACTGTAGGTCTTTATTTGCCAAAATAACTTGTGTAATTTTTTTAGCTTGTATGCTATATTCCATCATTTTGTTCTCTTCAGGTAATTAAACTTAATTTTCAATGGCATTAGAGCTAAATTATGTTGTAATTATAGTATAATGATAAAACCCCGGGCTATTGATCCAAGAGTATTTGTAGTTTCTTTTATTCAGTGTACTGTTGAAACATGATTTATTATTGCCTTAGGCCAGTATCAGTAAAATGAAAGATCTGAACTTAGGATATCCATTAAGACCCTTTGGGGACCTGAAAAGCTGTCTTCAATCTTTGTCCAAAGATCATAGCTAAGCACACTAATGAAGATAATGAATTATCTTTTCATATTAATTCAAGTATGAGGGTTTTTTTTCAAGTAAATAATCAGAAGTGAAAAAAAGAACAAAGAAAATAAGATAAAACAATAATCAAGAGAAGGAAGAGAAAGAAAATGAGAAATAAAAAAGAGGAAGGAGAGGAGGAAGAAGCTAAGAAAGAGGAAGAGGAGCATGCTGCTAAGTCACTTCAGTCATGTCCAAATCTGTGTGACCCCATAGACAGAAGCCCACCAGGCTCCCCCATCCCTGGGATTCTCCAGGCAAGAACACTGCAGTGGGTTGCCATTTCCTTCTCCAATGCATGAAAGTGAAAAGTGAAAATGAAGCCGCTCAGTCGTGTCCGACTCTTAGCAACCCCATGGACTGCAGACTACCAGGCTCCTTCATCCGTGGGTTTTTCCAGGCAAGAGTACTGGAGTGGGTTGCCATTGCCTTCTCCGTGTGAAGAACTGACTCATTGGAAAAGATCCTGATTCTGGTATAGGTTGAAGGCAAAAGGAGAAGGGAGTGACAGAAGATGAGATGGTTAGAAGGGATCACCAAACTCATCAAACACGAGTTTGAGCAACCTCCAGGAGATAGTGAAGGACAAGGAAACCCGGCGTGCTGCAGTTCATAGGACTGCAAAGGGTTGGACATGACTTAGCAACTGAATAGCAACACTGAATAAGTAGAAAGAATGTAAAAATTAAAATGTGTTCAATTGGTAAATCAAGTGCTGGGCATTCTGAACAAACTCACAAAATAGGTGGGTTGTGAAAATAATTTGAATCATTATGTAAATTGCTGCCACTGACACAACAGTTCTCCTGGAAGGGAAAGTCTTGTAAAGTGTCAAATTGTGTTTTAGATCATCAGTATTTTTTAAGAAAGAAGAACACTCCCCCCCCCCCCCCCCAACAGACTTTAACTGAAGGTGTTAGTGGATAATATTTATTCAGGTCACTGTCTTTGCAAACCATTAAATGTAACCCTAGTAGCCTTTTCTCCTCATTAGAAATTTTTGAGTTCATTAAATGTCATATTTAATCAATGACATTTCTAATCACTGATATTTGTAGCTACAACATGACCCAGGGACCACAGATGACTATTACCATGATCGATTTTGAATTTCTCTCATTAACATAATTTTAAGTTTCAGGCTTTAGTTTTAAAAATTCCTTGGAGTAATTACGAAAATAGTTATTGTCATCTAATTCTTTTTTCATTCTTTGTTGCAAGATAAAAAGTCACACAAATTACCCTTGTTTTCCATTCTGCCAGATGATAGGCAATAATATCTATCATTCAAATAAGTAGCTGCTAAGGCCCTTTGGATTTAATTGGGGATTGCTGGCTGGGACTTTTTCCTTTTCTAATGCTCACATATTTTGGATAACATTGTCTATCAAAATGTGAAAAAGTAACAAATGAAAGTATGCCTCTGGTGATATGATGAAGGCAGAGACTCCAGAGGGGGTTTTTGACCTCTTTTCCCTGTTTTCATTGGCCTGGGCTCCCTCGCATAGATTTACATTGATTGCAACATTGAGTTTCTGGGTTTTCTACATTTTTCACCTTAATTACTTTTCATGTAGAGCAGTAAAGGAGGAGGGATGCATCTTCTCAGTTTTTTCTTAAATAATCCTAAGATAATAGCTAGAAGATAAATTTAAAATATGCACCAAACTTATAGTCTGAATTCCAATGTAAAATAGAAATCCAGGGTAACTGTAGTTAATTTTGCTTTTTTGTCTTTTTTTTTTTCCTTTGATAAGAAAAATAAACAAAACAAAGAGAACTAAGCTCACTTTTAAAAGTTCTACCTTCAGAATAATATTTTTTTCTTTGGTACCCAGTTTAACAGTGTCTTAGCTTACTACAGTTTCCCCGTCTGAAACTTCTGGATAAGTTATCAAGTGTAAGCTCATGTTCCTAACTCACAGTGAAGTCAAGCTAACCAAAATGTTAGAGAGTTGGTAGCAGAGAAAATTTGATTGTAGAACTATGCAAGAAGACTCATGCCCCTGAACTCCTGGGAAGTTTTCAGCAAAGTATTTTTAAAGGCCAGGTGGTGGTGGTGGTGGGTCACAAGGTATGTGATCAGCTTCATCACAATTATCTGACTGGTTGACGTTGAAGAAACAGGGCATTATTGACCCTTAGGTACCAGTATATCTGGGGGCTATGTGCTCATGGTCATTAAGTAGTTAATTTCTTCCATTTGCTGGTGGCTTTAGCATCTGTGAAACAACTCAGGAAGTGTGCATCAGACATGATTATTCAGCCACTTCAGAGAAGAGGGACAGAGGGGAATATGAAGAAGGGGGTCTGTCCCAGGGAACATCCCATAGAATCCTGCTCAGTTACAAATATATTATCTCAGATTGTAGAATTTTTGTGATAGGTGATAGGATGGAGGAAATATAAAGGGAAGAAGGACACTCTGCCACTGTTGTCCTTTTTAACAAACCATGTAACTCAATGCATGAGCACATACACATACCCACTTTTACTTAACAAGGAAGATTATAATATATATGAGCGGATAGACATACAAGTCCTTCTTGGACATGTTCCTGTCCCAGTTAATACACTGGCTCCCTCTCCTTCACAACTGTGTTCCTCTTTTCCCCTGGATTCTTCATCCAAACGTCTTCATGTGAATCATCAGTCAACTTTACTAAAATCTGTCCAGTGAACATGGACGCAAGTTGTTTAAAAACCACACTTGCTCTCAGCACACCTACCATCAAAGATCTGAGTCCTTTACTCTGGAGTAGTACTCATGGGAGTAGAAGTTGAGCAGGATAATCAGTCCCTCAGAAAGGTCCAGATAAGCAGCGTTTACCTTCAATACATAATCATGAATTTTTTTCCACCTCATGGATGTGAGAATTGAGATTTTTTTTAAAATCTACTCTCTCTGTGGCTAATTAGGTGAGTTCTTCTGTGAAGGGAAAAATATTAAGTTTATTAAATTGCAACCCACTCCAGTACTCTTGCCTGGAAAATCCCATGGATGGAGGAGCCTGGTAGGCTGCAGTCCACGGGGTCGCTAAGAGTCGGGCATGACTAAGCGACTTCACTTTCACTTCTCACTTTCATGCATTGGAGAAGGAAATGGCAACCCACTCTAGTATTCTTGCCTGGAGAATCCCAGGGACAGAGGAGCCTAGTGGGCTGCCATTTATGGGGTCGCACAGAGTTGGACAGTACTGAAGTGACTTAGCAGCAAATATTATTTCAGGTGAAAGCCACAGTTTAGGCCATTTCTATCAGCAATCAAATTGATGTTTTGATCAAGAAAGGATGCCCATCATTATTTCTAAATTGTTTCAAACTTAAAATAATTTGTTAAACTTAGAACACCCACAGAGGAGTATGCTGGCCCCAAATTAGAAAATGTATACTCATGAAAAGGAAAAGGAAAAGTTGAAAAGGAAAAGGAAAAGTTGAAAAGGATAATCTCAGAAAAACTATCCCACAAGGCTGAACAAAGAGGGCATGATTTATGTGAGAAAAGGTAAATCCAGATGGAAAAAATGCAGTATCACTCTATTTATTAAAAAAAAAAAAGCACCAAGGGGGCATGAAAATATTATAATATGCCATGCACTATGAGTCAGGGTACAATAGATTTTTTAATTCTTCTAACAGAATATTATTATAATTTGTTAGTAGAAACATGATGCAGATATACAGGAAACTAGGAAAAAATGATTGTCTATGGAGGAGGAATAAGTTAGTTTTTTCAGAATACAATTTATATTCAGTTTTGTTTTGAACTAGATTGACATATTATATGGTCAAAATAACATTAAATTTAAATGAAGAAGAGAACTAAAATACATTAATCATATCAAAGTGATCCTGTTATTTTACATCATTGACCTCTGCTTGGGACCAAAACACAGCCTAAAGTCAGACTGATACTTTAACCCAAGGTCAGTTAATTACAATCACCTACCTGGTTTGTGAACTTACTGAGGCTCAAGTTCTTTGTGTCTCAGCAGAAGAAATTCAGCAAAAGGAAAAGTGATAGGCAGCAAGTCGATTTATTAATATAGGGTTCTTGTGAGTGATTGAAGCGGACAGGAAAGGAGGCTCTGCCCCAGGATTAAGTGGGCTACATTTTTATAATCAAAGGAAAATTTGGGGGTCAGGGGAGGGAAAGACTGCCTTCTTTCTCATTCATGGAGTAGACATCAGATTTTCATCACTCAAGTGGTAAAGAATCTGCTTGCAGTGTGGGAGACTGAGGTTTGATCCCTGCATCAGAAAGACCCTCTGGAGAGGGGAATGGCAACCCACTCCTGTATGCTTGCCTGAAGACTTTCTTGGAGAGGAGCCTGGCTGGCTACCACCAATGGAATCACAAATAGTTGAACTGGACTCAGTGACTAACACTTTCACTTTCAGCCTTCTTCCTTTGAGGCAGGAGAGTATCTGACCCTGTGATGTCAAACTAGGAATGTCATGATGCTTATTTAAATCAGCAGAAGGGTGGTAACACTTTTCTTTCACTTAATGACCTGGCACGTATCTCCTGCTTTATAGTTGAGCAAGCCTGCTTTGTTTCACAATGTTTCTTTAGTGATGCTTAACTTACTGTGATCTCCCAAAGTTTCCTAGGTTTCACTCTCTATTTATAATCCCCTACTGAGACTTCTACAAACACCTGTATTAGTTCAGTTCAGTTCAGTCGCTCAGTCGTGTCTGACTCTTTGCGACCTCATGAATTGCAGCACGCCAGGCCTCCCTGTGCATCACCATCTCCCGGAGTTCACTCAGACTCACGTCCATCGAGTCAGTGATGCCATCCAGCCATCTCGTCCTCTGTCGTCCCCTTCTCCTCCTGACCCCAATCCCTCCCAGCATCAGAGTCCTTTCCAATGAGTCAACTCTTCGCATGAGGTGGCCAAAGTACTGGAGTTTCAGCTTTAGCATCATTCCTTCCAAAGAACACCCAGGGCTGATCTCCTTCAGAATGGACTGGTTGGATCTCCTTGCAGTCAAAGGGACTCTCAAGAGTCTTCTCCGACACCATAGTTCAAAAGCATCAATTCTTTGGCACTCAGCCTTCTTCACAGTCCAACTGTCACATCCATACGTGACCACAGGAAAAACCATAGCCTTGACTACACGGACCTTAGTCGGCAAAGTAATGTCTCTGCTTTTGAATATGCTCTCTAGGTTGGTCATAACTTTCCTTCCAAGGAGTAAGTGTCTTTTAATTTCATGGCTGCAGTCACCATCTGCAGTGATTTTGGAGCCCCAAAAAATAAAGTCTGACACTGTTTCCACTGTTTCCCCATCTATTGCCCATGAAGTGATGGGACCAGATGCCATGATCTTCATTTTCTGAATGCTGAGCTTTAAGCCAACTTTTTCGCTCTCATCTTTCACTTTCATTGAGAGGCTTTTTAGCTTCTCTTCACTTTCTGCCATAAGGGTGGTGTCATCTGCATATCTGAGGTTATTTATATTTCTCCCAGCAATCTTGATTCCAGCTTGTGTTTCTTCCAGTCCAGCGTTTCTCATGATGTACTCTGCATACAAGTTAAATAAGCAGGGTTACATTATACAGCCTTGACGTACTCCTTTTCCTATTTGGAACCAGTCTGTTCCATGTCCAGTTCCCACTGCTGCTTCCTGACCTGCAGATTTCTGCAAATCCTGACAGATTTCTCAAGAGGCAGGTTAGGTGGTCTGGTATTCCCATCTCTTTCAGAATTTTCCACAGTTTATTGTGATCCACATAGTCAAAGGCTTTGGCATAGTCAAGAAAGTAGAAATAGATGTGTTTCTGGAACTCTCTTGCTTTTTCCATGATCCAGCGGATGTTGGCAATTTGATCTCTGGTTCCTCTGCCTTTTCTAAAACCAGCTTGAACATCAGGGAGTTCACGGTTCACGTATTGCTAAAGCCTGGCTTGGAGAATTTTGAGCATTACTTTACTAGCCTGTGAGATGAGTGCAATTGTGCGGTAGTTTGAGCATTCTTTGGCATTGCCTTTCTTTGGAATTGGAATGAAAATTAACCTTTTCCAGCCCTGTGGCCACTGCTGAGTTTTCCAAATTTGCTGGCATATTGAGTGCAGCACTTTCACAGCATCATCTTTCAGGATTTGAAACAGCTCCACTGGAATTCCATCACCTCCACTAGCTTTGTTTGTAGTGATGGTTTCTAAGGCCCACTTGACTTCACATTCCAAGATGTCTGGCTCTAGATTAGTGATCACATCATCATGATTATCTGGGTCGTGAAGATCTTTTTTGTACAGTTCTTCTGTGATTCTTGCTACCTCTTCTTAATATCTTCTGCTTCTGTTAGGTCCATACTATTTCTGTCCTTTATCGAGCCCATCTTTGCATGAAATGTTCCCTTGGTATCTCTAATTTTCTTAAAGAGATCTCTAGTCTTTCCCATTCTGTTGTTTTCCTCTATTTCTTTGCACTGATCGCTGAAGAAGGCTTTCTTAAACACCTGTATAATTATCCTATTCTATGCCTATCATATTGACATTTAATTTCCTTGTGTTTACAGATTGATCTGTATGCTTTCGGTTATGATTTTAATTCTACTATCTTTTAAAGCAATTCCTCACAGACTTGATTCCTTTTTCACAAAGCAACCCACATTATTTATACCCATTATAGGGATACTTTTTATTACATTTCACTGTACTCACAACCAATGTGTATTTTCCTTGTTGCAATAAAGATTTCCCATGCATAATCTTATTTTCCTAAAATAATTGCAAGTAAAAGTATTTTGATCTGCTTCTGGGTGTAGCAGGATATTAAATGCTGAGAACATCTAATATATGTAGATAAATGGAATAGAGAAATAGAAGGAACAATCAATTAGCATTGATTTTGAAATGATAGAGAATCTGAGATCCAAGTAATGGTAGGTGAAATATCATTTAGCTTTGTTTTTGCATTTGATCCATCAAAGTGATCATTTCAAACTAATTTGTGAAAGTGCTAAGGAAATGTTCCTCGTAATTTGAATATCTTTGTATACTATCAGGTAAGAAATGAATCGCCAGTCTATGTTCGATACAGGATACAGGATGTTTGGTGTTGGTGCACGGGGTCGATCCAGAGAGATGATATGGGGTGGGAGGTGGGAAGGGGGTTCAGGATTGGGAACTTATGTACACCCGTGGCTGATTCATGTCAATGTATGGCAAAACCAATACAGTATGGTAAAGCAAAATAAAGTAAAAATAAAAATAAAAGAAGAAATAGACAAAATATTTTGGTAAATAGAATTAAATATTCAATAAACCAATATTAACATTTTAATGGATTATTTTTGAAATGTTAAAATAAAATTGGGGAAGAGGGCATTAAAAAAAAAAAAAAACTCCCTCAGGCACCCGACTGCTTTCCCCTTTGAACTTCTAAAATAATACGACAAAACCAATACAATATTGTCAAGTAATAAGCCTCCAATTAAATTTATACCAAAAAATAATAAAGTGGGTCTCTTGTAAGAAGTAAATAATAATAATAATAATAATAATAATATGACAAGATTTCCTACTTTCTACTTACATTTATTTTTTTTTTTTCTCCTTTAAATAATCCAAGATAGTTTCAAACCACTAGTCAGTCTTAGAACTCTTATCGTCTTCCAAATGAGGCACACACAACAAATAGAGATGACATATCGGCAATGTACTTGGTATTGTTTCA
Source organism: Budorcas taxicolor (assembly GCF_023091745.1). NCBI lineage: Eukaryota > Metazoa > Chordata > Mammalia > Artiodactyla > Bovidae > Budorcas > Budorcas taxicolor. Next base: position 37,865,570 of record NC_068926.1, read on the forward strand.
CTGAAATTTAGGAGTAGTGATAGGTCCAGTGTGTAGGTTAAGGGAATTAGAGAAGTTGAGGTTCGGAAAAAGAATGAGACTGGCACTTTTCAGGAACAGATCACCTTTAATGAGGCGAGAAGGGGCAGCAGTCAGATTACTGAGCTGCTGCACTACCCAACAAAAGAGAAAGTATATACAGACATATATGTGGAAATTCACTGTCTTAAAGGGGCCAGTTCTCTGAGATTGTTTGGGTGAGTTATTTCTTAAACAAATGGCTTGGACAAGGAATTCTAGAGATCAGCCAGAGGCTGAGACTGGCTGGGAGCTAGGCATAATCAACCTTAATGTCCATTTTTTTTCCTTTGGGTGAGAGAGTTCTTTGTTTTGTGTAGAATGGTGGGGAGGACCCGGAGGAGAGTTTTAACTCCAGGCTATTTTGAGCCAGGTAACCTTCCTTCACAGTGTAGAGAAACATGATTGCTACACTTATCAACTACCATGTACTTCTTTTAGAATATATATATAGTTTTTTCTAAATTATTTTTCTTTACCTTTATGTATGTGTTTATAAGGGTTCTCAGATAGCTCAAATGGTAAAGAATCTGCCTGTAATGAGAGAGACCTGGGTTCAGTCTTTGGGTTGGGAAGATCTCCTGGAGAAGGGCATAGCAACCCACTCCAGTATTCTTTTTTGGAGAATTCCATGCACAGAGGAGCACGGCGCCACAAAGAGTCAGACACAACTGAGTGACTAACACTTTTACTTTCTGTTCTCTTCTAAAATATGAATGTTAAAAGAGACAAAAAGATACGTTTAAAAAAATAAAAACTTTAGTAAGAGGAGTGGCTATGCACTTGAATGTGAATGGATGTTGCTCAGTTGTGTCCAACTCTTTGCGACCCCATGGACTGTAGCTTACCAGGCTTCTCCATCCATGGGATTCTCCAGGCAAGAATACTGGAGTGGGTTACCATTTCCTTCTCCAGGGGATCGTCCCTACCCAGGGATCAAAACTGAGTCTCTAGCATTGGAGGCAGACGCTTAATAGATATCAATTAAAGACACTGTGGATGATGATAGATTAAGCTTATTTTTTTTTTTAATTTGGAGTGTATTTGATGAATAATGTTTTCAGTGCCAAGTCAAATGATGTATTTTACCAGTTCTTTCTGAGTGTTATGGTGGCTATGAGTGGAATTAGATGTATCCAGTGTGTATAAGTCAAGACTATGGTTTTTCCAGTGGTCATGTATGGATGTGAGAGTTGGACTGTGAGGAAAGCTGAGCGCTGAAGAATTGATGCTTTTGAACTATGGTGTTGGAGAAGACTCTTGAGAGTCCCCTGGACTGCAAGGAGATCCAACCAGTCCATCCTGAAGGAGATCAGTCCTGGGTGTCCACTGGAAGGACAGATGCTGAGGCTGAAACTCCAATACTTTGGCCACCTCATGCGAAGACTTGACTCGCTGGAAAAGACCCTGATCCTGGGAGGGATTGGGGGCAGGAGGAGAAAAGGACGACAGAGGATGAGATGGCTGGATGGCATCACAGACTCTATGGACGTGAGTCTGAGTGAACTCTGGGAGTTGGTGATGGACAGGGAGGCATGGTGTGCTGCGATTCAGTTCAGTTCAGTTCAGTTCAGTTCAGTTGCTCAGTCGTGTCTGACTCTTTACGACCCCATGAATCGCAGAACGCCAGGCCTCCCTGTCCATCACCAGCTCCCGGAGTTCACTCAGACTCACGTCCATCGAGTCCGTGATGCCATCCAGCCATCTCATCCTCTGTCGTCCCCTTCTCCTCCTGCCCCCAATCCCTCCCAGCATCAGAATCTTTTCCAATGAGCTAACTCTTCGCATGAGGTGGCCAAAGTACTGGAATTTCAGCTTTAGCATCATTCCTTCCAAAGAAATCCCTGGGCTGATCTCCTTCAGAATGGACTTGTTGGATCTCCTTGCAGTCCAAGGGACTCTCAAGAGTCTTCTCCAACACCACAGTTCAAAAGCATCAATTCCTCTGTGCTCAACCTTCTTCACTGTTATGGGGTCACAAAGAGTCTGACACACCTGAGCAACTGAACTGAACTGAACTGAGGGTGTACAATGGATTCTGAAAGCAATAATGTAGTATTTTGTTTCCAATTCATGTTCCTAAAAGCAAATCCTGGGCTTGCCTATTTCCATGGGTAGGGAATGATAATTATCTTGTTTATTTCAGTTGTGATGTTGCAGCTTATCTCAAGTATGGGACCAGGGACACACACACACACACACACACACACACACACACACACACAAGCATATTAATTTTATTCATATTAAATGAAGGATGAATAACAAAGTAGAAGTCTCCCAGTCATGTCTGACTCTTTGTGACTCCATGGACAGTAGCTTGCCATCCTCGTTTTTCCATGTTATTCTCTAGGCTAGAATACTGGGGTGAGTATCTGTTCCTTCTCCAGGGGATCTTACCAACCCAGGGAATAAACCCAGGTCTCCCACATTGCAGGTGGATTCTTTACCATCTGAGCCACCAGGGATTTTCAAATATTAGAAATTATCATTGGGTTTCCTCAAAAGGTTCTATAGTTAATTAATGTTATTCTGGTTCTTTCTTTAACCAATGACTTTATTTATTTTATGAGATGTCAGATAGCTTTGAATCACACTGTTACCTAAATATTTTACTTTTCCTAAAAGCAAAATGTATACCACAGTGAAACTTCGGTAATTATGTAGAAGTGATTGAAGTATGTAACAAAGGAGATTTAGTAAACAGGAAAAAGATAGCTCCTGTTTAGTAAACAGTGAAAAGACATACTAAAAAAATTAGTGACTTTTTAATGACAATTAAAGCAGAAAAGTGATAAATACCACCCTCTGAAGTCTCACTTCAAGGAATGATCTGAAATTATTCCTGTGTTGAAAGAATCTTATGTCTTTATTCACAGCACTATGAGAGTATTAGCCAAAAAATAAACTTAAGAGTTGGCTGAATTATATTATCAATTCAACTCATAGCCTTACCACTTTCCAATGTGAAACTTGGGACATTGATGGAAGAGGAAGAGCTTCATCATGAGGTTGGAACTACATGAGAGTGTTTGAAAGATTCATAGCATCCCTAAACATGAATACTTCTGAAGGCATCTAATGTTCTTCCCTTATTCAATAAAGTAGCTTGTCCATTTTACCTGATAATACAGTTTCTCTCTTGCTTGAGTATGATTTACTACCATGCCAAATGGACAATTTATCTTGCAGTATTGTCAATAATATTCTATGATCCCTGCCATTGGCACCAGGTCAGTACAGAAATCCCCCTTTCAGGGCAAATCAGTGCCATGTAATGGTGTTTTATTATTGTTTCTAATGAGATCAATGCTTATAAAATGTTTTAGGAACAATAAAAATCCAATAAGTGTTTTTTTTTTTTTTCCTAAAATCTTTTTCTTTTCAGTATTGTTAAATGTATTATAAATATGAATATAGCTGGGTCCAGCTCACCATTTCATATCCATCTAAAGGGCTTGCATTTTGGTGGCTTTGCAATATATGAAACTGGCTAGGATGGAATACAAGACAGAACCACATTCCTCAAAAATGCATAAATACTGTTGGCTTCAGGAGGCATTTTATACATTCTTGAATGCTCGAGTAGAGCACTTATATCAGATACAGAACCCAGATACTGTTGTTGCTCACCTGTATTATCTCTTATTTGCTGGATCACTTTATTTATGTAAAGAAATCTGTTATAATTTCAGTATAAGTTGATGTAAAGAGTCTCCCTTTTAGATATTCTCAAAATGACCTTTAGCCCTATACATGAGGCACTATGCACTAAGTAAGTTACGACAAAAATTTTCTCATAGAACATGAGGCACTGCTTTGGGGTAAAATAATTTCACAGACCAAGACTACAATTACGGCTCACTGGCAAGAGTGAGGGCTCATCTAAGAAACTCAGGGCATGGATTTTTGTTAGTTTGTTTTATTTTGTTCATCTTATTCCTTTTCTTGCACCTTGATGCAGTTACTGACCTTGTATATGATTGATTTTTTTCTTTCATTTTGTTTAGGAAAAAATAATGGAAATAGTTTTCTTTTACCCATCCAGGGACATATTTTAACCTATTGTTTTAGGATAAATCAATACCTTTGCATACTGTCAGGATGCCATACACATTGTCTTTTAACCTATTATTGCCATTTTTGGAAAGTTGGGAATCCCAGGTACACTATATGACTTATTAAGGCAAATGTATGATGATTATGTATCTACAGATACATATACATAGACCTAAATAAATAGACATAAATCCCACAATACAGGAGCCTGCTACACTACACATTTTGGGGGATTTTATGTCTTAAGTAATATGGAATTACTCCTCAAAATCAAAGAACACATTGCTGAAACTTATGTTCCCTAATGCTAAGAAAAATACACAATATGAAGGGCCCTTTTGAATTATGAATGCAAAAAAATCATAGCTGCCTATCAGGTTTTAACTTGTTTCCTATATGTTTCAAAACCTATAGAATTCAGATCAAGAAAAGATTAGGTGGATCATAGACAAAGTGCATCACAGAATTCCATTGCTCAGTGTTTATGATATTTAGTGGGCATTAAAATGTAGGATTCTTTATAGACCACAGCAGATCACAAAAGGTTACTTATAGTGGAGACCTCTTGGGTTCTTGAAGCAAAGATGTTTCTCTTTAGGAATGAAAAAAGCTTCTTTTGAGAAAGAACTCTTGCTATGAGTCTCTGAGGGAGACTGAACAAAACCAGCATTGGTTTTCAGGAAATGAGTAGCATTTACCTATCTATGTCATGAAATTATCATTATCTGATATGACTGGCCATATAAATTATGAAAGCCCAATAGCATTCTCGGAGAAGGCAATGGCAACCCACTCCAGTACTCTTGCCTGGAAAATTCCATGGACGGAGGAGCCTGGTAGGCTGAAGTCCATCGGGTCACAAAGAGTCAGACATGACTGAGCGATTTCACTTTCACTTTTCACTTTCATGCACTGGAGAAGGAAATGGCAACCCACTCCAGTATTCTTGCCTGGAGAATCCCAAGGACAGCAGAGCCTGGTGGGCTGCCATCTATAGGGTCACATAGAGTCAGACACGACTGAAGTGACTTAGCAGTAGCAGCAGCAATAGTATTTTATTATTAAGACAAGACCTAAAAGGATTTTGAAAGTTCAAGTGAATTCCTAAAACAGTTTTCTCTTCCCCAACCTACATCTAGGACCTCATACAAGGTTGTGTTTTTTTGTTTTTTTTTTTTTTGCAACAGTTAACAGACAGGAAGCAATCCCAAGCATTTCTTGGTTTTAAGTCCCAGAATGACTATGGAGAAGGAAAGCATTACAATGGGCAGAACTTTAACTATTATGTTGCCTTTCCTATTGTGCTTGGAAAGAAAAATAAATAGAATAGATCTATGCCAATGTAGAAGAGAAAGCAAAGGATTGTCCTGAAAGACTGCAAGAATATGTGTCTATAATGTCTCATTAATAATATGATGCCCAGACTGGAGTGTGCCCTTTATACCTGGGGAAAGACAAGACAAAACAATACACTCATGGATATCAGTTACCCACTGAGGACTTCACCAAAGATCCAATGAGGTGAATAGGGTGGCAGAGTTGCTGGTTACATATAAGTTCAAAAATATATTCTTCTACTTATCAAAGCTAACTTGGTTATAAACCTTGAGAAATACTCAGTTTTCCAGAAGCAACCACTAACTCCTAGCTATTGCAGTTTGAAACCAGGCATAGATAAAGTTAGGGAAACAAATTGATTATTAAAACAAGAAGAGAAAAAAATATTATTCTGAATTTGTTTTTTTCGGGAAATTTTTTGGTTTTGTTTTTGGATTTTTTTCTAATGCAGGACTTTTCACTATTGTAAACAGCTCCATTTCTTGGGGGTCTCAGATGAAGTTTGGAGGTCTGAAAGAAGACATCACCCAGCATTTTATGTAACATCAGGCTCCAAATCACAATTGCTTGGGCTACAAAAATTTACAGATTTTTGTTTGCTTATCTGTTATTGACAACAGCTGTTGCAGCTAATTATGGCCTTTCCACCTCCCAGGAACCAGTTATGTGCCCATGAGACTAGATAAAGAAAGATTAGAATTATAGCCACCAAGCTATATTCATAATTACTATTCCACTTTGAAAACTGTGGATCATTTCTTGATTAATTGCATTGTTTGGACTATTCTATCCTTTAGGAATATTTTCTACTCTTGTGCTTCCCAGTTTCTTATGCAAACAAAATCATAAATACTGTTAAGTATGTTCAATCTTCTCTTACATTTAACAAATTTCCCAAATGCATAGGAATTCCAGGTAAAATGCCAGCTGATAACTCTTCATATTGAGAAGAAATCTATAAAGAAAGTAAGCAGAATGACCAATATTTTCCTATTTTAATCTGACAAAAATATACTTTCAAATCTCAAAGAGTGTATCACTCACATTAATTTTTTGGATAAATATCATTTAAGACTTTATTCAGAGTAGGAATGTGCTAGACTTGGAGACTATGCTCAGAGAAGGACCAACTTTATAATTTTCTGTATAACAAGAAAAAGTTTGAGAATTTCAAAGAGGAATGGAAAGAAGTAAGAGTAACATCTAATGTGATTCTGGTGGTTTGTTTCAGGTTGTCTATTCCAGTTTTCTTCTAGTGTGATTTCTTTTTCCTGTGGAGAGCTAACACAAATATTCCTCCCGTCCTTTTTCAGCTGGTGACCCAGGTTTGATTCAGGTTCCACATCAGATGAAATCTCATGAGACTTGAAATTTGAGCTGAGATAAATGGGATATTGTGCATGCATTTTTTTTTTTCAGTGTTACTTGGACAAATGCGGAATAGTTCTGGAGCCATATTATGTCTCCCAGGCTTGCTTGTTTAGCAGAAATGGCTTCGTGATAGTGGAGAATGATAAGGTGGGACCCTGAAGGTATATGGCAGCTTTCTGATTTTGCACCTGACCTTTCCTGACTGGAGCACAGTGATACCCTTCTGGAACCAATAATTAGCTAATTTAGCAGCTCAGATTGAGGCAGCCTTTTATTTTTGCATTTATAATAAGGGACATCTCCTGATTTGACAAACAGCTTCCTGATCACTGAAGGAGAAACAGCTCCTTTGACAACATGGTCCTGCAGTATAGCCTTCAGAATACATTCTGGAATCTCACCCTATAGATCTTTATCCAGCCATCTCAATAATTCTGTACCACTTGGCACACTGTACTAAAAGCTTCTATTCTGTCTAGGTTGGAATTTATTCTCTGCATCAGAATATTGACCAATAATAAGCCCCAAAGAAAACATACAAGACACATAAAAGATAATTTATAAAGGCTATTTTTAAAGTTAGAAGATCAAGGGATTGGTTTGAATAATAATCAACCCATGATTGTAGATCTCCCTTTGTGGTTTCTTTTTTTCAAGCCCAGTTACATCCTGTTTTCTTCTCTCTGTCCCTCATCTGTTGCTGCAACACTCAGAGGAAAAGTAAGAGTACATTCAGTTACAATGTCTACCAGGAAATTTTCTTTTTAAATTGGTTTGATATGATTTTAAATCCACTTGTTTATGATATAAGTAAAATTGTTTTAATCAACTTGTTTATGACAAAGACAAATAAAAGTTATTTTTAGAAGTAAAGTTGTGTTGATATAAGAATGAAGAAAACTGCATCAAGATGCCATCATTTCCTGTTGTCCTTGATAAACTCTTAGTAGTTGAGCGGCCCTGCAGGGGGCTTATCAATAAAAACAAAGAAGCAGTATGATGAGGGGACACTTATACTATCAGTACTACATTGAGAGTTTGTGAGCAATATTTGAAAGTGTTGATCAGAGCAGCCCAGTAAAATGTTAAATTCCAAAATTCTGGGCCAAGTTCATGACTCAACTTTTCTATATGTTAGTTTTCTCCTCTGTAAAGTGGTAATATATATGGTACCTACTTCACAGGGTTGCTCTGGGGATTAAATAAATCTCCTGTGATGAACCATAATGCAAAAGAGATGAACCATAATTCAAAAAAAAAAAAAAAAGAACATACATATATATGTATGTATAACTGAATCAGTTTGCTTTACAACAGAAATTAATATAACATTGTAGATCAATTCTACTTTATAAAATTAATTTTTAAAAAGCCCACTTTTATTGAAAATCAGAGCATTGTAAAAAAGACACTGCTGGATTCAGAAATGTTAATTAGGTACTTAGACCAGTCATGTATGTGAATGTCTTTATGATGCTTCAATGAAAACTTTTATTGTCTAGCAATAGAACCAACAAAGGTCCGTCTAGTCAAGGCTATGGTTTTTCCAGTAGTCATGTACAGTAGTCATGTACATGATGATATATATAGTCATGTATTGAGAGTTGGACTGTAAAGAAGGCTGAGCACTGAAGAATTGATCCCTTTGAACTGTGGTGTTGCAGAAGACTCTTGAGAGTCCCTTGGACTGCAAGGAGATCCAACCAATCCATCCTAAGGAAATCAGTCCTGAATGTACATTGGAAGAACTAATGCTGAAGCTGAAACTCCAATACTTTGGCCACCTAATGCGGAGAGCTGACTCATTTGAAAAGACCCTGATGCTAGGAAAGATTGGGAGCAAGAGGAGAAGGGGATGACAGAGGATGAGATGGTTGTATGGCATCACAGACTCAATGGACAGGAGTTTGAGTAAACTCCAGGAGTTGGTGATAGACAGGGAGGCCTGGAATGCTGCAGTCCATAGGATCACAAAAAGTTGGACATGACTGAGCCACTGAACTGAACTGAACTGAGTGAAAGAACAATGAACAGCTGCCTCAGTATTTAATGATTGAGGCAAGAGTCAGATGGGTATCCCCAGGGTAAAGCTATTGAAGAGTCATTCCCTATAGACTGAAACTTCAAGGCAAGAATAGCAGGACAATTAGAAGAGGAGGCTGGGCCCTGCCTGGACCACATATTTCTCATTCTAGAAGTCAGCAGACCTCCCTGACCACACAATGTGCCGAAAGTCTCCTAGGAGGCCAAAGGGAAGTTATGTCAAGGGATATTCTCTGCCCATATACCTTTTTGGTAAAATCCATCTTGACTAAGAGATGCATGTGCACACATGGGAAGATCCTGAGATATACCAAATATGGACTATGAACCAAGTAAATCAAAATGATCGGCCAGAGGAACCCAGGAGAAACGCACCATAGGTGGATTCAAATTGCTATAGTGCATGAGCCTTTCTCCCTGTGTCTGCCCATGTGTCTATCCACACATACTGTACTCTTTTTCCCTCTTCATAAATACTTTACTTGTTTCATACTTTCAATCTTTGTGGGAATTCTTTCCGGCAAAGCTGAAGGGCCAGGGTCCTTGTCACTCACTGACCACTGGTCCAGTGGCTAGGGTCAAATGCTCTCACCACTGTGACCCAGCTTCAGTCTCTGGTTTGGAACTCAAGCCTCACTCCACACAGTTGCGGACCAAGGTCACTTGAGACCAAGATGAATAATCTGAAGTCATGACATTTTATCAGTCAGATCCCTAATAGGGTAGGAAACCGGACATTTAGTCCAAGGATGATAGCCTCTGAGTACACAAATATGGGAAATCTGAGTATTCAGATCCTCTCAAAACTTGCTGGCTAAGAGTAACACTCTATCTGTTTTTCCAGAAAGCAAATAAATAAAATAAGCAGATTTCCTTGTCTACAGACTGCATAGTGATCTCACCTGGAGTAGATATCTCACATGATCAAGCTTGTTCCTCTTAATATCTTCCAAGCTAACACATTTCTTTGTGCAAATAAGCACCATGAGAAGACAGCATCACCCAAATTGGGAGTATGGTTTCTTTTTCAGGAAAAGGAACAAAAAAGCATCTTAATCCTTCTGGCATAAACAAGAAAAAAAAAATTATTAGATATGTAGTGAAAGGAACCTGAATAACATGCACGGAGAGATGCACTTTTAAAGGGAATTAGACAAGAATAAGAAACATTAATATTAATACAAGACTAGAAAATGGAGAATATATTGAGAAATGGACTTAATCCTGGCTAAAAATTTGTTGTTCTGGAAAGGAAAGACAGAGGTCACCTAACAAACTGCTGTGATATCACCTTGAACCCTGAATAGAATGGAGGCATATGGCAAACAAATAGATACATTAGTGTTTGCTAGTTTAGTGTTGAGTAAAAATAATACACAATGTGAGAGTTGTGAGTTAAGTTTTATTTGGGGAAAAGTGAGAACGATAGCCTGGGATACAGTCTCTTGGATAGCTCTGAGGAATCCCTACAAAGAGGTGGGGGGAAATCAGTACATATGTGATTTTGGTGAAGGGAGTTGAATGCAATCAAGCACATATTTTGGCAGAAGTTTGCTGCTAGTCATGAGAAGCAGATGTTTCTGTTGATAATTTTAGTGGTTTTCTAGTATAAAGAGATGCAGGAATTGGGTTCATAACATCTTCTCATGAAAGCATTTAACTATCCGGAATCCTGTTCTGCCAGTTTTTCCCAGAGTACAGATACTTCATACCTGATCTCCTCCCTGAACTCCTTTCAGTGGGTGTTGAAGGTTAGCCACTGGTGGAGAGGTAGATGGCAAGTGACAATTATTACTTGACAGTAACATTATAGGAAGATTTCTAAAGTTTCAGGGAATAGGTGATGTTAGACTGGATTTACAGTGTAAGATCTGAGAGGTTTGTAGGTTGTTTTTTTTTTTTTTAATTCCTGGAAAGGTAAGTAATGGAATAGTGAGAAAAGTACTGATATCTTCTGAATTGTGGTCTTGGCTGGCTTCCTTTAGTTAGAGTTAATGATGGAAAGATGATTCCATGGAACAGAACTTCCTAATGAAAGCAGCTCTTTTTCCCTTTTCCTCTTTATCTGATTCAGTTCCCCTCAAACATTAAAAGAACCCAATTATAGGAAAGAAATTGCTAAGTTGGTGGGTCATATGGACAAGACAAATCTGAAGTGAGAGTCAGCCAATCTGTATAAAATGGAGATGGATGCAGAACCCACCCTCAAGCCTCCATGATTCACTGAGATTCTCTGCTCCCCTCCTCCTTTTTTCCCCTTCAAAAACTGTCATGATCAAGCTAAATCTTTGGAGTTTGTCTTAGGACATGAATCCACCTTCTCCCCAGATTGCTAGCTTTCTGATTAAAGAAGTTTTCCCTTCGATTGCAATTTGTCTCTCCAGTTATTGAGTTGTGAGTGGTGAGCAGCTGAACCTGACTCCGGTTACACTAACTTCAATATGGATGATAAAATTCTGGAATGGCAGTATTAGATTATGACACCTTCTACTTTTGTAAGTAAAATGTTTTATTTCCTAATGTGCCTGGTGGCTGGGGGTCTAGCAGTGTGCCTGGACTCTCAAAGTGTTTGCCTAATATGGAGGCTTAGGATAAGGAAGTTGCATGGGTAACAAAGGCAAAGTTTGGGACTCTTTCAAAACGAGGAGTTGGAGATGAATAGGGGATGAGGACTACACTCCATTCCCAACTAAGGCAAAACCTTTGGAGAAATACAGTCTCAGTGAAAAGACAGTGAGAAAAAAAAAATCTGCAAATCTTCATGTGTAACAAAGGGAGTCACAGGAATATACAAACATGTTTGCTTTGCCTGGGTTAAGCGGGTTTTTTTTTGTTTGTTTGTTTTAACATTGTAAATACTGACCTGTACTTATAATACAGGTAGGGTTTGAGATTATCCATTGGTAAAGTTCATCAAAACCAAAACAAGAATATTAATTTAAAGTGATTTCAGTGGGAGCTATTTGGAGTGCTCAGCAGAAGCAACAACCAATTTCCCTGAAGTGAAAGCCCCTCACCTCAGCCTCACAGGACCCACCAACTCAGCCAGTCATCAATTCATATGTGAAATGTTGAAATTCAGATAATAAGCCAATTAAGTGACTAGAGAAACAACAGAGGATGTTAAAGACAACCTTCTCTAGGATCTCAGAGGCAAAAACAAACAAAAAAAATCCTAAAGACAAATAGACATTAGAAAACTTTATCAATGTACATGTTACATTAACAGATTAAAGGATAAAACACTAATTATCTCAAAAAGTAAAAATGAAAATAGCTCTCATAATTCCCTTGATTATTCATAAAAAATTTTCTGTGTTCTTCATCAATATTTCACAACAAACACCAGTTTTAAGCCCTAACTATTAGAACTATTTTTTAACGAGTTAAATAAATCATAATAGTTAATGACAAGTTATTTTTAAAAATGGTTGAAAGTAATTCAGTCAGTAGTAAAGGAAAATATTAACACTGATAGTAAAACATTGGGATTCTCAAGTGGCTCAGATAGTAAGGAATCTGCCTGCAATGCAGTAGAATTAAAAGAAGATTATTCACCCATGTGAATGTAATTTCCACTTACTATCTCTTTCAATGACATAAAATCCAAGTTTCATAATTCCTTTCCTATAGCAAATATTTAAAAAACCTTGGGATTTAAGTAATTGCTAAAACCAACTTCACTTTTTTATTTCACCTTCAGCCTAAGTAATTTTCAATAATTATAATCCTGTTATTTACTTCTATGATTTGCACAATCAACTCAGATACAATTCCTCAGGCGTGGTTACCATATTTGTATTACTGCATAACTCTCTGGTTTTGGTAATTGCAAATAATGTGTGCACAGAACACAAAGTAGTCCATTATTTTAGTCTTTTGTAGTTTGATTTAGCTTTTTTAGTCAATGCGTATTATGTTATGATTTATTTAAACTTTTTATTTTGTACTGGACTATAGCCATTTATCAATGTTGTGATGGTTTCAGGTGAACAGTGAAGTTACTCAGCCATACACATACATGTATCCATTCTCCCCCAAACTGCCCTCCCATCCAGACTGCCACATATTACATTATTCTAATCATTGTTTTTACTGGGAAATTCTAGAACTAATTTGCTTGATCTGTAACAATTTAAGTTATCAGCATCTTACTTTAATCATTAGTGTATATTGATAATATTCTTTTACATACATTTTAGGCACATGCATATTTTAGAAAGAAACTATTGTCTCCTTTAGTATGATACAAACATACATACATAATTCACTAAATTGTATTCAACTCTGTGATCCCATGGACTGAGCTCACCAGGCTCTTTCGTCCATTGAATTCTCCAGGTAAGAATACTGGAGTGGGTTGCTATTCTCTTTTTGGGGGGATCTTCCTGACCCAGGGATTGAAGCTAGGTCTCCAGCTTGGTAAGTAGATTCTTTACCACTAAGCCACCTAATAGTAATAATATATATATTTTTGTCATTACAAATAAAATTTGAAACTATAATACATGGGTCTCTAGGTTCAATGAAATATGGATAAAGACACAGAAACAGGAAAAAAAAAATATGTAAATCTCTGATTTGGACCTGGATTTGATCCAAACACTTATTTGTAAGCAGGCTGATTCATGCTCAGAAAGAATCTTCTTTTTGAGCCAGTGCTTGAAATGAAGTTAGCCCACAAAATCAATACTCCATGTAACGGTGTCTGCATACTACATCTCTTCCATGGACTCAAAGAAAAATACTAATTTTTAAAATGACTAGTTTAATAAGACAGATATTTATATTAATTAGCAAACATTTTGAATTTTATTCTGAATATTGTGTTCAGAATAAATATTTATATGGAAGCTAATTGAAAGTAGTCATGAAAAAGTAGGGGGGCCGTCCTAAGATCATTCAATAACTTTAGAAATTGATGAATCTGATTGTCATGCATAATTTTATTTAATAACTGCATTTAATTGAAAACTGTTTCACTGTTCAAGATGTATTAATGATTTAGATGTTTTCTGGGTTACTTGCAAAATAAAGTTATAATTAAAACAATGTGTTCTCCAAAAACAGAAATATATATCAATGGAATAGGGTAGAAAGTCCAGAGATAAACCCACACACATAATCATCTATTCTGTAAAAAAGGAGGCAAGAATATACAGTGGAGAAAAGACAGTCTCTTCAATAACATGGAAAGAATGAAATTAAAATGCTGCCTAACACCATACACAAAAAATAAATTCAAAATGGATTAATCTAAATATAAGACTGGGCACTGTAAATATCTTAGAGGAAAGCACAGGCAGGACTTGCATCTCTTATGCCTGCTGCATTGGCAGAGAGGTTCTGACACTAGCACCACATTGGAAGCCCCCATATACACACTCCCGTTCAGTTCAGTTCAGTCTCTGAGTCATATCCAACTCTTTGCAACACCCTGGACTACAGCACAGCAGGCATCTCTGTCCGTCACCAACTTTTGGAACTTGCTCGAACTCATGTCCATCAACTCGGTGATGCCACCCAACCCTCTTGTCCTCTGTCATCCCCTTCTCTTCCTGCCTTCAATCTTTCCCAGCATCAGGGCCTTTTCTAATGAGTCAGTTCTCCTCAGGTAGCCAAAGTATTGAAGCTTCAGCTTCTGCCAATGAATATTCAGGACTGATCTCCTTTAGGACGGATTGGGTTGATTTCCTTGCAGTTCAAGGGACTTTCAAGAATCTCCTCCAAAACCACAGTTCAAAACCACAAATTCTTTGGCACTCAGCTTTCTTTATAGTCCAACTCTCACATTCATACATAACTACTGGAAAACTAATAGTTATGACCAGATAGACATTTGTTGGCAAAGTAATGTCTCTACGTTTTTTAATATTCTGTCTAGGTTGGTAATAGCTTTTCTTCCAAGGAGCAAGAGTCTTTTAATTTCATGGCTGCAGTCAATATCTGCAGTGATTTTGGAGCCCAAGAAAATAAAGTCTGTCACTCCTTCCATTTTTTCCCCATCCATTTACCATTCGGTCTTGGGACGCAATGGCATGACTGTCCTTTTTTGAATGTTGAATTTTAAGCCAGCTCTTCACTTTCTTCTTTCACTTTCATCAAGAGGCTGTTTAGTTCCTCTTTGCTTTCTGCAAAAGTGTGGTGTCATCTGCATATCTGAGGTTATTAATATTTCTCCCAGTAATCTTGATTCCAGCTTGTGCTTCATCCAACCCAGCATTTTGCTTGAGGTACACTGCATATGAATTAAAAAAGCAAGGTTACAATATACAGCCTTGATGTACTCCCTTTCCAGTTTGGAAGCAGTCTGTCATTCCATGTCTGGTTCTAACTGTTGCTTCTTGGCCTGTATACAAATTTCTCAGGAGGCAGGAAAGTGAAAGTGAAGTCGCTCAGTCGTGCCCGACTCTTTGCCACCCCATGGACAGTAGCCTGCACCAAACTCCTCTGCCAATGGGATTTTCAAGGCAAGAGTACTGGAGTGGGTTGCCATTTCCTTCTCCAGGGAATCTTCCCAACCCAGGGATCAAACCCAGGTCTCTCACATTGTAGACAGACGCTTTACCCTCTGAGCCACCAGGACAGGAAAATGGTCTAATATTCCTGTCTCTTTAAGAATTCTCCACAGTTTGTTGTGATCCACACAGTCAAAGGTTTTAGAATAGCCAACGAAACAAAACTGGATGATTTTCTGAAGTTCTCTTGTTTTTTCTATGATCCAACAGAGGTTAAAAATTTGATCTCTTGTTCCTCTGCCATTTCTAAATCCACCTTGAATATCTGGTAGTTCTCAGTTCATGTACTATTAAAGCCTCGTTTGGAGAATTTTGAGGATTACTTTGCTAGGGTGTGTTCAGTTCAGTTCAGTTCAATTTCAGTTCTGTCCAACTCTTTGTGACCCTATGAAATGCAGCAGGCCAAGCCTCCCTGTTGTCCATCACCAGCTGCTGGAGTCTACCCAAGCCCATGTCCATTGAGTCGGTGATGCCATCCAATCATCTCATCCTCTCTCACCCTCTTCTCTTCCTGCCCTAAATCTTTCCCAGCATCAGAGTCTTTTCAAATAAGTTAGCTCTTTGCATCAAGTGGCCAAAGTATTGGAGTTTCAGCTTCAACATCAGTCCTTCCAATGAACACCCAGGGCTGATCTCCTTTAGAATGGACGGGTTGGATCTCCTTGAAGTCCAAGGGACTCTCAAGAGTCTTCTCTGACACCACAGTTTAAAAGCATCAATTTTTTGGTGCTCAGCTTTCTTTATAGTCCAACTATCACATCCATATATGACTACTGGAAAAACCATAGCCTTGACTAGACGAACCTTTGTTGACAAAGTAATGTCTCTGCTTTTTAATATGCTGTCTAGGTTGGTCAAAACTTTCCTTCCAAGGAGTAAGTGAAAGTGGAATGAAAGTGAAGTTGCTCAGTCGTGTCTGACTCTTTGCGACCCCATGGGCTGTAGCCTACCAAGCTCCTCTGTTCATGGGATTTTCTAGGCAGTAGTCCTGAAGTGGATTGCCATTTCCTTCTCCAGGGGATCTTCCCAACCCAGGAATCAAACCCGGGTCTCCCGCATTGTAGACAGACGCTTTACTGTCTGAGCCACCAGGGAAGCCAACTCCAAGGAGTAAGGGTCTTTTAATTTCATGGTTGGAATCACCATATTCAGTGCTTTTGGAGCCCCAAAAAATAAAGTCAGCCACTGTTTCCCCATCTATTTGCCATGTAGTGATGGGACTGTGAACTCTGGGAGTTGGTGATGGACAGGGAGGCCTGGCATGCTGCAATTCATGGGGTCGCAAAGAGTCGGACACCACTGAGCAACTGAACTGAACTGAACTGAACTGAACTGAACTGAACTGAAATGATGGGACTAGATTCCATGATCTTCATTTTCTGAATGTTGAGCTTTAAGCCAACTTTTTCATTCTCCTCTTTCAATTTCATCAAGAGGCTCTTTAGTTCTTCACTTTCTGCCATAAAGGTGGTGTCATCTGCATATCTGAGGTATTGGTATTACTTCCAGCAATCTTGATTCCAGCTTGTGCTTCTTCCAGTCCAGCGTTTCTCATGATGTATTCTGCATAGAAGTTAAATAAAAAGGGTAACAATATACAGCCTTGATGTACTCCTTTTCCTATTTGGAACCAGTCTGTTGTTCCATGTCCAGTTCTAACTGTTGCTTCCTGACCTGCATATACATTTCTCAAGAGGGTGGTCAGGTGGTCTGGTATTCCCATCTCTTTCAGAATTTTCCACAGTTTCTTGTGATCCACACAGTCAAAGGCTTTGGCATAGTCAATAAAGCAGAAATAGATGTTTTTCTGAAACTCTCTTGCTCTATCAATGATCCAATGGATGTTGACAATTTGATCTCTGGTTCCTCTGCCTTTTCTAAAACCAGCTTGAACATCTGGAAGTTCATGGTTCATGTGTTGCTGAAGCCTGGCTTGGAGAACTTTGAGTATTCCTTTACTAGCCTGTGAGATGAGTGCAATTGTGCGGTAGTTTGAGCATTCTTTGGCATTGCCTTTCTTGGGGATTGGAATGAAAATTGACCTTTCCCAGTCCTGTGGCCACTGCTGAGTTTTCCAAATTTGCTGGCATATTGAGTGCAGCACTTTTACAGCATCATCTTTTAGGATTTGAAATAGCTCAACTGGAATTCCATCACCTCCACCTAGCTTTGTTCATAGTGATGCTTCTAAGGCCCACTTGATTTCACATTCCAGGATGTCTGGCTCTAGCTGAGTATGAGTGATCACACCATCGTGATTATCTGGGTCATGAATATCTTTTTTGTACAGCTCTTCTGTGTATTCTTGCCACCTTTTCCTAATATCTTCTTTTTCTGTTAGATATATGTCATTTCTGTCCTTTATTGAGCCCATCTTTGCATGAAATGTTCCCTTAGTGTCTCTAATTTCCTTGAAGAGATCTCTAGTCTTTACCATTCTGTTCTTTTCCTCTATGTGAGATGTATGTAACTGTGCAGTAAATTGTACATTCTTTGGCATTGCCTTTCTTCGGGATTGGAATGAAAATTGACCTTTTCCAGTATAGTGGCCACTGCTGAGTTTTCAAATTTGCTGGCATATTGAATGCAGTACTTTCACAGCATCATCTTTTAGGATTTGAAATAGCTCAACTGGAATTCCATCACCTCCACTAGCTTTGTTTGTAATGATGCTTCCTAAGGCCCACTTGACTTTGCCTTCTTGGATATCTGGCTCTAAGTGAATGATCACACCATTGTGGTTATCTGGGTCATTAAGATCTTTTTTGTATAGTTCTTCTGTGAATTCTTGCCACCTCTTTAATAAAATCTGCCTCTGTTAGGTCCATACCATTTCTGTCCTTTACTGTGGCCGTCTATGCATGAAATATTCCCTTAGTATCTTTAATATTCTTGAAGAGATCTCTAGTCTTTCTCATTCTATTGTTATCCTCTACTTCTCTGCATTGATCACTTAGGAAGGCTATCTTAACTCTCCTTGCCTATTGCTGGAACTCTGCATTCATCCAGGTGCATTCTTTCCTTTTGTCCTTTACCTTTCACTCATCTTGTTCTTCAGCTTATACATATACACACTGCTATATATAAAATCAATGTGGGAGACCTGGATTCGATCTCTGGGTTGGAAAGATCCCCTAGAGGAGGGCATGGCAACCAACTCCAGTATTCTTACCTGGAAAATCCCCATGGACAGAAGAGCCTGGTGGGCTACAGTCCATAAAGTGTCAGACACAACTTAGCAACTAATCACAGCACAGCATGTATAAAATAGATAACTAATAAAGATCTACTCTATAGCACAGGCCAGTCTGCTCAATACTGTGTAATGGCCTACATGGGAAAAGAATCTAAAAATGAGTGGATAAGACTATGGTGTTGAAAAGAGGCAGACACGACTGAGCACCTGAACTGAACTGGTAACTGATTCACTTTGCAGTACAGCGGAAACTAGCACAACATTGTAAATCAACTATACACCAATGAAAATTTTAAAAAGAAAATAAAAATAACGCAAGGTGTTTACCTTAAGTATTTTGGGAAATAGAAAAAATCTGAATAGTGAATAAAAAGAATAAATATAATAATTGTATACATTAGAAAAAAAATAAAGTGAAGTTAAATTAGCTAACTCTGGGATATAGGAAGGGAAAATTGCCCCACATTGAGTAATAACTCTCCTTTCATTCTGCTTTATGTATGGTAAACAATAATTTTTAAAAACAGGATATTGGAAAAATATGTTATCATGTTTCTTCCCCTGAATCAGGCCCATTCTTCAGAAATAACCATTCTTTAAAATTATATTTATTTTTAACTGGAGAGTAAATGCTTACAATATTTTGCTGGTTTCTTTTATGCATTAACATGAATCATCCATAGGTATACACATGTCCCCTCCCTTCTGAAACTCACTCCCATCTCTTACCCAATCCCATTCCTTTAAGTTGTCACAGAGTTCACTATTTCATATGGCAAGCCCCCACTAGCAATGTATTTTACACTTGGTAATGTATTTGTTTCAAAGCTACTCTCTCAATTTGGCACATTCTCTCCTTCTTGCACTGTATCCACAAATCTGTTTTCTATGTCTGTGTCTTCATTCAGTTCAGTTGCTCACTCATGTCTGACTCTCTGCGACCCCATGAACTGCAGCACTCCAGGCCTCCCAGTCCGTCACCAACTGTTGGAGTTTACACAAACCCATCTCCATTGAGTTGGTTATATGATGAAACTACCTTACCCTCTGTTGTCCCATTCTCCTCCTGCCCTCAATCTTTCCTGGCATCAGGGTCTTTTCAAATGAGTCAGCTCTTCATATCAGGTGGCCAAAGATTTGGAGTTTCAGCTTCAACATCAGTCTTTCCAATGAACACTCAGGACTGATCTCCTTTAGAATGGACTGGTTGGATCTTGCAGTCCAAGGGACTCTCAAGAGACTACTCCAACAGCACAGCTCAAAAGCATCAATTCTTCTGCACTCAGCTTTCTTTATAGGCCAACTTTCACATCCATACATGACTACTGGAAAAACCATAGCCTTGACTAGATGAAGCTTTGTTGACAAAGTAATGTCTGCTTTTTAATATGCTGTCTAGTTTGGTCATACCTTTCCTTCCATGGGGTAAGTGTCTTTTAATTTCATGGCTGCAATCACCATCTGCAGTGATTTTGGGGCCCAAAATAGTTCAGTCAGCCACTGTTTCCACTATTTCCCCATCTATTTGCCATAAAATGATGGGACCATATGCCATGATCTTAGTTTCCTGAATGTTGAGCTTTAAGCCAACCTTTTT
Organism: Budorcas taxicolor; assembly: GCF_023091745.1. NCBI lineage: Eukaryota > Metazoa > Chordata > Mammalia > Artiodactyla > Bovidae > Budorcas > Budorcas taxicolor. The sequence goes on from NC_068926.1 coordinate 37,885,749, forward strand.
CCACTCTCCTCTTTCACTTTCAACAAGAGGATCTTTAGTTGTTCTTCACTTTCTGCCATAAGGGTGGTGTCATCTGCATATCTGAGGTTATTGATATTTCTTCCAGCAATCTTGATTACAGCTTGTGCTTCTTCTAGCCCAGCGTTTCTCATGATGTATTCTGCATGTAAGTTAAATAAGCAGGGTGACAATATACAGCCTTGACGTACTCCTTTTCCTATTTGGAACTAGTCTGTTGTTCCATGTCCAGTTCTAACTGTTGCTTCCTGGCCTGCATATAGGTTTCTCAAGAGGCAGGTCAGGTTGTCTGGTACTCCCATCTCTTTCAGAACTTTCCACAGTTTATTGTGATCCACACAGTCAAAGGCTTTGGCATAGTCAATAATGCAGAAATAGATGTTTTTCTGGAACTCTCTTGCTTTTTCCATGATCCAGTGGATGTTGGCCATTTGATCTCTGGTTCCTCTGCCTTTTCTAAAACCAGCTTGAACATCTGGAACTTATTGTTGAAGCCTGGCTTGGAGAATTTTGAGCATTGCTTTACTAGCCTGTGAGACGAGTGCAATTGTGTGGTAGTTTGAGCATTCTTTGGCATTTCCTTTCTTTAGGATTGGAATGAAAACTGACCTTTTCCAGTCCTGTGGCCACTCCTGTGTTTTCCGAATTCGCTATCACATTGAGTACAGCACTTTCAGAGCATCATCTTTTAGGATTTGAAATAGCTCAACTGGAATTCCATCATCTCCACTAGCTTTGTTTATAATATGCTTCCTTAGGCCCACTTGACTGTGCGTTCCAGAATATCTAGCACTAGGTGATTGATAACACCATCGTGATTATCTGGTTCATGAAGATCTTTTTTGTACAGTTCTTCTGTGTATTCTTGCCAATTCTTCTTAATATCTTCTGCTTCTGTTAGGTCCATATCATTTCTATCCTTTATTGAGCCCATCTTTTCATGAAATATTCCCTTAGCATCTCTAAGTTTCTTGAAGTGATCTATCTTACCCATTCTATTTTTTCCTATTTCTTTGCATTGATCGCTGAGGAAGGCTTTCTTATTGCTCTTTCCTATTCTTTGGCTCTGCATTCAGAAGCTTATATCTTTCTTTTTTCCTTTGCTTTTCACTTTCTCTTCTTTTCACAGCTATTTGTAAGGTCTCCTTAGACAGCCATTTTGATTTTTTGCATTTCTTTTTCTTGGGGATGGTCTTGATCCCTGTCTCCTATACAATGTCATGAACCTCAGTCCATAGTTCATCAGACACTATCAGATTTATTCCCTTAAATCTATTTCTCACTTCCACTATACAAGCACCAGAGTTTTGACTTAGGTCATACCTGAATGGTCTAGTGGTTTTCCCCACTTTCTTCAATTTAAGTCTGAATTTGGCAATAAGGTGTCATGATGTGAGCCACAGTCTGTTCCCAGTCTTTTTTTTTTTTTTTTTTTGTCTGTATAGAGCTTCTCCATATTTTGCTGCAAAGAATATATTCTACCTGATTTTGGTGTTGGTCGTCTGGTGATGACTATGTGTAGATCCTTCACTTGTGTTGTTGGAAAAGGGTGGTTGCAGTGACCAGTGCATTCTCTAGGCAAAACTCATAAGCTTTTGCCCTGCTTCATTCTGTACTCCAAGACCAAATTTTCCTGTTGCTTCAGGTATTTCTTGACTTCTTACTTTTGCATTTCAGTCCCCTATAATGAAAAGGACATCTTTTTAGGTGCTAGTTCTAAATGGTATTGTAGGCCTTCATAGAACCATTCAACTTCAGCTTCTTCAGCATTATTCATCAGGGCATAGACTTGGATTACCGTGATATTGAATGGTTTGCCTTGAAAATGAACAGAGATCATTCTGTCGTTTTTGAGATTGCATCCAAGAACTGCATTTTGAATTCTTTTGTTGACCATAATGGCTACTCCATTTCTTCTGAGGGATTCCTGCCCACAGTAGTAGATATAATGGTCATCTGAGTTAAATTCACCCATTCCAGTCCATTTTAGTTTGCTGATTCCTAGAATGTTGATGTTCACTCTTGCCATCTCCTGTTTGACCACTTCCAATTTGCCTTGATTCATGGAACTGACATTCCAGGTTCCTATGCAATATTGCTCTTTATAGCATCGGACCTTGCTTCTATCACCAGTCACATCCACAGCTGGGTGGTGTTTTTGCTTTGGCTCCATCCCTTCATTTTTCGGGAGTTATTTCTCCACTTATCTCCAGTAGCATATTGGGCACCTACTGACCTGTGGAGTTCCTCTTTCATTATCCTATCATTTTGCCTATTCATACTGTTCATGGGGTTCTCAAGGCAAGAATTCTGAAGTGGTTTGACTTTCCTTTCTCCAGTGGACCACATTCTGTGAGACTTCTCCACCATGACCCATCCGTCTTGGGTGGCCCCACATGGCATAGCTTAGTTGCATTAAGTTAGACAAGGTTGTGATCCATGTGATCAGATTGGCTAGTTGTCTGTGATTGTGGTTTCAGTCTGTCTGCCCTCTGATGCCCTCTCAGCGCCTACATTGGATGTGGGGTATCTCTTCATGGCTGCTCCAGCAAAGCACGGCTGCTGCTCCTTACCTTGGACATGGTGTATCTCCTCAGAGTTGCCATTCCTGGCCTTGGATGTGGGGTAGCTTCTGTCAGTCACTCCTGTGCCACACAACTACTGCTCCTGCACCACTGCTCTTGGACTGGGCAGCTGCCCCGGCTTCACCGCACAGCCATTGTTGCCCTGAAAACAGGTTCGTTAGTACCATCTTTCTAGATTATATATATATGGGTTAGTATACCATCTCTGTATCACAGGGTCTAGGTTCATCCACCTCATTGGAACTGACTCAGATGTGTTCCTTTTTACGGCTGAGTAACGTTCCATTGTATGTACCACATGTCTTTAATCCATTCATCTGTCAATAGACAACTTGGTTGCTTCCATGTCCTAGCTATTGTTAATAGTGCTTTCGTGAATACTGGAGAACATGTGTTTTTATTAATTAGGGTTTTCTCTGGGTATATGTCCCATAGTCAGATTGTTGTGTCATATAGTAGTTTTATTGCTCGTTTTTTAAGGAATCTCCATACTGTTCTCCATAATGGCTGTATCAATTTACATTCCCACCAACACTGCAAGAAGGTGGTTCCTTTTTCTGCACACCCTCTCCAGTAATTATTGTTTGTGGATTTTTTTAATGATGGCTATTCTAACCAGTGTGAGGTGATACCTCATTGTAGTTTTGATTTGCGTTTCTCTAATTGAGGGATGTTGAGCATCTTTTCATGTGCTTACTAGCTGCATGTGCATCTTCTTTGGAGAAAAGTCTGTTTAGGTCTTCTGCCCACTTTTCAGAGATAACAATTTTTAAAGTTTTCCATTTTTAGTTATTTGATGAAAAATTAAAGAACTCTGAATCACATACCTTCTTTCCCCCCCTTATTTTTCTTAATTTAAAAATTCTTTATAAATAATGCATTAATTTATCACTTGGAGAGCAGGATGAGGGCTGGCCTGCTTTCACCTGTCCGGAAGAAAGAAACTGCCTGCTCACTGCTGGCAAAGCACAGTTCAGGGTATCCCCCTGGCAGAACCACCGAAAAGATATCACTTCTTCTCTGCTGAGTAGCATGTTTTGTGGCCAAGTGTTTGGGCCAGCTTTCCTGCAGCTGCCACTTTCTGGAGGAATGTGAAGTAAGAGGCCTGAGCCTGTGTTCAGCCCCCAGCAGTGTCAGGGTATGGCCCCTTCTAAAGTACAGAGGATGCTTGGGGTTGACCTTGGGGTGAATGTGCCCTGGCACACCCAGAAAATGCTGGATAGCCAAAAGTTCTGCTGCACCAAGGTGGCTACATGAGCCTTTCCCTTTTCCAGTCCACCCTGACCTCCTGCAAGATGTTTTATGGCCTGGGGGTGCCAACGTGGAAGGAAGGAACCCTCTTTGGGATTCCAGATAGCAATGAGTGTTGGGAAGAAACACCAGATGTTCAGGTGTGTGTCTCCCAGGACGTTGAGAGGCACCTATTCTGTAGCCCATGGGACTCCAGAGGTCAAACAGTGAGGCAGCCTGGGAAAGGGGACTTTCCTCAGAAGCAAAGCATCTCCTAGCCATTGACAGCCACTTCTAGCTGTATTCTGCTGTTAGTATGCTGTAGTTTTCTGATGTTGACACTTTGTCAAATTCTTTATATTTTACATTCACAACAATCTTGCTGCAACGTATGTGGAAACTAATTTCCAGGTGTATCTAAAGTTTAATTATGAAGAGAAAACCTTAAAATTTTAGAAAATACACATATGAGGATCTATTAATTCATCATAGGTAAATTACTTTAACTGATACTAAGAAGCAGAAATAAGAAAAAGTGACAAGAGACATACAGATGCCCAACAAGTGTATGGAAAGATGCTCAACATCACTAATCAGGGAAATGAAAATCAAAATCCCAATGAGATGTCACCTCAAATGTTGACATGGTTATTATCATAAGACCAAAAGTTGGTAAGGATAATGAGAATTTGAGAAACTTGTACTCTATTGATGGGAACATTAAAATGGTACAGTCATCATGGGAAAGTGTGAGGTTCTCAAAAAATTAAAAATAGAACTATCATATGATATTTATCCAGAAGAATTAAACTTCAGATCTCAATGAACTATCCTGTTCATCACAACATTATTCACAATAGCCAAGAAACAACCTAAATGCCCATCAATAAATAGATAAAGAAAATCTAGTAAATTCATATGGAACATGGGAATGGAACATTAAGTATGGAACATTCTAACGTCTTAAAAAAAAAAAAAAGGAAGAAAGAAATCCTGCCATGTGAGACAACATGGATGAACCTAGAGGATATTGTGCTAAATGAAATAAACCAGGCACAGGAAGACAAATGCAATATGATTCTACTTTTAGGGTATATCCAAAAAGTAGTCAAATGCATACACAGAGAGTGGAATGGTGCTCACTTTTGGCTGGGAGAGGACTGGGGAGTCACTGTTCAACAGGTATTAAGTTTTCATTATGAAGGCGAGTAAATTTTAGAGTTCTGCTGTACAACATTGTGCCTATAGTTAACAGTACTGCATTGCGCACATAAAGCTTTGTCAAGAGGGTAGATCTCATGCTAAGCGTTCTTACTACAACAACACTAATAAAAAACTGGTAGACAATGGGGAACAGGGGACAGCTCCCCTCTTGTTCATCCTCTTCTTTCATCTCTGAGCAGCAGGGAAAATTCTCTAATGAGGAAGGCATTTGGGGAAACAGGTGAGCTGGGGGCATCTTGGGCAGTATTGCCACTCAGCAAAATGTCCACAGCTGACAAAAAGCACACTTTGTTTATGGTATTATACATTTTTTATATGACAAGAAAAAGTAAAAAAGCTCTTGGAATATCATTTTCATGGTTTGCAAATTGTTTGTGTCTTTGTGCATTTATCTCTGTGATGCATTCATCCTTTTAGAACTGATTGTAGGAATTCTTTTTATGCAAAAAGGTACTTCTCTGTTAGAAAAAGATAGAGAAAAAAATAAAATGTGATTATTCATTTTTCTTAAAATAAAAATATGCATGACCAATGGTATGAAAAACTAAATTAAAATGCAAGTGCCTATGTAATGTGATATATTTACATCTGGCAAATTCAACAAAGAATTGCAATTGAGAATGTAGTAAAGATCTTTTTAAATGATAAAATACACAAAGACTGATAGAAAAATAGTAAAATTGCATGACTATAAAATTTGTATAGATCAGCATTAAATATGCATAAAATTACTTATCTAAGTTGATACTCTAAACATGAAACAAATAGGAATACTGATTTAATTTTTATACTGTAAAGACAGCACACACATACACAAAAAGTCTAACCATATTAAGGAAGTAGCAACCCCTTTCAATATTCTTGCCTGGGAAATCCCATGGACAGAGGAGACTGGCAGGCTACAGTCCAAGGGGTTGTAAAAGAGTTGGACATGACTTAGCAACTAAACAACAGTCGAGCTTTTAAACAGGACACACAAAAAGTGGATTCTCTCTTGCATTGCTGAATTGGTGGCAGCGTTAACTGGTAAAAGCAATTGCAAAATGATTTTGAAATATTTATAAAGTTAGAAATGAGCCAGTTTTACCAGCCATCAATTCTGGTACAAGGAAAAGAAAACCTACATTGGCATCAGGAGTTAAAATATGATGGAATCCATTCAAATATTCTATGTGGTCTCTGCTAATAATTATTTTTCTGGTTTCTTCTAATTTTTGAGACTTTGTGACATTTGTAGTTGATGTCTCCAGTTGTTTCTCTACATGATTGCTTGTCAAACTTTACTGATCAAGATTATTTCATTTTCTCCACATTAATAAATCATTTTGAGCTAACTGTAAAGAACCTTTAAAATATTTTTCTGTGCAGCCAAATACCAAATAATTTCTGCTTTCATATTTTAATTTTGATTCAGTATTGCATTTGTTCTCAAATTATAATCAAATATGACAGGTACTATATCCTCCCCACTGGGTTTCACAGAAGCATACCATAGATTTAAAAAATCTATTAGTGCAGCTTTACTAAGCAAATCTGTTATGGTTCACTTAAGCTTACTCAAAGCTTATTGCAAGGCTCTACTTGTTACAACACACAACAGCCAACTTCACAGTTATCATTGGCCCCTGATACTAATTGACACCAGTTAGAGAAATTACAATCTTTAGCAACATGTAAATAAAACAAATAACTTCAAAGCTAGCTAACTCTGGAACAAATGCATTTTTTTTTTCACGGTCTACTTTTCAGCTCAAGAGAAAATGTTTATAGCTCATATTATCTTGCAAGAACTAGACTGAAGCTTTTCTCTAAGTCCATTTGCACTTTTAGATAAAAAAAAAAAAAACTACAGTAAATACATGCTTATTTAAGTAGGAATAAATATTTTTATCTGCAGCTTTACCTAAAAATCTCTTCAACATATTTTTGAAAATGAGAAATATGTAACCATTATTTCTTAAATTATCAAATCCTGATCATACTTATACCTTCAATTCTGTTCAGTTCAGTCGCTTAGTCGTGTCTGACTCTTTGTGACCCCATGAACCACAGCACGGCAGGCCTCCCTGTCCAACATCAACTCCCAGAGTCCACCCAAACCCATGTCCATGGAGTCGGTGATGCCATCCAACCATCTCATCCTCTGTCCTCCCCTTCTCCTGCCCTCAATCTTTCCCAGCATCAAGGTCTTTTCAAATGAGTCAGCTCTTCGCATCAGGTGGCCAAACTATTGGAGTTTCAGCTTCAACATCAGTCCTTCCATTTATACCTTAAAAATGGTTAAATTTATTGACTATTTAACTTATCTGGTTGGACTGAAATCTTTCTTTTTTAATGTACTGTAGAACGTTTTATGTAACTGAACTGTCCATTGATAACTCATGGCAAGTTTCATCTATAAAATGATCTGAATCTCAGGTGTAAGATTCTTGATCATCTTTCTAACTGTTGCTACAATCATTACTTCCTTCAGGTTTTCTATTTCTTCTTGGTCCAAGTTTTATAATTTATTATTTCTTAAAAAATCATCATTTCATTTATAATGCTTTCAGAAGTACATTGATGCAAATTGAATAGAATTATACAAATTTTATAATTTTATGCTGCCTATAATCTTATTGTTGATCTAGCTGTTTATAATATCTATTTTTGATAATGAAAATTTTAATGCAAAATAAAATACCTTTTCATATTGAATACCTTATATATTTTAACATGCTTCTTAGGACTTATGATAGGTATTAACACTGTTTAAAAATGTGAGGAAATATTCCACTTTATCAGCAAATTAAAAGAGAGAGCTAATGACCTAGATATTATCATACTAAGTGAAGCAGATCAGGCCAGGGAAACACAAATACGTGGTATTACTTCTCTGTGAAATCTAAAATATGTTACAAAGGAACTTACTTACAGAACTGAAATAGGCTCACAGACACAGAAAACAAATATACAATTATGAAAGGGTGCAGGGGGATAAATTAGGGTTATATTATAGTTAACATATACACAGTACTATATTATAAAATAGATAACCAGAAAGGACCTACTGTATACCACAGGGAACAATACTCAATAGCTTATAGAAACCTATAATGGGAAAAGGACCTAATGAAATTAAGTTCAATTTCAATATACCCATATTATACCATTTTTTGAATTTGTTTCTTATCCATGATAGTAGCTGTTTTCAGTCATTTGTTGCTTCTTTGTTTTTACCCATCTTCTCACTTCGTTTTGCACCTCAGATCTCTGACATAAATTTGGGGACACAAATGGAAAGGTAGTGGATTCTAATTGTTGTGTTTTCTAGATTTTTTAAAATGGAAAACAAGATTGGGGGTTGCATGTACCATGTGGGGGTAGTTTGGTATCTGCATTTACCCCTATGTATGGCAGGCTACAGGAGACATTACCCTTTCTCCTCCTGCAGGTAACATAGTGGTTCACACAGTGGTGAACATACATAGTACCTCTGTCAGGACAGAGGCAGGTGGGGAGAGAATATGCAGGGTTTGACCCTCCAGGAATCATACTGTACGTGCTTTAATATTTCTGATCTTGAGACCTTTTCTCTCTCTTGTATCCACACCTACTTATGAAAAGGACTATTGATGCCTCCAGCACACACTGCTAGTTATCAATCTAATATCCATTCTAGCTTTCTTCATTACTAATAGAAACCATAAAAACTTCAATTTAGTTTGGAAAGGCAATGTGTAAAGCTAAACAGACAAAATGAAAACTATATTTCACATGTTCTCTTTTGAGAGAGATTGCCATTGGACAAACTTTTGGCCAAAGAGCTGTACAGAAATGGGAAAGCCTATTTAAAATAGGTCAGCCTGTACAAGCTTATTCCCTTTGTTATATATTTTTTCTTTTTTTAAAATTTTTATTGGCATATACTTGATTTACAATGTTGTTGATAACTAATATTGTTAGTTTCAAATGTATAGCAAAGTTATTCAGTTATACATATTCATATATTCATTCTTTTTTAGATTCTTTTCTCATATGGATTATCACAGAATAGAGTTGCATTCCCTGTGCTATACAGTAGGTCTTTGTTGGTTACTTATCCTATTTAGTATAGTCTTTATTGTTGTTCAGTGACTAAGTTTTGTCTGACTCTTTTGTAACCACATGGACCATAGCTGCCAGGCTCCTCTGTCCATGGGATTTTCCAAGCAAGAATACTGGATTGGGTTGTCATTTCTTTCCCCAGTCCCTTTTGTCATTTGTGGGTGGTTCCCCATTTGATTTCTGATTTTTTTTTGACTTTATGATGATGCAAAAGAGATATACTTTTGGTAGAAACTATACTTCAGTTTTGGGTTTTGATCTTTACCCTGGCTAGCAATATGCTGTAAGAAATCCACTCCTGAGTCTGGGAGGTGGCAATGAGTCCAGTTCCCAGTTGGCCACATCATCACATGGTAAACAGTAGATACACTTACAACCATTCTGTACCTTGACAACCATTCAGTTTTTCACTTTCAGTACAGCATTCAGGGTGCAGGAGGGCCCAGAGGAGCTACTCCATGTTCAAGGTCAGGAGGGGTGGCCAGTGAAGATATACCCCTCATCCAAGGTAAGGAGCAGCGGCTGTGTTTTGCTGGAGCAGCAGTGAAGAGATACCCCACGTCCAAGGTAAGAGAAACCCAAGTAAGACAGTAGGTGTTGCAAGAGGGCATCAGAGGACAGACACACTGAAACCATAATCACAGACAACTAGTCGATCTAATCACAAGAACCACAGCCCTGTCTAACTCAGTGAAACTAAGCCATGCCTGTGGGGCCAACCAAGATGGGCGGGTCATGGTGGAGAGGTCTGACAGAATGTGGTCCACTGGAGAAGGGAATGGCAAACCACTTCAGTATTCTTGCCTTGAGAACCCCATTAACAGTATGAAAAGGCAAAATGATAGGACACTGAAAGAGGAACTCCCCAGGTCAGTAGGTGCCCAACACACTACTATAAATCAGTGGAGAAATAACTCCAGAAAGAATGAAGGGATGGGGCCAAAGCAAAAACAACACCCAGTTGTGGATGTGACTGGTGATAGAAGCAAGGTCTGATGCTATAAAGAGCAGTATTGCATAGGAACCTGGAATGTCAGGTCCATGAATCAAGGCAAATTGGAAGTGGTCAAACAGGAAATGGCAAGAGTGAATGTCACCATTCCAGGAATCAGTGAACTAAAATGGACTGGAATGGTGAATTTAACTCAGATGACCATTATATCTACTACTGTGGGCAGGAATCCCTTGGAAGAAGTGGAGTAGCCACCATGGTCAACAAAAGAGTCCGAAATGCAGTACTTGGATGCAATCTCAAAAATGACAGAATGATCTCTGTTCGTTTCCAAGGCAAACCATTCAATATCACAATAATCCAAGTCTATGTCCCAACCGGTAATGCTGAAGAAGCTGAAGTTGAACGGTTCTAAGAAGACCTACAAGACCTTTTAGAACTAACACCCAAAAAAGATGTCCTTTTCATTATAGGGGACTGGAATGCAAAAGTAAGAAGTCAAGAAACACCTGGGGTAACAGGCAAATTTGGCCTTGAAATACTGAATTAAGCAAGGCAATGGCTAAGGAAACAACAGTAAGAACTGGACATGGAACAACAGACTGGTTCCAAATAGGAAAAGGAGGATGTCAAGGCTGTGTATTGTCATCCTGCTTATTTAACTTATTTGCAGAGTACATCATGAGAAATGCTGGGCTGGAAGAAGCACAAGCTGGAATCAAGATTGATGGGAGAAATATCAGTAACCTCAGATATGCAGATGGCACCACCCTTATGGCAGAAAGTGAAGAGGGACTAAAAAGCCTCTTGATGAAAGTGAAAGAGAAGAGTGAAAAAGTTGGCTTAAAGCTCAATATTCAGAAAACGGTCATGGCATCTGGTCCCATCAGTTCATGGCAAATAGATGGGAAAACAGTGGAAACAGTGTCAGACTTTATTTTTTTGGGCTCCAAAATCACTGTAGATGGTGATTGCAGCCATGAAATTAAAAGACACTTACTCCTTGGATGGAAAGTTATGGCCAACCTAGATAGCATATTCAAAAGCAGAGACATTACTTTGCCAACAAAGCTTCATCTAGTCAAGGCTATGGTTTTTCCAGTGGTGTTGTATGGATGTGAGAGTTGGACTGTGAAGAAAGCTTAGTGCCAAAGAATTGATGCTTTTGAACTGTGGTGCTGGAGAAGACTCTTGAGAGTCCCTTGGACTGCAAGGAGATCCAACCAGTCCATTCTAAAGGAGATCAGCCCTGGGTGTACTTTGGAATGACTGATGCCAAAGGTGAAACTCCAATACTTTGGCCATCTGATGCAAAGAGTTGACTAATTGGAAAAGACTCTGATGCTGGAAGGGACTGGGGGCAGGAGGAGAAGGGGTGACTGAGGATGAGATGGCTGGATAGCATCACTGACTCGATGCACATGAGTTTGAATGATCTCTGGGAGTTGGTGATGGACAGGGAGGCCTGGCGTGCCATGATTCATGGGGTCGCAAAGATTCAGACACGACTGAGCGACAGAACTGACTGACTGACAGCATTCAATCAATTACATGAAATATTTCACGCTTTATTATAAAATAGACTTTGCGTTAGATGATTGTACCTAACTGTTGGCTAATATAAATATTCTGAGCTCGTGTAAGGTGGACTGTTCAGGAGATTGGGTGTATTCAATTTACTTTTGACTTAACAATGTTTTAGACTTACGATGGGTCTTTTGATATGAAATTCCATCATGGATGGAGGAAGATCTATACTTTTCTTTTGTGAACTGCCTGCGAAATGCTCTTGATTCCTGGAGACAGAGATGCATTCTTGATCCTGTGAGGAAAAGACATAGCACTAGTAAACAACTGAACAAAAAACTTAAGAAGCCTGCCATATTAATGATGCCATTGTTGTTTGTTGTTGTGTAGTCACTTAGTCGTTTCCATCTGCTTTGCAACCCCATGGACTGTAGCCCCCCAAGATTCCCAGACAAGAATACTGGAGTGAGTTGCCATTTCCTTCTCCAGGGCATCTTCCCATCACAGGGATCAAACACATGTCTCCTGCATTGGCAGGTGGATTCTTTACCACTGAGCCACCAGAGAAGCCTAATGATATCATGGGGCCCCGACTGAATGGATAACAAATATTATAGTTCCATACACAATTTTTAAAAAGTGGTTTTATTAAGGTTTAATTGATATAAATTGAACTGAACCTAGTTAAAATGTGCATTTTTATATTTAGTACATGTTAAATCATCACTGTAACTGCAGTAATGAGTGTACCCATCACCCCCAAAAGTTTGCTCACATTTGTTTTTTCACCTACCCCTTCACAATCTCTGTCCCAAATGACCACTCTTCTTTATGTCACTATATTTGACTGTAGCATTTTCCATAAATACCTTCCAAAGGCACTGTACAATATTATATTCTCATATGCAGTATATCAGAGGTCAAATTACCTCATATCTTACTTAGTATGATGAGCCCTTTACACTTTGGAGATTCAAATGAAATAATTTGATCATCTTAAGTAGACCGTATTCTCATGAATGAATATTGAAAGCCTTTTGTGTATTCTAGATGAAAATCCTTTATCAAGTGTCAAATTTGCAAAACTTTCTTCTAGTTCTTTGCATATCTTTATAATTTTAACAATATCTTTTTCAAAAGTAGCATTTTTTAGTTTAGATAAATTCCAAATTACCATTTTAAAATTTATTAATCATGCATTAGTGCTGTATCAAAACATTCTTTCCTTAAACTAATATTCACAAAGATTTTCTCCTATGTTTTCTTCTAGAAGTTTTAAAGTTTTGGTTTTACTCTTAGGTCTAGCATCTTTATTTTTTTTTTTTTAATTTTTATTGAGTTATAAAGGTCAGATCAAAGTCCATTCATCAGTGTATCAAAATCAAACTCTCGCTGGACTATTTATTTACAAGATAAAATTTCCATAGAATTTTCTTGGTCCATTCTCAAAAATCTGTTGACTATAGCTGTGTGAATCTTTCTGTACTCTCTGTTCTATCATATTCTTCTGCTAACATTTTTTACTGGGATTGCCTGAATCTAGAAATCCATTTGAGAAGAATATCCCATATATACCTGCACTGTGAACTTCAATTCCTGCAGTCTGTTTGGACTTTCAGATTCAATGTTAAATTCAGAGCAGCTGCAAGAGCCTAGATTTTTCCTTCCTATTCCATAAGAAACTCTATAGATTATCATCTGGTTTTTTTTTTTTCTATCAGTGAATAATACCCTTTATTTTCCAATGTCTGTTATCTTGAATTTGTCTATTTTTTTTTTTTGTTGTTGTTTCAGGTGAGAAGATAAGTTTTGTCTCTCATACTCTATATTGATCATACATACACACTTTTTATTCAAGGCATTATCATTATTCAGTACACGCAATTTATTTCCTTTATTTCTCAACATTTCTTTGTCTCTGACCATTTCACTTCTAGCTTTCCAGAAAAGCCTTAGAGATTCAAAAAAATATATTTTTAAAATCGATACTACACATTTAAGTAGACAAGGGGAAGCTATGCATTCAGACCATCATCTCAAAATAGTTTTACATACAAAATAAGCAATTTCAGGCCAGAATTCAAATGTGGCATTTTAAGATTTTGAAGTCCAAGAAATTAAAGTGAGAAGCATATTTTATAACATCCTTTTTTTGTGATTTTATTATGATTGATTGCTGTGATTTGATGAAAAAAATCAAATGAATAACTTTTTTACTGTATATTGCAAAACCAAATGGTGGCAAATGATAGAATATTTTTAGTTCCATATTTGCTACTAATTAACCTTGTGATATTGGATGGTTTGCTTATACCCTCTGGGTTTGTTTCTTCTTATGAGGATGAAATAGTCATTGAATTTCTATTCAGTGCTGCTAGTGATTTTCCAGCAGGCAATGATTGACAACCATTCTATGGGTGAGTTTTACCTGGCTTTCTGTTCTTCAACTCTAAGACATTTTGTTTCATACAGCTATAGATTTTGTGTTTTAAATTAGAGCTGGGACACATTGAGAGTTTTTTTCACACCAGGTTTATATTTTTGTTCATTTTCTTCAGCTTATCTGATCCATTACTTTTCCTTTTCAAGCTCTTAGTGCCTTCAAAGCACTTGTTATTTAATTTTACCCAAGAAGAAGTGAACTCAAGATATTACTTCTCCAAAGAGACATTTGAAGTCTTATTTCTCTTTGAGGTATATAAAAGATTGATCTCTTGTTAAAGGGATTTCACATATTGGTTGGAGAAAAGTTAGTTTGGAATTAGAGTATCTTGCAAGAAGTCAGCAAAATCATGGCATACAGATTAAGTGTTTGCTTACATGCAATGCATTGCTTTCCCATTGGGAATGCAGAAATCAGGGTTTGAATTATAGTGTTTTACTATTATATAATCTTAGTTTCATGACTATTAAGTTAATTTTGAACTATGTAATTCAATAGATAATTTAAAAATTCTACAGAGGTCTAGATAATATTGAAATACATCAAAAACAGAGAAGAATTAACAATAAGCTGATAAAAAAGGAGGATGAACAAAATGGAATCAGCAAGAGGTAATCTATAAGAAGAAATGAAGTTAAGCTTTACTTAAGGAGCTTGGTGGTCATCATATACATTCTTTTGATAAGAAAAAGCTGGTGGACCCAAAAGTCAGTGATTTTCTTGAACTCAATAGAAATCAATTTTCAGGGAAAACTGCTAGATGTGAAAAAGGAAGAAACTGACATATCCTGGGAGAAATATCCTTTTATCTGTTCGCCTGGAATTGAAGCTTGTTGCTGTTTCAGTTGCTAAGTAATGTCTGACTCTGTGACCCCATGAACTGCAGCACACCAGACTTCCCTGTCCGTCACTAACTCCCCAAGTTTGCTCAAACTCATGTTCATGCTAAACAGTTGGGAACACTAAATTGTCAGTTTTAATGATTGTTGGAGGTTGTGAATAGATTAGTTAAAAAAAAAAAAAAAAGTGAGAAACTCCTTGGGCCTCTGTCTTCAAAGGACCCCACACTTTTGTTTGTTTTATCTCTAGGAGCTTCTCCAGTTTCTTATGGTGAAAATCTAAGATCCTTTTTTGGCCCTGGCAGGGGGAAAGGAAAGGTAATCATTGTGAAATCCATGAAGAGTTTTCTCTATAGAAAAAGTCTAAATTCAAGTGAAAGAATTTTGCCAAAGTTGTACAACAGCTGGGTGGAGGGATTTCCTTTTAGTCCATCCCTTTTAGTCTTCTTGTTACAGCTAAAAGGGAAAAAGTAGTCAATAGTGGTCAGGGCTTCAAGGAAATAAACTTTGATCACTGTAACCATGGGAAAAAGTAGAGATCAGTGAGAAAACAAAACAAAACAACACAACATTATAACACTGAAGAAACATTCATGAAAGTCAGAGCCTTGATTCATAGAGCCACATAAGCATTGCAATTTAATTTGGGGATTATAGAACAATCTCCTTTCACACCCCTTCACCAGGCTCACAGGATATTAGTATAACACTTCATTATATTTGACAAAGCTCTGCAAAAGAGAATCCTTCTGAGGAGGAAGACTTCTAGAAAACAAAGTCAAGATACATGACAAAATAAGGACACTAGAGGAAACTACAGCAAAAAACAATACAGCCTAATTCCTGGCTAAGTTTTCATGAAATCTGACATAAAAAGGCCTTTTTAACTTAGTTCCTCTTACCAAAGTCAAAGAAAATCAAAACTGGACAATAGTTGAAATGATAAACACAAGGGAAGAGTATGGGATATGATATCACTTATATGTGGAATATAAAAAAAGGGAGGGCAAATGAACTTATTTATGAAATAATTCCCACCCCATGGGAACAATAAAATAAAGCTGGAATATCTGTGTTAATGTCAAACATATCAGACTTCAGAAGATGGAGGATGACCAGTGACAAAGGAGCCCTTACACAATGATTAAGATGACAGTTCTCCAAATATATATCACAGTCTTAACCATTTATGCACCCAACAACACAGCTTCAAAATAAGAGGCAAAAGTAATACGTGAGATAGACGTACCTATTGTTATAGTTGGAAACTTCTATATTTCTTATCACAATGGTTAGATCAACTAAGCTGAAAAATCACTAAACATGTACATGGCCTGAACAGCAGCAACCATCATTATCTAATATTCATTTATGGAAAATATCAATGCAACTTGTAAACCTTTAGTCAAACTAACAAGGAAAATGAGAAAGTTACACTTTAGCGATATTAGAAATGACAGAGGAGTCATTAACAGTGATCTCAGGAATAGTAAAAGAGTTATAAAGAATACTTTGAGCAACTCTATGACTCCAAAAATTTGATGACTCAGGTGAGATGGATCAACAAATTTCTTGAAATGCACAATCTACAGAAACTCATACAAGGAAAAAATAGATAACCTAAATAACTGGAGAAGTCCGGCTCCTGCCCTCACAATCTAGTTTGATATTTCAAGCTTGACCATAGGCAATTACAAAGGCTCTTCCTGGCAGGTCTCTGAGGAAAGCAGACTTTTCCACTTGATGCAGAGACAATGAATTGCAGCTTCTGAAAAAAGTTACAGGCAAGGGCTCAGGCCCTGCTGGCGACCCATGCTCTTATATTTAGATGTATTCTTAGCCAGGTGTTCTCAGTTGGAAGTCTCTCTACCTGAGGGTTTAGCTGAGGGCTTTCCCAGGTGCCTCTGCTCTGACTAGCTGGATTGGAGACAGTTTTCCTCACTATAACTCGGTACTCTGTACTTTTCTACCCTAATCTCCCTCTGCTTTCTCTCTCCAGCCTCAAGGTCCATAGCATCAGAGGAACCATTTGGTTTTGTCTCTCACAGTGGTGAACTGAGCATCTCACACCCTCTGTTCTCATATACCTGAACCAATGTATTGACTCACGAGGGAAAATGGAACTTGGCAAATAAGCATTTCTTCTGGGTTTAGCCTTGCACTTAAAATATCACATGCAGTCAAGGATTAAAGGCTTCACCATTAACCTACTTTCATTTTGTCATGCTGTTGCTTCTTTTCTAAAATAATTATTTTAAAATTGATTTATAGTATTTTATAGTGTTGTGTTAGCCTTAGGTATATGGCAAAGTGATTCAATGCTTTTTCACATTTATTACATGATTGCTTATTACATAACATTGAATGTAAGTCCCTGTGCTATACAGTAGCTCTTGTTTACCTGTTTTATAAACGGTACTTTGTATATGTTAATCCCAAGCTCCTAACTTATTCAGTCCCCCACTTCCCTTTGGTAATCAAAAGTTTGTTTTCTATGTCTGTGAGTCTGCTTCTGTTTGTAAATAAGATCATTTGCATCATATTTTAGATTCCACATATAACTGATATCATATGATATTTGTCTTTGCCTTCACTCAGTGTGATAATCTCTAGGTCCAACCATGTTGCTGCAAATGGCATTATTTCATTATTTTTAATGGTTGAGTAATATTTCATTGTATATAAGGCACGTTGTGGCTTTAATTGAAGACTCTGACACCTAGCTGTCTAGCTCTCTCTTTAGCTGAGCTCTTGACAGCTCTATATCTGTTAAATAAATGCAATAAATAATTAATAACCTAAACAGAATAAAACAGATAATGTCACTGGAGAATCTACTGCACATTTATGAAAGAAATAATATAACTTCTCCACAATCTCCAGAAAATAGATACAGAGGAATCACTTCCTATATAATAGATGCCTTATTTTCTATGTGGAAAATCCCAAAGAATCTATAAGAAAAGTTCTATAACTAATAAGTGATAATAGCAAGATTGTAGAATACTTGATCAACATACAAAAGTTGATTGCCTTCCTATATATCACAAATGAACAATTAGAAACAATGCAATTTAATTAAATATTTATGTATAAACTTTATAAAACCTGTGTAGGATTGATATGTGGAAAGCTATAAAAATCTGCTAAGAAAAGTCAAATAAATGAAGAGACATTGGAATATTTAATACTACCAATTGTTTCCAGCTTGAATTATAGATTAAACACAATTCCCATTGCTATATCAGCAAGATATCATGCAGATATTAATGATATAATTAAAACTTTTATAAGGAAAGACAAAAATCTGGAATACCCAACCTAATACTAAAGATGAAAGTCTAAGTTGGAAGAATCATGCTACCCAATTTTAAGATTAAACCTAGAATTACAATAATAGAGATAGTATGGTATAAACAAAAGAACAGATACATAGATCAAAAGAACAGACTAGAAAGCCCAGAAATGGACCATAGGAGTATAATTGTCTGATTTTTGAAAAGTATTCAAAGTTAATACAACAGAGAAAGAATAGTCTTTCAACAAATGGTATTTGGCAAATTGGATGTCCATAAACAAAAAACTAAATATCAACAAAGCCTTAAAATTTGCACAAAAATGGATTGAAATAGATTGTAGTTCCAAATGTGATATGTTACAACTCTAAAATTTCTAAAACAAAATGGAGGAGAAAATCTATGTGACCTAGGTTTTGATGGATGAGTTTTCAGATATAGTATTAGCAGCACAGTCCATGAAAAAAATGGTTTATAAACTGGACTTCATTCAAATTAAATTTTTCTACTCTATAGTAGTCTCAGTAGTCAAAAGTTAGAAATGAACCAAATTAATATCAACTGCTATGCAAAAACAAAAGTGGTATATACATACAATTGAACTTTAGCTGTAAAAAGGAATTTAACGTCTGATTCATGCTACAATATGGACCAACTGAAAAACATTGTGCAAAATAAAAAAAAGAAAACAGATACAAAATGAATGTCACAAAGCATATGATTCCCTGTCTATGAAATGCACTAATTAGACAAATCTATCCCTGGTGGCTCAGATGGTAAAGCGTCTGTCTACAATGCGGGAGACCTGGGTTCAATCCCTGGGTTGGGAAGATCTCCTGGAGAAGAAAATGGCAATCCACTCCAGTACTATTGACTGGAAAATCCCATGGACAGAGGAGCTTGGAAGTCTACAATCCATGGGATCGCAAAGAGTCGGACACGACTGAGCGACTTCACTTCACATAGAGGCAGAAATCAGATCAGTATTCATCAAAGACTGGGAAGTGATTGCTTAATGGATACAGGGTTCCCTTTCATGATGATGAAAATATCTTGGACTGCAAGGAGGTCCAACCAGTCCATTCTAAAGGAGATCAGCCCTGGGTGTTCTTTGGAAGGAATGATGCTAAAGATGAAACTCCAGTACTTTGGCCACCTCATGCGAAGAGTTAACTCATTGGAAAAGACTCTGATTCTGGGAGGGATTGGGGGCAGGAGGAGAAGGGGACGGCAGAGGATGAGATGGCTGGATAGCATCACTGATGTGAGTTTGAGTGAACTCTGGGAGATGGTGATGGACAAGGAAGCCTGGTGTGCTGCCATTCATGGGGTCGCAAAGAGTCGGACACGAATGAGCAACTGAACTGAACTGAGAGATGATAGGTGTGCCAACTTTGCATGTATTGAATGTCACTGAAATGCATATTTCATCGTAATTAAATTATGTGGATATCACCTCAATTTAAAGAATAAACCACATACAAAATATAAAAATAAATAAAGCAAAATAAAACTGTCTGCTCTGTAAAAGATTCTGTTGAGAATGAAAAGACAAATCTGTATGAAGTCACATATATTATACTTTGATATATGATGCAATCCATTATCATCATGGTAATTATTAGTACTGCTACTATTATTTTTTGCCTCAAATTGTCCCATATTTCATATTGAGTGCTCTTGTAGTTGACTCTCATGTCCCTTTGAGATACCCCTATCATTTAATTTCTTTAGTACTTCCTCCCTTTCTGCCAATAAAGTTGTTCCAGGCTCATGTTGTGTTTCTTGCCCAGTTATTCTTCAAAGGAAATGTGAACCTTTCATTGGAGAATGGTATTAAAAGCTATTATTAAAGAGACTGGAGCACTAGATCACCTTACATGTCTCTTGAGAAACCTATATGAGTGTCAAGAAGCAACAGTTAGAACTGAACATGGAGCAGCTAACTGGTTCAAAATGGAGAGGGAATACAATAAGGCTGTATATTGTCACCCTGCTTATTTAACTTGGAGAAGGAAATGACAACCCATTCCTTTATTCTTGCATGGAAAATCCTATGGACAGAGGAGGGCTGGTGGGCTACAGTCCATAGGGTTGCAAAGAGTCGGACATGACTGAAGTGACCTAGCAGGAGTACAGAGGACATCATGTGAAATGCCAGGTTGGATGTATCAGAAGCTGGAATCAAGATTTCTGGGAGAATTATCAACCAATCTCAGATATGCAGGTGATGCCACTCTAATGGCAGAAATCAAAGAGGAATGAAAGAGTCTCTTGACGAGGGTGAAAGATGAGAATGAAAAAGCTGACTTGAAGCCCAACATTCAAAAAACAGATCATAGCATCCAGTCCCATCACTTCATGGCAAATAGAAGGGGAAAATGTGAAAGCAGTGACAGATTTTATTTTCTCAGGTTCCAAAATCACTGTGGACAGTGACTGTAGCCATAAAATTAAAAGACACTTGTTCCTTGGAAGGAAAGCTATGTAAACCTAGACAGTGCATTGTTAAAAAGCAGAGACATCACTTCACTGACAGAGATCCATATAACCAAAGCCATGGTTTTACCAGTAGTCATGTACACATGTGAGAGCGGGATCATAAAGAAGGCTGAGCACCGAAGAATTGATGCTTTTGAATTGTGATGCTAGAGAAGGCTCTTGGGACTCTCTAGTCCCTTGTACTGTAAGGAGATCAAACCAGTCAATCCTAAAGGAAATCAACCTTGAACATTCACTGGAAGGAATGATGCTGAAGCTGAAGCTCCAATACTTTGGCCACTTGATGTGAAGAGCTGACTAACTGGAAAATACCCTGATGCTGGGAAAGATTCAAGGCAAAAAGAGAAAGGGCAACAGAGGGGGAGATGATTGGAGAGTATCGTTGACTCAATGAACATGAATTTGAATTTCAGCAAACTCCCAAGAGATGGTGTAGAATGAAGGGGCCTATCATTCTGCAGTCCATGGACAGGACTTAGCCACTGAGCAACAACAACCACAAAATTAGAAGCCAAGACCTGAGTGTTAGATGTTCTCATTTCTACTGAGGTGTTACTGCTTCTAGGCCCTTTCAACTGATTGAGTAATGAGATATGTGTATAAACCTGTGTATATACACATAGTACATATTTCTATATGAATTAATGTCCTTATTAAGCTGTATTTGAAAACAGTGATCTTTTTTTTCCAACTCCTATCAATTGCCACATAGATCATTCTAGCCCCATCTGCTTGTTTTTCTTTGAGCTATGTAACTACAACAGTTAGAAATCTGGTTCCTATCACCTTTTTTCCATTATAGTGTCATTCATAATTGCATAGTTTAGGGGAAGTTCACATATAATTCATATACAGACTTTCTTTAAATAAGTCTTTTGGGTAAGGTTCATAGGAGAAAATGTGGTTTGTGCTATGTGGGAGATCTCTCTGTCTTGCCTAACTTTTCTGTAAATCTAAAAGTATTGCAAAATTTTTAAAAAAAGATTATAAAAGTGAATGGGCATTACTATACATTTTGCTTTCTATATTTATTCTTAACAATTCTAACATACTCCAAGGTTATTATATATTCTTATAAAGATATTATTGAATCAGCTCAGTTCAGTTCAGTTGCTCAGTCGTGTCCAACTCTTTGTGACCCCATGGACTGCAGCACACTAGGCTTCCCTGCCCTTCACCAACTCCTGGAGCCTACTGAAATTTATGTTCACTGTGGCAGTGATGTGATCCAACCATCTCATCCTCTGTCACCTTCAATCTTTCCCAGCATCAGGGTCTTTTTCAATGAGTCAGTTCTTCATATCAGGTGGCCAAAGTACTGGAGTTTCAGCTTCAGCATCAGTCTTTCCAATAAACATTCAGGACTGATTTCCTTTAGGATGTACTGGTTGGATCTCCTTGCAGTCCAAGGGATTCTCAAGAATCTTCTCCAACACCACAGTTCAAAAGCATCAATTCTTTGGACCTCAGCTTTCTTCAGAGTCCAACTCCCAGATCAATACATGACTACTGGAAAAACCATAGTTTTGACTAGACCTCTGTTGGCAAAGTAATATCTCTGCTTTTAAATATGCTGTCTAGGTTGGTCATACTTTTTCTTCCAATGAGCAAGTGTCTTTTAATTTCATGGTTGCAGTCATCATCTGCAGTGATTTTGGAGCCCCCCAAAATAAAGTCTGTCACTGTTTCCATTGTTTCCCCATCTATTCGCCATGAAGTGATGAGACCAGATGCCAAACCCACTCCAGTACTCTTGCCTAGATAATCCCATGGACGGAGGGGCCTAGTGCAGGCTACTCTCCATGGGGTTGCAAAGAGTCGGACTGAGCGATTTCACTTTACACTCTCCTCTTTCACTTTCATCAAGAGACTCTTTAATTCTTCTTCACTTTCTGTCATAAATGTGGTGTCATCTGCATATCTGAGATTATTGATATTTCTTCTGGCAATCTTGATTCCAGCTTGTGTTTCATCCAGCCCAGCATTTCTCATGATGTACTCTGCATATAAGTTAAATAAGCAGGGTCACAATACACAGCCTTGATGTACTCTTTTTCCTATTTGGAATCAGTCTGTTGTTCCATGTCCAGTTCTCACTGTTGCTTCCTGACCTGCATACAGATTTCTCAGGAGGCAGGTCAGGAGGTTTGGTATTCCAATCTTTAAGACTGTTCTATAGTTTGTTGTGATACTCACAGTCAAAGGCTTTGGCATAGTCAATAAAGCAAAAGTTGATGTTTTTCTGGACTTGTTTAGCTTTTTCTATGTTCCAGCGGATGTTGGCAATTTGATCTATGGTTCCTCTGCTTTTATAAATCCAGCTTGAACATCTGGAAGTTCATGGTTCACATACTGTTGAAATGTGGCTTAGACAATTTTGAGCATTGCTTTGCTAGCGTGTGAGATGTGTGCAATTGTGCAGTAGTTTGATGGAAGTATGATATTCTGTATCTCTTCTGTGATATATTTTATTAATATTTTCATGTGTTAAATATTTTTTTTAATTTGCTAGAATTATATGTAACAATCTAATAAATATTTGTAAGCAAACATCTTTGACTATAAATTATAATATGTCAATTCTCTTAATTTCTGAAGGTGGAAGTAATTGAATAAGATATTGAAATATTGTATGTATACATATTTTAAAATATATGTTGTTTTTTTAAATAAAGGTTGTGTTTATCTCAACTTTATCTGAGGTTAATATGAATGTCTGTCTAATCTGCTTATTTTTAATCCTTTTTAAGTTTTTGCACACACTATAGTGTATATAATTACATTTTCAATGTTTAGTTTCATTGAATTAAGACATTTATTGAGCTAATACATTTTTTTCTGTATTCATCAGCCATTTCCAATCATATTATTGTTTTTCACATCTTTTAAATCTTTATTGGTTTCTTACTCTATTGTTTGTTACACAGTGAAAATTGCTCTATTGCTTCTTTATAAGTTTCTCCAAAGGTCTGTTTTTATTAATGTAGTTTTAATTTTCTGAGAGTTTCCTTTAAGTAAGATTTTTACATTGATTAGTAGAATTAAGCATAATCTTTTACAAATAAACGAAAAGGTAAAGTAATCTAATAAACATTAGTGTCAAATTATTGCAGTTTATTTAATTACACTCTATTCAGCGGCATAATGCGTTCTATATAACAAATGTTACACATTATAAAGGGTTTCCAAATCCACTTTATTTTACAGAATTGCATAGTGTTTCAAGTTGGAGCTCATACCCAGCTAAACTTTTTCAATAATTAGCACAGTATGTATTTCCGCTGGACTTCTGTTTTCTCTTTTTAAACAGATAGAGTGTATTTATCAGTACCTCCCCCATAGATTCATTGGAAAGATTAAATTAAAAAATAAATAAACACACATGTTTCTCATGTAGAAAGCACTCAATAAATGCCATTTGTGTTAGTGCCAGCTGATGATAATATGATGACCACAATAGATAATAAGATTAATGTCATTGTACAAGAATGCTTACCATGTGCCTATAATATATGTAAGACAGTTTTTTTTTAAATTAATACATAAAACTAAAACTTAGTGTTTCTGACTGCCTGTCTCCTTTCTTGTAAATATCAGAATGCCAACAAGATACTGGTTTTCTGATCTCTGTTCTGTGCCCTTTGCCCACAGCCCTGGATAATACACCTCTGAGCCAGGGTTATCTTTAAAGATAAGCTGCACATGGAGTATTCATATGATCATAGCTTATTTTAGACAGCTCTGTTGCTGCTTAAATAATCAGACTTTTCAAATGGATAATTCTTCATTTAGAAATCTGTACCATGTAATTTCTAATCTTTTTAAGATTTTTCAGCAGTTATTACACTGATAACAAGGCAGATTTTTGTCAGATCCAGAGAAGATTCCCATCTGGAAGGATGGCTGTCAATTTGGTGGGTGACAGAATCAGAATGCAATACATTTTTTCAAAAGTGGAAAGCAAATATCAATTGCTACAGAACAATATAAGCGATATAACAACACAAACATTTTGTGAAGTAATATTATATTTGCGAATAAACGAGGGTGGAGTAGAAAAACAGTTAGTAATACTAGTGGGAGATGCCCCACCCCGAACAAAGGACTTCCCTGGTGGCTCAGAGGGTAAAGCGCTTGTCAACAATGTGGAAGACCCAGGTTCGATCCCTGGGTCGGGAAGATCCCCTGGAGAAGAGAATGGCAATCCACTCCAGTACTATTGCCTGGAGAATCCCATGGACAGAGGAGCCTGGCAGGCTACAGTCCATAGGGTCACAAAGAGTCAGACACGACTGAGTGACTTCACCCACTCACCCCAAAAAATACCTGTATACTGACTGCATCATTTTTTTAAATAACATAACAATGTGAAACACTGCTAAAACATAAAACCAAAGCAATGTTCAGTTCATTTCAGTCACTCAATCTTCTCCAACTCTTTGCGACCCCATTAATCGCAGCACACCAGGCATCCCTGTCCATCACCATCTCCCGGAGTTCCTCAAACTCATGTCCATTGAGTTGGTGATGCCATCCAGCCATCTCATCCTCTGTTGTCCCCTTCTCCTCCTGCCCCCAATCCCTTCCAGCATCAGAGTCTTTTCCAATGAGTCAACTCTTCTCATCAGGTGGCCAAAGTACTGGAGCTTCAGCCTTAGCATCATTCCCTCAAAAGAACACCCAGGGCTCATCTCCTTCAGAATGGACAGGTTGGATCTCCTTGCAGTCCAAGGAACTCTCAAGAGTCTTCTCCAACACCACAGTTCAAAAGCATCCATTCTTCGGCGCTCAGCTCTCTTCACAGTCCAACTCTCACATCCATACATGACCACAGGAAAAACTGTAGCCTTGACTAGATGGACCTTTGTTGACAAAGTAATGTCTCTGCTTTTCAATATGCTATATAGGTTGGTCATAACTTCTTCCAAGGAGTAAGCGTCTTTTAATTTCATGGCTGCAGTCACCATCTGTAGTGATTTTGGAGACCCCAAAAATAAAGTCTGACACTGTTTCCACTGTTTCCCCATCTATTTCCCATGAAGTGATGGGACCAGATGCCATGATCTTCGTTTTCTGAATGTTGAGCTTTAATCCAACTTTTTCATTCTCCTGTTTCACTTTCATCAATGTTACTGGTTAGAACATTTTTAAAATTGTGCAAAATCTGTATCAGGGAAGTGGACATGATTGGTGTTCATAGTGTTTGTAAGAGATATTGTTGATTGTTAGATCACTCATGATAGCGAGGAACTGATAAAGTAGAATGAGTTTGGGATTCTCTGTGACCTCAAAACCTCAATATGTAAACTTAATAAAATTAAGTATTTTTGATATATAAAGAATAGGCTTTTAGTATATTCTATCTTTTCATTTTCAAACATAATGATGTTGCAATCATTGCCCTTCTAAGTGATTACAGGTAAGAAAGATAAAAGTATAGAAACAAATTTCGATAGCATTGTAAAAAGGGACACAAAAAACTGCAGAGCACAGGTTTGAATCTGGTTCTACTGTTTACTATGTTACCAGTCTCATTTGGTTCTCAGCAGTTGGAGGCAACCTGAATTAAACAAATGAAAAGCTCATTACATTTTTGAGGGGACTATATTTTCTAACTGGATAGAGTTGATATAGGTATGTCTAGATGTGTATATTCATAAATATATGTATATATACACATCACATGTGTATATATGTAATTAGTTTGATATAAATCTATTTTTCTGTGTTTATGCAAGTATATGTATAGATAACATTAATATATATTTAAGATGGAGAAATTCTACTATATTTATATTTAGTCTGAATTATTTATTAGAGAGAAAAAAATAGAACTCTGCTGGAGAAAGATTATAAAACTGGTAGAATTGTGCCTTGCAGTAGAGGGAGGGAAAGGTAACTGCAGTGTGAATGTAGACACCAGCTTTTATAGAAGTTTGGGCAGTTCATTCATAACAGAAAGAAACTGGAAGGGAAGAGAAATCTGATGCATAATCAACAAGGTGACAATTGCAGAGAAGAGAGGATGGCCTTGATAAGAACAGTAAACACAGAGATAACAAATAGTCTGAGAAAAATGATGTTGGGTGGAAATTTCAGAAGTTTGTAGAGATGATTTCTATATAGAAACTGAAGGACTTTGTGTCTCTGCATTTCTAGTGTAGGTGCCTGGAATTTCTATCATTACTGATTTAGGCTGAACACAAAGGGAAGACAGGTCACCTTAGGACAGAGGTAGGACTAACAATGTACAGTGCATGTGGAAAACAACCCCCAGTGTGAATGATGGCTGAGGAAAACAAAAAATAATGAGGTTTTACTCAAGGGAACTAAAGTTAACATTATGCATTATCATCAAGCAAATATCAATAAAATTCCATAACACTCTCTGTGGAATTAATGCATTTTTTTCTATAGATTTTGCTTCTTTAAACTTACATTATGATTATTAGACCAATGACAACATGAATAGACAAGTCAACATACAGAACTTCTTTCCCAGGTTAGTTTTTCTTAATTCACTTTTTTTCTAATTCTTAGAACAAGCACAGAAAAGAAGAGTTACATTTCTCACTTTCATGAAAAATAAAAGGAGTTGGAGATTAGGTGTTTTGCCCAGTTCACAGAGTTAATAAAAAGCAGGTGAATTTCAAGCCCTGGTCTGAGTACTTCTGGAACCTGGGGTTGTTAACAGGACATTATGTTACCAAATTTATTTGATTTCAATCAAATAAATATATCATACATATATATGTCATATATGTCAATTATATATACATATATTCATTTATTAATTATCAAGCAAAGGCTTCCTTGTACAAACATTTATCCCTCTCTTCCAGTTTAATTGAGCTTCCTAGGAAGCTCAGTAGTAAATAATCTGTCTGCAATTCATAGATCCAGGTTCAAACCCAGGATCAAGAAGATTCCCTGGAGAAGGAAATGGCCACCCATTCCAGCATTCTTGCTGGGAAATACCAAGGATGGAGGAACGTGGTGGGCTACAGTCCATTGGGTCACAAGAGAGTCGGACATGACTTAGCAACTAAACAAGATCAACAACTATCACCTTGATCACTAGTCATTCAGTTCAGTTCGGTTGTCGCTCAGTTGTGTCTGACTCTGCGACCCCATGAATCGCAGCACTCCAGGCCTCCCTGTCTTTCACCAACTTCTGGAGTTTATCCAAACTCATGTCCATCAAGTCGGTAATGCCATCCAACCATCTCATCCTCTTTCATCTCCTTCTCCTCCTGTCCTCAACCTTTCCCAGCCTCACGGTCTTTTCAGATGAATCAGCTCTACACATCAGGTGGCCAAAGTATTGGAGTTTCAGCTTCCACATCAGTCCTTCCAATGAACACCCAGAACTGATCTCCTTTAGGATGGACTGGTTGGATCTCCTTGCAGTCCAAGGGACTTTCAAGAGTCTTCTCCAACACCACAGTTCAAAAGCATTAATTCTTCTGCACTCAGCTTTCTTTATAGTCCAAATCTCACATCCATACATGACTACTGGAAAACCTATAGACTTGTCTAGACGGACCTTTGTTGGCAAAGTAATGTCTCTGCTTTTTAATATGCTGTCTAGGTTGGTCATGACTTTCCTTCCAAGGAGGAAGCGTCTTTTAATTTCATGGCTGCAATCACCATTTGCAGTGATTTTAGAACCCCCCCCCCCCCCCCCCCCCGCCAAAATAAAGGCAACCACTGTTTCCAGTTTCCCCATCTATTTGCCATGAAGTGACGGGACTGGATGCCATGATCTTAGTTTTCTGAATGTTGAGCTTTAAGCCAACTTTTTCACTCTCCTCTTTCACCTTTATCAAGAGGCTATTTAGTTCCCTCTTCACTTTCTGCCATAAGGGTGATGTCATCTGTATATCTGAGGTTATTGATACTTCTTCCAGCAATCTTGATTCCAGTTTGTGCTTCTTCCAGCCCAGCATTTCTCATGATGTACTTTGCATAGAAGTTAAATAAGCAGGGTGACAATATACAGCCTTGACATACTTCTTTTCCTATTTGGAACAAGTCTGCTCTTCCATGTCCAGTTCTAACTGTTGCTTCCTGACCTGTATACAGATTTCTCAAGAGGCAGATCAGGTGGTCTGGTATTCCCATCTCTTTCAGAATTTTCCGCAGTTTATTGTGATCCACACAGTCAAAGGTTTTGGCATAGTCAATAAAACAGAGATAGATGTTTTTCTGGAACTCCCTTCCTTTTTCAGTGATCCAGTGGATGTTGGCAATTTGATCTCTGATTCCTCTGCCTTTTCTAAAACGAGCTTGAACATCTGGAAGTTTACGGTTCACATATTGCTGCCTGGCTTGGACAATTTTGAGCATTACTTTACTAGCGTGTGAGATGAGTGCAATTGTGCAGTAGTTGGAACATTCTTTGGCATTGCTTTTCTTTGGGATTGGAATGAAAAATGACCTTTTCCTATCCTGTGATCACTGGTCCTAACTATCTGCAAAGTTCTGTGTTCCTCTGTAAAGTGGCATATACTTTACTGATTAAGAGACTCCTCATCCACCCCCTCCAAGAGAAATGCTTCACATCATGTGACAAGGCAGCCACTTTCCCCATAGTATCTGTAGTCTTAGCCATGCTGTCCTGTTTGGAACAGCTGCCAGTATAGATATTAAAGCTGAGATTATGTGGTAAACAGATTTTTATTCAAATGTCATAATAAACAATGGCTGTACAATGTTTGGATAATGGGTTTTTAAGACATAGCAGACCTGACCATTTATAGTCTGAATCTGTATGCCTTCTTGAAATAACCATAATTTGCTATAAAAATGAGATTAGTTTTATCTCAGTATTGCCATTAACACACACTCATTTTAGATTTTGACGTGTGAAGAACCTTTTACCATCAATCTTATTTGAGAATTAGGAATCCACAACAAACACCTGAAAACATTTATATAAATAAGCCCTATTCCTATTTCTAGATGAAGAACACATTTTTAATCATACTATGTAGAATTACGTGCCACTAAATTGCCACTGTATGTGAACCCAGACAAAGTAACAGTTCTAGGAATTTTCTTTTTGATCTACATCTACATCAAACATCTTTTTAAATTCAATCAAATAAATAATAAATGAAGAGGGAAGCAAAAAGACAAAGCAGTTACTTGAATCGACAGGTCAACAATTGGAAACTTACCAAATTCTGTAGATGAAATTGTCCTTTACCAATGTGGACAAAATTAATATTTGTGTAAACATTTTTTTTTTCATTTCCTATATTAAACATGGGAAGTTAAATGGCAAACATCCAAACTTCAATTTATGTTAACAATTAAGCTGACAGAGAATTCACAGAGAAAAACTAGTAAGCTATGTACAATTATTCCAATATAGAATTTTAAAAAGTGATATCTTTTAACAAGAACAATAGACTGCCTGTGTGACCCTCTACTATTAATCTTCACAGTGCAAACAATATATTTTTAAAAGGTAAAATTACATATAATGAAAAATAACTGTCAGGGTTGTGTTTTGTTTGATGCTTGCAAATTACAGAATAAAATGAGTTGGTGTATTCTGGAGTTTTCTTGTATGGGAAGAGGGTAGAAAACTTGTTCTCAAAAAGCAAAAGCTAAGCTATGATTCTCTGTGAAAGATATTATTACACAAGCTCAATTTCATTCACTCTATTTTTCAAGGTTTTCTTTCTTATCAATAATAAAATTTATGATGTTATTGTTATCATTAAACCATATTAAACTATAGCTATACAAAAATTGAGGGCTTCCCAGGTGGTGCTAATGGTAAAGATCCCACCTGCCAATGCAGGAGACAACAGATTCAGGTTTGATCCCTGGGTCAGGGAGATCCCCTGGAGGAGGGCATGGCAACCTACTTCAGTATTCTTGCCTGGAGAATCCCATGGACAGAGGAGCCTGGTGGACTATAGTCCATGGGGTCAGACATGACTGAAGCGACTTAGCACTCAAGCATATATAAATATTAAACCGAACTTTATACAAATTAGCATTTTGTAACTCTGTTATTCATTAATATTTATTTAAATTTTATTTATATAAATAATATTCTAAGTATTTTCATTAAATTTACAATTGCATTTCAAATTTGATGTACTAATTTTAATAAAGACCTAAGAAATTTTGATTCACAACAAAAATGAATGTGGAATAATAATATAGGTCAATTATTATTGAAATACTATTAAACTCTTTCCATGTCAAACAATTTTTTTACACTTCTAAACCATCAAATCTGTTTTATAATATTTATGAATGCCTAGAGTTAGCCTAACTGATTTGGAAATGCATGTCATTATTATTCATGAGGATCTTTGGTGTATTATTGACTTTATTTTACTATTTGAATTATAAAATTCAGCTAGATAAATACTAGAATTACCCTCTATAATATGCAGTTCAAAAAATTACCACCAAGGAATACCTGGGTTATCCACCTCCCAGAACAAGAAATAAAATAGCATCACCTAGAAGACTCTTATTTGTCCATTCCCTAGCATAATCAACTAATCCTTTGACAATTATTAACCTTACTTTAATCTCTCAAAGTAGAATTTTGTTTTTCCTGCTATTATATAAATCAAATCATGCATTAATATTATTTTTAAATGTACTTATTCACAGGTATGTGTTTGAGAACTAACTCCTTTACTCACCATTACAATTGTGATCCATCTATGCTTATGTACTGAATTCATGTCTATTTTTATATGATATTCAGTGGTGTGAAATATTGCATTATTAACAATTTTCTTTTCTTAGAAATGTGACTTGCATCTTTTTTTTCATTATGAAAAATAATACCCAGAATATTTTTGCTTATTCTTGGTGTACATTATACATGCAATATTTTGGATATAATCCTGGAATAAGAATTGATGGATAAAGGTTATGTGTCACTTCAAATCTAATATATATTTCCAATCTGAATTGATGCTTTCAAACTGTGGTGCTAGAGAAGACTCTTGAGAGTTCCTTGAGAGCAAGGAGATCAAACCAGTCTATCCTAAAGGAAATCAGCCCTGAATATTCATTGGAAGGACTGATGCTGAAGCTGAAGTTTCAATATTTTGGCCAACTGACATGAAAAGCTGACTCATTGGAACAGACCCTGATGCTGGGAAAGATTGAAGGCTGGAGGAAAAGGGAACGAAAAAGGATGAGATTGTTAAATGGCATTACTGATTCAATGGACATGAGTTTGAGCAAGTCCTGGGACTTGGTGATGGACAGGGAAGCCTGGCATGTTGTATTCCATGGACTCACAAAGAGTCAAACATGACTGAGCAACTGAACAACAACAAATCTGAGTTTCAAAGCAATTGTACCATGTTAATGATGTATTTCCAATAGAATTCTAGGAAAATATGCTTACCCTGGGCTTCCCTGGTGGCTCAAAGGTTAAAGCGTCTGCCTGCAATGCAGGAGACCTGGGTTCGATCCCTGGGTTGGGAAGATCCCTGGAGAAGGAAATGGCAACCCACTCCAGTATTCTTGCCTGGAGAATCCCATGGACGGAGGAGCCTGGTGGGCTACAGTCCAGAGGGTCACAAAGAGTCGGACACGACTGAACGACTTCACTTTCACTTTCATGCTTACCCTACATTTTCATTACTTGCTATTCTCAGAATGTTTGATCTTCACCCTTCTGACGAGCATGCTGCAATATTTCACTATAGTTTTAAGTTGAAACCACAAATGAAGTTGACCAACTTTTTATGTTTTTATTGACCTTAGAGATTGTCTTGAAATGAGCTCATATTCATGAATTTTACCCAAATTTATGATGGTATAACTATTTTTCCTAATGATTTGTATCAATAATCTGGACAGGCTTTAGTTTGTCTGCTTTTACTCTGTCACAAATATCTACTTCAGTTTGTACCTTGCAGTTTGACTTTTTTCTCTCTTACCAAATTAGGAACCAAAGTTCCTAATTTAGTTTTATTTTTCAATACTTCCTCTTTTAATATAGTGAGTTTTGGGTAACTTTTTTGTCCAGTACAAGAATGTGCCTTATCTTGCAATCATGAATATATTCTCCTACGTTATCTTCTTTATTCTTATGACTTTGCTTTTCATACTTAGAGCTACATTAATCAAAAATTTATTTATATCTATGATGTGAGATGTGATAAAGTTTAATTTTAAAAATATTGATGTATAGTTAACACAGAGGCATTTAATGAAAAGATTATTTCCCTGATACTGTTTAATGCCACCTTTATCATAATTCAGTTTTCCATATGTGGGTAGGACAGTTTCTAATGTCTACATTCTGTTATATTAGTTTCTTTGTCCTACCTTATAATGAGAAAACAGTTTAATAAGTCTAGTATTTTACAGATATCTATAAAGTGTAGTGTAAATCCTTCTACATTATTTTCCTCTGCAAAAGTGTCTTAGCTATACTGGCCTTCTGTCATTCCATTTATGTTTTAAAATCAGCCTGTTCAACAGAATCAAAATTAAATAAATAAAAGCCAGCTTGGATTGTACTGCCTATAGATCAGTTATAAAGGTATAGATATATTTATAGCATTGAGTTTCCAATACTATATTCACAGTGTTTTTCTCTACTTATTAGGTACATAAAAATTCCTTTAAATGTTTTATATCAATAGTTTTTGACATATATAGAGAGATCTTAAATATCTTTTGTTGGATTTATTTATATATTTTTAAAGTTATCTTTTAAAATATCATATAATATGTGTCTATACAAAATTGATAGAGAAAATGGAAAAATTTATGAGTACTTTAATTTATTGATAGATGTTCTGATTTTTACATTTAGTGGTTATAGTGTCTAATAATGTGATTCTTTTGTTCTTTTTAATATTTCTGTAACATTTTTTTCTTAAGGGAATGTCTGAAACTCTTATTTATATCAAGAGATATGTTTATATCTGTTGTTAGCAAACATTTTTGTCTTATTTAAGATCTTTAAGAGAAAGCTTTCAGAAATTCACCATCATGTATGATGCTTGCTGAGGATTTTTTAAATAGAAATTCTTTATTGAGATTAAGGAAGTTCCCATCTATTTATTAAATAGGTTACTGCATATATTGAAAAGTTTATGATTTATTTGTTTTGTTAATGTGGTAAATTATATAAATATGTTTTCAAGTATTATAAGTACTTATCAGTCCATGGATGAACTCAATTTGTTTATGATATAATATATACATATAGGGGGCTTTCTAGGTGGTACTAGTGGTCAAACTTCCACCTGAAATGAAAGAAACATAAGAGACACTGGTTTGATCCCTGGATGGAGAAGATTCCCTGGAGAAGGGCATGGCAACCCAGCCCAGTATTCTTGCCTAGAGAATCCTATGGATAGAGGAGCCTGGTGGGTTATAGTCTATAAGATTGGAAACAGCTGGACATCACTGAATTGACTTAGCATGGATACATACATATATGTGTGTGTATGTATATGTATGTGTGTGTGTATAGTTGCTGTTGTTGTTCATTTGCCAAGTCATGTCAACTCTTTGAGACCCCATGGATTACAGCATACCAGGCTTTCCTGTCCCTCACCATCTCCCAGAGTTTGCCCAAGTTCATGTCCATTGAGTTGGTGATGCCATCCAACCATCTCATCCTGTTGCCCTTTTCTGCTGCCTTCAATTCTTCCCAGAATCAAGGTTTTTTCCAGTGAGTCAGCTGTTCTCATCAGGTGGCCAAAGTATTGGAGCTTCATTTTCAGCATCATTCCTTCCAATAAATAGTCAGGGTTGATTTCCTTTAGGATTGACTGGTTTGATCTCCTTCCTGTCCAAGGAACTCTCAAGAGTCTCCTTCAGCACCACAATTTGAAAGCATCAGTTCTTTAGCATTCTTGCCTTCTTCACAGTCCAGCTCTCACATATCTTACATGACTATTGGAAAGACTATAACTTTTCACTATACATACATTTGCTGGCAAAGTGATATCTATGATTTTTAACACACTATTTAGATTTCTCATAACTTTTCTGCCAAGAAGCCATTGTCTTCTAATTTCATGGATGCAGTGACCTTCTGCAATGATTTTAGAGCTTAAGAAGGGGAAGTCTGTCACTGCTTCCACCTTTTCCCCTTCTACTTGCCATGAAGTGATGGGACCAAATGCCATGATCTTAGCTTTATTAATACTGAGTTTTAAGTCAACTTTTTCCACTCTCCTCCTTTAACCTCATCAAGAGTCTCTTCAGTGCCTCTTCACTTTCTGTCATTAGGGTGGTATCATCCGCATATCTCAGGTTGTTGCTGTTTCTCCTGCCTACCTTGATTCCAGCTTGTAACTCATCCAGCCTGGCATTTCACATGATGTGCTCTGCATATAAGTTAAATAAACAGAGTGACAGTAAACAGCCTTGCCATACTCCTTTCTCAATCCTGAACCAGTCAGTTGTTGCATACAAGGTACTAACTGTTGCTTATTGACCCGCGGGCAGGTTACTCAGGAGACAGGTAAGATGGTCTGATATCCCCATCTCTTTAGGAGTATTTCAAAGTTTGTTATGATCTACAAAGTCAAAAATTTTAGCATAGTCAATTAAACAGAGGTAAATGCTTTTCTCGATTTTCCTTGTTTTCTCTACGATCCAGTGAACATTGGCAATTTGATCTCTGATTCTTCTGCCTTTTATAAACCCAGCTTGAACACCTGGAACTTCTCAGTTCACATAATGCTGAAGCTAAGCTTGAAGGATTTTGAACATAACCTTACTAGTATGGGAGATGAGTGCAATTGTCCAGTGGTTTGAAAATTCTTTAGTACTGCTCTTCTTAGAAACTGGGATTAGGGCTGACCTTTTCCAGTCCTGTGGTCACTGCTGTGTTTTCCAAATTTGCTGACATATTTAGATCAGCACTTTAATAGCATCATCTTTTAGGATTTTAAATAGCTCTGTTGAATTCCTTCACCTCCATTAGCTTTTTTAGCAGCAGTGCTTCCTAAGGCCCACTGACTTCACACTCCAGAATGTCTGACTGTGGGTGAGTGCCCACACCATCTTGGTTATCCAGGTCATTATAATCCTTTTTGTACAATTCTTCTGTGTGTTCTTGCCATCTCCTCTCAATTTTTTTCTGCTTCTATTAGGTCTCTACCATTTCTGTGCTTTATTGTGTCGATCTTTGGATGAAATATTCCTTTGATATTCCCAGTTTTCTTGAAGAGATCTCTAATCTTTCCCCTTGTGTTCTCTTCCTCTATTTCTTTTCATTGTTCATTGAAGAAGGCCTTCTAGTCTGTTCTTACTGTTCTCTGAAACTTTGCATTTAGTTGGGTGCATCTTTCCCTTTCTCCCTTGCTTTTCACTTCTCTTTTTCCCTCAGCTATTTTTAAAGCCTCCTCAGACAACCACTTTGCCTCTTGTATTTCTTTTTCTTTGGATGGCTTTGTTCTCTGCCCCCTGTACAATATTACAAACATTTGTCCATAGTTCTTCACACACTCCATGTACTAGATCTAATCCCTTGAATCTATTGGTCACCTTCACTGTATACTCATAGGGTATTTGATTTGTCATACCTGGCTGGCCCAGTTGTTTTCCTTGCTGTGTTTAGTTTAAGCCTGAATTTTTCTATGAGGAGCTGATGATCTGAGCCACAGTCAGCTCCAGGTCTTGTTTTTGCTGATTGTATAGAGCTTCTCCATCTTCAGCTACAAAGGATAAAATCAATCTGATTTCAGTATTGACCATTTGGTGATGTCCATGTATAAAGTTGTCTCTTGTGTTGTTGAAAAACAGTGTTTGCTATGACCAAGTGCATTCTCTTGGCAGAACTCTGTTAGCCTTTGCCCTGCTTCCTTTTGTACTCCAAGACCAAATTCGCCTGTTACTCCAGGTATATCTTGACTTCTTACTTTGACATTTTAATCCCCTATGATGAAAAGGATATCTTTTTTGGTATTAGTTCTAGGAAGTCTTCTAGGTCTTTATAGGACTGATCAAATTCATCTTCTTTGGCATCAGTGGTTGGAACGTAGATTTGGATTACTGTTATGTTGAATGGTTTGCCTTGGAAATGAACTGAGATCATTCTGTTGTTTTTGAGGTTGCACCCATGTATTCTGGTCTTTTATGTTGATTATGAGATTTACTCCATATCTTCTATGTGATTCTTGCCCATACTAGTAGATATAATGGCCATCTGAATGAAGTTCACCCTTTCTCTTCCATTTTAGTTCACTGATTTCTAAGATGTCAATATTTACTGTTATCATCTCCTGCTTGACCATGTTCAATTTATCTTGATTCATGGACCTAACATTTCAGGTTCCTATACAATATTGTTTTTTACAGCATCAGATTTTACTTTCACTGCCAGACACATCACAGGTGTGGGTAGCCTATTCCTTCTCCAGGGGATCTTCCTGACCCAAGGATTGAACCAGCATCTCTTGCATTGGCAGGGGAATTCTTGCCACTGAGCCACCAGGGAACCCAAGACTGGCATTAGTTTTCCTTTAAAAGTTTGGTAGAACTCAATAATGAAAACACTGAGCTTGAAATATTTGTTATAAAAGTTTTTACTTAAGATTTATTTCACTTGAAAGTTATAGGACTCTTTATATTTTGCATGTTTGTTTTTAATAGTTTTGTTTACTAGAAATAATCAATTTTGTTTCTATTTTTTATATTTATTCACATGATATTCATTATAATATATTCATCTTATCTCTGAGGCCTTTTAGATTTCATTGGTTTCTTTTTTGTCACTCCTTATATTTTATATTTATGCCTACCTTTTTAAGATTCCTGATGAATCTTCTCAATTTTTGTAGTTTTATCTTATTTTTAACAGTTATCTTAATTTTATTTATACATTTTATATATTTTAACTAATTTGCTTCTGTTTTAGAATAAATTTTCTACTTTCTGCTTATTAATTTGATATCTTGGGGAATGGTACTTACATCAGTGACTTCTAGCCTTTTTCCCCTTTAATATGTGTAACCTAGTTACATTTAATCATTAGTCTATCTGTATTGCCCATTTAGTTAAATTTTATTGAAGTATAACATTCATGCAGAATAATACTTAAGGTTCACTAATCTTTAATGTAAAGATTGACTTCTTTTTACAAACCTAATATCCTTTAACCACTCTAACGCTTTACAGGTGCCTGACCTGGTTGATATTGCTCAAAAGGTATGTAGTATCTTCCATGAATGTATTTCAAT
The DNA here is from genome assembly GCF_023091745.1 of Budorcas taxicolor. NCBI lineage: Eukaryota > Metazoa > Chordata > Mammalia > Artiodactyla > Bovidae > Budorcas > Budorcas taxicolor. Next base: position 37,923,658 of record NC_068926.1, read on the forward strand.
GGAAACTATTTTTTTTAATTAAGAGAATGAAATTATATAAAATTCTTTTGTGATTTTAGGGTTTCTTTTTCCTTTTATTTTCTTTCTTTCAAAATGTACTTATTTTATCATTATGTATGGATTTATTTAGAAAAGAATTTTGAGACTGTTCACACCTTAGTTCAGTTCAGTTCAGTTCAGTTGCTCAGTCATGTCCAACTCTTTGTGACTTCATGAATCACAGCACACCAGGCCTCCCTGTTCATCACCAACTCCCAGAGTTCACCCAAACTCATGTGCATCACGTCAGTGATGCCATCCAGCCATCTCATCCTCTGTCGTCCCCTTCTCCTCCTGCCCCCAATCCCTCTCAGCATCAGGATCTTTTCCAATGAGTTAACTCTTTGCATGAGGTGGCCAGAGTATTGGAGTTTCAGCTTTAACATCAGTCCTTCCAAAGAATACCCAGGACTGATCTCCTTTAGAATGGACTGGTTGGATCTCCTTGCAATCCAAGGGACTCGCAAGAGTCATCTCCAGCACCACAGTTCAAAAGCATCAGTTTTTTAGCCCTCAGCTTTCTTCACCCCTAGAAAGCACTTATTCAGACCACTATATGAGCATCGCTTCACATCAAATTCATGAACACTGAGAAATTTCTGTTTAATTATATGTCAGTTTTCTTTTTTTAACCTGAAATTGGGCAGACTGCCATTTTTATTCAATTCCATGTTGACTAGGTTATTCAAGGGTTAACATAAGTCTTAGGTGAGTGTTCCCTCCTCAGTCCAGCAGTGGACATTTTTGTAGTTGCAGCATTATCCCCCTGATAAGCTGTTAAGTGTTCAAAGGCAAAAGTAAGTACCTTCCTTTTTAGAACAGAACCATTATTTGGTGATGTTATTGTCAGGATCAAAGTAAATCTGTCAAAATGGAAGAAGTCGTACCTGCCACAAACCAAATTGAGCTCCTTATTTAAAATAAGTTGTAAAGTAGGTAGTGGGGAGGGGTTTGATTTCCCCATCAAGAGGGTGATACACTTTAAATCACAATTTATTCTTAGACAAAAGTCAGAATGCCATTCTAAGCAACACTAAAACCTTTTCTGTTATTTTGATGGAGAGCCCTATGCAGCTTATAAATCAGACTTAAACTTGCTGCACTGAGGAAGGCTGTATACCCTTTCCATGCATCCAGTGTGCTGTACAAGGAGAACAAAATGCCATCAATCTTCACAATCTACAGTGCGGTGAGGTAAATTGCTACCGCCTCATTCCCTCACTCAAATTTTTCATTTCAGATGCCAGGGCAGTAAAGTCTATAAAGAAAGCCTATTCAGAGTCTTTTGTTCCTTTTCTTTGTCAGTTCTTGATAACTTTTATTACAGACTCACAACCATGCTCCTTGCTGTGGCTACAGCTATATTCATTATCTCTGCTTCCTAACTACTGAGTGAGAATCTAAGTCTGGGTGTGAAGGCAGAGCAAACAGGTCTCAGTAGAGTGTCTGAGATGGAACATTAGATGCTTATCTAGAGGGACCATAGGGACCAGACTACCTGAGACAGTTCTGACGTCACCTGTGGTTCCAGGTTCACTCTGGTTTACAGCATTGGTCCCACCACTGTTCAGTCTGAAAAACATGGTGGTTTGAATTCGAGATTGCATTGTCTCCCTTGCCATAAACTGCAGTCGCTACTCTTACCCAAAGAGTAGGTGGTATAGGGCAATTTCAGAGTGTAATATCAAATTTACTCATTAGTTTATCAAGTCATAATACAGATAGTCACTTTCCATGCAAAATATGGATAATGGATTTGAATGTAATCTCTTTTACTTTCAATAATCTCCTGTTTCAGTTGAAAGGAAACTGACCCAGAAAGCAAGTTTTTCCTTATACTATATATGCTTATTGGTAGGGAAAAAACCCTATAAATTTCAGAGGAATTTATTTGTATTCATTTTTTATTTAATCTTTTTATTACTAGGCATGCTGAAAAAGAGATTAAGACCATGTAAAATCTTGAATATCAAGTGTATTTTGATATTAGTTTTAAAATGTTGATATTGATAGTCATGCAAAAAGGCCATTATTTTCTTAATGATTCTTATTTCATTTGAAAGTTATTGTTACTATATTTCACATAATTTTCAAAAAATGGGATAGTGCTTCGGTAGGTATTTAATGAAATATGTTATTTCAACATTAGGAAAATTATGATTATACAAGTTCAAAACATTTTAAATAAAAACTATAGCATGACCATTAATTAATCCCATGTATCATTTAGGAATTTCTAGAATATGTTCCATATTTTTGATATTTTGTTGAGTGATGTCTTTTCTTTTCCATTACAAAGTTTAGTTTTGATTACTTTTGGGTCCAAATCTGAGAAACTATGGTGTGCTGAAGACACAGAGTATGCGGAATTGTTTTCTACATGGCATTCAGACAGCTGATGGACTGATGAAGTTGAGAGATGAACTTGGCCAAATCTTGGCCAAACCATGCTGTAGTCAGTGGGAGCAGCTTGTAACATGGGTAGCATTAAAGGTTATATAGAGGGATGCTCCCTCTTCAGTACAGTTCCTCAAACTTTGGTCTTTGACAATACAAGGGAACATTTTTCACATGCTTCATACATACACAAAACTGCTCTGACAGAAGCCAGGGTCATAAAAAACTTACCCTCTGATACACAGACTATTCCAATTCACAAGCATATTTTCCCAATGGGGGAAAAAGGTTCCACTCAATTCTTTACCTGGATTGTGGATATAGACCACCTCTCTGTATAGGCTTTTGAAGACAGGAACATATTCCTTGTCTACATATCTTATTCCACATGATATCACTTTCTGTGAGTCTCTTTGAAGTCATTTTTCTTTTATACCCATCCCCTATGTCCTGCCACATTTCTTCTGACATTATGGCCATGATATCCTCAGCTTTAGGGTTTCTATTCCTCTGATACCTCAGAGAAGATTGTTTTCCACATTCTTGTTCTCCTCCTGTCACACTCCCAGCAATGCTCTTCTTTCACTTGCTAGTTGCTTTTTCTTTTTTAATTGGAAGATAATTGCTTTACAGTGTTGTGTTAGTTTCTTCCATACAACAACATGAATCAGCCATAAGTATATGTATGCCCCCTCCCTCTTTAACTTTCTTCCAGCCTCCCCCTCCACCCTACCCCTCTAGGTTATCGCAGAGAACTGAGTTGAGCTCCCTGTGTTATACAGCATTTTCGCACTAGGTATCTATTTTACTCATGGTAGTGTATAAATTTCAAAGCTGCGCTCTCAATTCATTGCACCCTCTCCTTCCCTACTGTGTCCACAAGTCTCTTTAAATCTGCATCTCTATTCCTCTCCTTCAAATAAGTTCATCAATAATTTTTTTCTAGATTTCATATGTATGTGTGTTAATACACAACATTTGTTTCTATCTTTCTGACTTACTTCACTCTGTATAATGTCCCCCTCAGTACAACTGACTCAAATTCAACCCTTTTTATGGCTGAGTAATATGTGATGGACAGGGAAGCCTGGTGTGCTGCAATTCATGGGGTCGCAAAGAGTCAGAGATGACTGAGTGACTGAACTGAACTGAATAGTCCACTGTATACAAGTACCACATCTTCTTTTTCCATCTGTTGATGGACATCTAGGCAGCTTCCGTATCCTAAATATTGTAAATAGTGCTGTAGTGAACACTGGGGTACATGTGTCTTTTTAAATTATGATTTTCTCAGGATATATGCTCAGTAGTGTGATTGCTGGTTCATATGTTAGATTTATTCCTAATTTCTTAAGGACTCTCCATGCTGATGGAGGGCAGTGGAGGAGAAGTTTGTTGTTTTTCTGAGTAACTCATGTTGTAGGCAGGCCTGGAGTCCCTATTCTCAGGGAGGGTGGTCTGCTAGGTTCCCTGTTCCTGTCAGTCACTATTTCTAATACAGTGCACATCTGGCTTCTCTCCTAGAAAGACAATGTTCTATATTTTAGTTCCTTTGCCCACCTATACAGGGCTCCAAGGATCAAAGTGTTTGCGACCTTCCCCCAACGAAATTAAGGCTTTTGTTCCACAAGAAAGATGAGGAAGAACAATTCAGGCTGACACTTCTGGAAATCCTTCATTGGTTTCTACTCCCCACCCCCAGGTCTAAAACATAAAGAACACATTCTTTGAAAAGTATAGTTGGGTTTAAAGTTGTTGGAATTAATTTTATCTTTATGTTCCAAATAAGAAACTTTCAAGCTTGAAATGTAGGTTTCAATGAGCTATCCATCAAAGACAGTCATCACCTAAAGATAACAGTGCTGCATAAAGAGTTCAAAAATATTGCTACGTTGAAAGACAATAAGTTATATGCCCAGAATATTCTATTAAGTAAAGTTATTTTGAGGAATTAGCAAGTATGAGTTATAGCATAAAATAGACTGTGTTTTACGAATTTTAATTACATGAAATAAATAAAATTGAAAACTATGTTACAGCATTTATCCTTTCTTTAAGATGTAAAAAAAAATTTTTTTTTTCTGTAGGTACTAGATTCTTATTTAAATACAAGTTGTGCATACAAAAGAGCTATCATTCATCTTTTAAAAATTTTATCTTCAGAGAGTAAACAAAGTGTCTTTAAAAAATAACATTTACTCAACAAGTACTGAACTAATATTTAGTTAGAAGCAACTGTATCTAACTGTTTTCTAAGTGGAGGGATTTAAATCAGTGAACAACAGCAAAGGCAAAATCTCAACCCTTGTGTAACATATCCTAGTAGGAAGAAAAAAAGAAACAACTAAATGTAGACTCTGATGTCACATATTGACAAACACTATGAAGAAATATAAAGCAAAGTATGAAGACAAAGAGTGCTGAGTGGAAAAATGTTCTATTTTAGATGTTAGTTCAGTTGCTCAGTTGTGTCCAGTGCTTTGCAACCCAGTGGACTACAGCACTCCAGGCTTCTCTGTCCATCACCAACGCCCGGAGCCTACTCAAACTCTTATCCATTGAGTCGGTGATGCCATCCAACCATCTCATCCTCTGTCATTTCCTTCTCCTCCCACCTTCAATCTTTCCCAGCATCAGGGTCTTTCCAAATGAGTCAGTTCTTCACATCAGATGACCAAAGTACTGGAGTTTCAGCATCAGCATCAGTCCTTCCAATGAATATTCAGGACTGATTTCCTTTAGGATTGACTGCTTTCATCTCCTTGCTGTCCAGGACACTCTCAAGAGTCTTCTCCAACACCAGAGTTCAAAAACATCAATTCTTTGGTACTCAGCTTTCTTTATAGTCCAACTCTCACATCCATACATGACTACTGGAAAAACCATAGCTTTGACTAGATGGACCTTTGTTGGCAAAGTAATGCCTTTGCTTTTAATATGCTGTCCAGGTTGGTCATAACTTTTCTTCCAAAGAGCAAGCGTCTTTTGATTTCATGACTGCAATCTCCATTTGCAGTGATTTTGGAGCCCCCCCCAAAAATTTTGTCACTGCTTCCATTGTTTCTCCATCTATTTGCCATGAAATGATGGGATCAGATGCCATGATCTTAGTCTTCTGAATGTTGAGTTTTAAGCCAACTTTTTCACTGCTCCTTTCTCCTGGGCCCTGGTGCACACAGATCTTTGCTTGTGTCCTCCAAGAGTCTGTTTCCCCAGTCCTGTGTAAGTTCTGGTGGCTCTATGGTGGGGTTAATGGTGACCTCCTGCAAAAGAGCTTATGCCATAACTAGGTCTACTGCACCCAGGGCCCCTTCCCCTGCAGCAGTCCACTGCTGACCCATACTCCCTCAGGAGAGACTCAAACACAATTCTGTCTCAGTCTCTGTGGGGCCTCTGGGTCCTGGTGTGCACAAGTTATGTTTGAGCCATTTTAGATGCAGATGGTACCAAATCAAACTTGGGTCCACTCACCTGTGCACAGTAAAGTCAACCTACTGACACTAGGTTGTGATTAAGGAAAGTTCAGTGTTTATTGCAGGTATCAAGTAAAGAGAATAGGCAGCTCATGTTCAGAAGCCCTCAACTCCCTGATGGCATTCAGAGAGGGGGTTTTAAAGACAGTAGGAAGCAGGGGGCTGCCAGAGGGTGCTGCTCAAGAATGCACAATTCTTGAATTGGTTGGCATCAATGTGAATTTTCATGCTTCATCAGCCTTCTATTTTTAATCAGTTTAGGGTCTATGTCCTTGTGGTCAGAAAGTTCCCATTAAAACAACTTAGAAATATGTGTCAGAGAACTGGGAGTTGGGTGATTCTTCCATGTGGAAGATTTGTAATATAAATTATTACCAGTTCCCCAGCCCAATAGCCTTTTTTTTTTTTTTTTTTTTTTTTTTTTACATCTCCACATCTCTAATCTAAGTTAGCACTGGAGCAGACTTGAGAGACTCGTGGTGGGGATGTCCCAGAGACTATAGGAAAAACCTTGTACTTCAAAGCACAGGGACATAGGGGTTTATATATAGCTTCACATGGATGATATGCACTTCTGGGACACACTGAGGAGTTGACATTTGAAGGGAAATGAACAACATGATAGATGCGACCAGGGGATCTGTTGCAAGAATGATCTAGGACAGAGGCTCCAAGTGCAATGAGGCAGGGACACAAATGTGGCAGAATACAAGGAAAGAAGTATTTTAGAAAATTGAATGTTAAATTGATCTTTATAACAACCCTAAAGGGTAAAATTATCACATAAAGATGAAAAAACAGAGATACATTAGTAAAAGGCCAAAAGTCATACTTCTTGTGAATGACTGAACTTGGATTCAAAACCAGAATCTTTGATAATAGCCACAATGCTGTGGGAGTGTCCCAGGTGGCAATAGTGGTAAAGAACATGCCTGCCAATGCAGGAGATTTAAGAAACACAGATTTGACCCGTGGAAAGGGAAGATTCCCTGGAGGAGGGCATGACAACCCACTCCAGTATTCGTGCCAGGAGAATCCCATGGAGAGAGGAGCCTGGTGGGCTACAGTCCGTGGGGTAGCAGTCATGGATGACTGAAGTGACTTAACATGAAACACACACAATGCTGTGGGATGCTTACCTCCTATTCATTCCTTTCTCTCAATGCTTACTAACTGCTTTTGTAAGGTACCTGCTTACCTGGAACCTCCTCCAGAAACCTGGGGACTTTCATATACTTGAAATATTCCCCATATTCATCATTCAGTTTGTTCAGTTGCTGAGTCATGTCTGACTCTTTGAAATCACATGGACTGCAGCAGACCACACTTCCTGTCCATAACAAACTCCTAGAACTCACTCAAACTCATGTCCATTGAGTTGGTGATGCCATCCAACCATCTCATCCTCTGTCATCGCCTTTTCCTCCTGCCTTCAATCTTTCCCATCTCAGGGTCTTTTCAAATGAGTCAGTTCTTTGCATCAGGTGGCCAAAGTATTGGAGTTTCAGCTTCAGCATCAGTCCTTCCAATGAATGTTCAGGATTTTTTTTCCTTTAGGATTAACTGCTTTCATCTCCTTGCTGTCCAAGACACTCTCAAGAGTCTTCTCCAATATCAGAGTTTAAAAACACCAGTTCCATTGCGCTCAGCTTTCTTTATGGTCCACCTCTTATATCTATACCTGACTACTGGAAAAACCATAGCTTTGACTATATGGACCTCAGCAAAGTAATGTCTCTGCTTTTTAATATGCTGTCTAGGTTGGTCATAGCTTTTCTTCCAAGGAATAAGCATTTTTTAATTTCATGGCTACAGTCACCATCCATTGTGATTTGGAGCCCAAGAAAATAAAGTCTGTCATTGTTTACATTTTTTCCCCATCTATTTGCTATAAAGTGATGGGACCAGATGCCATGATCTTAGTTTTCTGAGTGTTGAGTTTTAAGCCAACTTTTTCACTCTCCTCTTTCACTTTCATCAAGAAGCTCCTTAGTTCTTCACTTTCTCCCATAAGTGTGGTGTCATCTGCATATCTGAGGTTGATCTTTCTCCTGGCTATTTTGATTCCAGTTTGTGCTTCATCCAGTCCAGCATTTCTCATGATGTACTCTGCATATAAGTTAAATAAGCAGGCTGACAGTACAATATTGTATTTTAACACAATAATGTATTAAAAATGTGTTTTGTTACATTTTTCCAACACAATATAATTAGTAGTGCATCAGATATCTGTTGCTATGTAACATACCACCACAGAACTTCATGGTTTAAAACAATAAAGACTTATTTAGCTCATGAGTCATCGAGTCTCTTTGAGCCTGGTAGGTCTTGGCTGGCCGTGGTTATATAGCCACCACAGTCAGCTGGACAGACTGGTAATGGATGGCTTTACTGACTTTCCATGGGCTCTTCGTGTATTCTGGGCCTTCACTGGGGTGAGTCAGGTGACTGACCCCTGACTCTGCCCCACTGGGTCTTTCAACTTCCAGGAGTCTAGTCTGGTCTTACTCAATATTGTTGTTAAAGAGAAAACCATGGGCTTTAAGACGTCACTTGTGCTAAAGCCCAGGATAATAAATCTCAATTTAGTACCTGACCTACTGGCAGTTTTAACCTACCCAGAAATGTAATCAACCAGTTGAGAGTTTTCTGGGCAGCAGCAATGAAGTCATCTGTCACATGGATCCTCTCCATCCCCCTCAACACCCCATCTATGGAAGAAGATGCCTTCTGCATGATAAGACCTTGTCATTCCCTTACCCGATAAAATAAACTGTCCTAGTCTAAAAATAATTCTTTCTTGTCTTTTGCTAATAACTCCCTTGCTCCAAACTTCTCCCTATAAACACCTTCCACTCTGTACCGTGCCTTGTAGCACCCTTCTGTTTTCTAGGTGGGATATTTCCTGATTCATGAATTTCTGAATAAAGATAATTAGATTTTCAAATTTATTTGGTTGAATTTTGTTTTTTAAACAAGTGGAGACTTCAGGTGTTCAAGAAAGCACAAAGAGATGTACAAGACCCACTGAGTCTGAAATTAGAAAGTAATATCTTAAAAAAAAAAAAAAAAAAAAGAAAGTAATATCTTATCATTTGCCTCCCTTTCAAACATAACCAGTCACTATACCAGCTCAAATGCAAGGAATAAAGAAAATGTATCTATCTCTTTCTGAGACCTTCAAAGACCCTTTGCAAAGAGCATGGACATAAGAAAACATGAATAATTGTGGCTACTTTTCCAGTCTTCCACAAGTGGCCTTACATATTTGTAGAGAAACTATTAGCTAAAATTTCCATAGTAACCTGTTGCTCTGGGGTGTTATTTAAGAAACCAATAAGTTGTTGTTTATCTCATCATAATATTCTAAATAATTTTTATATAAAATTTCCAGTTGCTTGCATATAATTTCACTCTTCTGCTATCCCTGTGACATACTTTAACAATTTGTACCCTTAGGTTTTGTTTCCTCTGGATGTTAATAAACTGCAATAAAATGCATTCAATGCTACCCTAATGCAGCAGTTCATTGAATTTCAGTACCAGTCAACTTCTACCAAGGTCATCTTGAATCAGCTTCTGCTTTGACAGGAATCTATTAGCATCAAGAAACATTAAGCAATTAATTACTACATTTTAAGTCTGGTTCTTTTAATTTTTCTCTGCTTACATATTAAAAAATGGGAACACATATCAAACCTTACAGTTATGAATTAGAATGACTTTCTTAGTAGATGACTTATTCATGCTGAAGTGATTAACCTTTCATTAAAACTTGATATAAAATTCTTCCCCCATATGTCTGTGATTTTTTACTAAAGTCCCAAAGGAAAATACATCAAACATAAGACAACTTGGTTTTTTAAAACACTTTTGCAACTTGGAGACTCAGAAAATCTTGGATTTTCTAAAAACTCCACTATGCCATCTACATTATGATAGAAGGAAGCTGGTTGCAAAAATGAGCACATACTCTCTTGAACTGTGTCGTGTTACCTACCTTCAGGAGAGAGACACGACATTAACTAGGATGCTGTCCTATATTCCCATGTCACATCTAAGGAGAGGCATGAAACAATTTTTTATTTGGGTAGAATATTTTTTTTTTGAAGCAATGTAGAGCATAACTTTGTATAACTCTTCACAACAACTCTGTGGCATAGTTGACACATATTGCATATGGGACCCATTTTTTAGGAACTGTATATGAATGCGATGAAACAATTTGTGTGATTCAGAGAAGTTATGTGTCTTTATCCAAAGGAGACTTTCAATCATCTACCTATTTATTCCTTCAGATCCTCAGAGGTTGTGGTGCTCTGATCACAGCATAGCTGTTAACTAATAGCGTCATCACCTTTACTTTGTCTTCTGCTTTGACTCTGCTTATCTTTGATAAAATTCATTCTAAAGACCTGCAAACTCCCCAGCTAATAGTTCAGTATGTTAAAGATATTCAGGGCTGCCTGCACGGCTGTTAGGCTGTTTCTGTAGCTGGTGCCAGGGTAACACTGGTGGCATCTGACGATGTTCACTAGAGGGCTATCAGGTCAACAATAGGCTGCTGTGAATTTGCTTCACTGATAGGAACAAAAGCCTTTCCCCTCTCCTATAATCAGTCATATTAGTTACAAAAAAAGCTATCTTAAATGCCAGATTTTACAAAATTTTCATGTTGTATTGGCATTGTATAAGCAACTCCAAAAAGTAAAACCTCAACTCTGTTCTCTCTCTGCCCTCCCTGACTCGTTGGGCTCCTCAGATTTCTTTACATTCATGATCTTGGGCCTGAGAACAATCAGAGTTTAGAAAAAAATATGCTATAATAGAATATGCCCCCATCAGAGGGCACACACTGAAACCATACTCACAGAAAACTAGTCAATCTAATCACACTAGCACCACAGCCTGTCTAACTCAATGAAACCAAGCCATGCCTGTGGGCAACCCAAGATGGGCGGGTCATGGTGGAGAGGTCTGATAGAATGTGGTCCACTGGAGAAGGGAATGGCAAGCCACTTCAGTATTCTTGCCTTGAGAACCCCATGAACAATATGAAAAGGCAAAATGATAAGATACCAAAAAAGGAACTCCCCAGGTCATTAGGTGCCCAATATGCTACTGGAGATCAGTGGAGAAATAAGTCCAGAAAAAATGAAGGGATGGAGCCAAAGCAAAAACAATACCCAGCTGTGGATGTGACTGGTGATAGAAGCAAGGTCCGATGCTGTAAAGAGCAATATTGCATAGGAACCTGGAATGTCAGGTCCATGAATCAAGGCAAACTGGAAGTGGTCAAACAAGAGATGGCAAGGGTGAACGTTGATATTCTAGGAATCAGCAACTAAAATGGACTGGAATGGGTGAATTTAACTTAGATGACCATTATATCTACTACTGCGGGCAGGAATTCCTTAGAAGAAATGGAGTAGCCATCATGGTCAACAAAAGATTCTGAAATGCTGTACTTGGATGCAATCTCAAAAACGACAGAATGATCTCTGTTCATCTCCCAGGCAAACCATTCAATATCACAGTGATCCAAGTCTATTCCCCAACCAATAATGCTGAAGAAGCTGAAGTTGAACAGTTTTATGAAGACTTACAAGACCTTTTAGAAATAACACCCCAAAAAGATGTCCTTTTCATGATAGGGGACTGGAATGCAAAAGTCGGAAGTCAAGAAACACCTGGGGTGACAGGCAAATTTGGCCTTGGAATGCAGAATGAAGCAGGGCAAAGACTAAAAGAGTTTTGCCAAGAACATGCACTGGTCATAGCAAACACCCTCTTCCAACAACACAAGAGAAGACTCTACACATGTACATCACCAGATGGTCAACACTGAAATCAGACTGATTATACTCTTTGCAGCCAAAGATGGAGAAGCTCTATACAGTCAACAAAAACATGACCGGGAGCTGACTGTGGCTCAGATCATGAACTACTTATTAGCAAATTCAGACTCAAATTGAAGAAAGTAGGGAAAACCGCTAGACCATTCAGGTATGACCTAAATCAAATCCCTTATGATTATACAGTGGAAGTGAGAAATAGATTTAAGGGCCTAGATCTGATAGATAGAGTGCCTGACGAACTATGGAATGAGGTTCGTGACACTGTACAGGAGACAGGGATCAAGACCATTCCCATGGAAAAGAAATGCAAAAAAGCAAAATGGCTGTCTGAGGAGGCCTTACAAATAGAAGTGAAAAGAAGAGAGGTGAAAAGCAAAGGAGAAAAGGAAAGACATAAGCACCTGAATGCAGAGTTCCAAAGAATAGCAAGAAGAGACAAGAAAGCCTTCTTCAGTGATCAACACAAAGAAATAGAGGAAAAGAACAGAATGGGAAAGACTAGAGATCTCTTCAAGTAAATTAGAGATACCAAGGGAACATTTTATGCAAAGATGGGCTCAATAAAGGACAGAAATGGTATGGACCTAACAGAAGCAGAAGATATTAAGAAGAGGTGGCAAGAATACATGGAAGAACTGTACAAAAAAGATCCTAATGACCCCGATAGTCATGATGATGTGATCACAAATCTAGAGCCAGACATCTTGGAAAGCGAAGTCAAGTGGGCCTTAGAAAGCATCACTATGAACAAAGCTAGTGGAGGTGATGGAATTCCAATTGAGCTGTTTCAAATCCTGAAAGATGATTCCATGAAAGTGCTTCACTCAATATGCCAGCAAATTGGGAAAACTCAGCAGTGGCCACAGGACTGAAAAAGGTCAGTTTTCATCCCAATTCCAAAGAAAAGCAATGTAAAAGAATGCTCAAACTACTGCACAATTGCACTCATCTCACATGCTAGTAATGCTCAAAATTCTCCAAGCCAGGCTTTAGCGATACATGAACCGTGAACTCCCTGATGTTTAAGCTGGTTTTAGAAAAGGCAGAGGAACCAGAGATCAAATTGCCAACATCTGCTGGATCATGGAAAAAGCAAGAGAGTTCCAGAAAAACATCTATTTCTGCTTTATTGACTATGCCAAAGCCTTTGACTGTGTGGATCACAATCAACTGTGGAAAATTCTGAAAAAGATGGGAATACCAGACCACCTGACCTGCCTCTTGAGAAGTCTGTATGCAGGTCAGGAAGCAACAATTAGAACTGAACATGGAACAGCAGACTGATTCCAAATAGGAAAAGGAGTACGTCAAGGCTGTATATTGTCACCCTGCTTATTTAACTTATATGCAGAATACATCACGAGAAACGCTGGACTGGAAGAAACACAAGCTGGAATCAAGATTGCTTGGAGAAATATCAATAACCTCAGATATGCAGATGACACCACCCTTATGGCAGAAAGTGAAGAGGAGCTAAAAAGCCTCTTGATGAAAGTGAAAGAGGAGAGTGAAAAAGTTGGCTTACAGCTCAACATTAAGAAAATGAAGATCATGGCATCTGGTACCATCACTTTATGGGAAATAGATGGGGAAACAGTGGAAACAGTGTCAGACTTTATTTTTTTGAGCTCCAAAATCACTGCAGATGGTGATTGCAGCCATGAAATTAAAAGACGCTTACTCGTTAGAAGAAAAGTTATGACCAACCTAGATACTATATTCAAAAGCAGAGACATTACTTTGCTGACTAAGGTCCGTCTAGTCAAGGCTATGGTTTTCCCTGTGGTCCTGTATGGATGTGAGAGTTGGACTGTGAAGAAGGCTGAGTGCTGAAAAGTTGATGCTTTTGAACTGTGGTGTTGGAGAAGACTCTTGAGAGTCCCTTGGACTGCAAGGAGATCCAACCAGTCCATTCTGAAGGAGATCAGCCCTAGGATTTCTTTGGGAGGAATGATGCTAAAGCTGAAACTCCAGTACTTTGGCCACCTCATGCGAAGAGTTGACTCATTGGAAAAGACTCTGATGCTGGGAGGGATTGGGGGCAGGAGGAAAAAGGAACGACCGAGGATGAGATGGCTGGATGGCATCATGGACTCGATGGACATGAGTCTGAGTGAACTCCGGGAGATGGTGATGAATAGGGATGCCCGGTGTCCTACCATTCATGGGGTCACAAAGAGTCAGACACAACTGAGCGACTGAACTGAACTAAAATATGATAACTGATAACCAATGTTAAGTGAAGGAACTAATAGATACATGTTTTACTTTCTGGTTGATTCCCTAGGATTTTCCTGTGGTAAAAGATAGAGGACTTCAGTTTAGTTCAGTACTCAGTCGTGTCCGACTTTTTGTGACCCCATGAACTGCAGCATGCCAGGCCTTCCTGTCCATCACCAACTTCTGGAGCCCACTCAAACTCACATCCATCCAGTCAGTGCTGCCATCCAGCCATCTCATCCTCTGTCGTCCCCTTTTCCTCCTGCCCCCAATCTCTCCCAGCATCAGAGTCTTTTCCAATGAGTCCACTCTTCACATGAAGTGGCCAAAGTACTGGAGATTCAGCTTTAGCATCATTCTTTCCAAAGAACACCCAGGATTGATCTCCTTTAAAATAGACTGGTTGGATCTCTTTGCAGTCCAAGGGGCTCTCAAGAGTCCTTTCCAACACCACAGTTCAAAAGTGTCAATTCTTCAGTGCTCAGCTTTCTTCACAGTCCAGCTCTCACATCCATACATGACTAATGGAAGAACCATAGCCTTGATTAGACTGACCTTTGTTGACAAAGTAATGTCTCTGCTTTTGAATATAGTATCTAGGTTGGTCATAACTTTCCTTCCAAGGAATAAGCGTCTTTTAATTTCATGGCTGCAGTCACCATCTGCAGTGATTTGGAAGCCCCCCCAAAATAAAATCTGACACTGTTTCCACTGTTTCCCCATCTATTTCTCATGAAGTTTTGGGACCAGATGCCATGATCTTAGTTTTCTGAATATTGAGCTTTAAGCCAACTTTTTCACTCTCCTCTTTCACTTTCATCAAGAGGCTTTTTAGTTCCTCTTCACTTTCTGGCATAAGGGTGGTGTCATCTGCATATCTTAAGACAATCTAAATAAGCTTTGGGAGTGTATAACTTTTTACTCAAGTCTTGATAATAAAAATTATTTTAAAGTTTATGGAAATTATTGAGACAACATACCATCAGTAATTTTTTCCACCTTATTGAGAGGTAATTGACATAAGACATAGCTTAAGTTTAAGGTGTAAAATGTGATGATTCAATATACTTACATATTGGGAAATGACAACCACAATAAGGTTAATTAACACATTCATCACCACATATACACAATTTTTGTGTACATGGTGAGAACTTTTAAGTTTTAGTTGTTTAACAATTTTCAAGTATGTAATACAGTGTTATTAACTATAGTCACCTTTCTGTACATTAAAGCCCCAAGACTCATTCATCTTATAAAGAAGTGTGTATCCTTTGTCCAACACCTTTTTCCCCACCCCTAGCCACTGGCAACCATGCTATTCTCTTTGTTTTGATGATTTGGCCATTAGTAACTTTTTAAGATGCTACCATACATGGCAGATTTCCTCTGACATACAAAGTGAATAACGAGGCTAAAATTAATGGTTTCTCACTGCTGTGGAAAAAAAAAAAAAAAAACACAAAAAAACAGAAGCATTAGAGAGGTAAAAGCATCTTTAAGTCAAGTTGTAATTCCCAGCTATAGTATGCACTCAATAAAACATAATACCACTCAGAATTGGAATTTTTGTATGAAATGAATGAGGAAAGATAATTGGTTCACTCTCAAGAATTGAACATGAATGATAGTCTGGAAATGTGCCAGGCAATGGGAACACAGTAAAGTGCCAAATGGATATGATTTATGCACTTTGTGTACATGTATATTAACAATAGAGACAGATATTAATGAAAATATCATGAATATACTTAACATAAATGGAAAGAGCATGCACAATAGAAGTGACTAACTATGTGACAAGGATTTAAACACAGTCAGTAGAACTGGGAAAGATATAGCATATACCTGCTGCTATTTGTCCAGCACTACTCTCTTCCATATGGGCACATGCATTACCCATTAAACACAGTGAATGGTCAAATATGTGGCTATATATCTAGAAGTGGACTGTATTTCCCAGGTATCACTACTGGTAAAGAACCCACCTGTCAATACAGGAGACACAAAAGACGTGGGTTCAATCCCTGAATTGGGCATGGAGGACATAGCAACCCACTCCAATATTCTTGCCTGGAGAATCCCATGGACAGAGGAGCCTGGTGGACTACAGTCCATGGGATTACAAAGAATTGCACACGACTGAGCAGATAAGGATGGCGCACACAGCACTGTGTGTATGTTAATCCTAAACTCCTAATTTTGAGCTTCCCTGGTAAAGAATCTGCCTGTCAGTGCAGGAGACATGAGTTCAATCCTGGGCTGGGAAGATCCCATGAAGAAGGAAATGGTAACCCACTCCAGTATTCTTACCTGGAAAATTCTATGGACAGAGGAGCCTGGTGGGCTGCCGTCCATGGGTTGCACAGAGTCAGATGCAACTGAAGTGACAGCACATTCACACTCACCTGAAGTGGGATAGTCAGAAATTCTCTGAATTGTTTCAAATATAATTGAAATTAAATTAAAATACTTTAAATCTTTGATAGTGAATCTGTGAGCATAAAAACCTGGAAAATCCTGTGGTTCCTTGGAACATGAAGAATGACTTTATGCCCTAGAAGAGAATAAAACTGACATTGAGACATGAGGCTGATTCTGTAAATGTTAAAACCCACAAACTGAACTCAACTCCAGTTAATGGTATGAAATACCACTGCTGATGTGAAGCAGGAAGGCTGGAAGGCCAACAAGCTTGCTGTTGGGCTGAGAGGTGGATATATATGAAGGACCAAATGTTTCCTTCCCTGGTCTCTCTAGCGCCCTCTCTGGTAAAGCCTAGTAAATGACATACTCTGAAAGCAAAGATGTAACTCATGGAATCTTAGCTCCAGCATCTTCAAGCTGAATATATAAGGCAGAAACTTAACAACTGTATCAGTCTTATAACTATTTTAGCAATTGAGTAAATCATATTACATCCTCTTATAAGCAAAATACTATGCCCAGGCTATTTTACAACATGATTCTAACAATCAAAGAATTAAACCCTGCTACAGGAAAGATAAGAAAGTTATTCCTTCCACTTGACTTAAGTTGGAATAATCTGGATAGTAAGATCAGACAATATCAATATAGGGAAAAAAATCACAGATCTAAATCTCATTAAAAAGAAAAAAAAAAGTGACACTGAGGGAGAAGCCAGGGCAAGAAGTCAGTGTCAGTATAATGGGTCTTACTGGCTCTGAGCTCAAATTAGAAGCCAATAGTTTTGCAAATCAATATTTTTCCACATTAGGGTTCAGACTGGTTTTACGTCACTGACAAACAAAAAAGTCTTATTAATAAAAAAAAATGGTGACTACAAATATTGCACATGACATCATGAAATGTGAGGGTGGCTGTACAAAGTGGAGGGAGATTGTCAATGTTTCCCTGGAGAGAACCGTGGGGAGCTGTTGATGTTTGCTGTAAAGAAAAGGTCATTTAAAGTAGATACTTTAAAATACAAAATCTTAGCATGAAATAATTTACCTGTTGATGAGAGTGTTGTGAGTGATTGATGGAAACATTTCATAGTATGCCTTTGTTAGCTAATTCTTTAAACATTATTAAGGTGAAATAGAAAAGAAGCAAGAATATATCTGAGTAAGAGGATCTGAAAATTGATTTGGATGATCTAGACGGAAAATTTCTTTCCATGGTTGTAAGCAATTCTGACAACTTTGTAGACAATTGTCTTTCCCTGCTTTCCCAAGTCATCCCCTGACTTCCCCTTCCCTTTATCACTAGTTTTAGGGGAGGAAGGATTTGCTTGTCTCTTTGATGAAATTAAAAAAAAAAAGAAAAGAAAGAAACACTGGAAGAAGAAAACTTCTATCACTTTCTTTTATAGTTATGTTTTGGGATCTATTTTCAGTCAATATTTATGTGGCATAGACAATGCTGTTTTTCCATCTGATTAACCTAAAGTTTAGTATTATATTAGAAAGATGATTATAGCATTTCTTCATGCAAATGAGTTTTGACTCCTGGGCATGTAATAAAAAGCATGGCTAATTCATGCAGAAGTCACTAGGCCTCATACACTGTTTTAAGAGCTTTATTTATATTGACTTATTTAATATTAATAGAAACCTATATGGTGAGTGCTATTATTATTTCTATTTTTCAGAAAAGCACACCAAGGTCAAATGGGTAAAATAAATTTCACAAAGACAGAGCCAATAGATGTTGCAGCCAGGATTCACACTCAGGAATTTCAAGTCAGTAGTTCATGCATATAACCACTATCATACATAGAAATCCAAAAATATGTCCATGTTATAGTGTGAAATTGCTTCCCAGGTGGCTCAGACAGTAAGAGAATTCAACTGTAATGCAGGAGTCCTGAGTTTGATCTCTGGGATAGGGAGATCCGCTGGAGGAAGGAATGGCTATTCACTCCAGTATTCTTGCCTGGAGAATTCCATGGACAGAGGAACCTCATGTGCCGCAGTCCATGGGGTCACAAACAGTCAGACACAACTGAGAAACTAACACTTTATAGTGTCAAAATGCTTTAATTAATTATTTCTCCCCTGTCCCAGTTTTAAATCAATTGAGAAGTAAAGTAAAACTGAAAGTCACTCAGTCATGTCCGACTCTTTGCGACCCCATGGACTATGCAGTCCGTGGAATTCTCCAGTCCAGAATACTGGAGCGGGTAACCTTTCCTTTCACCAGGGGATTTTCCTAACCCAGGAACTGAGCCCAGGTCTACCACATTGCCAGTGGATTCTTTACCAGCTGAGCCACAAGAGAAGCGCCAAAATACCGGAGTGGGTAGCCTATCGCTTCTCCAGCAGATCTTACTGACCCAGGAATAAAACTGGGGTCTCTTGCATTGCAAACAGATTCTTTACCAACTGAGCTATCAGGGAAGTCCCTGAAAAGTAAATATAGCATTCAGTTCATTTCAGTCGCTCAGTCACGTCCGATTCTTTGCAACCCCGTGAATCATAGCACGCCAGGCCTCCCTGTCCATCACTGTCTCCCGGAGTTCACTCAAACTCATGTCCATCGAGCCGGTGATGCCATCCAGCCATCTCATCCTCTATTATCCCCTTCTCCTCCTGCCCCCAATCCCTCCCAGCATCAGAGTCTTTTCCAATGAGTAAACTCTTCACATGAGGTGGCCAAAGTATTGGAGTTTCAGCTTCAGCATCAGTCCTTTCAATGAACAGCCAGGATTAATCTCCTTCAGAATGGACTGGTTGGAACTCCTTGCAGTCCAGGGTACTCTCAAGAGTCTTCTCCAGCACCACAGTTCAAAAGCATCAATTCTTCGGCACTCAGCTTTCTTCACAGTCAAACTCTCACATCCACCATGACCACTGGAAAAACCATAGCCTTAACTAGACGGACCTTTGTTGGCAAAGTAATGTCTCTGGTTTTGAATATGCTATCTAGGTTGGTCATAACTTTCCATGCAAGGAGTAAGTGTCTTTTAATTTCATGGCTGCAGTCACCATCTGCAGTGATTTTAGAGCCCCCCAAAATGAAGTCTGACACTGTTTCCGCTGTTTTCCCATCTATTTCCCATGAAGTGATGGGACCAGATGCCATGATCTTCGTTTTCTGAATGTTGAGCTTTAAGCCAACTTTTCACTCTCCTCTTTCACTTTCCTTAAGAGGTTTTTTTGTTCCTATTCACTTTCTGCCATATTGGTGGTGTCATCTGCATATCTGAGGTTATTGATATTTCTCCTGGCAATCTTGATTCCAGGTTTTAGGTAGAAACAAAAATACCTATTTTGCTCTTGGAAAAGCTGCATTAAAGTATCTCATTTGATCTAAATTATAGATGGTCTACTTACTACTTCCTTCCTTGCATTGAGCCTATCTTACCCAGTTATAAAGAACAGAACAACTGGATGTTTTCCTGGGAAGAGGAAGGGCTTAGCAAATCAATTGTTTCTGCTGTCATTGGTATTGTATTACCTTTATTCTCTACTTCTGAAAGGTGGGGAGGATTGTCTTGTCCGTCATTGTTGTGAAAGCCATAACAATAATCATTGTGCTTCCTTTTGTTGAGTGTTCCAAGAGCTCTTGGAATTTTATCTATTTATTTACTTTATTGAACTGTGCTCCCCAAGTCAGTAGGTGCCCAATATGTTACTGGAGAAGAATGGAGAAGTAGCTCCAGAAGGAATGAAGAGGCTCAGCAAAAGTGAAAACATCTCCAGTTTTGGATGCGTCTAGCGGTGGAAGCAAAGTCTGATGCTATAAAAAAAAAAGTACTGCATAGGATCCTAGAATGTTAGGTACATGCATCGAAGTAAATTGGAAGAGGTCAAACGAGATGGTAAGAGTGAATATTGACATTTTAGGAATCAGTGAACTAAAATAGACTGGAATTGGCAAATTAACCCAGATGACCAATATGTCTACTACTGTGGCAAGAATCCCTTCCCAATTCCATCTCTTCCCTGCCTCCCCTATCTTGGTAACCACCATTTTGTTCTCTGTGTCTGTGAGTCTGTTTCTGAACTGTAGATATGCTCATTTGTATCATACTTTAGATTCCACAAATAAGTGATATCATGATATTTGTCTTTCTCTATCTGACTTAATTCACTTAGTGTGATAATCTCTAGGTCCAATAATGCATATGGCATTATTTCATTCTTTGTTGTGGCTGAGTAATCTATGTGCTGTATCTTCCTTATGACTGGAAATTTTATACTTTTCTGTCATTATTATATTATTATTATTGATAATTTGGATAATTTCTGACATCTATTGTCTCAGATCTAGCATACTGGGGCTCTTAATTAAGTACTTGAATTTTACAATCATCCTCCATGTCTATTACATTTTCTGTTATATTTTAAATTCTGTTTTTCTTTTGAAGCTGGAGAAGGAAATGGCAATCCACTCCAGTATTCCTGCCTGGAGAATCCCATGGACCGAGGAGCCTGGCATGCTACAGTCCATAGGGTCGCAAAGAGTCGGACATGACTGAGCAACTCACTCTTCTTCTTTGAAGCTATGCTCTGTTAAAATTTCTGGCTAATGTAATACCTTTTTTCTCTGGATATACTCTTTTATTATTATTAAAATTTAAGCAAGCACATTTTAATTGCTGAGTACATAGAAAATGTCTTTACTATAGAAGGTTAGCATTTAGACTAAAATTAAAATATGTGATAAGAATATGGTGCTTTTGCAACAAAAACCTAAAATGTGTGGTACTTGTTTATTACTCAGTAAGCAGAGAGGAAAAATACATCAAAATATGGAATTCTCGTGTGCCTCTTTATGCTACCAAAGTGTTTGGTAAATTGTCACCTGTGATAACTTGACAAAACATCCACCTAAGAGGTTCATAGCTTTCTGGGAAGCAGTTGGAATGACCCACAATATTAATGTGCATTAAATATCCCTAGCTGCTTTTAGAAAAGTATTTCAAGAAAACAATGAACTTAAATCAAATTTGGACCATTTACTGAGAGTGAAAGGCATGAAGTCTAGAGAGGTATAAGGTAGGTATTTGCTCCCACCACATCACATATAAGACAATGGGCCAAGAACATAATAACAAAAACAAACAAAAAGATTGGCAAAAGGGAAGACTGAAATCAAGCAGCAGTTCCTGTTCCACAGCAATAATAAAATGAGCTGGCAGACTTTGAAAACCTCCTTGACCTGGCAGTGGAGCAAGTGTTTAGTGCATTTGTTTCCCATTTCAGCTGTTACAAATTCCTAAAAAATTAGTGGCTTAAAACAATAAAATTTATTCTTTTACAGTTTTGAGTAACTTATCCAAAGTTAATAACAATATTGATACCAAGTAAAATACTGCTTCTCATGGAATTCTTGAAGACCTGTAGATCATTAGAGATATAAGACAATTAATAAAGCAGGCTTAACAGCTCTGTTCCAAACAGAACATTGTGCTTAGTTACTAATATATGCTACCTGAAACTTATTAATTTATTTTGTATAACCATATGGCTAATGACTGCAAACCTGTTCTGAGTAAAAGGACTCAGGTTTTCAAGTGTACATCTGAAGTAACAGGCTGTTAAAAATACATCTTAAATGTCCTCCAACATCTACCCTTGTCAAAACAAAAAATGGCAAGGAAGACCTCTAAGAGGCTGTGGATGACAATGGATAAAAGGATTTGTCCCAAAGTACAGGAGCAGGGCATTGAGAAGGGGGTAGACAATATTGGCAAAGATGTTCAAATTCTAAAAACTCCAGAACCTGTGAATTTTATACCATAAAAGGAAGTTTGCCAATGTATCTATTAATAGATTATCTGGATGGGGCCAATGGCCTTACCAGAAGAAGGAGGAAGGCTCCAGAGTCAATAGTAGGGTATATAATGGAAGCAGAAAAATCACAGGTTATGTGGTGCTGGCAGGGAACCATGATTCTAGAAACATCTAGAAGTCTCTAGAAGCTAGAGAAAATTGAGGGATCAAATGCCTCCCTGAAAGCTTCAGAAGAAATTAGCCTTGCTGACACCTTGTCAGAAGAAGCAACTTCTGACATCCAAAGCTGTAATGTGACTAAATTTGTATTGTTTTAAGTCACTAAGTTTGTGAAAATTTATTATAGTAACAAAAGGAAGTTAATACATTAAGGAACACACCACTGCCAGGCCAAGAATTCTTTCACACCCTGCTCAGCTGGGTTTTATCTTTACTGTGGACCAGGAACTGCTGTGTAATTTCAATTCTTATTTTGGCCAAATTTGTGCTTGTTTGTTTTTGCTATTCTGTCCTGATTCCATTATTTCATATTTGATGGGTAAGAGCAAATACTTTTCAGTCTATATTCTCAAAACTATAAGCAGTTAAGTCTTGACCTGGTGCAAAGAACAATGCATCAAATAAGGATTCTAGATTTTTGCTAAATAAAAGTCTGGATAAATCCTGAGAAAGGGAATAATTCTGTGTTTGAGGCATGAAAAAATTATTTTCATGGATTTCTTCATATGCAGAAGATTGCTTAGAGTTATCTCCCCAAATCTAGTATTCTCTTTTTCCAGGGCACATACATTCCCAGCTGGGGACTATATTTTTGTTTCCCCATCTTTAGATGTGTGGGCATTTGATTAAACCATTACCAATGAATAGGAACAGAAAGCAAATTTGACTCCATAGAAGGAAATCACTGCCTGAAATGGTTTATATTATATGACAACTTGGAGAGTGTCTTTGGATGAAGTTGACACTTGAATTTGTGAGCTTTGATTAAGTATTAGTTTGGCCTCTGTAATCTAGTTAGGCCTCTTCCAATCAGTTAAAACCTTTTATTATTATTTATTTTTCTTTACTTTTTTTTTTTCTTTTGGCTGCCTGAGTTCTTCATTGCAATGGGTGGGGTTTTCTCTTGTGGCAGTGCAAATGCTTAGTCACCCCATGGCGTGTGGGCTCTTAGAACCTGTGAACCCTGCATTGGAAGGTGGATTCTCAATCAGTGGGCTATCAGGAAAATCACATTAAAGAATTTAATAGAGCAAAATATTGGCCTCCCACAAGCAAGAGATAAATCTCCTGCAGGCATCCTCAGACTTCATGGCACTGTTGGCTCCCCTGAGCCCCAAGGGGCTTAGCCCTACAGCTAGATCACATCATTTGGCTTACCTAAAAATTGAGCCTGTATGCCTACACTGTAGATTTGAACTTGCCAAGCTCCATAATGGTGAGAGATTATGGAGATTATTTCATATGATGTCTCTTTCTATATGCATACAAATATAATTGGTCTGTTTCTCTGGAGACAACCCTAATATGCAGCCTGGAACTACTCATCTTTCCTCTCTATTTAAACTAGGACACAGATGCTTTCAGGATTAAGCATAGAAGTTGAAGGTGAGAATAAAGTTTTAGAGAATTTAGTATAGCACTCAGTCCCATTAATATGCATTGTGTCTTGCACACTTCTTTCAAGATAGAGCAATAACTTATTTCCTCTCCTCATTATCTGTATTTGTAATTAAGAGTATAGCACTGTTTTTTGTTTGTTTACTTTATCTCTCTATTGCCTATATTGTGTCTGAATATAATTATTTATGAATGATATACAGGTGATTTATTTTTCCTGAGAATCTCAATATATGAACATTTTTCTACTGTATCCACTCTAAGTGAGGGGAATAAAAAAGAAAAGACTGGCTGAAAATACTCTTAGCTCACAGTTTAGTTTTCCTTAAGATTTGAATGCCATAAAATAGAAGAACCAGGTACATATGCACACCGTCTTACTATCTTGGAACCAAACAGAAAGTTCACTGGTAGCATGGGGGACATTTAAGGCTTCTCCAATGGCTCAGCAGATAAAGAATTCACCTGCAGTATGGGAGAAACAGGAGATGTGGGTTCAACCCCTGGGACCAGAAGATCCCTTGGAGGAGGAAATGGCAACCACTCGCAGTATTCTCGCCTAGAAAAATTCTATGGACAGGAGAGAGGGGTGGGCTAAGTCCAAAGGGTTGCAAAGAGTTAGACATGACTGAGCATAAACACAGATGGAGGAACCTCTATGTGCTGTGTGTGCTTTGTCACTCAGTCATGTCGGACTCTGCGAACCATAGACTGTAGCCTGCCCAGCTCCTCTGTCCATTGGATTGTCCAGGCAAGAATACTGGAGTGGGTTGTCATGCCCTCCTCCAGGGTATCTTCCCAAGCCAGAGATCAAACCCAGGTATCCCGCATTGCAGGTAGATTATTTACCATCTGAGCCACAAGGGAAACTCAAGAATACTGGAGTGGGTAGCCTATCCATTCTCCAGGGGATTTTCTCAATCCAAGAATTGAACTAGGATCTGCTGCATTGCAGGCAGAGTTCTTAGCAGCTGAGCTACCAGGGAAGCCCAGAAGCGTCTGAAGTGAATATATTAGGTTGGTGCACAAGTCATTGCGGTTTCAGATCATGAATGTTAAATCATTGTAACTATGCTTAGACACATCTTTATTAATCAAAATAAGCACCATTACAATCAAAGTATTTTTGCCAATGAGAATTAACTTTGTTTATTTCTGTAGCATAAAAATCCATGCTTCAGGATTCAATGAGCTCTTTGAAAGTCTTTTCAGCCTCCTGTTGGTTTAGAAGCATTATCCCTGCGAAAAATTGTTGAGATGCTTGAAGAAGTGGTTATCAGTTGGCAGGAGGTTAGGTGAGCATAGTGGATGAGGCAAAGCTTCATAGCCCAATTAGTTCAACTTTTGAACTGTTGATCCTGTGACATCCAGTTGGTCATTGTCCTAGAGGAGAATTGGGTCCTTTCTGTTGCAGTTTAAAGTTCATCTCATTGATTTGCTGAGCATACTTCTCAGATGTGATGCTTTCACCAAATTCAGAAAGCTGGAGTGGATCATGACCAACAACCAGTGACCAGGACCATTTTTGGGGTGCAAGTTCGGCTTTCAGGAGTGCTTTGGAGCTTCTTCTCAGTACAGTCACTAAGCTGATCTTCACCATCTATCATATAAAATCTACTTTTCATCCCATGTCACAATCCAATTGAGAAGTGGCTTGTTGTTGCATAGAATAAGAGAAGATCACATTTCAAAATGACAACTTTTTTGATTTGCATTGAGCTCATCAGGCATCCACTTATTGAGTTGTTTCACCTTTCTGATTTGCTTTAAAGGCTAAATGATCATAGAATGGTCAATGTGGAGTTCTACAGCAATTTTTTGTGTAGTTGTAAGAGGATCAGCTTTGATGATGGCTTTCAATTAGTCACTGTCAACCTCCAATGGCCTTCCACTGTGCTCCCCATCTTCAAGACTCTTGTCTCCTTCGCAAAACTTTTTGAACCACCACTGCACCATATGTTCATTAGCAGTTCCTGGTCCAAATGTGTTGTTGATGTTGTAAGTTGTCTCTGCTCCTTTATGACACATTTTGATTTTGAATAAGAAAATTGGCAGAATTTTCTTTTTGTCTAACAATATTTCCCTAGTCTAAAATAAATAAAAATACACAGTAAGTAATGCCTTTACAATAAAACATAAAGCAAGAAATGCAGATCAAAATGATGTATAACATAAACCACATTTATTAAAGAATGTATTCCAATATCAAATGACAAAATTCAACAATGCAAAACCACAATTATTTTTCCACCAACATAAAATAGATTTATGGATTCAATATTTGCCACTATTTATTTATATCAACAATTTTGAAGTTGGTAAACACTGTTAGCAAATGTTACTGTTTTTCTGACTTTCCATCCTGGTGTCTCCACGGGTATTTTTATAACCATTTGAGATCTATTTTAATTGCAAATCTAAAGCAACAAAGTAGGATCCTAGAAGATCAACAACTTGTATTTACTCTTTCTGGGCTATAGGAACTACTTTTTTACTAAAATGTAACATGTTTTAAAAATATTCTATGACGAGTAGAGTGCTTCTGAGGTTTGAAGTGCTAGCCTACAATGATATTCATGTTGTAAAGATATATGGAAGAGATATAGGAAGTTCTAATAATATATCACCAATAGTATCTCCACTTTATATCTATTATACATTATACTAAATACTATAAGAAATATGCATCACGTATTTTACCAGTGTATGTATGTAAGTGAATTTATTTTGTTTTCTTTATATATTTCTGAAAGATATTTTAGAATCTATTCAGAATAAATAAAATAAATTAATTAATTTCAAAAAGCAAAAATGCAAATCATTATAATTATATATATGAAACTGAGCAGGACCCTGTGGGACCTCTCCAGGGACAGACCCCAACATATACTTCACCTCTTGATTATAGAAGAAATTTAGCTTCCTAGATCTTCCCTGAGTTCCAAAAAGAACACATCTAATCAGAGAATTGAGAAAATACAAAAATAAAGGAAAGTAGCCAAGCTAGAACAAAATAATAATAGTTTAGCTATAAAACAAAGTCAAGGACCTTTGGTTTCTTCTCAAGGGCTATAGATAATATTTTCAATCATGTCCCTGACTTGTTTTGAAGATAGTGAAACTATCAATAGGTGGAAGAAGATAGCTCTATGATGACCATGAGCAACTAGCTGTCATACCAGCTAGAGCCAAAGGTTTGAAGATGCTGAATCCTGTGACCTCACCTGTCGCCTCAACATCAATCAAACAGGGAACTGAACACAAACTGAACAGATATACTGTGACATTTTCCCTCAAACTGTTATTTTAAAAAAATTAAAAAAAAAAAAAAAAAAAACACATCCTTGAAGTCATTGGGGAGTTCAGGGCTTTGGGACACAAGCTGTCACTTGGTACCAACAATAAATGCTATACATTCCCTCACTACAACTCAGTGTTGGTAGGTCGGTTTTACACTGTGTCAGGTCAGTGGACCAGGTTTGGTCTGATAACATATACTGACATAATTTGAATTCTAGCTCAGGACCTATTCGCAAAGGAAATATAAATTTGATGCAAATACTTATTTTCCAGGATAAATATTATGCAAACATTTGGCAGCTCAGATTAAATATACATTAGATATAGGAAATCTGTTAGTAACAAGTTATTTTTTCTTGTTATATGAAAGGGCATCAGTATCAAATATTTAAATATTTTAAAATATCACCAAATAATAAATATCAAAATATCAAATATTGAAAAGAACACTGTCAGCAGATCAAGTTACACATTGGGGACAATATTCTTCTAAGCATTTTATGAAGTTTCTAGGCATTTTTATAACTCAAAGAGTTCAAATGCAAACTTCTAACTAGTGTAAATATGCCCAAATTTTGTATAAGGAAGTAAATTATGTTTAAATTAGAAATACTGATATCACTGTTCCACACATGTTCTTAAGTATCAAAAACATATTAAATATTTTAAAATTTTTGACATATTTAGGTTCTTAGTCTATACATGATAATATAATTTTTGAAATATTTATTTTTATATTGCATATATAAAGTATAACAAAATAGAAATGGATGAATAATTGCAATGATTTCTAATTTTCCACACCATTATCTATATTTGAAAAAAGTAGCTTGGTTAATAAATGATATTTATAAATTAAATACATCCCCAAATCACTTTGCATTATATAACATGTCATGGAGAATTTGTTAAATGTGTTAATAATGTTAAATATACATTCAGGAGAAGGAAATGGTAACCCAGTATTTTTGCCTGGAGAATCCCAGTGACAAAGTAGCCTGGTGGGTTATAGTCCATCACATCGTAGAGTCAGACATAACTAAAGTGACCTAGCACCAATGCATATATACATATATATGTGTATATATATATATATATATATATATATATATATATATGTTAGTTTTAATATAGATCTTAAAGATACAATGTGAATGTCTTAAAATAATTGCTTCTCACAAAAACTATCAGAGAATTTATATTGATATATACAAATATGCAGCTGAGATATCTAGAGGGAGTTAAAATTAAGATAAATTTTAATTTGTACTCATCATTCATTTACTTGGACTCTATTTACTTTGGTATAAAAAATCATTCATTACATGATAAAAAAACAAGAGTTGTAATTGGTTTGAAATTATAATTAAGAAGTATAGATTTTTACTTAAGTATTTAAAAATAATTTGAAAAATTTGGCAAGCCTTTTCATTGTAAATTTAATATAATCTGTCCCTTTTAGATTTCTTGTATCAGCAGTTGAAGATTTAAACATTTAATGAAAGTTGTAAGAGAAATTATGCTCAGTTTTACTTTTACTGGACATCAGTCAAAATCTAGACTCAAGTTTGCAACAAACAGAACTTTATTTTTTATTGTTGTTGATGTTTTCAGTCATCATTTTAGGGATATAGTTTGACAAGGTTTTAAAAAGTATAGCTATTTCACCACCATCACAAGCAACATAATGAACATTTTCATTGCCTTAAGTTCACTTTTACTCCTTTGTAGCAAATCCCTACCTAACTCTCTCAGCCTCTAGCAACCACTTATTTGATTTCTGTCCTTATGATTTTGCCTTCCCATAAAATTATATATTGGGTTTCCGAGGTGGGTCAATGGTGAAGAGCCCACCTGCAAAGCAGGTGACACAGGAGATTTGCAGATTTTATCCCTGGGTCAGGAAGATCCTTGGAATTGGAAACCCATTCCAGTATTCTCAGCTGGAAAAAATGGAGGGAGGAGCCTGTTAGGCTACAGTCCATGGGGTTACAAAGAGCTGGATATGACTGAGCACACACAGATAATCATATATATGGAATCACATAGTGTGTAGTTTTAATGACTGGCTTTTTATAAAGATAAAAAATATTCTCTGTTTTCAAGTTAAACTTTTATAATCTTTTAAATTTGTAATTTTGTTTAGGATTTCCTTTAGTGAGAACATACTATTAATGATATTTCCTCTCTTGTTTTCCCTTTTTTCTCCCTCCTCTTCCTTCACTTCATAATTCTTTCCTTCTTTCTTGCTTTTAATCCTTTTTTTTCCCTCTCTCTTCCTGAGCTATTCCTTAATGATAAAAAAAAAAAAACTAAGTAATCAGGCAGTTATAACAATATTACATGTGAAATATACAAAATCATATTTGAAAATTGTTGCTCTTTCTCAGCAACTGATAAAACAGGTAATCAAAAAACTTGGTTATATCCAGGAGATCGTAACAACAACAACCAATTTCACTTACTGACTTTTACAAATCATTACACTAACAAAGTGCATTCTTTTAAGTGCACATTAATATTTATGAAATAGACAACATCATGGGCCATAACATAGGTCTACACAACTTCCAAAGCTTGAAGTCTGACCCAGCATGTTTTTTGGACCACAGTAGATTAAATTAGAAAGCAAATATATCTTTAGGAAATCCCCAAATGTGAGAATTAATTTATACAAGTTTAATCAACCTATGTGTAAAGTAGTAATAACCGATGACTTAGACTATATGTTAAAATAAATGAAAGTTATAAAGTGAATGTTAAAAAATCTGAGAGATGTATCTGAGGTATAACTTAGAGGAAACTTTATAGTTTTAAATGCTGCATTAATTAAAAAGATATATTAAAACTAATGATATTTGTTTTACCAGCTGAAGGGAGAAATAAAAGAACAGTTGAACCAAAGAAAACTAAGTTTAAAAAAATACATGTAAGAAAAGAAATTATGAATAGTAAACTGAAAAGTGGGAAGGAAAGTTAGTAATCTAAGTTTTTAAAAAAGTTAACATGAGAAGGACTAAATATGACAAATCAAGAGCAAAAGAGATCAAAAAGATCAATATCAGGAAGCAAAGAAATAATGTCACCATAGATTCTACAGATATTAATGGGTAATAAGACTTATGAACATTTTTATTCTAATTAATTCAAAAATTTGATGAAATGAGTGAATTCCTTAGTTCAGTTCAGTTCAGTTCAGTTGCTCAGTCGTGTCCGACTCTTTGCAATCCCATGGACTGCAGCAACCAGGCCTCCCTGTCCATCACCAGCTCCCGGAGTTTACCGAAACTCATGTTCATTGAGTCGGTGATGCCATACAATCATCTCATCCTCTGTCATCCCCTTATCCTCCAGCCTTCAATCTTTCCCAACAACAGGGTCTTTTCCAATGAGTCAGTTCTTCATATCAGGTGTCCAAAGTATTGGAGTTTCAGCTTCAACATCAGTCCTTCCAAAGAACATTCAGGACTGATTTCCTTTAGGATGGATGGGTTGATTCTCCTTGCAGTCCAAGCAACTCTCAAGAGTCTTCTCCAACATCAGAGTTCAAAAGCATCAATTCTCCAGCCCTCAGCTTTCTTTATAGTCCAACTCTCACATCCATACATGACTACTGGAAAAACCATGGCCTTGACTAGATGGACCTTTGTTGGCAAAGTAATGTCTCTGCTTATTAAAAAGCTGTCTAGGTTGGTCATAACTTTCCTTCCAAGGAATAAGCATCTTTTCATTTAATGGCTGCAGTCACCATCTGCAGTGATTTTGGAGCCCCCCAAAAATAAACTCTGAGACTGATTCCACTGTTTCCCCACCTATTTGCTCTGAAGTGATGGGACTGGATGCCATCTTATTTTTCAGATCTTAGTTTTCTGAATGTTGAGCTTTAAGCCAACTTTTTCACTCTCCTCTTTCACTTTCATCAAGAGGCTCTTTAGTTCTTCTTCACTTTCGGCCATAAGGGTGGTGGCGTCTGCATATCTGACGTTATTGATATTTCTCCCGACAATCTTTCCAGCTTGTGCTTCATCCAACCCAGCGTTTCTCATGAGGTACTCTGCATATAAGTTAAATTAGCAGGGTGACAATAAACAACCTTGATGTACTCTTTTCCTATTTGGAACCAGTCTGTTGTTCTATGTCCAGTTCTAAATATTGCTTCCTGACTTTCATACAGATTTCTCAAGAGGCATGTCAGGTGATCTGGTATTCCCATCTCTTTCAGAGTTTTCCACAGCTTATTGTGATCCATATAGTCAAAGGCTTTGACATAATCAATAAAGCAGAAATGGATGTTTTTCTGGAACTCTTTTGCTTTTTCGATGATCCCACAGATGTTGGCAATTTGATCTCTGGTTCCTCTGCCTTTTCTAAACTCAACTTGACCATCTGGAAGCTCACAGTTCATATATTGTTAAAGCCTGGCTTGAAGAATTTTGAGCATTACTGTACTAGCGTGTGAGATGAGTGCAATTGTGAGATAGTTTGAACATTTTTTGGCATTGCCTTTCTTTGGAGTTGTAATGAAAACTGATCTTTTCCAGTGCTGTGGCCACTGCTGAGCTTTCCAAATTTGCTGGAATATTGAGTGCAGCACTTTCATAGCATCATCTTTTAGGATTTTAAATAGTTCAACTGGAATTCCATCACTCCACTAGCTTTGTTTGGGGTAATCCTTCCTAAGGCCCACTTGACTTCAAATTCCTGGATGTCTGGCTTTAGGTGAGTTATCACATCATCATGATTATCTGGGGCATCAAGATCTTTTCTGTACAGTTCTGTGTATTCTTGACACCTCTTCTTAATATCTTCTACTTCCATTAGGTCCATACCATTTTTGCCCTTTATTGAGCCCATTTTTGCATGAAATGGTCCCTTGATATCTCTAATTTTCATGAAGAGATCTCTAGTCTTTCCCCTTTCTTTCCTCTATTTCTTTGCAGTGATCAGTGAGGAAGGCTTTATCTCTCCTTGCTATTCTTTGGAACTCTGCATTCAAATGGGTATATCTTTCCTTTTCTCCCGTGTTTTCATAAATTCCTCAGTAAATCAGTTACTCAGACTAACACAAATATAAGGAGAAATTCTAAGTACCTAAAAATATATGAAATAAATTCAGCTTACAGTGAAAAACATCCCCAGAAAAAAGCCTGAAGATAGAAGTTTCCATGGGTGAATTCTATCAAATATTTAAAAAACAAATGCTATCAATATTACACACACAGTTAAGAATTGGAGAGAAGGACACTTTCCAAATAACTACATGAGTCCAATACACACCTGCCTCCAAAGTTTGAGAAAAACTGCAAGAAAAAATTTCTAGAATAACATCATCATTAATGAAAAATGCAAATGGATCAAATTTCTGCAATATATAAATGACAAATTGACAAATTGATAAATGACAAATTGATTATATCCCAGAAATGGAAGTTTATTTAACTAGGTCCATTGAATACACCACAGTAATATAATGATGGAAACTATTAACACAATTAATTTCAGCAAGTGGAGAAAAGTATATTTGACAATACTTTCAGTACCATTTAATGATCAATACCTGAGAAAGTTTTGAATAGAAACACTATCTCAGGTTGATACAAGGCATCTACATAGAACTTCATCTAATACATAATAATGGGATATTGAACTCCAGGGACAAGACAATATGCCCTCTCATACCACTTCTACCCAATACTGTATTGGAACTACAACCCAGTAAAGCAAACAGTAAATAACATTACTAAATACTGGAAAGAAAGAATAAAACATTTCTCTAACTGAATTCAATATCAATTAGGTATCAACAGTGAAGTTGTAATCTAACCTACCATAAAGTTCATCGTCTTTGCCATATGACACGACAGCATTCAGACTTTAGTGCTCAGTCACTCAGTCATGTCTTACTCTTTGTGACCCATGAACTGTAGCCCACCAGAGTCTTCTGTCCATGTAATTTTCCAGGCAAGAATACAGGAGAGGTTTGACATTTCCACTCCAGGGTACCTTCTTGAACCAGGGATCAAACCTGTATATCTTGTGTCTCCTGTATTTGCAGGCAGATTCTTTACCTTTGTGCCACTTGAGAAGTACCATTCAAATCCTATTTTTTTCTGTAAAAAGTTTAGTTGGAAAGGTATTTAAAAAGGATGACCCTGTATGCGAGACAGCAAAAGAGACACAGATGTATAGAACAGTCTTTTGGACTCCGTGGGAGAGGGAGAGGGTGGGATGATTTGGGAGAATGTCATTGAAACATGTATAATATCATATATGAAATGAGTCGCCAGTCCAGGTTCAGTGCATGATACTGGATGCTTGAGGCTGGTGCACTGAGATGACCCAGAGGGATGGTACGGGGAGGGAGGAGGGAGGGGGGTTCAGGATGGGGATCACGTGTATACCTGTGGCAGATACATGTTGATTATGGCAAAACCAATAAAATATTGTAAAGTAATTAACCTCCAATTAAAATAAATAAATTTATATTGAAAAAAAATGTGTACTCATTCAGTTGTTATACCTGTCAAATATGTTTAGTCAGGATGTTTAATTTTTACATTTCATGTTGTATAATAATGTGTTTCTATCACCTCCATAGTTACTACAGGACTGCAAATAGTGTGCGATTCTTAGAGCACAATTAAATGTCATGTGTGTCAACAAAATAACATAAAATTCAATTAAGGTCTTATATGTTTAGGGACTGTCCTAACATATAATAACATATAAGAAACATATAAGAACATAAAACATATGTTATTGTCCTTTGTATATATTTAGCATTAAGACATAAAGCATAGGGATATGATAAAGATTTCTAATATTTGTGTTTTGATGAAAGAGAAGATAAAAAAGAATTATGTGTAACACCCATCATAATAAAAAAAAAGTGATTAGAAAAAACACATTTGGAAGGATATAAACAACCTCTCTTTGCCATATTCAAGTTGAATCAATGTCAAAACACATAATGTGGAATTCTTACAAATAATGACCTAAAATAATTTGAATAATAAGGAAATTATTAATAGAAAATTAAAAATCTCTAGTTCTAGTCTTTACAAGTTTTAGAAGACAGTAACTTGAGTGGATTCAAAACAGAGAATACATAAGGGAACACATCCAAAACATAATTATTAAAATCTTACAAACATTATTTTCAATTATAAAAATTTAACAATCATCATTTAGATGTATGTATTTGTGCTTTTGTATGTATTCACCAAAATTAAACACAAATACGTCAAACAGAATAAAAAAAATTGTGGGCAATATTTTATAATTTTTCCATTAAAAGCAACATGGAATCCTCACGTATCTGTTTCCAAAGAATTTATTTTAACTACTTGTGAATTAATTTTCCTTTAAGTTCTGTCATTCATAACCATTTTACATATTGTCAATTATCCTATGAAATATCTTTCAAAAAATTAATCATAGAGATTGCAAGTCACATATGAGAATGTTTGCAGTTGCTGAAAAGATGAGAAAAATTTGCATATAATTTAGTTATCATAAAAATGGCTAAGAGATTAGAGAAGAAGCCTGTGCTGCTAAATTTGCATACATATCAAAATTCAATATTAAGTTCAGTTCAGTTGCTCAGTCCTGTCCAATTCTTTGCAACACCATGGACTGCAGCACGCCAGGCCTCACTGTCCAGCACCAACATCTGTAGTCTACTCAAACACGTGTCCATTGGGTCGGTAATGCCATCCAATCATCTTATCCTCTGTCATTGTCTTTACCTCCTGCCTTCAATCTTTCCTAGCATCAGGGTCCTTTTAAATGAGTCAGTTCTTCACATTAGGTGGGCAGAGTATTGGAGTTTCAGCTTTAGCATCAATCCTTCCAATAAATATTCAGGACTGATTTACTTTAGAACGGACTGGTTGGATCTCCTTGGAGTCCAAGGGACTCTCAAGAGTCTTCTCCAACACCACAGTTCAAAAGCATCAATTCATTGATGCTCAGCTTTCTTTATAGTCCAAATCTCACATCCATACATGACTACTGGAAAAACCAAAGCTTTGATTAGACAACTAGATGGATCTTTGTTGGCAAAGTATTGTCATTGGTTTTAATATGCTATCTAGGTTGGTCACAACTTTTCTTGCAAGGAACAAGTGTCTATTAATTTCATGGCTCCAGTCACCATCTACAATGATTTTGGAGCCCCCCTGGAAAAGTCTGTCATTGTTTCCATTGTTTCCCCATCTATTTGCCATGAAGTGATTGGGACCAGATGCCATGATCTCAGTTTTCTGAATTTTGAGTCTTAAGCAATCTTTTTCACTCTCCTCTTTCATCAAGAGGCTCTTTAGTTCTTCTTTGCTTTCTTCCATAAGGGTGGTGTCATCTGCATATCTGACATTGTTGATATTTTTCCCAGCAATCTTGATTCCAGCTTGTGTTTCATCCAGTCCAGCATTTCTCATGATGTACTCTGCATATAAGTTAAATAAGCAGGGTGACAATATACAGCCTTGACATACTCCTTTCCAGGTTTGGAATCAATGTGATGTTCCATGTCCAATTCTAACTGTTGCTTCTTAACCTGCAAACAGATTTCTCAGAAGGCAGGTCAGGTGGTCTGGTATTCCCATTTCTTTCAGAATTTTCCACAGTTTATTGTGATCCACACAGTCAAAGGTTTTGACATGTCAATAAAGCAGAAGTAGATGATTTTCTGGAACTCTTTTGCTTTTTCTATGATTCAGCAGATGTTGGGAATTTGATATCTTTTCCCTCTGCCTTTTCTAAATCCAGCTTGAACACCTGTAAGTTCACAGTTCATATATTGTTGAAGCCTGGCTTGAAGAATTTTGAGCATTACTTTACTTGTGTGTGTGATGAGTACAATTGTGAGGTAGTTTGAACATTCTTTGGCATTGCCTTTCTTTGAGATTGGAATGAAAACTGACCTTTTCCAGTGCTGTGGCCACTGCTGAGTTTTCCAAATTTGCTGGCATATTGAGTGCAGCACTTTCACAACATCATCTTTTAGTATTTGAAACAGATCAACTGGAATTACATCACCTCCAATAGTTTTGTTCAGAGTGATGCTTCCTAAGGCCCACTTGACTTTGCTTTCCAGGATGTCTGGCTCTAGGTGAGTGATCGCACCATCGTGATTATCTGGGTCATGAAGATATAAACTCCATTAGCCTTTGCCCTGCTTCATTCTCTATTTCAAGGCCAAATTTGCCTGTTATTCTGTGTATTCTTGCCACCTCTTCATATCTTCTGCTTCTATTAGGTCTATACAATTTTTGTCCTTTATTGAGCCCATCTTTGCATGAAATGTTCCCTTGGTATCTCTAATTTTGTTAAAGAGATCTCTAGTCTTTCCATTCTATTGATTTCCTCTATTTCTCTGCATTGAATGATGAGGAAGTCTCTCTAATCTCTCCTTGCTATTCTTTAGAACTCTACATTCAAATGGTTAAATCTTTCCTTTTCTCCTTTGCCTTTTGCTCCTCTTATTTTCTCAACTGTTTGTAAGGCCTCCTCAGACAATCATTTTGCCTTTTTGTATTTGTTTTTCTTGGGAATGATCCTGATCACTGCCTCATGTAAAGTGTCATGAATCTCTGTCCGTAGTTCTTCAGACACTTTGTCTATCAGATCTAATCCCTTGAATCTATTTGTGACTTCCACTATAAAATCATAAAGAATTTGATTTAGGTCATACATGAATGGTCTAGTGGTTTTCCCCACTTTATTCAATTTAAGTCTGAATTTGGCAATTAGGAGTACATGATCTGAGCCACAGTCAGCTCCCAGTCTTGTTTTTGCTGACTGTATAGAGCTTCTCCATTTTTGGCTCCAAAGAATACAATCAATCTGATTTCAGTATTGACAATCTGGAGATATCCATGTGTAGAGTCTTCTCTTGTGTTGTTGGAAGAGGGTGTTTACTATGACCAGTGTGTTCTCTTGGCAAAACTCCATTAGCCTTTGCCCTGCTTCATTCTCTATTCCAAGGCCAAATTTGCCTGTTATTCCAGGTATTTCTTGACTTCCTACTTTTGCTTTCCAGTCCCCAATAATGAAAAGGACATCTTTTTTGGATGTTAGTTCTAGAGGATCTTGTATGTCTTCATAGAACCATTCAACTTCAGCTTCTTCAGCATAACTGGTTGGGGCATAGACTACTCCATTTTTTCTATGACATTCTTGCCCGCAGTAGTAGATATCATGGTCATCTGCATTACATTCACCCCTTCCATTTAATTTTAATTCACTGATTCCTAAAATATCGATGTTCACTGTTGCCATCTCCTGTTTGACCACTTCTAATTTGCCTTGATTCATGGACCTAACATTGCAGCTTCCTATGCAATATTGCTCTTTACAGCATCAGACTTTACTTCCATCACCAGTGACATCCAAAACTGGGTGTTGTTTTTGCTTTAGTTCCATGTCTTCATTCTTTCTGCAGTTATTTTTCCATTGTTCTCCAGTAGCATATTAGGCACCTCCTGACCTGGCGAGTTCATCTTACAGTGTCCTATCATTTTGCCTTTTCATACTGTTCATGGGTTTCTCAAGGCAAGAATACTGAAGTCGTTTGCCATTCCCTTCTCCACTGGACCACGTTTTGTCAGATCTGTCCACCATGACCCATCTGTCTTGGGTGGCCCTACGTGGCATGGCTCATAGTTTCATTGAGTTAGACAAGGCTGTGGTCCATGTGATCAGATTGGCTATTTTTCTGTGATTGTGGTTTTCAGTCTGTTTGCCCTCTGCTAGAGAAGGATAAGAGGCTTAAGGAGGCTTCCTGATGGGAGAGACTAACTGAGGGGGAAACTGGGTCTTGTTCTGATGGGCAGGGCCATGCTCAGTAAATCTTTAATCTAATTTTCTGTTTATGAGTGGGGCTGTGTTCTCTCCCTTTCATTTGACCTGAGGCTAAACTATGGTGGAGGCTTTGAAGATAATGGAAACCTCTTTCAAAGGGTCCCATGCATGCACTGCTACACTCACTGCCCCCATCTCTGCAGCAGGCCACTGCCGACCCACGCCTTTGGTGGAGACACCTAGACATTCACAGGTAAGTCTGGGGCAAGTCTGTTTGTGCCTTCCAAGAGTCTGTCCCCAGTCCTGTGTAAGTTCCAGTGGCTCTATGGTCGGGATAATGGCAACTTCCTCCAAGATGGCTTATGCCATACCCATGTCTGCTGCACCCAGATTCCCTGCCCCTGTGGCAGTCCACTGCTGACCCTACCTCTGCAGAAGACACTCAGTAATGTTATTAAGAATGTGGCATATAATTGATATCATGAAGATTCTTAGTTCCTAGCTACTTCCTCTCACAAAGACAGAAAATATATGTTTGGGTATATGAGCATATATCAATCTGAAATTACAAAATGATTAGAGTAATGCATATTAGAGAAATATCTGGATCAGTTCATAGGAACTGAAGGCAAGCTTGATTATCTCAGGATCCAGAAAAAAAAAAAAAAGAAGGTAAGATTTTGATTCTAATATATGAGTGGATAGTAAACCTTCCCATTTATTTTACATGACTAGTGTGTAGTTCAATGCATGAATCTGTTGGATGCAATAATATGGTTTTCACTGATTAATTAAAGCCCATTCACAGTAATAAAAATGTTGCATATTTTTAATGGCATACATGTGTGCTATGTTTCGATCTTGTCTTTTTGTGACCCTATGGGCTATAACCTACCAGGCTCCTCTGTCCATGGGCTTCTCCAGGCAAGAATACTGGAGTGGAGTTGTCATACCCTCCTCCAGGGGATCTTTCAGATTCAGGGATCAAACCCACGTCTCTTGCATCTCCTGCATTGGCAGGCAAGTTCACTACCAGTAGCGCCGTCTGCCCTTTCAGTGGCACACACAAGCAAAACTAGGTGACAGAGACAAAATGTGAACAGAGCCTACCAACTGGCCATGGAGCAACTGCAATAAGGTTCGTGGTCCCAGAGAACAAGTTCAGAGGTTAGCAATATCAGGCAGGAAAGAAAAATCAAACTTATTAGACATAGGTCATGTGTCCAAAGAGAAAGAGAAAAATGTCCATGAATATTGCACCCAAAGCGGAAGCAAAATATAGGAGGAAAATAGCAGCAAGCAGGATAGACCCAACTATTCAACAATCAGGAGATACACTCAAATTTGATGAAATGTAAGTTATAAACCAATTTTCATGGAAAAATCAATTAGAAATAGTGGGTGTACTATTGGTAATAGATACTTTATCTTTGAAGAAGTCTCTGTAAGAATATGAAAGAACCCATTGTAGGGACTTGGAAGAGAGGTGAATAGAGCAAAGCACAGAATAGTGTCTTTTTCTTTTTTCTTTTTTCTTTGTCAACATTAGTAGTATAGGAGGAAATGGAGACTCACTCCAGTATTCTTGTCTGGAAAATCACATGGACAGAGGAGCCTGGAGGGCTACATTCCCATGGGGTCACAAAGAGTCACAAATGACTTAGTGACTAAACTACCTGTTGTGTCTGACTCTTTGTGACCCCATGGGCTATACCCCACCAGGCTGCTCTATCCATGGGATTTCATAAGCAAGAATACTGGAGTGGATACACATTCCTTCTCCAGGTCTATGTATATATCACATTCTTTTATTCACTTAAACAATGAAAGAAAACAACTGGACATGGTCATCTCAATCCCTCAGGCCCTCAGTGGTGGCCAAAGGCCAGTGTGGGGACAGGAACACAAGTGAATATTTTGGGGAGTGGAAAAAAAACTTTTTTTATGTTTTTAGTGGTAGTTATGATTTTGCCTTAATACATAGTTTGTTATACTAATACATACTCTAGTTAATATACACCATTAGGTGAACTGTTAAAAGTCGCTTAATAATACACTTAAAACTAATAAATATAATCATCTACAAACTGCACTTAGGTATGAGATAGTCAGTTCCTAGGCAGGTTGATAAGAAGGCCAGAAGTCCCCAAGGAGAGAGGGGTCTGGAATTCTCAAAGGGGAAGAAAAGAGAAATTTTTTTTTTTTCTTTACATTCCTGAGGATTATATAACAATAACGGATTTGGTCATGGAACAACAGACTGGTTCCAAATAGGAAAAGGAATACGTTAAGGCTGTGTATTGTCACCCTGCTTATTTAACTTCTGTGCAGAGTACATCATGAGAAACGCTGGACTGGAAGAAACACAAGCTGGAATCAAGATTGCTGGGGTAAATATCAATAACCTCAGATATGCAGATGACACCACCCTTATGGCAGAAAGTGAAGAGGAACTAAAAAGCCTCTTGATAAAAGTGAAAGTGGAGAGTGAAAAAGTTGGCTTAAAGCTCAACATTCAGAAAATGAAGATCATGGCATCCAGTCCCATCACTTCATGGGAAATAGATGGGGAAACAGTGGAAACAGTGGCAGACTTTATTTTTATTTTTTATTTTTTTATATGTATGCTATTTTTTTTTAATTTTTATTTTTACTTTATTTTAATTTACAATACTGTATTGGTTTTGCCATACATTGACATTAACCCACCAAAGGTGTACAAGCGTTCCCAAACATGAACCCCCCTCCCACCTCCCTCCCCATGACATCTTTTTTAGGCTCCAAAATCACTTCAGATGATGATTTCAGCCATGAAATTAAAAGACGCTTACTCCTTGGAAGAAAAGTCATGAACAACCTAGATAGTATATTCAAAAGCAGAGACGTTACTTTGCCGACTAAGGTCCATCTAGTCAAGGGTATGGTTGTTCCTGTGGTTATGTATGGATGTGAGAGTTGGACTGTGAAGAAGGCTGAGTGCCGAACAATTGATGCTTTTGAACTGTGGTGTTGGAGAAGACTCTTGAGAGTCCCTTGGACTGCAAGGAGATCCAACCAGTCCATTCTGAAGGAGATCAGCCCTGGGATTTCTTTGGAAGGAATCATCCTAAAGCTAAACTCCAGTACTTCGGCCACCTCATGCGAAGAGTTGACTCATTGGAAAAGACTCTGATGCTGGGAGGGATTGGGGGCAGGAGGAGAAGGGGACGACCGAGGATGAGATGGCTGGATGGCATCATGGACTCGATGGACGTGAGTCTGAGTGAACTCTGGGAGTTGGTGATGGACAGGGAGGCCTG
Source organism: Budorcas taxicolor (assembly GCF_023091745.1). NCBI lineage: Eukaryota > Metazoa > Chordata > Mammalia > Artiodactyla > Bovidae > Budorcas > Budorcas taxicolor. The sequence continues at coordinate 37,964,868 of NC_068926.1, forward strand.
GCGTGCTGGGATTCACGGGGTCACAAAAAGTCAGACACAGCTGAGCAGCTGAACTGAACTGAATGTATCTGCTTGAGGACAGTCTCTGGAAAAAACTTGGCTAATCCTTTTATCTTAAAATGTAAATTATGGGAGTGGGTCTAGTGAGGTCTTTACAACCTCCAGACATTCTTTCAATTCACTGTAATAAGTAATTAAAAAGTATATAACTCCATTGCTCACACTAGAGAGGGGATACTCTTTCTGCTCCCTTCTGATGTCTATGTCAGAAGCTTTCCCTATCTCCTTTATACTTTAATAAAACTTTATTACACAAAAGCTCTGTGCTATCAAGACTCCTCTCTGGCCTCGGATTAAATTCTTCTCCTCCAGAGGCCAAGAATCCAGGCACCCTTTGTGGTTCAGCAACAACCTTTCAGGTAAAACAAATAAAAGTTAAAATATAATTTAATCAGCAGCAGCTTTTCAAAAATTAAATGTCCTAATAAGATCAAGTGTAGGTTGGTAACAGAGAAACATAGTATACATCATGGAAGTATAAATTGATAAATTTTTGTCAACTGTGATGCCTAGAAAAAAGCAGAAAACTTAAAATTAAGAAGTATGCATACAAGTAGATATAAATACATTCAAGTAGACATAATATGTATACATATGTTCATTGTAAAGCTGTTTTTCACAGAAAAAAAAGTGAAAATGATATGTTTCCTTTGGGAGATAATGGGATCAACAAATTTATTTATAGAATATACATTATTTTGAAGTTAACAGTAGACTCTTTAACAAATATCAACATGAATACATTTCAAAAAAGAGTAACAGTAAATATTAGGAGCTATATTTAGCTGCATTGGCTCCTAGTTGTGGCACACTTGATCTTTTGTTGAGGCATATGGGGCATATGGGCACCACAGCATGCAGGCTTCAGTAGCTGCAGCATGTGGGCTTAGTTGCTCTGAGGCATGCAGGATCTTAGTTCCTCAGCTGAGGGTGGAACACATGACCCCCTGCATTGCAAGGTGTATTCTTAATAACTGGACTACCAAGGAAGTCCTCTAAGGCTATTTTCGAAAGATATTTGAAACCCAAACATCAACATACAATGCTCACAGGCACATATACACATAGTAATTGTAGAAAAACTTTTGTGGGACTGCCAACCAATACATTGACAAGAGCGATGGCAATGCTGGCCTGGGACTTTAGCAATATTCATAATAGGAGTCATTCAAAGAGTGCTATGCAGTAGATGTGATATGTTAGCTTGTGAGGGTGGATAACCATGTGTCTGTTATTTCATGAAATTTTCTTAATGCTTCAAATACTTTAACATGACATCAACATTATGTTAAAAGTCAATCAGTTAATAGATTTAGATTAAACTGTAAGGAGTGGAGAATTTATATATCAAAGAAAATAAGCATGTGCAAAGAGTAAATGAAAAATTTACCAATAATTACTCTCTATTAGGGGAATGGGCAAAATTAGCAGCTTACAGATTGGATAGTATATGGGCAGGAGGAAGGAAAAGTTTCAAGGTGTTTGAAAAAGGAAAAGAAGGGAAAAAAAATCTCAGAGAGAAAACAATAGCTATTCCCTGAGAAACATCTCCCATAAGGAAACTGCTGTGTGTTTTCATTTTATAGACAATCAATGACAAAGGTTATTGATATTTTCCCTGAAAAATGCCATGTCCCTCTCTCCGTAGGTTAGAACAAATACAAATTTCCTATATCAGGTCAGTTATCCTGGGAAAAGACTGCAGCTCTCAACATAAGATGTTCATAGTATATGGAAGAGATGCAAATTCAAACACTTGTGATAAGAGGCAAAATCTCACACTGAAGGAAATTTATGGATTTAAAAGCATACAGCATGTCTCAACAAAGATGAAATTTTCTCTGGGGAAGAAAAGCAGAACAATAGATAGATAGATAGATAGATCCCCTGTAGGAACAGACATTAAATGGATAAATGATACCTCTTGGGAGGAATAAAACAATTTAGGAGAAAAGATAGGTAATGCTTATTTGAAAAGTGGATGTTTGCATCAATAATAAAACTTGTGGAATTCATAAGTTTTATTGTGAGAAATACCCAATATAAAATGTGGAAGATTTTTAGAAGAAAAACTGTCTGTGCCTGAAAGCAGAGAGAAAGAAATGAAAGTGAGCACAGATTATGGCCTACAGACAAGGAGAATTTTAAGGAAAACTTTTTGTTTTAATGAGTTAAAAAGCTTCTTGTATACAAATAAAATAAAATAAATGGGAAATCGAATGTAAGCTACATATCCCACTGGTGAATACAAATAAAGGACAGCAATGATTGGCTCTGTCATTACTGAAATAGCACAAGATGCTTGAGGTCTGGCAGATTCCGAAAGGGGAGTAAAACAATGCTCAAACTACTGCACAATTGCATTCATCTCACACTCTAGTAAAGTAATGCTCAAAATTCTCCAACTAGGCTTCAGTAATACATGAACCATGAAATTCCAGATGTTCAAGCTGGTTTTAGAAAAGGCAGAGGAACCAGAGATCAAATTGCCAACATCCACTGGATCATGGAAAAAGCAAGAGAGTTCCAGAAAAAAATCTATTTATGCTTTATTGACCATGCCAAAGCCTTTGGCTGTGTGGATCACAATAAACTGTGGAAAATTCTGAAAGAGATGGGAATACCAGGCCACCTGGCCTGCCTGTTGAGAAACCTTTATCCAGGTCAGTAAGCAACAGTTAGAACTGGACTTGGAACAACAGACTAGTTCCAAGTAGGAAAAGGAGTACGTCAAGGCTGTGTATGGTCACCCTGCTTACTTAACTTATATGCAGAGTACATCATGAGAAACACTGGAGTGGATGAAGCACAAGCTGGAATCAAGATTTCTGGAAGAAATATCAATAACCTCAGATATTCAAATGACACCACCCTTATGGCAGAAAGTGAGGAAGAACTAAAGAGCCTCTTGATGAAAGTGAAAGAGGAGTGAAAAAGTTGGCTTAATGTTCAACATTCAGAAAACAAAGATCATGGCACCTGGTCCCATCACTTCATGGCAAATAGATGGGTAAACAGTGGAAACAGTGTCAGACTTTATTTTTGGCGGCTCCAAAATCACTAGAGATTTTGACTGCAGCCATGAAATTAAAAGACGCTTACTCCTTGAAAGGAAAGTATGAACAACCTAGACAGCATTTTAAAAAGCAGAGACATTACTTTGCCAACAAATGTCCATCCACTCAAGGGTATGGTTTTTCCATGTATGGATGTGAGAGTTGGACTGTGAAGAAAGCTGAGCACCAAAGAATTGATGTTTTTGAACTGTGGTGTTGAAGAAGACTCTTGAGAGTCCCCTGGACAGCAAGGAGATCCAACCAGTCCATCCTAAAGGAGATCGGTCCTGAATATTAATTGGAAGGACTGATGTTGAAGCTGAAATTCCAATACTTCGGCCACTTGATGTGAAGACCTGACTTATTTGAAAAGACGCTGATGCTGGGAAAGATTGAAGGCATGAGGAGAAGGGGATGACAGAGGATGAGATGGCTGGATGGCATCACTGACTCAATAGACATGAGTTTGAGTAAACTCCAGGAGTTGGTGACGGGCAGAGTGGCGTGGTGTGCTGTAGTCCATGCCGTCCCAAAGATTCAGACACTACTGAGTGACTGAACTGAACTGAGAGAATTTCCTAATAAAAGTTGGGGCAAATTGTTAGCAAAGATGTAGGACTATGGCCCTATAACCACTAATTTATAGGGAGCACTAGATATGCATTATGTGAGAAGTTTTAAATATGTTATGCTGGAGGTAATGCGGAGATTGGCTGGCTACCACCACTAACATATTCTCTCTCTCTCTCTCTCTCTTTCTCTCTCTCCTCTAGCTCTACCTATTTCTATCTTTCTTTCTTAGGGGAATCATGACTTACCAGAGAATTCTTAGCCATTCTCATTCTGATAACAGTTTATATATATAAACTGTTTAACAGCACCATATCTAGCTCATGGACAGAGGAGCTGGGTGGGCTGCAAGTCCATAGGGTCACAAAGAGACACTGCTGAGCATGTATGCATACATGCACACATGCACATAAACACACCTGGCCAATCAATGAATAAGATCTACTGAAATGATCTACTTCTGAAGTTTTTTTTCCTCAGTCTCATAATTTTATTTTGCCCCATAAAATTCCTGCATCGTGTGCTATCTCCTTAGCACTTTAATAAAACTTTCATAGTTCCCCAAACTCAACTGATTGCTACCTCTCATAGGCAAGAATACTTGGAATTTTGGGGTAACTTTTAATATCAAATAATTTATTTGGCTTCTTTCTGTAACTGAGATGCAATTGACATACAAATTATATTAATTGTCAGGTGTACATCATAGATGTAGATATCTTTACATATTGTAAAATGATCACCACACTAAATCTAGTGATAAAAATTAATTCACAGATGCAAAGATGATCAGTGTTTATCACAGGTTGAGGATGGGGTTGAAATATGTGAAGGTGGCTGTGCTCAGTTGTTTCAGTTGTGTCCCACTCTTTGTGACCCCTTGGACTATAGCCCTCCAGGCTCCTCTGTCTGTGGGATTCTCCTGGTAATGTTACTGGAGGGGGTTGGCATGCTCTTCTCCAGGGGATCTTCTCCACCAGGGGGTGAACCCATGTCTCCTGCATCTTCTGCATTGTAGGTGGATTCTTTACTGCTGAGCCACCAGGGAAACCATGAAGGTGGCTAGAGGTGCCAATTTCTATGCTTTTTACTTGGATTATTCCATTTAATGTCCATATCCTTAGGACCAACTCTAGAAAATGTATAATATGCTTTAGAAAGCTATCCTTGCAGAGTTTGTATTTAAAGGTGGAGTGAAAAAAAAAAACACGATTAAATGCATTTAAAATATTGATTAGGAAGATGTGCTGTGTAAAGTGCAAGGATAGAAAAGAATTGGAAGTTTAAATCTTCCCTTTTTTTTCTGTTTTTAAGACTTAAATCAGTCATCTTGGGAGTCAATTTCTTTGTTCTTGAGAAAAATAGAAGGAAATGAAGGAGTTCCTTTTAAGTTCTGCTCATTGAAAGTAAAGACACTTGCTAATCCAAAGTATTTTTGGAATAGCTTGAAGAAGCTGCACAAATTAAAACTTCCTGATATCTTGGCTATTTACCTGAAGGTAGCCAAGTTTATTTTTAACAGAAATGAATTCTGTGAAAATGGAAAAGGCATAGAGAAGTATACCAGATGAGCACTGTTTACTGATCTGAACCCCTGGATTGGCTTTGAGTTCTAAAGTCATTTTGATGGCCACAGTCACAACTCAAGGGGTTTCTTGCAATCTGTAATGAAACCTCAAATATTTAAAATTGCTGCTTTTTGATTTGCCCAGGTTCAGGAAATATTTCGGTTATTTGTCATTGTACCATTAAAATTATCACAGATTTTCCTAACAGATAGGTCTATCTATCTATCTATCTATCTACCTAATCACAGTTTTAGAATCATTTCCTCTTTTCCCACTTGCAATCTTTGATCTATACGTTTCAGGTATGTATTTGGACATAAAATAGTGATCATACCACCAAGGAAATTTATAAGACTGGATCCTTCAGAGCTCAAGAGTGAGGAGCAGCAAGAGTAGTCAGTTGGACACAGGGAAAGCAGACGTGAACCCCCATGTCAGTGGGCGTTCTGTCCACTGTCAACAAGTCTCATTTACTCTGCTCCCCAATATCAGAATATACTGGGAAGAGGCTTACAGACGAGATAGGCAGACTAAAATCACTACAAACTGAAAGGACATTTTACCGAATAAAATTGTATTTGTCCAAAATGTTTAACTTTGAATTGCTGCTCTCTCTCCCGAGAACCTTTCTTTACTACTTGCAATAATACAATCCCTTTATTTATTAGGATAGAATCGTGCCACTGCATCTTTCTGGTTTACTTCAGGAAACTTGACGTGGCTCAAAGGGTGAAGAAATTAGAAAGAGAAAACCAGAAACTTCTTTGTTCTTGTTGTTTTATTCTTCGTTTCCCCCTAGACATTCACTGAGATACTTCTCAAGGAAGACAGTCCAAAAATTAAGAGGATAGGTTAGATAGTGAGAGAAGTTTTAAGACATACCCCATGGTTTGGGTGAAAAATATAAAAAAATGGGTAGGAGAATGTCTTCCTTGGATAGGAACAGAAGAAAGCAATTTTGACACATAGGATCGATATTCCTGGGATCATTATTCTTAGGAGAAGCACTTTTGTTGTAGAACAGGAGTTCCCAAACATTTTCAGCTCACACAGCCCTTTGTGTATCAAGATGTTATTTTAGGTCTCCCCCACCCTGTGGTTATCCTGTGTCAAAAAATATGCCAATTAACTACAGTTAAATAGTTTACCCAAGCTTAGAATGATATGCATAACATAGAAATAAATATTTTATTTCATACTTAAATAACTACTATTTTTGTGACTGTATATATTTCTTGTGATTGTATATATACACCTTTCATGCACTTAAAAGCTTTTCAAATCTTAGAATTAGACTGTACCCCACCACTTTCAAATTCTGTACCATGGTAACTATCAGGCAATTCTTGGTTTTATCACAGCAATGCCTTCAAACTCAGATTTGCAAAGACATGATGTCTTAGAAAGTGATAGAGTGTGAATGATGCTGAACTCTAAAGTATCATGTGATGTCTAATGTTGAGTACTGCTGTTGTTATTTTGTTTCCCTTGAAAATACAAAATTCTCCACAGCAATTGGGTGGGTTTGCCATTGGAACCCAGGCGCTTAAGCACACAATTTGGGAACAGCAGCATAGATGGGGCTATCTGCAAAGTGGATGGAAACCCTAACAGCAACCAGGAGGTGTGACTCCCAGGAGCTTTATTGTCATGTTGGTCTAGTGGCTGGTAGCTAAATCCCAGCTCTGCCATTACTAATTCCTTTGCTTTGAGCTATTTAGCTTTCTATACCTTAGTCTTCTCCTACATAGAATGAAAATAATAAAAGTCCATAGTAACTATATCATAAAGCTGTTACAAGTATTAAATGAAGTCAAGCATACAATTCTTGGTTTCTCTTAATAGTACAGCAGATTTTTATGCAAGAAATTTCACCTACTACTATTATTACTACTTTATCTCACTTCAAAAATGTTTCATTGACTACCATTGCCAGCAGTTCCTTGTCAACAATAGGCATGCCATATATAAACATAATATTGAAATAAAGAATAATTTTTTAAAATTCTAAATTACTTATAATGAATTTGGTAATTTAACATGCTATTGGTAATTAACATTTTTTTTTCCTGAATTAGATTCATTTTTATAAATGTCCTTTACTCATTACATAGGCTGATCTTTGTTAGACTGATTAGCATATTCTGTGAATTTTTAATACTTCCAAAACATCTATGGTTTGCCTTAAATAGACCTATAAACATATATATACATATTTTATTAGATGGTTAGGTTTCTTGCAATATCATAGTCTACAGTATGAATACTATGTTGATATATCTTTTTTTTTTTTTTCCTTCAGTCCATCCCACAGAATGCAGGATCTTAATTCCTCCACCAGAGATCAAACCTTAGTCCCTGCACTGGGATTGTGGAGTCTTAATCACTGTATTGCAAGTGAAGTCCTTAATTTTTTTTTAATAATACATCTCATACTTCCTCTGTGCTAGACACTATGAAGAAAGTGAAAGCATTAGTCACTCAGACTCTTGCACTCATGTCAGACTCTTTGCAATCCCACAGATGATAGCACATCAGGCTCCTCTGTCCATGGGATGCTCCAGGCAAGAACACTGGAGTGGGTTGCCATTTCTTTCTCCAGGGGATCTTCCAAACCCAGGGATCAAACCAGGGTCTCCTGCATTGCAGGAGGATTCCTTACTGTCTGAACTACCAGGAAACCTGCTAGACACTCTAATGCATGACAAATATTCATTTATATCTTGTAACAGCTTCAATAACCACAGAACACACTTTACAGTGTTAAGTTGAGGTTAAGTAGAGTCAGTGCTTTTTCTATAAAAAGCAAGACATACACAGTGAGAACAAATAACAATTGTTTTAGTTTTTACTATATTTGAAACACTGTCTTCAATGTTGTCAGTATATTAAATAGTTTAACCTTTACAACAGCAATGTGAGGACAATAAGAACACACACGTTATTTTCAGGTCCCAAGCTGTGAAATCATCTAGGGTATGTAAACAGTCAAATACAACTAGAGAGAAAGAGAGAGAGAGAGAGGAGAAGGAAGAAGAAAAGAAAGGAGATTTGAGGCAGTTTATAAAAATGTTTTTAATGCCAAATATTGGAAGTAATAAATCAAGATCACATGAAATGATAATAAGAGTAAATAATTTAGCTTTTTACTAACTCAACTTTGCATTGGATCACTTTTCCTTGACTGCACTTAATAAAACATGGAAGGGTTCTTGAAAAATATCATCGTGAGACTATCCATTCTTAATTCACTTCCTGGTTATGGTTTTACATTGAGAATGTCCATAATATGATATTCTTAAGAAACTACTGCTCATTAGGCATAGTGCTGGATTTATTCTTGTTATTTTATTTATTAAATTCTTAATCACTTATATGAATTGTTACTTCCATTTTATAAATGAGAAAGATGAAGTCCTTGTATCTTAATTAAACAGTACACTTAAATTTTTATCACTTAGGATTGGTCCTGAGTCAAAACAAATTCTTTAGGATACTGTAGTGTAAACATTATACACAAAAATATTTGCAGATACAACTTAAGTTGTTATATAAGGTAGTAGGGAGGACTCCTAAGATGCACTGTTAAATGGTCATTTTGTTTTTGAAACAGTTATAAATTTATGGTTTCAAAAAGAAAGAGTTAAAATTAAAAGAACCTCATAGAGGTCATCTAGTGTTTCTTCTACCTTCCAAAAAGTCTCTGAAATACCTTTATATGTGACTCTCCATCATATTTCAAGACTCTGCAAGGACAGAGCAGTCACAACATTCTTCAAATTGCTGTTTCATTTTCTAACTCCACTTATGTTCAGAAAGAATTTCTTAGTGGTTATTCCAAAGTTTTCCCACGTTATTTTAAATCTCTCTTTCTCTTGTATTTTTTATTTTGCTCTCAGAGAATAGGAAGAGTAGTTGTCTGAACTCTACTTTTTCATATGTGGGGCAACAGGTATTTCCTATTAAGAGGTTAAAGTGTTTCAATTTTTACACTTTCTTTTGCCAATCTATACTTTAGCCTCTTAATCTACTTTGTGCCTCCCTGTTAGATTTTTAATATCAGAAACCAAAAGGAGAAGTAAAAGTATTTAGCAAATGTCTAAGTATATAAAGCCACTTTAAGAAGTTTTGAAACATTTACATAGCCAATGCACTCTTCTTGCTCTCTACTTGCTCTCACCCATCCCCACTCCTAGTCTCTGTCTTCCTCTCTGTCTCTTGCTTTTATGATCATATTTTGTCTTTTCTTGATCTGGTATGGATATTCTCTACAAATATTCACACAAGACAAGACAATGAAAACTGGTTTATTTAGTTTAAGTTACATTTTAATTAGCAATGATAATAACAATAATACCTGCCAATCAAGTAATTTGTTGGATATCCAAAATGTGTGACATGTATAGGTCCAGTTCAGTTCAGTTGCTCAGATGTGTCCAAGTCTTTGTGACCCATGGACCATAGCACGCCAGGACTCCCCATCCATCATCAGCTCCGTGAGGTTAAAAAACTCATGTCCATTGAGTCAATGAGCCATCCAACCATGTTATCCTCTGTTGTCCCCTTCTCCTCCTGCCTTTAATCTTTCCCAGCATCAGGGTCTTTTTGAGTGAGTCAGCTCTTCGCATCAGGTGGCCAAAGTAATGGGGTTTCAGCTTCCTTATCAGTCCTTCCAATGAACTCTCAGGACTGGTCTCCTTTAGGATGGACTGGTTGGATCCCCTTGCAGTCCAAGACTCTCAAGAGTCTTGTCAACACCACAGTTCCAAAGCATCAATTCTTCAGCCCTCTGCTTTCTTTATAGTCTCACATCTATATGTGACCACTGGAAAAACCATAGCCTTGACTAGACGGACATTTGTTGGCAAAGTAATGTCTCTGCTTTTTAATATGTTGTCTAGGTTGGTCATAACTTTCCTTCCAAGGGTAAGAATCTTTTCATTTCATGGCTGCAGTCACCATCTGCAGTACTTTTGAAGCCAAAAAAACAAAAAAAAAACAAAAACTGTCACTATTTCCACTGGTTCCTTATCTATTTGCCATGAAGTGATGGGACCGGGTGCCATGATCTTAATTTTCTAAATATTGAGCTTTAAGCCAATTTTTTTCACTCTCCTCTTTCACTTTCATCAAGAGGCTCTTTAGTTCTTCTTCACTTTCTGTCATAAGGGTGTTGTCATCTGCATACCTGAGGTTACTGATATTTCTCCCAGCAGTCTTTCCAGCATGTGCTTCTTCCAGTCCAGCATTTTTCATGATGTACTCTGCATATAAGTTAGATAAGCAGGGTGACCATACATAGTCTTGATGTACTCCTTTTCCTATTTGGAACCAGTCTTGTCCCATGTCCAGTTCTAACTGTTGCTTCTTGACCTCCATACAGATTTCTCAGGAGGCAGGTCAGGTGGTCTGGTATTCTCATCTCTTTACGAATTTTCCACAGTTTGTTGTGATCCACACAGTCACAGTCTTTGGCATAGTCAATAAAGCAGAAGTATATGTTTTTCTGGAACTCTCTTGCTTTTTTGATGATCCAGAAGATGTTGGCAATTTGATCTCTGGTTCCTTTACTTTTTCTAAATCCAGCTTGAATATCTGGAAGTTCACGGTTCACATACTGTTGAAGCCTAGCTTGAGTAATTTTCAGCACTACTTTGCTAGCATGTGAGATGAGTGCAACTGATGAGCCTTCTTTGGCATTGCCTTTCTTTGGGATTGGAATGAAAACTGACCTTTTTGAGTCCTGTGGCCACTGGTGAGTTTTCTAAATTTGCTGACATATTGAGTGCAGCACTTTCAGAGCATCATCTTTCAGGATTTCAAATAGCTCAACTGGAATTCCATCATCTCCATTAGCTTCGTTCATTTTGATTTTTCCTAAGGCCCACTTAACTTTGGATTCCAAGATGTCTGGTCTAGGTGAGTGATCACACCATTATAATTATCTGGGTCATGAAGATCTTTTTTGTATAGTTCTGTGTATTCTTGCCACCTCTTCTTAATATCTTCTGCTTCTGTTAGATCCATACCATTTCTATCTTTTATTTAGCCTATATTTTCATGAAGTGTTCCCTTGGTATCTCTAATTTTCTTGAAGAGATCTCTAGTCTTCCCCATTCTATTGTTTTCCTCTATTTCTCTGCATTGATCCCTGAGGAAGTCTTTCTTATCTCTCCTTGCTATTCTTTGGAACTCTGCATTCAAATGGGTTTATCTTTCTTTTTCACTATTGTGTATGCAAACATACACAATGGTGAGTAACAAACAAACAAACAAACATGAAATAGTATAGTGTATATATCCATAGGTGTGCCTGTGTGTGTGTGTTAATTTCCTTCAGTCATTTCCGACTTTTTGTGACCGTATAGACTATAGCCTGCAAGCTATTGCTTGTTTATGTACTAACATCATAATGAAAAAATAAACGATCTATATTATTTAGGGATTCACTGATGCTTGGTGAAACTATGAAGACAAAAGAGACAACAGCGGGTTCCAGGCTGCTGTCAATACTCCACTTCTGTACTTATTTGATAATTCCAAGGATGTTTCTGTCATCATTAATCATTGTACTGAAAATTATGTGCATTTATTTATTTAAAAGCTTGGGGGTGGAATGGAGGCGGAACAAAGCAAAAATCCTCAAGTATCAAATAATTTGAACCTCTTATCAAAGTAATTTTAAATTTTAGATAATATAATAGAGACAGAAAATGATTGGGTAGATAGATATGACATGGAATTTAGTAATTATTAAACTTCATCCCATTTTACAAATGAGTATACTAAGCCCCAGAAAGTTTATGTAACCTTTTCAAATTGTAACAAGTATTTCTCAACAGTGCAAGAGGGGGGATTAAAAAAAAGAATACTGAACTTATTTAATCACTTTTAAACATTCTGGCAAGATTCATTTGCATAAAAACAATGATAATTGCATGACTCATTTATTAGAGTAAGTCCAGGAGGAATTATAATGGGCAACAATTTGCCAACATAATTTCCAAACTGATTAAAAAAAAAAAAAAAAAAACACAAAAAAACCTTCTCTTTAAGTTATTTAAATTAATGAGATTTTACTCTATGTTTACAGCTAAACCTTCCAAGGAAATTTATGAATTATTTTGCTTTAAAAATGGCTTTGTGTTTGGAATGTCCTTAAAATCATAACTTGAAATCATTCAAATATAAAAAACTAAATAATTTCATTTATTTCACAGCAGGTGGTTAATATTCAGTGACCCAGAATGCTGACTTATGGAAAAGCAAGTGAGCTCAAGATTTACTAAAGTGAAACTAAACACATGTCATCTCCTTAGGCAATAATATATGTTTTCCTTCCTTTTCCTATCTTCCAAAGTGGCTTTACCATTTCATCCCTGCAAGCAGTGAATGTGAATGTGAATTCCTGTTCCTCCATCCACTTATCACTATTTGGTGTTGTGTTCCAGATTTTAGCCATTCTAATAGTGTGTAGTGATATCTCATTGTTGTTTTTATTTGCATTATTTCTTATGACATATGCAGGAACATCTTTGCACATCCTTATTCCCTTCTATTTTCAGGTGTCCCTGAAGGGCACTGGCTTGTTTTTTTAAGACTAAAGGCATCTTCAGAAAAATTGGAAGCATTGAGGGAGCATTCTGCCCTAATATTATACAATAAAGGATAAAAATGGTAGAGACCTAGTAGATGGTGAAGAGATCAAGCTGAAATGCAAATAATACACAGAATTGTGTAAAATAGACCTAAATGAACCAGTTTGCTACAATGGTGTGGTTAGTCACCAAGTTTTTTTTTTTTTTTTTAATCTCACATGCTAGTAAAGTAATGCTCAAAATTATCCACGCCAGGCTTCAACAATACATGAGCCATGAACTTCCTGATGTTCAAGACGGTATTAGAAAAGCCAGAGGAACCAGAGATCAAATTGCCAACATCCTCTGGAACATGGAAAAAGGAAGAGATTTCCAGAAAAACATCTATTTCTGCTTTACTGACTATGCCAAAGCCTTTGACAGTGTGGATCACAATAAACTGTGGAAAATTCTGAGAGAGATGGAAATACCCGACCACCTGACCTGCCTCTTGAGAAATCTGTATGCAGATCAGGAAGCAACAGTTAGAACTGGACATGGAACAACAGACTGGTTCCAAATAGAAAAGGAGTACGTCAAGGCTGTATATTGTCACCCTGCTTATTTAACTTCTATGCAGAGTACATCATGAGAAATGCTGGACTGGAAGAAACACAAGCTGGAATCAAGATTGCTGGGAGAAATATCAATAACCTCAGATATGCAGATGACACTACCCTTATGGCCGAAAGTGAAGAGAAACTAAAAAGCCTCTTGATGAAAGTGAAAGAGGAGAGTGAAAAAGTTGGCTTAAAGCTCAGCATTCAGAAAACGAAGATCATGGCATCCGGTCCCATCACTTCTTGGGAAATAGATGGGGAAACAGTAGAAACAGTGTCAGACTTTATTTTTGGGGGCTCCAAAATCACTGCAGATGGTGATTGCAGCCATGAAATTAAAAGACGCTTACTCCTTAGAAGAAAAGTTATGACCAACCTAGATAGCATGTTGAAAAGCAGAGACATTACTTTGCCAACTAAGGTCCATCTAGTTAAGGCTATGGTTTTTCTTGTGGTCATGTATGGATGTGAGAGGTGGACTGTGAAGAAGGCTGAGCGCCAAAGAATTGATGCTTTTGAACTGTGGTGTTGGAGAAAACTCTTGCGAGTCCCTTGGACTGCAAGGAGATCCAACCAGTCCATTCTGAAGGAGATCAACCCTGGGATTTCTTTGGAAGGAATGATGCTAAAGCTGAAACTCCAGGACTTTGGCCACTTCATGTGAAGAGTTGACTCATTGGAAAAGACTCTGATGCTGGCAGTGATTAGGGGCAGAAGGAGACGGGGATGACAGAGGATTAGATGGGTGGATGGCATCACTGACTCGATGGACGTGAGTCTGAGTGAACTCCGGGAGTTGGTGATTGACAGGGAGGCCTAGCGTGCTGCGATTCATGGGGTTGCAAAGAGTCGGACACAACTGAGTGAATGAACTGAACTGAATGAGAATAAAGAATTCTTGTATATTTTGACAAGAGTCATTTTTCATATGTGTCTTTTGCAAATACAGTCTCCTAGTCTATGGCTTGTCTTCTCATTCCCTTGACACTTTCTTGCCAAGAGCAGATTTTCACTTTTGTAATGATAGAATGTGGTCCACTGGAGAAGGAAATGGCAAACCACTTCGGTATTCTTGCCTTGAGAACCCAATGAACAGTAGGAAAAGGCAAAATGATAGGATACCAAAAGAGGAACTCCTCAGGTCAGTAGGTGCCCAATATGCTACTGGAGATTAGTGGAGAAATAACTCTAGAAAGAATGAAGGGATGGAGCCAAAGCAAAAGCAATACCCAGCTGTGGATGTGACTGGTGATAGAAGCAAGGTCCAATACTATAAACAGCAATATTGCATAGGAACCTGGAATGTCAGGTCCATGAATCAAGGCAAATTGGAAGTGGTCAGACAAGAGATGGCAAGGGTGAATGTCGACATTCTAGAAATCAGCAAACTAAAATGGACTGGAATGGGTGAATTTAACTAAGATGACCATTATATCTACTACTGTGGGCAGGAATCCCTCAGAAGAAATGGAGTAGCCATCATGGTCAACAAAAGACTCTGAAATGCAGTACTTGGATGCAGTCTCAAAAACGACAGAATGATCTCTGTTTGTCTCCAAGGCAAACTATTCAATATCACGGTAATCCAAGTCTATGCCCCAACAAGTAGCACTGAAGAAGCTGAAGTTTAATGGTACTATGAAGACCTACAAGACCTTTTAAAAATAACACCTAAAACAGATATTCTTTTCATTATAGGGGACTGGAATGCAAAAGTAGGAAGTCAAGAAACACCTGGAGTAACAGACAAATTTGGCCTTGGAATGTGGAGTGAAGCAGGGCAAAGACTAATAGAGTTTTGCCATGAAAATGCACTGGTCATAGCAAACAACCTCTTCCAACAACACAAGAGAAGACTCTATACATGAACATCAACAGATGGTCGACACTGAAATCAGATTGATTATATTCTTTGCAGTCAAAGATGGAGAAGCTCTAAACAGTCAACAAAAACAAGACCAGGAGCTGACTGTGGTTCAGATCATGAACTCCTTATTGGCAAATTCAGACTTAAATTGAAGAAAGTAGGGAAAACCGCTAGACCATTCAGGTATGACCTAAGTCAAAACCCTTATGATTATACAGTGGACGTAAGAAATAGATTTAAGGGTCTAGATCTGATAGATAGAGTGCCTGATGAACTATGGAATGAGGTTCCTAACATTGTATAGGAGACAGGGATCAAGACCATTCCCATGGAAAAGAAATGCAAAAAAGCAAAATGGCTGTCTGGGGAGGCCTTACAAATAGCTGTGAAGAGAAGAGAAGCGAAAAGCCAAGAAGAAAAGGAAACATATAAGCATCTGAATGCAGAGTTCCAAAGAATAGCAAGAAGAGATAAGAAAGCCTTCTTCAGCGATCAGTGCAAAGAAATAGAGGAAAAGAACAGAATGGGAAAGACTAGAGATCTCTTCAAGAAAATTAGAGATACCAAGGGAAGATTTCATGCAAAGATGGGCTCGATAAAGGACAGAAATGGTATGGACCTAACAGAAGCAGAAGATATTAAGAAGAGGTGGCAAGAATACACAGAAGAACTATACAAAAAAGATCTTCATGACTTGGATAATCACGATGGTGTGATCACTCATCTAGACCCAGACATCCTGGAATGTGAAGTCAAGTGGGCTTTAGTAAGCATCACTTTGAACAAAGCTAGTGGAGGTGATGGAAGTCCAATGGAGCTATTTCAAATCCTGAAAGATAATGCTGTGAAAGTGCTGCACTCAATATGCCAGCAAATTTGGAAAACTCAGCAGTGGCCACAGGACTGGAAAAGGTCAGTTTTCATTCCAATCCCAAAGAAAGGCAATGCCAAAGAATGCTCAAACTACCACACAATTGCACTCATCTCACATGATAGTAAAGTAATGCTCAAAATTATCCAAGCCAGTCTTCAGCAATACGTGACCTGTGAACTTCCTGATGTTCAAGCTGGTTTTAGAAAAGGCAGAGGAACCAGAGATTAAATTGCCAACATTCTCTGGATCATGGAAAAAGCAAGAGAATTCCAGAAAGACATCTATTTCTGCTTTATTGACTATGCCAAAGCCTTTGACAGTGTGGATCACAATAAACTGTGGAAAATTCTGAGACAGATGGAAATACCCGACCACCTGACCTGCCTCTTGAGAAATCTGTATGCAGATCAGGAAGCAACAGTTAGAACTGGACATGGAATAACAGACTGGTTTCAAATAGGAAAAGGAGTACGTCAAGGCTGTATATTGTCACCCTGCTTATTTAACTTCTATGCAGA
Organism: Budorcas taxicolor; assembly: GCF_023091745.1. Classification (NCBI taxonomy): domain Eukaryota; kingdom Metazoa; phylum Chordata; class Mammalia; order Artiodactyla; family Bovidae; genus Budorcas; species Budorcas taxicolor. The sequence goes on from NC_068926.1 coordinate 37,981,578, forward strand.
GTACATCATGAGAAATGCTGGACTGGAAGAAACACAAGCTGGAATCAAGATTGCTGGGAGAAATATCAATAACCTCAGATATACAGATGACACCACCCTTATGGCAGAAAGTGTAGAGGAACTAAAAAGCCTCTTGATAAAAGTGAAAGAGGAGAGTAAAAATGTTGGCTTAAAGCTCAACATTGAGAAAACGAAGATCATGGCATCTGGTCCCATCACTTCATGGGATATAGATGGGGAAACAATAGAAACAGTGTCAGACTTTATTTTTGGGGGCTCCAAAATCACTGCAGATGGTGATTGCAGCCATGAAATTAAAAGACGCTTACTCCATGGAAGAAAAGTTATGACCAACTTAGATAGTATATTCAAAAGCAGAGACATTACTTTGCCGACTAAGGTCCAACTAGTCAAGGCTATTGTTTTTCCAATAGTCATGTATAGATGTGAGATTTAGACTTGGAGAAGGCTGAGCTCCAAAGAATTGATGCTTTTGAACTGTGATGTTGGAGAAGAGTTTGAGAGTCCCTTGGACTGCAAGGAGATCCAACCAGTCCATTCTGAAGGAGATCAGCCCTGGAATTTACTTGGAAGGAATGATGCTAAAACTGAAGCTCCAGTACTTTGGCCACCTCATGCGAAGAGTTGACTGATTGGAAAAGACTTTGATGCTGGGAGGGATTGGGGGCAGGAGGAGAAGGGGACGACAGAGGATGAGATGGCTGGATATCATCACTGACTCTATGGATGTGAATCTGAGTGAACTCCGGGAGTTGGTGATGGACAGGGAGGCCTGGTGTGCTGCGATTCATGGGGTCGCAAAGAGTCGGACACGACTTAGCAACTGAACTGAACTGAACTGAATGTCCAGAAAGATTATGTGTGTGTGCATACACACACACACACACACACACACACATAAACATTTATTTATTTATTTTGGCTGCCTCCGTTCTTAGTTGTGGGCTTGGGCCCATGCAATGGGTGGAGAACTTAGCTGGATTTGAGGTTCTGGAACTCTCATCTGACGATCCAGTTCTTCCCTGGAAGTAGTCCCCAGAAAGTGATCCCTCATGAAGGCTTGCACAACGATGCTTATTTGAGAAGGTGAGATCATACCCTCTTTCTCCTGGCCTCTCTGCCAAAGTCTTCTACCAAAGAAAGAACATACCAAGAGAAGAGGACATTAAGGCCCATGGCACGTTCACAGCATAGATAGCCTAGATGGTGGATAGGGGATGGAGAGTCCCACAGAAACCAACTTAGGCACACACCTGAATCACTTCTGGGTGGCTATGCAGCCGGTGCAGGGTTCTAAGGAATACACCACAGATTGATCACGTGCCTGTTTCCATAGTGGATGCATGCATGTACACACACATGCACATATGCACACTCCACACACATCCATGTCTCTGTGTGTTTCTTTCCTCCTCCTGTTTTGCCACGGAGTGCCCTGAACCATGCTCCTTGGCCAAGTCTGCCTAGGCAGGCAGAGGCTAAAGTTCCCGACGGGGGCTGGGGAGAGGGCACAAAGGGGGAACAGTGCTGCCCATCCATGCCAACTGGTGACATGGTGCCAGTATCTGGGACACTGATGGGAGCAGCAACCAGATGGCCCTGTTTCCTCCCAGGCCTCAAGCAAAGTCTTTTCTAGTTGAGATGTATAGGCTGTAGTGTGCAGGTTCAGTAGTTGTGGCCCACAGGCATAGTTGCCATGTGGCATGTGGGACCTTAGTTCCCCAACCAGTGTTCAAACTCTTCTTTTCATTGGAAGATTGGTTCTTAACTACTGGACCAACAGGGTAATCCCCACAGTCACCTATTTTTAATAGCAATAATAACAGTGTTAGTATTGACAAGTTTACATATTTTGGGGTCTTATAGAAGACAAAAGGATTAATAAACTTTTTGGATAGCACTAATTTATTTAACCCCTTTCAAGGATCACTGCTGTGTCATGGTGAAGAGGCTTACATAACTAGAAACTTTGAGACATGCCAAGCATGGCTACCCAAGATGGATGGGTCAGAGTAGAGAATTCTGACAAAACCGTGATCCACTGGAGGAAGGAATGGGAAACCACCTCAGTAAACTTACCATGAGAACCTCATGAACTGTATCAGTTCAGTTCAGTCTCTTAGTCGTGTCCGACTCTGCGACCCCATGAACTGCAGCATACCAGGCCTCCTTGTTGATCACCAACTCCCGGAGTTTACCCAAACTCATGTCCAATGAGTCAGTAATGCCATCCAACCATCTCATCCTCTGGCGTCCCCTTCTCCTCCTCCCCTCAATCTTTCCCAGCATCAGGGTCTTTTCAAATGAGTCAGCACTTTGCATCAGGTGCCCAAAGTACTGGACTTTCAGCTTCAACATCCAGTCCTTCCAGTGAACACCCAGGACTGATCTCGTTTAAGATGGAATGGTTGGATCTCCTTACAGTCCAAGGGACTAAGAGTTTTCTCCAATGTCACAGTTCAAAAGCATCAATTCTTTGGCACTCAGCTTACTTTATAGTCCAACTCATATCCATATATGACTACTGCAAAAACCATAGCCTTGACTAGATAGACCTTTGTTGACAAAGTAATGTCTCTACTTTTTAATATGCTGTCTACGTTGGTCATAACTTTCCTTCCAGGAGTAAGCGTCATTTAATTTTGTGGCTGCAATCACCACGTGCTGTGATTTTGGAGTCCCCCAAAATAATGTCATCCACTGTTTTCACAGTTTCCCCATTTTCTGTCGTGAAGAGGAGGGACCAGATGCCATGATCTTAGTTTTCTGAATGTTGAAGTTTAAGCCAACTCAAAACCAAAAAGAAATGAAAACAAAAGATGAGTCCCCCAGGTCTGAAGGGATCCAATAGGCTACTGGGGAAGAGTGGAAGAAAATCGCCAATAGTCCCAGAATGAATGAAGCAGCTGGGCCAAAGTGGATACTATGCTCAGTCGTGGATATGTCTGGTGATGAAGGCAAATCCAATGCTGCAAGCAACAGTATTGTAAAGAAGCTTGGAATGTTAGGTCCACAAATCAAGGTAAATTGGGCTTGGTGAAGCAGGAGATGTTAAGAATAAATATCAACATCCTAGTAATCAGAGAACTAAAATGAACAGGAATGAGTGAATTTAATTCAAATGACCATTATATCTACTACTGTAGGCAAGAATCCCATAAAAGAAATGGAGTAACCCTCATAATCAACAAAAGAGTCCAAAACACAGTACTTTTGTGTAACCTCAAAAATGACAGAATGATCTCAGTTCGTTTCCAAGGCAAGTCATTCAGCATCACAGTAATCTGAGTCTATGCCCCTACCACTGATGCTGAAGAAGCTGAAGATGAATAGTTCTATGAAAACCTAGTCAATAAAGCAGAAATAAATGTTTTTCTGGAATACTCTTGCTTTTTCAATGATCCAGTGGATGTTGGCAATTTGATCACTGGTTCCTCTGCCTTTTGTAAAACCAGCTTGAATATCTGGAAGTTCATGGTTCACATACTGTTGAAGCTTGGCTTGGAGAATTTTAAGCATTATTTTACTAGCATGTGAAATGAGTACAATTGTGTGGTATTTTGAGCATTATTTGTCATTGCCTTTCTTTGGAATTAGGATTAAAACTGACTTTTTCCAGTGCTGTGGCCACTGCTGAATTTTCCAAATTTGCTGGCATATTGAGTACAGCACTTTCACAACATCATATTTTAGGATTTGAAATAGCTCAACTGGAATTTCATCACTTCCACTAGCTTTGTATGTATTGATGCTTTCTAAGGCCTACTTGACTTCACATTCCTGGATGTCTCACTGTAGGTGAGTGATCACACCATCGTAATCATCTGGGTCATAAAGATCTTTTTTGTATAGTTCTTCTGTGTATTCTTGCCACCTCTTCTTAATATTTTCTGCTTCTCTTAGTTCCATACTATTTCTGTCATTTATTGAGCCCATCTTTGCATGAAATATTCCCTTGGTAGTTCTAATTTTCTTGAAGAGATCTCTATTTCTTTACGCTGATCACTGAGAAAGGCTATCATATCTCTCCTTGCTATTTTTTGGAACTCTGCATTCAAATGGGTATATCTTTCCTTCTCTCCTTTGCTTTTCGCTTCTCTTCTTTCCACAGTTAAATGTGAGGCCTCCTCAGATAGCCATTTTGCTTTTTTGCATTTCTTTTTCTTGATGATTGTCTTGATCCCTGTCTTCTGTATAATATCACTAACCTCTGTCCATAGTTCATCAAGCATTTTGTCTATCAGATCTAGTCTCTTAAATCTACTTTTCACTTTCACTGTATAATCATAAGGGATTTTATTTAGGTCATACCTGAATGGTCTAGTGGCTTTCCACACTTTCTTCAATTTAAGTCTGAATTTGGCAATAAGGAGTTCATGATCTGAGCCACAGTCAGCTCCAAGTCTTGTTTTTGCTGACTGTATAGAGCTTCTCCATCTTCAGCTGCAAAGAATATAATCAATCTGATTTTGGTGTTGGCCATATGGTGATGTCCATGTGTAGTCTTCTCTTGTTTTGTTGGAAGAAGTTGTTTGCTATGACCAGTGCATTCTCTTGGCAAAATTCTATTAGCCTTTGCCCTGCTTCATTCTGTACTACAAGGAAATACTTGCCTGTTATTCCAGGGTTTCTTGACTTTCTACTTTTGCATTCCAGTCCCCTATAATGAAAAGGACATCTTTTTTGGATGTTAGTTCTAGAAGGTCTTGGGGGTCTTCATAGAACCATTCAACTTCAACTTCTTCAGCATTACTGGTTGGGACATAGACTTGGATTACCATGGTATTGAATGGTTTGCCTTATAAATGAACAGAGATCATTCTATCATTTTGGAGATTGCTTCCAAGTACTGCATTTTGGACTCTTTTGTTAACTATGATGGCTATTCCATTTCTTCTAAGGGATTCTTGCGTACAGTAGTGGATATAATGATCATCTGAGTTAAATTCACCCATTCTGGCCCATTTTAGTTCACTGATTCCTAAAATGTCGACATTCACTCTTGCCTTCTCCTGTTTGACCACTTCCAATTTGTCTTGATTCATGGACCTAACATTCCAGGTTCCTATGCACTATTGCTCTTTACAGCATCTGACCTTGCTTCCATCACCAGTGACATCCAAAACTGGGTGTTGTTTTTGCTTTGGCTCTATCTCTTTATTCTTTCTGGACTTATTTCTCCAGTGATCTGCAGTAGCATATTGGGCACCAACCGACTTGGGGAGTTCATCTTTCAGTGTCCTATCTTTTTGCTTTTTCATATTGCTCATGGAGTTCTCAAGGCAAACATATTGAAGTGGTTTGCCATTCCCTTCTCCAGTGGACCTCATTTTGTCAGGCTTTATTGACTATGCGAAAACTTTTGACTGTGTGTATCACAATAAACTGTGGAAAATTCTGAAAGATATGGGGATACCAGACCACCCGACCTGCCTTTAAGAAATTTGTATGCAGGTCAGGAGCAACAGTTAGAACTGGACATGGAACAACAGACTGGTTCCAAATAAGAAAAGGAGTACGTCAAAGCTGTGTATTGTCACCCTGCTTATTTAAGTTATATGCAGAGTATGTCATGAGAAATGCTGGGCTGGATGAAGCACAAGCTGGAATCAAGATTGACAGGAGAAGTATCAATAATCTCAGATATGCAGATGACACCACCCCTATGGCATAAAGTGAAGAAGAACTAAAGAGCCTTTTGATGAGAGTGAAAGAGGAGAGTGAAAAAGTTGGCTTAAATCTCAACATTCAGGAAACTACGATCATGGTATCTGGTTCCATCACTTCATGACAAATAGATGGGGAAACTGTGGAAATGGTGTCAAACTTTATTTTGGGGGGCTCCAAAATTACTGCAGATGGTGACTGCAGCCATGAAATGAAAAGATGCTTACTCCTTGGAAGGAAAGTTATGACCAACCCAAACAGCATATTAAAAAGCAGAGATATTACTTTGCCAACAAAGATCTGTCTAATCAAGGCTATGGTTTTTCCAGTAGTCTTATATGGATGTGAGAGTTGGACTATAAAGTAATCTGAGCACCGAAGAATGGATGCTTTTGAACTGTGGTGTTGGAGAAGACTCTTGAGAGTCCCTTGGAGTGTAAGGAAATCCAACCAGTCCATTTCAAAGGAGATCAGACCTGGGTGTTCATTGGAAGGACTGATGTTGAAGCTGAAACTCCAATACTTTGGCTATTTGATGTGAAGAACTGACTCTTGAAAAGACCCTGATGTTGGGAAAGATTGAAGACAGGAGGAGAAGAGGATGACAGAGAATAAGATGATTGGGTGGCATCATTGACCCAATAGACATGAGTTTCAGTAAGCTCTGAGAGTTGATGCTGGATAGAGAGGGCTTGCGGTGCTGCAGTATATGTGTTCACAAGAAATCTGACATAACTGAGAGACTAAACTAAACTGAACTGAATGAATACCTAGAAGACCTCCTATATGTAACACCTAAAAAATTGTTCTATTCATCATCTCAGATTGGAATGTAAAATTGGAAGTCAAGACACACCTGGATTAACAGGCAAGTTTAGCCTTGGAGAAAAAAAATGAAGCAGTGCAAAGAATAACTGAGTTCTGCCAACAGAATGGACAAGTCATAACAAATACTCTTTTTTTTTTTTTTAATAACAAAAGATATGATTTTACAGATGGACATCAACAAACAATCAATACCAAAATCAAATTGATAACATTCTTTGTAGCCAAAGATAGAGCAGCTGCATACAGTGAGCAAGAACAAGACCTGGAACTGACTGTGGCTGAGATCATCAGCTTTTCATAGCAAAACTCACGTTTAAACTAAAGAAAACTGGGAAAAATGCTATACCAGCCAGGTATGTCTTAAATCAAATCCCATAAGATTTCACAGTAGGTAATAGATTCAAGGGATTAGATCTAGTTAACAGTGTGCCTGAAGAACTATTGACAGAGATCCGTAATATTGTGCTGGAGGCAGCAAACAAAACTATTCCAAAGAAAAGCAAGAAGGCAAAGTGCTTATCTGAGGAGATTTTACAAATAGCGAAGAATGAAGAAAAGTGAAAAGCAAGGGAGAGAGGGAAATATGCATCCAATTAAATGCAAAGTTTCAAAAAATAGCTAGGAGAGACAAGAGGACCTTCAATGAACAGTTCTTTTTAATAGAGGAAAACAACAAAAGGGGAAAGACTAAAGATTTCTTCAGGAAAATTGGAAACATCCAGGGAGCATTCAGCCCAAAGATGGTACAATAAATGATAAAAATGGAGAGAATTAGTAGACACTGAAGAGATCAAAATGAGATGGAAAGAATACACAGAAGAACTGTATATAAAAGATCTTAATGAACTGGATTACTATAATGGTGTGGTTAGTCACCCAGAGCCAGACATTCTGGACTGTGAAGTCAAGTGGGCCTTAAGAAGCATAGCTGTTAATAAAGCTAGTAGATGCTATGAAATTCCAGCAGAACTTTTCAAATCCCTAAAGAATTATGCCATCAAGGTTTTGCATTCATTATGTCAGCAAATCTGGAAGACCCAGTAGTGGCCACAGGACTGGAAAAGATCAATCCTCATCCCAATTCCAAGAAGGGTAGTATCAAAAATGTAATAACCATTGGTCAATCACACTCATCCTCTATGCTAGTAATGCTGTGCTTAAAATCTTCTTGCATGCTAGACTTCAGCATTATGTGAGCCAAGAAATTCCAAATGTCCAAGCTGGCTTTAGGAAAGAAAAAAGAATTAGAGATCAAGTTGCCAAAATTTGCTGGCTGGATTACAGAGACAGCAAGGGAATTTCAGAAAAAACATCTACTTCTGTTTCATCGACTATGCTAAAGCCTTTGACTGGATCACAATAAACTGTGGAAAGCTCTTAGAGAGATATGAATACCAGATCATCTTACCTGTTGCCTGAGAAACCTGTATGTGGGCCAAGAAGCAACAGTTAGAACCTTATATGGAACAACAGATTGGTTCACGATTGAGAAAGGAGTAAGACAGGGCTGTCTGCTGTCACTCTGTTTTTTAATCTATATACTGAGCATATCATAAGAAATTCTGGGCTGGATGAGTTGCAAGCTAGAATCAAGACAGGCGAGAGAAACATCAACAACCTCAGACATGCGGATGATACCACTCTAATCGCAGAAAGTGAAGAGGAACTAAAGAGCCCCTTGATGATGGTGAAGGAGGAGAGTGAAAGAGCCGGCTTAAGAATAAACATTATTTAAAAAACAAAACAAAACAAAACTAAGATCATGGCATCTGGCCCCATTATTTCATGGAAAAATAGAAAGGGAAAAGGTGGAAGTAGTGACAGATTTCCTCTTCTTGGACTCCAAAATCACCACGGACAGTGACTGCAACCATGAAATCAGAAGACAATTCCTTCTAGGCAGAAAAGCAATCACAAATCTATACAGTGTGTTGAAACGCAGAGACATTACTGCTGAAAAAGGTCCATATAATCCAGGCTATGGTCTTCCCAGTGGTCATGTATGGTTGTGAGAGCTGGACCATAAAGAAGGCAGAACATCAAGAATTGATGCCTTTGTATTGTAGTGCTGGAGAAGACCCCTTAAAGTCCCTCAGACAACAAGGGGATCAAATCAGTCAATCTTAAGGGAGGTCAACTGAAGCTGAAGGTGCTGAAGCTGAAGCTCCAGTATTTTGGTCATCTGATGTGAACAGATGATTTATTGGAAAAGTCCCTGATGCTGGAAAGATTGAAGGCAGAAGGGAAGCGAGCTTCAAAGGATGAGATGGCTGGACTGTACCACTGATGCAATGAGTGTGAACTTAGGCAAACTCTGGGAGATGGTGAGGGACAGGCAGGCGGGCATGCTGCAGCCCATGGGGTCACAAGAGTCAGGCACAACTGAGCAATTGAAGAACAACAACTTATTTAACAGATAACAGTATTTCATTTATGTTCATTTTATTGTTTTAAGTGTGTTATATAAAAGGCTAACATTTTTTTTTTCCTCATAAAAACATATCAGTTTGGTTTATGATGATTATCATGATCCCACTTCATGGATGAGCATATTGCATCACTGAAAGTGCTTAATTGACTTGACCAAGTAGATGTAGTTTAGGATTACTACCTAGATGGAATGGCTGCCATTTCTGTGTCTTCAAGCATTACATTACACTGCTTCTTTTATGCTACACATGATTGTTGGAAGCACTATTTTCCAACCATTGCTTGAAAATCAGATGGTGTATCTCTTCTCACCCCAAAATTCATTTTATGCTAAATGCCAGCTTCTTAAGTGTGATGCTCCATATGTAATATTATGTGATTCTTAATACTTAATCTTTAGTCCACTATGATTTTCCCAGAGAATAAAATATGTCAAAGTTTACAATAGCAACTTTTAGTAAAAGAACCTAAAATAAAGGGAGGTAGCATAAATTTGGCAATTTGTTTTGTAAGTAGCAAAATTATAATTCAATTCCTATCATGATTCAGCTGTTTTTTCAATTTATAACAATTATTTAATGTGTATAATATTGATTATCATGAATAAGGAATTCTAATTTGCCAGGGTTCAGCCCCGGTAGATCCAGGGTAATTCGAAGGTGGGGATGGAATTGGTGTCCTGGAAAAATCTTATTTAATTACAGATATAGAGAGATATTAGAAACAGATAGTGTAGTAGAAAAATTAGTGGATAAAAAGAGGCTGAATAACTGATTTACGTGGAATACCAATCACCACCTACGTAAGCCACAGGCGTCTTTCCATTCTCCCGAAGGAGAGGAGGCACTGAGGCCTCCCCGGTCCAATCTCAGAAGCCCAGGCAGAATTAGCAGGCTTGGTGAGTACCCACATTTCAGATGGGAATTATTCAGCCAGGAAAACGAGGAGTGAGAAAGGGACGACACGGGGGAATCAGTCTTTCCAGAAACTGATCTGATTTCTTTATTTTTCAGGTGTGTTTATATACCTTTTTGTTATACATAGGGATGAATACAGAGCCACACGGGGGTCAGCAGACCTGACCCTTGTCACAATCAGGTGCTTCATATAAAATTATACAAAGGTCTTATGGGTTTTTACATCATCTTCTAGCCATGAGGTCTGCTGACATTTTATGGCCCTTTCTGATACCGGTCAGTTAACCAGAAAACTTATTTTTCCAGGGGTGATTTTTTTCTTAAATCAGGCCCCACCCTCCAAATAAAGTTGCATTCCTATAGGGTGAGGGTGTAGTGAGTTACAATCAAGAAAGGAATTTACTTAACCTAAGGTTTAACATGATTAATCTTAAAGGTTAATACTTATTTCTCCTATATGCTAGTTATATTCATTATAAGGGCAGGAATATGGAGATTTAGCAGCAAATATTGGCTCAACAAATGTAAACCCTTCACCAATGTTCCCCTTAAGATCTATTTTGTTTTGAGATAGTGATAAAGTTACATTTTTACATAGCGTAGTGATTTATAGTGATTTATAACAAAGTACAGTGATCTATAACAAAAGAGAAGATTCATTAACTCAAAAAGTCTAGTATTGCTAACATCAAAAAACTACTATATTTCCTTTTCTATATTCCAAATACATTGATTAATATATTCCCAGGTGCCTAAGGATATGGAGGGCCTGATGGCAATCATTGACTCATCAATGAAAAAAGCCCTATGCTAATACTCCAAACTCTCTGTGCTGTTTATGGTTGAGAGGTTGTCACACAAGCTATTCTGTAAGCAGAGAGGTTTGACCTGAGACATCCTTTCACACCCAGGGCTGGGAATTAGCAGTAATTATTGGCATGACAAATGAAAAAACCCTTCACCAATATAGTTACTAATCAACCCACTAATACTATACTAATGATCTTCTAACTTCTCAAAAGAGTCTGTATTTAGAAAGTTTTAAAACATCCCGTGCCTCTAACAGTTGGGAGGCTGTAAACAATTACATGCGGCCGGACGAACCTGATCAGGCAGGCGAGAGAAACTTCAGAGTTCGTAAGTTGAAACACTCTTGTCACGCCCAGGAATTTTTATTAACTTGGAGCTGCAAGCTAACTCCTTCTCCGAGAGAAATGGTTATGGCGGAGAGCTCCCCGTAAAGTACTCTGGTTTTGGGGGTAGATGCTCGGGAACAGGGGGTTTCCCAAGGCTTGATCACGCCTTTGCGTATGCCAAGCTTCCTTTCTCATGACCTTTGCCATGGGCAGAGTTCTTCACGCTGGCTCCCAACACTAATTGGTGATAGAGAAAACTTCACAGCCATGTAGATTTGTACAATTTTATGAAAATGTGGTTTTCATTTCCAAGTGATCCATCATTAATGCTGACAATCCTATACTTAGTCAACTTATTTAATCTATGGAAAATATTTTCCATGAAGAGATTTCAAACATTTCATTCTTGTAAATCCATAAGAAAACTTTCTGTTTCTTTGTCCCATATTTACTCAATGCTGGAAAGAATGAGGAAAAGCTATTATCTACTGTTTGGGGAAGTGTTATTGCTTAAATATTTTATTGTAACTGGGTCTAAACTCATACTTCTCAACACATGACAGACTAATAAATTGAGACAGGAGGTATTAGGACTGGAAATAATGACTTTATTTAGAAAGATAACAGACCAAGAAACTGGTTGACCAGCGTCCCAAATAATCATCTTACCTGAGTTAGACTTAAAACTTCTTTTCTACTAAATGGAGAAGTAGTGTGATTGGTTGTTGTAAACTTCATAGTGACTGGATCCTTTATTCTTGCTGCTGTCCATGTAGATCAGGTCACAATGTTCCTACAGACTTTAAGAAGGCAATGATTATTTTATGTTCTGTAATTTTTTTCTATAAATAGAAAAGTGTAACACCTCTAAATGTCAACCTGAGAGGCAGAGCTTTGAGAAAGGGCTTCCCTGGGTATCCTCTAGGCAACATTTTTCCACAAAGATTCAGAGCCAGAAGGTTAAGCACAGGCAACAAAGCACAAGGGTTATTGCTGCAGGAGTAGATTCAGTATGGAATCAGACTGTTCTTCTCTGTTACATTATGATCACCATCTTTTGAAATAATAATCTACTCTCACATAAATTAGCAACTTCGAAGAATTTATGTACTCACTTCCCTTCTGCATTTGCAGTATGGAATATTCTGAAAGTATTTTATTAGAATACTTAACAAAAACTGAATAGACATAAACATTACTGAGAAATTCCACTCTAAAAATGTACCAGTTAAAGTGCATATAGCAGCACTCTTTGTAATAATTCCACACCAGAAAATTCAAACTATCCACCAAAAGTAGAAGGGTTATATGGTGAATGGGATAGGCACACAGTGGATTTCTTCCAACAGTGAGGGCGAATACATTCCTGATGTCTGAGTGACTCTCATAACAAAGGCTGAGCACAAGCCAGACATCAGTGACCACACATGGGAAGACTGCATTTACAAAAAAGTCACACACAGAAATAAGTAGTCAATAATGTTAGAAGTCATTATAGTGGTTACCTTTCTGGAAATTAGAAATTAGGGTGTTGGTGGAATGTCATCATTGTATGAAAATTAATGAAACTCTTTATAATCTGATTTACTTTATGCATTTTTTCAATGTCTTTTGCTTTGAAAACAATATAAGAGGATACTTCACACACACGAGTTTTGGTATTATGTAATTATGAATCAAGGTAAATTGAACATGGTCAAGAAGAAGATGACAAGATCAAACACAGACATCTTAGGAATCAGTGAACTAAAATGGACAAATTTAATTCTGTAGATATAACTATCTATTACGGTGGGCAAGAATCTGTTACAAGGAATGGAGTTGTCCTCACAGTGAACAAAAGACTGCAAAATATAGTACTTGGGTACAGTCTCAAAAATGACAGAATGATCTCAGATAGTATACAAGGCACACCATTCTGTGTCACAGTAATCTAAGGCTATGCCCCAAACATTGATGCCAAATAAATCGATTTGACTAGTTCTATGAAGACCTACAAGACCTTCTAGACAAAACACCAACAAAACATGGAATGAAAAAGTAGGAAGTCAAGAGATACCTAGAATAACAGGCAAGTATGGCCAAGTAGTACAAAATGAAGCAGGGCTAAGGCTAAGAGATTTGTAAAGAGAACATGCTGATTACAGCAAACACTCTTCTGATTACAGCAAACACTCTTTTCCAACAACAAAAGAAGTGACTATACACATGGACTTCACCAGATGGTCAGTATCAAAATCATATTGATTATGTTCTTTGCAGTCAATTACAGAGAAGCTCTACACAGTCAGCAAAAACAAGACACGGATTCTATTGCGTCTCAGATCATGAACTCCTCATTGCAAAACTTAGGCTTAAATTGAAGTAAGTAGGGAGAATCAACAGGACATTCAGATATAGCCTCAACCAAATCCCTTATGATTATACAGTGAAGGTAATAAATAGATTCAAGGGAGCAAAACTGGTCAAAAGAGTGCCTGAAGAACTGTGGACAGAGGTTCCTAATCTTGTAAAGGAGGCAGTTATCAAAAGCAGTTCAAAGAAAAATGCAAATAAGAAAGTGGCTGTCTGCGGAGGCTTTACAAATATCTGAGGAAAGAAGGGAAGTGAAAGGCAAGGGAGAAAGGGAAAGATATACCCAATTGAATGCAGAGTTCCAGAGAATATCAAGGAGATATAAGAAAATTTTCTTAAGTGAACAATGCAAAGAAATAGCGGAAAACAATAGAAAGGGAAAGACTAGAGATCTCTTTTAGAAAACTGGAGATATAAAGGTACATTCCATTCATGGATGTGCACAATAAAGGACAGAAATGATAAGAACCTAGCAGAAGCATGCACGATTAAGGCCATACAGAAAGGTCTTAATGACCTGGATAAGCAGTATGGTGTGTTCACTGACATAAAGGTGGACATCCTGGAGTCTGAAGTAAAGTTTGCCTTTTGATACATTACTATGAACAAAGCTAGCTGAGGTAACACTATTCCAGCTGAGTTATTTAAAATTCTAAAATATGATGCTGTTAAAGTGCTGCACTCAATATGCCAGCATTTGGAAAAGTCAGCAGGGTCACAGGACTAGGAAAAGATCAGTTTTCATTCCAACCTCAAAAAAAGGGCAATGTCAAAGAATGTTCCAAGTATTGCACAATTGAGCTCATTTCACATGCTAGCAAGGCTATGCTAAAAATCCTTCAAACTTGGCTTCACCAGTACATGAACCAAAAAATTCCAGATGCATAATTTGGGTTTCAAAGAAGAAGGGGAATCAAAGACCAAATTGCCAACATTTGTTGGATCATGGAGAAACGAAGGGAGTTTCAGAAACACATCTAATTCTGCTTCATTGATTACACTGTAAAGCCATTGACTGTGTGGATCACAATAAACTGTGGGAAATTCTTAGAGATGGAAATACCAGATCACCTTACCTGTTTTCTGAGAAATATAGCACACCAGATTCCTCTGTCCTCCACTATCTATGCTAGTCAAGAAGAAACACTTTAAACCAAGCAGAGAATGACTGGTTCAAAATTGGGTAAGGAGTATGACAAGGCTGTATATTGTTACCCTGCTTATTTAACTTATATGCATAGTACATCATGCAAAATGCCAGGCTGGATGAATCACAAGCTGGAATCAAGATTACCAGGAGAAATATCAACAACCTCAGTTATGCAGATGATACCACTCTAATGGCAGAAAGTGAAGAAGAACTAAAGAGCTTCTTGATGAAAGTTAAAGAGGAGAATGAAAAAGCTGGCTTAAAACTCAACATGTAAAAAATTAAGATTATGGCATCTAGTCCCATCATTTTATGGCAAATAGATGGTGAAACAATGGAAAGAGTGATAGACTTTATTTTCTTGGGCTCCAAAATCACTACAGATGATGACTGCAGCCATGAAATTAAAAGATGCTTGCTCCTCGGAAAAAAAAGCTGTGACAAACCTAGGGAGGCTGATTGTACATTCAGGCTGTAATTCATACATCCTGACATTACTTTGTCAACAAAAGTCCATATGGTTAAAGATACGTTTTTTTCCAGTAGTCATGTATGGATGTGAGAGTGAAACCATAAAGAGGGGTGAATGCCAAAGAATTGATGCTTTCAAAGTGTGGTGTTGGAGAAGACTATGGAGAATCCCTTGAACTGCAAGAAGATAAAACCAGTCAATCCTAAAGTAAATCAACCCTGAGTATTTATTGCAAGGACTGATGTTGAAGCTGAAGCTCCAATACTTTGACCACCTGCTGCAAAGAGCTGGCTCATTTGAAAAGCAATGAAGCTGGAAAAGATTGAAGGCAAAACAAGAAGGGGCAGCAGAGGATGAGATGGTTAGACAGTATCACCAACTCAATGGACATGAATTTGAGCAAACTCCAGGAGAGAGTGGAGGACAGTGGAACCTGGTGTGCTACAGTCTATGCGGTCATAGGAGTCAGACATGACTTAGCAAATTAAAAACACAGCTATTACAAAATATATGGGAAATGGCAAATTGAAAGGAACTTTAAATTATATTGCAAACATTCTTATCATATGATTATTACATCTCTTCCTATAATATCTTTATCCACTTATAATCTCTGCCAACCATTTCCACAAACTCTTCATAAGTATCTCAGCTGGGCATGATGAATTTCCATTATTCTCCAAGGTCACAAGAAAACATATTAAATATCCCTGAGAGTATTGGGTATTACATACTTCAAATAAAGCCAGATACACTTACTTTATGATTTTTATTTTAGAAACTTTTTATTAACTAGTGGGCTTAAAATCTTTCATGCTTGATTCCTAGAAGCACAGCAGTTTTAGGAATAAAACTACCGATACATTCTTAAAATTTTGTATTCTTTTTCTTTATGCTTTTTTATATCTTATTCTACAGACCAGACAGTTAATCAAATGAATTACATTAGCATGTTTCACCTGGGTCTATCCATCCTATTAAAGTAACTTGCAAATGTGTGCCATAAACAAACATTTATTTTGGCTCTAGAGGGCTTTCATAATTGGTTTCATAATGTTCTTATACCCCTGTTGTCATTAATCCCACTTTAAACGCAGGTCCACCATCTAAACATGGGTGCATATATGAATAGAGTCATACTGCTGGGTGACATGTCAGTGCATTAAGTTTGCAGGTTATTTTCATGATGAGCTCTTATTTATTTGGTCTGCTCTGGTTGCTTCTGAGATCATTTTATTAAAGAAGTAATAAAGACTTGTAGGTACAAAGGGTATATACAGAAGCATGTAGGCTGTCACATGCTGAATTCAGACTTGCTGTTAAGAATGCAGAATACCACAAAATAACAAGATGAGAACATTTTACTGGCAGATATGCACAAGCAACTATCAGTCCAGGCTTGGGCTAAATCACTAATCTCCATATGTGATGGGGTAGCAAATAATCTGTACAACCACAAAGACCTTTCTTTTTATTTGCCTTGATTTTTTGTTGTATTTAATAAGAATGAATTTGTGCTCTTTGCATAAATTGGAACAGTAGTTAGAATAATGTGTTGGTAAAATGGGGTAAATCGTTGCTACTGGATTTTTCTTTGTGAATGTGCTCAATATTTGCATTCAGCTCACAAACTGGAGAATAAATAGCTTAATGTTTAATAATCATGTAAATTAAATCATATTAATACAAATTAACAGAATATATTGGCAATGACATGCTATTAACAAAAAATACTGTGCCATTTTTATGTTGAAGGATAAGAATAAAAAGATAATAAATACCTTCTTCCTGTAGTTGTGCTAGGAAATGTGGTAATGTTCAAAAAATATCTATGTGACCTTGAAAGAGAAAAATTAGAGGCAATTATTTAGCTGATGAGAAGTTAGAACTTCTATGTACATTTAAAATAAAAGCACTGGATTCTGGTTAGTGTTTTCCCATGTCGAGTTCATGCGTTTGGTCTGGTGTAAATACAGCCAAACTACAGTAGGTAAGCAACAGTCAGCTCCAGGCTGGGTCTCTTATGAAGTCACTTGTAAGCCTGACAGAAGGGAAGAACAAAGAAACAAAGAGGAGATGTATTCTCCTTTCATACCTACCTTTAGTGCATTTAGACATTTGTGATAAAAAAAGGTCACTGAAGCTTAACATCTAGTCTGCTTTTAAAAGATCAGAAAAATAGAGGCCAAATTTTAATTGCATACACACAAAATATTTATTCCAACATACCTTTCTCCGAACCTAAATCTGTGTCTAGATTTCTTTCCCTCAAAATCCTTAAAATTTCCTAAATAAATAAGTCACTAGAGCATGAAGTGATTTCTGATTAGGAAAAAAAAAAAAAAAAAGAGAGAGAGAGAGGCTTGTTTCACTTGGATGACTTGAGAATAGTAAAAATTAAAGAGAATTCTTATGATATAATCCTACATAATTTAACTATGGCATAAATTACACATGACAAAGACAAGGTTATATCTTCATTTCACACTAATGTTTTTAAATTGTAAGTTAAATGTTTAAGTATAACTATATCCAATATCATGACTGCAAAAACAAATGGTAGGTGCTTGCTGTCACTTGAAATGCTGTTTCTTTTTTATTTTCATCTCTTTAAATATTTTAATTGGAGGATGTGTGCTGTGTTCTAAGTCGCTTCAGTTGTGTCTGACTCTTTGTGACCCCATGGACTGTAGCCTGCAAGGCTACTCTGTCCATGGGATTCTCCAGGCAAGACTATTGGAGTGGGTTGCCATTCCCTTCTCCAGGGGATCTGCCCCACTCAGGGATCAAACCCTGTCTCTTATATCTCTTGCATTGGCAAGCAGGTTCTTTACCACTAGCGCCACCTGGGAAGCCCAGGATTGGAGGATAATTACTTTAAAATGTTGTGATGGTTTCTGCCATACAGCAATGCAAATCAGACATAAGTATGCTGCTGTTGCTGCTAAGTTGCCTCAGTCGTGTCCGACTCTGTACGACCCCAGAGATGGCAGCCCACCAGGCTCCCCTGTCCCTGGGGTTCTCCAGGCAAGAACACTGGAGTGAGTTGACATTTCCTTCTCCAATGCATGAAAGTAAAAAGTGAAAGGGAAGTCGTTCAGTCGTGTCCGACTCTTCGCCACCCTATGGACTGCAGCCTACCAGGCTTCTCCGTCCATGGGATTTTCTAGGCAAGAGTACTGGAGTGGGGTGTCATTGCCTTCTCTGAGACATAAGTATATATATGTATGTATAAACATATAAATACCTTATATATACCCTCCTCATATATATACCCTATATATACCCTCCTATCCCACTCCCCATCCCACTCCTCTAGGTTGTTCCAGAGCAACAGTCTGGGCTCTACATGTCCATTAACAGATGAATGGATAAAGAAGTTGTGATACATATATACAATGAAATATTGCTCAGTCATAAAGGAATAAATGTGAGTCAGTTGAACTGAGGTAAATGAACCCATAGTCTGTTACACAGAGTGAAGTAAGTCAGAAAGAGAAAAATAAATATCATATATTAATGAACATATATGAAAGTGTTATTTCTTGATTTTTGGTATTTCTTTCATCTACAATGTGAAAAACCACTCTATTAATTCTTCACTCCACCATAGACATATGTAATGACTGACAGGTTTGCCAGATGCTCTATGGATATCCTTTAATGATAGACATCAACATCTGTCTTTGGAGCTAGAATTTGTATACAATATTAGAAATAAAATTTCAATAAATTTAAATTATATTTATGAAAACAATGCATTTTGTTGAAGTAGTGAAAAATATACTTTAAAATAGGAAATCAATATTAAGATAGAAATGCCCCCGTAGTAATAATAGTTCAAAGTTCAGTAACAAACAAGGTTTCTGGGGGGAAAAAAAGAAAAAAGAAACCTATCCTGACTGTATTGGACTATATTATTTTCACACTAAAATTTTCCAGTTTTATAAAGCTTTTATACGCAGTGTCCTTATGTAATGATGGATATATACTAGTTTAATTTCTTTATAAATATTTTTATTGTATAAATATTAACATTTATAGATGTTACTTTTAAACATATATATTGTATGATTGTGATGGACTCATGTCAAATATGGATTGTCATTATATTTATTTATTTTTGTAAAGTTGGATCTAGACCTAAAATTACTTTAGGGCATTAATTTATATTGTAAAAATATGTTCTCTTGGCTGATAACAAGCATTTTTAAGAATGAAAAGGCCCTTTCCTTTTAAAGACTTTTGGCATAAGCTTCAAACTGACTCTCATTCTGGGACTTTGAGAGTGAATTTGCCTGAAGAAATCATTTCTACCCACCACCTGAAGTAAGACTTGAGTGGACAAAGATGATGAGAGTAAAATATTTTAATGTTCAGCTTATTTTATTATCAAAATAATAAATTGTCCCTTCATAACTATGACCAAACTAGACAGCATATTCAAAAGGAGAGACATTACTTTGCCAACAAACGTCCATCTAGTCAAGGCTATGGTTTTTCCAGTAGTCATGTATGGATGTAAGAGTTGGACTATAAAAAAAGCTGAGCACTGAAGAAATGATGCTTTTGAACTGTGATGTTGGAGAAGACTCTTGAGAGTCCCTTGGACTGCAAGGAGATCCAACCAGGCCATCCCAAAGGAGATCAGTCCTGGGTGTTCATTGGAAGGACTGATGTTTAAGCTGAAACTCCAATCCTTTGGCCAGCTGATTCAAAGAGTTGACTCATTGGAAAAACCCTGATGCTGGGAAAGATTGAGGGCAGGACGAGAAGGGGACGACAGAGGATGAGATGGTTGGATGGCATCACCGACTCAATGGATATGGATTTAGGTGGACTCCGGGAGTTGGTGATGGACAGGGAGTCATAGCGTGCTGTGATTCGTGGGGTAGCAAAGAGTTGGACATGACTGAGTGACTGAACTGAACATAAATTACTTAGACATTATCATGTTGAGTTCTGTAATGACAACCAAAAGAGAACATGCATTTTGAATTAAAACTAGGAAATCTCTGACTGAAATAATTTAAACAATTTACAGAATACCAAAGCCACCTGTTGAAGTAGGAAGACAAGTATATTCCAGCCAAGAATACTGGAGTCGGTTGCCATTCCTTCCCCAAGGAATCATCCTGACCCAGGGATGGAATCCATGTCTCGCATTTTGGGCAGACTCTTTATTGCCCTCATCTGTAAAACTACTGAAGTCATGAGCTTCTTGTGCTTCCCTTTCCTGATGTCAACTATTATAGATTAAGATATAAAATATATGGTGCTAACCTATAGTTTGTATTACACACCTAGTTTCATAGCTCTTCTACACATCACAGAATCCATTGAAATTCTCAGCAAATGTGGTAAAACCTCAAGATAACACTCTTGGAGTGAATTTGCATGTGTTAGTATCTTTTGATCCACAGTCTTCTGTAGGTTTAATCCTCAAAGAAACTGGAGGGCATATACATGAAATTCATTTTCTTGGGTGAGAGATACAGAGGGAAGGATGAAAATGAGCTAGTTTTGGCAGGGAACCACTCCTAGAATAACAAGGTGTAGAGTGAATGTTTGCATCACTACTGTTCTGCTGACCTCATCTCTCTGGCTCCAAACACCTCAGAGAGTCCTATGTCTGCTGACTCAGAGGGATTCTTGAAGTGGCAGTAAATGCTTTGGAAAGTATCAATCAGTCTTATGACCTGGAATACTTTGCATAAAAAATTTTGCACTAAAGTTCCCTTTATCTTGCATCCTTGAAGAATTTGGATAAGAGAGTAATCTAGGTTTCAAATGGAGAGCCACTAAAAAACAGGGAGATCTCAGCAAAATTATGAAACCAAAGAGAAAAGCATAGTCTTGGAGATCTGAAAACAGTGTAGTTATAGGTCCCTCTCACACAATCTGGAAATCAGAGAAAAGACAGTCTTACAATATATATCATGTCAAAGTGGACTAACTCCAGCAAAGTAAGAATAAGAAACAGGAGAAACCCAGGGATCAGGAGAAAATGTGAAAATAATTGGTATTAATTCTTCTCTGGTGTTTGCAAATTCAATGATAAAATCATCATTTTGGTCCTGGAATTTCATCTCTTGAGAGAATTTTGATACCTGATTCAATCTTCTTGCTCATTGTTGCTTTGTTCAGATTTCCTATTCATTATTCAGTCTTAATAAATTGCATGCCTCTAGGAATCTATTCATTTCTTCTGTGTTATCTAATTTGATGATGTATAATTGTCCACAGTAATCTAGATAAAGATAGATACTGTTTGGTATTACTTATCTGTGGAGTGTGTGTATATATATATATATATATATATATATATATATATATATAAAGCCAGTTTCATAGAGACAGAATAGAATGGTGATTTCCACTGGCTGTTTGGAGGGAGAAATAAGATGTAGGTCAAAAAGTTCAAACTTTCAGTCTTAAGAAGAGTAAGTTCAGAGGATCTGATATGTAGCAAGATAACTGTGTTAATATTATAGTATTGGAAGTTGCTAAGAGTACATAAATTTCACAACACAGAGACAGAGTAAATGGAAATGTACAACAAATGAATGTGGGAAAAGATAAAGTGTGAGATTAGCTCCTTAGTCTGTCTCCTGTGGCTTCAGAGAAAACCTGATGGGAGATGATGACTCAAAGAATTCCAAGCTACACATTTACACTTCCAACCTAAAACTTTCAGCTGAAAATCGGCCACACTTTTCCACATGCACCATGGTTCAGTGAAGAGACTGTCCAGCCCTGGAGGCCAAGGTGAATTTAGCAGGCCCCTAGTATTCTTGAAAAGGAATAGGGACTATTGCCTCATAGATACCAGCCAGATCAAGGAAAAATGAAACATAAGATCTTAAGAAATTAGGTAATTCCCAGAGTTGGGAATAGGAGAAAAGGGGGAAAAAATCCTGACTGAACTAAATATTTGTGACAAAAAAATAGATTTATAATCCCTGGTAGAATGCTTACATCATTTGTTGTTTCAGAATTGGAATGAGGAGACACAATGATATTGCTGGATTAAATTATCTGGAATAAGAGTTCATGAACAAAGTTAAACTTCCTTATAGAACTATAAAGTATACCCTTTTTGTGGCCATTTAAGATTTGATTGTGGCTTACATGCTTGCCTATATACAATCTTTCATAATTTTCTCCAAGATTAATTTCAAATTTTCCTTCTGATTCCCTTTCATTTGATCATTGGAACTCATTGGCCTCAAGTCTTATGATGCATTGGTTGTAACACTCTAATTCTGCCCATTTCTCTTAAAAAAAGACTAGGCTCTGGGCCTCTCTCACCCTTTATTTTAACTGCATTCACTCCATCAAAATTTACATGGTCTCTGTGCCACTATTTCTAGCTTAGGAAAAAAATGCTAACATAAACCAATTTAAAACCTGTTATATAAATAATTAGAAAGATACTAAGATTTCTTAGCCTGGAATATTGTGGTCTTTAGATAGTTGCTGCTGCTGCTGCTGCTGCTGCTAAGTCGCTTCAGTCTTGTCCGACTCTGTGTGATCCCATAGACGGCAGCCCACCAGGCTCCCCCATCCCTGGGATTCTCCAGGCAAGAATACTGGAGTGGGTTGCCATTTCCTTCTCCAAAGAATGAAAGTGAAAAGTGAAAGTGAAGTCGCTCAGTCGTGTTTGACTCTTAGCGACCCCATGGACTGCAGCCTACCAGGCTCCTCCATCCATGGGATTTCCCAGGCAAGAGTACTGGAGTGGGGTGCCATTGCCTTCTCCACTTTAGATAGTTAGATTAAAGTTATTTTGAAAAGGAATTTGTTGAGAGTGACATCAGTTGAAAATTGTGACATTATATCTGCGTTTACTACATAAATTGTAAAGGAGTGTCATTAAATCTACTTTAGGTAGAAGCAACACTAAGAAGCCCTCATCCAATACATTTAACTTGGCCATGGATATTTAAAAATCTGCCTGCCAACACAGAGCTGCAGGAGACTCAGTTTCAGTCCTTACAATGGGAAGATACCCTGGAGAAGGAAATGGCTATCCACTCCAGTATTCTTGCCTGGAGAATTCCATGGACTAAGGAGCTTGGAAGGCTATAGTCCATGAAGTCACAAATAGTCAGACATGCCTGAGCAACTATGTACAAACACAGGTATTTAAGAACACATGCATGCATGCCTGTGTGCTAAGTTGCTTCAGTCCTGTCCAACTCTTTGCAACCCTATGGACTCTAGACTGCCAGGCTCCCCTGTCCATGGAATTCTTCAGGCAAGAATACCAGAGTGGGTTGCTGTGCCCTCCTCCAGGGGATTTTCCCAACCCAAGGACCAAAATCCTGTCTCTTTGTTTTCCTGAATTGGCAGATGGGCTGTTTACCACTGCCGCCACAGAAACTAGCTAATATGGGGATCTGAATTTTTAATCTATTCACTATGGATTAATTTAACTTCAATAACCTAAATTTAAAAACTGAAGAATATGAAATATAACTCTATAAACTAGAATTACTGTTTTGTTAGCTCTATATTTCACCATGTTGCATTTTTTTATATTATAATTGTGTAGTAGTGTTAATACCTGGTATATGTATCTTTCTGGAAGTGAACTGAAAGTCATGTCCAACTCTTTGCGACCCCATTGACTATACAGTCCACGGAATTCTCCAGGCCAGAATACTGGAATGGGTAAACTTTCCCTTCTCCAGCGGATCTTTCAAACCCAGGGATAAAAACCCAGGTCTCCTGCATTGCAGGCAGATTCTTTACCAGCTGAGCCACACGGGAAGGTGGAGGTATACATAAATATATCTAATCATTATTAATGGATTGATACAAATCAACAGTTTCTGTCCAAACACTAATGTCTAAAGTATTACAAATAACATTTTAGTTTAAGTTGTACTAGTTACATTATAATTTTAAATTAAATATAATACTTTTGACTTTATAATATTATTTTCTAGTTAAAAATAAGAAGGTACACATTTGATTGAAAAAAAAAGAAATGTTGCTGATACAGGATAGATTAAAGATACAAATGTATAAAGTAATTTTAAAAGATTTCAAAATAGGTAAACTGGGAATTTAATAATGAATGCCAAGTTCAATATTCTAGGCTAAATAAAATGAATTGATACCCACACACACATATATGTGTGTGTGTGTGTGTATATATATATATATATATATATATATATATATATATATATATGTTGAGGGTGAAGAAGGAATGTGAAAAACCTGGCTTGAAACTTAACATTCAAAAAACTAACATAATGGTATGCAGTTCCATCAATTCAGGGCAAAAGATAGGGGAAAAAATCAAAACAATGACGAACTTTATTTTCTTGGGCTCCAAAATCATTGTGGAAGGTGACTGTAGCCATGAAATTAAAAGATGCATGCTCCTTGGAACGAAAGCTTTGACAAACCTAGACAGTATATTAAACAGTAGAGACATTCCTTTGACAACAAAGGTCTGGATAGTCAAAGCTATGGTTTTTCCATAGTCTTGTATGGATGTGTGAGCTTGACCATAAAGAAGACTGAGCACTGAAGAACCAATGCTTTCAAATTGTGGTGCTTGAGAGTCCCTTGGACACCAAGGAGATCAAACCAGTCAGTCCTAAAGGAAATCAACACTGAATATTCATTGAAAGGATTGATGCTGACCCTGAAGCTCCAATACGTTGGCCACCTGATGTAAATAGCTGACTCATTGGAAAAGACTCTGATGCTAGGAAAGATTGAGGACAGGAGGAGAGGGGAAGACAGAGGATAAGATGGTTGGTTGGCATTACCAACTAGATGGACATGAGTTTTAGCAAAGTCTGGGAGAGAGTGAAGGACAGGGAAGCTTGGCGTGCTGTGGTTCATGGGGTGCCAAAGAGTCAGACACAACTTAGCAACAGAACAAAGACAACAAAATAAACTTGCAGATAATGTTGAAAAATTAATGACTATTATAATATTCATTGAATTTGAAAAGACATTACTTTCCTACAAAAATAAAGTAAAATAAAAGATACATAAAAGTATTCTCCTGAGATCAGAATTAAAAATTCAACAAAATTTAAAAAAACATACTTAACAAAATATGAGCATATGACTTTGGTAAGTTATCAGATGACTTGGTTCTTAAACAAATTAAAAACATTTTTAAATGGTGAGAAAACAAAAAAAATCAATTATTATTTCTGGAAATTTAATTTCACAAATATGTATTGAAACTAAAAAATTATATTTTGATTAAGTGAAAATTCTTCACTTAAATCAAAAAATATCCATGCAATATAAAAACTTTCCAGCATTATTTATGATCAATTGATTAAGAATATTAAAATTACAATTAGTTTCCTTTAGTTTCAGTCAGTTACATGGTGTAAGAGATATTACTTGGTTAAAACATTAGCTATGTATTTTCTCTAAGTATTTAGAAAGTAAAAAAAAATATTTTTAATTTATAGCCTAATAATTGAGCTCATGCCCTAGATATTTTAAATTATGTAGCATTTGCCAAAAAAGAGTTTCAACTAAATATGGAATAATTAATTCTTATGATGGATGATAGTCCAGTAATTTTTGCTTTAAACATCTGAATATAAATCAGAAATTTTCAACAAGCAAATGATGCGTATTTTATTTCTTTACTGTTTGTAAAATTTTTTGAAAAAAAAAAAAAAGAAATGCTTCCTAAATATTCAATTCAGTTCATTTCAGTTCAGTTGCTCAGTCATGTACGACTATTTGCAATCCCATGAATCACAGCACGCCAGGGCTCCCTGCCCATCACCAACTCCTGGAGTTCACTCAAACTCACGTCCATCGAGTCAGTGTTGCCATCCAGCCATCTCATCCTCTGTCGTCCCCTTTTCCTCCTGCCCTCAATCCCTCCCAGCATCAGTCTTTTCCAATGAGTCAACTCTTCACATAAGGTGGCCAAAGTACTGGAGTTTCAGCTTTAGAATCATTCCTTCCAAAGAACACCCAGAACTGATTTCCTATTCAGTAATCAGGAACAAATGTTAGTTATTATTTCTATTAATTAATATCATACTGCTGAGGTACAAATTATGTTTAAAGTTCCCAGGAAAAGTACATTGTTGTTGTTACTTGTTTTGACAACAAAACAGGGTAAACAATTTATGATGTTTGGTGAAGAATGAAAATGTGGGGTGCCTTGCTAAAAGATTTTTAAGTTTAAGGAGGAGAACAAGATGGCAGAGCAGTAGGTGGACATGGAGTACATCTCTTTCCACAGATATATCAGTATTACACCTTCAGACACAGAAGTACTTGCAGAACACCAGCTGAGCACAGACAGGAGTACCTGACCAGCAGAAAAGAATGTATAGAACCACACAAAATTGGGTAGGATGAAAGAAGTAAGGGAGAAACAGGAGTGTGTGTAGGACTGGACCTGCCTTAAGTGGGTGGGGTGACTGAAGCATGGGTCTGATTCCCACACTGGGGCAACTGTCTTAGAGGAGAAACATTTAAAGCTGAGAGTTAAAGAGCTGATCTGCGGCATCCTAAATGGAATGAGAAAGTGACAGACCTTGCTGCAGCAATGCATACCCCAGATGCGGATGAAGTTCCCGTAGAAGGCATAGTGGCTGGAAGCTAGAGTTTAGGGATTGTGGAGCAATGCCACGGGGAGGGCTGCTGTTGACTCTGGAGAGATGTATCAAGGAGATGTGAGGAAGGAGATTGTGATCGGAAATGCCTGTGTAAGAAAGCCAGGCAGCCATGGAAGCAAGGCAATACTGCTGAGTCATGCACGGCAGGTAGAGCCATCACCATATCCTCTCTCTTCCCACATGCCAGCACCAGCAGCTGAAAAACAGAGAGGCTAATCCAACAAATGCCTGATTCAGTGAACTACAGAGTAGGACCCCACCCAGGGTGCCCTTTTAAGTGTTCAACCCTCACTGGGGCAGAGCTGCCACAGGCAAAAAAAAAAAAAAAAAGAATTGCATGTACACATGCGGAATCACTTCAGTCATGTCCAACTCTTTGCAAACCCGTGGATTGTGACCTACCAGGCCTCTCTGTCAGAGTGGTTCTTCAGACAAGAATACTGGAGCATATTGGCTAGCACTGGTTGCCATACCCTTCTAGAGCACTATATTTCCTGCTGCCCTAGCCCTGAGTACCTGGTGCTGCTAGAACCCCTGCGAACCAAGCAGCTGCACCACATCCACACCTGGCCCTCACTGGGGCAGAAGATAGTCCTCCAGTGCACTCTCAGGAGCAGACCCCAGTGGATGACCCCCATGCAGAGGTGGAAATAAAACCACAATTGAAACCCAGGGGCTAAAGAAAACTCAAAACCTTCCCACCAGCTGTACAAGATGCAGATTAAATCCACATGATAAAGTAGGCAGACTGTGTCTATGGAATATATAAAAAGACATTGAGGGCTTCCACAAAAGAACATGCAGTAGTTCTGATAGCTGTGGACGTTGGAGGCAAGAACAAACAGGAGTAGGACC
Organism: Budorcas taxicolor; assembly: GCF_023091745.1. Taxonomy (NCBI): domain Eukaryota; kingdom Metazoa; phylum Chordata; class Mammalia; order Artiodactyla; family Bovidae; genus Budorcas; species Budorcas taxicolor. Next base: position 38,009,039 of record NC_068926.1, read on the forward strand.
AGATTAGAATCTGTGCTGCCCCTACAGCAGGTCCAGAGATCAGCACAATTTTGGAGGGTATCCTAGGGAGGTGAGGTGGACTGTGACTCCAAGTGAGGAAAAGGACTCTGACAGTGGTGACTCAAGAAAAAACATTTATTATTCTTATGTTTTGACTTGCTCTGTATTCTTTTGGGTTTTTTAAAAATTTTCCCCTCTGTTGTAGTTGTCAATTTTATTGACACTATGAAATCTAATTAAGCTTTTGAGCTACCCCCCCTCCCCTTACCCAGTCACATTTTTTACTGTAGTTATAAACCTCTACACTGGGCTTTTGCTGTTCTGTGGAGTTTCCTTTTTTTTTTTTTTCCAGTTTTCTTTTCATTTCTTTTTTTTTAATTTTAAATTTTTAAGACATATTATATTATTTCTACATTTATTCCTACCATTCTTTTCCACTTACGGTTAATCTTTAATGTATATAAATCTTCTTTATCTACCTCTATCTAACTTTGCATATCAATTCTTTGTTTCCTTTCCTCTCAGCATATTTATTAGTTTTGCTTTCATTGCCTTATTCCCCACTTGGTACCTTGCTTTAGTTTTGTTTTCATTTGTGCTTTAGTTAGTTTTGTTCTTAAGTAATAAATATAATTTTTTATTTCCTTTGTTTGACAGGTCAATTTACTGTACTTTATTTTTGTTGGACTGGTTTTATTTTATATAAAATAAAATATATTTGATTATTATTTGCCTGATTTTTTAACTGCCATTTGTCTGGGGTTTATCTTTGGTTTTTAATCTTTAGGTATTTGTTTTAATCTCACTTAATGCCATAACAAACCACTTGTAGAATCTTTGTTCCTGATCAGAGATCAAGCCCTGAGCCTTTGGGTTGGGAACACTAACTCCAAGACCTTAGACTACCAGAGAACTAACCCTAGGGAGTATCAAATAGTGAGAACTCACACAAAGGAAACCATTTTAAAACAAGACTAGGCATCACCCAACCACCAGTAGCATCCTGTGCAGGACACCTCATCTAAACAACAAACAAAACAAAAGTACAAACCCAATCATCAGCAGACAGGATTATCACCTCATTCAGCCTTGCTCATCAGAGGAAAAATAAACACCACCACCACCACCAAAAAAAACCAACTCAGAACAAATCTCACCCTATGCTAAGCTTACACAAATCACTGGACCAACCTTAGGAGAGCAGAAACCAAAAGGAAAAAGAATTCAGTCTTGAAGTCTGGGAAAGGGAAACCTCAAACACAATAAGTTAAAAAAAAAAAAAAATGAAAAGGCCAAGAAATACTACACAAATGAAGGAACAAACTAGAAACTCAAGAGTCCAAATAAATGAAGAGGAAATAGGCAAACTACCTGAAGAAGAATTCAGAATAATGATAGCAAATATGATCAAAAGCCTTGAAAACAGAATGGAGAAAATGCAAAAAACAATTAACAAAGACATAGAAGAATTAAAGCGGAGAAGGCGATGGCACCCCACTCCAGTACTCTTACCTGGAAAATCCCATGGACAGAGGAGCCTGGTAGGCTGCGGTTCATAGGGTCAAAAAGAGTCAGACATGACTGAGCGATTTCCCTTTCACTTTTCACTTTCATGCATTGGAGAAGGAAATGGCAACCCACTCCAGTGTTCTTGCCTGGAAAATCCCAGGGACAGGGATGGGGGAGCCTGGTGGGCTGCCGTCTACGGGGTCACACAGAGTCAGACACGACTGAAGTGACTTAGCAGCAGCAGCAGAAGAAGAAGAATTAAAGAATAAACATATAGAAACAAATAACACAATTACTGATTTAAAAATACTCCAGAAGGAATCAATAACAGAATATCTGAAGCAAAAGAACGAATCAGTGAACTGGAAGATAAAATGGTAGAAATAACTTCTGAAGAGCAGAATAAAGTTAAAAAGAATGAAAAGAACTGAGGATAGTCTCAAAGACCTCTGGAACAACATCAGATGCACCAACATTTGAATTATAAGGGTCTCAGAAGCAGAAGAGAAAAAGAAAGGGTATAAGAAAAATTTTTAAGAGACTATAATTGAAAATTTCACCAACATGGAAAAGGAAATAGTCAATCAAGTCTAAGAGACACAAAGAGTCCCATACAGGATAAACCCAAGGAGAAATATGCCAAGACACATACTAATTAAATTAACAAGATTAAAAACAAAGAATATTAAAAGCAGCAAGGGAAAGGCAACAAGTAACATACATGGTAAACCCCATATATTATACATGGTAAACCCCATATATTTAACAGTTGATCTTTCAGCAGAAACTCTATAGGCCAGAAGGGAATAGCAAGATATATTTAATGTACTGAAGGGGAAAAATCTACAACCAAGATTACTGTACCCAGCAAGGATCTCATTCAAAACTGATAGATAAATAAAAAGCTTTTCAAACAGGCAAAAGTTAAGAGAATTCAGTACCAACAAACCAACTTTACAACAAATGTTAAAGAGACTTATATAGTCAAGAAATACAAGAGAAGAAAAAAAATCTACAAAATCAACCCCAAACAATTAAGAAAAGAACATATATATCAATAATTACTTTAAATGTAAATGGATTAACTGTTCCAACCAAAAGACACAGACTGGCTGAATGGATTAAAAAAAAAAAAAAAGACCCATATATATGCTGGCTATGGAAGAGGAAATGGCAACCCACTCCAGTATTCTTGCCTGGAGAATACCAGGGATGGAGGAGCCTGGTGGGCTGCCATCTAGGGGTCACACAGAGTTGGACACAAGTGAAGCGACTTAGCAGCAGCAGCATATATGCTGTCTACAGTAAACATGCTTCAGACCTTAAGACACATATAGACTGAAAGAGAAAGGGTGGAAAAATATATTCCATGCAAAAAGGAAGCAAAAGACAGCTGGAATTGCAATCTTCATATCAGACAAAATAGACCTTAAAATAATGATTATAACAGATAAGGAAGAACACTGCATAATGATCAAGGGATCAATCCCAGAGGAAGATATAGCAATCATAAATATCTATACACCTAACATAGGAGCACAATATATAAGACAAACATTACCATACATAAAAGGAGAAATTTACAGTAACATAATAATAGTGGGAGACATTAACCCTGCACTCACACCAATGGACAAATCATGAAACCAGAAAATTAATAAGGAAACACAAGTCCTAAATAATACATTAGATGAGATGGATCTCGTTGATATCTTCAGGACATTTCATCCAAATGCAGAAGAATACAACTTCTTCTCAAGTGCACATGGAACATTCTCCAGGATAGACCATGTCTTGGGTCACAAATCAAACCTCAGTAAATTTAAGAAAATTGAAATTGTATCAAGCATCTTCTCTGACCACAACATTATGAGACTAGATATCAATTACAAGAAAAAACCTGTAGGTTCACAAACACATGGAGATTAAACAATACTTTTCTAAATAATGAAGAAGTTAAGAAATTAAAGGGAAAATTAAATTAAAAGGGAATATTAATAAGAAATTAAAAGGGAAATAAAAATATTTATAGACACAAATGACAATGAAAACACAACAAGTCAAAACCTTTGGTATGCAGCAAAAGCAGTTCTATGAGGAAAGTTTAAGCAATACAATCCTACATCAAGAAACAAACAAACAAGAAAAAACATCAAATGGACAACCCAACTTTATACCTAAAACAACTGAAAAATGAAGAAGAACAACAACAAAAATTAGTAGAAGGAAAGAAATCATAAAGATCTGAACAGAAATAACTGAAAAAGAAATGAAAGCAACAATAGTAAATATCAATAAAACTAAAAGCTGGTTCTTTGACAAGATAAACAAAATTGACAAACCTTTAGACAGACTCAACAAGAAAAAAGAGAAAAAAATCAAATCAACAAAATTAGAAATGAAAAAGAAGAGGTTACAACAGACAATTCAGAAATACAAGATTATAAGAGACTATTATGAACAACTATATGGCAATAACCTGGATAACCTGGAAGAAAAGGACAGACTCTTAGAAAAGTTCAATCTTTCAAGACTGAACCAGGAAGAAATAGAAATTAAGTGCAAACCAATTACAAACACTGAAATTGAAGTTGTGATAAAAAATCTTCCAAAAAAAGAACAGAAGCCCCGAGACTAGATGGCTTCACAGAATTCTAAAGAAAATTTAGGGAAGAGCTAATGCCTGTCCTAAAACTCTTTCAAAAAATTGTAGAGGAAGGAATACTTCCAAACTCATTTTGTGAGGCTACCGTCACTCTGATACAAAAAACAGAAAAAGAGAACACAAAAAAAGAAAACTACAGGCAGTATCACTGATGAATATAGATGCAAAAATCCTCAACAAAATTTTAGCAAACAGAATTCAGCAACATGTCAAAAAGCTCCTACACCATGATCAAGTTAGGTTCATTCCAGGGATGCAAGGATTCTTCAGTATATACAAATCAAGCAATGTGATATACCATATTAACAAACTGAAAGATAAAAACCAAATAATAATCTCAATAGATGCAGAAGAAGCTTTTGACAAAATTCAGCACTGATTTATCATTAAAACTTTTCAAAAAATGGGCGTGGGAGGAACCTGCCTCAACATAGTAAACTGCACATATGATAAGCCTACAACAAACATTACTCTCAATGGTGAAAAACAAAAAGAAGAAGTAAACTCTCACTGTTTGCAGATGACATGATACTGTACATAGAAAACCCTGAAGATAGTATCACAAAATTACTAGAGCTAATCAGTGAATTTAGCAAAGTTGAAGGATACAAAATTGATACACAGAAATTTCTTGCATTTCTAGATACTAACAATGGAAAATCAGAAAGAGAAATTAAGGAATCAATCCCATTCAACATTGCAACAAAAAGAATTAAATATCTAGGAATAAATTTACCTAAGGAGACAAAAGAACTTTACACAGAAAATTATAACACTAATTAAAAAAAAAAAGATGACATAAACAGATGGAGAGATATTCCATGTTCCTGGGTAGGAAAAATCAATATTGTGGAAATAACTATACCATCAAACACAAGCTACAGTTTCAATTCACCCCTATCAAATTACCAATGGCATTTTTCACAGAAAAAGAAAAAAAAATTCACAACTTGTATGGAAACATGAAAGACCCCAAATAGCCAAAGCAGTCTTGAGAACGAATAATGGAGATGGAGGAATTAATCTTCCTGACTTCAGATTATAATACAGTTATAACACAGTTATCAAGACAGTATGGTACTGGCACAAACACAGAAATATAGACCAATGGAACAAGATAGAAAGCCCAGAAATAAACCCATATGCCTTAGGTTACCTTATTTTTATTTTTAACAAAGGAGGCAAGAACATAAAATTGGGCAAAGACAGACTTTACAATCAATGGTGCTGGGAAAATTGTACAGCTTCAAGTAAAAGAATGAAATTAGAACACTTTCTAACACCATACAGAAAAACTCAAAATGGATTAAAGACCTAAGTGTAAGATCAGAAATTATAAAACTCTTAGAGGAAAACATAGGCAGAACACTCGATGACAAATCAAAGAAGATAATCTATGACCCACCTCCTAGAGAAACAGAAATAAAAATGAAAGTAAACAAATGGGACCTGATTAAACTTAAAAGCTTTCGCATGGCAAAGGAAATTATAAACAAGGTGAAAAGACAACCCTCAGAATGGGAAAAATAACAGCAAAGGAAACAACTGACAAAGGATTAATTTCCAAAATATACAAGCAGCACATACAACATAATACCAGAAAAACAACCCAATCAAAAAGCAGGAAAAAGACCTAAACAGACAGTTCTCCAAAGAAGATATACAGAAAGCAAACAAACAAATGAAAATATGCTCAACATCACTCACTGTTAGAGAAATGAAAATCAAAACTACAATGAGATATCACCTCATACCAGTCAGAATGGCCATCATCAAAAAGTCTACAGACAATAAATGCTGGAAAGGGTGTGGAGAAAATGGAAAGTTCTTGCACCGTTGATGGGAATGTAAATTGATACAGCCACTGTGGAAGACAATAAGGTGATTCCTTAAAAAGTTAGGAATAAAACCACCATATGACCCAGCAATCCCATTCTTAGGCATATACTGTAAGGAAACCAATATTAAGAAAGACATATGTACCCCATTTTTCGTTGCAGCACTATTTACAACAGCTAGAACATAGAAACAACCTTGATGTCCATCAACAGATGAATGAATAAAGAAGTTGTATTATATATACACAATGGAATATTACTCAGCCACAAAAAGGAATACATTTGAATCATTTCTAATGAGGTGGAAAAACCTAGAACCTATTATACAGAGTGAAGTAAGTCAGAAAGAGAAAGATGAATATCATATTCAAATGCATATATACAGTTTCTCTCTATATATAGGTATATAGAGAGAATCTCTATATATATCTAGAATATATACAGAATCTATATACATATAAATGCATATATATGTATATACATATATGTATATATCTATATATATGTGATCTGTTTATATGTATATTCATATATATATTCATATATAAAGAATCTATATATATCTACTATATATTTAGATTATATATATATTATATATGTATATGTATATATACATATACATACATTATATATAGATTATATATACATATATACATATGCATATATACATATACATCTATATATAAATTATATATACATATATAAACATATACATACATATGTGTATATAAGTATATATAATCTCTCTATATATAATGTATCAGTTCAGTTCAGTAAATAGATACATATATATGTGTATATACATATATAATCTGTATATATGTGTATTCATATATACAGAATATATATATATATATGTAGAATATATACTAGAAAAATGGTACTGAAAAATTTATTTACAGGGCAGCAATTAAGAAGTGGCAAGAATACACAGAAGAACCGTACAAAAAGATCTTCATGACCCAGATAATGACGATGGTGTGATCACTCACCAAGAGCCAGACATCCTGGAATATGAAGTCAAGTGGGCTTTAGAAAGCATCACTTCGAACAAAGCTAGTGGAGGTGATGGAATTTCAATTGAGCTCTTTCAAATCCTGAAAGATGATGCTGTGAAAGTGCTGCACTCAATATGCCAGCAAATTTGGAAAACTCAGCAGTGGCCACAGGACCAGAAAAGGGCAGTTTTCATTCCAATCCCAAAGAAAGGCAATGCCAAAATATGCTCAAACTACCACACAATTGCACTCATCTCACACGTTAGTAGAGTAATGCTCAAAATCCTCCAAGCAAGGCTTCAGCAATATGTGAACTGTGAATTTCCAGATGTTCAAGCTGGTTTTAGATAAGGCAGAAAAACCAGAGATCAAATTGCCAACATCCACTGGATCATGGAAAAAGCAAGAGAGTTCCAGAAAAACATCTATTTCTGCTTTCTTGACTATGCCAAAGCCTTTAACTGTGTGGATCACAACAAACTGTGGAAAATTCTGAAAGAACCAGACTTCTTGAGAAACCTACATACAGGTCAGGAAGCAACAGTTAGAACTGGACATGGAACAACAGACTGGTTTCAAATAGCAAAAGGAGTGTGTCAAGGCTATATTGTCACCCTGCTTATTTAACTTATATGCAGAGTACATCATGAGAAACTCTGGGTTGGAAGAAGCACAAGCTGGAATCAAGATTGCTGGGAGAAATATCAATAACCTCAGATATGCAGATGACACCACCCTTATGGGCAAAAAGTGAAGAGGACCTAAAAAGCCTCTTGATGAAAGTGAAAGAGGAGAGTGAAAAAGTTGGCTTAAAGCTCAACATTCAGAAAACGAACATCATGGCATCCAGTCCCATCACTTCATAGGAAATAGATGGGGAAACAGTGTCAGACTTTTTTTTTTTTTTTGGCTCCAAAATCACTGCAGATGGTGACTGCAGCCATGAAATTAAAAGACGCTTACTCCTTGGATGGAAAGTTATGACCAACCTAGATAGCATATTCAAAAGCAGAGACATTACTTTGGCAACAAAGGTCCATCTAGTCAAGGCTATTGTTTTTCCAGTGATTATGTATGGATGTGAGAGTTGGACTGTGGAGAAAGCTGAGTACCAAAGACTGATGCTTTTGAACTGTGGTGTTGGAGAAGGCTCTTGAGAGTCCCTTGGACTGCAAGGAATTCCAACTAGTCCATCCAAAGGAGATCAGTCCTGGGTGTTCATTGGAAGGACTGATGTTGAAGCTGAAACTCCAATACTTTGGCCACCTGATGTGAAGAGTTGAGTCATTGGAAAAGACCCTGATGATGGGAGGGATTGGGGGCAGGAGGAAAAGGGGACGACCGAGGATGAGATGTCTGGATGGCATCACCGATCGATGGACATGAGTTTGAGTAAACTCCGGTAGTTGGTGATGGACAGGGAGGCCTGGTGTGCTATGATTTATGTGGTTTCAAAGAGTCGGACACGACTGAATGACTGAAGTGAATGGAGAGAGAGGCGCAGAGAATAGACTTATGGACATGGGGAGAGGGAAAGAGAGCTTGAGAATATGGTAACAGTAACATGGAAACTTACATTATCATATCTAAAATAGATAGCCCATGGGAATTTGCTGTATGGCTCAGGAAACTGAGGTTTTGTATCAACCTAGAGGGGTGGGATGGGGAGGACGATGGGAGAAGGAGATCAGGGTTCGGTCCCTGGCTCAGGAAGACCCTCTGGAGAAGGCAATGGCAATCCACTCCATTATTCTTGCTTGGAGAATCCTGTGGGCAAAGAAGCCTGGTGGGCTGCAGTCCATGAGGTTGCAAGGAGTTGGACATAACTGAATAACTAATGCATGCATGCATGACTTAAATCTGTGACTTCCTTGGTTCGATTTAAGATAGTCAAGCCTAAAATAAATCGGAGTATCAGTGCCTAGGATGGCTGTCTAGATGATTAATAATTTGTGTCCCAATTTTTCAGTCCTCTTGGTTTATGGTTAACCTAGAAGTAGTAAAGCAATGATCAGGATGCTTTTTCTTTAGGTCTTGGCCCTTTCTCCACTTTGAGACAGAAATGAAGAAATATGTGAATGTCTACCATGTGTATGGTACTTGGCTTCATCTGACAAAGATAGGAATAAGGCACACTTCCTGCCACTTGGAAACTTCCAGTTTAGTAATGGAATGAAACAGTCCAGTAATAATAATCGAAAAGCATTTTTAGGGGGCCAGTAATATATATACTTGTGTTTTAGATTATGTAAAAGTTATATGTAGACAAATCTGATTAGCATAGTAATGATAAATCCCCATTGTAGAGGTAGAAAAAGGAAATTTAGAACTGATCATCAGAAAGCATTTTTTAGTTCTATAAAAGATGTGGAAAAGTCTCAGTTCTGAAGTTGATTCTGCTCTTAGTTAGGAATTTGACTTTGAAGTCACTCATTTCCCATCCTTGGCTCTCCATATACCAGTCTATTAAATAATGGGGTTGCTCTCAGTGATCTTTGAGACTTTTCCCAGTCTTGTAGCTTTGTAGTTATGCTGATATCAGTTCATAGTTCATAGTTCAAGGTCAGCTTGCACATCGATCAAGCATGCTTTCTTCCTTCTAGGGGTATCTGAGTTGAACTGATATTTTTAAGGTAATAGGATGTGTACACCTGTTTATAAAACTAAGTATGACATACGCAATATCATATTAATTTCTCTCTACTACTCTCTGAGGCAGTTTTCACTATTATTCTCATTTTGCAAATAAGGCTCAGAGAGGTAGGTTGCTCATGGTCAAACAGCTAAAAAGTAGAAGAACCTGGATTTGAAATCAGGCAAACAGATTTCATATGCCTGACTACCCATGTGCTTTCTTATTATAAAAGAAGTAAATGTTTGATACAACAGTTTGGAAAAGAAGTACTTTAACAACAAAAAGACTCTCCATTTATTAAAATATATTGATATATCCTAAATGTGTATATTTCTGTTTTGAATAAGAAAAGAAAAGGAATATGAAACTAAGGTTAGATAAGGACTTTGATACCTAAATGCATTAGCTAGCATTTACTTTTTAAATGTAATTAATGCTGTAATGACTTTTCCTATAAATTATAAACGTAGAGACTAAAGTCCAGAGTTAGCAAACTCATTCTTGCTAAAGAAATTAGGGGGATGTGTACATTTGGGACTTCCTTGGTGGCTCAGAGGGTAAAGCATCTGCCGGGTTAGATCCCTGGGTCAGGAAGATCTCCTGGAGAAGGAAATGGCAGCCCACTCCAGGACTCTTGGCTGGAAAATTCCATGGACAGAGGAGCCTGGTAGGCTACAGTCCATGGGGTCGCAAAGAGTCAGACACGACTGAGCAACTTCAATGTCAATGTCAATGATGTCTGATTCATGTTGAGTTTTGACAGAAAACAACAAAATTTTGTAAAGCAATTATCCTTCAATTAAAAATAAATAAATAAAAAGTCATCAACAGCAAAGCATTAAACCAAGCAGAGCCCTCCCAAGTATATATCCTATGCAACTGCACAAGTCCCACTCTTATGAAACCAAACTTGATGCATGAGTACAAAATATGGTTTTGAAGCTGAACTTCCAAAATACACATCAATAATTATTTTGACCATTTTCTAGCATGAATCAGCCTGAAGATGATATTAATTTCAATCTACATTACATCAATAGCTTTAAAAATTACCAGAACATTTAAATAACACTATTGATATTGACAAATTTTTTGCTTCTTTTCCATTTACTGAGTACACTTTATGTCTCATGCTAGTAACACTGAGTTGACATAATAGTTAATGAATTTCCTGAATGAATGCAGACATTTTGGAACTAATACGCTTCTGCTTCAGAGTCAAATCAATTATTGTAAAAATGATGAACCAGCTTTTCCAACATGGATTGTTAAAGGAAAAATAATGTTTTGGTACTTGATTCAATTATTAGAAAATGTCTCAGTATGTTTGAAACCACACGGGAATGTATATCTACTGTTTCAACTAAAATTTTATAAATACTAAATATAAATTGAGTCTCTGATGAAAATTTGTGTTCTTATTGAAATATAAATATAAAATATCCACTAGATTTTAAAGTCTTGTATAAAAATGGAATGCAAAATATCAAAATCTTACGATGATTATGTGTTGAGAAAATATATGGAACTTGTGTAGTTAAATACTATTAATTATTAAAATTAACTTTATCTGTTTTGACTCAGAGATCAAAGGTATGAACACCAAGGGGAAAGGGCAGGTGGGACTGATTGGGAGACTGGGATTGATGTATATATATACACTATTGATACTTTTTGTAAAATAGATAGCTAATGAGAACCTACTATATAGCACAGTGAACTCTACTTAATGTTCTGTGGTGATCTAAATGGGAAGTAAATCCAAAAAGAATGAATATATTTTATACATATACATGGACTTCCCAGGTGGTGCTAGTGGTAAAGAGTCCACCTGAAATGCAGGAGATATAAGAGACACAGGTTCGATCCCTGGGTCATGAAGATCCCCTGGAGGAAGGCATTTCAACCCACTCCAATATTCTTGCCTGGAGAATCCCATGGACTGAGGAGCTTGGCGGGCTTTGGTCCATGGAGTTGCAGAGAGTCGGACATGACTAATGTGACTTAGCACACACATATGTATACTTTGCTTTACAGGAGAAAGTAACACAATTGCAAAGCAGCTATACTTCAATAAAAAATAAGTACCAAATATATAAATTTTAAAATGCTAAAAAAAAAAGCTTTAAAATTAGTTTCCCCCCTAAAAAGTGTTGATGAAAAGTTAAACCCATATATGTGTATATTTTTCTTGACAATACTTACTCTTTATAGTAGTCACTTAGTGGTTATTCATGCTATCTTATATGTCATCTTTTTATTAAACAAAGGCTTAGAAACTATAGTGTATGGGATAAATTTTTCCACAACCTCTTTTTGTGAATAAAATTTTATTTGAAAATTAATCCTGTTTTGAATGCTATTTTCAGTAGGTTTTTTTTTTTTATATCATCATTGTATATTTGAGTACATAGTGTATTGAGTCAGATAGCCCTCAAAACCTAAAATGTTTACTGCCTGACTCTTGACCCCTGCAGAGAAGAAATATAGATTTGTCTTCTGGGTATTTGGCCAATGGACGCTGAAATTGGAGGAGGAATGCAAGTACCAAAATGTAGAGCTGAATATCACAAGATCCTGAAAGTTCAAAAACTGCTGTGGGAGATCCTTTAGGATAGCTTGGCCATTGTTAATATAGAAATGACAAGATGGTAATGCAACTTAGTAAAATTCCACAAAATCAAAAATGCTAAAATTGGGAGAAAATGTGACTTGTGCAAGGAGAGGACAAGGCATTTTCCCCTCTCTATTGTGCAGGGTTTTTTTATTCTTTTTTTCCAGAATGTCAATTTTATAACTAGATTCTCACTAGTAGTAGTTCTAGTAAGCCTCACAATTTATGATTGAGTCTCATGATAATAATAATAATGTTTCTTAAATTCTAAAAAGCAATATATAAAAATTAGGTTGCCCTCTGACCCAGAAGACATGGCTACTGGAAAAGGGGCCTTGGTATTATTTTTAGGGTTATGGTTAGGGCTTCTGTGTGGCCCAAAAAGTCATAAAGAAGATCAATAGTTGAAAACTATATACATTAATGGATAAAGTATTATTAGCCATTAAGGAAATTCACATCAAAATTAGAATGAGATACCATTTCACTCATAAGAAGGGCTATAATTATTTTTAAAAGTGGAAAATAACAGATATTGGCAAAGATTCAGTGGAACTACAAAATTGAAAACCTCCTACTTGGCTTGCAAGGATGTAGAATGGGGTACAACTGCCATGAAAAACAGTTTGGCAGCTTCTCAAAACAGTAAATGTTATCATATGATAGCAATTCCACTCCTAAATATATATCCAAAAGCTTTGAAAACAGGTGTTTAAATAAAAATTTGTATGTGAATATTTATACCAAAACTATTAACAAAAGCCAAAAGATGGAAACAACTCAAATACTTATCAACTGAGGAATGGATAAGCAAAATGCAAATGGAAATCTATTCAATAATAAAAGAATGAAGTACTGATATATGGTACAACATTGATGTACCTTGACAAGATTTTTTAATGAAAAAAGTCCGACACAAAAGGCCACTTATTGTATGATCCCATTTATATGAAATAACCAGAACAGGCAAACAGAAAAAGAGAGAGAAAGCAACTTCAGTTCAGTTGCTTAGTCGCGTCCAACTCTTTGCGACCCCATGAATCTCAGCACACCAGGCCTCCCTGTCCATCACCAACTCCCGGAGTTCACTCAAACTCACTTCCATTGAGTCCGTGATGCCATCCAGCCATCTCACCCTCTGCCGTCCCCTTTTCCTCCTGTCCCCAATCCCTCCCAGCATCAGGGTCTTTTCCAATGAGTCAGCTCTTCGCATGAGGTGGCCAAAGTACTGGAGTTTCAGTTTTAGCATCATTCCTTCCAAAGAACACCCAGAGCTGATCTCCTTTAGAATGGACTGGTTGGATCTCCTTGCAGTCCAAGGGACTCTCAAGAGTCTTCTCCAACATCACAGTTCAAAAGCATTAATTCTTTGGTGCTCAGCTCTCTTAGTAACTGTCAAATGAATGGGAGCAGGGAATAATAGAAAGTAAGTTCTTAATGTCTATGGGTTTTGGGGGAGACGAAAATGCTCTGAAGCTAGAAATTCAATCCAAGATTGGTTGAATCTTAGATGGAGGGTCAACCACTCTAGACCATTTTATATAAGGGACTTGAGCATCTTCAGATTTTTAGCATTCATAGGAGTCCTGGAACCAAGTCCCCACATATACTGAAGGATGAGGACCATAGCGGTGATAGTTGTACCACACTGTAAATGAATGAAATGCTACTATGCTACACACTTCAAAATGGTTAAAATGAGAATCCTATGTTTATATGTATTTTATTACAATAAAATTATAATGATTTAGAATGTGAACGAACATGCCACTATGAAATTATCAAAAATGTTCATAATTATCAAAAGGGTTTTCTAAAGGATTAGTGAAATGCTGGGAAAACTATTGTTCAGTATGATGTCAATGGCATTAAGTATTTATTAGCAGTTGAATTGATGATTTTTAATGATCTCATAACTAATTAGATTTTTAAAAATAAAAATCTGACCTAATGCACCAAATCCAACTTGAAAAAATACATTTAAATTGCTTAGCCAGATGACTATCTAATTTTGAAAAATTTAAATGATAAATTCGGGGGTATATCTTTGTTAAAATGGTCATTTTTTCATAATACAAAGCATACTTTAGTGTTATTATAGAATGAGTCTTGCTAAATTCTAATGCTTAGAAATGGCACTTTTTATTTCAGGGAATCTACTGGCTTCAGATCAAGTAAATAATGAGTTTACTTTCCCCAGGGAGAAGCTCATAGTATTATTTATGAGATAGTTGTGTGGTATATAGAATTAATCTTTTTATTGTATGGTGGTGGTGGTTTAGCTCGTGATAAATGCAGAGTTGCTTTAAGACAATGGCAATTACTTCCCTGGGCCACAATGGAGAAGGTGGGAATGGGATGAATAGGAAATACTTGTGGATTTCAAAGCGAAATTTTTCTGTTATCGGTCTAGCTGGCATTAGGGATTGAGAACTATTAGTTGTTTCCAGCATGGATCGCAAATTTGAAATGACCTTTCAAAAAGTAACCTAATTGAATGAGTCTAGAATGTTTCTCGGAGAAGGCAACGGCAACCCACTCCAGTACTCTTGCCTGGAAAATCCCATGGACGGAGGGGCCTGGTAGGCTGCAGTCCATGTGGTCGCGAAGTCAGACAGGACTGAGTGACTTCACTTTCACTTTTCACTTTCATGCATTGGAGAAGGAAATGGCAACCCACTCCAATATTCTTGCCTGGAGAATCCCAGGAACGAGGGAGCCTGGTGGGCTGCCGTCCATGGGGTCACACAGAGTCGGACACAACTGAAGCGACTTAGCAGCAGTAGCAGCAGCAGAATGCTTCTAGTTGTTAAAAAATTATGAATTCAGAATTCTCAAAAATTCCTGTTGTTGTTGTTGCTATTTATTACTATTATTGAACATTTTGGAAAGTTATTAAAATGAGCTTTATGGACAGTGTTATATCAAAGTAGCTGTGCTGAATGAAATCTACTTAAACACCACAATTAAGATTATGTTTCTGTTGACACATGTAATTCCCATGAGCATCTGAGGTTCACATAGTCTGGATCTTCTGAACAAAGGGCATTGAGAGTCTTTGCAAGGATATTTGCATATTTGCAAAGATATAGTCCCTTTACTAGACTATGCTATCTTGAGTAAACACATTCCATTATCTTTGAGATGTGGAACTTTGTTATGCATAGCAAATCCATAGAAATAATCTTAGAAGATATAGATAGTGGCTCCCTTCAAGCCAGAGAGGCCAGCTTTCGTATAGCAAAGATGTCTCCCTCCCCAGAAATATTCCAGGAAAGTAAAAATATCATTCCCCTCATGGAATGGAATTTGCTCTCTTATGATCCAGCGTAAAGATAAGCTGCTCTATCTTTTCCCGCCCCCCACCTCAATATAAACAAAACCAGCAGTCCGATATCAAATTAGTGTTTCCCACTGTGGGGTTCCTCATTTAAATGCATCCCATGGCCTATGTGGTGGCATCGAGACTTCACCAGATTACACTTGTGAGAACTGATATGCAAGAAATTGACACAGAATATTGCTATGAAAAACTGAAAGTGAAAGCATTAGTCACTCAGTTGTGTCCGACTCTTTGCGACTCCATGGACTGTAGCCCACCAGGTTCCTCTGTTCATGGGGTTTCCCACACAAGAATATGGGAGCGGGTAGCCATTCCCTTCTCCAAGGGATCTGCCCAACCCAGTGATTGAACCTGGGTCTCCTGCATTGCAGGCAGATTCTTTACCATATAAGCTACAGTCAGAAACCTGGATGGCTCAGCAGGTAAACAATCAGCCTGAAGTATAGAAAACACGAGAGATATGTGTTTGCTTCCTGGGTGGTGAAGATCCCCTGGAGGAGGAATTGACAACCTACTCCAGTATTCTTGCCTGAAAAAATGCCATGGACAGAGGAGCCTGCCAGGCTACAGTCCAGAGTCGTAGAGTCTGACACAATTGGACAACTATAGGCTTTCCCTGGTGGCTCAGATGGTAAAAGACCTGCCTGCAGTGCAGGAGACCTGGATTTGATCTCTGGGCTGGGAAGATCCCTTGGAGAAGGGAATGGATACTGACTCCAGTATTCTTGCCTGGGAAATTCCATGGACAGAGGAGTCTGGCAGGTTACAGTCCATGGAATTGCAAAGCGTCAGACACGACTGAGCAACAAACACTTTCACTACCACTTACACCTATATACAATGGAATATTACTCCAGTCATAAAAAGAAACAAAATATTGTCGTTTGCAGCAATATGGGTGGATCTAGAGCCTGTCATATATAGTGAAGTAACTCAGACAAATAAAGAAAAATGTCATATAATATTGATTATGTGTAGAATCTAGAAAAATATTACAGATGAGCTTATTGGCAAAGTAGAAATACAGTTACAAATGTAGAGAATAAACTTGTGGTTACAACGAGGGGTAGGGATATTGGACGAATTAGGAGATTTGGATTGACATATATACACTACTATGGTAAAGTAGATAATTAATGAGAACCTACTGTTTAGCACTGATAACTCTACTCAATGATCTGTGATGACTAAATGGGAAGGAAATCTTAAAAAAGTGGATATATGTGTACATATAACTGATTCACTTTGCAACAGAAACTAACACAACATTGTAAAGAAACTATATGCTCCAGTATTTAAGTGAAAAAAGGTAAATATATTTATATTTGCTCTATTATCAATTGAATCCATGTTTTACAAATTTAAAATAATTTAAAGCCTGGGTTAATTCTCCAGGAAAGTAATGCTAAAAATTCTGCAAGCCAGGTTTCAGCAATACATGAACCGTGAACTTCCAGATGTTCAAGCTGGTTTTAGATAAGGCAGAGGAACCAGAGATCAAATTGCCAACATCTGCTGGATCACCTAAAATGCAAGAAAGTTCCAGAAAAACATCTATTTCTGCTTTATTGACTATGCCAAAGACTTTGACTGTGTAGATCACAATAAACTGTGAAAAATTCTGAAAGAGATGGGAATACCAGAGCACTTGCCTCTTGAGAAACCTGTATGCAGTTCAGGAAGCAACAGTTAGAACTGGACATGGAACAACAGACTGGTTCCAAATAGGAAAAGGAGTACATCAAGGCTGTATATTGTCCCCCTGCTTATTTAACTTACATGGAGAATACATCATGAGAAACGCTGGGCTGGAAGAAACACAAGCTGGAATCAAGATTGCCGGGAGAAATATCAATAGCCTCAGATATGCAGATGACACCACCCTTATGGCAGAAAGTGAAGAGGAACTACAAAGCCTCTTAAAGAAAGTGAAAGAGAAGAGTGAAAAAAGTTGGCTTAAAGCTCAACATTCGGAGAAGGCAATGGCACCCTACTCCAGTACTCTTGCCTGGAAAATCCCATGGACTGAGGAGCCTGGTGGGCTGCAGTCCATGGGTTCGCTAAGAGTCGGACACGACTGAGCGACTTCACTTTCATGCACTGGAGAAGGAAATGGCAACCCACTCCAGTGTTCTTGCCTGGAGAATCCCAGGGACACGGGAGCCTGGTGGGCTGCTGTCTATGGGGTCTCACAGAGTCGGACATGACTGAAGTGACTTAGCTTAGCTTAGCTCAGAAAACGAAGATCATGGCATCTGGTCCTATCATTTAATGGGAAATAGATGGGGAAACAGTGGAAACAGTGTCAGACTTTATTTTTTCGGGCTCCAAAATCACTGCAGATGGTGATTTCAGCCATGAAATTAAAAGACGACTGAGCGACTGAACTGAACTGAAGTTCCATTAGAACTTCCCAGGTGGTTCAGTGGTAAAGAATCTGCCTACCAATGCAGGAGACACAGGTTCAGTCTCTGAGTGGGCAAGATCCCATAGAGAAATACATGGCAACCCACTCTAGTATTCTGGAGGCCTAGGAAATCCCATGGAGAAAGGAACCTGGCAGACTACAGTCCATGGGGTTGGCAAAAGAGTAGAACATGACTTACCAACTAAACAACAATTTCTGCTAAAGTCTTTCAGTAGCTCTACAGAATTTCAGTTCAGTTCAGTTCATTTCAGTCACTCAGTCGTGTCCGACTCTTTGCAACCCCATGAATAACAGCATGCCAGGCCTCCCTGTTCATCACCAATTCCCAGAATTCACCCAAACTCATGTGCGTTGAGTCAGTGATGCCATCCAGCTATCTCAACCTGTGTCATCTCCTTCTCCTCCTGCCCCCAATCCCTCCCAGCATCAAGGTCTTTTCCAATGAGTCAACTCTTCGCATCAGGTAGCCAAACTATTGGATTTTCAGCTTCAGCATCAGTCCTTCCAATAAACACCCAGGACTGATCTCCGTTAGAATGGACTGGTTGGATCTCCTTGCAGTTCAAGGGACTCTCAAGAGTCTTCTCCAACACCACAGTTGAAAAGCATCAATTCTTTGGTGCTCAGCTTTCTTCACAGTCCAATTATCACACCCATACATGATCACTGGAAAAACCACAGTTTTGACTAGATGGACCTTTATTTGCAAAGTAATATCTCTGCTTTTGAATATGCTATCTAGGTTGGTCATAATTTTCCATACAAGGAGTAAACGTCTTCTAATTTCATGGCTGCGGTCATCATCTGCAGTGATTTTGGAGCCCCCAAAATTAAAGTCAGCCACTGTTTCCACTGTTTTCCCATGTATTTCCCATGAAGTGATGGGACTGGATGCCATGATCTTACTTTTCTGAATGTTGAGCTTTAAGCCAACTGTTTCACTCTCCTCTTTCACTTTCATCAAGAGGCTTTTTAGTTCCTCTTCACTTTCAGCCATAAGAGTGGTGTCATCTGCATATCTGAGGTTACTGATATATCTCCCGGCAATCTTGATCCCAGCTTGTGCTTCTTCCAGCCCAGCGTTTCTCATGATGTATTCTGCATGTAAGTTAAATAAGCAGGGTGACAATATACGGCCTTGACGTACTCCTTTTCCTATTTGGAACCAGTCTGTTGTTCCATGTCCAGTTCTAACTGTTTCTTCCTAACCTGCATAAAGGTTTCTCAAGAGGCAGGTCAGGTGGTCTGGTATTCCCATCTCTTTCAGAATTTTCCACAGTTTATTGTGATCACAACAGTCAAAGGCTTTGGCATAGTCATAAAGCAGAAATACATGTTTTTCTAGAATCCTCTGCTTTTTTGATGATACAGCAAATGTTGGCAATTTGATCTCTGGTTCATCTGTCTTTTTAAAACCAGCTTGAACATCTGTAATTTTACAGTTCACGTACTGCTGAAGCCTGTCTTGGAGAATTTTTAGCATTAGTTGTTCGCATGTGAGATGCTTACAATTGTGTGGTAGTTTGAATATTCTTTGGAATTGCCTTTCCATGGGTTTGGAATGAAAATTGACCTTTCCCAGTCCTGTGGCCACTGCTGAGTTTTCCAAATTTTCTGGCGTATTGAGTTCAGCACTTTCACAGCATCATCTTTTTAGGATTTGAAATAGCTCAACTGGAATTCCATCACATCCACTAGCTGTGTTCATAATGATGCTTTCTAAGGCCCACTTGACTTCACATTCCAGGATGTCTGACTCTATGTGAGTGATCACATCATCATGATTATCTGGGTCATAGAAGAAGAGGTGACAAAAATACACAGAAGAACTGTAAAAAAGATCTTTATGACCCAGATAATCACAATGGTGTAATCATTCATCTAGAGCCAGATATCCTGGAATGTGAAGTCAAGTGGGCCTTAGAAAGCATCACTATGAGCAAAGTTAGGGGAGGTGATGGCATTCCAGTGAAGCTATTTCAAATCCTGAAAGATAATGCTGTGAAAGTGCTGCACTCAATATGCCAGCAAATTGGAAAACTCAGCAGTGGCCACAGGACTGGAAAAGGTCAGTTTTCAATCCATCCCAAAGAAAGGCACTGCCAAAGAATGCTCAAACTATCACACAATTGCACTCATTTCACATGCTAGTAAAGTGATGCTCAAAATTCTCCAAGCCAGGCTTCAGCAATACCTGAACCATGAACTTCCAGATGTTCAAGCTGGTTTTAGAAAAGGCAGAGGAGCCAGAGATCAAATTGCCAACATCTGGTGGATCATGGAAAAAAGCAAGAGAGTTCCAGAAAAACATCTATTTCTGCTTTATGGACGATGCCAAAGCCTTTGACTCTGTGGATCACAATAACCTCTGGAAAATTCTGAAAGAGATGGGAATACCAGACCACCTGACCTGCCTCTTCAGAAACCTACATACAGGTCAGGAAGCAACAGTTAGAACTGGACATGGAACAACAGACTGGTTTCCAATAGGAAAAGGACTACGTCAAGCCTGTATATTGTCACCCTGCTTATTTAACTTACATGCAGAATAATCATGAGAAACGCTGGACTGGAAGAAACACAAGCTGGAATCAAGATTGCTGGGAGAAATATCAATAACCTCAGATATACAGATGACACCACCCTTATGGCCAAAAGTGAAGAGGAACTAAAAAGCCTCTTGATGAAACTGAAAGTGGAGAGTGAAACAGTTGGCTTAAAGCTCAACATTCAGAAAACGAAGATCTTGGCATCCGGTCCCATCGTTTCATGGGAAATAGATGGGAAAACAGTGAAAACAGTGTCAAACTTCATTTTTTGGGGCTCCAAAATCACTGCAGATGGTGACTGCAACCATGAAATTAGAAGACGCTTACTCCTTGGAAGAAAACTTATGACCAACCTAGATAGCGTATTGAAAAGCAGAGACATTACTTTGCCGACTAAGGTCCGTCCTGTGGTCATGTATGGATGTGAGAGTTGGACTGTGAAAAAGGCTGAGAGCCGAAGAATTGTTGCCTTTGAACTGTGGTGTTGGAGAAGACTGTTGAGAGTCCCTTAGACTGCAAGGAGATCCAACCAGTCCATTCTGAAGATCTGCCCTGGGATTTTTTGGAAGGAATGACGCTAAAGCTGAAATTTCAGTACTTTGGCTACCTCATGTGAAGTGTTACTCATTGGAAAAGACTCTGATGCTGGGAGAGATTGGGGGCAGGATGAGAATGGGACAAAAAAGGATGAGATGGCTGGATGGCATCACTGATTTGATGGACGCAAGTCTGAGTGAACTCTGGGAGTTGGTGATGGACGGGGAGGCCTGGCGTGCTGCGATTCATGGGGTCACAAAGAGTCAGACACGACTGAGCGACTGAACTGAACTGAACTGAATATATGCCAAATATAAAAATATAAGTACATCTACAATGTGTTTGCCTATAGCCACTGAAACATAAAATAATTTTGTTAATATTTCATTTTTGAAATAATTCTGTAAAGATGATTTCCTTAAATTTGCTATTGGCTATGAATTATATGATGGATGGGGAATGTTGCCTGTGATTCCAGTAAACAACAAATTCTGTCCACCACCAAGACATCGGCCAGTGTAACTGCCCCTGACACTGTGCCCCTGATGGAAATCAAGGATGGAGACAGTACAGTAACTATTATGTTTTTCAAATAATAACTGCATACTATTAATGTTCATATGTAAGGAATAATTTCAGTGAGCCCAAACTCTTGCTTCTTCCCATACATAGAAAGGCAGTTAAATCATTAACTTGAAATGTTTGGATTATGTGTGTGTGTGTGTGTGTGTGTGTGTGTGTGTGCGTGTGTGTGTCTGTGATTAGTAGTAATCTTTGATGCTGGACTTCATGGGTTTTCTTATTGTTTTATTATTTTGTTTTCTGTAAAAATTCCCATATTTTCTGGTTCTTTCATTAATTCTTCAAAGCAGTTCCTCCAAGCTGATAGCTGCCTCTGGGGCCATAGTCCTCATTAAGGTTCCCTCCACTTCCACCATAAAAAATTTGCAGCTTCTGGATTATGCACTTTTCTTCAATCCCGCATAATTTCCACAATAATTATGATGGAATGTCAGATCTGGAGACGTTTTGCAAAGTGAGAAATTGGGAACAAAGTTATTTTTAAATGCAATACATTTTATAAAAGTATTTTTCTGAATAGAAGACTTAGTTTGATACAATGCCATTGCATTTTGTATCATTTCAGTGAATATACATTACCTGGTAACTTCCAGAGAAGGCAATGGCACCCCACTCCAGTACTCTTGCATGGAAAATCCATGGATAGAGGAGCCTGGTAGGCTGTAGTCCATGGGGTCGCTAAGAGTCGGACATGACTGAGCGACTTCACTTTCACTTTTTACTTTCATGCATTGGAGAAGGAAATAGCAACCCACTCCAGTGTTCTTTCCTGGAGAACCCAAGGGATGGGGAAGCCTGATGGGCTGCCATCTATGGGGTCTCACAGAGTCGTACACGACTGAAGCAACTTAGCAGCAGCAGCAGCAGAAGTAACTTCCAGGCTTTTATTAATATATTTGTAGAGTGGTAACCCTGACAGCTGTCCATGTTTTTGTATTTTTCTTTATTGTAATGCAAGTGCCTGACTGCAGTTTCAATTTCTGTGGCATCCACTTCAAAGCCTGCTATCTCAAACACATTGTCAGCTACAGAACAGATAAAGAGCCAGGTCACTTTCTCCCACTGAGATTACTTTTTTTAGTGATATTTGTTGATTTAAGAAACCTCCACATTAGACTGTTTTCTTTTTCTTCTCTATCCATCCTTTAAATTGCCACGCTTATGTCTTAAATTCACCAATAAGAAAAGTCCATTAAATTCTGCCCTCACTTTATCAAAATAAAAGCAGACCCCCCTTTGTGTTATCTTGCTCTCTCTCTCCATACCAGTTACCTCACTTCTTGGCCCAGATGTGCGGTATAGTTTCTAGATCACAAAAGTAATAAGCCTGTTTTATTTTTTTTTTCCTTCAAAGGTTCCTAGTAGTTATTGATGAAGGGGGTCTTGCAGTCATAATAATAACCACAAGGGTTGGTCTAACCAAAATTGTGGTTACTAACAGTTCAGTTCATATCAGTCACTCAGTCATATCTGACTGTTTGTGACCCCATGGATCACAGCATACCAGGCTTCCCTGCCCATCACCAACTCCCAGAGTTTACCCAAACTCATATGCATTGAGTCTGTGATGCCATCCAACCATCTCATCCTCTGAGGTGGCCTTCTGTGCCTGCCTTCAATCTTTCCCAGCATCAAGGTCTTTTCAATGAGTCAGCTCTTTACATCAGTGGCCAAAGTATTAGAATTTCAGCTTCAAAATCAGTCCTTCCAATGAACACCCAGGACTGACCTCCTTTTGGATGGACTGGTTGGACCTCCTTGTAGTCCGAGGGACTCTCAAGAGTCTTCTCCCACACAGTTCAAAAGCATGAATTCTTTGGCACTCAGCTTTCTTTATAGTCCAACTCTTACATCCATACATGACTACTGGAAAAAACCTAACCTTGACTAGACGGACCTTTGTTGGCAAAGTAAAGTCTCTGCTTTTTAATATGCTGTCCAAGGTGGTCATAACTTTCCTTCCAACGTGTATATGTCTTTTAATTTCATGGCTGCAGTCACCATCTACAGTAATTTTGGAGCCCCAAAACATAAAGTCTGACACTGTTTCCACTGTTTCCCCATCTATTTCTCATAAAGTGATGGGACCGGATGCCATAATCTCAGTTTTCTGAACGTTGAGCTTTAAGCCAACTTTTTCACTCTCCTCTTTCACTTTCTTCAAGAGGCTTTTTAGCTCTTCTTCACTTTCTGCCATAAGGGTGGTGTCATCTGCATATCTGAGGTTACTGATATTTCTCCCAGCAATCTGGATTCCAGCTTGTGTTTCTTCCAGCCCAGAATTTCTCACGATGTGCTCTGCATGTAAGTTAAAAAAGCAGGGTGACAATATACAACCTTGATGTACACCTTTCCCGATTTGGAACCAGTCTCTTGTTCCATGTCCAGGTCTGACTGTCACCTCCTGACTTGCATACAAATTTTTCAAGAGGCAGGTCAGGTGGTCTGGTATTCCCATCTCTTGAAGAATTTTCCACAGTTTATTGTGATCCACACAGTCAAAGGCTTTGGCATAGTCAATAAAGCAGAAATAGATGTTTTTCTGGAACTCTCTTGCTTTTCTGATGATCCAGTGGATGTTGGCAATTTGATCTCTGGTTCCTCTGCCTTTTTTAAAACCAGCTTGAACATCTGGAAGTTCATGGTTCATGTATTGCTGAAACCTGGCTTGGAGAATTTTGAACATTACTTTACAATTGTGTGGTGGTTTGAGCATTCTTTGGCATTGCCTTTCTTTGAGCTTGGAATGAAAACTGACCTTCTCCAGTCCTGTGGCCACTGCTGAGTTTTCCAAATTTGCTGGCATAGCGAATGCAACACTTTCACAGCATTATCTTTCAAGATTTGAAATAGCTCAACTGGAATTCCATCACCTCCACTAGCTTTGTTCTTAGTGATGCTTCCTAATTCCCACTTGATTTCACATTTCTGTATGTCTCACTGTAGGTGATTGATTACACCATCATGATTATCTAGATTGTGAAGACCTTTTTCTTGTACAGTTCTTCTATGTATTCTTGCCACCTCTTCTTAATATCTTTTGCTTCTGTTAGGTCCATACCCTTTCTGTCCTTTATTGAGTCTATCTTTGCATGAAATGTTCCCTTGGTAGCTCTAATTTTCTTGAAGTGATCTCTAGTCTTTTCCATTTTGTTATTTTCCTCTATTTCTTTGCACTGATCACTGAATAATGTTATCTTATCTCTCCTTGCTATTCTTTGGAACTCTGCATTCAAATAGGTATAGCTTTCCTTCTCTCCTTTGCTTTTTACTTCTCTTTTTTTCACAGCTATTTGTAAGGCCTCCTCAGACAGACATTTTGCTTTTTTGCATTTCTTTTTCCTGGAAATGGTCTTGATCCCTGTCTCCTGTACAATGTCTCCTGTACAATGTCACGAACCTCCATCCATAGCTCATCAGGCACTCTGTCTATCAAATCTGGTCCTTTAAATCTATTTCTCATTTCCACTGTATAATCATAAGGGATTTGATTTAGGTCATACCTGAATGGTCTAGTGGTTTTCCCTATTTTCTTCAATTTAAGTCTGAATTCGGCAATAAGGAGTTCTTGATCTGTGCCACAGTTAGATCCCAGTCTTGTTTTTTGCTGACTCTATAGAGTTTCTCCATCTTTGGCTGCAAAGAATATAATCAATCTGATTTTGTTGTTGGCCATTTGGTGATGTTCATGTGTAGAGTCTCCTCTTGTGTTGTTGGGAGAGAGTGTTTGCTATGACCAGTGCGTTCTCTTGGCAAAACTCTATCAGCTTTTCCCTTGCTTCATTCTGTACTTCAAGGTGAAATTTGCCTATTACCCCAGGTGTTCTTGACTTCCTACTTTTGCTTTCCAGTCCCTTATAATGAATAGGATTTTAGTTCTAAAATATCTTGTAGGTCTTCATAAAATGATTCAGCTTCTTCACCATTACTTATCAAAGCACAGACTTAGATTACCGTGATATTGAATGGTTTGCCTTGGAAAGCAACAGAGATCATTCTGTCTTTTTTGAGATTGAATCCAAGTACTGCATTTTGCACTCTTTTGTTAACTATGAAGGGTACTCCATTTCTTCTAAGGGATTCCTGCCCACAAAAGTAGATATATAATGGTCATCTGAGTTAAATCACACATTCCAGTCCATTGTAGTTCGCTGATTCCTAGAATGTTGACATTCACTCTTGTCGTCTCCTGTTTGACCACTCCCAATTTCCCTTGAATCATGCACTTAACATTCCAGGTTCCTATGCAATACTGCTCTTTACAGCATCAGACCTTGCTTCTATTAGTTGTTACTAATAAAGTCATCACAAAACAACTTGAGGTAGTATATTATGTGCATGTATATATATATATATATATATTTGAGGGGATGTTTAGGTCTGGTACATTCTGTGTGTCTTTGTAAGCACTAAGTCCATTTTGCCTTATTAATTAAAAATAAACAAACAAACAAAAACTGCCTGTGGTCACACTTAGAATTTTGGATTATTTTAAAAAGATTCTCAACATAGTTCTTTGTTCATAAGAGACCTAGATTATTCTATGAATTATTACTCTCTGATGACATTGGATTTGTTTATCTAAACCCTTGAGGGTATTATGGTCATCATTCCTTTCTAGAGCTTATTTCAATTGATGAAATTTGGGGTTCTGATTTTTCACTTCTAACTTTCCAAAAGAATTTTAATTGTGCATTTTTTTTTATCCCATTTTTATTTCATCAAAAGATTAGAACATGATTTATGCGCAAAGGGGATCTTTTCATTACTCACGTTAAGCTGAGAAATCCAGAACAAATGGATCATAGATCTTAAGAGATAAATCAGAAGACATAAAGGCTTATGAGACAGGCTCATGTTGCCTAAATATCTGGCACTATAATATGAGAAATTATGGGAAACATAGTCTTCTCAGTCATATGGTACTTCTTTAGCAATGGAGTTATTTACTTTCTGATTTTCAGGGATGATTTAGCAAGAAACACAAATCTAAAACAAAAATAACAATTGCAAAATTGTTTAAAATTTTTGTATAATTTGTTAATTAATTGAGAATTTTTTTGTCTTTAATACTCCATATATGTAGTTTACAGTTTTTATATGAAATATAATTTGGAAAATAACATTTTATTTATTCTTTTACAATACTGCAATTTTAAATCAATAGTATTTTTTCTGATTTTTAAATGAAAGTAGTACTATAATATCTTTATTTTACAGGAAGCTCTTTTACTTTGAATAAGAAATGAAAAAAATTAGTTGTCTTGAAAACTGAAGAATTTCATAGCATTCTGAATCCATTATTAACCCATTATCATGCTGATGTGATTGCTCATGGTACAGTTATATTAGATATAATATTTATTCAAATTATAGTAATTAAGGCAACTATATTGAGGCTACACAAACAGAACAATGGAAACACAGGAGCCTTAACAAGAACTCTCACTTACATATGGACACATATTTGATAGAGTAGAAAGATTTATTGGGAAAACCAGCATTTCCCAATGAGCGATGCTGCTTCATTTCTGTACTTATGCAAAAAAAAAAAAAAAAGTGAAATTGCAACTTTATGCTATGCAATGCACAAAACTGAATTACAGATATATGTGTGAAAGTTGGTTGTAGCTCCACCTTACATGGTAAGAATGCTGGTTAACTAAGTTTGGTTGAATAAAGAAAAGTTTCAGAAATGGAAAAGATGTATCTTAAGGAAAGATGAGTCGCTCATAATGTTTTCTATTTTTTTATTTTTAAAAAATGTCTACAATATTGTGTTTGTTTCTGCCACACAACAATGCAAATCACCCATAATTATACATACATACTTTTTAACAAAAAAAATGTTCCTCTATGCAGTTTCATTTATGTTATAAATGGAATGTTTAAGTAAAAATATCCCTGACTCTACAGTGACATAAAGCCATAGTATAGTTTGAGTAATATTTAGAAGAAAATATTTATTTCCAAAAAATTTTAGAATTATCCAAAGATAAGTATTAACTATAGATTCTCTAGCATTTCTTTTATTCCTCTTCTTTTTTGTTTTTTAAGGAAGTTTGATAGTGAATGAAAGTCCTTACATAAATGTTTGAATAGTACACTTATTACTACTATTTTTACATTGAAATTATTTAATAATATGCAAAGATTCAGGTACACCTCCTTTTATTGTGCTTTCTTTACTGAGCTTTGCAGAAAATACAGTTTTACAAAGTGAAGGTTTGTAGCAATTCTGTATCAAGCAAGTTTATCAATGACAATTTTCCAACAGCATTTGCTCACTTCATATTTCTATGTCACATCTTGGTAATTCTCATAATATTTCAAACAACTTTATCATTATTATCATTATATTTGTTATGTGATCTGTGATCAATGATCTTTGATGTCACTACTATGACTTTTTGAAAACTCAGATGATAGCATTTTTAGCAATATTTTAAAATTAAAAGATGCACTCTTTTTTGGCATAATGTTATTGATTATTATGAAAATTACTGAACAGAACCCTAGCAAAATAGAATCAGGATGCCAAAATGGAGAGCTCACATGTCCTGTGAGGATAGTGGAGCCCAGCAGGAAGAAGACTCCTCTTCTATCCTAGCCAGGACTTAGTCAATAGAAAGTCATGGATTGTTTGTTCACTATTTCAGTTCAGTTCAGTTCAGTTGCTCAGTTGTGTCCGACTCTTTGTGACCCCATGAATCACAGCATGCCAGGTCTCCCTGTCCATCACCAACTCCAAGAGTTTACCCAAACTCATGTCCATCGAGTCAGTGATGCCATCCAGCCATCTCATCTTCTGTCATCCCCTTCTCCTCCTGCCCCCCATCTCTCCCAGCATCAGGGTCTTTTCCAATGAGTTAACTTTTTGCATCAGGTGGCCAAAGTATTGGAGTTTCAGCTTCAGCATCAGTCCTTCCAATGAACACCCAGGACCGATCTCCTTTAGAATGGACTGGTTGGATCTCCTTGTAGTCCAAGGGACTCTTGAGAGTCTTCTCCAAAACCACACTTCAAAAGCATCAATTCTTCGGTGCTCAGCCTTCTTCACAGTCCAACTCTCACATCCATACATGACCACTGGAAAACCACAGCCTTGACTGATGGACCTTTGTTGACAAAGTAAGAGAGCCCTCCCAGTTTCTTTCCCCTCCTTACTAAAAGCATTCTCCTTCCCTTGCCTTGAGAGGACTTGCATGTGGCTTAATATGATGGTAGACTCACCAATCTTGGATCAGTATCTTGGTGGCCTTCACAAGGACCAGAGAAGACATTCAGTTGCTTCAGGGCAGGTGAGCAAACAGATGTCAAACCAGCAGTTGGTCCCATTGTTACTCATTACATTCTTGCTGCCCTGGAGTTGGTTAGATATATCTGTCTGCTGGATCTGAGCTCTTATTCTCTTGCATCTGAAGCTCTCCAGACTTAATTGAGAATCTATTCAAAGGTTTTGTCTTTCTGGTTAAGGCTTTGTTCTGTATATGAGTACTGTTTTGTCATTTTTGTCTAATCTTGAAATCAAACACTTTCAATGCAAGCTGAGTGGAATTGCCCTTGCCCCAGTTCCCTTGGAGAGAGACTGCTTAAAATAAATTGGCTAGGTTTTCAGCTTTTGGCCCAATTTCTTTGGAAGGAAGAGTCTCCTCTGAAGACTGACTTCAGAAACCTCTTTAGCCTGAGAAAGCTGTCTTCTTAGAGCAGGCTGGAATTGACTTGCAAGCTGTTTGAATTGAGCTTTTGTCTCTAAGCTCTTTGAGCTGTTTGAAAATTCTTATTTATTTTAGAGGATGGGATCCAGGTGATCTAAGTATTTTGAGGGTATCCCCTTCCTATATATACTTCAATAGTTTTATGTTTAAAATTATGGTCCTTCTTCATAATAATTTCTCACTAAATGGACCAGTCTGACCAACAACAATTTAGAATTTCAATGACCATTAAGGGGAACTTTTGAAATCCCAAAACTTAATTTCCTTAATATTGTATTGGACTAATAGCAAAGCTTTCTTGAGAAACACAGTAATCAGCCTAGGAAAAGAAAAAACAATATCAATAACTGTTGATTTAATAAAAAGTAGGAATCTCTGGTTTGGATCAAATAACAACTCAATCCTATTTCAGACTCTAAATATCCAACTCCTCATCACTATCTGTGCTTTGAACTGTTGGTATACTGATAAAATTGTAGCCTTGATGAATCAGTATTGGTGGGGAAACACTGACAAGGCTGCAAAAGTGACTACCTTCTTATTCTATTTGTCCAAAGTACAAAAAGGGAAGCCTGTTCATACTGCTCTGGGACATTTAAAACTATCTAATGGACAATTTGAGGTCTGGAAATGGATTCTGTGTAACTTTCACACTTTTGTTGTTGTTGTTGTTCAGTTGCTCAGATCCCATGGACTGCAGCATGCCAGGCTTCTCTGTCCTTCACCATCTCCTGGAGCTTGCTCAAACACATGTCCACTGAGTCAGTGATGCCATCCAACCATCTCATCCTCTGTCACCCCCTTCTCCTTCTGTGTTCAATCTTTCCCAGCATAAGAGTCTTTTCTAATGAGTTGTCTCTTTGCAAGAAGTGGCCAAAGTACTGGAGTTTCAGTTTCAGTATCAGTCCTTCCAATAAGCATTAAGAATTGATTTTTTTTAGGATTGACTGATTTGATCTCTTTACAGTCAGTGGAACTCTCAAGAGTCCTCTCCAATACCACACGTCAAAAGCCATCAATTCTTCAGTGCTCAGCCTTCTTTATGGTCTCTCACATCCATATATGACTACTAGAAAAACCATAGCTTTGACTTATTGAACTTGTTGGCAAAATAATGTTTTTCCTTTTTAACACGCTGTCTAGGTTTGCCATTGTTTTTCTTCCAAGGAGCAGGTGTCTCTTAATTTCATGGCTACAGTCACCATCTGAAGTGATTTTGGAGCCCAAGAAAATAAAGTTTGTTACTGGTTCCATTGTTTCCCTACCTGTTTGCCATGAAATGATGGGACTGCATGCCTTGATATTAATTTTCTTTTTTTAAACTCATTTATTTACTTTAACTTGAGGATAATTGTTTACAATACTATGGTGATTTTTGCCTTACATTAAGGCTTCTCTTGTAGCTCAGTCGGTAAAGAATCCGTCTGCAGTGCAGGAGACCCAGGTTTGATCCCTGGGTTGGGAAGATCCCCTGGAGAAGGAAATGGCAACCCACTCCAATATCCTTGCCTGGAAAATCTCATGAACAGAAGAGCCTTACATTGACATGAGTCAGCCATGAATGCACATGTGTCCCCCCATCCTGAAACCCCTCCCACCGCCCTCCCCACCCTATCCCTCTGGGTTGTCCCAGAGCATTGGCTTTGAGTTCCCCACTTCATGAATCAAACGCACACTGGTCATCCAGTTTACATATGGAAATATACATGTTTCCATACTATTCTCTCATATCACCCCACCCTTGCCTTCTCCCGCATTGTCCAATAGTTTGTTCTTTACATCTGTGTCTTGTTTGCTTCCTTGCATATAGCATCATCATTACCATTTTTCTAAATTCCATATATATGTGTTAATATATTGTATTGATATTTCTCTTTCTGACTTACTTCACTCTGTACAATAAGCTCCAGTTTCATCCATCTCATTAGAACACGCTCAAATATATTCTTTTTGATAGCTGGGTAATATTGGAATCATTGTGCATATGTACCACAACTTCCTTATTCATTCAGCTGCTGATGGACATGTAGGTTGCTTCCATGTCCTAGCTACACAGTGCTGCAATGGACATTGGGGGTATACGTGTCTCTTGCATACACTGGTTTCTCAGTGTGTATGCCCAGCAGTGGGATTGCTGGGTCATATGGCAGTTCTATTTCCAGTTTTTTAAGGAATGTCCACACTGTTCTCCATTGTGGCTCTCTCAGTTTTCATTCTATTGATCTTAGTTTTCTGTAAGTTGAGTTTAAAGCCAGCTTTTTAACTCTCCTTTTTCATTTTCATCAAGAGGCTCTTTAGTTCCTGTTCACTATCTGCCATAAAAGTGGTGTCATCTGCATATCTGAGGTTATTGATATTTCTCCTGGAAATCTTGAATCCAGCTTGTGCTTCATCTAGCCTGGTATTTCTCATGATATACTCTATATATTAGTTAAATAGCCAGGGTGACAATAAACAGTCTTGATATACTCCTTTCCCAATTTGGAACCAGTCCATTGTTCCATGTCAGGTTCTATTGCTTCTTGACCTGTAAACATGTTTCTCAGGAAGCAGGTAAAGTGGTCTGGTGTTTCCATCTCTTTAAGAATTTTCCACAGTGGATTTGGGATGGGGCACACATGTACACTCATGGCTGATTCATGTTAATGTACAGCAAAAACCATCACAATATTGTAATTAGCTTCAAATTAAAATATAAATTAATTTTTAAAAGTTTTTTCCACAGTTTGTTATGATCCACACAAAAATCAAAGGTTTTAGCCCACACATTATGGATATATATTTTAGTCATGGGAATTATGTTTTCACACTGCACTTCACTTGCAGACAGACTGCCTAGTCTGTGGCTAAAATCCTTTTAGAAAGATTATCCTTATTGGAAAACTCCTCTCTTGTTTCATGGTTATTATTGTCATTTAGTTGTTAAGTCTTGTCTGACTGTGTCAACCCATGGACTACACTATAGTGTAGTAGTAGGACAGTAGCAATGTAGCCCAACTCTGTCCTTCACTATATCCCAGAGTTTGCTAAAACGCCATTCTTTGAGTCAGTGATGCCATCCAACCGTTTAATTCTATGTTGCCCCTTTCTGCTCATGCCCTCAATCCTTCCTATCATCAGGTTTTTTTTCCAGTGGGTTGGCTCTTCATATTAGGGGCCAAAGGATTGGCGCTTCAGCATCAGTCCTTTCAGTGAATATTCAGGATTGATTTCCTTTAGAAATGAGTAATTTGATATCTTTGCTTCCAAGGGCCTCTCAAATCTCCAACACTACAATTCAACAGCAACAGTTTTTCAGTGCTCAGCCTTCTTTTATGGTCCAATACTCACATCTGTGCATAACTACTGGAAAAACCATAGATTTGACTATATGGATTTGTTGGCAAAATGTTACCTCTGCTTTTTAATACATTGTCTAGGCTTGTCATAGCTTTTCTTCCAAGGAGAAAGCGTATTTTAATTTCATGGCTTCAGTCACCATCCACAGTGATTTTGGAGGCCAAGAAAATAAAATGTGTCACTCTTTCCACATTTACTTGCCATGAAGTAATGGGACCGAATACAATGGTCTTAATTTTCTGAATGCTGAGTTTTTAGCCAGCTTTTTCACTCTCCCCTTTCACCCTCAACAAGAGTCTCTCGTTCTTCCTCACTTTCTGCCATTAGAGTGGTATAATTTGCATGTCTGAATGTTGTATTCAGACAACATGTTGCATATTTTTGATATTTTTACTGGTATTCTTGATTACAGATTGTGATTTATCCAGCCCAGAATATTGCATGATGTTCTCTGCATATAAAGTAAATATGCAGGGTGACAATATACAACCTTAATGTACTCCTTTTCCCAATTTTGAACCAGTGCATTTTTCCATGTCCAGTTCTAACTGTTGCTTCTTGATCTGCATATGTTTCTCAGGACACAGATAAGGTGTTCTGGCATTCCCATCTCTTGTAGAATTTTTCTATTTTCCACAGTTTGTTGTGATTCACAGTCAAAGTAGCCAATGAAGCAGAAGCAGATTTTTTTCTGGAATTCTTGTGCATTTTCTATGAGTCAACAAATGTTGGTAATTTGATCTCTGGTTCTTCTGCTTTTTCTAAATCCAACTTGTACATCTGAAAGTTCTCAGTTTACGTTCTGTTGAAGCCTGGCTTGAAGGATTTTTAGGCTTATGTTGCTAGCATGTGAGCTGAATACAATTGTATGGTAGTTTGTACATTCTTTAGCACTACCCTTTTTGGGATTGGTATGGAAATGGACCTTTTCCAGTCTTGTGGTCACTGCTGCATTAGGGGGCTTCCCTGGTGGCTCAGATGATAAAGAATCTGCCTGCAATGCAGGAAACCTGGGTTCAATCTCTGGGTCGGAAAGATAGCCTGAAGAAGGTTATGGCTACCCACTCCAGTATTCTTGCCTGGAAAATTCATGGATAGAGGAGTCTGGCAGGCTGCAGTCCATGAGATCACAGAGAGTCAGACAAGACTGAGCGATTGACACTTCACGTCATACATTTATAATTTACTCCATTGTTAGAGACTGAATTGTGATTCTGTGATGATCTCTAATGAATCTATCTTTTCTGGAGAACTATCTATTAATCTGTTACTTTCAGATCAATGGAACTTTATAGAGTAATGTAAACATAACTTTTATATATAGTAGAAAACCAATAAATTGTTTACCTTGCTTTATTACAATATTCACTTTATTGCAGTTGTCTGTAACTGAATCCACAGCATCGTCATGGTATGCTTATAATATAACTAGCCTTTGACTGTGTGGATCAAAATAAACTGTGGAAAATTCTGAAAGAGATGGGAATACTAGACCACCTGACCTGCCTCTTGAGAAACCTGTATGCAGGTCAGGAAGCAACAGTTAGAACTGGACATGGAACAGACTGGTTCCAAATAGGAAAAGAAGTACATCAAGGCTGTACATTGTCACCCTGCGTATTTAACCTATATGCAGAGTACATCATGAGAAACGCTGCACTGGAAGAAACACAAGCTGGAATCAAGATTGCCGGGAGAAATATCAATAACCTCAGATATGCAGATGACACCACCCTTATGGCAGAAAGTGAAGAGGAACTAAAAAGCCTCTTGATGAAAGTGAAAGTGGAGAGTGAAAAAGTTGGCTTAAAGCTCAACATTCAGAAAACAAAGATCATGGAATCTGGTCCCACCACTTCATGGGAAATAGATGGGCAAACAGTGGAAACAGTGTCAGACTTTATGTTTTTGGGCTCCAAAATCACTGCAGATGGTGACTGCAGCCATGAAATTAAAAGACACTTACTCCTTGGAAGAAAAGTTATGACCAACCTAGATAGCATGTTGAAAAGCAGAGACATTACTTTGCCGACTAAGGTCCGTCTAGTCAAGGCTATGGTTTTTCCTGTGGTCATGTATGGATATGAGAGTTAGACTGTGAAGAAGGCTGAGCACCGAAGAATTGATGCTTTTGAACTGTGGTGTTGGAGAAGACTCTTGAGAGTCCCTTGGACTGTAAGGAGATCCAACCAGTCCATTCTGAAGGAGATCAGCCCTGGGATTTCTTTGGAATGAATGATGCTAAAGCTGAAACTCCAATACTTTGGACACCTCATGCAAAGAGTTGACTCATTGGAAAAGACTCTGATGCTGGGAGGGATTGGGGCCAGGAGGAGAAGGGGCGACAGAGGATGAGAAGGCTGGATGGTATCACTGACTCAATGGACGTGGGTCTGAGTGAACTCAGGGAGTTGGTGATGGACAGGGAGGCCTGGCATGCTGCGATTCATGGGGTTGCAAAGAGTCGGACACGACTGAGTGACTGAACTGAACTGAACTGAGCATTTATATTAAATTTGGTGATTTCAAGGATTGTTCATCACAGATATTATTTAATGATAACACCAACTTAAAGGAATTAGGCAGCCATTGTTCTCTCTCTCTCTTTGTTTTCCTTTAAATGGGGAAGTTGGTAAAAGCTTTCCTAAACTACAGCAAATGTTTTTACTATGTAGTTTTATGTCTCTTTACTGAATTCAAATTTACCTAAAATAAAATTAAAATTTTCTATGTATATTTTTGAATTTGTATAATTGTTCATGTTTACTGTTGAGGGTAAAATAGTTTCATCACCACCAAAATTATTTTTAAGATGCAGACTGAACTGTCTAATAGTGTGTATCTTACAGAGGTGTTCACAGTAATTTGCTTCCAATCAAAATACCCATGGTTCTATGGCATTTCTTCCTTTCTTTATTTCAGAAGTTTATTTCAATTACTCAGAGATTGAAAATCTAAGAACCTTCTGTAAGGTTTTGTATATCCTCTTAAATTATTCTTTAAGGAAGATTTTGAGTGTGGAGAAATATTTCTGTGCTCCTACAGAACCCAGAATTCTTGCAAGTATTTTGCTAAGAACTGCAGATTCTAGGCTAAGCAAAAACTTGGGAATTTCATTTACATCTGTAAAATTTGTTGTTGTTGCTGTTTAGTTACTAAGTTACATTTAACTCTTTTGCCACCCTATGGACTATGACCTGCAAGGCTCCTCTGTCCAAATGGGATTTCACAGGCAAGAATACTGAAGTGGGTTTCCATTTCCTTCTTCAGGATATCTTTATGGCCCAAGGACTGAACACCTGTCTCCTATATTGACAGGCAGATTCTTGACCACTGAGTTGCTGCTGCTGCTGCTGCTAAGTCGCTTCAGTCGTGTCCGACTCTGTGTGACCCCATAGACAGCAGCCCACCAGGCTCCCCCGTCCCTGGGATTCTCCAGGCAAGAACACTGGAGTGGGTTGCCATTTCCTTCTCCAATGCGTGAAAGTGAAAAGTGAAAGTGAAGTCCCTCAGTCGTGTCTGACCCTTAGCGACCCAATGGACTGCACCCACCAGGCTCCTCCATCCATGGGATTTTCCAGGCAAGAGTACTGGAGTGGGGTGCCATTGCCTTCTCCCACTGAGTTGCTAGGGAAGCCCATAGAGAATTTTATGTAACTCCAAAGGTATGTGCATGCATTGCCAGGAAAAATGAAGACTAGTATCAATAAGATACCAGTAGGTTGTAAATTTCAGACACGAAGTCTTATGTGGTCCTTGGAGCATTTATTTACAGGCCAGAATGTGTATGTCTGAACACAGAATCCTTTCTGTTTAGTCTCCAAATAGCAAATTCTTTTCATTCTCTAGATGAAAACAACAACAACGTCTGTGTTGTTCTAGTGTATATAAACTGAGAAAATAAATGTGTTTTTATTCTCCATTTATGATGCAGACCTAGAATTTTGTGTGTGAGAAATTTAGGGTTTCATTGCACTGCCCAGTTGTAAGACGGTCTGTGTGAATCCCAAGCTTATTATTCAGTTTTATGGAAACAATAATATCTTTCCATAATTCAAATCTTATGTATATTTGAGTGCAATTTAAATATTATTTAAATAAATTGTTTATGTATTATTTAAATCATTTAGATGGCTATTAAAAAAACCCAATTTATTAAAATTCAAAAGTTCCCTTGTAGAAAAAGACACATGTAATTCTCTGTCATCAAATGTATGAATCATTTCCTATTTTCATATAATTTTGTAGGAAATTATACAATTAAAATATGTATGAATACATTTGTTCTGTCTAGTGATGAAAAGTAATTGACATCAGACTACTCTTAATTCTCTAAAAACCATAAATCTGGACAAAATATATGAGACAAAAATATGAGATAAATATTTTCCAGCAATTGGTAATACAAACTGCAGTTACAGAAAGAAAGAAGGATCATAATGCGTATCTCCTCACAGATCACTCCAGCTCTCCATCCATGTTCTGTTTCTGAACCGGCAGAATAAGCTCTGGTTGTAGGAGACTGTGGTGGACCCTCTGAGCTCAGGAGGTGAAGATCAGAATTCCAGGGCAAATGAACTGGCTGTTTTAGTAAAATAGAGTACTTAAGAAGAGGATGCTCTTCCCAGACAGAAACCTCAGAATTCTGTGTAGAAATTCCTTGAGATCCCTTGGTAAAGAACAGGGCAGTACATGCTCAGAGCAACATCATATGAAACAAGAAGGAAGTTGCATGATATTGAAAATATAACAGAGACACTAGATTTCAAGTGGTGCTGTGGAAATATTGGATTTCCAGAGAAGTCATAATGTATATATTATCACTCTTAGCATTCCTGTGTGACAATAGAAAAACTACACTTAACAACAAAGACTGTGTCTCAGGTCTTGAATGGATTATTATCTCAAGAACATCTAAAAGTAAGCCCTGCAAAAGCCACAGGGAAGACAAAATTGAAGATTGAGTCCTACTGTAACCCAGGAGGGCCTTCCTGGAACGGACAGCCCCATTCTATGTCTTCTACCTGCTCTTTTTCTGTAGAAAACTTTTAGCTTCCTAGGACTTCAAGTTCCAAAGAGTCAACTTAATCAAAGTGAGAAAATGTAGAAAGAAAGGAAATTAATCAAGCAAGACAAAATAACAGTAATTTAGCCTTTAAACAAAGTCAAGAACATTCAGTTACTCCTCAAGGACTATAGATAACATTCTGAGTCATGCCCTTTGAGTTGTTGTGCAGATAGTGAAACATCCACCAGGTGAAAGAAGTCACTTGTTTGCTGCCCACAAGGACACAGACCTGAGAGTGCTTGGAATCAGAAGTTTGATGAAGTTTACTTCCAGTTGCCTCACCACCGATGGATCAGAAGAATGTTTATGAGTGGACCATGCATGCCATAGACCTCTCCCCCACTCTGTCTTTACCTCTTTTTCCTGAAAGCAATCAAGGATAAAATTCTGGAGCTTTTGAGTACCAAGTCCCTGGACTCCTTACTTGGTGCCTGCAATAAAGGCTGCATTTTCTACCATCACAGTCTAGTGTCAGTAGATTTGCTTTACTGGCCACAGACAAGTGGGCTCAAGTTTGACTTGGTAACACCACTGGGTCAGAGGAATTTGGACAACACTTTGGATTTTTCAGAGTTGTAAAAGTAGAACCTAAGAACAAATTGCCTAAGTTCAAGTGCTCAGTCTGTAGCTAAATATGGTTTTGAAAAATCAACACTATCTAAAAAAATATGATAATTCTGGTCATCTTTAATGTACCATCAATAACATAATTTCCAAAATAAAAATTATGCAACATGAGAAAGAGCAGGAAAATGTGACAAACAACCAAAACACCTGTCCCAGATGATTATGTTGTTGAATGTAGGAAACAGACTTAAAATAAATAATTTCAAATGTTTTAAAATTACTATTGGAACTTGTAACTGAAAAGAAAGGAAAAGTTAAAAAGATGAGAAAGATAAAGGAAGCCATGAATAACTGACACATGAGCCAACATTGATAGTTCTCAAAAATATCATATTGAGGAAAAAAAGTATGTAATTATACATACAGTATTATTTCATTATATAAAATTATAGAATTGGTCATACTAACCTATTGTATAAATCAATGTTTATACTTATGGCTGAATCACATTGTTATATGGTAGAAACAACATAACATTTTAAATCTATTAACCTCTATTTAAAAATAAATTTTAAAAAGTCACATCGTTGGTTGCCTGGTACCAAGGTGGGAAGGAATGATGGCATAAGGGAATCAGGAAGCTGGCTGAGGTGATTGAGGCAAATATTCTGCATCTCTATTGAGGAGGTTAGAACTGGACATGTAACAACAGATTGGTTCCAAATAGGAAAAGGAATATGTCAAGGCTGTATATTGTCACCTTGCTTATTTGATTTATATGCAGAGTACATCATGAGAAATGCTGGGCTGGGTGAATCACAAGCTGGAATCAAGATTGCCGGGAGAAAGAACAATAACCTCAGATATGCAGATGACACCACACTTATGGCAGAGCGAAGAACTAAAGAGCCTCTTGATGAAAGTGAAAGAGGAGAGTGAAAAAGTTAGCTTAAAGCTCAATATTCAGAAAACTAAGATCATGGCATCTGGTCCCATCACTTCATGTCAAATAGATGGGGAAACAATGGAAAGAGTAACAGACTTTATTTTGGGGGTTCCAAAATCAGATGCAGATGGTGACTGCAGCCAAGAAATTAAGACACTTGCTCCTTGGAAGGAAATTTATGACCAACCTAAACAGCATATTAAAAAGCAGAGACATTCCTTTGCCAATAAATGCCCATCCAGTCAAGGCTATGGTTTTTCCAGTAGTCATGTATGGTGTGAGAATTGGACTATTAACAAAGCTGAACGCTGAAGAATTTATATTTGTGAACTGTGATTTTGGTGAAGACTACAAGGAGATCCAACCAGTCCATGCTAAACGAGATCACCTGAGTGTTCATTGGAAAGACTGATGTTGAAGCTGAAACTCCAACACTTTGGCCACCTGGTGGGAAGAGCTGATTCATTTGAAAAGACCCCGATGCTGGGAAAGATTGAAGGTAGGAAGAGAAGTGGACACAGAGGATGCAATGGTTGGATACCATCACCGACTCAATGGACTTGAGTTTGGGTAAACTCTGGCAGTTGGTGATGGACAGGGAAGCCTGGCGTGTTGCAGTCCATGGGGTCACAAAGAGTCAGACATAATTGAGCAACTGAACTGAACTGAATTGAAGGGGTGGTTACATCAATATCAGTATTTCTCAAAAGTCACTGAAATGTGAACTTAAAATATGAATATTTTGATTTATCAAATAAATTACAAGATGTTTTCTCCTTGGAAGGAAAGCTGTGATGAACCTAGACAGCACATTAAAAAGCAGAGACATACATTTGCTGACAAAGGTGTATATAGTTAAAGCTATGGTTTTTCCAGTAGTCATGTACAGATGTGATAGCTGGACCATAAAGGAGGCTGAGCACCAAAGAGTTGATGCTTTTGAATTGTGGTGCTGGAGAAAACTATTGAGAGTCCCTTGAACTGCAAGGAAATCAAACCAGTTGATCTTAAAGGAAATTAACCCTGAATACTCGTTGGAAGGACTGCTGTTGAAGCTGAAGCTTTAGTAATTTGGCCAACTGAGTCAGCTCACTGAAAAGACCCTGATGCTGGAAAAGATTGAAGGCAAAAAGAGAAGGGGGTAGCAGAGAATGAGATAGGTAGTATCATTGACTCTGTGGGTATAAATATGAGCAAACTCCAGGAGATAGTGAAGGACAGAAGAGGAGTCCATGGGGTCACAAAGAGTAGGATATGACTTAGCAGCTGAACAACAACAATGCCTCAGTAAAGTGGAGAAACTATATTTAATCAATAATCTCAAATTATATTTTGGAAAATATCCTTCCTGGGGAAATGCTTTATACTTTTAACCATTAATGTCTATTAATAAAATGATATAATAAGATATATTTCTTATTAATATATTATTAGTTCAGAAAGTATGGCACAATTACAAATAAAAACAGTATTACTTGGTTTGAAATCATTCTTGAAGACTGTCGGCAATTTCTAGTAAAGTTAATCTTGTACTTACCAAAAAAGGAAAAAAAAAAAAAACCCACAGTACTGAGTCCCGAAAACAAATCTTGTATCACAGCAGGTTTCAGAAAGCAGTCATCTTTTGCTGAGGTCATTATTTTAAAATGCTTTTGGGTATGATCAGAATTATATAAGATGTTAAACTATAGCAAAATATGATTATACTAACACTTAGAAAAGTGCTTTTAATCAATAATAAACGTCTCATATAGACTTTTACCTGTTTGCCTTAAAATTAAAGCAAAATATCTCATCTATAGATAATC
This sequence comes from Budorcas taxicolor, assembly GCF_023091745.1. Taxonomy (NCBI): domain Eukaryota; kingdom Metazoa; phylum Chordata; class Mammalia; order Artiodactyla; family Bovidae; genus Budorcas; species Budorcas taxicolor. Next base: position 38,050,183 of record NC_068926.1, read on the forward strand.
ATCCTTCAAAATAGACCAAAGGTTTCCATATGAACTTAATGCTTTCTGGAAATAATTCAAAATAGTAGTATTATTTTTGTTTTAACAATACTTGTAATTTTTATTTTAATGATTAAGTAACCAAAATAAATAAAATATGAGTGAAAAAGTCAATATGAAATCCTAATTGAAAGAGGATATTTAAGTCTCCTGCTCATTCTGCAAATTCATGTTTGTTTTCTGTCTCAGTTTATTTTTCCACTACATTAAATCATTTAGTTGTTTTTTTCACATGTTCTCTTCAAAAATTTTCCCCCAACTCAAAATTTCAAAAATAAAACACTTTCATACTGATTTCCTCCTAAGAACTTAATGGCACTAACTTCATGACAGAAAGCAATTAAAATTTGGTAATAATACGAATAAGAATTTTGTATTATGATTGTTCAGGTGGTTATTATGTTTTCTCTGAACAAAGTATGGTAATGTATCTTTAAAAAAAATTCCTACTAGAAATTTACATTTCTAGATAATATAGTCTGGTTAATATGTTTGCTTAGATAAAATAGCATACTTCTGGAGAGTAGAACTTTCTCTTAGAACCCACAATAAAAATAAAAGTAATAATAATGTTAACATGTTAACTTAGTTAACTAAGCTGATATTCAGAGCTTAGTTCAGTCTTTCTTGGATGTCTCTTTTCAGCAATGTCTCTTTCTCCAGCAGTGTCACTGTTCCTTGCTGTCAGTGACAAGCATTAAACCCTATAGGAATCCCTTTCCTGCCAAGGCTTTCAACAGCTATACCAGACAAGCACCAGGCTACAGGACTCTGAGATCTACAATGAAACAGAGCCAGCCTCCCACTTCTCTATCTATAAAGGGACCTAACAAGGAAGTGATTGACAATTTTTACAGGTTCTAGCTTGAGAATTCTGAAATTGCTGTCACATACTTAAAATTGACATATCATTCAGGTTTTTATTAGACTTGAAGAATTTGAATTCTCTTTCACTGAATCACATAAAATATCAAATATTCAATATGTTTTATTTGTGTATAGACTAGCTAATATATAGAAAGGACTAATAGTATATTGGCCCCAGGGAAAACCCCTTGATTTCAAACATGGATAATGACAGTACCACTTCATCTGAGCACGATGACAAATGAATTCAACTTAAGTCTTTTCTGCTATGATCTCATCTCTCTCTTTTGAATGGGGAGATTTTGCCATTCTTTGGCCCTTACTAAGGCTCTTACTATCCTGTTACCTTACTAAGCACGTAGCACAGTGAAGTAAAATTAAGAGAAAGAAGAAAGAAAATAGAACCTGTTCTGAGTGTTTGGATTTAGTCATGGATAACAGGCTTCATCCTGTGGACATCAACCAACATATGACAATATCTCCTCTCTTCCTCCCCTCTTCATTGTTTAATAGTCTTTCTGACATTCTCAAGGGAAATTTTATTGTTAAAATGTCTTAAATACCTTAAGTATCAAACACAGAAATGTAGAATCAGATATAGCTTAAATAGTACTTTTAAGATGATATTTTAATTTTGTTTGTAATTGCAAAGACAATTCATTAATTGTTTCATCCATTTAGTCCATATTTATTGAATGTTGTTATATGCATGACACATGTTAGGTTCTGCAATCGCAGCAATAAAGAAGGTAAAACAACTTCAAACTCCCTCAAAAGTATAAAAATTCAGTCTTACATAATGTAATCTGGAGCAAAATGAAGATTGCTATTGATTGAAGTCAACTATTTTAGATTTTGGAAACAAATACAAAGTTCTCTAGAGTAAGGTGTCGCTTGACAACCACTCTAAAATTTTTTGTTTTAAGTTGTACGATCAAGGTGTGTATGTAGCTATAGAAGAAATTAAGATTATTTAACCAGTGGTCCAGTTCTAAAGTTTAAACAGACGAAAATGTGCAGAGGAAATATAAGAAACAGATAAACACGTGGCTTTTATTTTCTACAAACAAGTCTCTTGATGAGAATGAGGCCATCAAATGAAGGAATGATCACCAAATCATGGACCAAGAAATTTTGCCTTAAAGTGCTTCATTTTGAATCAAACTCTTCCCTAAATGAGAAAACCTAATTAAAAAGTGCCTCTGAAAAACAGAATATAGTAAGATTGCTTTAGAAGTTATTTCAGATAAGTAATCCAATTTGAAGTCAATGTTTACTCCAGTTCAACCCCGTGTCCTATATAGTAGTGAGATTACCCATTAGTGTTGAGCTGCTTGGCACCACTGAACTTTAAAAGAACAAAAACTGTGGTAGGTATTAGAAGAGAAAGAGAAAACAGAGAGATAGAGGAAGAATATATAACATAAGACACACATATGAAAAGACAGTAGAAGAAGAGATAAGAGTTCTTCATAACTCCAGAGGAACCAAAACAAAATAAAACTAGATCTGGCAATATGCACACATACACATGCACGCACACACACACACACACACTTGCTGTTATACATTCAGATGCTATAATTAAAATGAATAACACATAATATGTTTGATTAAAAAAAACGACCAGAATAAGATCGAACAAACTCTTCTGTTAAGTAATCTCTCTTTACAAAAATAATAAATAGCACACATTGTAATTCATCATCTTTCAAGATGTCCTATTTTCTTTCTAGAGAAGCTAACCAAAAACACAAATGAAAATTGTTCTCATATCTCTCATATTAAGTTTCATTGTTTTATGAAGTCTCATTTGTTTTCTGCCAACACCTTAAGATGCCTTACTTACATTTGACTTCTTGACACCAAGTGTTTTCAGCTGTATGTGACAGACACCTGGACTTAAAATCTCTGTCTCCTTTGGCCAGGAGAGTGTCTAAAATTCTTACAGGAGGTACTCAAAAAATAGTCATTGCATTGAAAACACAAATATTACTTTAATTAATGACTGACACAATTCAGTTCAGTTCAGTTCATTTCAGTCTCTCAGTCGTGTCCGACTCTTTGTGATCCCATGAACCACAGCATACCAGGCCTCCCTGTCCATCACCAACTCCTGGAGTCCACCCAAACTCATGTCCATTGAATCAGTGATGCCATCCAACCATCTCATCCTCTGTCGTCCCCTTCTTCTGCCTTCAATCTTTCCCAGCATCAGGGTCTTTTCAAATGAGTCAGCTCTTCACATCAGACTGACACAATCAGGTATGCATTTTTCTCTCTTACTTCCTGGGAAGGTTACATAAGTATTTTCACTATTTTTAGCAAGAAGTTTGCAAAATCTCAGACCTGATCATATGTTATTTTGGATAAGTGAAAATTAATAATTAAGGAAAAACTCTCACTAAACCTTATCAGGCAAAACTACTTTTATCCGTAATTTCATACCTAGAGATCAGTGAAATTTTCATTTATATATCTCTATTATTTGATCTGATGATAGCAATTGATGCAATTATATAATTATTTATTAATAATTTATTTTGACTAGGAATGAAAGATATATAATAAGTATATGTAAGATAAAGCTATTTATAAAGTACATCACTGTGTAGTTTTGATGTAAAAAGAAACATATAAAGCCAGTTTGGCAAGTAAGCTTACTTAAATAAAATGCATTATTCCATATGAATTTACCTATTGTGGTCTTGAAAGACTATTTGGAAAGGACACTTGAATGAGTATCCTTGTGTAGGAGCATCCCTATTCAGGCTGCATGTGCCCAGTAGCTTTGGTGGAAGAACTGGACCTTACATGAACGCAAGTCATATCTATCACCAGAGTTCAGTTCAGTTCAGTTGTGTCTGATTCTTTGTGACCCCGTGGATGGCAGCACACCAGGCTTCCCTGTCCATCACCAACTATCACCAGGGTTATTGGCACCTATCACATAGATAAGAGGTGGGGTTGGAGATTGAGGGGCTAGAGCCAGAGCTAGATGTGATCTGGGGCTTCACTGCTCAAGGACCATCACACCCCAATGGGGAAAGAGGCAGGTGCCTAGTTTCTTGAGCAGAAGCCCTGAGATTTGTGCACAGGCTGGGTCCACTCCTTTTAAGCATGTGCTTTCTTCCCTCCCAGCACAAACACCTCCACTCCAGAGGGGAGCACTGATGGAGTAAGAGAGGCTGCTGTGCACTTCAGTTTCCCTGATACAGTCAGAGACCCAGACCACATCTGATATACTGCCTTTGCAAGTGATAGTGATGGCTAGTCCCACCTGCTCTAGTGCCACTTGAGCCTCCTTTGCTTCTTAAGTCTGTGCTCTCCCGTCAGCTTTTGTGGCCCTTGCCCTTTGTGAGGAGTCATGCCCCAGAGCAGTGGGACTGGTGCAGGTGCTTGGCATTGGTCGGGACATGGGTTGTGGTGGTCTAGCTGCAGTCAGAACCCAGGACTGCTTCTTTTGCCCTGTCTTTGTAAGCATTAGAAATAGCTGCCCTCTCCCCACTCATATGCCCCTCCAGGTCAAAGCCTCATAGCTGAGCTCTCCTTTCGGCCATAGAAGTCCTGCCCCAGGGTGGAGCTGAGCTGTGAAGCAAGGGGGCCTCGAGTGGGCACCAGGCTCGGGCCATGGTGACCTAGGAAACTGGCCAGCATTCTGTAAAATTTTAACCTGTCCTCTCTGCCCTTTTTGGGGAGAAAGTGTGCATGTGCCCTTCTTACCAGTGGGATCCAGGCTTCCCACAGTTCCTACTATTCCCACTGGCCCTATAGCCAGCCCAGGGGACTCATCTTCCCGGTGTCAGATCCCAGGTATGTGGCACCTGCTCACTCCCAGGGAGGATCTTTGCTTTTGAAATTCCCCTACTCTTCTGAGTCTCCTCCCAGGGGCACAGGTCTCAACATAATCACTTCCCTTTCCTTCCTACTCAGTTATGGTTCATCAGCCTTGGTTGTGTCAGAGTCCTTCTGCCAGGTTCAGGTTAATTTTCAGCCAGAATTTTTCCACATGTTGATGTATTTTTGGTGTGTTTTGAAGGAGAGGTTAGTTCCACATCTCTGCCATCTTGATCTCTTTCTCTTTTTATTTTATAATTGCATTCCCCTGTGCTCTACTTTCTAGAAAAATATATATATCTTGGAATCTCTTACACAATCTTAATCTCATTTTTATAGCATACTGTTGCACTTTTCTTGAAAGTGATACTGTCTCTCATTTACCTTTCCTAGGATATCAGTTGTCTGATTTTTGTAATTTTCTTTTTGTTGTTGTTTTTTTCTTTTGCCACATATACTATTTCACACTTTATTTTGTTAAATTTGGAGAAGGTAATGGCACCCCACTCCAGTACTCTTGCCTGGAAAATCCCATGGATAGAGGAGCCTGGTAAGCTGCAGTCCATGGAGTCGCTAGTAGTCAGACACGACTGAGCGACTTCACCTTCACTTTTCACTTTCATGCATTGGAGAAGGAAATGGCAACCCACTCCAGTGTTCTTGCCTGGAGAATCCCAGGGACGGGGGAGCCTGGTGCGCTGCCATTTCTGGGGTCACACAGAGTTGGACACGACTGAAATGACTTAGCAGCGATAGCAGCAGTTAAATTGCATTGTTATCTAAAGGGAATTTTATTAATATTAGTCTAAGTTATCTGGACAGATTAAAATGATTCTCAGAGTTAACCATTAAGAAAAATGTGTCATTTGCTTGTTTATTGATTTTTAAGTCTATTCAATTTTGTTAGCATCACAATTTGGTGTCAGGGAATCAATTCTGATTACTGATTTTAATAATTGAAACTAAGGCAAGCTAACAGCTAAAACTTTTGCACACACACACAAACTCATATGCTGTCATATCTCAATAGGGTGACTAAATGCCTTCTTTATATATTTTCAATATTTCAGAATTGTTTTTTATTCCTTTTCATTAATGAATATAACTCAGATGAGAAAGCTATTTAACAAACTCTGAACTAGATATTGTATAAAATTGTGTTTTATAAAGGGTACAATTTGACTTTCTGTTCATTTTATTAATCTAATTGACTTTCATTTGATGATACAAATCAATCATTATGTTCTCATCCTTGATATAACATGTTTTTATTTTTTATTTTTCTACTGTTTTAACAAGAGGCTGGTGTGTTGGTTAAAGGCAAGAGAAATAAGAAAGGGGATTTAAAACATAAAATTCAGTGATGAAATCAGTTTACCAACAGAATTTTTGCACAATGAAAGTGGTCAAATTGAGGAGTTGCTAAGAGAATTAGATACGTATTCTCTTGTTTAAAGGAGAACCTTCTCCAGGATAGATCACATCCTGGGCCATAAATCTAACCTTGATGAATTTAAAATAATTGAAATCATTCCAAGCATCTTTTCTGACCATAATGCATTGAGATTAGATCTCAATTACAGGAGAAAAACTACTAAAAATTCCAACATATGGAGGCTGAACAACATGCTTCTGAATAACAAACAAATCACAGAAGAAATCAAAAAAGAAATCAAAGTATGCATAGAAACTAATGAAAATGAAAACACAACAACCCAAAACCTGTGGGACACTATAAAAGCAGTGCTAAGAGGAAAGTTCATAGCAATACAGGCATACCTCAAGAAACAAGAAAAAAGTCAAATAAATAACCTAACTCTACACCTAAAGCAACCAGAAATGGAAGAAATGGAGAACCCCAGAATTAGTAGAAGGAAAGAAATCTTAAAAATTAGGGCAGAAATAAATGCAAAAGAAACAAAAGAGACCATAGCCAAAATCAACAAAGCCAAAATCTGGTTCCTTGAAAGGATAAGTGAAATTGACAGACCATTAGCCAGACTCATCAAGAAACAAAGAGAGAAAAATCAAATCAATAAAATTAGAAATGAAAATGGAGAGATCACAACAGACAACACAGAAATACAAAGGATCATAAGAGACTACTATCAGCAATTATATGCCAGTAAAATGGACAACGTGGAAGAAATGGACAAATTATTAGAAAAGTACAACTTTCCAAAACTGAACCAGGAAGAAATAGAAAACTTAACAGACCCATCACAAGCATGGAAATTGAAACTGTAATCAGAAATTTTCCAGCAAACAAAAGCCCAGGTCCAGACAGCTTCACAGCTGAATTTCACCAAAAATTTCGAGAAGAGCTAACACCTATCCTACTCAAACTCTTCCAGAAAATTGCAGAGGAAGGTAAACTTCCAAACTCATTCTATGAGGCCACCATCACCCTAATACCAAAACTTGACAAAGATACTACAAAAAAAGAAAACTACAGGCCAATATCACTGATGAACATAGATGCGAAAATCCTTAACAAAATTCTAGCAATCAGAATCCAACAACACATTAAAAAGATCATACACCATGACCAAGTGGGCTTTATCCCAGGGATGCAAGGATTCTTCAATATCCACAAATCAATCAATGTAATTCACCACATTAACAAATTGAAAACTAAAAGCCATATGATTATCTCAATAGATGCAGAGAAAGCCTTTGACAAAATTCAACATCCATTTATGATAAAACCTCTCCAGAAAGCAGGAATAGAAGAAACATACCTCAACATAATAAAAGCTATATATGACAAACCCACAGTAAACATTATCCTCAATGGTGAAAAGTTGAATGCATTTCCCCTAAAGTCAGGAACAAGACAAGAGTGCCCACTTTCACTGCTACTATTCAACATAGTTCTGGAAGTTTTGACTACAGCAATCAGAGCAGAAAAATAAATAAAAGGAATCCAAATTGGAAGAGAAGAAAGTAAAACTCTCACTGTTTGCAGATGACATGATCCTCTACATAGAAAACACTAAAGACTCCACCAGAAAATTATTAGAGCTAATCAATGAATATAGTAGAGTTTCAGGATATAAAATCAACACACAGAAATCTCTTGCATTCCTATACACTAATAATGAGAAAGTAGAAAAAGAAATTAAGGAAACAATTCCATTCACCATTGCAACGAAAAGAATAAAATACTTAGGAATATATCTACCTAAAGAAACTAAAGACCTATATATAGAAAACTATAAAACACTGATGAAAGAAATCAAAGAGGACACTAATAGATGGAAAAATATACCATGTTCATGGATCAGAAGAATCAATATAGTGAAAATGAGTATACTACCCAAAGCAATTTACAAATTCAACGCAATCCCAATAAGCTACCAGCCATATTTTTCACAGAACTAGAACAAATAATTTCAAGATTTGTATGGAAATACAAAAAAACCTCGAATAGCTAAAGCAGTCTTGAGAAAGAAGAATGGAACTGGAGGAATCAACTTGCCTGACTTCAGGCTCTACTAGAAAGCCACAGTCATCAAGACAGTATGGTACTGGCACAAAGACAGAAATATAGATCAATGGAACAAAATAGAAAGCCCAGAGATAAATCCACACACATATGGACACCTTATCTTCAACAAAGGTGGCAAGAATATACAATGGAGTAAAGACAGTCTCTTTAACAAGTGGTGCTGGGAAAACTGGTCAACCGCTGGTAAAAGAATGAAACTAGATCACTTTCTAACACCGCACACAAAAATAAACTCAAAATGGATTAAAGATCTAAACGTAAGACCAGAAACTATAAAACTCCTAGAGGAGAACATAGGCAAAACACTCTCTGAAATAAATCACAGCAGGATCCTCTATGATCCACCCCCCAGAATTCTGGAAATAAAAGCAAAAATAAACAAATGGGATCTAATTAAAATTAAAAGCTTCTGCACAACAAAGGAAAATAAAAGCAAGGTGAAAAGACAGCCTTCTGAATGGGAGAAAATAATAGCAAATGAAGCAACTGACAAACAACTAATTTCAAAAATGTACCAGCAACTCCTGCAGCTCAATTCCAGAAAAATAAATGACCCAATGGACCAAAGAACTAAATAGACATTTCTCCAAAGAAGACATTTGGATGGCCAGCAAACACATGAAAACATGCTCAACATCACTCTTTATTAGAGAAATGCAAATCAAAACCACAATGAGGTACCACTTCACACCAGTCAGAATGTCTGTGATCCAAAAATCTGCAAGCAATAAATGCTGGAGAGGGTGTGGAGAAAAGGGAACCCTCTTACACCTTTGGTGGGAATGCAGACTAGTACAGCCACTATGGAGAACAGTGTGGAGATTCCTTACAAAACTGGAAATAGAACTGCCTTATGACCCAGCAATCCCACTGCTGGGCATACACACCGAGGAAACCAGAATTGAAAGAGACGCATGTACCTCAATGTTCATCGCAGCACTGTTTATAATAGCCAGGACACGGAAACAACCTAGATGTCCATCAGCAGATGAATGGATAAGAAAGCTGTGGTACATGTACACAATGGAGTATTACTCAGCCATTAATAAGAATACATTTGAATCAGTTCTAATGAGATGGATGAAACTGGAGCCGATTATACAGAGTGAAGTAAGCCAGAAAGAAAAACACCAATACAGTATACTAACACACATATATATGGAATTTAGAAAAATGGCAATGATGACCCTGTATGCAAGACAGCAAAAGAGACACAGATATGTAGAGCGAACTTTTGGACTCAGAGGGAGAGGGAGAGGGTGGGATAATTTGGGAGAATGGCATTGAAACATGTATACTATCATGTAAGAAACGAATCGCCAGTCTATGTCCAATGCAGGATACAGCATGCTTGGGGCTGGTGCACGGGGATGACCCAGAGAGATGTTATGGGGAGAAAGGTGGGGGATGGGGGGTTCATGTTTGGGAACGCATGTACACCCGTGGTGGATTCATGTCAATGTATGGCAAAACCAATACAGTATTGTAAAGTAAAATAAAGTAAAAATAAAAATTAAAAAAAAGAAAAAAATAAAGGAGAATAATAATTTAACAATGATATATTTTAAGCCCTGTCTTTGCAAAATTTTCCTTTTATCCAATTTTAAATAAAGTTTTTGGAATTTTGTATTAATCAAGACAATTTTCTGCTCCAAAACATGCAAAAGATTTATGAGTTTTGTAAAGCAATACAATAAACAATTCTATGCTAGATATACTAACACAGAAAATATATATTTATTGCAAATTAGGTTCAAACATAATCAATTCTTGAGAGACTTTTTAACAATTTCTTAGAATTCAAAATTACAATAAATTGCATTAAACTTTAAAAGGGATAATATCAATAAATAGGCAATTCCATTGCTTCTGTATCAGAAATCATTAGAAGAAAGTGATTAATGTAACTTACAAAGAGAATTATAAATATATCTTTTCTTCTGTGGAAAAACATTTATTTATATTTTAGTATCTGTGTTATTTCAAAGCATCATTGAATACTAGTTAGGGGAAAAGAATTTTAATTTTTTACATTATTCAATTTTCATATTCATATTAATGAAGTTGCTCCTTATACTAAAATCAATTGCCAAATTGTTCCTTCTGAATACATGTTCAATGCATATGGATCTTTAAAAATATATGCTTATGTGATACAGGGGAAATCTTGGATAATACTTGGATAATGAATATTAGTTACTAATTACATAAACTTATTATGAAATGCAATGAATGAGTGAGCATTGAAAAAAGCTGTGTTATTTGGATGTTATTCATGGCAGTAGTTTATGATAAAATTGAAGAGAAATTAACATCTCATTTCCTGATACAACTTTATTTTATTTTTATTTTTTATTGGATTATTATTGCTTTACATACTGTTCTTGGGGCTCTCGAGAAAAGAATACTTAAAACTCAACATTTTTGGCTTAAAACTCAACATTGAAAAAATGAAGTTATGGCATCTGCTCCCATCACTTCATGGCAAATAGATGAGGAAAAAGTGAAAACAGTGAAAGATTTTATTTGCTTGGGCTTCAAAATCATTGTGGACAGTGATTATAGTCATGAAATTAAAAGATGCTTGCTCCCTGGAAGAAAAGCTAACAGATTTAGGCAGTATATTGTAAAGCAGAGACATAATTTTTCCAACAAAGGTTCATATAGTCAAAGCTATAGTGTTTCCAGTAGTCATGTACAGATGTGAGAGTTAGACCATAAAGAACACTGAGCACTGAAGAACTGATGCTTTCAAATTGTGGTGCTGGAGGACTCGTGAGAGTCCCTTGGGTAGAAAGGAGATCAAACTAGTCAATCTTAAAGTAAATCAACTCTGAATATTCGTTGGAAGGACTGATGCTGAAGTTGAAACTCTAATACTTTGGCCACTGGATGCAAAATGTTGCCTCACTGGAAAAGACCCTAACGTTGGGAAAGATTGAGGACTGGAAGAAAAGGGTGTGATAGAGGATGAGATGACTGGATGGCATCACCAATTCAATGGACATGAATTTGTACAACTCCAGGAGATAGTGAAGGACAGGGAAGCCTGGTGTGCTGCAGTTCATGGGGTCACAGAGTCTGATACGACATAGCAACTAAACAACAAATTGCTTTACAATGTCATGTTAGTTTCTGCTGTACAACGAAGTGAATCAACTACATGTACACATAATGTTTCCTCCCTCTTGGATTTCCCTCCTACACCCCCATCCTACCCACCTAAGTCATGTGCTGATACAACTTTATATTGAAGAAAATGAAATGCATATAGGACTTATCTTACTCTCTTAGCTATGATTAAACAGTTCCTCTTACATGTGATTATTTTGTTAATTATATTTCCCTCCTTTGTGGTCATACTATCATGCTCTTTCTTATTTGTTTACAGTGTTGACTTGTATATATTTTGATTGATATCTGTGCAATTGGTCATTACATACATGGTAGATGGTCAGTATACAACTCAAATCATGAAAGAAGAAGAAACTTAGAAAATCTGCTTCGTGTTATACTTTTGACATTTTTATACTCTTTAAATGATAATAATGAAAATAAGAGTAATAATAAGGATACAGAATAGGAAATTAGAAGAACAGGTGTTTATGTGGTTGGTTCTGTGCTCATAACCAATATTCATCTCTCTCCTGCATAATCCATTCTTTTTCTGACCCCCTATCAGCATTTCTGCTGGTATAATTTGCACAGCTTGTGGGGTAATATAGGATTTCAAACCTGAATCTTGTGAATACCGGGCTACTGTGCCCTTGTCCAGAAATTTTTGCTGCAACTGCTCTTCTATAGCTGTCAGAGACCATGTCAGCAGCAAGAGTCACTTCAAAAATACCTTGAAATCCTGACATGTGTCTTAATAATTTAGTAGGAATTATGGCAAGGGTGACTTTCTTTCTAACTACTAGTTTACTGTTATAAGTCAAGATGGTAAGACCACTGCTATAGCTTTTGGTTTGTTCGAAACTTGATCATAACCTTTGCTACCAGTATTCTTGCATGGTAACTGTTGTTCTAGCCCAGTAAGTACAAATTTATTTTTTTGTAAACTGAGGAAGCACTTATTTCCCAAGGGAAGAGGGCTATTGCACAATCTTTGGCTTTTCAGATCTATGATTTTAGTTATGAGGCATATAGAACCTGAAAAACATGCCTTGGTTCTTTTTGATATATGGCATATCTTGAAAGAGAACATTTAAATTTATAGAATGTCACTCATAAATTGGCATCCTAATTGCACCTGCCAGAGTCATTCTAGTGTTCTAAGAAACCAGCAACATAGGGAGTAAAGATAGATTATGTTTCCTCTAGGGAATAAGGAGTCAAATAATTAATCTGTCTTCAAGTGACTGAATTATCTATGTTACAGCTTTTAATAAAATGCAGTGAAGACATGGCATTAGCCCTGGCTTCTCACTGATTGGCCATCACCAATAGGTGCTGATGGAAATAGATGCAGAATAAGGGATAGCCCAGAGATGAGCTCACATACACTTTCCATCTCTGCCACTATGGCTGCCCTTTGCAAAGTGTCATTGCACAAAATAGGAATGACCTAGCGACAGGAGCTGATGACCTCTATGAAAAAATCATTTGTCTATATTGTTGTTCAGTAGCAGACACTTTTCTGAGAACTGGCAAAAGATAAAAAAAAGAAAAAGAAAGAAAAGAAACAAAACTTTTTGTCCAGAGATCAATTGGCCAACTTCCCTGGCTCATAAAGCAAGGGAATTCCAGAAAAATACCTACCTCTATTCCATTGACTACACTAAAGCCTTTGAATACATGGATCATAACAAACTGTGGTATTCTCTTACAGAGATGGGAATACCAGGCCATCTTTCCTGTCTCCTGAGAAACCTGTATGTGTGTCAAGAAGCAACAGTTAGAGCCTTGTATGGAACAAATAACTGGTTCAGGATTGAGAAAAGAGTATGACAAGGCTGCTTATTACCACCATGTTTATTTAACTATTTATTTATTTATTTAGAGCTTATCATGCGAAAGGCCAGGGTGGATGAGTTACGAGCTAGAATTAAGATAACGGGGAGAAACATCAACAGTCTCAGACATGTGGATGATACCTCTCTAATGGCAGAAAGCTAAGAAGAACTAAAGAACCCCTTGATAAGGGTGAAGGAAGACAGTGAAATAGCTGGCTTAAAACTCAATATTAAAAAAATAAAACAAAACAAAACAAAAAACAAGATTATGGCATCCAGTCCCATCACTTCGTGGCAAATAGAAAGGAAAAAGGTGGAAGCAGTAGTGACAGATTTCCTCTTCTAGTCTCTAAAATCACTGCAGATAATGACTGCATCCCTTAAGTTAGAAGACGATTACTTCTTGGCAGGAAAGGTGTGACAAATGTAGGCAGTGTGTTAAAAAGCAAAGTAATCACTTTGCTGACAAAGGTCCACATTTGTCAAGGCTACAGACCTTCCAGTAGTCATGCACGGATGTGAGCGCTGGACCATAAAGAAGGAAAAGTGCAAAAGAACTGATGCTTTCGAACTATGGTGCTGGAGAAGACTCTTGAGAGTCTTTTGGACAACAGGAGATCAAACCAGTCAATCTTAAAAGAAATCAACTCTGAATACTCATTGGAAGGACTGATGCTGAAAATGAATCTCCAATATTTTGGCCACCTGATGTGAAGAGCTGACTCAATGGAAAAGACCCTGATGCTGGAAAATGTTGAAGGCAGGAGAAGTGGGTGGCAGAGGATGAGGTGGTTGGATAGCATTACCGATTCAACAGACATGAACTTGGGCAAACACTGGAGATGGCGAGAGACAGGGAAGCCTGGCATCTTGTAGTCCATGAGGTCATGAAGAATCAGACACAACTTGGCAACTAAACAACAACAACAACAAGTCTCCACATTTTGCTTTTGTTTTTGATCTTCCAGTCACACTCTCCTGGTCTCTAAGGCTAAGCATTTGCCGTCATTACATTATAAACATGAAATATCAATGTGATATTGATATCAATAACACATAATCTATGTTATGATGGTTAGAGTATGACAGTATTCATGTATATGTTGGAGGGAAAGTATATCTTAGATCTAAATCTTCATATATCATGAAATTCAACAGTTAAGACCTTTGAAAAATAGAAAGTGAATGCATTGTTAAAATGAATTTTAGGTTTTAAAAAAACATAAAATATTGAAAGCAGTTGCCTCAAGGATGTCAGAAATAAGAAAGAAAACTTTTCTTATTGCAATATGATTAATTTGCTTTAAAAATTACCTATGTAAGAGGCAAAACTATATGCTATAGTATAGAATTTTTTCTAAGACACGAGAAAACATAGATGTGAGGAAAATATATACTATCTACATATTAAAACATGTAGAGATACAGTATATATTAAGATATATAAATATATTTATAGTATTATTTTCTATTAAATATATATATAATGAGTGTTTATTGGCTTTGCAATCTCTTTGTGTATGTATAATACAGACATTAATATGTTAATGTTCTTTATGTCTTGAGAACATTTTTCAAAGTGAAGAATATATTTATTCAATTAATATGCTTTTATATTTTGTGGTTTTCAAAATCAATATGAATCGCTTTTGTAATTAAATGATAAAATTATACATATTTCAAAATCTGGCACATATGTTTTAACATTGAAATATTCTAGTTTTTCTAGAATACCTGAAATGGAGTTCACACATGCAAATGTACACATGCACTAGATATAAGAAAAATAAATTTTGAAGTAAATGGTGTTATTATTTGAACACCTATGTAAAATGGTGTATTATACAAATATTGTTTCATCTCCTGGCAAATAATCATTAGATGGTCTTTAAGGAGAGATCACTTATTTATTGACTATCTTAATAGGTCTTGATATTGATAATGGGAAACTAGGATTTCTCATTTGTATCTTTTATCTTGAGTATAAGAGAGGAAGATTTGACCATATTAAATTCTTGTAAACTTTTGATCTCTTCAAATAAATAACTTTGCTCCAAGATTTTCCCTAGCTTTCTGGCAAGCATGAAGGATTTTCTTTCATCTTTCCTTCCACTACATTATGCATTATTTGTATGAGCATACAGTTTCTATTTCATGATGGTTGAAAATACTTATATTACATATACTCAACAATTCATTCATTTATCATTGTCTCCTAAATACCATATGTAATGTCATTTCTGATGGACCTTATTTGAAGCTGTATATTGGAACTTTTATTAGCAATTTTGTACAGGACTCAGTGGTTCTGAATGGTAGCTTATGTGATAACCTTGTTGATAAATAATGGAAAGAGTACTTTGAACTAAATACAAGCTGTAGTTTCTCCCACATATTTTTTTTTTTTAACATTTGGTAAAGCAGTCTCAGAGTGCAGCAGTATATATCATTGAACTGAGAAAATCAGTGGCCTGAAAGATTAAATGGACAAAGAAGCTGTTAACTGTTCTTGATATCCTGATGATGCTTAAATATTACTTAAAGCATCACCTTAGGTATTTGAAAGGAAATGTTTACATGATTACATCTATATTAGTTATCTATTGCTGCATAAATATTCATCAGTGAATGATGTGACTTAAAATATTGCATGTACAGTAAATCTCCTACATACAAACCTTCAAGCTGTAAACTTTCAAAGATGCGAATGTGCATTCCATCAACATCAGATGTGAGTGACACTGCAGCTTGTCCTCTGTCTCCTGTTGCTAAAGATGTGATCCTTCAGCTCTACCATCTCCCACCTCCTCTCCTTCCTCCAGTCAGTAACTCTTCTTTCCTGCTCACTCAATGCCAGCTGTACATTTCAATGTACTATACTTATAAGATTAAAAATGTCTCCTTCATTTTCTGTGTTTCTTTTTTGTTTTTCTATGAAAAGTATCATAAACCTATTACAGAACAATACTATATGGCTGGTTGTATTAGTTGGGTACCTAGGTTAGCTTTGGAGAGAAAAACATTTTCAAAGAATGACATTAACTGTAGTTAAAATAATATTGTTTCTCAGAAGTTTATGAATGTATGAAATCTATTGATATAAATAGGATAATTTAAAGATTAAAATCAACATTTAAGTTTAAACTTTATTTTTTAGCCTTTAATAAAAATGTGATTTAAATATTTACAAAATTATTTTTCTTATACTCCAATTTACTAAAAATATCAAATAGCAATATATCAAATAGCAAACAGCAAAAATATCAAATATCAATTTTTCAGTTTTTTTTTTTAATCTGCAGAATTTCTTTATGTTTCTCTTTAAATCTCAGATCTAGATCTTTTTACTCTCAGATCTATTCGCTTGTTATTTTCCTAACCTCTATCAGAGGACTGTTTGTGCCCCACAAGTTTTTACACAAGTTTCTGTAGGGCAGGGACAAATTCTCTACCACTATCTCATGGTCTCTAGCTGGGCCTACAAATTAAAATGACACAAGACAGATTAAGAAGATAAAAACAATTTATTAAATTTTAACATGTGCCTGAGAGCCTTTATAAGAGAATGAAGTCTCAAAGAAGTGACCAGAGCAGAGAGCTTTTAAATCTTTTAGAAAAAGAAATAAAATATTTGTGAAGAATTAATAAAACAAAAGGATTTTGAATTGGGGGTATTGAATGGCTAAGTAATAACTAGGAGATAAGAGTTTGTTTAACAAGGCTGTTTGTAAGCTTTCTCAAACCCCAATTCCTCATCTACGTTGATAAGAATATTTTCCTTCTTCCCAGTTTAGGAAGAGTACATTTTACATGCAAGTTTTATCTCTTGCTTTCAGGAAGAAAAAGGAGGGTCAGAGTGTCCTTCCTGAACTTGATGTTTCTTAAATGCCTTTAACTAAAAATAATCAATATGTTAGATACACAGTGCGAGGTGACATATCTGGTTTCCTTCACTCTCTTTGCAAGCTGGTTCTTATCTGAGCTTGAACAATGCTTGAAACCATTAGAGGGACAAGGGAGAAGGAGCAGACTATGTTTTATCCTCTTTCCCTGCTGCTAGCACTTTATCCAGGACTTGCCATATCTTAGTCTATATGCTTCATATTCCACCCAATATATGTACCTTTGTTTTACCTTTCACCAAGTGACCCACAGGCTAAGTATAATAATAGTACAACTGACCTTTGTTTATTTGACCTGTTTTATATACTTGAGTGGATTTTGTTTAGCAGGATTAAACTAATGGATGCAGTTCTTGTTACTCTGAGTGGTCCCAGAAAACAGAGCATAACACAGGATTTTGAGGGTAGGTCAACCAGCTCTGAGTCTGAGCATTGTAATGCTCTCTAAAAATATGAAAGAAAGGACTCAAACATTAGATAACTATCCGTTATTGTTACATGGGTGGTGTAGCAGTTGAAGTCAAAGATTACGAATACTGAGTAATTACGATTTAGCAACTGACAGAGAACAAATTGTGAGTACAAATATTGTAGAATGGGCTGGCTGCTTCTGAATGATAAGCTGAGAGCTTTGACATCTGAACTAGAAGAACAGGCAGAGATACAGAGGGTTATACAGAGACATATAAGTAATATATTACTGTCTATAAGTTCAGGACACATAGATCTCCTATAGGCTGAATATGCGTGTCTTTGAATATTCATCTTCGAAATCCTAGTGCCTGGCCCTGGGACATTGTTAGGTAGAATGCTCATGAATCGCTCTTATGAAAAAAGGGATATCTGCTGCCATTTCTGCCACATGAGAACAAAACCAAAAGTCTATGACCTGGCACACAGCCCTCACTGCATGTGCTGACCCCCTGATTTTGGACTTTAATCCTCAAGAACTGTGAGAAATAAATTTCTCTTGTTTATAAACACCCCATCTATGGTATTTTGTTATAGAACCTGGAATGGACTAGGACAATACCTGAGCATCAAGCTCCAATTTGATCATGGCTGATGTTGAATTGCAACAATTAAAATGTAAACTTGCCAAATTTCTTAAGTGAATGTTATGGCTTTTGTACTGTAAGCTGAAGTACTTCAAAGATGTTGTATAGATAAATGAATTGAAGATCTTTGTAAAACACAAATCATTTATCTCTTAGACATATGTCTAAACCCAGGAGAACTGAAAATCTTGAGCAGAAAGACGTGGTCTGTGTACCAAAGGAACTGCGATATCTTGCAAGTTCTCATGGCAAGAACCTTATGAATGTGTATGGAAATGTGCTTTATGAGCATCACACTTGTTGTGGTGACCATTTCAGAATGAAAACTGAATTATTATGATGTATGTTGAAAGATAGTATGCTATTGTACATCAACTATACTAGAATAAAAAAATGAATATAAGGGTAGAGGACAAAGTTGAATTTGACTGAAATTATTAATAAACAGATTTAGAATTTAAAAAGTCTCTGGTGTCAATTCTAATTGTGTGTGTGTGTGTGTGTGTGTGTGTGTGTGTGTGTGTGTTGCGGGCTCCCATATCAACAAGCAATTCTGAAGACATCATTTTAGAAACTTAGTCACTTAGGCAGCTAGCAAGTAGCCCCAAGACATTGCTTGGTTCAGTGCATGAAGCCTGGATTTAACAGTGTCATGTCTACATCAAATGATATCAAGATGCCTGATCACCTGGTCTAATGTAGAGAAGTAAATGTGCAGGTGCTAATAATGTTTTGGGTTTATTATGGAAAATTCACTTATGTTCCACCCATAGGTAATCATGGAAAGGACACTGAGGATACTCTTTTCTCCAAGGCATTGATAAATGCATTAGTGATATGAACACCAGTGCTCATGGAAAACCTAGATTTGGGGTTTAAAAGTCCCTGGTACCAATTCTAATATGTGTGTGTATGTTGGGGGTTTCCCCATACCAACAAACAGTTCTCAAGTGACACATACTGGATGTCCTACAACTCAACTCAAGTTTCACACGAACTGCTTGGAGAGAGCATGTGACTCCACGGGTTGTGCTCAGTCCTACAAAATGACCCTGGACCACCTTCAGATGTCATTTGCAAACCCTTGTTGTTAAGCTACTTGCACTTCTGAAAACAAGCTACAAACCGAAGGTTCTCAAGACCTTCTTGGATTTCTTATGCTACTTGTGAGTTCATTTTGTCTCTTGTACTTATTCATTTCAGTCCAGTTCATTTCAGTAGCTCAGTCATGTCCGACTCTTTGTGACCTCATTAATCGGAGCACGCCAGGCCTCCCTGTTCATCATCATTTCCCGGAGTTCACTCAGACTCACATCCATCGAGTCCGTGATGCTATCTAGCCATCTCATCCTCTGTCGTCCCCTTCTCCTCCTGCCCCATATCTCTCCCAGCATCAGAGTCTTTTCCAATGAGTCAACTCTCCGCATGAGGTGGCCAAACTACTGGAGCTTCAGCGTTAGCATCATTCCTTCCAAAGAAATCCCAGGGTTGATCTCCTTCAGAATGGACTGGTTGGATCTCCTTGCACTCCAAGGGACTCTCAAGAGTCTTCTCCAACACCACAGTCCAAAAGCATCAATTCTTTGGTGCTCAGCCTTCTTCATAGTCCAACTCTCACATCCATACATGACCACAGGAAAAACCATAACCTTGGCTAGGTGGACATTAGTCAGCAAAGTAATGTCTCTGCTTTTGAATATACTGTCTAGGTTGGTCATAACTTCTCTTCCAAGGAGTAAGCATCTTTTAATTTCATGGCTGCAATCACCATCTACAGTGATTTTGGAGCCCGTGAAAATAAAGTCTGACACTGTTTCCCACTGTTTCCCCATCTATTTGCCATGAAGTGAAGGGACCAGATACCATTTTCTGAATGTTGAGCTTTAAGCCAACTTTTTCACTCTCCACTTTCACTTTCATCAAGAGGCTTTTTAGTTCCTCTTCACTTTCTGCCATAAGGGTGGTGTCATCTGCCTATCTGAGGTTATTGATATTTCTCCCGGCAATCTTGATTCCAGCTTGTATTTCTTCCAGTCCAGCGTTTCTCATGATGTACTCTGCATAGAAGTTAAATAAGCAGGGTGACAATATACAGCCTTGACACACTCCTTTCCCTATTTGGAACCAGTCTGTTGTTCCATGTCCAGTTCTAACTTTCTTCCTGACCTGCATACAGATTTCTCAAGAGGCAGGTCAGGTGGTCTGGTATTCCCATCTCTTTCAGAATTTTCCACAGTTTCTTGTGATCCACACAGTCAAAGGCTTTGGCATAGTCAAAAAGCAGAAATAGATGTTTTTCTGGAACTCTCTTGCTTTTTCCATGATCCAGCAGATGTTGGCAATTTGATCTCTGGTTCCTCCGCCTTTTCTAAAACCAGCTTGAACATCAGGGAGTTCACAGTTCACGTATTGCTGAAGTCTGGCTTGGATAATTTTGAGCATTACTTTACTAGCATGTGAGATGAGTGCAATTGTGTGGTAGTTTGAGCATTCTTTTGCATTGTCTTTCTTTGGAATTGGGATGAAAACTGACCTTTTCCAGTCCTGTGGCCACTGCTGAGTTTTCCCAATTTGCTAGCATATTGAGTGCAGCACTTTCACAGCATCATCTTTCAGGATTTAAAACAACTCAGCTGGAATTCCATCACCTCCACTAGCTTTGTTCGTAGTGATGCTTTCTAAGGCCCACTTGACTTCACATTCCAGGATGTCTGGCTCTAGATTAGTGATCACATCATCATGATTATCTGGGTCATGAAGATCTTTTTTGTACAGTTCTTCCGTATATTCTTGCCACCTCTTCTTAATATCTTCTGCTTCTGTTAGGTCCAGACCATTTCTGTCCTGTATCGAGCCCATCTTTGCATGAAATCTTCCCTTGGTATCTCTGATTTTCTTGAAGAGATCTCTAGTCTTTCCCATTCTGTTCTTTTCCTCTATTTCTTTGCATTGATCGCTGAAGAAGGCTTTCTTATCCCTTCTTGCTATTCTCTGGAAGTCTGCATTCAGATGCTTATATCTTTCCTTTTCTCCTTTGCTTTTTGCCTCTCTTCTTTTCACAGCTATTTGTAAGGCCTCCCCAGACAGCCATTTTGCTTTTTTGCATTTCTTTTCCATGGGGATGGTCTTGATCCCTGTCTCCTGAACAATGTCATGAACCTCCGTCCATAGTACATCAGGCACTCTATCTATCAGATCTAGACCCTTAAATCTATTTCTCACTTCCACTGTGTAATCGTAAGGGTTTTGATTTAGGTCATACCTGAATGGTCTAGTGGTTTTCCCTACTTTCTTCAATTTAAGTTTGAATTTGGCAATAAGGAGTTCATGATCTGAGCCACAGTCAGCTCCCGGCCATGTTTTTGTTGATTTTATAGAGCTTCTCCATCTTTGGCTGCAAAGAATATAATCAATCTGATTTCGGTGTTGACCATCTGGTGATGTCCATGTGTAGAGTCTTCTCTTGTGTTGTTGGAAGAGGGTGTTTGCTTTGACCAGTGCATTTTCTTGGCAAAACTCTATTAGTCTTTGCCCTGCTTCATTCTGCATTCCAAGGCCAAACTTGTCTGTTACTCCAGGTGTTTCTTGACTTCTTACTTTTGTATTCCTGTCCCCTATAATGAAAAGGGCATCTTTTTTGGGTGTTAGTTCTAAAAGATCTTGTAGGTCTTCATAAAACCATTCAACTTCAGCTTCTTCAGCGTTACTGGTTGGGGCATAGACTTGGATTACTGTGATATTGAATGGTTTGCCTTGGAGACGAACAGAGATCATTCTGTCATTTTTGAGATTGCATCCAAGTACTGCATTTCGGACTCTTTTGTTGACCATGATAGCTACCCCATTTCTTCTGAGGGATTCCTGCCCGCAGTAGTAGATGCAATGGTCATCTGAGTTAAATTCACCCATTCTAGTCCATTTTAGTTCGCTGATTCCTAGAAATTTGATGTTTACCCTTGCCATCTCTTGTTTGGCCCCTTCCAATTTGCCTTGATTCATGGACCTGACATTCCAGGTTCCTATGCAATATTGCTCTTTACAGCATCAGATCTTGTTTCTATCACCAGTCACATCCACAGCTGGGTATTGTTTTTGCTTTGGCTCCATCCCTTCATTCTTTCTGAAGTTATTTCTCCACTGATCTCCAGTAGCATATTGGGCACCTAATGACCTGGGGAGTTCCTCTTTTGGTATCCTGTCATTTTGCCTTTTCATACTGTTCATGGGATTCTCAAGGCAAGAATACTGAAGTGGCTTGCCATTCCCTTCTCCAGTTGACCACATTCTGTCAGGCCTCTCCACCATGACCCACCCATCTTGGGTTGCCCTGCACGCATGGCTTGGTTTCATTGAGTTAGACAAGGCTGTGGTCCTAGTGTGATTAGATTGACTAGTTTTCTGTGAGTATGGTTTCAGTGTGTTAATTGGTTATAAATCAGATATTTCAAAGAACACTTCCTTGGCTTTGACTTATTTTTAAGAGTGGCTCAGAGAGCTCAGAAAGATATTTTACTTACTCTATCAATCACCAGCTAATTTTACAAAGATATAACTTAGGAACAGTCAGGTAGAAGAGATGCAGAGGACAAGGCATGCACAAAAGGCAAAAAGCTTCTATGCCTGATAAAAGAGTGCTAGTCTCCCCAGATCTCCACATGGTCACCAACCTGGAATCTCTCCAAACCAGATCCTTTTTGAATTTTCATAAAAGCTTCATTACATAGTCATGGATTGATTAATTTATTGGCCATTGGTGATTTATTTAACTTCTAGCCCCTTTCTCCCCTCCATCCTCCCCTGAGGTTGAGGTAGGGCTGATAATAAAGTTCAAACTCATTAATCACATGATGGACTCCACTGATAACCAATTGCCATCATTAGATATTTTCCAAAAGTTACCTCATCAACATAACAAAAGACACCTTTATTGTTCTCCTCAGGACAGTAAAAGGATTTTATGAGCACTGTGCCAGAAATGGTGACAAAGACCAAATACATGTTTTGTTTTGTTTTCAATAAATTATACTATTACAGAGATACTGAGAGAAAATAGTACCACTTTAATGAAGTGCTTTTCAATAGAAACAGTTGCACCTTGGAGTGGCATTAAGTCAGATGACTCTGCTTAACTATTAGAGACAATTTGGGTATAACTGCAGGGAAGCATAGATGGAATGGTAATCTTTGACTTGACAAGAAATGATCTGTAGTTTATAGATTACAGTGCATTTTCACAAAGTCACCTGAATGCAACCACTCTGGTGGCCTAGAATTAGAGATAAATAGATATTAACACTGAATAGATTCTAATCCTTGAGTATACAAAATATCATGAGTGCCCCACTGGTCTAAGTGAATGTTTATGGAGGCTAAGTGGTAAATAAGAAAAAAAGATTTTCTTTTTTTACCAAGTTCTGTAGTACAGTGATTCTTAAATGGTATTAAGTGGTTTAACTAGACCTAGTTAACACATTTCAGAGTACCTGCATTAGGTGACTAAATTGTTGAAGAGTTGAGTAGAGGACCACTTCCCCCCAACCCCTGCCCAGCTGGCCAAGAATTTACCTTGTAGGCAAAAATGTCAAAATAGGAACAACATTTCTTTTCTGAAAAAAATTGGAGACACTGATGGTGAGATCTAAGATTTGAAAGATATAAGAGTGGTCATTTCTCTCTTATCTCTATTTCACTGATGGGTTTGGCTACTGCCAAATTCACATGGATTGTTTGTTATTAAACAATTAATCCTATGACAACACTAAATACTACTGCTATTTTTTATGTTGTCTTTTGACATATAGCAACATAGATCAACTCACTTCCTGGAAAGTGGTGAAAATTCTATTTTTCTCCAAAGCAATTAGCAAGAAAGAGAAGTAGGGATTTGCTTGTATCAGGTGGAAGCAACAGTATATCTTCCCTGTCTTATCTCAGGGTTATGACAGCTCTTAAGCTGTCTTAAAGTATTTAAAAGGGATCAATCATCTGAATATTCTACAGAGTAGCATGTTATTCCAATGTTGGTTACTCCAAATGATGGGATTTGGTAAGCAGAAAGTAGCTACTTACCATTCATTCTAGTAAAATGTTGATGTGCTAGTGGTAAAAAATTAGCCCAATGAAAATTCTGTTTCCTGTTAGATTACAGAAGTTTCTAGAGCTTCAGTGATTTTAAACATGCTGGGATAACAACTCCAAACTCAGAGGGGCTTGGCACTGCCTGACACTGAAAAAGTGGTAACATTCATCTTGTTTCTTTTCAGATTTTAGAAGCAATATGAACCGCATTGGGCTTCATGCTCCAACACACATCAATTAACTCATTAAAGCTATATATTTTCGAGTGGAGTCAAGAGAAAAAATATGGCTGTACAGAAAGTTCAGACTGAAGAGGAAATCTACTGAAAACTAAGCCTCATGAACCTGCAGATACAATGTTTCTCACACTGCCAATCATAAACAAAAGGTGCTTTATGGATCCTCTGGATGGCTCTGCTACGGTAATGATAGCTCAGACTCTGAGGACTTTGCAGCAAAATAATAGCCTCAGCCAGTGATAACAATTATCTTTTTGAAAGAGAGCTCTTGTCTTTTTACTAGGCCTTGATGGAGACTGAACATATAGCCATGTTACATCCCATGACTCTAAGCCCTGAGTTGACGTCAGCCAGTCAGTTCAGTCGGTCAGTTGAATCCAACTCTTTGTGACCCCATAAATCACAGCATGCCAGGCCTCCTTGTCCATCACCATCTCCCGGAGTTCACTCAAACTCACGTCCATCGAGTCAGTGATGCCATCCAGCCATATCATCCTCTGTCATCCCCTTCTCCTGTTGCCCCCAATTCCTGCCAGCATCAAAGTCTTTCCCAAGGAGTCAACTCTTTGCGTGAGGTGGCCAAAGTATTGGAGTTTCAGCTTTAGCATCAGTCCTTCCAATGAACACCCAGGGCTGATCTCCTTCAGAATGGACTGGTTGGATCTCCTTGCAGTCCACGGGACTCTCAAGAGTCTTCTCCAACACCACAGTTCAAAAGCACCAATTCTTCGGTGCTCAGCTTTCTTCATAGTCCAACTCTCACATCCATGCATGACCACTGGAAAAACCAACATACATTGAGTAAAACTTAACCCACTGAGCCATAAAAATTGTTTTCAGCATTAGTTTTCTGCTATAATATTAGAACAAGAACTAACACATTTGGAACTGTATTATTCACTAGTATACCTCTTAGTACTTTCACGACCAAGATAATGGGAATACACAGCAGTCCAATGAATTGAGGACCACTGAGGACACAGATTCTTCAAAATTAATGTTTGGATCACTTCATCAAGTAAAGAAACCTGGTGAGCTTAG
Organism: Budorcas taxicolor; assembly: GCF_023091745.1. Taxonomy (NCBI): domain Eukaryota; kingdom Metazoa; phylum Chordata; class Mammalia; order Artiodactyla; family Bovidae; genus Budorcas; species Budorcas taxicolor. The sequence goes on from NC_068926.1 coordinate 38,075,710, forward strand.
ATGCTGGCTGTGTGCAATTGGGGGATAAAATTTTATTAAATGACAACTATAACCTCATTGCCAGCACAAGTAATGAGAAACAGCAGCTAGATGTACTTAGACTACAGCTGTACTAACTAAAATGAGTTGTCTTCTTTTCCTGAGTTGTGGTACTTAACTACACAATTCAGAATTTGGAAGAGAGTTTGTACTTCAATCTGGTTTGGATATGGTGCCTAGTAAGAGTTTAAGTTTAAAACTCAACAATCAAAAAACTGAAACCATGTCATCTGGTCCCATGACTTCATGGCAAATAGATGGGGAAAAAATAGAAACAGTGACAGACTTTATTTTCTTAGTCTCCAAAATCACTGCAGATGGTGACTGCAGCCATGAAATTAAAAGATGCTTGCTCCTTGGAAGAAAAGCAATGACAAAACTAGACAGCACATTAAAAATCAGAGACATCACTTTGCCAAAAATGTCCATGGAAGTCAAAGCTATGGTTTTCCAGTAGTCATGTTCAGATGTGATAGTTGGACCATAAAGAAGGCTGAGTACTGAATAACTGATGCTTTTGAACTTTGGTACTGGAAAAGACTTAAGACTCTCTTGGACTGCAAGGAGATCAAATCAGTAAATCCTTAAGGAAATCAACCCTGAATATACATTGTAGGGACTGATGCTGAAGCTGAAGCTCCAATACTTTAGCCACCCGATAAGAGCCAACTCATAAGAAAAGACCATGATGCTGGGAAAGATTGAGGGCAGGAGGAGAAGGGCCAACAGAGGATGAGATGTTTGGATGGCATCATTGACTTAAGGGACATGAGTTTGAGCAAACTCCGTGAGACAGTGAAGGACAGGGAAGCCTGGTGTTCTGCAGTCCATGAGGTCACAAAGAGTCAGATATGACTGATTGACTGCACAACAACAAGAGTTTAAGTAAGTTTCTTAAAAGATGAGATCATCATCTTACAATAGATGTTCACCAAAAGTTAATTGTAAGCATAAAAGATTAAATAAAAATAATTTATGTAACAGAGTCATATAGTCACTAAGTTTCATTCATTTTTGAGTGTCATAGTAGGTTAAGAGTTTTTTTTTTGAATAGCAGAGTAATATTCGTTGATTGTTAACAGTAAGTTTTCTCGAAACATAACTTTATCCTATTCACTAATTTAGATATCTCCATGTACTCCCAAATGATTTTAGATTTTTTTAAAATAATAAACATTACTTTATTTTCTGACACCATTAAAAAACTGATTACATTAGCAACAAAATGTGTTACTTGAGTTGAAGTCAAGGGCAGTTACTCCCCAAAATGTTAAGTAAAATGGTGTACACCAGCAATAAAACACTAAATTTCTCATTGTCTTTACTACGTTTGATCTTCTGAACAATTTTGTTGAGCAACGTAAAAGACTACATGTATTTTGTCTTCAGAATGTAATGGTCTAATTATTTAAACAGATTATATTATAAACCTAAGTTGTGAAGTTGTTTACAGAGTTGGCCTTTTTTTCTCTCTCTCTAAATCAGTAGTCTAACAAGAATTAGAAACTCCTGATATCTTTTGGTCTATTTATTGTGAATATTTCTTAGTGTTTTCTAAATCATATATAAACATAATGAGTATGTTTTTTCATAAACATAATGAATATATGAAATTGTCAAAACCTATACAATATAGTAAAAAGTTAGATATCAGGGATATTTTATTTGGGGCTTAAATAACTTTTAATTGCTAAATCCATGGAAAAATATTTTCAGCATAATAGATCATAAAAACTGACTCATTTAAAGTGTAATATCAGTTAATATTAAGGTTTTTTCCTTTGGAAAGCTTTTTTCTTAAAGTAAAAATATGTTGATATAGCTGACAAGGAGATTTCTATAAGTTTTAAGTAACAGTCTTAACCTCTTTAAAGTTCATTAAAATCAATGAAGAAATTTATTCACAAATGGATAGACGAGTTCTTATCATGTGCAAGTAAACAAAGAATATGATGTAAAATTATCTGTGGTATACTCAGAAAATGTTTCTCTCCTGTCTCCATGACATTTTGGTTCAAAATATCATACTACTCATGAATACTTACTATTTGTAAACCACAGATTATGTTCAGAAATAAATGATGGCTATGGTTCCCAATTCTGTAAATGATTGTTAATCTTTGGTCTTACTTAGACTCAAAGAATGATCCAACAAATAGAGTGAACATGACATTTAAATCATCCGAAGATAATTCTGACAATGTTTGGGTGAAAGATTGAAATTTCCCAACATAGGCTAGTGCACTTCTCAAAGTTTTCTTTTCCTTTTTTAAGAAGTGAAAGGTTTCAGAGATCAAATCTGCTGCAGCATCCACAGAAGCCAATCTATTATCAACAAGAATGTCATCGCTCAGAATCACTTTATGTCTTGTCACTTCTGACATTCTCTCTGAAGCTAACTGTAGCAACAAGCTGCAGAGCTGACATTTATGCTTTTGTATGACTGCTCATGATGAGCAGTCCTACTCAAGTCAGCTGCCAAAAATACCAAAAAGGGATCAAAACATCTTCATTCTAATGATTAAGACAATCTAATAAATAAAATTTAATTACTGAAACCCATTGGGAAAAAGTATCTATAACCATAAGAATCATGCAAGTGGAGAAACCAACTTGACTTTCCTGTCACACAGATAGAAAAATCATGCAAATAAATATTTTACATGTTAAAGAAGTTTAAAGAATATTTTCAGTCCCCTTGTTACAATTGATTTTATTTATTTTTGAAACTATTGAAAGGGAGCTAAAGTGTATTGTTATCCAAAAAATATTTACAGTTACTGCAGATTTTTCCTTCCTTTAAAATGAAAGTGTGTGTGTGTGTGTGTGTGTGTGTATCTGTATCTCTGACATTACTAAATATCTTGTTAATTATTGCCAAAATATGTTTTTAATGTATGAATAAGTGAAAAAAATGATGTATGAAACAATATATGAACATCTGCAGTTTAATTATTGAATTTCTCCAAATCTTTAATTTGCTTTATACTTTTTCCTATAACATTCTACAGTCTTTTAAATCACTATCCATACCTTTTAGACATAACATTTTGGTGAATTTTTCCAAGAAAGAAAAGAAGTATATTAGATAGTCAACTAAAAGTTTGTTTACATAAAATAAAAACATCACTAACACAATCTCATTATAAAAACAATTCCATATAAAATATATCTTTACAATTCAGAAGTATATTTGCAGAGTGAAATCAAATTGCATATTATAATTTTGACTTAAATTTTGTGGAAGACTAATTTTTCCCCTGTATATGGATCCTTCCTTTTTATCCATATATTGGGCACATTTTAACTTACTCCAGTTCTTATTGAAATAATTATAATTTACAATGGAGGCAACTCTTTATTAACCTAAAATTGTACATCTCTAAAGGTAGAATTTTGGGGGATATCATATCACCTGAGTGTAATTAAGCATTTATTTCTGGGGTTTCTCCTAAATAACTATCTAGTCTTCATCTCACATAAACAGAATTCAACTTTTTAGACAGGTCTAGCCAGTTTTCTGTTTTCTGAAAAATTATGTGAGCCTTTACAGAAAAGTGTTGTGAAAGTGCTGCACTCAATATGCCAGCAAATTTGGAAAGCTCAGCAGTGGCCACAGGACTGGAAAAGGTCAGTTTTCATTCCAGTCGCCCAAAAAAGGCAATGCCAAAGAATGCTCAAACTACCACACAACTGCACTCATCTCACATGCTAGTAAAGTAATGCTCAATATACTCCAAGCCAAGCTTCAAGAGTACGTGAACTGTGAACTTCCAGATGTTGAAGCTGGATTTAGAAAAGGCAGAGGAACCAAAGATCAAATTGTCAACATCCATTGCATCATTGAAAAAGCAAGAGAGTTCCAGAAAAATATCTATTTCTGATTTATTGATTATGCCAAAACCTTTGACTGTGTGGATCACAACAAACTGTGGAAAATTCTGAAAGAGATGGGAATACCAGACCACCTGATCTGCCTTTTGAGAAATCTGTATGCAGGTCAGGAAGCAGCAGTTAGAACTGGACATGAAAAAACAGACTGTTTCCAAATTTGGAAAGGAGTACGTCAAGGCTGTATATTGTAACTCTGCTTATTTAACTTATATGCAGCGTACATCATGAGAAATGCTGGGCTGAATGAGGCACAAGCTGGAATCAAGATTCCCATGGAGTCGCAAAGAGTCTGATATGACTGAGTGACTGAACTGAACTTACAGATAACTCATGTTATAAAATTATTTGTTTTGTTAAAGACAGACTTTCTGTCAGAAAGAAAGAGAAGTCATTCTTTCTTCTTCATGAGTCATACAGACAAGTGGCACTTCAAAAGATTGTTTTTATAATTTCACACCCCGTTTGGAATAATTCTTTGTCACTATAGTTATTAAGCTCTTCAATGCAAAGGAGTTAGAATATAAAGAATCTGTCATGCAGCCTTGTGAACAAAATCATCCTCAGTATTGTTTTAAAGTGATTCATTACCCTAAGATTCATATTTAAGCATTCTATGTTATGACTGCAATCAAACTGGGTAATCTAATACGCTGAAAATGTCTACCATGCCATTTGATAGAATAACACTTTCAAGTGTTATCCTCCAAACAGCGTCTGGAATTGGTCTGCACAATAGAGAAAAATGATCAACATATGGTCATAATAAACCAGCTACTGTGATGGCATTAACTGTACACTGTATCATTATTCATGAAGATCCTATTTGAGGTTTTTTTTTTTTTAACTATAAAGTTAGGGAAAAAAGCTTGGAGAGATTTAGTAAATTATGAATGTGTACAATGGTAGAAAGAAATAACACTGATCCATCTGACTCCAACATTTTACATTTGTCAGTTTTGCTAGTGTGATGAACATTTATGCACACTACCTTGAAACACTCTAGCATGCCCTTTAGCATATATTCACTTTCTGGTGTGGAAGATTTTGATGCACAGTTGTGTATCAGAATTATATGCCTCAGTTGAACAGATAATAAGCCTAACTATTTTCATCCTGTGTGCAGTGCTGGAGCGAATTTGAGGAGATACCCCACATACAAAGGAGAAGCCCTAGCAAGATGGTAGGAGTGGCTAAATCACATTTAGAATGAAACCCCATACCTACCAGAGATGCTCAGAAGGCTCAAATATATGCTTGCTCCTTGGAAGAAAAGTTATGACCAACATAGACAGCATATTAAAAAGCAGAGATATTATTTTGCCAACAAAGATCCATCTAGTCAAAGTTATGGTTTTTCCAGTAGTTATGTATGAATCTGAGAGTTGGAATATAAAGAAAGCTGAGTGTTGAAGAACTGATGCTTTTGAACTGTGGTGTTGGAGAAGACTCTTGAGAGTCCCTTGGACTGCAAGGAGATCCAACCAGTGCATCCTAAAGAGATCAGTCCTGAGTATTCATTGGAAAGACTGACGCTGAAGCTGAAACTCCAATACTTTGGCCACCTGATGTGAAGAACTGACTCTTTGGAAAAGATCCTGATGATGGGAAAGATTGAAGGTGGGAGGAGAAAGGGATGACAGTGGATGAGATGGTTGGGTGGCATCACCAACTCAATGGACATGAGTTTGAGTAAACTCCGCGAGTTGGTGATGAACTTGCCAACTCGCAGGAGGCATGGCTTACTGCAGTCCATGGGGTCACAAAGAGTCAGACACGACTGAGTGACTGAACTGAACTCATCTTCATACTAAGTGTCATTGGTTATAGAGGGCATAAGACATCGTGTTAGACAAAGTTTTATCATTTTCAAGTTTATATGCACTCTTTCTCTGTCATTGTTGTATGTGTTTGATTTGTTGTTGACTGAATAATTTATGTACATCCTGAAATATCCAAAGTATATCTATAGAATGCCTTACCTGCAGAAATTTTGTCTTTTTGTATGTTAGAAGAGTTCTGAGAAAAAAGTATGATGGATCACAATATTCTACTTATATATTTTATTTATTACTCATTTTAAATAATCTATAAAAGATGCAATATAGTTTATCACATGCATTTTATAATCCTTGAGTCTCAAAGAACCCTATCAACCTTTGTATATCATCTCCGGCTTTACTCACTAAACTCTTAAATCACTGCTATTTTTTCAAAGTCAAGAAATATCTTTCATACTTAAGGGCCCTTACACATACTGCTTCTGCAGCATAACATATTCTTTTTTCTTCCTATATTTTTCATCAGTATGTCACTTTCCCCAATAATCATTCCATAGTCATCCTACATAAAGAATCTATTACAGGCACTCTTTCGTTTTTACCATTGCACTTCAACTTCTTTAATCAATATATAGGGTCATTGAGGTTTCTACTTCTTGAGTCAGTTTAAATATTGTCTGTTTAAAAGAATTTGTCAAAAGATATTAGCCACTAGTAATTAAAATAAATTTGTTTATAGTGCTCCCTTTTCTTCTTTTTACTGCTTATTGACTTCTGTTGTAAGATCTGTTTCATCTTTAATTTCAGTAATTTACATAATCTCCACTTTTTTTCTTTTATCATCTAGTTAAATGTTTACCAAATTGTTGACCTTTAAAAATGTGTTTTATTGATTTTTCTTTATTTTTGTCTTTCTTATTATTTATCTTCCATTTAATTTTCTATGGTTTTTCTAATTTACTAAGGTGGAGTCAGATAATTATTTTACACATTCTTTATCTATTTTAACATTTAAAAATAATTTCCCCTTAAATGTTTCTTTATGTACATCACAAATATGAATATGCCATATTTTCTTTATCAGTCAATTCAAAATATTTTCTAATTTCACTTGTTTTTTTTTTTCCTTGACCCACTGTCTATTTAGAGTAGTATGCAAAATATGTGTAGTTTTCAACACTTTTGTGATTCTCTTTTTCTCAGTGGATAGTCTAGAATGATTTCAATAATTTTATATTTTATTTTCACCTGGTCTTTCCTGATCAATTCACATGTGCAATTGAAAAGAATATTTATTCTACTTTCATATGGTAGAGTCATGTGTATGTATCAATTAGGTCAAATTGATGTCTTTTATAGCTTTTTTATTTTATAAACACTTTTCAATTTCTAAGAGAAAGTTGTTGAAATCTTTAAATACATTTTGCACTTTTTTCTATATGTTTTTCAGTTTCAACTTCTGTATTTTCAACTTTTTCATCAGTAGCATATGAATTAAAATTTTTTTGTTAATTAATTTCTTTATTATGAAATGTCCCTTTACACCATATAATATTCTTATTCTAAATTATACTTTAAATTATGTTTACAGAGCCAGTCTTGATTTTCAATGATTGCTGTTTGCATGGAACTTCTTTTTCATCCTTTCAATTTAACCTATTAAATATAACTTGTTTACATAGCCTCACAGATACTTCATTCTAACTCGTGTGTTTTACATATATATATATGTATTTAAATTCATATATGTGGGATGTTTATTTTTTTAATTTAAATTTATTTATTTTAATTGGAGGCTAATTACTTTACAGTATTGTATTGGTTTTGCCATATATCAACATGAATCCACCACGGGTGTACACGTGTTCCCCATCCTGAACCCCCCTCCCACCTCCCTCCCTGTACCTTCCCTCTGGGTCATCCCAGTCTACCAGCCCCAAGTATCCTGTATCCTGCATCGAACCTGGACTGGCGATTTGTTTCTTATATGATATACATGTTTCAATGCCATTCTTCCAAATCATCCCACTCTCTCCCTCTCCCACAGAGTCCAAAAGACTGTTTTATACATCTGTGTCTCTTTTGCTGTCTCGTATACAGAGTTATCGTTACGACCTTCCTAAATTCCATATATATGTGTTAGTATACTGTATTGGTGTTTTTCTTTCTGGCTTACTTCATTCTGTATAATAGGCTCCAGTTTCATCCACCTCAACTGTATTCAACTGTATTCTTTTTAATGGCTGAGTAATACTCCAATGTGTATATGTACCACAGCTTTCTTATCCATTCATCTGCTGATGGACATCTAGGTTGCTTCCATGTCCTGACTATTATAAACAGTGCTGTGGTGAACATTGGGATACACATGTCTCTTTCAATTCTGGTTTCCTCGGTGTGTATGCCCAGCAGTGGGATTGCTGGGTCATAAAGCAGTTCTATTTCCAGTTTTGTAAGGAATCCCCACACTGTTCTCCATAGTGGCTGTACAAGTCTGCATTCCCACCAACAGTGTAAGAGGGTTCCCTTTTCTCCATACCCTCTCCAGCATTTATTGGTTGTAGACTTTTGGATCGCAGCCATTCTGATTGGAGTGAAATGGTACCTCATTGTGGTTTTGATTTGCATTTCTCTGATAATGAGTGATGTTGAGCATGTTTTCATGTGTTTGTTAGCTATCTGTATGTCTTCTTTGGAGAAATGTCTGATTAGTTCTTTAGCCCATTTTTTATTTGGGTCATTCATTTTTCTGGAATTGAGCTGCAGGAGTTGCTTGTACATTTTTGAGATTAGTTGTTTGTCAGTTGCTTCATTTGCTATTATTTTCTCCCATTCCGAAGGCTGTCTTTTCACCTTGCTTATAGTTTCCTTTGTTGTGCAGAAGCTTTTAATTTTAATTAGGTCCCATTTGTTTATTTTTGCTTTTATTTCCAGTATTCTGGGAGGTGGGTCATAGAGGATCCTGCTGTGATTTATGTTAGAGAGTGTTTTGCCTATGTTCTTCTCTAGGAGTTTTATAGTTTCTGTTTTTATGTTTAGATCTTTAATCCATTTTGTTTATTTTTGTGAATGGTGTTAGAAAGTCTTCTAGTTTCATTCTTTCACAAGTGGTTGACTAATTTTCCCAGAACCACTTGTTAAAGAGATTGTCTTTTCTCCATTGTATATTCTTGCCTCCTTTGTCAAAGGTAAGGTGTCCATAGGTGAGTGGATTTATCTCTGGGCTGTCTATTTTGTTCCATTGATCTATATTTCTGTCTTTGTGCCAGTACCATACTGTCTTGATGACTGTGGCTTTGTAGTAGAGCCTGAAGACAGGCAGTTTGATTCCTCCAGTTCCATTCTTCTTTCTCAAGATTGCTTTGGCTATTTGAGGTTTTTTGTATTTCCATACAAAATGGATTCCTATTCACTATATTGGATTTTGCTGTCTTTCTTAAAATAATTTTGACTTTTTTGTCCTTTTTAAAGTTTTTTTTAATATAAATTTATTTATTTTAATTGGAAGCTAATTACTTTATTTTGAAGATTTTTATTTTTTAATTTATGGATCAGTTTGACTTTTTCAGGTTTTTCTGTCTTTTTTCTTTCATTTTTGGCCAGATTAGAATATGCTTTATAGATTTGAATCTTGCTTCAAAATATTTCACTTTTTGGGGTGCCTGCTAAATACCCTACATGTTTTAATTAATCCTCTCCACTCTGGTGGAAATTCACATGTTTCCCACCCATAAATCTTTTCAGTAACTATTCATTTTCTGGTTTTGAAGTAAATAAGAAAAGCAGGCAAAGTTAATCTCATGATTCATGTTTCCCTATCATAGTGTACCTTTATTTCATACAACTGTTATTTCCCTTTTGTAACTCTACTCGGCACTAATATTGTATATTACATGTTTTTTATGTTGCCTTTTTTTTTTTTTTTTTTTTTTTTTTGCTTTATATTCTTCTGTTGACTTGAAATTCTGGAAATTTTATGTTTTGAGAGAAAGTTTATAAATCTCTCTAGAATCTAGATATATTTAAAGTGGAAATAGTAGATAAACATTGGATATATAACTGAATGAAGGAAGAAATTATTTGTAATGATTGCCAGGAAGGAAAAAGAGAAATATATAAAAATGAATAAGATGAGAAATGTATCTTCTGAAGATTAATGTACCAAAAATGCCAGGGCTGCCATAATACACTGAGTGGCTTCAACAACAGAAATCTATTTTCTCACAGTCTGGTAGTCTAAGACCAATATGTAAGCAGGATTGGTTCCTTCTGAGAACTCTGAGTTAGAATCTGTTCTGCATCTCCTCCAGCCTCTGGTAGGACCCTGGCAATCTTTGTCATTCCTTGGCTTGTAAAACAACCACTCCACTCACTGACTTCATCTTCATATGGTGTTCTTTCTGTATGTTTTCTGTGTCCAAATTTCCTCATTATTTAGTGACATTATTTATCTTGGAATATAGTCCAGCCTATACACCTCATTTTTTAAAATCTTCAAATGATGAGGCTTTTAATTGCTAAATATAAAAAATGAAAAAATAACTTGCACAGACTTCATATACCTCAGAACTATAAAAATCAAGACAATTTCCAAAAAGTCTCAATATATAGTCTCAGAGACTTATGGGACAACATTAAACATAGCATTCAAATTATAGGGATCCGAGAAGAAGAAGACAAAGGGAAAAGCCATGATAAAATATTTGAGGACACATATTATTCAAACTAGCAAAAACTAAACACAAAGAACACATATTAAAAACAGCAAAGGAAGAGCATCAAATAACATACAAGGATGTCCCCATAAGACCAACAGCTGATCGTTCAACAGAAATTCTACAAGCCAGAGGGGAATGACAGAACACACTTAGAGTGATGCAAGGGAAAAGCCTACAACTAATATTACTCTGTCCAGCAAGAATCTCATGCAGATTTGAAGGAGAAATAAAAAGCCTTACAGACTACCAAAAGTTAAGAGAATTCAACACCCCCCAAATCAGTTCTTCAACAAATGGTATAGGGATTCTAGGTGAAAAGAAGAGAACTATAAAAACAAACCCAAAACAATATAGTAAATGGTAATAGCATCATGCTGCTGCTCCTGCTAAGTTGCTTCAGTCATGTCCGACTCTGTGCGACTCCATAGACAATAATTATCTTAAATGTAAGTGGGCTAAATCTCCAACCAAAGATTGGCTGAAGACATAGGTTGGCTGAAGAGACAAGACTCCTATAAAACAAGACCCTTATAAAAGTTACCTATGAACCTCATTTAAACTTGATTTTCTATGTACATTCTGCCCTCTGCATTCATGGGTTGAACAACTATAGATTCAGCTAATTGCAGATGGAAAATACTCAGATGTTTTAAAGCAAAACTTTATTTTTCCACAGGCTGGCAACTATTCACATAACATTTATATATATTTACAACTATTTACAGAGTTTTTTATTATGTTAATCATCATAAACAATTTAGAGATGATTTAACATACATAGGAGCATGTACATAGGTTATATACAAATACTAAACCATTTATATAAGAGACTCAGTATCTACAGGGGTCCTGAAACCAATCCTCTGAAGATGCCAAGGGACAACTGTATCGACCTTATCTAAGGTCATATTTCTAGGTAGTGGGGATTAGGAGTTAAGAATATGAATTTGGAGGGAAACAACCCCTTAAAAATTGTTCAACACATTATATATAATAATATAAAGAAATTAATAAGTAAGAATTGATGTAAGGGGTGTGTCCCACATATTCTAGTTTTTAATAAAGCATCAAAGAGATACAAATTTCTAAATGAAAATATTTATGGTATAATTTTTTTAATATCATACTTTATCATGAACATTAAGAAAAATATGATATTATCACAGAAAACAGAATGGTAATGAGAATACATTGTAATTGGATTATAATGCAATACTTCAGTTTTGGGGAATTCAACAAAGTGCTATTTTAGGAAATGAAAGTGAAAGATGCTCAGTTGTGTACAACTCTTTGTGACCCCATGGACTGTATGCTCCAGGCCAGAATACTGGAGTGGGTAGACTTTTCCCTTCACCAAGGATCTTCCCAAGCCAGGGATTGAACCCAGGACTCCTATTTGCAGGCAGATTCTTTACTAGCTGAACCACAAGGGAAGCTCCATTTTAGAGAATATTGTAGGTTAAAAGAATAACAACTTTCAAATCCTAGCTTTATGTATTGTAGCATAGTTACACACTACTTTAAATAATAATAATGTCATCAAGAATTAAAAAAAGCAAAAAATATTCTAGCTGTTCCCTTCTCAAGGAGATCTTCCCAACTTGATCAAACCCAAGTTTCCCATATTTCAGGCAGATTCTTTACCATCTGAGCCATCAGGGAGCTCACTCATAGGTCTAATCAAAGTAAAATCAAAGTAAGTCTCAATCTGAATTTACTTGTGATCTAAAATTTATCATGGCTAAAAATACTCACAGAGCATCTAGCAGTGTCTCTTATGCTTTAGTTCTGAAATTATAATTTTATTTTTATAAAATAACAAAAAATCCTTTGTTGTTGTTCAGTTGCTAAGTCATGTTCTACTCTTTGGATTGCAGCATACCAGGCTTCCCTGTACTTTACTGTCTCCCAGAGTTTGCTCAAACTCATGTCCACTGAGTCAGTAATGCCATCCAACCATCTCATCCTCTGTCACCGTCTTCTCCTCCTGCCCTCAGTCTTTCACAGCATCAGAGTTTTTTCCAATGAGTTTGATCTTCATATCAGATGACAAAAGTATTGGACTTTAGCTTCAGCTTCAGTTCTGCCAATTAATATTTAGGGTTAGTTTCCTTTAGGATTGACTGGTTTGCTCTCCAAGGGACTCTCAAGAGTCTTCTCCAGCACCACAATTTGTGTGCATCAGTTCTTCGATGTTCAGCCTTCTTTATGGTCCAACACTCAAATCTGTACATGACTACTGGGAAAACCATAGATTTGACTATGTAGACTTTTGTTGGAAGTGATGCATTGGCATTTTAATGTGTTGTCTATGTTTTTCATTATTTGTCAATAAAATAATAATTATTTTATCCTTTATGTTTTATAGCATTATAATGCAAAGCATTGTCCCTTGTGTGCATATGACAAAATTATGACTGAAAGATAATGCAGCACATTTCTTAGACTATTTCAATAGTAGCTACCTAAATATCTAAAGCTTGTTTTAAATCTTATTTTATGGTTGACAGAATTTTACAAAGTAAAATTTCCTGCATTTTACAAAGTAAAGCCTCTGTCCAAAAATTGTATTTCTAACTTATTTCCTGTGTGTATCCATTAGACAATGAGGATGGTAGAACCATCCATCTTAAATTTATATTTCACTTTTTGTTAATTATATGTGATTTCTGTAACTTAAAGACAAAGACATTATAAATTATATCTACATACTTCACAAAGTTTGTCACTTTTTTCCTATCAGTGGATGTATGTCCAGTCATTCATTGTTGTTCATTTGCCAACCTGTGTCCACCTCTTCATGACACAATGGGCCTCCCTGTCCCTCACAATCTCCCGGAATTTGCATAAGTTTGTGTCCATTGCATCAGTGATGTCATCCAACCATCTCATCTTCTGTCACCCCCTTCTCCTTTTGCCTTCAATCTTTCCCATCATCAGGGTCTTTTCCTGTGACTCAGCTGTTCACATCAGGTGGCCAAAGTACTGGATCTCAGCATCACGTGCCGTGATGTTAGTGTTTTAATACTGAGTTAAAATATGACTTCTTACTTTCCTTTTTCACCCTCTCAAGAGGTTCTTTAGTTACTCTTTGCTTTCTGCCATTAAAGTGGTATCATCTGCATATCTGAGCTTGTTGATATTTCTCCCAGCTATCTTAATTCCAGTTTGCAACTCATTCAGCCTTGCATTTAGCAAGTTATGCTTTGTGTATAAAAGTTAAATAAACAGGGTGACAATAAGCATCCTTACCGTTTTCCTTTCTCAGTCCTGAACCAGTCAGTTTTTTCATAGAAGGTTCTACCTTTTGCTTCTTGGCCCACATGTGGATTGCTCAGGAGACAGGTAAGATGGTCTGGTATTCTCATCTCTTTGAGAGATTTCCACAATTTGTTATGATCCAGTTTTTGCTTGTCTGTAAAGCTTTTGATTTCTCCTTCATATTTGAATGAGATCCTTGCTGGGTACAGTAATCTGAGCTATAGGTTATTTTCTTTCATCACTTTAAGTATGTCCTGCCATTCCCTCCTGGCCTGAAGAGTTTCTATTGAAAGATCAGCTGTTATCCTTATGGGAATCCCGTTGTGTGTTATCTGTTGTTTCTCCCTTGCTGCTTTTAATATTTGTTCCTTGTGTGTGATCTTTGTTAAATTGATTAATATGTGTCTTTGGGTGTTTCCCCTTGGGTTTATCCTGTTTGGGACTCTCTGGGTTTCTTGGACTTGGGTGATTATTTCCTTCCCCATTTTAGGGAAGTTTTCAACTATTATTTCAAGTATTTTCTCATGGTCTTTCTTTTTGTCTTCTTCTTCTGAGATTCCTATGATTCAAATGTTGGGGCATTTAACATTGCCCCAGAAGTCTCTGAGGTTGTCCTCATTTCTTTTAATTCTTTTTTCTTTTCATTGTTTTCTGTCAAACCTCAGCGTGAATCATCCACAGGCACACATGTGTCTTCTCCCTCTTGAATCTCCCTCCTATCATCCTCCCCATCCCACACCTCTAGGTTGATACAGAGCCCCTGTTTGAGTTCTTTGAGATATACAACAAATTCTAATTGGCTATATACTTTATTTACGGTAATGGAACTTTTCATGTTGCTCTTTCCATAAATCTCACCCTCTCCTCCCCTCTCCCCATGTCCATAAGTCTGTTCTCTGTGTCTATTTCTCCATTGCTACACTGCAAATGCTATCCTTCTTCCTGTCTTCTGAAAAATGCTGATATTATTAGTACATATAAAACAAGGTTATTATAAAAATTAAATGAGTTAATGTTTGTAAAGCTCTGAGAAAAGTGTCTGTCATAAATGGCTATGTAACTGTTTGCTAAACAAAAATACATAGAGTCCTTGAGAAGTTAACTTTCTCTTGTTCTTTGTCCTTTTGATTGCATGCTTTTTCTAGATGCTTTTCTGTCTTTCTTTCAGTTAAATATATTCACAGTTAAGGAATAAAAATAATCTAAAGCTCTCCATGGTATAAAAAATATGTAAGGGCCTCGCCTTTACACTTTTAACATTTTCATGCAACAAACTACTATGAACCCATAAAAAAGTTATGTGCAGATAAAATCTATTGCCTTTTAGGAACTTATAGGAGAAAAGAACAAATAAAGATATAATGTTATAAGTATTAAAAAGCAACAACAAAACTTGATCAGCTGAGAATACATGATATTTGTGTCTGGAAAAATATCAAGAACAGATTTATATTGAATATGGCATTTATCCAAATCTTAAATGATAAAGAGGACATTAAATGACAAGCACAAGATAATTCAATGTGACTAGAGTGTGTGTTATCTAAGAATGTGTAGCAATCAGAGAGCTGCAACTAAACTGAATATTATTTGAATACATAAATACTTCTCATGGAGTGCCTACCATGAACCATTATTTTACTGTGTACAAAAATAGAACCAGCTGCAAGTAATGGAAAGTAAATTTTTGATGGACTATACAGGGATCTATTTTATATCTCACATTGTGTTATATCAAAACTCTATATGGAAGCTGGCATTGGTAGCTGTAAAAAAATTCTTTGAAAAATAAGTTTATTTCTATCTCTTCTCTTTGTCAGTCTTAGAATATTAGCCTTATTCTTCATTCCTGTTGTCTTATGAATGTACTGAAGTCTGATAGATATATAGATTTTCAAATCAAGAAAATACCAAAAAAAAAAAAAAAAAAAAAGAAAAGAAAAAGAACTTAAGAACAGTACCAGGTACATCAATAATCTTTTATAAAATATGATTCTTGGTATTCTTTTTGATTCTCCCCTGCCTTTGGCATAGAACAATCAATAATATTTCAGTGCCAAGTTACCTTATAAATAATTTCCCAAAGTTACTCAGCAGCATTCCACTCATTGTCTCATAGGTAAAATAGAATAGCTTCCCTTAGCTGAAAGGAGGCTGACTAAATGATTATTTAGCTGGTCATATTTCTGTCCCAACAAAGTCAGGGAGAAAGGACAATGGGCATTAGATAGAATTGCCTTGCTGTGCTTCAATTTTTGCTAACAAAACTATAAGCTTGCTAAAAATACTAAAAGTGATTTTCTCTCATAAATCATTTTCTTTTCTTTCAATAAATGTTTCCTTTCACTTCATGGCTCTTCTATCAATTATAGAATGAAGGAGTTTGCTTAATATGTGAAACTCACTGCTCTGAATTTCAAAGGATTTGAGTCAAATCTCTTATCTTAGAAGATATTGAGGAATTGTCCATCCTTCAGTTCAATATGTATTTTAAATGACACACTCTAAATTTGGGACAAAAGACATGCAGTTCCAATTAAGCCAATTAAAAACCCGTGCTGCTTAGTTTAGTCCCTAAGCCATGTCTGACTCTTTTCAACCTCATGGACTGAAGCCTGCTAGGCTCCTGTCCATGGGACTTCCCTGGTAAGAATACAGGAGTAGGTTGAAATTTCCTTCTCTTGGCAGTGTCATAAATTTTCCATTATACATTTATATATATATTGCTAATTATATGTATGATATTTATTTGTTTCAAGCTTTCTTTCTCACAATGAAGATCATGGCTAAATCTTCACTGACTTTTTCATCTAATATCTTTGTGCTTCTTAAAAAACGTGTGCATTTAACAATAATAAGAATAATACTTTAAATGATCCTTCAAACTTTCATGTCACCCAATTATCAGTAAAATGTTGTCAACACTAGAAACATATGTGAAACCTTTGTACTACACACTATCTGCCTGTGCTCTTATGGCAAGTGCCATGTGTTTAAAAAAAAAAAGCAAAAGCAAGATATGAATAGAAATAATAGATTTTCCATACTAAGCTAATATCTGAATAGCATATTTACAAATTTGTTGTTGTTTAGTCTCTAAGTCATGTCTGACTCTTTGTGACCCTATGGACTGTAGTCTGCCAGGCTCTTCCGTCCATGGGATTTCCTAGGCAAGAGTACCAGAGTGGGTTGCCATTTCCATCTCCAGGGTATCTTTCTGACCCAAACATCAAACCTGGGTCTCCTGCATTGGCAAGTGGATTCTTTACTGGTGAATCACCAGGGAAGCCTATACACAAATAGTTTATAGGTATTAAGAAAAATGGACTGCAAGGAGATCAAACCAGCCAACCCTAAAGGAAATCAACCCTGAAAATTCATTGGAAGGACTCATGGTGAAGCTGAAGCTCCGATAAATACTTTGGCCACCTGATGCAAAGAGCTAACTCAAGACTCTGATGCTGGGAAAGATTGAGGGCAGGAGGAGAAGCGGATGACAGAGGATGACATGGTTGGATGGCATCACGGACTCGATGGACATGAGTTTGAGCAAGCTCTGGGAGTTGTTGATGAACAGGGAAGCCTGGTGTGCTGCAGTCCATGGGGTCACAAAGAGTGAGACCTGAGTGAGTGACTGAACTAAACTGAATCAAGAAATACTCTCACCTTACTTCACTTAGTATAATTTTTAGATCCATCCATTTTGCTGTAAATAGCATGATTTTTTTCATTTATATGACTGAATAATATTCCACTGTAAATATGTATTATATCTTTTCATCTGTCAATGGACATTTATGTTGCTTCCAAGTCTTGGTTATTTTTAAGAATGTTGCAAAATCACTGATATGAGGAATCATAAAAATGATCAGTTAAACTTATTTTCAAAATAGAAATTGACACATAGATACAGAAAACAAACTTATGCTTACAAAAAGGAAAGGGTAAATTAGGAGTTCAGGATTAACTGACATATAGTACAATATATAAAATATAGTATCAACAAAAATTGTTTTATAGCATAGGGAACTATGTTCAATATCTTGTGATAATCTTTAAGAGAAAAAAATCTGAAAAAATAGATATGTTTGTATGCAAATTTGAGTAAATTTTTCTTACTTTACAGTGGATTGTCTTTTTCACCCCTGCCTGAGGGTACACAATCATATTTGGGGGCCATCCTTCCAATATGGCTAAATTTTGATATTACTTATCTTGTGTTCTCTTGGAAAATTTCACTTTGTAACATACTTGATATATTAACATGTTTATAGAAATGATTTGTATATACCGTTAGCTTCTCTGCTGACAAAGCTTTCTCTAAGGTAAAATTTGACAAATTCAAACTACCTTTAAGTATATTTAGATTCATTTATTATTTAAACTCTTAAAAATATTAGATCATCCTTTATAAAACCATCCCTATTTTTCTCAAAAAAATGATAATTGAATCTTCATTGGCACCACTTTTTTTTTTTCTCTTCTTATAAATAACAGAAAAAGCTTTAGATTTTGTTCATTTCAATTTAATACATATAGTTTCTTACTTGGAAATATTAACTATTAAAAAAATAAAATATACACCTTTTATATAGCTCCATTATTTAGAGCCATATCCTTGAATGCCATTCCATTTGCTCTCTTTTTTATGTCATAATGCCTTGAGTTATGGACAAGACAGGGAAAATTAAGAAATAAATGAGTAGCTTGAAAAATATTAATTTCAATAATGTAGTAAAGCAGAAACTAGATGGAATGAGTTGGAAATTTGTAAGTAGTTGATGGATAGATGGGAGAATGTGAAGAATGACATTTTAAGTGATTTTACAATGAGGTAGGAAAGTCAGATATTTTCAGAGTGTAGCAGAGTAAAAGAAGTGGTTTTGTATTCTGATAAGCACAAATAATTGAAGTAGATGTTGTTTTAGGTAAAGTATGAGTGCCAAGTACTAGGAAGGTGAAAAGAATAATATCTTTAAAATCTGTAGTCATAGACTTGAATGTCTAGTTAAGAGATCTCAGAAACAGAGTAATTTAAAGGATAGACAATCTATATAAAGTTTAATTCGACAAAAAACAGGCAAAGATTGTTACTGTTAAGTGTGTTTCATTACTGGGAGGCTAGAATTAATAAAAGGGTATATAAAAGGAGATTTATCAAAAAGGTAGTAGAGGGTTATTTAGAAAGCATAATCCATAGCACATATAAAAACACACCATAATTGGCAAACTATTTTGGCTCTTTTCTAATATTCTGTTTTATGCTACTTACTACTTATTCCTGTAAAGTTTTTGAAAAGGCTTTTATAAATCTGTGAAAGAAGAACTCAGATGCACATATAAGACAAATGAATGGCATGTTTCTTATAGCCGTCCTTACCTTAACATACTCTTTTCAAAGTGTTAAAAAAGTGTAACACTTCAATATGCTCATATTTCAGAGTTGTCGTATCTCTCTATCAAATTTTAGTTATGAAAATGAGAACTAGCTTTAAAACTAACTGAAATAGCAATGTAGTCTAATATAAAGAAAAGAACATTGAGCGTCATATCAAGGATGTGGTTTCAACACTAGGAATTAGATATATATTAAACTTCAGTTTCCTTGAAAATAAATCAAGACAAATAATATATAGTAAATGTATAGGATTTATGTCAACTTGTATGTTAATATATGTAAAAATTTACTATAAAATCTGAGCTAGAAAATTTTATTATGGCTGATAATGTTTGAAAATAAAAATAGAATTTTCCATTATCTAGCTTAATATTTTATTTACATTATTATTACTTTCAAATTATAAATTCAGTTATAACTCTCAAAACTCCTGAGTATTTGAGACTTCACATAACTCCTAGCAACCTTTATTTTTAATATTGTACTTTTAATAATAAGGCTTGAGAATGCTAATCTTTAGAGCATTCTTGTTTTTTTCCCCCCTTTTTAATAGTTATTCCTAAATGGCCATTTATAGAATGGCTACCATATTCTAAGTACTTTGACAAACTCAGCAAAATATTGAAGGATTTATTCTCTACTTTTAGAAACTTTGAACAAATTATGTCTTTATTATTTGGAATGTAATGATGAGTTAAAAGCAAAGGGTATGGCTTCTAGGGACAATTACCATAACCACAAATATTTTTAAAATTTCCCCCATTATGAAAGTCATCAGCCATGATAAGTCATTTATCAGTAAAATTGAATCTTGAAGTTAAGTATGAAAAATGGTTGAAAAATCTGAGAAACAGTACTTGAAGTGAAAATATTTTTCTTTTCAATTGTCACTCTGTGTGTGTATATATTTGTGTTTCTATCTGTCTATAAAACAGCAGAAAATACTGGTTAATACACAGATGTAAAATGCCAAATTAGGAAGGAGAGGGGAAACACGTAGATAGGAAATGAAATACATGTAAAGCACGGAGTTTATGAGCTTAAAGAAAGGACGGGATTGTTATGTACACTTGGTAATTTGATTAATATGTAATATTCCTTGCAATTTTAATTGTCTTGAAGTATACTCTGTCTAATACAAATACTGATACTCTGACTTTTTTTTTTTTTTTTACTGTTTACACGATGTGCATTTTTACATTTTGTTTCCTTTTTAGTTAATCTATAACTTGATACTTAAAACCTTTTCTGTAAGGAACTAGATTTTCTTTTTCTTTTTTTTGCATTCAGCTTGACATTCTCTACCTCTTAACAGTTACATTTAGCTATCTATATACCTGTCACTATAATTGTCATTAGAAATACCATCTTCTTAGTTTTTCTTTTCTCACCCCCTACACACTATTTTTTGTTAATGTTAGACTTGTTAATGGCTTAATATTTAACCCTATTTATTTTTAATTGCTTACTCGAGGTTTTGCAATATACCTATGTAATATAAAAAGTCTTATCAAAGAAATACGATACCACTTATTAGAATAGAAAACGTTGGACTAACAATTTCTCCCCACATCCTCACACATGCTTTAACCTCCAAGTTACATTCCTAAAATATATTTTTTTACTATTTTGTTTAAGACAGTGTATTACCTTTTAAAATATCAGAAATAAAATGGTTCATATGTATTTTCTTCCATTTTCAGCACTCAAGATCTAATTATAATATATTCAGTTCAGTTCAGTTCAGTCGCTCAGTCGTGTCTGACTCTTTGCGACCCCATGAATCGCAGCACACCAGGCCTCCCTGTCCATCACCAACTCCAGGAGTTCACTCAGATTCACATCCATCGAGTCAGTGATGACATCCAGCCATCTCATCCTCGGTCGTCCACTTCTCCTCCTGCCCCCAATCCCTCCCAGCATCAAAGTCTTTTCCAATGAGTCAACTCTTCGCATGAGGTGGCCAAAGTACTGGAGTTTCAGCTTTAGCATCATTCCTTCCAAAGAAATCCCAGGGTTGATCTCCTTCAGAATGGATTGGTTGGATCTCCTTGCAGTCCAAGGGACTCTCAAGAGTCTTCTCCAACACCACAGTTCAAAAGCATCAATTCTTTGGTGCTCAGCCTTCTTCACAGTCCAACTCTCACATCCATACATGACTACTGGAAAAACCATAGCTTTGACTAGACGGACCTTAGTCGGCAAAGTAATGTCTCTGCTTTTGAATATACTGTCTAGGTTGCTCATAACCTTTCTTCCAAGGAGTAAGCGTCTTTTAATTTCATGACTGCAATCACCATCTGCAGTGATTTTGGAGCCCAAGAAAATAAAGTCTGACACTGTTTCCACTGTTTCCCCATCTATTATTAATCTATTATAATTTTCCTTCTGTCTTAAAAACAAGACTTTCTGTCTTATTTTTTCCCCCTGCAAGTGTGCTGGCAATAGATTTTTCCAGTTTTTGTGCTTTAAAAAATACACATATATTACCGTAATTTTTTTTAAGATACTTTAGAGTAATGCGTAAGTCTGGGCTTACAATTTGTACTTTCAGTATGTGAAAGAAGACCCTCCATTGTTGTCTGGCTTTGTAAACATCATGTAAAAAGTCTGTTGTATTCTTAGATCTGTTTCTCTATACATACTTATTTTTCACTGTTTCTTCCCCTCATAGTTGTTTTTTAAGCAAACAAAGACTATTGACTATAATGATTTGACCATAATGCATTCTTTTAAAATTATATTCTTTGTTTGGTGTTCTCTGAGACTTTTCTGTGTGTTACTGTCATGCATTAAATGTGGAATCTTACTGAACAACATTTTTTCAAGTAATTTTTCTACACCTCTTTGCCTTTCTTGTCTATTTTTTAAATTAATTTTTTACTGGGGTATAGTGGCTTTACAATGATGTGTTAGTTTCTACTGTACAGCAAAGTGAATCAATTATGCATATGCTTGCATTCTTTCTTTTTTATATTTCTTTCCCATTTAGGTCATCACAGAACATTGAATAGAGTTCCCTATGCTATACAGTAGGTTCTCATTAGTTACCTATTTTATGTTGTTGGTGGTGGTGTTCAGTTGCTAAGTCATGTCTGACTCATGGTGATTCCATGGGGCACCATGCCAGGCTCCCCTGTCCTTCACTATTTCCCAGAGTTTGCTCAGATTCATGTCCACTAAGTTGATGATGTTATCTAACCATTTCATCCTCTGTTGCCCCCTTCTCCTTTTGCCTTCAATATTTCCCAGAATCAGGGTCTTTTCCAGTGAGTTGGCCCTTTGCCTCAGGTGGTCAAATTGTTGGAGCTTCAACTTCAGTACCAGTCTTCCAATGAATATTCAGGGTGGATTTCCTTTAGGATTGATTGGTTTGCTCTCCCTGATGTTCTAGGAACTCTTAAGAATCCTCTTCAGCACAATTTAAAAACATCAATTCTTTTCATATCTGTAGATGGCTGCTAGAAAAATCAGCTTTGATACATAATATCAATAGCCTTTCTTTTATTTTGGCATAATATGTGTAATATTGTCACACAGTTTTTGGATTTTTTGTTCTCATCTGCACACTCTTTTGTATCTTGGTTTTTATGTTCAGTAATTATCATTTGCCTATCAAATTCTATTGATTAATTTTTTATTTACTCTGAAGATTTTGGTAAACTTTTAAGCCTGTTGATAAATCGTTTGAAGGAATATTTTATGTGTGCCATGCTATGTAAATATACTTTATCTAAAAGATTATGTATGCTATAGCATTCATATTTAACCCTTTTGAATATTTTCAATGGGGCTTTCCACGTGACACCAGTAGTAATAGTTCACCGGAATTTCCTGACTGTCCATAACTGTTTCCAAGTTTTCATCAGATTCTCTTATATCATGACCACACCTGCATAGATAAGTATTTCTCATATATCTCAGAGTTAGATCATCTCTGCTGCTACCCTGTGATTCATGTGGGATCTGAAGTCTCAAAGCGCTTTTTCCTGTGCTTCGCACACTGGTCCCTTCCCAAGAAGCACACTGTTTCTTATACTTGTAATCTCTGAATTCTTCTTTTCAGCTCAGTCTCAGGAAATCTCTGTGTGCCTGGGCTGGAAGTGGGCTTTGTGAGTTTTTTCCCACATTCTCCAGAACCCTGGGGTGCTAAATTTCCCTCATGTCTATGGAGGTCTTTTGTGGAGTTGAGTGTCCTGCTCCCCACCTGCTCCCTCATGATCACAGACTTCTGATTTGTGTCAGTACAGGATCTTTAGTCTAACGGGTGTTACTTGCCTCTCTCACAGGCACAGGTGGCTTTCTCTTCAATCTTCTCCCAGAGAATCTTTGCCTTGTTCCTCCCCTATTGGTAATTGTCTTAATTGCTTGTCATGTGCTCTAAGACTTGCTGTTGTGAACTTGAAAAATATTCACAACCTAAAAGTTGAGAGTTATGGTTTATTCAGTGGGAATTTTTATAAATTCAAGCCAAAGAGACACCATCTCAATAACGCTAAGAGAACTTCTCTGAGGAGGTAAGAAGGGAGCCAGGATACATAAGGGTTTTGCAACAAAGGGAAGTAGTTTGAACATCAAAAGATTATTGTTAATTAAATAAAACCAGATATGTCAAGTTAAGGAGTTTAGCACTTTCCTCTATATGGGAAGATGCAAGAGTCTGAGCTCACTGAAATCATTCCTTTGATGTGCACCTCAGCTATCTGGGGCTAGTAGCCTGTATTTTCACATCTTGAGTTTCTTCAGGGCTCACCAGCTCACATTGTTGGGTTATAATTTCTGATGACTGTGACATCCTTTGTTTACTGATATTGCAGAAAATATTCAATTTCTCATGATGGGTCAGGGATCTTTTATTCCCTTCCTCCAAGAGCAGATGGCTTTTGCCTTTACCCCTCTCTCAGCAGACCTGAGAATTTGTCAGGGATCCAGAACAGGAATATTCCTTGCTGCCCAAAAATAACTTGTGGCTTCACCATTGAATGAGTGTAGAGTATGGGGAGCAGACAGTTTTGTGTCATTGTACCATGAGGCAAGTCTGACCTAGGTCTCCTGCACTTTTCTTTACCTTAGAGTTCAGGTCAAGTCCTGTGGAAATAGTTCTGAGTGAAAGAGGATTCCATGTGTGTCTGCGATTCTGCTGTTCCATCCGTCGCTGTCATCCATACTTGGGTTGTAACAATATGTGCAACTTGTCTTCTTTGCTTTCATGGTGAAGTGCGGTACCACACACATGGGAGTAAAATGATTCATTGTCCCAGGCAAACTGGGAGGAGCTTGTCCTACTGTGGAATTTAGTTAGAACCGTTTCTATACGATCACCCTTCCTTACTCTCAGTTGACTGAAGTTCCTCTTGACCCTCAAAGTTGGAACATGACATATTGAACAGAATTCAAGAGTTTAATGCTGTATCATTTTCACAGTTCCTAAAATTAAGCCTAATATTTCACCTAGTACTCAAGAGAATAAAAATATTTTCTTATGTTTAAACTATGTTAGATTCCACAGAGGAATTATCAGTATATAAGTCTTTTTGGTGGCAACTTCCAGAGAGATTGTTCAAGGGTAATTTGACTGTAACACTTACATAACCTGCTGACTTTATCATGTGATCCTTATACAAGTGACAAATACACTGTATAACCTGTATTAACCTGCATTTTTTGAAAGTCTGACCTAAAAAAAATTCAGAATTTTATTCACATAGGTTCACATAACAATGCTTTTTCCCTAAGTGAAACACTGAAAATGAAACAAAAATTCAAGACTTACTTCAATAATTTATTTTTCTCTGACCTTGAAGAGGTAATTTAATTCCAATTTTCCTTTCATGTAAATATTAGGGTGCTCCATCTCTCTTTAAGAAATCATGTCAATTATGTAGGCAATGGGTTAGATCCTTCCAGGTGTATAAATGACTCCCTGAGTGTAAATTACATTGTACTAACTGCATTAAGCCACCAGTGCCTGAAATTCAGTGAATTACTGCTCTGCTGCACTAAATGCTCCCCTAATGACTTGAAAGAGTCAATGCACTTGCAGAAATATTCAGCTCTAATGTTATGGATTTTGTAGTTCTCCTTGCAAAACTTTAAGAGTGGCTCATTACCTATATGTGGCATGTTTTCTCACTACTAGTCAAAAAACAAACCTGACAGGAAGCTTGAAAACTAATTAGGTTTTTTAATACACCCACTGCTTTTAATTTATGAGATGTACTTTAAAGGGAATTAAAAAAGATGCAAGTTAAGAATACTATTTAAATTCATCATGTTTAGAAGGATTCCTAAAGCATAAAGCAAAGGGTGTCCCAAAACATTTGCTAGTAAAATACCTGTCAAAACATTCACTAATTAGTAAGCTCTAACAGTTCATAGTGAGTGAATGTAGTTTTCCATATTTTCAAATTGAGTACATTTCCAAGGCTTGAAACATCACTCTGTGTTCTCACTGAATAACATTTTCCTGAGACTTCTATTTGTACTGAAATGTGTTACAATTTTTGATAAGTATGCCCATATAACTAGCTATTCAATACTATTTTTTAATTTTATTATGAGTATATTGGTGTTATAATGTCTATGTTAATCAATTTTTGGATCTGTTGATGTAACTAAAGATATGGTAACCTAAATGTAATTTATTGTGTTCTTTATCAAAGTTACAACTGCAAAAACATAGCAGCAATTTTTTTAAATGTCCATAAATTTTAATATTTTGCCTTCAGTTTCTCCTACTTCATATATAAGAGCACCAGAGATTGTTTTCTTAACTCATTTTCCTCTTTATGATTTTTCTATTCTTGTGACATCATCTTCACCTCTGATCAATTACTTTGCAAGGCAAAATATCTGTTCCATAGCCCTATAAATGTCAAAAAAAAATACATTTGTACAGATATCCTTTTCATAGTCAAATGATAAAAATAAAAATAAATCTTGACTGCCAAGTCATCTTGAGCTCTGACCATATCTCTTGGATGTCTGTCTTCCAGTTATATTTTACTTTTCCAAATGTAATTTGTTCTATAATCTGAGTAAAATATTTTCACAAGGTGAGGTGAGGTGAGGTGAAGTCGCTCAGTTGTGTCCGACTCTTTGCGACCCTGTGGACTGTAACCTACTAGGCTTGTTCGTCCATGGGATTCTCCAGGCAAGAATACTGGAGTGGATTGATTATTTGAGATTTCTTGTTTCAAAGAAACTCAGTAGATGTTTCTGGCTCCCTTTGAAAAGAAACAACTGTAAAAGATGTATGGAAGTAATGATCATGGCATACAAGAAATGGCTGAGAAAATTGAAAAGAAAATCGACAAAACTTAAATGTATGAAGACTTGCTTTTATATTTTTTGTTATGTTTTTATGTTATACTTATGTATGAATGCTATGATGGAAATACATTTATGTTGTTTCTAATATAACTATCATAATAAAAAAGTACATTTTGCATCATTGTTTACAGTTTATTTCACTACACTTTTAGATATGGATGGATTTACAATTTTTGTCTACAAATCCAGATTCACCTCTTATACTGAGATCCAAAAACTGGAAATTAGCTTTATTAAAAATGGATCACTAACAAAGTTCTACTATTTATCACAGGGAACTTTGCTCAATGTTATGTGGCAGTCTGGATACAAGGGTAGTTTGGGAAAGAGTGGATGAATGTGTGTATATGGCTGAATCCCTTTGCTGTCCTATTATAGTATTATCATCTATACTCCGATATAAAATTTTTAAAAATTAAAAAGAAATAGAGAAACAAAAAAAAAAACCTATATCTCAGGAAACTACATTACCCATACATTTTTGCCAGTTTAATTCTTACTGCAGTTAGGAGTCACTATCAGAAAATTGGAAGTTAGGTGTCAAGGGAAATGACATCTTTCATTTTCTATCCTTATGCTCTTGCCAGCATTATCCAGAATGGGAAGTCTCTCAGTACCAGCAAGTTGACCTAGAGGCTTGAAACATATCCATGTAGTCTCTTAAAATGGTGCTTCCTCTGATGTTTGAGCATTCACAGAACTCCTTATAGTTCTGACTTATGGAGCTTTTCAGTTCAGTTCAGTTCAGTTCAGTCGCTCAGTCGTGTCTAACTCTTTCCAATCCCATGAATTGCAGCACACCAGACCTCGCTGTCCATCACCAACTTCCGGAGTTCACTCAGACTCATGTGCATCGAGTCGGTGATGCCATCCAGACATCTCATCCTCTGTCATCCCTTTCTCCTTCTGCCCCCAATCCCTCCCAGCATCAGAGTCTTTTCCAATGAGTCAACTCTATGCATGAGGTGGCCAAAGTATTAGAGTTTCAGCTTCAGCATCAGTCCTTCCAATAAACACCCAGGACTGGTCTCCTTTAGGATGGACTGGTTGAATCTCTTTGCAGTCCAAGGGACTCTCAAGAGTCTTCTCCAACACCAGTTCAAAAGCATCAATTCTTAGGCACTCAGCCTTCTTCACAGTCCAACTCTCACATCCATACATGACCACAGGAAAAACCATAGCCTTGACTAGATGGACCTTTGTTGGCAAAGTAATGTCTCTGCTTTTGAATATGCTATCTAGGTTGGTCAAAACTTTCCTTTCAAGGAGTAAGCATCTTTTAATTTCATGGCTGCAGTCACTATCTGCAGTGATTTTGGAGTCCCAAAAAATAAAGTCTGACACTGTTTCCACTGTTTCCCCATCTATTTCCCATGAAGTGACAGGACCAGATGCCATGATCTTCGTTTTCTGAATGTTGAGCTTTAAGCCAACTTTTTCACTCTCCTCTTTCACTTTCATCAAGAGGCTTTTTAGTTCCTCTTCACTTTCTGCCACAAGGGTGGTGTCATCTGCATATCTGAGGTTATTGATATTTCTCCCAGCAGTCTGGATTCCAGCTTGTGTTTCTTCCAGTCCAGCATTTCTCATGATGTACTCTGCATAGAAGTTAAATAAGCAGGGTGACAATATACAGCCTTGATGTACTCCTTTTCCTATTTGGAACCAGTCTGTTGTTCCATGTCCAGTTCTAACTGTTGCTTCCTGACCTGCATACAGGTTTCTCAAGAGGCAGGTCAGGTGGTCTAGTATTCCCATCTCTTTCAGAATTTCCCGCAGTTTATTGTGATCCACACAGTCAAAGGCTTTGGCATAGTCAATAAAGCAGAAATAGATGTTTTTCTGGAACTCTGTTGCTTTTTCCATGATCCAGTGGATGTTGGCAATTTGATCTCTGGTTCCTCTGCCTTTTCTAAAACTAGCTTGAACATAGATGACCCTAAATATTTTATCCCTGAAATGTGTGAGTTACTAATGCAAATGCACCCTTATTCAATCTCCTTATTTTCTGGGAACCCAACCTGGTCCCTTTGTTTTCCTGCCCATAGGATGAAAATGATCCCTGCACTTATATTCTCTGTTCTATTTGCTTTTGCTTTGTAGCCTTCTTATCTCTGTAAGCAATTCTTTAGTAAATCTATCTTTGTAAATAACTAGTACTATTTCTAGTTTGCGGACTAGTCCCTGACTCATATAAGATATTTAAGAGCTAGTCTATGAATTGCAAAATTAATTTCCAAAAGTTTTTGCATTTATAATAGTGGAATTGATACATGAAGATTCATTTTTCTCTGTATCTTTTTACCTAATTTTAACATATTCATTAACACTCTATGTTCCATAGACAGTTTATTTGAATTCATGTATATTTCATCAAAGATGATTTTTATTAATATTGATCACAAAATTTACCCATTTTTATAGGAGTTTCAAGTTCTTTGAATAGATATTTTGCTGTGGATATTCAGTCATTTTTATAAATCAAAATGCTTACATATATAAAATACTTCCTCTTCTTGAATAGCTTGTGGAAACTGGAGGGAAAGGATGCACTCTAATTTACTGTTTTACATTCTAGAGATTAAAGTTTTAAGTGATTGTCATAAATTATTAAATTATTCTGCTTATAATATAAATGTATTGGAATAAAAACTAGTTTTGAGGACCCTCAGTGTACCTACTGGTACCATTCACAGTTTATTTGAAGGCATGGTAATTAGAACCAAAGATAGAAAGAATAGTGAATTTCCACCCTCTGTACCAACTCCTGCCAACAGAGATATCAGAGATTCATCTATGTATAATTATTCTCTCTTATTTCAAATAGAATAATTGCATATTACCATTTTTAGCTTTCAGTGTTTATTCCTTCTATTCCATCATTAATGCTTTAGTCATTGTTTTTTGAAATATCCTAAAGAGAAAAATAGTTTATTCATGCTCTTCACATCACTGTATTTTTTCAACATATCTAAGAGTAGTTTCTATTTTGGATGAATATTCTATTTCAGAATAGTTTTAGAATTATAGAGAAGTTTTGAAAATAGTCCTGAGAATGATCAAATACCATGACACCAGTTTCTTTTCTATTAATAGAAGGAAAATCATAATGATATGGTTTCACAATTAATTAACTAATATGTATACATTGTCTTTGGCTAAAAATTCATAGTTTATTCTTGTTTCTTTGCTTTTTGCTTAATGTTCACTTTCCTTCTATAAGATCCCAACCAGGATTCATGCTTTAGTTGTCGTGCTTCTTGAGAATCCTCTTGGCTGTGACAGGTTCTTAGACTTCCCTTGTTTTTGATGATTTTGACTGACTTGTCCCTGAATAATACAAGATATTTAAGATCTTTTAGCCATGTATTTTGTTGGATTCTACTTTATTGGAATTAGTCTGATTCTTTTAAATAACTAGAATGGAGTTATGGATTTTGGAGAGAAAGATCGGAAAGGTGAAGTATCATTTTCATTAAAACATATTAAGAGAATGTCTTACCACTATTGATCTTAACTGTGATCACTTGGCTAGATTTCTCCCCTATATATTTACCACTCACTCCTCTAAACATTTTACTCCTTGGAAGAAAGTCATTATGCACAATCCACAATATGGAGTAGGAATTTCTGTGCAAAGAATCTATGTGAATTAAAGCTTTTCAGCTTTTCATCGAGCATACTGTTAGCTGTAGTTTTGTTCTAAATAAGCCTTTATTCTGTCAGCTATGTTTCCTCTATACCCACTTTGTTGACAATATTCACAGAATTGGATAAATTGAAAATATAATTATGTTTAATTTTGAAAAAAAAATTTTCTGCATCTCTTGAAATAATCATGTTTTATTCTTAAGTTTGTTAATATGGAGTCACATCAATTGATTTAAAGATATTGAACCACCTTTGTATTCCTTGAATAAATTCCTCCTGATCAGGATGTATGAACATTTTTATGTATTGTTTAATTTAGTTTGCTAGTATTCCTTAAGAATTTTTGTTTATGTTCATCAGGGATAATGGTCTGCAATTTTCTTTTGTATGTGTGTTAATTTTGTCTGATTTTAGTGTCAGCGTAATGCTGACCTTTTTTGCAAATGTTTCCACCTCTTCAGTTTGGGGAATAGTTTAAGAAGGATAGGTATTAACTCTTCTCTAAATGTTTGATAAAATTCCTGTGTGAAGCCATCTGGTCCTAAACTTCTACTTGTTGGGAGTTTTTTGATTAGTAATTTGATTTCATTACTAGTCATTGATCTGTTTAGTCTTTCTATTTCACGTGATCAGTCTTGGAAATGTGTATGTTTCTAGGAATT
Organism: Budorcas taxicolor; assembly: GCF_023091745.1. Classification (NCBI taxonomy): domain Eukaryota; kingdom Metazoa; phylum Chordata; class Mammalia; order Artiodactyla; family Bovidae; genus Budorcas; species Budorcas taxicolor. The sequence goes on from NC_068926.1 coordinate 38,106,443, forward strand.
AATCTATTTTGTTCAGTTTGTTGGCAAATAACCATTTGTAATATTTTTTATGGTTGTATTTCTGTGTTATCAGTTGTAATTTATTTTCTTTCATTTCAATTTTATTCATTTGAGCCCTTACTCTTTTTGCTCTTGATGAGCCTTATAAAAAGTTTATCAATTTTACATATCTTTTCAAAACATCAGCAACAGAGGGAGGCTTTCTCCATTCTTCTGTTCTCTCAGATTTATTGATCTTTTCTATTTTTTGTGGGGTGTGTGACTATTTCATTTATTTCCATTAAGGATCACTCTTTATGCAACAAATTTTTATCAGTTTTGAGAAGACATAGTGCCATGAATCCACCATAATATATCCCACAGAATATTCTCACCAGCTGGCTCAATTATTTCAGCATTAAATTTAGCATTGGTTCCTCAGCTGAACCAATGATCTTGGATGTCCTCTGTTTTTATTTTCCCCACTGTTCTTGTTCTTATCTTTACATTAGAGTTTGGGCAGTATTTACTGGTCTTTCTTCTGGTTCACTTATATTTTCTTAGTTGTGTCAAGTCTACTGATGAATCCATCAAAGACATTCCTCATTACTTTTAATATTTTTGTTATTATTTCTAGCTCTCCATGTTAATTCCTTCATAGATATTTCATCTCCCTGCTTTGATTTCTCCTCTTTTCTTATATGACCTCCATTTTTTCAGTAGAGCTCTTCACATATTAACCACAGCTCTTTTAAATTCTTTATTGGATAATTCCAATATAAATCCTGTAGCTAAATTTGGCCCTGATGGTGTTTTGTCTCTTCAGACTATGTTTGATTTATTTGACCATGGTAACCCTTTATAACTTTTCTGTTGAAATTCAGACATGTTATTTCAGGTTATAAGAGCTGAGACAAAAGGGCCTTTAGTGTAGAAGCTTCTGTTAATCTGCCTAGGAGTTGTGCTTTGTTTAATACTATTGCAGTTATGGTTGCATAAGCTTTCCAATTCCTCTGATATCCTTTATTTCCTGTCTTCTGTCTGGACACTGGGCTTCCCTATGTATTTCTCCTTAAAATTTGTCTTTGTGTTGCAGCACTTTCATCCGTAGTCCACATTTGTTATAGCAAAGTCCTTTCATGCAACAGTAAGGTTTGAATGTGCTTTATAATCTTTCAATGAAATCTAGGTCCCTTCTTGAGTCTAAGTACTGGGACTATAATCTTCACAAGATTTTAGTAAAAAAAAACACTTCACAAGTGTTTTTCTATTAATATATCTTTTCTCTTTCTCTTCTACCCTTCCCTAGTTTCACTGTTCAGAATCTGTTTTCTTTCAGCATCAGCCTCTTGTTTTCCATGTATTTCTCCTTCATGTCACCATTTGTAAGGGACAATAGCAAGGCTAGAGGGAGTTACAGTGGAAGAAATGTTGTTTCCCTACTGAGGCTAAAGTCTGTGGCAAACATTTTTCTTGGGAAAGCAAGACTTTGTTATTAGCAATATATGAGCATACTTCATAATGCTTATGATTACCTTCCTCTGCTAAAGAGGAATAATTTTAGAGCTTCATGCGGAAACACATATACTTATGATTTTTTCAGATATTTTATTTATTCACTTAAAATGTGAAATTATACCACACTTTTTTTGGTCAAAGCAGAAATAAATAAGAGAGGAGTATGGAATAGCATATTCTTTGGAGCAATTTATGGACTCAATAAACACTGTAAGGGGAGACAGTGATTAATCATCAACTTAAAGCTAAACAAGAAAACCAGAGATTTTCTTTAGTAACATTTTAAGTGAGCAACGTATTAAGTGATTCTCATCATTAGCAGAGAGTAGGAAATTCTTCAGGATCCAGGATCAAAGACTGGGATTAATTAAGTGTAGATGAGCTTCTAGTAAATTTTTAATTCCAAATTTAACAAGTCTGCAATGTCAAATCCAAGGTACGACTGAAAAAGAGCATAATCCTGATATATGAGAAGAGAATCATATGGTTGGACTTGGAAACTTTAAACTTCAGATTTCCTTCCAATACTCCTTTGTCTACAGAAACATCCCTTTCTTTCTGTTGAAGGCTAGTCCTTTTGTTTTGAAACTGTGTAAGGAACCTCTACTTTGATTGTTAATAGGTACTCCTCTGCTCTCTTGCTTCATCCTAAATTTGTTCCTGCCACTTTCATTAGTGGAGGCAGCATATTTTACACTCCCCTGACTATTCACCAAGTGACACAGAAAGGTGTAGATTTTGAGATGAGTCAAGAATTTAATACAGTCTACTGTAGGTAGGTTTGCAGTATAATCAGTCTTGCTAATTAGGCTATGTTTCCCACAGTTCTAAAGGTTAATGATATCTTAATGGTACAGAATACCATGAGACATTTATCCCAAGCCCCTCAGCTTACTAGAGAACTAGAAATAGGCCTTGATGAGAATTGCTTGAAAAGTGAAAGTGTTAGTTGCTCAGTTGTGTCCAACTCTTTGTGACCCTATGGACTGTAGCACTCTGTCCATGGGATTGTTCAGGCAAAAATACTGGAATGGGTAGTCATTTCCTTCTCCAGGGGATCTTCCTTATCCAGGGATAAAACCCAGGTCTCCTGCCTTGCAGGTAGATTCTTCACCATCTGAGCCACCATTAGCTTTGTTGGTACTATTAAGTCTTAGTAGAAAGGAAGCATTTGACTTTAAGATACTAAGTAATTGCACAGTTCAAACTGTTCATCAAGGGTTGATTTTACTCTGACTCACCAAGTTGTGATGTCAGGGACATCCAGGAGCAAACCACTAAAATTTGGAAGTGGTAGTTCCTGGGTAGCAACACACAAGTAGACACAGTGACACCTATGTCCCTGGAACAGCCAGCTTCATCGTTACTTCTCCCTTAGCTTTGTCTTTGACCACACAGGGTGTCTCAAAAGAGACATGTCAGAGACTAAACAAAGATACAGAGACTAATATGTGATGTGTCGACTTAATATGTGGGTACAGCTAGGAAGTAACACTGGCTTATATCAGGAAGTATCTCTAAAAGAAATTGTCATACTAAGCAGAACTTTGAGCAGTGCATCTGATTACCCAACTTGTTTGGAAATAAAAGTACTTGAGTGAAAATGTAGGTTCAGATTTGGAAGCAGTGAGGAATAGCATTGTTTCTTGGTTAGGGGCCTGGAACAGTAAAGACTGGGAGGTCAGTGAATATATATAATGTGTGTCATTGTATGAAATGCAGTATATGACTTATGCTGCAATTTTTTAAAATTATATGACCAAGAGTACTATAATGTCAGCTGACAAACAGGTTGAACCCACTTCAATGTTTTAGATGTGGAAATAGGAAATGATAGAATCAATCTGAGCTCCACAGACTAATGGGAATAAAACTTCAAATTCAGCATGGGGGAGCCATTGTATAAATTCTAAATAATGAAAATGAACTCATTCAAGCCAATTACTGCCTCTTTGGCTATATATTATCCCCAATACAGTCAGCCCTTGGTATTCAGTTCTACCTAGAAATAAGTATCAGGAATGATACTTATTTTCATTTTAGAACACATTAAAATGCAAATGCAGCTCAGCAAAAATAAGAGGACAAAGTAATTTAAATACTATTTGATTGAAAAGACAGATAACCTTCAAACAAAAGAAAACCCAATTATCATTAAATTGTTCACTAATCATTGTAAGAGATAGAAGTGAGCTACTGAGAAAAAATGACATTCTATCTTATGTATATGGACTATCCATTCAAGAATAATAAAAAGTATTTTTTTCAGGCATGCCTAAAGCCAAATGTTTTACATTTAAAAAACCTACTGAAAGACTGATTGAAGGATATACTTCTTTAAAACACACATGGACATAGACGCATACACTGTGTAAGGGAAGGCATGGTATATAAAAAGCAATTTAATTACAAAAACTAAAAAAAAAATGTTGAAAATTTTATTAACATTTTTAAAACATTAAAACAATATATGTCATTGAACTAAATCAGGATATGTAGCATATGTATGTTTGGTGAGTAAATAAGACACTGTAGGCAGTATGGTGTAATGCACTCTAGGGACCTAACCCTAGATAGGAATGTATACACACTGCCAGTTACTAAAGCCTCTTCTGTTCTGGCTTGTAACACCATGGATTTGTTTTATCTTTTTTGAAATTTCTATGAAAGGAATTAAGAGTATTAGAATTTTCTGTTGAATCCTATTGCTCTATATTTGTCTCATTGATTCATGTTGTTATACATAATAGAACTTTAGGCTTAATTTCATCATTGTATACAATTCCATTGTATGAACCCTCAGTTTTGTTCTTCTGAGCAACATACTATTTTTTCCTTCATTTCTTAAGGATATTATTGTACAGTATTGAATTCTGGGTTAACCCCTCTCTCCCAGTAAGATTTTTAAGATTTTATTCAGTGTTTTCTTGTTCACATAGTTTCTGGTGATTTTATTTATTCATCTATTTTTACTTCCATTTCTTTTCTGATAGATTCCTTTTTTGTAATTAGGTTTGGTTTCAGCAATCAGTAGGAAATGACTGTTTTCTTAGTTTATTCTAATAATTCACCCTCTTTGCTATTCTCTGACTATTTTAGACCTGTGATTTTATGTTTCTTTTAGTTCTGGAAATTTTATTTGTTATGTATTTCAGTAATTATTCCATTATGTATTTTTATATATAGAATCTACTTATGGATTCCAATTATGTGTTACATAAAAAAAATCTTACAGCATTTTATGTGACCCCACAGATCTTACATGCTATGTTGTATGTTTTTCTTTATTCTTTTCAAGTTTGTGTGTGTATGTGTCTGTGTGTGTGTGTGTGTGTCTGTGTGTGTGTATGTGCTTTAGTTCCAGGGATTTTTACTGATCTGTTTTTACATTCACTGAATCATTATTGCTGAACTTGGCCTCTCTGGAATAAATAAGTCAGTAGCAGTGTGGATGGGATGCAGGAAGTGTTTCTACTTTTTTAACCACTATTCTGAATTTTAATATCAGAACTGATGACACATGGAATATGTCTTTTGCTTGTTTCCAAAACATTCCAAAACAAAACAAGCAAGTAGAGACAATGTTCCATTAGTGATATAACAAAACTGATGAAAGACTTTATAATTGAGCTGTTACAACTTTAATGAGAGTGGTCTTAAGATATTTTCATATGTTATTAGACCTGGGATACAAAAACATTAACTTGAATTACAATTTTAAATCTGAATAATAGTATTAATAATAAAAAATTATGCCCAGTAGGCTTCAATTTCTCATATCTTTTGTTTTATAGATTATTATGGTCTTTTAGATCTAATTTAAAATAAAAATAAAACTATGCTGCTGTATGGATTTTTCCTAACATTTTGCTTTAAAAGATTCTTAATAGTTAATCTCATATTTTTTCATATGACTGACCACTTTGATGAGAAAAAAATTTTATGACCTTAATACAGTTCTCATTTATATTAAAAAGCATGATTTCCAAGTGTCCTAGGGTAATGGAAGCCCACTAATCCCCATCTTTTCATGCATCATACAAAAATTAAAAACATATATGTATATAAATACACAGATATTTTAAATTAAAGTACTCTTTTCAGCAGGTTTAGATTTATAGAAAAAAATGAGCAGACAAATACAGAGCTCCTATATGTCCTTTCCCACCCACCCCATTCCCCTGTTTTTAGCATCCTTCACCAGTAGTTCACAGTATGATTCACTCTTTGTATTGAACAGTCTACAGGTTTTGACATATGTACAATGACATGTAGCTACCATTACAGTGCCATATGGGTAGTTTTATTGCCCTAAAAATCTGTATTTCGTCTGTACATCACTCCCTTCCCCTGAAGCCCTAGCAATTCTGATTGTTTTACATTTTCCAAGTTTTCCCTTTTCCAGAATGTCATATGATTAAAATTATCTAGTACATAGCTTTTTCAGATTGGCTTCTTTGATTTAGCAATAGGCATTTAAGGTCCCCTCATGTACTTTCAAATGATAGGTTATTTTTTATCACTGAGTAATACTTTATTATATGAATATACTACAATATTTTTATTCATTCACCTATTGAAGAACATCTGGGTTGTCTCTATGTTTTGACAACTATGATCAAAGCTATTCTAAAAATTTGCATGGAGATTTGGTGTGAACAAAAATTTTCAATTCATGTGGAAAAATTCCAAAAATTATGACTGCTAGAATATCTGATAAAAGTATATTTTCTATTTCTCACCACTGAAAAGGTGTAGAAAAATGAATAACCCCACAACACTGGATAACTCTAATGCCCCAGTTAGTTAAACTTTCTAAGTAACATCACAAAAAGGAACCAGAAGAAATGATCCATTCTTGGTTTGGTGTAAAATTAACTTGAAATATTTTATCCAAGAAAATGAAATAAATGTATCAATGACTACTGGTGTCATACCTAAAGGACTCAAAAGTCATGGTATTTGATTATCAGCAAGAATAACTAATAGGATTCCCTGGTGGCTCAGATGGTAAAGAATCCACCTGCAATGTGTGATTCCTGGATTAGGAAGATCCCTTGAAGGAGGACATGGAAACCCACTCTAGGATTCTTACCTGGAGAATCCTCATGGACAGAGGAGCCTGGTGGGCTACAACCCATTGGGTAACAAAGAGTTGGACACAAATGACCAACAAAGTCCAAGAATAACTAATGGATCAGCATACTTAAAATAGACAAATTGTTAATCATTATAATAGAAGCAATAATAATAAAAATAATGTAAAATAAATAATAACAATGTAAAATACCTTGAATCACCTTTGAAGGATATTAAGGAATTTATTTTTGTTGAATATTTGCAAAAAAAGAAAACATTTAAAAATTTTCTTGCTTTCTCTTTTCAAAATGTAATATTTTTAGCCAAATAATAATCAAAAGAGTTTCTATCTAGATGTATCCAAACTAATGAATAACGAAAATGATAGAATATAAGTATTTCCAAATGAATACAGAAAAAAGAATCCATGGGATAATCATAAATAATGTCTAATACCACACCGACAAAATTAGACATTATTCAATAATATAAATAATTGTATAGATAAAAGAAATCTAGTCTTATCCATCAAGTCTCCAGATAAAACTAGCAATCTTTTTTAAATGATAGGAAACCAAGATAAATCCTGTTGTTCAGTCGCTCAGTCATGTCCGACTCTCTTTGACCCCATGGACTGCAGCACCTCAGGCTTCCATGTCCTTCACCATCTTCCAGAACTTGTCCAAACTCATATCTATTTAGTCGGTGATGCCATCCGACCATTGCAACCTTTGTCATCTCCTACTCCTAGTTCCTTTAATCTTTCCCAGCATCAGGGTCTTTTCAAATGAGTTAAGTGGCCAAATATTGAAGCTTCAGTTTCAGCATCGGCCCTTCCAATGAATATTTAGGACTGATTTCCTTTAGGATTGACTGGTTTGATCTCTTTGTTGAACTCTCAAGAGTCTTCTCCAACACCATAGTACAAATGCATCAATTCTTTGACTCTCATCCTTCTTTAAGGTTCAGCTCTCACCTCTGTACATGACTGTCGGAAAAACCATAGCTTTGACTAGATGGACTTCTGTTGGCAAAGTTATGTCTCTGCTTTTTAATATGCTGCCTAGGTTGGCCACAGCTTTTCTTCCAAGGAGCAAGCATCTTTTAATTTCAAGGCTGAAGTCACCAATTGGAGTGATTTTGGAACCCAAGATAATAAAGTCTCTTACTGTTTCCATTGTTTTCCCATCTATTTGCCATGAAGTAATGAGACTGGATATCATGATCTTTATTTTTTGAATGTTGAGTTTAAGCCACCTTTTTCAGTCTCCTCTTTCACTTGCATCAAGAAGCTCTTCAGTTCCTCTTCACTTTCTGCCATAAGGGTGGTGTCATCTGCATATCGGAAGTTATTGATATTTCCCCCGGCAATCTTGATTCCAGCTTGTACTTCATTCAGCCTGGTATTTTGCATGATGCACTCTGCATATAAGTTAAATAAGCAGGGTGACAATATACAGCCTTGAGGTATTCCTTTCCCAATTAGGAACCATTGTGTTGTTCCATGCCCAGTTCTGACTGTTGCTTCTTGACCTCCATACCGATTTCTCAGAAGCCAGGTAAGGTAGTCTGGTATTCCCATCTCTTTAATAATTTTCCACAGTTTGGTGTCATCCACACAGTTAAATGCTTTGGCATAGTCAATAAAGCAGAAGTAGATGATTTTCTGGAATTCTCTTGCTTTTTCAATGATCCAACAGGTGTTGGCAATTTGATCTCTGGTTCCTCTGCCTTTTCTAAAACCAGCTTGAACATCTGGAAATTCTCACTTCATGTACTGGTGAAGTCTCACTTGGAGAATATTGATCATTACCTTGCTAGCAAGTGAGATGAATGAATTTATGAGGTAGTTTGAATGTTCTTTGGCATTGCCTTTCTTTGGGATTGGAATGAAAACTGACCTTTTCCAGTCCTCTGACCACTGACGAGTTTTCGAAATTTTCTGGCCTATTGAGTGCAGCCCTTTTACAGCGTCACCTTTTAGGATTTAAAATAGCTCAACTGGGATCCCATCACCTCCACTAGCTTTGTTCATAGTGATGCTTCCTAAAGCCCACTTGACTTCACACTCCAGGATGTCTGGCTCTAGGTGAGTGATCATACCATCATGGTTACCTGAGTCATTAAGAACTTTTTTGTATAGTTCTTCTGTGCGTTCTTGCCACTTAATATCTTCTGTATCTGTTAAGTCCATACACTTTCTGTCCTTTATTGTGTCCATCTTTGTATGAAATGTTCCTTTGGTATATATTTCTTGAAGAGATTTCTACTCTTTCCCTTTCTATTATTTTCCTCTATTTCTTTGCACTGGTCACTTTATGGAAGCTTTTTTATATCTTCTTGCTGTTTTTTGGAACTCCACATTCAGATGGATATGTCTTTCCTTTTCTCCTTTACTTTTCATTTCTCTCCTTATCTCAGCTATTTGTAAGGCCTACTCAGACAACCATTCTACCTTTTTTCATTTCCTTTCCTTTTTTTTTTGTTATGGTGGTGGTTTATTTGCTAAGTCATGTCCAACTCTTGCAACCCCATGGACTGTGGCCTGCCAGTCCCCTCTGTCCATGGGATTCTCCCAGCAAGAATACTGGAGTGGGTTGCCATTTCCTTCTCTATTGTTGTAGGGATACACAATTTCTTTTTTATTTTTATCTGTACTGTGTCATTGTTGTTGTGTGGAGTTTTCTATAGTTATGACAAGCAAGGGTTACTCTTCAATGCCAAGCTGGGCTTCTCATTGTGGTGACTTCTCTTGTTACAGAGCATGGGCTCTAGGGCCTGTGAGCTCAGTAGTTGCAGCACGTGGGCTCAGTAGTTGTGGCTCCTGGGCTCTAGAATGCAGGCTCAGTAGCTGTGTCACACGGGCTTTGTTGCTCTGTGACATATAGAATCTTCCTGGCTCAGGAATCAAGCCTGTGTCTGCTGAATTGACAGGTGGATTCTTTTGAGCCACCAGGGAAGCCCTAGGGATATATAGCTTCTTGCAAGAGTTATCACTTTAGCAATTCATCTTATCTTTTGGGGGTATTATTTTAAAAGTTGTGTGAAAATTAAGTTAGTTTCGAAATTTTTCTTTTTCAAGTGAAACAGTTGAAGATTACGTCACTTGCGCAAATTGTACATGTGACGTCTAGTTTGTGGACACCGTCATTTTACTGATAATATGGAAACCAAAAGATGGAAACCTTCTGATGACGTTCTGAAAAAACGTCATCATGGCTTTTGTAATAGATGAAATGACTGCAGCAGTAAGTCCTAAATTTAAGAAAAGTGAGTGAACAGCTACCCACTCTAGTATTCTGGCCTGGAGAATTCAATGGACTGTAATAGTCCATAGTGTCACAAAGAGTCAGACATGACTAAGTAACTTTCACTTATTTTTATTTTAATGATAATAATAACACAAATTTTAGTGGAGCACAGCATCATGGTATACATAATATTCTAACCATATTAAAAATATATTGGTTCTTAGAATTGTTTGTGGTACACAGATATTTGAAATACATTAAAACTATGAATGACAATCAATTACAAAAATTTATGGTCAAAGATTATCAAACATTTTACATGTATCCACTATAAGATACCAGGATCAAAACATTTTTGCAATGAAGCCAACATGAATAAAGATACATTTATATATGTATTTTGTGGCTTCTAGACAGTCAGGAATCCTCTGAGATGCTTGGGTTTGATGCCTGGGTCAGGAAGATCTCCTTGAGTAGGAAAATGCAACAAGTTCCACTATTCTTGCCTTGAAAATTCCATGGAGAAAGGATCCTAGTGGGTTACAGTCAATGCCGTTTTAAAGAGTCCGATACGACTGAGGCATGCACGCTTCGGATATATGTATCTTAAGCAGAATTTTATACATACTGTATCTTGGCTGGTATCAAACAAATTAAGAAATGTTAGAATTGTTGTTTCTTAAAATCCTCAATTTTTTAAACAAACTTATGCATCCTACAAAGTTTTTTAAAAAGCTACCATTTTTTAAAGCTACTATTTGTTGCATTACAAAAATCAATTGAAAAATATTAGAGTATTCAACAAATGGGGTGTCGAAGATTAATATTTTAGCATGTTTATTTAATAATTATTTGAAAGAAGTTATAAAACTATGAAAATTGAATTATGTTTCTTTAAATGCATGTTCTTTAAGAGGAAGAAAATATAGAAAATAAAATTAAAATGAGGGATTTCACAGTGGTTAAAATCCTGTGCTTCCCTTGATGGATTTAATCCTGTTTGGGGAATTAACATCCTGTGTGCTGCACAGCATACCCCCTACCCCCTGAAAGTGAAGTCTCTCAGTCGTGTCTGACTCTTTGAGACCCGGTGGACTGTAGCCCACCAGGTTCCTCCGTCCATGGGATTCTCCAGGCAAGAATACTGGAGTGGGTTGCCATTTCCTTCTCCAGGGGAATCTTCCCAACCCAAGGATCGAACCCAGGTCTGCCGCATTGCAGGCAGACGCTTTAACCTCTGAGCCACCAGGGAAGACTAATATATATATATATTCAGATTATCTTCAAGATACATTTTTTCAATTCAATAATTGTTCATTAAAATATCTTAAGTTGTAGAAAGAATCTACTGGTGGAACTTGTACTTTTAATTGTATTTAAATTTGTATTCTACAATGGAATGAAATGAAATTCAGAAACAAGATGCCTCATCATTCCAAATCAAAGACCAAGTTATTTTACATTCAGTTCAGTCACTCAGTCCTGTCTCTTTGCTATCCCATGAACTGCAGCACACCAGGCCTCCCTGTCCATCAGCAACTCCCAGAGTTTACCCAAACTCATGTCCATTGAGTTGGTGATACCATCCAATCATCTCATCCTCTGTTGTCCCCTTCTCCTCTTGCCTTCAATCTTTCCCAGAATCAAGGTCTTTTCTAATAAGTCAGTTCTTCTATCAGGTGGCCAAAGTATTGGAGTTTCAGCATCAGCATCAGTCCTTCCAATGAATATTCAGGATCAATGTCCTTTAGAATTGAAAGGTTTGGTCTCCTAGCCTGTCCAAGGGACTCTCAGGAGTCTTTTTCAAGACCACAATTCAAAAGCATCAATTCTTCAGCCCTTAGCTTTCTTTATGGTCTATCTCTCGCATCCATACATGACTACTGGAAAGACCACAGCTTTGAGTATATGGATCTTTGTTGGAAAAGTAATATCTCTGCTTTTTAATATGTTATTTGTCTTAGCTTTTTGTTAAAGGAGCAAGCGTCTATTAATGTCATGGACCAGATGCCATGATCTTAGTTTTTTGAATGCTGAGTTTTAAGCCAGCATTTTCACTCTCCTCTTTCACCTTCATCAAGAAGCTCTTTAGTGCCATAGGCATTTTTGTGCAATAAGGGTGGTGTTACCTGCACAGTACTTTCAGTGATATAGGCATATGCTATTTTACTTTAAGAAAAATTGTCTTTAAAATATATATTCTAAATGAATCTGTATCTTGGCTGGTATCAAACAAATTAAGAAATGTTAGAATTGTTGTTTCTTAAAATCCTCAATTTTTTAAACAAACTTATGCATCCTACAAAGTTTTTTAAAAAGCTACTATTTTTTAAAGCTACTATTTGTTGCATTACAAAAATCAATTGAAAAATATTAGAGTTAATGAGTTAATAAAACCGTTTTTCCCAATAAGTATTTTTGATTTTTTAAAAGTCAGATCACCTTGATTATAACAAAACTCTGAATTTAAAAGCTTCTCAGTAAAGTAATGCTGACTAATTTGTTACTTCATTTTTCTTTCTAACATTAACTTTATTGTTACCAAATTCCCTAACATTTATGAATTATATTTGTGTTTCAGTTTCAGGCTAGAAAATGAAGATTCTATGATAAGTTAGTGCTGTAAGATTATAGTTGACCCTTTGCTTGCTTTGTCATCAGGTCTAAATAATTTGTTATAAATGTGAAATATCAAGTTAGAAGTTGAAATTTGCAGTTATGTTATTATCCATTGACTTACTCTCTCAAATATTAAAATGTGTTATATTGAACTTTTCACATGTACAATTATATCCAAATTTAAAATGCAATACTTTGAAATTTAAACAAGCAAAACAATAACAAAAATTCCTCAGACCTTATGAGATACCAAATGTGATGTTTTTACTCATGATTTTATTCTTAGGCCTAAAAAAAAAAAAAAAAGATCTTAATCTTCTAAAGGGTAGTTTACTGGTACTTATATTATTCTAGCTCCACTGGAAACCTTTTGTCTTTAACTCTAATGGTTCTTCATTTTATTTTATGGAGATCTATTCCTGGTTCCTAAAAGTTTCTATGGTTATGTTTGTTCATTAATGCTTTTAATGTTCCTTGTTATACTGCTGCTTCAATTTTTAGTATCTTCTTCTCATCAGGTTCTCACAGCTTGGAGTTTACCTTGAGTCATAAAAATCTGAGATTGTGACCTAAACTTTAATGATGTAGAACACTGTGTGATTCTATAGGGCTCAGTGGGACTAATGGGGGTCTGTGTACTTTTAATCAAGTGCTATAATGAACATATACTGAATTTTGTAGAATGGCTATAAGATAAATAGGCCTATTAGGAGGGAAAAAGATGATGTGCCAAATCACATAAATAACATGATCAGGGGAGAGAAAGTGCTGCAGAACTCTACTTAAGTATGAGAATCCCACTGAGTATTTGCAATATGTTCTTAGCTAATGACCATAAATAAGCCTATATTCTATGCAGAATAATTAACTTTTATATCTTTAAGGCAGAATGTGATAGCAAAGACCTGAAAAAATTTGTGAATAAAAAAGCATGAGAGAAGAGTATCTCTTCTAAGGTTATATATAACATTATTTCATTAAAATTTAATTTAAAATAATAGATTTTATTTTATTTAGGTAATAAAGGTATGTAATAAATTTTCTTAAATAATTTATGCAATAATAAAATAAACTTATTTATTTATATTGGCCACATGTTCAACATGTCGGATCTCAGTTCTCTGACAAGGGATCAAACCCATACCCTCTGCATTGGAAGCATGGAGTCTTAACCACTGGACTGCCAGGAAAGCCCCCCCAAATACTACATTCGGGGTGTGAAATTAAGTTCTTCCTCAAGTTATCTTTTGATACTCATCATGTCAGCTTGCTTCAGAGAACTGAGGCCGTTGAGGCAGAATTGCTTTAATTCAAAGAGCTGAGAGGGATTAAATCTGTCGATAATTATTAATTATCTGAACCACTACATAAAGAAAGATTCTGGGCTACTTCTGCATTCAGCAAGCGAGAGCATTATAGTAAAAGAGAAATACAATAGGCTGTGGAGGGGTGATTTTGGTTGCATGATGAGCATACAGTTTCCATCTAAAACCTTTATTTAAGTAAAAGTTAAGCAGATTTCAGTGTGTATGTGTATATATTCATTAAAGCCAAGCTTTTTTAAAAGTCTCGTGCCAATAGTTAGATTGCAATTTTCTTTTGCATAAAGATACATAAATACTTGATTTAATATAAATGCAATTGTATTTTTACTTTTAAACTGTTATTTTTATCTTTTAACACCTTACTTCTTTATTGTCTCATTTGCACTTTCCTTATATTTCACTCAACTCAACATCTGTCCTCATTATTAACAACTTGATGTTTTAGAATTATATTTTTATGATCAGATAACCCTGGAGAGACTTGTAAATAGGTATATCGTCTAAAGCATATAGAAGAGAAATTCTTGCTATGGCTTTGAAACATATTATTGCGTACTTTTGGCCATCCTATATTTTTTTCATGTTTATACAATAGAATAAGATGGAAATAAATACACACTTCTCAATCCACTTAGCTATACTTTTTGCTGCTGCTGCTAAGTCGCTTCAGTCGTGTCCGACTCTGTGCGACCCCATAGATGGCAGCCCACCAGGCTTCGCTGTCCCTGGGATTCTCCAGGCAAGAACACTGGAGTGGGTTGCCATTTCTTTTTAATATCTACTTAATTCTACCTTCTTTGTAAATACCATAATTTTTAGTCATTTTTCTGTTGGAGTGTATATGTTTTCTTTCTGTAAGGAAAGATCTTTATGAGAAATCTTTACTCATGAGAAACACGTTTTAATAAAATCTGCCAAATAATATTATATTAACTTATACATATATAATATTTATATAGAGAAATTCAGATACCCATTCATACATAAATGTGCTTTATTTTAGAGTCCCTGATTTTAAAATCTTGATTAGGTATGTATCTTTTCTGGAATATATATGTATTTTTATTCATATTTTAAAAGTATACATACTGATGATTTTAACTCTATTTGTATCTTAATTTCATTTTTAAAGTACTGTAAGATGAGTTGGAGAAGGCAATGGCACCCCACTCCAGTACTCTTGCCTGGAAAATCCCATGGACGGAGGAGCCTGGTGGGCTACAGTCCATGTGGTCACTAAGAGTCGGAGATGACTGAGCGACTTTGCTTTGACTTTTCACTTTCATGCCTTGGAGAAGGAAATGGCAACCCACTCCAGTATTCTTGACTGGAGAATCCCAGGGACGGCAGAGCCTGGTGGGCTGCCATCTATGGGGTCGCACAGAGTCGGACACAACTGAAGCGACTTAGTAGTAGTAGTAGTAGTAGTAGTAGTAGTAGTAAGATGAGTACCTATCTTTAGAAAGACTCAGATGGATATCAAGATATTAATAAATAATAATTAATTAATAATATGTTTCACATCAATTTATCACATATTGATTATGCTCCTCTATAAGGGGTCTGTTGGGTTTTTTTTTTTTTTAGTATATACTGATTTAATTGCAGTGAATCTATGTTGTTTTCCTAAAGAGACATTCTCCCATCATTGTTATACTTTAGTATCTTAGTTTTGCTACTTTAAAACATTTGTTCTTTCAGATGAAATGTAAGATTAGTTAACACAGTTCAGAAAAATAACAGTAACAATTCCTAGGGAATTCTCATTTTAATTTAATGGATAAATATTTTTTGAGAGTTATGTTTTTATAATGTTGTCTTTCCAACTAAGGGCAAAACATTTAAGAGGATAATCAAATAGACATGTCTAGAATATTACTATATTTGAAACCATGTCCAGTATACATTTAGTACATAGGCAGGCAGATTTTTTCACATAAAAATAAAGTTAGTCATAAAAATAAGTCACATCCCTGAATAAGAATGCAAAGAATCTAAAGTTTTAGCCAGTAGAACCCCGTCAAGATATCTGAATCCAGTATAAAGTTAATATCAAAACCAGAAAACTCTTTCTGTGTGAAAACATTCCTCATTTTGATATTAAATTTATACTGTATTGAAATATTGCCAAGTTCTGTGTGTCTATTTGATCACTTTCTTAAATGCACTATACAGTTATTTTTCATTCTAATTTACTGGTGACACTTGTGGTAAAGAACCTACCTGCAATGCAGAGATGTAAAAGATGCAGGTTTGATCCCTGGGTTGGGCAGATCACCTGGAGTACAGCACAAAAACCACTCCCAATATTGTTATGGAGAATGTCATGGACAGCAGAGCCTGGCAGGCTACAGTCCATAGGGTCACAAATACTTGGACATGATTGAAGTGAGTTAGCACATTATTTATTATTTGATTTCAAGTCATTCTTCATAGATATAGTAAAATTTCTTATTCTACAAAAATATATATTTTATCAAGTTATCCTTAAATATCTAATTATATTTGATTTAGGTGTTTTTCACAGTTTATGTGGGTTGAGATTTATTTTCATTATATTTTCATCATCCCATCTTGTCATCATTATACATATATATTCTTCCTATTTTCATTATTGCTTTTGACTTAAACTTCCAATTGCCTGACATTATCATTAATATTCCATTCTTACTATTATTGCCCTATCTCCCCAACAAAATTAACACAAAAAATTAGCATTTTAGTCTTTGTTGTTACTCAGTGACTCAGTCATGTCCAACTCTTTGCAACCCCATGGACTGCAGCATGTCAGGCTTCCCTGTCTTTCACTATCTCCTGGAGTTTACTCAAACTTATGTCCATTGAGTCAGTAATGCCATCCAATCATCCTTTGTCTCCCCTGCTCCTCCTGCCCTAAAACTTTCCCAGCATCAGGGTCTTTAACAATGAGTTGACTGTTCCCATCAGCTAACCAAAGTACTGAAGCTTCAGATTCAACAACCGTCTTTCCAATGAATATTCAGGATTGCTTTCCTTTAGGATGGATTGGTTTAATCTCCTTCTTCAAAGGACTGTCAAGAGTCTTTGCTAACACAACAGTTGGAATACATCAATTATTTGGCCCTCTGCCTTCTTTAAGGTCCAACTCTTACATCCATATATGACTATATATTAGAACTTGGGACATTTTTGCCTTCTAATCTTTATAGTAAGAATACACTAGTGATACAAAATCCACCAGATACTTGAATAATTTAAGCATTATTGATAAAGCTTTTGTAAGTAAAGTATGTTTGTTATCATAATTTAACATGAAGCCCTATAAGATGTAGCTGCCTGTAAAAATTAACTATTTTATCTGTATATCTCTACATAGAAATAAGCTCAGGTTAAGATAAATGTCAAAGTCCATGCAGATACTACATAGGTGATTATTTTGTTTGGGATTATCATTAGTAAACAGAATTTGTGAGAATGGTGAGTTAGGTTACTATATATAATGAAAACACAGTGGCTGTTATATACATGGATCTGTATATGCTACTCATTAAGGAACATGAGATGGTGTTTACCTAGTGAACCAAGAGGTTGTACCCCTCACAGTGAAACCTCAGGATTCTACTTGGGTACCTCTTTTTTCTTTTTTACCAATGACTTGAAATTATTGATATTCTTTTATAATCCCAAGCAGAATTTTCATGTTCAAAGTGTTCACACACTGACTTCCACATGAAAATTTTTTCTTTCCAGGTTGCATTCTGAAATTCTGACTGCCCGTGTTACTGGCTGAGGACTATGGCCCTGTGATGTTACAGCCTCTGGATCTCCTGAGCCACACTGTGCTGTATCTATTTTCTGTATGCTGAACAATGAGAAAACATTAAAATCTCAGTCGGTGGGACGTCACCTCCTGCTTGTAGTCATATTTGAAAAAATGGTCTCCTATTGTGTAGCCTCATTACATTTACTCTAAGCAAACACACTCCTGATGCATTGCCATTAAAGATGTACATTCCATATGCAACCACCATTTATTGGAAACAATATTCCTGTAAGATACTCATGTATGTGTGCTAACTTGCTCAGTCATGTCTGACTCTTTTCGACCCCACAGACTGTATCCTGACAGGATCCTCTGTCCATGGGATGCTCCAGGTAAGAATACTGAAATGGGTTGCCATGTCCTCTTCCAGGGGATCTTCCTTATCCAGGGACTGAACCCGCATATCTTATGTATCCTCCGTTGGCAGATGGATATACCACTAGTGCCACCTGGGAAACCCCCCATGTAAGATATAGTACAGAAATATTTCTTCTATTTCAATGTATACATTAAAGTGAATTTATAGTTTATTATTTTCTATTTATATTGATCAATTTAAACTGATATTTTGGTATTTCCATTCTAAGAAATAGAAATAAATGACTACATACTCAATATTCAATATTGTTTTATCAATAATTCAAAAAATGACATGAGTAACTAAAGACGACTCAAATATGTTTTCATGTAAGTGTTGCTACATTTTCTTGGTTGCAATTGTCTGAAGCAATAGTGTAGTCTTAAAAGCATTCTGTATAGATCCTGTCACACTCTATCATTTAAAGCAGAATTTTATAGATTATGAAACACATTTTCATTAATGTTTTTAAAAGAATTTTTCTAATTGGCCATCAATATATAGCTGTCAAAGGTGGCAAGGATGACCCTGTATGCAAGACAGCAAAAAAGA
The DNA here is from genome assembly GCF_023091745.1 of Budorcas taxicolor. Classification (NCBI taxonomy): domain Eukaryota; kingdom Metazoa; phylum Chordata; class Mammalia; order Artiodactyla; family Bovidae; genus Budorcas; species Budorcas taxicolor. The sequence goes on from NC_068926.1 coordinate 38,124,926, forward strand.
CACAGATGTGTATAGTGGACTTTTGGACTCAGAGGGAGAGGGAGAGGGTGGGATGATTTGGGAGAATGGCATTGAAACATGTATACTATCATGTAAGAATCGAATCACCAGTCTATGTCCGATGCAGGATACAGCATGCTTGGGGCTGGTGCACGGGGATGACCCAGAGGGATGTTGTGGGGAGAGAGGTGGGAGGGGGGTTCATGTTTGGGGTCGCATGTACACCCATGGTGGATTCATGTCAATGTATGGCAAAACCAATATAGTATTGTAAAGTAAAATAAAGTAAAAATAAAAATTAAAAAAAATTACTTTGCAATAGCTTTCAGAATTACATCATTTCTCAAAAATAATATAATTTCAAGCCAGAAACTGAACTGTTTCTTTTTAAAAACTAATGGTATTAAGTATCTTGAATTTCCGTAACAATGGCAAACAAAAAGCTATAGTTAGAATTCTGGCTTTGTGAAACTATAATGAAATCACCATGTTTTCCAAAAGATCTTTTTTTTTTTTTAAGTTTGAACAAATAATTCTTATGTTCAGGAATCAGGTACTCCATTTCCACTCTTCTGTTTTCTACATATTACTTTTAAACTAGGACCCTCACAATATTCTATTCATAGTCTCTTGCCATTTGACTTCTAGCTAGCTCTGCCATTTGGCTTCTAGTCAGGGAGGTAACCTCAGAGTACTGGAAATTAGGAGGAGAGGGAAAGTGTACACTTTCAAGTTACTTTTTGGAAGTATCTGTCTAGCAGCAGCAGATAACAACTGAGTCCAAGTGATTCTGGTCAGCTCTAACATCCCCAGCTAGGAGCATTTCCCCAGAACCAGGTGTTAGGGTGTCCTGCTAAGCCCAATCTCATTCTGGGGATGTTTCTTGTTGTAGTGGTCAATCCTAGGAAGCCCATTCTTTAAAGTTCCATCCTTTTTCAGCTGACCCTACAAAATGTTTATAGCATCCCACATAGTATTAGAAAGGCAAATTCTCACCTGGAAAATTCCATGGACAGAGAAGCCTGGCAGCCTTCAGTCCATGGGATTGCAAGTGTTGGACGTGATTTAGCAACTAAAGCACCACCATTGTGAGGACACAGACACTTTAAAATGAAGACAATAACATTTCTGAAATTATTTATGAAAAATAAAATGTTTCTATTATCTCATAGGTTGCTTAATGAAATTTTAAAATATACCACTTTTTTACTTCTACAGATTATAGAAAATAAATGTTATTACATCATCAGCAATATCATATTCATGCACATATTAAAATTTTAAAGATTGAAATTACATATTCATCTGACTCAATAGATTAGAGATCACTAAGGTCTTATTTATATAAGTATAATTTAAGAAAAAATCCAATCTGATTAAAAGAGTATTTAAATTTTAATGTTAATAATTTGCTATTAGAGGTATAATTTTTTAAAAGAATTTATTCTTATAAATTCTTTTCTGACTCATTTTTTAACTTAAAGGATAATTGCTTTACAACATTGTGTTGTTTTCTGCCATACATCAACATGAATCAGTCATACATCAACATGAATCAGTCATAGGTATACATATGTCGCCTCCCTCTTGAACTTCAGTCCCACCTCCCACCCAATTCCACCCCTCTAGGTTGTCACAGAGCACCAGTTTGCACTGTCTTAGTCATACAGCGAACTCTCACTGGCTATCTATTTTACATATGACCGTGTATATGTTTCCATGCTACTCTCTCCATTCGTCCACCCACTGCTCCCTCATGTCCACAAGTCTGTTCTTTATGTCTGCATCTCCACTGCTGCCCTGAAAATAGGTTCATCAATACCATCTTTTCTAAATTCCATATATATGCATTAATATAAGACATTTGTTTTTCTCTTTCTGACTTCTTCATTCTGTATCATTGTCATTGTTGTTCAGTTGCTAAGTCGTTTCAAACTCTTTGTGAACCCATGAAGTGCAGCACACAAGGCTTCTCTGTCTTTCACTATTTCTCTGAGTTGACTCAGATTATTGTCCATTGTGTCAGTGATGCCATCCAACCATCTCATCCTCTGTTGCCCCCTTCTCCACTTGCCTTCAAATTTTCCCATTCAGCTCTCAGAATCCAAAGTATTGTAACTTCAGCTTCAGCACTCTATATAATAGTCTCTAAGTTCATCCACCTTGTTAGAACTGACTTAAATGTGTTCCTTATTACGGCTGAGTAATATTCCACTGTATATATATACCACTTCTTCTTTATCCATTCATTTGTTGATGGCCATCTAGGTTGCATCCATGTCCTAGCTATTGTAAATAGTGCTGCAGTGAACATCAGGGTAATGTTTCTCTGTCAGTTATGGTTTTTGCAGGGTATGTGCCCAGCAGTGGGATTGTTGTGTCATATGGTAGTTTTATTCCTAGTTTTTTTTTTTTTTTTTTTTAAGGAATCTCTGTACTCTCCTCCATAGTGCCTGTATTAATTTACATTTCCACCAACAGTGCAAGTGAGTTCCCTTTCCTCCATACCCTCACCAGCATTTATTTTCTCTAGGTTTTTTGATGGTGGCCATTCTGACCAGTGTGAGGTGATATCTCATTGTAGTTTTGATTTGCATTTCTCTAAACAACAAGAGATGCAAAACATCTTTTTGTGTGTTTATTAGCCATCAATAAATTCTTTGGAAAAATGTCTGCTTAGGTCTTCTGCCCAATTTTTGATTGGGTTGTTTGTGTTTCTGTTATTGAGCTGCATGAACTACTTGTATATTTTGGAAATTAATCTTTTGTCAGTTGTTTCATTGGCTATATTTTGTCCCCTTTCTGAGGGTTGTCTTTTTGCCTTATTTATAGTTTCCTTTTCTGTGCAAAAGCTTTTTAGTTTAGTTAGGTACCACTTGCTTCTTTTTCTTTGTATTTCTATTACTCTAGGAAGATCTTGCTATAATATATGTCATAGTGTATCTTGCCTATGTTTTCCTCTAAGAGTTTTATAGTTTCCAGTCTTACATTTAGGTCTTTAATCCATTTTGAGTTTAACCTGGGTGTGTGGTGTTAGGAAGTGTTCTGCTTTCATTCTTTCCCATGTAGCAGTTCAGTTTTCCCAGTACCACTGATTGAAGAGACTATCATTTTTCCATTGTATATTCTTGCCTCCTTTGTCAAAGATAAGGTGCCCATAGGTTCATGGGTTTATCTCTGGGCTTTCTATCTTGTTACCTTGGTCTATATTTCTGTTTTTGTGCCAGTGCCACACTGCCTATAGCTTTGTAGTATAGTATGAAGTCAGGAAGGTTGATTCCTCCAACTCCATTCTTCTTTCTAAAGATTACTTTCTCTATTCAGGGTCTTCTGTGTTATTATACAAACTGTGAATATTTTTTTTCTAGTTAAATGAAAAACACTATCATTGGTAATTTGATAGGGATTGCATTGAATCTATAGATTGCTTTTGGTAATATAATCATTTTCATAATATTAATTTTTCCAACTGAGGAACATGGAATATCTCTCTATCTATTTATGTCATCTTTGACCAAGAAAAAGAAATGTAAAAAGCAAAATGGCTGTCTGAGGAGGCCTTACAAATAGCTGTGAAAAGAAAGGAAATGAAAAGCAAAGGAGAAAAGGAAAGATATACCCATTTGAATGCAGAGTTCCAAAGAATAACAAGGAGAAATAAGAAACCCTACCTCAGCGATCAATGCAAAGAAATAGAGGAAAACAATAGAATGGGAAAGACTAGAGATCTCTTCAAGAAAATTAGAGATACCAAGGGAATATTTCATGCAAAGATGGGCTCAATAAAGGACAGAAATGGTAGGGACCTAACAGAAGCAGAAGATATTAAGAAGAGGCAGCAAGAATACATAGAAGAACTGTATATAAAAAAAAAAAAAATCTTAATGACCCAGATAATCACAATGGTGTGATCAGTCACCTAGAGCCAGATATCCTGGAATGTGAAGTCAAGTGGGCCTTAGGAAGCATCACTACGAACCAGGCTAGTGGAGGTGATAGGATTCCAGGGGAGCCATTTCAAATCCTGAAAGATGATGCTGTGAAAGTGCTGCACTCAATATGCCAGCAAATTTGGAAAACTCAGCAGTGGCCACAGGACTGGAAAAGGTCAGTTTTCATCCAATTCCAAAGTAAGGCAATACCAAAGAATGCTCCAACTACCTCACAATTGCACTCATCTCACACGCCAGTAAAGTAATGCTCAAAATTCTCCAAGCCAGGCTTCAGCAATACATGAACCAGAGATCAAATTGCCAACATCCACTGGATCATGGAAAAGGCAAGAGAGTTCCAGAAAAAACATCTATTTCTGCTTTATTGACTACGCCAAAGCCTTTGACTGTGTGGATCACAATAAACTGTGGAAAATTCTGAAAGAGATGGGAATACAAGACCACCTGACCTGGCTCTTGAGACTTCTGTATGCAGTTTAGGAAGCAACAGTTAGAACTGGACATGGAACAACAGACTGGTTCCAAATAGGAAAAGGAATACATCAAGGCTGTATATTGTCACCCTGCTTATTTAACTTATATGCAGAGTACATCATGAGAAATGCTGGACTGGAGGAAGCACAAGCTGGAATCAGGATTGCCGGGAGAAATATCAATAACCTCAGATATGCAGATGACACCACCCTTATGGCAGAAAGTAAAGAAGAACTAAAGAACCACTTGATGAAAGTGAAAGAGAAGAGTGAAAAAGTTGGCTTAAAACTCAACATTCAGAAAACTAAGATCATAGCATCCGGCCCCATCACTTCATGAGAAATAGATGGGGAAACAGCGTCAGACTTTATTTTTGGGGGGGCTCCAAAATCACCGCATATGGTGATTACAGCCATGAAATTAAAAGATGCTTCCTCCTTGGAATGAAATTTATTACCAACCTAGATAGCATATTAAAAAGCACAGACATTACTTTGCCAACAAAGGTCCATCTAGTCAAGGCTATGGTTTTTCCAGTGGTCATGTATGGATGTGAGAGTTGGAGTATAAAGTTGAGTGCCAAATTGATGCTTTTGAACTGTGGTGTTGGAGAAGACTCTTGAGAGTCTCTTGGACAGCAAGGAGATCCAACCAGTCCATCCTAAAGGAGATCAGTCCTGGGTGTTCTTTGGAAAGACTGATGTTGAAGCTGAAATTCCAATACTTTGGCCACCTGATGCGAAGAACTGACTCCTTTGCAAAGACCCTGATGCTGGGAAAGATTGAGGGCAGGAGGAGAAAGGGATGGCAGAGGATGAGATGGTTGGATAGCATCACCGACTCATTGGACACGGGTTTGGGTGGACTTCAGGATTTGGTGGTGGACAGGGAGGCCTGGCGTGCTGTGGTTCATGGGGTTGCAAAGGGTCCAATACAACTGAGCGACTGAACTGAACTGAACTGATTTCTTTTATCAGTGTCTTATAGCCTTCTGTATACATGTCTTTTGTCTCCTTAGCTAGGTTTATTCCTAGATATTTTATTCTTTTGTTGCAATAGTAAAGGGGATTCATTCCTTAATTTCTCTTTCTGATTTTTCACTGTTAGTTTATAAGCTTGCCATTGATTTTTGTGTATTTATTTTGTATCCTGCAACTTTACTAAATTAACTGATTAGCTCTAGTAATTTTCTGATAACATCTTTAGGGTTTTCTATGTATAGTGTCACATCATCTGCAAACAGTGAAAGTTTTACTTCTTCTTTCCCAGCCTCCTCCACCAATCTATTACTATAAGAGATCACTTTCCATGTGTCCTTATGTAACCATGTCTGGTAAGGGCTCTGCGTAGATTTTTTGAGTGAATGATTATTGATTAGTCATCATTGCAAGGTTAAAAAATAATATAGTGTGTAGTATGTTAATGAATATTGATTAACATAAGCCAGAAGATAATATTTCCCAATGCAGGTGTAGATGTATAAATGCCTTTCATTCCAGTAATCACTTTTTAGTAGACCTATGCAAAGTGTTATGACAGGCACAGTTAAAATACTAAATAATAAATTAGATCTAATAAAGAAATGCACATTCTGAATGATTCAGTGTAGAGTTCAGGATTTGAGAGAAAGTAAAACAGATCAGACTCTGGGCAGAAAATGGATTCATGGCTGGAACTGAGCGGGGAGGTGACTATGACTACAAAAAGTAGAAGCAGATATTTTGGAGTTATGAGCATTTTCTATATCTTGATTTTGGTGGTTATAACTACATGCATTTCTTAAGATCCATGGAACTGTATGTACACTGTTCTACTGGGTTAAATATCTTAACAAAAGTGACTTAGAAAAAAAATAGAGAAACAAATATTTATTGTGTTCTTTCAAATTGCAATAAGGTTTGAAATGTGTTATTTATATTTATCAAATTAAATATTTTCACACATTTTATTAATAAGATATTTCTTCAATATCCAAAAATATTTTAAAAGTTTTTGTTGTCATTATTTATATCTTACCTAAATTTATCATGGACAGCAAATGTGGTCTTTGGTCTATGCAAATTGCATGATCAATTATTGTTAATGTTCCATTTATTTTCTTAAATATATTGTTTACTGTTGTTCATTTTCAAAAGTCTTATCTCTATAAAATCAAATCATTAATTATGTTATTAAAATTTATATATATATATTCTGATTTTTTAAAAGCTAGGTTAATCAGTTTCTGAGAAAATATATTAAAATAAAGGTCTAAAATGGGAACTAGTTCAGCTTCTCTTTGTAATTCTATCAAATGCACTTATACATTTTGAAGCTACTTAATCAGTTGTAGTGCTTCCCAGGTGGTGCTAGTGGTAAAGAACCAGCCTGCCAATGCAGGAAATGCAGGAGACACAGGTTCAATCCCTGGATTGGGAAAATGCCCTGGAGAAGGTTGTGGCATCCCACTCCAGTATTCTTGTCTGGAGAATCCCATGGACAGAGGAGCCTGGCTGACTATGTGACTGTAGGGTCACAAAGAGCTGGACATGATTAAAAGAATTTAGCATGAATGCATGCAATCACTTGTAAACAATTCTGGATTATTTATATTTTAAGTGCATTAGTTTTTCACAGAATAATGATGTGTTAATTTGAAGAATGCTTCCCAGTCCCCTAAAAAAGAAAACTAAATATCCAAATCCCAGAAAATTGTTAGCTTTGCCTTTTATAGAAAACAAACCATAATAAAACAAAATTTTTTAGGGAAATTAAGGATATAAAGATGGGGAAATTATCCTAGATTATCTGTTGGTGTCACAAGTGCAATGATATGGATACTTACAGAAGAGAGGGAATTGGGATATAAAAAGAGTGTAGACAGAGATTTGAGATGCTGGCCTTAAGGACTGTAGTGATGAGGCCACAGGCTAATGGATGCTGGCAGCCACCAGCAACTACAGGAGGCAAGTGAATGATGCTTCTTTAGAGCCTCAGCAGAGTAGGGCTCTATGGTTACCTTGATTTCTGCTCAAAATTGATTATATTTCTGGCTTCCATAGCTGTGAGAAAATACATTTCTGTTTTAAGTCACTAATTTATGACAGTTTACAGAAAAATGCTTTTTTGGGGGGTGGTAGGTGGTGGGTGATAGTTCTGGAAGGTCTTGTAGGCCATCATAGACCTGCTCAACTTCACCTTCTTCAGCATTAGTGGTTGGAGCATAGACTTGGATTACTGTGATATTGAATGGTTTGCCTTGGAAACAAACAAAAATCATTTTGTTATTGATTGAGACTGCAACCAAGTACTGCATTTTGGAGGCTTTTGTTGGCTATGAGGGCTATTCCATTTCTTCTAAGGGATTCCTTCCCACAATAGTAGATAAAATGATCATCTGATTAAATTCACCCATTCTGGCCCATTTTAGTTAACTAATTACTAAAATGTCAATATTCACTTTTGCCATCTCCTGTTGGACCACTTCTAATTTACCTTTATTCATGTACCTAACATTCCAGGTTCCTATGCAATACTGTTCTTTACAGCTTCAGACTTTATTTCCATCACCAGTCACATCCACAACTAGGTGTTGATTTTGCTTTGGTTCCATCTCTTCATTGTTACTGGAGTTATTTTTCCACTGTTCTCCAGTAGCATATTGGGCCCCTACTGACCTGGGAAGTTCATCTTTCACTGTCCTATCTTTTTGCCTTTGCATACTGTTCATGGGGTTCTCAGGGCAAGAATACTGAAGTAGTTTGCCATTCCCTTCTCCAATGCACCACATTTTGTCAAAACTCTCCACCATGACCCATCAGTTGGGTTGCCCTACAAGGCATGGCTTAGTTTCATTGAGTTAGACAAGACTGTGGTCCATGTGATTAGATTGGTTAGTTTCTGTGGTTGTGGTTTCAGTCTGCCTGCCCTCTGATGCCCTCTCTCAGCGCCTATCATCTTACTTGGACCTGGGGTATCCCTTCAGGGCTGCTCCAGCAAAGTGCAGTTCACTGCTCCTTACCTTGGACACGGGGTATCAGCAGCCACTACTGACCTTGGAGGTAGAGTATCTCCTCTCAGCCGCTCATGGCTCCAGCGCTGCGCTGCCACCGCTCGCCACTTACCTGAGGATTTTTAACTTCTGTTTGTCTAATTACCAATGAAAATATCTCTTCTTCTGTATCATATCAGCTTCTTAGGGCTGCTTGCAGAGTTTCCGGGGTCGGTAATCTGGGAGCGGTTTGTCTGGGTAATCTGGCTCAGGGTCCCTCATGAAGTTGCATTCAGATGCGCGCTGGAGCTGGGGCCAGGTGGCTGGTGGCAAAGAGCAAGAAGCGGCACAAGCTGCTTTTATCCCCGCAGCTCTGGGGGTCTGGGGACGTGCGCCGGGGGGAGGCCGTCCTTGGGGTTCATAACCGTGGCCAGGGGCGTTCGGGGTCTAAACTCTGCACAAAGAGGTCGCAGAGGAAGCATTTTCACTTTCCCCGGGTTTCAGTGTAGATTGAAGCAGGAAGTCGATTCCCATCAAACTGGATTCCTTTACAGACCTTTTGTAAGACTTTATTTCGCCGAGCAAGGGCAGACCTCAGCGCTAGGGCGATTTTTTTTTTTTTTTTTTCCCTCCTCATGGTGTTGCTAGATCTTCCTGTGCACTCACTGATCTCCTGGCAAGGAGCCGGTCGCTGTAGGGCCGGGAACTCCCTGACCCTTGGCCCGGCTTCGCAGCCTCGGGCCCCGCGGGTTCGGGGACGTCTAGCCGCAGGGGAAAGTTAGGGTCGAGTTAGGAAAGGGAAGAGTCATGGATGTGTATTAAGCCTGTCATCTTCACAGACTGTCTATCCATATCCATGTCCAGAAATTCAAGGGAGAATATTCCTTCTTTTTTTTCTCTCTTTTCTTTTTTTTTTTTATGTTTTAGGTTTTGTGGAATTTTATATTATTCAAAATATATGTGTTGATCTTTGGATAGTATTTAATTCTACTTGGTTAATATCTTCTTTTAATTCAGTGGTGCTCCTTTGTTTTCTAATGTGAGCATCACTTAGGACAACCATGTAGAATACCCTGAAAAGTGTTCTTCAGCATGACTGATGCAAGGCAGATTCAAATCCCAATGCCTAGTGCCTCGCTGTGGATGCTCCTCTTCTTCATGTGTTAATGGGACTATTTACAGATGTTTTTATCTTGTCCATAAGAAAACATAAGTGGCAACAAAAGTGACAAAATAGTAATAATTAGAAACAAAAAATTTTCACGTTGTATAGCATCTTTTATTAGATATTAAATCAGGTGCAGAGATTACTTGCCATGTTGGCTTTTCCCTAGTTGTCTATGTAATCAAGTCAGCTGGTCAGCATGCAGAAAAATAGAACACCGTTTTGCCACTCAGGTAAATTTCTAAAATAAATTCGGCTTAGCTTAGAAATGAGCTGAAAGGGCATTGATATAACTTTAGAAAGTATTTTTTAGGTGATAATTTTGTCCACATTATTTTCTTACTGTGAAATGAAAGGATATATCTTCATATATAAAATGATGCATGTGGCTTTAGGGAGGATTTTTCAATGTTTTAATAATAGAAAATTATGAGTACATAAAGATACAAATAAATTAGTGGCTGATGGCCTTTGAATTAGACCCTGATCCCTTCTGCATCCTGGCATTCACATTCTTGTATAATCTCCTCCCTTTGACTATGAGCTGGAACTTGTGTTTTCTCTTCTAAGGAATTGATTATGTCAAAAGTGATTCAATGTCTCCTTTGAAATTTGATTACAAAAAGACGTGACTTTCATCTTTCTTGTTCTTTCCCTCAATCTCAGTTCTTGTTTTGAGTGAGTAAGAGATATGCTAAATTAGAGGCAACAAATTAAATTGTGCTGTTTTCTGGCCTACAGAATCTGTGAGATAATAATTGAATGTTTCAGAGTAATTTGTTTTGAGGCAATAGATAATTTGTAATTATTTGATGAAATATGCATTAAAATTTAACTCTATTTTGTTATTAATGTTAATATTTAGTCATTTATATATTTGTTAAATTTATATTTGATGCCCTAACTCTTGAAATACTGTGGACCTTTAAAAAACCTGGGTTTGAACTGCACTGGTCAACTTAAAAAATAGATTTTTTTTTTCACTAAATACATAGTACAATGCTACATAAACTATGATTGGTTGAATCCATGGATGTAGAAATGCAGATATGAAGGTGGACTAAAGGCAAAGTTGCATGTAGATTGTTAACAGTGTGAGCATTGTTACTCATCACCTCAGTATTGTTCAAGGGGCAACTGCAATGTTATCTGACTGGTTTACAACTATAAATATTTATAATAACATATTATGATGGAATATATCCCAGCTTAGATTTTTGTTCAGTTCAGTTCAGTTGCTCAGTCATGTCTGACTCTTTGTGACTCCTCGGACTGCAGCACACCAGGCTTTCCAGTACATCAACTCCCAGAGCTTGCTCAAACTCATGTCCATTGAGTTGGTGATACCATCCAACCATCTTGTCCCCTTCTCCTCCTGCCTTCAACCTTTCACAGCATCAGGGTTTTTTCCAATGAGTCAGTTCACATCAGGTGGCCAAATTATAGAAGCTTCGGCTTCAGTACCAGTCCTTCCAATGAATATTCAGGACTAATTTCCTTTAGGATTGACTGGTTTGATCTCCTTGCTATCCAAGTGACTCTCAATAGTCTTCTCTGAAACCACAGTTCAAAAGCATCAATTCTTTGGTGCTCAGCTTTCTTTATGGTCCAACTCTCACATCCATACATTACTACTGGAAAATATATATTTTTGTAGGCAATGTCAAAACAGTTTGCTTACAGGGGAGAATGAAATATTCCTCCCACTTTCACTTATGTTAATTAGTCTCTTGTTTAAGAATTAAAGTAAGTGTATTTGTCTACAATTTTGCTTATTTTTATTGTTAAAATGCTATGAGAATTTCTGGGATTATACAGTTCATTCATAAATCCAAATTGCTTCCTACATAATTTGTTAGTTTCTCCTCTTATAGGACATTGAACTTAATTTTGCATTTCAGCAAGTCTGTTTTAATATCACTAAGAGGCATTATAAATTTAATTATCATAAATATAAGCATCTAAAATCAGAGGATAATGATGTTTTTATGGCCTACACTTTGATATTCTGTTATTTGAAGACAAGTTTCCAACAAAAGCAATTTAGCTTGATAATTGATAAGTAAGTTAAAGTTGCTCAGTTGTGTCTGACTCCTTGTGACCCCATGGACTATACAGCCCATGGAATTCTCCAGTACAGAATACTGGAGTGAGTAGCCTTTCCCTTCTCCAGGGGATCTTCCCAACCCAGGGATCAAATCCAGGTCTCCAGCATTGCAGGCAGATTCTTTCCCAACTGAGCCACAAGGAGAGCCCAAGAATACTGGAGTGGGTAGCCTATCCCTTCTTCAGGAGAGCTTTTCCACCCAGGAATCGAACCAAGGTCTCCTGCATTGATAACTGATGCTTGCACAAAAATAGTATTAATGCATCTGAAACTGTATTGCAATGCAGTCTTTTTGTGTCTAGCTAATTCAAATGAGAAACAAAGTGAAAACTCAATCTTGATACTATAAGCAAACATATAAGCAATCAAATTGTGTCATGTTTTAATTTACTCCAGGAGCTAGCTACATCATGTTCAAAAAATTGAAGATCCAAAGAGTGTAAGCTTTGATGGACAGAGCAAGCTTACACTCACATCAAAATGAGTTGGAATATATTAAGGAAATGAGCAGGTGCAAGCCTGGAGGCTTATTCTGGGTGACAGTTATATGGTACAAATCAGGATGTTATGTTCTGGTGTAGTGATCAGCTTTTGTGATTTAGGCTTAAAATTGGGGGATGTAGCACTGCCTACATCTTTGCCCATCTTTAGTCCAAAAGTTACTTTTATTAAAAATGTAGAATGATTGAGTCAGATATTAACAGTTTATCAACTGGAAAGGGAGAAGCTGTTGACTTTGGGAGAGGTGAGTAGTCTCACATTTGGTGAGACTTTGCTATCTCCAGCTGGGAAGAATGATAGGATTTCTGTGATTTCTGCAATTGGTGTGAACCCAGAATCCCAGTGCGCAGCAGTGGAGGGAGAAGCTCAGAGGGTGTAAGCCACATGGAGGATGTAGGTCAGATACCATGTCAGTCAATTTTTTACATATGTATTATATTTTGATATAAAAGTTAGCACAAAATATTTAACACTGTTCAAATGAAGAACAGCTATATGATGATGATGTCAAAAGAAAAAAGTCCAAAATTAGCTGCTAAAGCTATTAATTATTAATCTTGCATATATATATAATGTAATGAAATTAAATTAAAAAGAGAAATATAAAAAGAATAAAACTCACTTTGGAGAAAAGAAAGTACCCATTTATTTGAAAAATTGAGAGAGAGTACATTTATTTCAAATTATACATTATAGAGTTTATCCATAACTACTTGCTTTTAAGCTAGTCAGAACGAATCGCATTTCAGTTCTCCAACAATACAAGAGAAGACTCTACACATGGACATCACCAGATGATCAACACCAAAATCAGATTGATTATATTCTTTGCAGCCAAAGATGGAGAAGCTCTATACAGTCAGCAAAAACAAGACCAGGAGCTGACTGTGCTCAGATCATGAACTCCTTATTGCCAAATTCAGAATTAAATTGAAGAAAGTAAGGAAAACCGCTAGACCATTCAGGTATGACCTAAATCAAATCCCTTATGATTAAACAGTGGAAGTGAGAAATAGATTTAAGGGACTAGATCTGATAGATAGAGTGCCTGATGAACTATGGAATGAGGTTCTTGACATTGTACAGGAGACAGGGATCAAGACCATCCCCAAGGAAAAGGAATACAAAAAAGCAAAATGGCTGTCTGGGGAGGCCTTACAAAAAGCTATGACTTGAAGAGAAGTGAAAAACAAAGGAGAAAAGAAAAGATATAAGCATCTGAATGCAGAGTTCCAAAGAATAGCAAGAAGAGACAAGAAAGCTATCTGATGCAGGATACAGCATGCTTGGGGCTGGTGCATGGGGATGACCCAGAGTGATGTTGTGAGGAGGGAGGTGGGAGGGGGGTTCATGTGTGGGATCGCATATACACCCATGGTGGATTCATGTCAATGTATGGTGAAACCAACACAGTATTGTAAAGTAAAATTAAAAATTAAAAAAAAAAAAACAAAAAAAAACAGAAAAAGAAAAAAAAAAAAAAAAGCTTTCTTCAGAGATCAATGCAAAGAAATAGAGGAAAAGAACAGAATGGGAAAGACTAGAGATCTCTTCAAGAAAATTAGAGATAACAAGGGAATATTTCATGCAAAGATGGGCTCGATAAAGGACAGAAATGGTCTGGACCTAACAGAAGCAGAAGATATTAAGAATAGGTGGCAAGAATACATGGAAGAACTGTACAAAAAAGATCTTCACTACCTAGATAATCATGATGGTGTTATCACTCATCTAGAGCCAGACATCCTGGAATGTGAAGTCAAGTGAGCCTTAGAAAACATCATTACGAACAAAGCTAGTGGAGGTGATGGAATTCCAGTTGAGCTATTTCAAATCCTGAAAGATGATGCTGTGAAAGTGCTGCACTCAATATGCCAGCAAATTTGGGAAACTCAGCAGGGGCCACAGGACTGGAAAAGGTCAGTTTTCATTCCAATACCAAAGAAAGGCAATGCCAAAGAATGCTCAAACTATCGCACAGTTTCACTCATCTCACATGCTAGTAAAGTAATGCTCAAAATTCTCCAAACCAGGCTTTAGCAATACATGAACCATGAACTTCCAGATGTTCAAGCTGGTTTTAGAAAAGGCAGAGGAACCAGAGATCAAATTGCCAACATCCACTGGATCATGGAAAAAGCAAGAGTGTTCCAGAAAAACATCTATTTCTGCTTTCTTGACTATGCCAAAGCCTTTGACTGTGTGGATCACAAGAAACTGTGGAAAATTCTGAGAGATGGAAATACCAGACCACCTGACCTGCCTCTTGGGAAATCTGTATGCAGGTCAGGAAGCAACAGTTAGAACTGGACATGGGGGCGTTCCTAAGATGGTGGAGGAATAGGACAGGAAGACCACTTTCTCCCTCACAAATTCCTCAAAAGAACATTTCAACGCTGAGCAAACTCCACAAAACAACTTCTGTAGGCTGGCAGAGGACATCAGGCAACCAGAAAAGCAGACCATTGTCTTCAAAAACAGTGAACCTCTCTGAGTGTCCCTCAATGTGGAGAAACTTTTCATCTTTAACCTAGATGTTTTATTATCGGTGCTGTATAGACGGAGAAGTCTAGAGGCTACTGTAAAAATAAAACTGAAATCCAGAAGCAGGAGGCTTAAGTCCAAAGCCTGAAAACATCAGAGAACTCCTGAATTCAGGGAACATTAAGCAATAGGAGCTCATCAAATGCCTCCATACCTACACTGAAACCAAGCTCCACCCAAGGGCCAACAAGTTCCAGAACAAGACATACCACGCAAATTCTCCAGCAACACAGGAACACACCCCTGAGCTTCAATATACAGGCAGCTCAAAGTTACTCCAAAACCTTTGACGTCTCATAACCCATTACTGGTCACTCCACTGCGCTCCAGAGAGAAGAAACCCAGCTCCACCCACCAAAACTCCAACACAAGCCTTCCTAACCAGGGAACCTTGACAAGCCACTGATACAACCCCACCCCCAGTGAAGAAGCTCCATAATAAAGAGAACTCCACAAATTACCAGAATATAAAAAGGCCACTGCAAACGCAGCAATATAATCAAGATGAAGAGACAGAGGAATACTCAGCAGGTAAAGGAACAGGAGAGTTGTCCACCAAACCAAACAAAAGAGGAAGAGGTAGGGAATCTACCTGAGAAGGAATTCCGAATATTGATAGTGAAAATGATCCAAAATCTTGAAATCAAAATGGAATCACAGATAAATAGCCTAGAGACAAGGCTTGAGAAGATGCAAGAAAGGTTTAACAAGGACCTAGAAGAAATAAAAAAGAGTCAATATATAATGAATAATGCAATAAATGAGATCAGAAACACTCTGGAGGCAACAAATAGCAGAATAACAGAGGCAGAAGATAGGATTAGTGAAATAGAAGATAGAATGGTAGAAATAAATGAATCAGAGAGGAAACAAGAAAAACGAATTAAAAGAAATGAGGACAATCTCAGAAACCTCCAGGATGATATGAAACGCTCCAATATTCGAATTATAGGAGTCCCAGAAGAAGAAGACAAAAAGAAAGACCATGAGAAAATCCTTGAGGAGATAATAGTTGAAAACTTCCCTAAAATGGGGAAGGAAATAATCACCCAAGTCCAAGAAACACAGAGAGTTCCAAATAGGATAAACCCAAGGCGAAACACCCCAAGACACATATTAATCAAATTAACAAAGATCAAACACAAAGAACAAATATTAAAAGCAGCAAGGGAAAAACAACAAATAACACACAAGGGGATTCCCATAAGGATAACAGCTGATCTTTCAATAGAAACTCTTCAGGCCAGGAGGGAATGGCAAGACATACTTAAAGTGATGAAAGAAAATAACCTACAGCCCAGATTACTGTACCCAGCAAGGATCTCATTCAAATACGAAGGAGAAATCAAAAGCTTTACAGACAAGCAAAAGCTGAGACAATTCAGCACCACCAAACCAGCTCTCCAACAAATTCTAAAGGATATTCTCTAGACAGGAAACACAAAAAGGGTGTATAAACCCGAACTCAAAACAATAAAGTAAATGGTAACGGGATCATACTTATCAATAATTACCTTAAACGTAAATGGGTTGAATGCCCCAACCAAAAGGCAGACTGGCCGAATGGATACAAAAACAAGACCCCTCTATATGCTGCTTACAAGAGACCCACCTCAAAACAAGGGACACATACAGACTGAAAGTGAAGGGCTGGAAAAAGATATAGCATGCAAATAGAGACCAAAAGAAAGCAGGAGTGGCAATACTCATATCGGATAAAATAGACTTTAAAATAAAGGCTGTGAAAAGAGACAAAGAAGGCCACTACATAATGATCAAAGGATCAATCCAAGAAGAAGATATAACAATTATAAATATATATGCACCCAATATAGGAGCACCGCCATATGTAAGATAAATGCTAACAAGTATGAAAGGGGAAATCAACAATAACACAATAATTGTGGGAGACTTTAATACCCCACTCACACCTATGGACAGATCAACTAAACAGAAAATCAACAAAGAAACGCAAACTTTACATGATACATTAGACCAGTCAGACCTAATTGATATCTATAGAACATTTCACCCCAAAACAATGAATTTCACCTTTTTCTCGAGTGCTCATGGAACATTCTCCAGGATAGATCACATCCTGGGCCATAAATCTAAACTTGATAAATTCAAAAAAATCGAAATCATTCCAAGCATCTTTTCTGACCATAATGCATTGAGATTAGATCTCAATTACAGGAGAAAAACTATTAAAAATTCCAACATATGGAGGTTGAACAACACACTTCTGAATAACCAACAAAACACAGGAGAAATCAAAAAAGAAATCAAAATATGCATAGAAACTAATGAAAATGAAAACACAACAACCCAAAACCTGTGGGACACTATAAAAGCAGTGCTAAGGGGAAAGTTCACAGCAATAAAGGCATACCTCAAGAAACAAGAAAAAAGTCAAATAAATAACCTAACTCTACACCTAAAGCAACTAGAAAAGGAAGAAATGGAGAAACCCAGAGTTAGTAGAAGGAAAGAAATCTTAAAAATTAGGGCAGAAATAAATGCTAAAGAAACAAAAGAGACCATAGCAAAAATCAACAAAGCCAAAAGCTGGTTCTTTGAAAGGATAAATAAAATTGACAAACCATTAGCCAGACTCATCAAGAAGCAAAGAGAGAAAAATCAAATCAATAAAATTAGAAATGAAAATGGAGAGATCACAACAGACAACACAGAAATACAAAGGACCATAAGAGACTACTATCAGCAGTTATATGCCAATAAAATGGACAAGGTGGAAGAAATGGACAAATTCTTAGAAAAGTACAATTTTCCAAAACTGTACCAGGAAGAAATAGAAAATCTTAACAGACCCATCACAAGCACGGAAATTGAAACTGTAATCAGAAATCTTCCAGCAAACAAAAGCCCAGGTCCAGACAGCTTCACAGCTGAATTTTACCAAAAATTTCGAGAAGAGCTAACACCTATCCTACTCAAACTCTTCCAGAAAATTGCAGAGGAAGGTAAACTTCCAAACTCATTCTATGAGGCCGCCATCACCCTAATACCAAAACCTGACAAAGATACTACAAAAAAAGAAAACTACAGGCCAATATCACTGATGAACATAGATGCAAAAATCCTCAACAAAATTCTAGCAATCAGAATCCAACAACACATTAAAAAGATCATACACCATGACCAAGTGGGCTTTATCCCAGGGATGCAAGGATTCTTCAATAGCCGCAAATCAATCAATGTAATTCACCACATTAACAAACTGAAAAATAAAAGCCATATGATTATCTCAATAGATGCAGAGAAAGCCTTTGACAAAATTCAACATCCATTTATGATAAAAACTCTCCAGAAAGCAGGAATCGAAGGAACATAGCTCAACATAATAAAAGCTATATATGACAAACCCACAGCAAACATTATCCTCAATGGTGAAAAATTGAAAGCATTTCCCCTAAAGTCAGGAACAAGACAAGGGTGCCCACTTTCACCGCTACTATTCAACATAGTTCTGGAAGTTTTGGCCACAGCAATCAGAGCAGAAAAAGAAATAAAAGGAATCCAAATTGGAAAAGAAGAAGTAAAACTTTCACTGTTTGCAGATGACATGATCCTCTACATAGAAAACCCTAAAGACTCCACCAGAAAATTACTAGAGCTAATCAATGAATATAGTAAAGTTGCAGGATATAAAATCAACACACAGAAATCCCTTGCATTCCTATACACCAATAATGAGAAAGTAGAAAAAGAAATTAAGGAAACAATTCCATTCACCATTGCAACGAAAAGAATAAAATACTTAGGAATATATCTGTCTAAAGAAACTAAAGACCTATATATAGAAAACTATAAAACACTGATGAAAGAAATCAAAGAGGACACTAATAGATGGAAAAATATACCATGTTCATGGATCAGAAGAATCAATATAGTGAAAATGAGGATACTACCCAAAGCAATTTACAAATTCAATGCAATCCCTATCAAGCTACCAGCCATATTTTTCACAGAACTAGAACAAATAATTTCAAGATTTGTATGGAAATACAAAAAACCTCAAATAGCCAAAGCACTCTTGAGAAAGAAGAATGGAACTGGAGGAATCAACTTGCCTGACTTCAGGCTCTACTACAAAGCCACAGTCATCAAGACAGTATGGTACTGGCACAAAGACAGAAATATAGATCAATGGAACAAAATAGAAAGCCCAGAGATAAATCCACACACCTATGGACACCTTATCTTTGACAAAGGAGGCAAGAATATACAATGGAGTAAAGACAATCTCTTTAACAAGTGGTGCTGGGAAAACTGGTCAACCACTTGTAAAAGAATGAAACTAGATCATTTTCTAACACCGCACACAAAAATGAACTCAAAATGGATTAAAGATCTAAATGTAAGACCAGAGACTATAAAACTCCTAGAGGAGAACATAGGCAAAACACTCTCTGACTTAAATCAGGATCCTCTATGATCCACCTCCCAGAATACTGGAAATAAAAGCAAAAATAAACAAATGGGATCTAATTAAAATTAAAAGCTTCTGCACAACAAAGGAAAATAAAAGCAAGGTGAAAAGACAGCCTTCTGAATGGGAGAAAATAATAGCAAATGAAGCAACTGATAAACAACTATTCTCAAAAATATACAAGCAACTTATGCAGCTCAATTCCAGAAAAATAAATGACCCAATCAAAAAATGGGCCAAAGAACTAAATAGACATTTCTCCAAAGAAGACATACGGATGGCTAACAAACACATGAAAAGATGCTCAACATCACTCATTATTAGAGAAATGCAAATCAAAACCACAATGAGGTACCACTTCACACCAGTCAGAATGGCTGTGATCCAAAAATCTGCAAGCAATAAATGCTGGAGAGGGTGTGGAGAAAAGGGAACCCTCCTACACTGTTGGTGGGAATGCAAACTAGTACAGCCACTATGGAGAACAGTGTGGAGATTCCTTAAAGAAATTGCAAATAGAACTACCCTATGACCCAGCAATCCCACTACTGGGCATACACACCAAGGAAACCAGAATTGGAAGAGACACGTGTACCCCAATGTTCATCGCAGCACTGTTTATAATAGCCAGGACATGGAAACAACCTAGATGTCCATCAGCAGATGAATGGATAAGAAAGCTGTGGTACATATACACAATGGAGTATTACTCAGCCGTTAAAAAGAATACATTTGAATCAGTTCTGATGAGGTGGATGAAACTGGAGCCGATGATACAGAGTGAAGTAAGCCAGAAAGAAAAACATCAATACAGTATACTAACACATATATATGGAATTTAGAAAGATGGCAATGACGACCCCTATGCAAGACGGCAAAAAAGACACAGCTGTGTATAACGGACTTTTGGACTCAGAGGGAGAGGGAGAGGGTGGGATGATTTGGGAGAATGGCATTGTAACATGTATACTATCATGTAAGAATCGAATCGCCAGTCTATGTCCGACACAGGATACAGCATGCTTGGGGCTGGTGCACGGTGATGCCCCAGAGAGATGTTATGGGGAGGGAGGAAGGAGGGGGGTTCATGTTTGGGAATGCATGTACACCCGGGGTGGATTCATGTCAATGTATGGCAAAACCAATACAGTATTGTAAAGTAAAATACAGTAAAAATAAAAATTAATAATAAAAAAGAAAGAACTTGACATGGAACAACAGACTGGTTCCAAATAGGAAAAGGAGTGTGTCAAGGCTGTATATTGTCTCCCTGCTTATTTAACTATATGCAGAGTACATCATGAGAAACGCTGGACTGGAAGAAACAAAAGCTGGAATCAAGATTGCCAGGAGAAATATCAATAACCTCAGATATGCAGATGACACCACCCTTATGGGAGAAAGTGAAGAGGAGCTAAAAAGCCTCTTGATGAAAGTGAAAGAGGAGAGTGAAAAAGCTGGCTTAAAGCTCAACATTCAGAAAACAAAGATCATGGCTTCTGGTCCCATCACTTCATGGGAAATAGATGGGGAAACAGTGGATAGTGTCAGACTTCATTTTTCTGGTCTCCAAAATCACTGCAGATGGTGACTGCAGCCATGAAATTAAAAGATGCTTACTCCTTGGAAGAAGTTATGACCAACCTAGATAGCATATTCAAAAGCAGAGACATGTCCGTCTAGTCAATGCTATGGTTTTTCCTGTGGTCATGTATGGATGTGAGAGTTGGACTGTGAAGAAGGCTAAGCACCGAAGAACTGATGCTTTTGAACTGTGGTGTTGGAGAAGACTCTTGAGAGTCCCTTGGACTGCAAGGAGATCCAACCAGTCCATTCTGAAGGAGATCAACCCTGGGATTTCTTTGGAAGGAATGATGCTAAAGCTGAAACTCCAGTACTTTGGCCACCTCATGAGAAGAGTTGACTCATCAGAAAAGACTCTGATGCTGGGAGGGGTTGGGGGCAGGAGGAGAAGGGGGCGACAGAGGATGAGATGGCTGGATGGCATCACTGACTCAATGGACGTGAGTCTGAGTGAACTCCGGAAGTTGGTGATGGACAGGGAGGCCTGGCATGCTGCAATTCATGGGGTCGCAAAAAGTCGGAAACGACTGAGCGACTGAACTGAACTGAATGCAAAATGAGGGCTTCCCTGGTAGCTCAGTTGGTAAACAATCCGCCTGCAATGCAGGAAACCCCAGTTCAATTCCTGGGTTCGGAAGATCCCAATATCACTGTAATAGAAGTCTATGACCCAGCAGTAATACTGAAGAAGCTAAAGTTGAACAAATCTTTCAAGACCTACAAGACCGTCTAGAAGCAACATCCAAAAAAGATATCCTCTTTGTTATAGGGGACTGGAAAGCAGAAGTAGCAAGTCAAGAGATATCTAGAATAACAGGCAAATTTGGCCTTGGAATACAAAATGAAGCAGGGCAAAAGCTAACAGAGTTTTGCCAAGAGAATGCCCTGGTCATAGCAAACACCCTCTTCTAACAACACAAGATAAGACTCTACACATGGACATCACAAGATGGTCAATACTAAAATCAAATTGATTTCATTCTTTGCAGCCAAAGATGGAAAAGTTGTATGTAGTCAGCAAAAATAAGACTCCTTATTGCCAAATTCAGACTTAAGTTGAAGAAAGTAGGGAAAACCACTAGATCATTCAGGTATAATCTAAATCAAATAATTTACGATTTTATAGTGGAAGTGACCAACAGATTCTAGGAATTAGATCTGACAAAGTGCATGAAGAACTATGGATGGAGGTTTTAACATTGTACATGAGGCAGTGATCAAGACAATTCTCAAGAAAGAGAAATGTAAAAAGGCAAAACAGTTTCCTGAGGAGGTCAGCTGAGAAAAGAAAAGGATAAAAGGCAAAGGATAAAAGGAAAGATATTCCCATTTGAATGCAGAGTTCCAAAGAATAGAAAGGAGAGGTAAGAAAGCCTTCCTCAGCGAACAATGCAGAGAAAAACAGGAAAACAATAGAATGGGAAAGACTAGAGATCTCTTTGAGAAACTCTGAGGCACCAACTGAATATTTCATGCAAAAATGGACACAATAAAGGAGAGAAAAATGTATGGGTCTAACAGAAGCAGGAGATATTAAGAAGAGGTGGCAGCAATACACAGAACTATACAAAAAAAAGATCTTCATGACCTAGATAACTATGATGCATGATCACTCACCTTGAGTCAGACATCCTGGAATGTGAAGTCAAGTGAGCCTTAGGAAACATCACTATGAACAAAGCTAGTGGAGGTGATGAAATTTCAGTAGAGCTATTTCAAACCCTAAAAGATGCTGCTGCTAAGGTGCTGAACTCAATATGCCAGCAAATTTGTAAAACTCAGGAGGGGCCACAGGACTGGAAAATGTCAATTTTCATTCCCAGAGAAAGGCAATGCCAAAAAAATGTTCAACTACTGTGAAACTGCACTTATCTCACACACTAGCAACAAAGTAATGCTCAAAATTCTCCAAGCCAGGCTTCAACAGTACATGAACTGTGAACTTCCAGAGGTTCAAGCTGGATTTAGAAAAGGCAAAGGAACCAGAGATCAAATTGGCAGCATCCACTTGATCATCGAAAAAAAGAGTTCCAGAAAAACATCTACTTCTGCATTACTGACTATGCCAAAGCCTTTGACTGTGTGGATCACAAGAAACTGTGGAAAATTCTGAAAGACATGGGAATACCAGACCACCTCACCTGCCTCCTGAGAAATCTATATGCAGGTCAAGAAGCAACAGGTAGAATCAGACATGGAACAATGGACTGGTTCCATATTGGGAATGGAGTACATCAAGGCTGTATATTGTCACCTGGGTTATTTAACTTATACACAGAGTACATAAATGTGAAATGCCAGTCTGGATGAAGCATAAGCTGGAATCAAGATTGCTGGGAGAAATATCAATAACCTCAGATATGCAAATGACACCACCTTTATGGCAAAAAGCGAAGAACTGAAGAGCCTCTTGATAAAAATGAAAGAGGAGAGCGAAAAAAAAAAAAAAAAAAAAGCTGGGTTAAAACTCAATACACAGAAAACTAAGATCATGGCATTTGGTCCCATCACTTCATGGCAAACAGATGGGAAAACAATGGAAACAGTGATAGACTTTATTTTCTTTGGCTCCAAAATCACTGCAGATGGTAACTACAGCCATGAAATTAAAAGATGCTTACTCCTTGGAAGAAAAGCTTTGACAAACCTAGACAGCATATTAAAAAGCAGGGGCATTACTTTCCCAGCAAAAGTCTGTCTATTCAAAGCTATGGTTTTTTCAGTAGTCATGTATGGATATAATGGGCTGGACTATAAAGAAATTTGAGCACTGAAGAATTGATGCTTTCAAACTGTGGTGTGGGAAGAGACTCTTGAAAGTTCCTTGACTGCATGGAGATCAAACTAGTCGATCCTAAAGGATATCAGTCCTGAATATTTATTGGAAGGACTAATGCTGAAGCTGAAACTCCAGTACCTTGGCCACCTGATGTGAAGAACTGTCTCACTGGTTAAGACCCTGATGGTTGGAAAGATTGAAGGCAGGAGGAGAAGGGGAGACAGAGGATGAGATTTTTGGATGGCATCACCGACTCAATGGACATGAGTCTGTGCAGGCTCTGGGAGATGGTGAAGGACAGCGAAGCCTGGTGTCCTGCAGTCCATGGGGTCTCAAAGGTTCAGACATGACTGAGGGACTGAAGTGAACTGAGTGCAACATGCATTACAAATAAGACATTTCATGGAGTTTAGTTGACAGAAGTTTGATTTGATTTTAGAGGTGTTTATTTATCTTATTTCCACATTCTTTTATTTGAAATTTGCACTTGGATAAGTCAGAGGAATTCGTTTTCTTGTTGAATTTCTTTACTAATTTCCATGAAGTCTCTGGAAAAGCATTAAGATGTGAAACTGAATGAAATGGAGAGTATATCCAGCATACTAAAACTGAATGAATGATTGAAACCTTGAGCAAAAGATTAAACAATTCATACAAATTTAGGGCAAAAATGACAACAAACACAACTGAAAATATTACCAGGTCCATTACTCCTAACTCCACCAAAATAAATGCATTCTTCTTTTAGGATGACATTTTATAAAAAAATAAATCCTTTTAATTTTATACTTAATTATAAGGAGAAATATGATCATAGAAGTGTACTTTTGATAATAAAGGAATATCATAGAGTATATTGAATATTAGAACATCTTAGTCTCTCAGTTTTGTATATTACATCCTGTACATCATCATAACTTTTCCATAACTTTTGTACATCACCAAATATTAGTTGATTTTACTCTTTTGAAGAGGATAACACACTGGCTGCCTGGATGGTACAAGTTGGATTATCATATTTAAAACAAGAAATAAATTCAATCATATAATTCCCTTTCTCAAAATTCCACTGGTTTCCATAAGAAAGGGTGAATTTTTACCAAGGAAACCATTATTTTTCCCATTTAAGTGTTCATCTGTCAGCAAGTTTATACATATTTGTTCAATTTTGTTTAAATTTGAAATAAGCACATTTTACAGTGTTTCAGTTCAATTCAGTCGCTAAGTCATGTCCGACTCTTTGTGATCTCATGGACTGCAACATGCCAGGCCTCCCTGTCCATCACCATCTCCCAGAATTTACTCAAACTGTTGTCCACTGAGTTGGTGATGTCATCTAACCATCTCATCTTGTGTCTTCCCCTTCTCCTCGTGCCTTCAATCTTTCCCAGTATCAGGGTCTTTTTTAATGAATCAGTTCTTCACATCAGGTGGCCAAATCTTTGGTGCCCAGCTTTCTTTATAGTCCAACTCTCACATCCATACATGACTACTGGAAAAACCATAGCTTTGACTAGACGGACCTTTGTTGGCAAAATAATATCTCTGCTCTTTAATATGCTGTCTAGATTGGTCATAACTTTTCTTCCAAGGGGCAAGAATCTTTTAATTTCATGGCTTCAGTCACCATCTGCAGTGATTTTGGAGCCCAGAAAATAAAGTCTGTCACTGTTTCCACTGTTTCCCCCATCTATTTGTCTCAGTTTTATCTATTTCTGTATTGCATTGCAATATGCCTCTATCTGTAGTGATTTTGCCCTCTGTCAAAATTTTGCAGCTTCAGAGTAAAACATTAAATACTTGAAAACTCATCTTAATTATCAAGTCCTATATGACTTGCTTTTCAGCATTTATTATGAGCAAGTGATGAACTAAAATGAAGATCAATGAAGATCTATTGAATAATTTTTCTTTTGCCGCTCAATCCATAAGCCAATTCCTTTGGGGCATAAAAAATCTTGTGTCCCTTTGAGCTTATTAAAGTAAATTCATCGCTTTGGCTTCTAAGAAATGATGGCATAGACTCAGTTTTCCCTGTTTCTCTCTGTGCGTGCATGTTAAGTTGCTTCAGTTGTGTTTGACTCTTTGTGACTCTATGGACCATAGCCTACCAGGCTCCTCTGTCCATGGAATTCTCCAGGCAAGAATACTGGGTAGCCATTTTCTTCTCCAGGGGATCTTCCTGACCCAGGATCGAACCTGTATCTGCTAGGTCTCCTGCACTGGTAGGCAGATTCTTAACCACTAATGCCACATAGGAAGCCCATTTCTCTCTGTGTATACAATGAAATATACTAGGGATAATACATCACAATCATAAAAGGGCTCTGAAAGTTAAAAAGAGGAAGGTAAACTAGCAGAGACATCATGACTTAGAGAAAACAGAGGGATGACTTTCAGGTTGGGTGGCACAAGGCTCTGCAACCGAGAAACTCCTCAGGCATAGACACACAATCTCTCTCTTGTATCTCTCTCTCTCACACACACACACATACACACACACAGAATAAAAGGACCAGAAAATGTGCACCCCAATTGAGGCTTAGGAAGGTGACTCATACACAGTGACAACAGTAGATCCATCCTCCCTGCAGCAACGTATCAGCAGAATTCAGGAAACAAAAACTTTTGGTTGCTATGATCCAGTCTTCACATGAAAGCAATGAAAGTAGGATTCAGCCAGCCCCATCTACTCCAGGACACCTACAAGGAAGCAACAAGCAAGTCTCTCTGTCTGCACAAGCACCAGTTAGTCTTGTGTCTCCTCGACCTCCACTCAGTTGTAAAGGCAACACAAAGAGCTTGGCAGACATAGTGAGTGCTTTTCCTTCACCCAGCTGTACAATACAGTCAAGCCTGGTCGTCTCCACTTGAGTGTGGATCTTTGTTCAACAGCAGAAACCAACCTACAACAAGTGTCTCTGGGCTCCCCAGACAGTGGGAGAAGATAACTCCGGCTTCAGGTCTTCTGACTCTCTATCAAGTGGCAATCAGCTACACAAATTCTGTAATATTAATACCAAATTGGTATATGAATTTAAAATAATTCTAATTGAAATGCCAGCAAGGGATTTACAGATATAAAAAAGCTTATTCAAAAGTTTATATGAGAGATATAAGAATTATAATAGCTAATGTGACCTTTTAAAAGAAAAATGTTGTAGGAGAGATCCCTCCACTCAATAATTAGTCATATTTTATAGCTACAGTAATTAAGGTAGCATGGTGTGTGTATGAGGAATAGACACATAAAACAATGAGAAAGGAAAAAGAACCCAGAAATAGACTCAAAAAGAATGCACAACTAAGTTTTGAACAAAGATGCAAAAGTAATTCCATGAGAAACCTATAGTCTTTTCAAGAAATACTGTTGGAGCAAATAGACATGAGTAGTCAAAAAACAATAGAAACAAATAAGACTTTGAGCAAAGTCTCACACCTCATTAAAAACATTAATTCAATATTGACTTGCAATTGATATTGAAGTATTACACTTTAAAACATTTAGGAAAAAAATGTCCATGTTTTATATGAGGAAAATTACATAACCTCAATGAAAAGAATCAAAGAAAATCTAAATAAATGGAAAATGATCCCACATTCATGGATGGAAATAATCAATATCATCACGATGTCAAGTCTTCCTAATTTGATCTATAGATTAATGTAATTCTGGTAAAAGTCTCAGAAAATTAATCTGTGGATACCTACAAACTGAATCTAAAGTTTACATAAAGAGGTAAAAGACCTAGAATAGTCAATAAAACATTGTAGGTGAAGAACAAAGCTAGAGGTCTGACATTACCCAACTTTAACTTAAAACTATAATAATCACAACAGCGTGGTACAGATGAAAAAAAGACAAATAGACCAATGTACTAGATTAGAGAACATAAAAAGTGACCCACACAAATATAGTCAACTGATTTTGACAAAAGAGCAGAGGCAAATGAATGGATAGAGGATAACCTTTTCATCAAGTGATACTAGAACAAAATCCCAAAATTGCATTAATATCTTGCAAACTACTAAACTAGACAAAACTTTAAACCTTTCACAAAAATTAACTCAAAGTGAATTATGGACCTAAATGTAAAATATAAAAACACTAAATTTCTAAAAGATGTCATAGGAGAAAGTCTAGATGACCTTAGGTTTGATAATGATGTTTTCCATAAATACAACACCAAAAGCAAAAGCACCATTCATGAAAGAAAAAAAAAAATGTACTCAAAATTAAGAATTTTTGTCCTGCAAAAGTTGCTTCTAATAGAATGAAAAGACAAGATACAGAATAGGAGAAAAATCTTTGCATAGTATCAGGATTGTAGGTATAGCCTTGTGAGAAACTGGAAGAAAAATCTTTGCAAAACATATACTAGATTAAAAAGAAAAATAGTATCCAAAATACACAAAGAAAATTTAAAACTCAACAGTAAGAGAACAAAACTATCTAATTTAAAATTTGGCAAATTATCTGAGTAGACTCTTCATCAAAGGAGATATACGTATGATATAAATATGCATATGAAAGTGTACTCAATATCATATGCCATTATGGAATTGCAAGTTGAAATAATAGTGAGGTACCAATACATACCTATTGGAATGACTAAAATCCAAAACACTGACACTACAAAATGCTGATGAGGTTGGGGAGCAGCAGGATTTCTCATTTATTTTTTGTGGGAATGTAAAATAGTACAGCCACTTTAGAAGATATTTAGCAGTTTCTTCTGAAACTATGTAATGTAGTATTGCACTCCTTGGTATTTAACCAAGTAGTTGAAAATGTTAAGTCTGCACAAAAATATATATGTGCTGTGGATATTGCTAAGGGAAATAAGTCAATCTGAAAATGCTGTATAATGTATGAGTCCATCTATATGTCATCTGAAAAGGTAAAACTATAGAGACAGTAAAAAAAGAAAAACAGTGGCCAGGGGGTCAGGAGAAGGGATGCAGGGGTGGATATGTGGAGCACAGGAGAGTTATAGGACAATAAAATTATTTCATATGAAAATGTAATTGGTGACACTAGTTATTATCTATTTATCAAAATCCAGAATGTACAACACAGAGTGAACCCTAATGCAACCTATGGACTTTAGTAAATAATGGTGGTAGTGGTTTAGTCACTAAATCGTGTCAGATTTTTGTGACCCTATGGACTGTAGCTTGCCAGGCTCCTCTGTCCATGGGGTTCTCCAGGAAAGAATATTGGAGCGGGCTGCCATTTCTTTCCCCAGAGGATCTTCCCAACCCAGGACTCAAACCAAGGTCTCTTGTATTGCAGGCAGATTCTTTACCAACTAAGCTGCAAGGGAAGTTCACATCAACATTGGTTGTGCTTGGTCGCTCAGTTGTATCAGGAGTCTTCCCAGTCCAGCAATTGAATCGGGGTCTCCTGCATTGCAGGTGTATTCTTTAAATACTAGTATCCTAGTATTCTTAAATACTAGGGAAGCCCATGAATACTGGAGTCGGTAGCCTGTCCCTTCTCCAGGGGATTTTTCTGGCCAGGGAATCAAGCCAGGGTCTCCTGCATTGCAGGTGTATTCTTTAAATACTAGTATCCTAGTATTCTTAAATACTAGGGAAGACCATGAATACTGGAGTCGGTAGCCTGTCCCTTCTCCAGGGGATTTTTCTGGCCAGGGAATCAAACCAGGGTCTCCTGCATTGCAGGAGGATTCTTTACCAACTGAGCTATCAGGGAGGCCTTCAATATTGGTTAAGCAATTGCAATAAGTATACCACATTAATTTCAAATGTTAATAACAGGGAACATAGTGAAAGGAGGGTGAGGGAGTATATGGGAATTTTCTGTAATTTCAGCTCAGCTTTTCTGTAAATTTAAAATGGTGCAAATATGTAACATCTATTAATTTAAAACAAGCAAAATAGTATGAAATAATTGAGGTCTACAGTGAGACTAAGACTTCAACAGTAAGAACACGGTCCATAAAAGCAAAACCTGATAAGCTGGACCTCACAAAATAAAACAAATGCTCTACAAGGGAGCTTCACTTGGAAAGAGGTTGAAAAGAAAAAGTGAATACTGGGAGAAATTATTTACACATTCATAGAAGATAAAAATTAGTATTTCAAATATATAAAAAACTCAGAACTCTAGTAAACATTAAGAAAGTGAACTAGAAAATTGATTAAATATAAAAAAAGGTATTTTACCAAATATATGCTAATTTTAAGACTTTGAAAAAGTTTACAAGTTTATTAACCAATAGAAAAATTCAAATTAAAAGCAAAATCAAATATCACTACAAATTTATCAAAATGGCTAAAATGAAAAAAAAAAAAAAACAATGATGGCCCAATATGTGGAAGAGGATGCAGAGAAAGCCTCTCAGTCATACAATGCTGCTGGGAATGTGAAAAGGTACACTCGCTATGAAAAACAATTTGGCATTTGAAAAAATTAAACATACAATTTTTGTACATCTCAGAAATTTTACTATTGGGTAATATCCTCAAGAAATAAAAATTTATATTTACATAAAAACTTGTAAACAAATTTTAATACTAGTTTTCTTTTTATAAACAAGAATGGCACCAGCCCAGATGCCCTTTAGTAGGTGAATGCCTAAAAAGCCAGTCCAAATATATACCTTGGAATACTATTTAGCACTGAAAATCAATGGATTATTGATACATGCAACTTGGATATATCTCCATAGAGTTATGCTGAGTGAAAAAATAAAAAATCTATTATGAAAAGTTGACATTCTATATGACTTCACTTAAATAATATGTTTTAAATTGTGGTTAATTATGCATACCATAATATTTGCAATGTAACGTTTATTTATCAGTGTACATGTCTGTGGCTTTAAGAACATTTACATTATTATGCACCCAAGGATAATCATCTATCTCCAGAATGCTTTTATCCTCCCTAATTGAAATGGTGCAACATACCATTTAACCCTAACTCCCCACTTCAAAGTACCGCACAATTACTCTCATCTCTCATGCTAATAAAGTAATGCTCAAAATTCTCCAAGCCAGGCTTCAGCAATAAGTGAACCGTGAACTTCCAGATGTCCCAGCTGGATTTAGAAAGGGCAGAGGAACCAGAGATCAAATTGCAACATCTGCTGGATCATCAAAAAAGCAAGAGGGAAAATTCTGAAAGAGATGGGAATACAAGACCACCTGACCCACCTCTTGAGAAATCTGTATGTAGTTCAGGAAGCAACAGTTAGAACTGGACATGGAACAACAGACTGGTTGCAAATAGGAAAAGGAATACGTCAAGGCTGTATATTGTCACCCTACTTATTTAACTTATATGCAGAGAACATCTATTTTTGGATGAATTAGTAACATTTTTGAAATATTAACATTTCAAAGTAGGTAACATTTTTAAATGAAGAAAAATAGAAATGGAGACCCAATTAGCTGCTATCAGTTATTAGAGATGGAGCTAGAAGTGGGAGGAGAGTAAGCAATTAGGAAAAGACAACATGAGGAATCTTTGCAGTGATGAAATTGTTCTATGTATTTTCTGTGGCAGTGGATACACAAATAAATAGATGTAATAAATTGCCTTGAGCTAAATACAAACACACACATAGACACACACCTGTGTATATATCCACACTAAAAAAGTACATGTTTAACTGCAGAACTCTGAATAAAGTCAGAATCAACATTTTAGTTGTTATTATTATAGTTTTCTAAGAATTTGCCTTGAAGAAAATTGGGTATTTCTTCTTTTCTAATTTGGATTAATTGAATTTGTTTTTCTTCTCTGATTGCCATGACTAGGACTTATATTCAGTTCAGTTCAATTCAGTTCAGTCACTCCATCATATCTGACTCTTTGTGACCCCATTGACCGAAGTACACCAGGCTTCCCTGTCCATCACAAAGTCCCGTAGCTTGCTCAAACTCATGTCCATTGAATCAGTGATGCCATCCAAGCATCTCATCTCCTGTCTTCCCCTTCTCCTCCTGCCTTCAATCTTTCCCAGAATTAGGGTCTTTTCCAATGAGTCAGTTCTTCACATCAGGTGGCCAAAGTATTGGAGCTTCAGCTTCAGCACCAGTCCTTTCAGTGAATATTCAGGTTTGATTTCCTTTAGGACTGACTGGTTTGATCTCCTTGCAGGCCAAGGGACTCTCAAGAGTCTTCTCCAACACCACACTTCAAAGGCATCAGTTCTTTGACGCTCAACCTTTTCTATTGTCCAGATTTCACTTCCATACATAACTACTGGAAAAATGATAGCTTTGGCTACACGGACATTTGTAGGCATAGTAATGTCTCTGCTTTTTAATACACTGTCTAGGTTTGTCATTGCTTTTCTTCCAAGGAGCAAGTGTCTTTTAATTTCATGGCTGCAGTCACCATCTGCAGTGATTTTGGAGCCCAAGAAAATAGTCTGTCACTGTTTCCATTGTCTACCCAGCTATTTGCCATGAAGTGATGAGACCAGATGCCATGATCTTTGCTTTTTGAGTGTTGAGTTTTAAGCCAGCTTTTCACTCTCCTCTTTCACCTTCATTAAGAGTCTTTTTAATTTCTCTTTGCTTTCTGCCATAAGGGTGATTTCATCTGCATATCTGAGGTTGTTGATATTTCTCCTGGCAATCTTGATTCTAGGTTAGGTTCATCCAGCCCAACATTTCACATGATGTACTCTACATATAAGTTAAATTAGCAGTGTGATAATATACAGCCTTGATATACTCCTTTCCCAATTTTAAACCAGTCCATTGTTCCATGTCTGGTTGTAGCTGTTATTTTTGATTTGCATACAGGTTACATATAAGGCAGGTAAAGTAGTCTGGTATTCCCATTTCTTTAGAATTTTCAACAGTTCCTTGTGATCCACACATTCAATGGTGTTAGTGTATTCAATGAAGCAGAAGTAGATGTATTTTTCTGGAATTCTCTTCCTTTTTCTATGATCCAACTGATGTTATCAGTTTCATCTCTGGTTTATCTGCCTTTTCTAAATCCAGCTTATACATCTGGAAGTTCTCGTTTTCCATACTGCTGATTATGTTGAGGTAGGTTCACTCTATGTCCACCTTGTAAAGAGTCTTATTATAAATGGGTATTTAATTTTGTCCAAAACTTTTTTCCACATCTATTGAGATGATCATATGATTTTTATCCTTTAACTTGCTAATATGGTGTATCACACTGATTGATCTACATACACTTAAGACTACTTGCATCCCTGAGATAAACCCCATTTGATCATGTTGTACAATCCTTTCAATGTGTTGTTGGATTCTTGTTGCTAGTATTTTGTTGATAATATTTGCATCTATATTCATTGGTGATATTGCTTTGTAATTTTCTTTTTCTGTAATGGTCTTTTTGTGATATATTTTTTTGGCTTTGGTATCAAGGTGATGGTGTTCTCATGAGATGAGCTTGAAATTATTCTTCCCTCTGTAATATTTTGGAAAATCTGAGAAGCATAAGCATTAGCTCTTGTCTAAATGTTTGGTAGAATTCACCTATGAACCCATCTGACCCTGGACTTTTGTTTGTTGGAAGATTGTTAATAACAGTATCAGTTTCATTACGTATGATTGATTTGTTCATATTTTCTGTTTCTTCCTGGTTCAGTCTTAAAAGGTTGTGGCTTTCTAAGAACCTGTCCAGTTCTTCCTGGTGGTCCATTTTATTGTCATACACTTTCTTGTAGTAGTCTCTTATGATTCTTTTTATTTCTTGATGTCAGTTATAATTTCACCTTTTTCATTTCTAATTTAACTGATTTGAATCATCTCCCTTTTTCTTAATGAGTCTGGCTAAAGGATTATCAGTTTTGTCTATCTTCCTGAAGAACCAGATTATAGTTTCATTGACTTGTTCTGTTGGTTTTTTCATTTCTACTTAATTTATTTCTGCTCCTACTAGTCTGTCAAACAGAGTGTAGTAATTCAGAAAGAAAAAAAAAATAACACATATATGTGAACCTAGAAAAATGGTACAGATGAACCTATTTGAAGGACAGGAATAGAGATGCAGATATAGAGAAAAGACGTGGACCCAGAGTTGGGCAAAGGAGAGAGTGGGGGTAATTGAGAGAGTAGCATTGACATATACACATTACTATGTGAGAAGTAGAGAGCTAGTGGGAACCTGCAGCAAAGCTCAGAGAGCTCAGCTTGGTGCTCTGTGAGGACCTAGAGTGGTGGGATGTGGAGGTGAGAAACAGATCAGAAAGGGAGGGGATATATGTTTACACATAGCTGATTTTTTTTTTTTTTTGTACAGCACAAACTAACAAAAGATTGTAAAGCAATGCCACCACAAGTAGAAGAGAAACTATTCAAGTGAAGTCATGAAAGTATTGTGACTGAGGTCCTTCCAAGCAAAAAGAATAACATAAGCAAAACCACACAGACATAAAACTTCATTCACTGAAGATAATATTAGTAGCTAGTATTATCCCTAGTTGATTGAGCAAAACAGGGAAGGATAAATAAAGAGGTTAAATGGGAATATATCATACTGAATATTTGAAATTAAACAAAAAACTTTGGCCTATATGCTGGAAGCTCTGAAGAGTTAGTGACTATTTTCATAAGAAAATTATGTGACTGGATTTGCGTTTTTGAGAAAGGTTGTGGAAGATGTTACTGAAGTTGCTTAGAATGAAACCTGGAAGATCAGAAAAGAAGCTATGAAATAAAACACTGTAACATTTTGCTTAGACTAAAGTAATGTCAGTGGAGACAGGAATGGGAACTAGAGAACCTGATACCTTGGACACTGAGGGAGAGCGATTCTTACTTGTCATAGAATGAATAGACAGAGTGCACCCTGAAGGTTATAAGAAGCAATCTAAAGGAAAGTGTACTGTCGTGGCATTTTGTGCCCTGCAGCACAGAGTGACAGAGTTTTAAAAAGGAGAAGTGCAGAGGAGGAAAGATGCAAATGATGAACAGCAAGAGACAGTGGCTAGTTATACCTTCCAGAGGTGGCCACTGTGTGTGTGTACCATTAATTTACTCCACTTTATCAGAGTGTAAATACCTTTTATCAAATATTTAGTTCTGTTTCATGCTCTAAGAACCATAATCAGGCTTCACCAACAATGCTGCTGCTGCTGCTGCTAAGTTGCTTCAGTCGTGTCTGACAACAATGAGACTAATTCTGGGTGGAAACCCTTAACTTCCTGGTCTTTGACTTAATACACAGATATAAACACCTTGGAATTATTTGGCCTTCCTGGACTAAATTACTCTACCCTGGGCTTTACTGTGGTTTTGGGGTTCTGTTTTTACTATGTAACTCTCATAAACCCAAAACATTTTATTGAAAATATGTTCCTTAACAGAACTGCTGTTTCCCCTCAACTTCGTGTAATGAGCAGGATCCTATGGGGCCTTCCCAGGATCGAGCATTCCCCCATATCCTCTGCTTGCCTTTTATTTACAGATAACCTGTAGTCTCTCAGGCCTCTCCTGAGTTGCAAAATCCTGGCTCAAGAATTAATGATTGAAAAGGATATGAACATGTAGTGAGAAAAACAGCAGTTCAGCCTGGAGAACTGGTAACAAACAGTAAATCAGTCATATTAGCAGCCACTGAACAAATCTGTATGCAGGTCAGGAAGCAACAGTTAGAACCGGACATGGAACAATAGACTGGTTCCAAATAGGAAAAGGAGTTGCTCAAGGCTGTATATTGTCACCCTGCTTATTTAACTTATATGCAGAGTACATCATGAGAAACGCTGGACTGGAAGAAACACAAGCTGGAATCAGTATTGCCGGGAGAAACATCAATAACCTCAGATATGCAGATGACACCACCCTTATGGCAGAAAGTAAAGAGGAGCTAAAAAGCCTCTTGATGAAAGTGAAAGAGGAGAGCGAAAAAGTTGGCTTAAAGCTCAACATTCAGAAAACAAAGATCATGGCATCTGGTCCCATCACTTCATGGGAAATAGATGGGGAAAAGGTGGAAACAGTGTCAGACTTTATTTTTCTGGGCTCCAAAATCACTGCAGGTGGTGATTGCAGCCATGAAATTAAAAGATGCTTACTCCTTGGAAGAAAAGTTATGACCAACCTAGATAGCCTATTCAAAAGCAGAGACATTACTTTGCCGACTAAGGTCCGTCTAGTCAAGGCTATGGTTTTTCCTGTGGTCATGTACGGATGTGAGATTTGGACTGTGAAGAAGGCTGAGCACCGAAGAATTGATGCTTTTGAACTGTGGTGTTGGAGAAGACTCTTGAGAGTCCCTTGGACTGCAAGGAGATCCAACCAGTCCATTCTGAAGGAGATTAACCCTGGGATTTCTTTGGAAGGAATGATGCTGAAGCTGAAACTCCAGTACTTTGGCCACCTCATGCAAAGAGTTGACTCATTGGAAAAGACTCTGGTGCTGGGAGGGATTGGGGGATGGAGGAGAAGGGGACGACCGAGGATGAGATGGCTGGATGGCATCACGGACTCGATGGACGTGAGTCTGAGTGAACTCCTGGAGATGGTGATGGACAGGAAGGCTTGGCGTGCTGCTATTCATGGGGTCTCAAAGAGTTGGACACGACTGAGAGACTGAACTGAACTGAATTGAATCTTTAATTCATCCCCAAAGTATCTAGATAATACTATCTGATCCACATTTCTCAGTGGTTTTACAAATATTAAGACAACCTGCCTCATGAAAGAAGTTAACTATATGATGATCAGGAGCAGGTAGCCCTCAGACTTATTGAAGCATGAGGATTGATAATGTTAACACCTTTGACACTGCCTTGTCACCTCCCATCAATCAGTTAGAGAACAGTGTAGATGCTGGTCACATCTACACAGGCAGGCCCCTTCATCACACTGTCTTTAAAAATGTTTTGCTGAAACCCACTGGGGAGTTTGGGTCTTTTGAGCATGAGCTGCCTATTCTTTTTTTGGTTCCCTGTGATGAATGCTACACTTTCCTTCACCATAATCAGGTGTCAATGGATTGGTTTTACAGTGCACAGGTAAGCAGACTCGTTTGCTTCAGTAATGCTGTTGTTTAGTTGCCAAGTCATGTCTGACTCTATGGACTGTAGCCCACCAGGCTCCTCTGTCTATATAATTTCCCAGGCAAAAATAATGCAGTATGTTGGCATTTCCTTCTCCAGGGAATCTTCTTGACTAAGGGATGAAACTCACGTCTCCTGAATGCAGGCAATTCTCTACTGCTGTGCCACGATGGAAGACTTTTCAGTAACATTAGCAGCGAGTGAGTGATAGTCGTTCAGTCACGTTCAACTCTTTGTGACCCCATGGACTTATAATCTGCCAGATCCTCTGTCCATGGGATTCTCCAAGAAAGAATATTGGAGTGGGTTGCCTATTCAAATTTATTGTGATATTCCCAGAGCTTCATTAGCCATATCAGTGACAGTCCTTGGAACCAAGCAAAATTACTTGGTTAGTAAAGGACTAATTTCTACATCATAATTATAAAATGCTTCTAACATGAAAACATTTACATTTTCTGTATCTTGTCTACAACTTAGCACATAGTAGCATTGATAAATTGAGTGTAGCATTGATATGTAAGTTAACACTTTGATTTCTTCTACAATGAAATTGATGTACTGGCATTTCTTCTACTTTTTGATAATGCTTAAAAAACAGTCATGCTTTACTGTAGACCACTGAAGAAAATATATTGCAGAACTAACTGCATATAGTATGTATAACATTATTCATCTCCAATATACACCTAACTCCAAGTATTTTTCAATCCCTGTGAGTGAGGACATATATAAAGAAATAATATGATGATTTGGTATATCTAAAAAAATCGTACTAGGATACCTTTCTTTGCTGCCCTGCTCAAATTACAATGTATATTAAAACTAATACAAATATATTTTCTTAAAACTTTTTTGATTAACCCAATAATTGTTTCCCACCTATCTTTGAATTATGGAAAATTCAGCCCATTATTTCCAGAATTCTTCTTAGAAACATTTGTTTGTTTACAAGGTAAGAGACAAATATGACTGTTTATGGTAAGACTGCTACAGTGCGTATTTTGGTGGAAAATTTTCATAGAGAATCACTATGAGATAACTGAATTCTCTCAAAAGTTTAATTTCCTCCCCAAAATCAGCTACTAAATTTAAAATGTGGGATTTAATTTCAGACAAATCATTTTAGAAAGTCATGCTTTATTCTTTCCAAGGCAATTCTCATGTAGAGGAAACCATGGTAACAGTATAAGGTGGCAGTGAGTCAGGAGGCTCAGGAACTTGGCCTTGGAGCCAGATATTATTTCAGGTGTTTATTTTGCCAGCAACTAGGGCTGTGACCTTGAGCAAGTAAAAGGTTTCCTTTGACTATATAATGGACATACTCAAAATGATTACTTCTGTGTGTGTTGTAAAATTGAATAAAATGATGCATGTCAAGATCAAAAAATGATATCAAGATGATAAGATCAGCATAGCTAGTGCATTTATTGTCATTACCAGCATCAGAATACTTACAAAAATTACCTGAATTGTGACTTCCCTGGTGGCTCAGATGGTAAAGCATCTGTCTACAATGCAGGAGACCTGGGTTCGATCCCTGGGGTGGGAAGATTCCCTGGAGAAGGAAATGGTAACCCACTCCAGTAGTCTTGCCTAGAAAATTCCATGGATGGAGGAGCAGGCTACTGTCCATGGGGTCACAAAGAGTCTGACACAACTGAGTGACATCACTTTCATTTTCACCTGAAATTGTATATGTGTTCAGCCAAGAAAGATTTGAAGCTTCCTAACTCTTAGGAGTTTACAAGACCGGGAGCTGACTATGGCTCAGATCATGACCTCCTTATTATCAAATTCAGACATAAAATGAGAAAAGTAGGGAAAACCACTAGACCATTAAAGTATGACCTAAATCAAACCCCATATGATTACACAGTGGAAGTGAGAAACAGATTTAAGGGACAAGATCTGATAGACAGAGTGTCTGATGAACTATGGATGGAGGGTCATGACATTGTACAGGAGACAGGGATCAATCATACCCATGGAAAAGAAATGCATAAAAGCAAAATAGCAGTCTGAGGAGGCCATAAAAATAGCTGTGAAAAACAGAGAAGCAGAAAGCAAAGGAGAAAAGGAAAGATGTCAGCATCTAAATGCAGAGTTCCAAAGAATAGCAAGAAGAGATAAGAAAGCCTTCCTCAGTGATCAATGCAAAGAAATAGAGGAAAACAACAGAATGGAAAAGACTAGAGATCTCTTCAAGAAAATTAGAGATACCAAGGGAACACTTCATGCAAAGATGGGCTCGATAAAGGACAGAAATGGTCTGGACCTAACAGAAGCAGAATATATTAAAAAGAGGTGGCAAGAATACTGTAAAAAACAGAACTGTACAAAAAAGATCTTCATGACCCAGATAATCACGATGGTGTGATCACTCACCTAGAGCCAGACATCCTGGAATGTGAAGTCAAGTGAACCTTAGAAAGCATCACTATGAACAAAGCTAGTGGAGGTGATGGAATGCCAGTTGAGCTGTTTCAAATCCTGAAAGATGATGCTGTGAAAGTGCTGCACTCAATATGCTGGCAAATTTGGAAAACTCAGCAATGGCCACAGGACTGGAAAAGGTCAGTTTTCATTCCAATCCCAAAGAAAGGCAATGCCAAAGAATGTTCAAACTACCGCACAATTGCACTCGTCTCACATGCTAGTAAAGTAATGCTCAAAATTCTCCAAGCCAGGCTTCAGCAATACGTGAACCATGAACTTCCAGATGTTCAAGCTGGTTTTAGAAAAGGCAGAGGAACCAGAAATCAAATTGCCAACATCTGTTGGATCATGGAAAAAGCAAGAGAGTTCCAGAAAAACATCTATTTCTGCCTTATTGACTATACCAAAGCCTTTGACTGTGTGGATCACAGTAAACTGTGGAAAATTCTGAAAGAGATGGGAATACCACAACACCTGACCTGCCTCTTGAGAAATCTGTATGCAGGTCAGGAAGCAACAGTTAGAACTGGACATGGAACAGCAGACTGGTTCCCAAATAGGCAAAAGAGTACGTCAAGGCAGTATATTGTCACCCTGCTTATTTAACTTCTATACAGAGTACGCTGGAAGAAGCACAAGCTGGAATCAAGACTGCCAGGAGAAATATCAATAACCTCAGATATGCAGATGACACCACCCTTATGGCAGAAAGTGAAGAGAAACTCAAAAGCCTCTTGATGAAAGGGAAAGAGCAGAGTGATAATGTTGGCTTATAGGTCAACATTCAGAAAACTAAGATCATGACAACTGGTCCCATCACGTTACGGGAAATAGATGGGGAAACAGTGGAAACACTGTCAGATTTTATTTTTGGGGGCTCCAAAATCACTGCAGATGGTGATTGCAGCCATGAAATTAAAAGACGCTTACTCCTTGGAAGGAAAGTTATGACCAACCTAGATAGCATATTGGAAAGCAGAGACATTACTTTGTCAACAAAGTTCCGTCTAGTCAAGGCTACGGTTTTTCCTGTGGTCATGTATAGATGTGAGAGTTGGATTGTGAAAAAAGCTGAGTGCTGAAGAATTAATGATTTTGAACTGTGGTGTTGGAGAAGACTCTGAGAGTCCCTTGGACTGCAAGGAGATCCAACCAGTCCATCTAAAGGAGATCAGTCCTGGGTGTTCATTGGGAGGACTGATGCTGAAGCTGAAACTCCAATACTTTAGCCACCTCGTGCAAAGAGTTAATTCATTGGAAAAGACCCTGATGTTGGAGGGATTGGGGGCAGGAGGAGAAAGGGATGATAGAGGATGAGATGGCTGGATGGCATCATCAACTCGATGGATATGAGTTTGGGTAATCTCTGGGAGTTGATGATGGACAGGAATTCCTGGCATGCTGTGATTCATGGGGTCACAAAGAGTTGGATATGACTGAGCGACTGAACTGAACTGATTATGGTAATTTATCCAATATATTCTTAATTTAAAGTGATCGTCACCTTTGACTCGTATCTTAGTAATGAATCCTATGCATATTGAAACCTTACCCTCATTTTCACATGGTTCCACCTTAACTAGTCCACTGTAGATGACCTGTCATAGCTAATTATTAAGTTCTCATTGAACTGTACTGAATTACCAAGTTTAAATCTAGAAGAAATTTTTGAATTTACCCGGTTCATCGCTTTATTTTTCAGAATTGTAATATATAGCAATAATAAGAAGAATTATTAACTCTGAATTATAGACACCCAAAGTTTGAAAACCTAAAGTTATAATTTTTTCATGTGTTTCTTCCTGGTTTCCCTACATCCAAATTCTTCAGACTTGAATAATTTAAATTGTCTTATATTGAACAGCCACATAAAAACAAGAGTCAGAAATATAATTTCTGTGCTCTTCAACTTTCCAACATGTAACATTTAATTAATATATATTTTGTATTTCTTTCTTTTAAAGCATAATTTTTAAAAGACAAGAGCATTATAGAAATAGAAATTTATATAAAAGTAGATCAGGCAGCTTAAAGTTGAACCTTTAAAAAGTTGCTACTAAAAGCTGAATTTAAATTCTCTTAAAGCATGTCTTTGTTCCTCCTCTGCATCCTCACCATTGTCACCACTATCATCCCCTTCATATTCTGAGATCTAGTTTTCCTGCTGCTGCTGCTGCTAAGTCACTTCAGTCGTGTCCGACTACGTGCGACCCCATAGACGGCAGCCCACCAGGCTCCCCCATCCCTGGGATTCTCCAGGCAAGAGCACTGGACTGGGTTGCCATTTCCTTCTCCAATGCATGAAAGTGAAAAGTGAAAGTGAAGTCACTGAGTCGTGTCCAACTCTCAGCGACCCCATGGACTGCAGCCTACCCGGCTCCTCTGTCCGTGGGATTTTCCAGGCAAGAATACTGGAGTGGGGTGCTGTTGCCTTCTCCACTAGCTTTCCTAGTAAACATAAACTATGTCATGTTACAAATTTTCTGTCTTCTCTGAAGACATTGCCAGGACAAGAAGGGAGAATGACACAGTGAAAAGTGCCATTAAGGCAGAAAGTTATTAGTGCTAAGTGTAGTTCAGTCACTTACCAATTAAACCATGTGGAATTGCCAAAATTAAAAGCAAAATTCAAAAATGGCATTCTTGTTTTATTCAATGCATGCATAACTTCTTGAACTCAGTTTCTTAATTTTTAATTTGGAGTAAATATTTCCTTTGTGGTAGAGAGTAAAACTAAAGCAATATTTGCACAATGTTTGGAATACCTAAAGGACTAAATAAATAATAGCTACTGTACTAATTTAGGTATAATTCTATACTTATTTCATTGTGTTTTACAAACTGCCATTTAATCCCTTTAGGATTAATTTAAATGCAAATGTTGCATTCAGATTCTAGCTGTTGTACATTGTGGAAAAAAAGCGGTTACCACTTTGAAATAATGATAAATACTCTATTAACTTTAATTGATATTTTCTAGGAAGCATGCAAGAGAGGGTGACAAGAACATCACCATAGGCAAAGGTCTATTAGCCAGCTAGACCAATAAAAATTATACCTCTTGTCAAAATTGGAAGGGCCAGTAATCATTATCAAGCCTAATAAAGAATTACAGTAATAATTTAAAAGTTTATTTTCATTCACTTGTAAACCTTGGGCTAATTCCAAAAGTCACATGAAGGAAATAGAAACACTGCTTGTCTAATTTCCTTGCCTGCCTAATGCATAACGAGAACAGGGTCGACTCTCTAGTCAAGAAATCAATTATTAAGCAGTGCAAACATTATTTTAATTTAGAAGAAACTTGTTTCTAAAAGTTTGTCTTGTTGCTAAATTGATTTTTTCCTTTTCAACAATTTCCATCATCACAAATCCACCCTCTCTTTTTCGACCTATAGCAAGAATTCTGGTTACCTAGAAAGGATTTCAAAGTACATGATGGAATGACTAGCATTTGTATCCATGCCTTTTTAATTACATTTGACTTTATTTGTTTATCATGAACACATCTTAATTGTAAGATGTGTTCATCTTAGAAATAATTATTTATTTCAGATAATTAATCTTGGAAGAAATAAAAACTATAAACAAAATAGATATAAAACATTAAAAGTAATTGGAGTATAAAAATAACTAATTAATTTAATGGATTATGACTATTAATCCATGTATAACACTAAATGAAAAGGTAAAAACTGAGAACTGTTTGCAAATCTCTTATATTTAAAATATTTTATGGAAGGTAAACTTACGGAGGAACTATAAAAATTAGCTTTTGTGTTATCTACCCATACCGTCCCAACACCATGTAATAAAGATAAATTTACCACTGTTGGCCTCAGTTTTAAGAAGGACCATCTTCCTTAAGAAAAGTCTATTGACTTGAGCCAGAAAGCTGAATATCAACTTTTAAAGACTGAATTTTCTTGTCATAACATCCCTTTCTCTGTTTCAAGTTCTCTTGAAAGCAGCTTTTTGCCCTTTCCCTGTTTGCCCATTTCAGTCTTGTAAGTAAAGCATCTTTGATTTCAACAGACACATGCCTCTCAAATTATCGGCTATTAGGTGTAACAACTGATCCTGGGTTTTGTTCTGCTCTGGGGAAGGCACCACAATTAATGGGCCAAATAATTATGTTTTCCTAGATCTGTCCTTACTACAATGTTTCTCCTTCCTATTTCAGCTTTGCCTTACCATTGTTTTGGCATTAATATATAGTTGAAGGGTTGAAAAGACACCAGAAAGTGCAAGGTATTATTTCCATGTCATCTGAATTTCTATTATGTATGTGACCCACTGTCTATTAGTTCACTTCAGTTCAGTCACTCAGTCATGTCTGGCTCTTTGTGACCACATGGACTGTAGCACTCCAGGCTTTCCTTTTCATAACCAACTCCTGGAACTTTCTCAAACTCATGTCCATCAAGTCAGTGATGCCATCCAACCATCTCATATGAAGTCCCTTACTCCTCCCACTTTCAATCTTTCCCAGCATCAGGGTTTTTTCAAATGAATCAGTTCTTATCAGGTAGCCAAAGTATTGGAGCTTCAGCATCAGTCCTTCTGATGAATATTCAGGACTGATTTCCTTTAGGATTGACTGGTTTGATCTCTTTGCTGTCCAAGGGACTCTCAGGAGTCTTCTCCAACACCATAGCTCAAAAGCATCAATTGTTCAGTGCTCATCTTTCTTTATGGTCCAATTCTCACATCCATACATGACTACTAGAAAAACCATACATTTGAGTAGACAGACCTTTGTCTGCAAAGTAATGTCTCTGCTTTTTAACATGCTGTGTAGGTTGGTCATAGTTTTTCTCCCAAGAAGCAAGCGTCTTTTTATTTCATGGCTGCAGTCACCATGTACAGTGATTTTGAAACCCAAGAAAATAAAATCTGTCACTTTTTCCACTGTTTCCCCATTTATTTGCCATGAAGTGATGGGACCAGAGGCCATGATCTCTGTTTTTTGAATGTTGAGTTTCAAGCCAGCTTTTTCACTCTCATCAAGAGACTGTTTAGTTCCTCTTCACTTTCTGCCATAAGGGTGGTGTCATCTGTATATCTGAGGTTATTGATATTTCTTCCAGCAATCTTGATTCTAGCTTGTGCTTCATCCAACCCTCTGTACTCTGTTCTCTGCATAGAAGTTAATTAAGTAGAGTGACAATATACAGCCTTGATGTACTCCTTTCCTAATTTGAAACCATTCTATTTTTCCATGTCTGGTTCTCACTGCTGCTTCTTGACCTGCATACAGATTTCACAGTAGACAAGTAAGGTGGCCTGGTATTCCCATCTCTTTATAAGAATTTTCCACAGTTTGTTGTGATCCACACCATCAAAGGCTTTATCATAGTCAGTGAAGCAGAAGATGATGTTTTCTTGGAATTCTCTTGAATTTTCTGTGATCGAGCATATGTTGTCAGTTTGATCT
Source organism: Budorcas taxicolor (assembly GCF_023091745.1). Classification (NCBI taxonomy): domain Eukaryota; kingdom Metazoa; phylum Chordata; class Mammalia; order Artiodactyla; family Bovidae; genus Budorcas; species Budorcas taxicolor. The sequence continues at coordinate 38,169,360 of NC_068926.1, forward strand.
CTGGTTCCTCTACCTTTTCTAAATTCAGTTTGAACATCTGGAAGTCCCACTGTGTATATAAATCTGTATACACCATTACACATAATCACAAAATATCCTCAACAACATATCACTGGAATAAGACTACTTGATGCCAAGAAATATATGCCATGTTAATCATCTAAATATCTAAAACTTATTGAGCAGTCACTATGCAACAGACATTGTACATTAATATATACAGTTATAAAGGGGCACTTTGAAGCCCCATTTACTGTTGAAAAAAACAAGAAATGGAAATAATGTAATTGCCTACTATCATATAATCAAAAAGTGTCAAGATTTAATTCCAAGTAGTCAGTTTCCAAAGCAGTGCTCTGAACCCTAACTCATTATTCTTTGTTTTATCATGCAGTACACATATCATCTATGTGCTCCTCTCTACTATATCGAGAACAGATAAAATATCGACATAGTCCATAAAATCAGTCTTTTGTTCAAACAGAAATTATCTCTGTAATGGTTTTCTAGATTTGCAATTTATATATCTATGCCTGTACACAATAATATGACACAACCTAAGGACTACATTATAATATTGTTACATATCCCATAAGAAAATATCTGTCTAACTTTTTTCAGTTATAACATACTATGAAAAAAATATTTTAGAGTAGAGTCAAATATGGCAACATACCTTTGGTTTTGCAGAAAATAACTTGTAAAATAATTTTCTTCAAAAACCTTGCTTCAATAATCTTTTAAAAATTGATAAAATTAAAATTTTAAAAAGTTTCCAATACTCTGAGATTGAGTTAAATTTCATCGCACTTTTCAATTGTTCTTTTGACTGGGACAGCTATATGTCAATTGTAAGATAGAGGAGCATTAATGCCTATACCATTTCTGAAAACTCTTCATCTACCTACACAGAATATAAATACCCTGCAAATTCATTCTATATAAGTACAAAATGCTTGCTTTTTGATACTGTTCACGGGGTTCTCATGGAGAGCTGAGTCACTGAAAAAGACCCTGATCTTGGGAAAGATTGAGGGCAGGCAGGAGGAGAAAGGGGCTACAGAGAATGGGATGGTTGGATGGCATCTCCAAATCAATGGACATGAGCAAAGTCTGGGAGGTAGTGAAGGACAGGGAAGCCAGGCATGCTGAAGTCCATGGGGTTGCAAAAAGTTAGACATGATATAGTGACTGAACAGCAACAATGACAATTATTACTGTTTTCAACAATGTTTTTGCAAAGCAACAAATTACTTCAACACCGCATGTGTTCTCTTTATATCACTGTCTCTTGTGTAATAGCCATGACTATGAGTTTACACATCATTGATTTCTTTTGGGGTTAGCAGGGATTCACAAAGTTTCTTATAATGAGAAGATCTGGGCTTCCCTGGTAGCTCATCTGGTAAAGAATCTACCTACAAGGCAGGAGACCGTGGTTTGATTCCTGCGTCAGGAATATCCCCTGAAGATTTAATTTTGGCACATATCCAAAGCAAAGTAAACACACTCTGCTTGCTATTTTCAGTAATACCACAGAATAAAACCAGTCTTCATAATATAATACTAAATAAAATTTATATATGATAGAAAATATATATGAATTAATATTAAAAATATTTATTATACTTTGTATCTATAAATCATTTTTAAACATGAGAAAATATTCTTTCCTTCTTCAATTGTATTGGCCGAAAGTTCATTTGTTTTTTTTTTCCATAGGATGTTATTATTTTTTTTTAACTTACTTATAATTTATGACATTTAGACTCTTAGGAAAGAATGAAGTCATTCAGTCCCCTACCCTTGTGTTAGCATTGTTGACCAAAGAAAAGAAAATGAACACATTATCTTTCTTCACTTAGAGAAAAAAGTAAGAAAATGGTATTTGGAGCAAAAGTAATGGGAAAAAAAAAAAACAAACTGCTTTTCTATTCTAGCCTAACAATGGAAGCATCTTTTTTTATTTTTCTCTCCTTTGATGTTTGCTAAATGAAATGTAGCTTGCACACAAAACATTAAGAACAGTGACACCTATGAGCGAGAGTATCAGAGATGAGTTTGATGACTACCATCTGTTCTCCAGTCCTGTGGGCTTTTTTCTTCTGTCTGGGGGCTGCACTCATGCTTAGAGCCCAGATAGAGTATTCAACCAAGTTATTCTGCAAGTAAATCAAGTTGCTTCACAACTTAGTACATTCTTAAATATACTTGGAATATATGTGGTTGTGAATGTGACTCATTTCCCATAGAATGCTTCATGCTGACACCCTGATAAATTCCCACATGCATTTTTATAATTTGGTTGTGGGAAGAGTTCTTAGGCTTATTTATTTGTTTTACTGTTTTGAGTGAGAAGTACTGTTTAGATGTTTTTTTCTAACCTCAAAATGACTTCAAAAATTTGTAAATATAGGAAAATGATGTATTGTAAATGATGTAAACAAAAGTAAAATTATTCTGAACTCAAAATAGTTTGCAGTTTAGAATCTCTTAGTTTACTTTGAGATATAAATTCTTCCTTAAATATTAATGTTTTTAAAATATTAATTCAGATAAGAAACAAAATCCATCATCAGCAAACACCTCTTCTGCTACATGTTTAAATAATATATTTTCAAAATATGTATAATAGCACAAACAATAGAGACAGTCTCTAATTTTGATTTGATTTTCAATTGAGGGTTAGTCATCAACAAGATAATGAACAATATTGAGTATTATTTCATTTTATATTTACAGAATTAATTACAAGTTCTTAACTTTTCAATTGTCTTGGCTATGCTTTGTATTAAAAGAGAAGACCAAGCCATAGCAAAGCCAATTTGTTCCAGGCATTTTAGCTAAATCAAAAGTGAAATAAGCTGTATTAGATGTTGAGTTGAAAACGATTAATTGATCTGCTCTGTTATATCTTATTACTCTCCCATATGCTATTAACTTAAATAGATGATCTTATGCTCACTTTCCCTGGAGCAATTTGAATCTTTACTGAGTTATAGTCAAAATAGAAAGACACCGTTTGTCAAAGAGGGAGAACCAGAACCAGAGTATCTGAATCTCAGTAAATGTTTCTTTAAAGTTACTGGTAATTTGCCAGAATTTAATCTCCCCAATTCAGTCATATATTTCACTTTGATACTTCTAACCTGGTTTTCACTATTCTCCACAGAGATATTTGTATTTTTCTTAAGGGCAATAAGACAAAGCAAATAAAGGCTCCTTAGCTCCTGCCATATCATCCCAATAGGAAGGAAGAGGGATAATCTTTACCCATATTGATGAGTGAATCTCTTTTCTGATCAAGATTTGTGTTTGTGTGTGGCATGTGTAATAGCATAATTAGCTTTGAGCCTCTGAGCTAGACTAAATTGCAACACTTTGACATAGACATATAGAAAAATCAAATTGTAGCTCCTCTAATGCTCTCTTCAGTGTTCAGAAAGGACAGAAAAGTTTACCTTATCCTTCTCATTATCATTTTTATGTCTGTCTGAGTGTAAGGTCTTAGTCATAGGATGCTTTGTGTCACCTGCATCTGTCTCAAGATATCACTTACAGTCACGTGCAACTACTTCAATACAAGAAAGTCTCGAGTTGAAAGAACAGATTTCACCAGTTCAAATTTTTCACATCAGCTGGTAATGATGTAGCCATTCTTTGTAACTTTGGCACAAGATGAAATTCTGTGAAGTCTTGGGGATATCATACTCCATTTGAATTTTTCTTAAATTTACTAAGAGAAATTTTTTTCTCAGCTAAGAAAAAATTAAATTTATAAAGACATCTAGAGATGCCAATGTTACACATCTATGTAGATCTCCAAAAGCCAAAAGTGACTGGGATTAATCTAAGGCCATTTTAATTATAGTGTTACTGAAAGTGGGGTTTGGCTCCCTTCTGCTCAAAAGCCAATAAACAGGCAGGCAAGGTTGATGAAAAGGAAAGTTTGCTTTATTTCAAATACCAGTCACTGGAAGGGGGAAGGCAGCTGTATGTCCAAAGGCCAACTCCTATCACTGACAATTACTGGGCAAGAAATTTTGTAGACAGGGAGGAAGCGATATGTAGAAATAGTGCAGTCAGCTCTGACAGTCATCTTGAAATTGATCATGTGGTGCTCTGACTAGTCTCATCTTGTTTTAGGTAGAGTTAATCTTCAGTTCCAGTTTCCATTTCTTAGAGGCCAGTTCTCAAAATCGTGCTAGCTTATGTCATGGCTGCAGTCTGGTCACCAGATAATTAACTTCTTCTGCTTGGTGGAGATTTCAGTATTTATAAGAGAGCTCATAGGACATGGGCATATTACCTATGGCTCTGGAGAAGGAAATAAAGGTTCTTGACTATGTTAAATGAGTACATTATTATTATTTGGTGTCCTTTGACTGTTTTCTTTTGTTTCTGAATTTCTCACTTCTCTGATTGAACTTATTCTTGGACTAAAGTTTTCCCACAGACAAAAGTCACAAGAAGACAAGGAGGGAAGAGACAAGGACCATAGGGCCCCATTCAACTTCAATAGCAATATATATTAACAATAGTGCTACTATAGAATAATAGCAACAATATTTTATTGTTTTAAATAAAATCTTTATACATTGTCTTTCAGCTTAAGAATATAGTGCTCTTTTCACATAGAAAAAAGAAAAAAAGAAACTAAAATTCAATGAGATTAAACTATGTACCATGGTAGCTAGTAACTGGCAGCAGCAGGGTTCAAGTACACTTGTGCCTGATAACATTAAACTACCACTTAAGTGACATAACCAATGTTAACTGAAAATACATATTCCTCACAGTTAGTTAATATGCATTGCAAACTGGTGAAAATCCTATGCACATCAATTTTGAAATGCCCACCACATTATAATATGAACTAAATACTTTTGTACATGTATAATGCAGACCTTTGGCAAGCCATATTTAAACATATTCAATGAAGCATTTTCGATAAAGAAAATAATACACTACCACGGAGTTCTTTAAAAAATGATAATGATACATCTGTGCTGATGTGAAAAGATTTTCAAGACATGCTATTATCTTTTGAAAACCAAACTTTGAGTAAAGGGGTGTGGGGAAAAAAAGAAGGTGAGCCCTACATTTGCCTGAGCTGACTGATTCAAGAGTTTCCAAGCCTTGGTACAAAAATGTGTGACCCTGAGTTGAGGAGAGGGAAATGGGTGTTTGAGGAGTCCAAGGTTGTCAGAGTTCACAAGACTGAGCACCAGAGCAGAAAAAGCAGCACTGAGACAACACAGGAAACCTGCAGAGGGGGTCAGTCAGCACACGCCACGGAAACCAGCGCAAGCACAGGCTGGGAGAAGCTGTATAAGGAATCTAGAGAAGACTGCTGAGAACTCCATCTAAATAGATAGAAGCGATACCCAGAGCTCAAAATACAGTTGAGTGGCACACCTCACCACCAAGCGATGTTGACAGAATATACACAATTTTACTACAGTCGTAAAGGAAAGTAGACCAAAACATTGATCTTACATCAAACATGAAAACTCTAAAGGGTCAAGCTCTACATAATTTAAGAAAATAATAGACTAAAGCTGAGACATATTTATAGGAACACAAATATTAATCATACATTAGAATTCTAAATGGCTAGAATTATCATACTTGGTGAAGTAACCAGAGAAAATAATACCATATGAAATCATCTATATGTGGAATCTAAAAAGAAATACAAATGAAATTATTTACAAAATGGAAACAGACTAATAGACATAGACAACAAACTTATAGTCACCAAGGGGAGAAGTATGGGGGTAAGGATAGATTGAGAGTTTTGGATTAACATGTACCTATTGCTATATATAAAATAGATAAGCAACAAAGATCTATTGTATAGCATGGGGACTTGTAATAACTTAAATGGGAAAATATTTGAAAAAAAATTAAATAAGGACATATCAGGCAAATGAAAACAAAGTGAAAGCAAGGAATAATTCTGGTTTTGAACAAGTTTGAGTTGAAGAAAAACAAAAGTGGCTAGCTTTCAATCTAAATTATTAGGCACTTAAAGAAACAAGAAAATAAACCTATAACAAGGAGAAAAATCAGTAAAAATGAATCTAGAAATGACAGAGATGATATAAGGATTAGATAAAGGGCAATAAAAGTTGTTCAGCTGTATTCCCTATGTTTGGGAATTCCCAATGTTTGGGATATTACTCTGGAAGTAATATCAGTTCAGTTCAGTCACTCAGTCGTATCTGACTCTTTGCGGCCCTATGAATCGCAGCACGCCAGGCCTCCATGTCCATCACCAACTTCCAGAGTTCACTCAGACTCATGTCCATCGAGTCAGTGATGCCATCCAGCCATGTCATCCTCTGTCGTCCCCTTCTCCTCCTGCCCCCAATCCCTCCCAGCATCAGAGTCTTTTCCAGTTAGTCAACTCTTTGCATGAGGTGGTCAAAGTACTGGAGTTTCAACCTCAGCATCACTCCTTCCAAGTAAATTCCAGGGCTGATCTCCTTCAGAATGGACTGGTTGGATCTCCTTGCAGTCCAAGGGACTCTCAAGAGTCTTCTCCAACACCACAGTTCAAACGCATCAATTCTTCGGTGCTCAACCTTCTTCACAGTCCAACTCTCACATCCATACATGACCACAGGGAAAACCATAGCCTTGACTAGATGGACCTTAGTCGGCAAAGTAATGTCTCTGCTTTTGAATATACTATCTAGGTTGGTCATAACTTTTCTTCTAAAGAGTAAGCGTCCTTTAATTTCATGGCTGCAATCACCATGTGCAGTGATTCGGGACCCCCAAAACATAAAGTCTGACACTGTTTCCACTGTTTCCGCATATTTCCCATGAAGTGATGGGACTGGATACCATGATCTTCGTTTTCTGAATGTTAAGCTTTAAACCAACTTTTTCACTCTCCACTTTCACTTTCATCAAGAGGCTTTTTAGCTCCTCTTCACTTTCTGCCATAAGGGTGGTGTCATCTGCATATCTAAGGTTATTGATATTTCTCCTGGCAATCTTGATTCCAGCTTGTGCTTCTTCCAGAGTACTCTGTATAGAAGTTAAATAAGCAGGGTGACAATATACAGTCTTGAAGTATTCCTTTTCCTATTTGGGAACCAGTCTGTTGTTCCATGTCCAGTTCTAACTGTTGCATCCTGACCTGCATACAGGTTTCTCAAGAGGCAGATCAGGTGATGTGGTATTCCCATCTCTTTCAGAATTTTCTACAGTTTACTGTGATCCACACAGTCAAAGGCTTTGTTATAGTCAATAAAGCAGAAATAGATGTTTTTCTGGAAATCTGTTGCTTTTTCCATGATCCAGCAGACGTTGGCATTTTGATCTCTGGTTCCTCTGCCTTTTCTAAAACCAGCTTGAACATCTGGAAGTTCACGGTTCACGTATTACTGAAGCCTGGCTCGGAGAATTTTCAGCATTACTTTACTAGCATGTGAGATGAGTGCTATTGTGCAGTAGTTTAAGCATTCTTTGGCATTGCCTTTCTTTGGGATTGGAATGAAAACTGACCTTTTCCAGTCCTGTAGCCACTGCTGAGTTTTCCAAACTTGCTGGCATATTGAGTGCAGCACTTTCACAGCATCATCTCTCAGGATTTGAAATAGCTCAACTGGAATTCCATCACCTCCACTAGCTTTGTTCATAGCGATGCTTTCTAAGGTTCACTTGACTTCACATTCCAGGATGTCTGGCTCTAGGTGAGTGATCATACCATCGTGATTATCTGGGTCATGAAGATCTTTTTTTGAACAGTTCTCCTGTGTATTCTTACCACCTCTTCTTAATATCTTCTGCTTCTGTTAGGTCCATACCATTTCTGTCCTGTATCGAGCCCATCTTTGCATGAAATGTTCCCTTGTTATCTCTAATTTTCTTGAAGAGATCACTAGTCTTTTCTATTCTGTTGTTTTCCTCTATTACTTTTCCTTGATCTCTGAGGAAGGCTTTCTTATCTCTTCTTGCTCTTCTTTGGAACTCTGCACTTAGATGCTGACATTTTTCCTTTTCTCCTTTGCTTTTTGCTTCTCTTCTTTTCACAGCTATTTGTAAGACCTGCTCAGACTGCTATTTTGCTTTTTTGCATTTCTTTTCCATGGGGATGGTCTTGATCCGTGTCTCCTGTACAATGTCAAGAACCTCATTCCATAGTTCATCAGGCACTCTACCTATCATATCTAGGCCCTTAAATCTATTTCTCACGTCCACTGTATAATCATAAGGGATTTGATTTAGGTCATACCTAAATGGTCTAGCAGTTTTCCCTACTTTCTTCAATTTAAGTGTGAATTTGGCAATAAGAAGTTCACGATCTGAGCCACAGTCAGCTCCCAGTCTTGTTTTTGTTGACTGTATAGAGTTTCTCCATCTTTGGCTGCAAAGAATATAATCAATCTGATTTTGGTGTTGACCATCTTGTGATGTCCATGTGTAGAGTCTTCTCTTGTGTTGCTGGAAGAAGGTGTTTGCTATGACCAGTGCATTTTCTTGGGAAAACTCTATAAGTCTTTGCCCTGCTTCATTCCGCATTCCAAGGCCAAATTTGCCTGCTACTCCAGGTGTTTCTTGACTTCTTACTTTTGCATTCCTGTCCCCTATAATGAAAAGGACATCTCTTTTGGGTGTCAGTTCTAAAAGGTCTTGTAGGTCTTCATAGAACCATTCAACTTCAGCTTCAGTGTTACTGGTTGGGGCATAGACTTGGATTACTGTGATATTGAATGGTTTTCCTTGGAAACAAACAGAGATCATTCTGTCGTTTCTGAGGTTGCAACCAAGTACTGCATTTCGGACTCTTTTGTTGACCGTGATGGCTACTCCTTTTCTTCTGAGGGATTCCTGCCCGCAGTAGTAGATGTAATGGTCATCTGAGTTAAATTCACCCATTCCAGTCCATTTTAGTTCGCTGATTCCTAGAATGTTGACTTTCACTCTTGCCATCTCTTGTTTGACCACTTCCAATTTGCCTTGATTCATGGACCTGACATTCCAGGTTCCTATGCAATATTGCTCTTTACAGCATCGGACCTTGCTTCTATCACCAGTCACATCCACGGCTGAATATTGTTTTGCTTTGGCTCCATCCCTATTTGTAGCTGTAGCACTAACACAATTTTAATATTTATTTCATGTTTACATTTTGTTGCAAAGCAACAGCTTGAATATCTAGAGTAAAAGTGTTAAAAATCTCCATTTAAGTCTTAGAATTTAATTTTAATCTCCACCTGAAATTGAACATACCAATGCCCTACTCTATCATATAGTCTTTACTACATTTGCAATGAATTCATGAGAATTAAGTGAACTGTTTATAAATAAACATATTAATGCATTTTATGTATATAGATTATTTTCCATTATTATGAGAAATATTGAAGCCATGTTACACACTCCACTCTGATTAAGAAATCTTCTAATCATGATTGTGCTCCTATTGTATGGTGCTACATTTTGATGAAAAAGATGAATGATAAGAAAATATTGTAAGTCACATAATATTAAAGAAAAAATAATCTTACTTGCTGCACCAAACAATATTATTTTGGTGTTGGAAAGAAATCAAAATGAAATAATGCATTCCATTCCATTGGACAATGAAATGGTTCTGCAAGGAATCAATGGAAAAACAAAAATGTTGAAAATCAGCTGTGTAATGAACTGCAGTGGAACAAATTTTCATTTTAAACAGATGAACTCACACTACATAATAATGAAGACTGACTACTTGCATCCGTAAGCTTTCTAAAAAAGGAAAGTTGTAGAGAAAAAAAGTAACTTTAACATTTATGAAAGTGACAAAATAGGGATTTTTAACTAGTGAAATCTTTACATGTTATATTTGAAATATATTTTTCTAGTTACTGATTGTGCATTAAAAGCAATACGCGGTATAGTGCTCAGTAGCATGGATGCTAGTCCTCATAAAAATATGCTAGGTGTTTTGACAGTTTAATGTGTTACTTATGAACAATACTTAGATACTAAGATAAAAAAGGAAAAAAAAATATTTAAAAACACAAATATCAATGCCACTAATATGCTGAAAGTAATTTCTCAAATAAATTTACTCTTAGAATAAGAAACAAAATTCACAGAAGTATTAACATTTTAGCCTGCAGTTAAAGCAATATTGATTTCAAAGAATTGTTTAAAAACATCTGACCATTCTGAGAATTATTTTAGAATTCTGTGATCCATTCACTATAAAAGTCAACATTGGAAAGAAAATATTGCTAAAGTTTATATCATATTTTAGATATACATGAAAACTTATGATTAATCTTATTACGTAACAATATTTATTATAGAATTTATCAATTATTTTAACTTTAAAATTTTCCTTTTTCTACAAATGTTTTTAGTTTCCATCATTTGAGTTTTTAGAATAAAGTTACTGATTTAAAAATGTATTGATCTTCTTAATACTATTAAATTATAAGGCTAGTAGTTTAAAAGTTTTATCTGAATAAATTTTATCTGAATTTACATGATCATGGGTGATGATGCACTAGAAGCAGATATAGCACTGAAAAGAGCTGAAACTCAGGAAGAGTTAGGTGAGATATAGCATGCTCTTATCAGGGTACTAATACAAGGTCAAATACATTTAAAACCTCTATACACATTTCTTTGAGATAAATGACATTTGTTTTCATTCTTAAATATAATATTTTAAGCTGGTTTTTGTGAAGTGTGAAATTACAACACAAATGTGAAAATAAGCATCAAGAATGGAAAAGAGAAGTGAGTCTCATTTTACAAGATAGACTTAGAACTTCTGTGTGAGGGAGAATTTCCAGGATGGAAGTATCTTTGGTTCTTTTTGAGTGGAGTGTTGACCTCTGACTATCTTTTGAGTGTTTACTCTTTTCTGTATCAGCCAGCATCTTGCTGGATGGTTGCTATCTTGACTTAAGTACTTGAGTCCTCTCTCGATTTTTTTCTGTTGAGCAGGAATCTTCCCAGTTCTTCTGTGAAGTCTTTTTTTTTTTTTTTTTCCTTTTTCTGGTCTAATCCTATGTGTAATTCTCATTCCACAGTAAAGCAAACCCCTGCCCATTCTGTGTTGGCAACATGTTCTACCACTGTGCCACTAGTCTGGGCCAATATCTCCAAAATGGAATAATTTGACAAAGAGTATTTTTCAAGTCCATGGCCCTTTTGGGAATCTTAAAATCTCCCCCAAACCAGCTCAATTAAGACGTCTCCCATCCCCATTTCCTTATTACTCTTTTTGACCATCCCGTCTTTCCTTAAGCTCCCTTGAATCCTTCTGTCTTACAAACTTCAAAACTTAAATCTCCATGACTCTGTGTTAATCCTGTTCTAAGACGTTTCCTTCCTACCTCTGTCTCTGAACTCCTTTCAACAACTTGATATCAAGCATAGGGGTACTTGAAAAGGCTCAGGGATCCCAAGAGTCATCACCTGAGATGTTTTTCATTTAAGATGCCCCCCTGGCAAATCTGAACCAGAATTTCAGCTATAAGAAATAACCCAAATCATTTACCCAAAATTTATTTATTCAGCTTTTATAAAAGGCAACATCAGAGGAATTTCAGATTTTATTTGATCATGTGATAAAATAATGTTATCAGTGACTGACTAATATTTTTTGCCTATTTAATCAAAGCCACAATATATAATTTTGAAGAAAAAATAGAAGGAAACAATGCACAATATTTTCAAAGTCTCAATTTTTCACAGCAAGACGATTTTGTTTTCGTTTGGTTCTTTATTTTTTTGCTGACTTGGTTTTATAATCATTGACATTATATAAATAACACAAATCACAATACTTATAAAAGTCACAGACACCTGGTAAGCTTACATCAAGGGTAAAGATTACGTTTATAATATCTATTTTTAACAGGATTCAGAATGCTTCAAAATCACTTATACTATAGAGAAAGCAGAATTCTAAGTTTACATTAGTATAACATATTACAGAACTGGATTTAGGAATTCCACTTGTCATTAAGCATGGTAATGAGTGAATTTTACTAAAATGTTCCCATCTGATTGCTTTTTAAAGACTTAGGTATTATAAACAAACAAATGAATTTTACTTCATTTGGAACTTTTAAAACATGTTATAATACAACAAACAGTTTTAACAAGCTCTTTCATATATAGGGATAAAATGACATCTGACTTTAAAACAAAACTAAACCCCTTTTTAAATAAAAAATGAAGTCATATCTATTACCTTACATGCATACTTATGTTCCTCTGTCACTATTACTCTTTGTATTGTCACAAATACCCATAGTAACTCTATCTTGTCGCTAAATTAAGAAAGCTCTATTTTACTGTGAGTTAGATAATTGGTCATTATCTGTCACAAGAAATTTTGCAGTCTATAAAAACTCAACCCCTGCAGGTACCATCCAAAACTTTCCTGATATGAGAACATATTCTCTAACAAGAGTGAAAATTAGAGACATGTTGTAACATAATAATGTAAATTTTTATTTTGTACATATATTTACTATTCATGTTTATGTATTCTACAGGTTTAATCTATTTAATATTTATGAAATATTTAATAAGTACTTAAATATATACTTATATGTTTCAATTATATAGTTTAAATTCTATATTTTAGCTTATACTATATATTTAAATATTATATGAATTAAATGTAGATATAGGTATGTATGTGTGGGTATATATATATATAATGGGCTTCCCAGATGGCACTAGTGGTAAAGAACTCATCTGCCAGTGCAGGAGGTATGAGACATGGGTTTGATCCCTGAATTGGGAAAATCCCCTGGAAGCGGGAATGACAATCCACTCCAGTGTTCTTGCCTGGAGAATCTCATGGACAGAGAACTCTGGAGGGCAACAGTCCATAAGGTCACAAAGAGTCAAACATGACTGAAGCAACTCAGCATGCACACACATACATAAAATATATATATTTAAAATAATTGCTTACTATAGCTTCAAGTCATTTTATAAATGTAGTTAATTTAATATTAATTCCTGATTTTAAAGTTTGCAGTATCTTTTATGCTATAATAATTCTGAGTATTACCAAAGATGATTAAGACATCAATATGATACAGTTCCATGTTCAGCAGAATATCTTAATTATATGTTTTCTAGATTACTGTTGCTCTGCTTATAAACTTTGAGTCATACTGTGCATTATTTAGTTTTAATACTGTAAGTGTATCAATTAATTTGACTTCATGAGAAGACAATTACTATAGTTCCTAGAATCAGTCCACCTCAGTGTTCAATGACCTCTGTTAGGAAATTTTTGTTAGTCATCAGTTCAGTTCAGTCGCTCAGTCCTGTCTGACTCTTTGCGATCCCATGAATCGCAGCACGCCAGGCCTCCCTGTCCATCACCATCTCCAGGAGTTCACTCAGACTCACGTCCATCGAGTCCGTGATGCCATCCAGCCATCTCATCTTGGGTCTTCCCCTTCTCCTCCTGCCCCCAATCCCTCCCAGCATCAGAGTCTTTTCCAATGAGTCAACTCTTCGCATGAGGTGGTCAAAGTACTGGAGCTTCAGCTTTAGCATCATTCCTTTCAAAGAAATCCCAAGGTTGATCTCTTTCAACTGGTTGGATCTCCTTGCAGTCCAAGGGACTCTCAAGAGTCTTCTCCAACACCACAGTTCAAACGCATCAATTCTTTGGCACTCAGCCTTCTTCACAGTCCAACCTTCACATCCATACATGACCACAGGAAAAACCATAGCCTTTACTAGACAGACCTTAGTCGGCAAAGTAATGTCTCTGCTTTTGAATATGCTATCTAGGTTGGTCATAACTTTTCTTCCAAGGAGTAAGCATCTTTTAATTTCATTTAATTTCTTTTAATTTCACAGCAATCACCATCTGCAGTGATTTTGGAGCCCCCCAAAATAAAGTCTGACACTGTTTTTACTGTTTCCCCATCTATTTCCCATGAAGTGATGGGACTGGATGCCATGATCTTCGTTTTCTGAATGTTGAGCTTTAAGCCAACTTTTTCACTCTCCTTTTTCACTTTCATCAAGAGGCTTTTTAGCTCCTCTTCACTTTCTGCCATAAGGGTGGTGTCATCTGTAAATCTGAGGTTATTGAGATTTCTCCTGGCAATCTTGATGCCTGTTTGTGTTTCTTCCAGTCCAGCGTTTCTCATGATGTACTCTGCATAGAAGTTAAATAAGCAGGGTGACAATATACAGCTTTGACTTACTCCTCTTCTTATTTGGAACCAGTCTGTTGTTCCATGTCCAGTTCTAACTGTTGCTTCCTGACCTGCATACAGATTTCTCAAGAGGCAGGTCAGGTGGTCTGGTATTCCCATGTCTTTCAGAATTTTCCACAGTTGATTGTGATCCACACAGTCAAAGGCTTTGGCATAGTCAAGAAAGCAGAAATAGATGTTTTTCTGGAACTCTCTTGCTTTTTCCATGATCCATCGGATGTTGGCAATTTGATCTCTGGTTCCTCTGCCTTTTCTAAAACCAGCTTGAACATCTGGAAGTTCATGGTTCACATATTGCTGAAGCCTGGCTTGGAGAATTATGAGCATTACTTTACTAGCATGTGAGATGAGTGCAATTGTGCGGTAGTTTGAGTATTCTTTGGCATTGCCTTTCTTTGGAATTGGAATGAAAACTGATCTTTTCCAGTCCTGTGGCCACTGCTGAGTTTTCCAAACTTGCTGGCATATTGAGTGCAGCACTTTCACAGCATCATCTTTCAGGATTTGAAATAGCTCAACTGGAATTTCATCACCTCCACTAGCTTTGTTCATAGTGATGCTTTCTAAGGCCCACTTGACTTCACATTCCAAGATGTCTGGCTCTAGATTAGTGATCACATCATCCTGATTATCTAGATAGTGAAGATCTTTTTTGTACAGTTCTTCCATGTATTCTTGCCACCTCTTCTTAATATCTTCTGCTTCTGTTAGGTCCAGACCATTTCTGTCCTTTATTGAGCCCATCTTTGCATGAAATGTTCCCTTGATATCTCTAATTTTCTTGAAGAGATCTCTAGTCTTTCCCATTCTGTTGTTTTCTTCTATTTCCTTTGCCTATATCCATAGCAAAGATGCTCCGTGTTTTTTGTTTGTTTTACCAAGATGATTTATTGTGTTCACACAGATATGATAATAAAAGATGTTTATCATAGTAAGAGACAAAATACTAGATTTCAGCCTCTGTGATCTATTGTGTGGTGTTAGAAATGTAGACAGCCAACTCTTAAGTCAGAAACTAGAGTTAACTGGATATTGGAATGAATGGCTATTGTCATGCATGTGGTGTGCATTTTGTTTAGGGCAGTGCAGGAGCCCAGGGTTCAATCCCTGGGTTAGGAAGATCCCCTGGAGAAGTAAATGGCAAACCACTCCAGTATCCTTGCTTGGAAAAGCCCATGGACCAAGGAGTCTGAGGGGCTGCAGACCATGGAGTCACAGAGTCAAGCATGACTGAGAGACTAATACACACACTAGAAAGCATAATAATCATTAACACGAAACAACTTGTCAGAAAAATAATTCCATTTAGTTGAATAGAGAATTTCACCTGTTTCATAACCCTGAGTTATATAGAATGTTGGATTATTAGAACAGTAAAACTGTTTAAGTATTTTAATAAGGCTAATCAATCTCATATCAATAAACTCAGACATGCAGATGACATCACCCTTATGGCAGAAAGTGAAGAGGAACTAAAAAGCCTCTTGATGAAAGTGAAAGAGGAGAGTGAAAAAGTTGGCTTAAAGCTCAACATTCAGAAAATGAAGATCATGGCATCCGGTCCCTTCACTTCATGGGAAATAGATGGGGAAACAGTGGAAAGTGTCACAGTTTTTTTGGGGGGCTCCAAAATCACTGCACATGGTGACTGCAGCCATGAAATTAAAAGACGCTTGCTCCTTGGAAGAAAATTTATGACCAACCTAAATACAATATTCAAAAGCAGAGACATTACTATGCCGACTAAGGTCCATCTAGTCAAGGCTATGGTTTTTCCAGTAATCATGTATGGATGTGAGAGTTGGACTGTGAAGAGGGCTGAGCGCCAAAGAATTGATGTTTTTGAACTGTGGTGTTGGAGAAGACTCTTGAGAGTCCCTTGGACTGCAAGGAGATCCAACCAGTCCATTCTGAAGATCAGCCCTGGGATTTCTTTGGAAGAAGTGATGCTGAGGTTGAAACTCCAGTACTTTGGCCACCTCATGCGAAGAGTTGACTCATTGGAAAAGACTCTAATGCTGGGAGGGATTGGGGGCAGGAGGAGAAGGGGACGACAGAAGATGAGATGGCTGGATGGCATCACTGACTCGATGGACATGAGTCTGAGTGAACTCCAGGAGTTGGTGATGGACAGGGAGGCCTGGTGTGCTGTGATTCACGGCGTTGCAAGGAGTCGGTCACCACTGAGTGACTGAACTGAACTGAACTGAATCAATCTCATCTTAAGAAAACAAACGCAAGTTTTATTAAAAGTAAAATGCACACTTTAATTATATTCTGTACTAATAAAAGCAGAGTTAATGCAAATAGCTGCTTCCTTTTTCTTAAATAAAATTTTTAAACCATTCTAATCTGTTCAGTATTCAAGTTTGTATTTGGTTTCTCATGTAGAAGTACTTATGAGCAAGATGCTTATGTAAGAAAGATAATTAATTCTAAATAAAAGTTATCACATCTTAGACACTGGGATAATTTTAGATTTATGTCTGTTAATTTAACAAATCAATTAAAATTTAAATTATTTTTGATAGACTTTATAATTTGTTAACATTCTCCAAAAGTGAAATTGTCTACATTCACATAATGAAAGGTAATTTTTCAATTACACCCAAAGTGGGCAGCCTTAATGTCCTCAGTTATACCTCACGAAAAAAACACTATTAATCTTTGGTCTAAGTTTAAAAAATTAATTTTTATTTCAATTAGTGTGAACTATTTTATTTGATGTCAATTCACAAATATTCTAACAGAAAAACAAGCAAAAGTTGAACAAATGGGATTCTTCTCTGTCAGTTATTTTTTATCTGATAGAGAATGGAACCTCATTATCCACCTAATGCTGCTGCTGCTGCTGCTAAGTCACTTCAATTGTGTTGGACTCTGTGAGACCCCATAGATGGCAGCCCACCAGGCTCCCCTGTCCCTGGGATTCTCCAGGCAAGAACCTGGAGTAGGTTGCCATTTCCTTCTCCAATGCATGAAAGTGAAAAGTGAAAGTGAAGTTGCTCAATCGTGTCCAACTCTTCGCGACCCCATGGACTGCATTCTACCAAGCTCCTCTGTCCATGGATTTTCCAAGCAAGAGTACTGGAGTGGAGTGCCGTTGCCTTCTCTGCATCCACCTAATAGATATTACCAAAGAAGCAAAGAAAAAAATGTTCTATAAATAGTCCATGAAGAACACCAATGGATTAACTCATTCTATTGTTTTCCTCTATTTCCTTGCATTGATTGCTGAGGAAGGCTTTCTTAGCTCTCCTTGCTACTTTTTGAAATTCTGCATTCTAATGGGTATATCTTTCCTTTTCTACTTTGCCTTTAGCTTCTCTTCTTTTCACAGCTATTCATATGGCTTCCTCAGGCAACCATTCTGCTTTTTGCATTTCTCTTTCTTGGGAATGGTCTTGATCACTGCCTCTTTTTTGTACAATGTCTTGAACATTTGCCCATAGTTCTTCAGGCACTCTATCAGATCTAATCCCTTGAATCTATTTCTCACTTCTTCCACAGTATAGTCATTAATGTTTAAAAATTGGAACATTAATGTTAATCATTCCAATGTATAGTGTTAATATAATTTTATTACAGTTTAACATATATTTCTTCCTATTGTGATTTCTTATTTGACTTAAGCATCCCTGGTGGCTCAGAGGTTAAAGCGTCTCCCTGCAATGCGGGAGACCTGGGTTAGATCCCTGGGTCGGGAAGATCCCCTGGAGAAGGAAATGGCCACCCATTCCAGTATTCTTGCCTGGAGAATCCCATGGACGGAGGAACCTGGTGGGCTATAGTCCATGGGGTTGCAAAGAGTCAGACACGACTGAGCGACTTCACTTTCTTTCACTTTTTTGTTAAGGAATAATCCATTTTATCTCCAAACATTTGAGTCTTTGTAATCTTTATTCCATATTGATTTTTGTTAATCTGTCCTTTCATCAGAGTATATAGTTACATAAGTTCATTTTATTTGAATTCTGAATTAATTGGTTTATTCCTCAACATCTTGTTTCCTTTAACTTTAAAAATGTTTGTACTGTTTGTATACTTGTAGCAAATTTTCTAAATATCTTACTGTAAAACATAATTTCATTTTAATTTTAAAACATTATTTTCCCTTAATATAGAATATTAAGTGCAGTATCATCCCCTCTAAGGCACAGAACCCAGACTTTAGAAATATTCCATCATTTTCTGGCTTTTACAGTTTCTATTAAAATGTCACCTGTTATTCTTATTGCTATACTTCCGAGGTATTTTTTCTTTTTATTTTCTACTATTTTTAAGATTTATTCTAAGATTTTTTTTCTTTTGCTTAAGTATGTAGTTTTTAAGTGTGATTATTTTTTATTTATACTACTTGGGAGCTCATTGAACTTCTTGAACGTATTAGTCACTCACTTGTATCCAACTCTTTGTGACCCTATGGACTGTAGCCTGCCAGGCTCCTCTTTCCATGGATATCTCCAGGCAAGAATACTGGAGTGCCTTTCCATTCCCTTCTCCATGGCACCTTTCAGACTGAAAGATCGAACCCAAGTCTCCTGCATTGCAGGCAGATTCTTTACCATCTGAGCCACCAGGGAAGCCAATGATCTTCTTAAATCTCTGGTTTAAAACATGCAATAAATTTCAGAAAATAATGAATTATTTGTCTTTGTCTCTTTTAGTATTCCTTTATACCATTTTCTTACCCCATTAATTGGTTTTATTTTTGAATTTAAGTAATGACTATCTCAGAGGCCTTTCATTATATAAGTCTTGCCACTTTCTTCTTATTTCTTTATCTTTCTAGTTTCTTTCTTTCTTTTCCTTCCTTCCTTCCTTCCTTTTTCCTTCCCTTCCTTCCTGTCTTTTTATTCTTAATACTCTTCAATATTTTTCATTTCATGTTTTCCCAAGTCATTAATTTTGTCTTAAGATGTGATACATTTGCTATTAAACCATTCTCTTCCAAAACTTAGTTTTAGAAATTCAGGTTTATATTATTCAAATTATTTATATATTAATTGAAATTCTTTATTTTTAAAACATTTTTCTGTTTCCCATTTTCTTATCACACTAATAATGGAACCATATGCCACTATAAATATATATTTGCCTTATCCATTGATTTTTTGGTAGGCTTTGTAATTTAATGTAAGGTGTTCTATGTTGTCACTGAAAAAAATAAAATCTCTGAAATATAATCTTCCTACAAATTAGTTGGTATATTTTATGACATGTAGATTGATCACCCTCATCCTACCTAGACTTGATTTTAATAGGTACAGGTTTTCACCCTAAAACTGGAGAATGAACTTTGTTGTATCTCAAAGAAAATGCAAAGTGTATTTGTATTTATCACATCTAGCTTTGTTGCTATGACTTGATCTACTTTTTCTTTTTTTTTCCTGCTACATAAAGGATATTATATCTAATTAGATTTCTAAAGACTCTGATTTTTTTCCATTGCTTTTTAGAGTCTCACTCTTTGTGTGTCTTGACTTTCATATTCTCCTGTATTCAAATAAAACTTCTGCTTTCTGCTTGGGTTCCATTCCCTCCTACTGCATTAATAATAAAGTTAGGTGGTTATGACATACAGTTAGTTCATTTCCCTCTTCTTTCAATAATTTCAGGTATTGTTTACTTTGGGGTATCCCCTCTAATGTGTTCAAAAAAGATATTTTATGTATTTTCCAAGTTTTATTGTTGTTTTGGTTAAACATTTAGTCATGTACAATCTAGAACAAGAAATCCTGTGAGATTTAAGTTTCAATAGAATGATTCTAATTGTGCATGGGTTAATAAACAAATTTTACAAATTTAAATTTGGGAAGAAGGTTTTAGATGATATGAAATATTTGAGTTATAATCAATGTCATAAAAACAATATTTTTATTGACAGTAGTAGATTTTAAAAATAAACTAGTAATATGAATTTCTTGAAATTTATGATAAATATGGAAAGACATTACTACTTTATATAATGTCATCTTTGCTTACCTTCATCAAGTTTTCTAACTTTGCATTTTTATTATCAATTATAAGTAGTAATGCTTTGCTTTTATACTTTTTGCTAGCTATTCCGTTTGTTAAATATATGATAATTGAAACTTATGCCTGGAAGGATAATGGTACTGAAATTTTTTATCCTTTTATGAAAAAATGTTGATTTGTATGCTAGGACATATATGATGACATGCTAAGTCCCACAAATATGGGTAAGAGTTTTTTTATAAACTCTATAAACTAAATTTTAAAAACAAATCATACCTTCCTAAGAATACCTGTCATGATTAGTATTAGCAAGTGGATATAAACACAGTTTTGCTAATAGCTTTCTTAGGGAATAGAATGTGTTCAGTGAATAGCAAGACCTCAATTCCTTTGAACTACTGATGAAAATTTACCCTTATTTAAAAAACAGAGAGTACATCTCACATAAAATTGCTAATTTCATTATCTCAATTTCAATTCTAAACCAAGAAAATACTTTCCATACATTATATGATTAATGATTCCCCAAGGCATAGCAAGAAGCCTAGTTTTTACATGTACTATCACACAAATGATATTTGTATTAATCTTATTAAAATTAAAATATATTTCAGAAGTTATAATACATTAACTTTCAAGTTGAAAGAACACATTTTTCCCCAAAGGTTATTTGATTTAAAATAGAAGAGGAAATCTCTGTATTACTTTGTAATGGTTATTTTTATTTTCTAACTTAGAGTGTATAAAAAATATTTTATTTCTCTAAATCTTCTAGTAAATCTGAAAATAGATACTCTTTACAGCGTGCAAAACCACCAGATGTTAGGATTTCCCCTTTATGCAGCTTGATTTATTTTAATGAATATATCTACCAGAGTTGAACTACATCATACATAATATACACTATATATATTAATAAAATTATATATATAATAGAAAACAAAGAGAAATGATAGTTCCTGCTGTGATCACTAGACTGCAAATGTGATTTTAAAGGTTTAATACAGTAATTAAAAATGCATGTGCATATGATAAGTCACTTCAGTTGTGTCAACTCTTTACAACTGAATGGACTATAGTCCACCAGGCTCCACTGTCCATGGGATTCTCTAGGCAAGAATACTGGAATGGATTGTCATGTCCTCCTCCAAGGGATCTTTCCTACCCAGGGACTGAACCCACATCTTTTAAGCCTCCTGCATTGGCAAGTGGGTTCTTTACCAATAGTGCCACCTGGAAAATTCTAATTAAAAATAACAGCACCCAAAAATTTGAGCAAAGGACAAGTAGGGTAAAATGGACCCTCTGAAAAAAAAAAATTACTCTAATCAGCACCAAGGTTCTCACAGAAGGACTCAGTAGAGTGTTAAGACACACTACTAACATTGAATGTTCAACATTAAGTCAAGTTTACTCAAAATGAGGGAAAGTCCAACAAAGTAATGCAACTATAGCCTGTCACTCTCAATTCTAGCAGAAGCAAGAATAATTATGGTGAAGAAAACTTTCCTATTTGACTCAGGAAATACTTGTTAAATTTAATAAAATATGAACTGAACTTCAATAAACATGGTAAACACACAAAAAATTAATGCAAGGAAAGAGTCCATGTTATTTTGTTGTCATTAATTGGAAACACACACACACACAAAGATCACATAACACACCATAATAGCAGAATTTTGGAACTTTGTATCAACAAACCCCTTGAACAGGAATATTTTTTCTCCCTGATCAATTTATATGTTGATATTAATATTGAAGTTTAATCTGAATAAAAAGCTATATTAGAAGATGAAAAAAAAATTTAAAGTTGAGGTATATTTGTGTGAAAGAACTGAGAACAAATGAGATTTATACCAACCTCACATGATTTTGAATGCAAATCAAATTATGCTAATTCTTCTTAAATTAAAAATAATTATTTGAAGAACCATTTTATTTTTTTCAGTTCAGTTCAGTTCAGTTGCTCAGTTGTGTCTGACTCTTTGCAACCCCGTGAATCACAGCATGCCAGGCCTCCCTGTCCATCACCAACTCCCAGAGTCACTCAAACTCATGTCCATCAAGTTGGTAATGCCATCCAGCCATCTTGTCCTCTGTCATCCCCTTTTCTTCCTGCCCCCAATCCCTCCCAGCATCAGGGTCTTTTCCAATGAGTCAACTCTTCGCATGAGGTGGCCAAAGTATTGGAGTTTCAGCTGCAGCATCAGTCCTTCCAATGAACAACCAGGACTGATCTCCTTTAGAATGGACTGGTTGGACCTCCTTGCAGTCCAAGGGACTCTCAAGAGTCTTCTCCAACACCACAATTCAAAAGCATCAATTCTTTGGGGCTCAGCTTTCTTCACAGTCCAAATCTCACATCCGTACATGATTACTGGAAAAACCATAGCCTTGACTAGATGGACCTTTGTTGGCAAAGAATGTCTCTGCTTTTCAATACGCTATCTGGGTTGGTCATAACTTTCTTTCCAAGTAGTAAGCATCTTTTAATTTCATGGCTGAAATAACCATCTGCAGTGATTTTGGAGCCCAGAAAAATAAAGTCTGACACTGTTTCCACTGTTTCCCCATCTATTTCCCATGAAGTGATGGGACCAGATGCCATGATCTTCGTTTTCTGAATGTTGAGCTTTAAGCCAACTTTTTCACTCTCCATTTCCATTTTCATCAAGAGGCTTTTTAGTTCCTCTTCACTATCTGCCATAAAGGTGTTGTCATCTGCATATTTGAGGTTATTGATATTTCTCTTGTATAAATATAAAATTGGGGAAAATAAGAAACAATGTTTATGTTCATTTATTTTTAGTTAGCAATGTATAATTCTCATGAACAGCAATATCATTGCTGCTGCTGCTGCTGCTGCTAAGTCGCTTCAGTCGTGTCTGACTCTGTGCGACCCCAGAGACAGCAGCCCACCAGGCTCTGCCGTCCCTGGGATTCTCCAGGCAAGAACACTGGAGTGGGTTGCCATTTCCTTCTCCAATGCATGAAAGTGAAAAGTGACAGTGAAGCCGCTCAGTCTTCGCGACCCCATAGACTGCAGCCCACCAGGCTCCTCCATCCGTGAGATTTTCTAGGCAAGAATACTGGAGTGGGGTGCCATTGCCTTCTCCAACAATATCATTAAATATGCTATATAAATTATTGTAGGATGTCTGGCAACCATTTTCTGGGAGTATCAGTTTATCCAATTAGTTACTTATTTATTATTCTACATCTGTCTTGCTACAAGTTTCCCAGTAATTTAATACATGAACAAACAATCTTGCAGTTAAGTATTACACTTAACATGTGGTAACTTTTTTTTTTATATCTACCAATGTGAAAATCTCATCTAAGGAACATGAACAACTGTGGAATTTGTTGTATTTATTGAAAAACAGTTTAATGTTATGTGTGGGAGAAAAAGGTCTTCTTCAATTCTCTTAGGACACCTTGCTGGGCTCAAAAATTAAGCTAAAACATATTTGAAAGTTTGCAGCCATGAGCCGTGAGCTACACTGGGAATCGTGACCCCCAGAGGAGATTATTTCAATCTGGGGTCAGAGACAAGGCTTGGTCACTTGAAGCTTTTGCATGTCAACTAAAAAAGATGTACAACTTGAGAGTTGGGAGTTAAGTTTTGTTTGGGGCAAAATAAGGACCGCAGCCCAGGAGGCTGCATCTCAGGTAGCTCTGAGAGACTGCTCCAAAGTGGCAGTAGGGGAACATCAATATTATAAGGTTTTGGTGAAGGGAGAGTTCAATACCATGAAGTACTCATTTTACAAATGGTTTTTGTTAGTCATAAGGATATGATATCACCATGAAGGGATTTAGTGCTTTTACAGATACAAGGAGATGCAAGGATTAAGATCATAAAATCTGTTCCTAAAAATATCCGACTATCTAAAGACCTGTCCCACCAGATTCCCTGGAACACAGTGCCTCATTCCACCCTGAACTCCCTCAGGGGTTGTTGCAGGTCAATAGCTATAGCAGCTTGGGGTTGAATTT
The DNA here is from genome assembly GCF_023091745.1 of Budorcas taxicolor. Classification (NCBI taxonomy): domain Eukaryota; kingdom Metazoa; phylum Chordata; class Mammalia; order Artiodactyla; family Bovidae; genus Budorcas; species Budorcas taxicolor. Next base: position 38,193,563 of record NC_068926.1, read on the forward strand.
CCATAGAGGCAGATGGCAAATGCCTTTGCTATTCAGTCGTTGGCAATGCTCTTGGTAAGTGCCAGTTTATAGTTGACACAGCCCTCTGTGGTCATAAATCCGACCATATTTTGGTGAGCATTTCATGACCATTTTGCCCCATGTTGCTGGGAAAGCTTTTTCCCAGTTCTGAAGAAGGTTGTTGATAGGTCACTTAATGTGCTATTACTGGTCTAGCTCTTAATAGTCAAAGATCTCTGGACACCAGTCTTCTAGTCATGGTCAGGGAAAGTATCCCTCTTTTGTTACATCTTCCCATATCCAGAGTTACGCTATTTGAATCATTGATCATATATGGAGCTATATATTTGGTCAACTATTTTAAGTCTAGTCATCATCATTTTTGTTGGAGGTCCAATCATACACTTGGTAATACAAGAAATAATAATCTTGTGAAACAAGTAAAATACAAATGGTATAGTTAATAACATTAATGGAATTAAAAGTAAATACTTTAGCCATGAGCCTCCCACACCAAACTAGTTTTTGTTTTTTGTTTTTTGGTTTTTTTTTTTTTTTTTTTGAAAGATCATCAGGACAAGGAAATGAGTCACTTAAAGCAGAAATCTGATTTTTCATGTGGTTCATCAAATGTGTTACTTAAAGGATTTATCAGGTAGGAAAATATAGCATTTGCTTTGAATTATAACAAAGATATCTTCCTGAGATGCTGTAACATGTCAAAGGCCTTGCAGTTATGTAGCATTGCCTTTCTCATCATAGAGGTTTCAGAATTCAATAGACTAATAGCCCAGTTACTATCACTTAAAGCTTATGAAAGTTATTAGGGCTTCGATATGGCCAATTCTATCCTCCAACCCCATTGAAGACCCACACACACACGCACACACACACAAAAAAAACTGCTAAATGATCATGCCAGTAGAATACATATCTTTGACCCACTGGGATCATACCAATAGTAGATTTGTTAGGGTTACCTCTAATCTGTTAATGTGTATGACCTTAAATTCATTGGAATCCCAAGATACACTTTTGTATCCATCCCTGTAAATGTCAAGGCCAGAAATCAGTGCCACCAATCCACTGAATTCCATCTGAATCACTCTCTCTAAGGGTAATAACAGGCATAGTTCATAAAGCACCCAGCCTTGTCTCATAATTACCAGGTTGATCATTTTTAGTATGATTTAACTGTTTCCAACATAGAGGAGCTTTTAAACTTAAATTATCATAGCCTGGTGTTAACCATATAGATTCTCCCTAAAATTGTAGGAGTTTTCATTTTAATAGATGAGAGGCTAATTTTTTACTGAGTCTTAGCTTACCACTCTGATTGAGTTTGAATGACCCTAAGAGAAAGCTTAAATAAATCTATGGCCAGAATCAGAGTAGATATTATTAGCTGACCAGGTGAGAGGATCCCATCTAGTAATATCATGAATAGATACAACAGGACTGAACAGTCATCTGAAATAAATTTCCAAGGGGTTATCCAATCAGAGCCCTAGAGAACAGAAATCCGAAAAGGTAACCCAGAAATATTAGACGCAGGTAACTAGCCATAACCCAACAATTGGATTGAGTTTTAAACTAGCATAGAATCATGTCCATGATAAAAAAAAAAAAAAATTGATTGATAGGGATAGGTCCAAGGAATCAAGAAAACATTATAAATTATCATACAAGTCAGATCAGAATCTTGGGCAAGCTGTCTACTTCTGATGTCATCTTCTTCTCACCCTGGTAAAATGTAGTTCACTCTGTTTGTTTGAGCATTGTTTTTAGGTGAGTCTGAGGTCAGTAGGCCTCTTTATAGACCAGTCCAGCTTAGGGGCCTTCAATTTCCCCTTCAGTTTCATTGGGCATGAGCTAGTTAAGAGTACCTGATAGAAAGGTCCTTCCATCCAGGTTGGAGACAGTTCTTTAAATTATGTCTTCTTCCAGGCTTAGTTACAGGTCATGTGTGAGGCATCTGATCTTCTTCCAAAGATAGATTACTGAGACAACCCAGAAACAACCCTAAAGTGTCCTTTAATAATTCAATTAAATTTTACGTTAATGTACCCTCACAGCAAAGAACTATCCAGGAAATGAGTCTTAGTAGATACAGACCTTCATTAACAAACTGGAATTTAACATTCATTAACACATCTTTTTCTCCCTAATATCAACATCATTTTTACCAAGTATATCCAAATTAAGACTTGTTTGTGATATAGGTCTGTTCTCAATAGACTTGGCCTGGTGATTTATATAACCATAATTGATCATAAAGCTTTTTGCTTTGCTGAAACTTTTATAAATCTCAGACTGAACTTTTAAAATTAAAACTTTAGAGCTGGGAAAGTCATGCCAAAAGCTTATCACAGATTTTGCCTAACAGATCTAAGTGAATTCCTCTCCTCTCAAGGGAATTTCAGTGAAAGTTGCTCAGTCCTGTCCAATCCTTTGTGACTCCGTGGACTATACTGTCCATGAAATTCTCCAGGCCAGAATACTGGAGTGAGTAACCTTTCCCTTCTCCAGGAGATCTTTCCAACCCAGGGATTGAATCCAGGTCTCCTGCATTACAGGCAGATTCTTTATCAGCTGAGCCACAATGGAAGCCCCAAAGATTTCTCTGGCCTGTAATAAGAAAGTTTTACTTTTTGGTATTCAGACTAGAGCCTTCTCAAAGTCTCCAAAGTTTCATGAGATTTCTATACCTCTTAGTGAGGTAACCTTCCTAACTTATTTAATAAAGTAACTGGAAACTAAGATCTTCCAATCTCTGGAGGGTTCAGATAGAGAGAAAAGATAAATGTTTCAATTTGTTTATAAAATATAATTTTACCAGTTTACTGTCATAATTAGAGGGGAAGTGTTTTTTTTTTTTACAGTTGGAAAACACAGATTTAGATCAGTAATTTTTCATATAGAAACCATAAACATTATAAGCGTATTCAACAGTTCATTCAGTCCTTTTGTTAACCTTTGTGAAGTGATCTGGCTTTCCATTAGAATCTTTACCCAGTTCAGAAACTTGTATTTATCCAAAAGTCTTTTCTATAAATCTTATTGAAGAGGAAGCATTTTTGTGAAACTTGGTTTGTGTTAGGACAATATTTTGAGATGGTAACTAGAATTATGTCTGATATCTAAACATATCAGAATTTTAGGAACTCCATAGTTTCTAGGATATCTATATTAGTAACATTTACCATATGATATAACCTGAGACTTATTACTTACTTGACAATACTCCCCAGGTAATTTTGTATACAAAATGAACCTAATTAGTGTAATATCTCTCTTTGTGATGTTTTAGGGGCCCTCTGAAGATTCCCAAAGTTAACCAGAAATCAAGTTTTTCACTACAATGATTTAGGAAGTTTTGTCAATAAATATCAAAAAGGTTTAGAACACTCAGTCAGATAGGATTATAGGTCATTGTGAAAAAATAGCTATTTACGTAGCCAAAGGAAAAATAAAGGATTTCAGAACAGATCAATTAGAGATAAAGACATATAAATCTATTTTCAAAGGCAGTTCAATATCTGAAGAAAAGTTGACCTCTTAGAGAGAGAAGCTAAATTCAAGTTTTTGCACCAGCTTACTTTACTTAAAACGTAAACTGAATTGTTTATTTTAAACTTAGTCCTAACCACATACAAAACTCTTTCCTCATGGTTCAGTTTCCACAAACCTTCTTATCACTTTCTGTACCCATTACTTTGTTCTTCCATCCTAAAATGTCACCTTTAAGTCAGGCTTACTTCCTTTTCCTTTCACAAAATGCAATTACACGCCTCACACCTTCTTTACTGAAAATACACTTCCTACTTTCCTTAAGCAAACAAGAACTGACTTTTATATTAGCATTTTATAGATTGGTAAACATAAATACCAGTGATAATTTCTAGAACCTTTGCTTTCTTAGAACATTTTAAGATGTCACCAAACATCATTCATTTTTAGTCCCAAATCTCTTTAGTTTCTCTGTAAGAGGTAATTAGTGTTTAGTAGTAAATGTTTCAAAATCTTATTTTATTTGGAAATGACCTAGCTATTCAATAGACTTCCAGTACTTAATTTAGCACAACCCTTAGAAATTCAAGTTAGCCCAATCTGGAGAAACTATTTTAGACAGACATTCCTAAAGCATAATTATTCTTAATAGAGTTTATCTAAAGGCTCATATATCATTTACATTTTTTAGAAGTTTCTTCACTCAAGGTAATAATTTCCTTGCTGACAAACTTGTAATGGATATAATATTTAACTTATATTAAACCTAAGTACAATGAAAATACTCTGCTTAATGTTAGTTACTCTTAGACATGTCTATATTAGTTAGATCAAAGGTTAATATCAGGCATTTAATACTGAATATTTCCCAGTTCATGTGAACCTGAAATTCATTTAGGTTAATTTCTCTTGTATTTAGAATTATTTGACTTGTAAGCAATAACTTTTTTTTTAAGGCCAATTAGATTAGAGTTTGTTTACAAACTGATCTCAGCATCAGCAATATTATTCAAAAAACACACACACACACACACACACATTGAGACATACATATATCCAAATAGATACAAGAGATTATTTAGTTTTGTTTTCCAAATTTAGATATGAATACTAGTTGTGGGAAATGGTTGGAATAAGATTTTAAAAGGCTCTGTTCTCCCCAACCCTTTTTTTTTTTTTTTTTTCTTTTGGTTTCAGGAATTAGAGATGGCCTACAGAAGTGACCCAGAGAGTTCTGGTCTAAAGGTATAGAAGGAGTTATTTCCTCAGGGCAAGACTTCTTACATATATACACACACACACACACACACACACACACACACACACATATTTTTTTTTCTTTTTTTCTTTTTAAGATTTCTCTGGAGTCTAAAGAATATTGTGACCACATTGTGAAAAATCACATTTTTCTGTGATCATAGTTTTATAGCCAAAATTTAGACTAGACAGTACTCAACTTGGCGCTGATAACAAGGGCAGATTGGTCCCAGCAAGGGATTGTCCCTCTGGGGAAGTAGACATCTTAGTTTGATCAGCCCCAGTCTGTTGATTACAGGAGGATGTCCTGGACTTAAGTCCACTTTTCTATCCTATGTCAATAAAGATCTAATATTTTTAAGCCATTTTTCTTTTCATTGGATCATAGTTTTAGATTGAGCAGCAAAAAATTTTTTCCTACCCCAAGGGATTCCCAGGTGGTACATGTAACCTTGGAGTGAGTAATTCTCATATTAACTTGAGCAGTTTATACCAGATATCTGTGCTCTCAAACCAAAGCATCAAAACCAAACTAAAACAGAACTTCACCAGCAACACTCCAAATGAAACAAAAGGCAAAGTGATGCCCAGAAATCAAAAACCAAATGGTATAAATGCCAAATGTGACTTCCCAGTCCCATTAGACCTGCTATGTGGCAGTCAGTGCTAGCAGTGTTTTTTAGTTTTAATATAGTTCCAAGCAATTTCATGCTGGTTTCCTGCAAAGAAGTGACTCTATCATTTCCTGTTTTTACAAGTTTCTAGATAACAGTCAAAGTAAGCACCACCAGCCTTTTCTAATTATGTGCACAAAATTATCAATTTTGGAATATCGAAAAGAACCCCAATTTGACCATTTTAGGTTGAGATCTTTTTTAGTATAATATCTCCAATTAGCGAGGTACTTACAAGTATGAGTTCCGTACGTATTGTACATGAATCTGGCTAGAGTGTTAATCAGAGGCTGGCTTTCTGACACCCCTTTGTTTCTGTTTTTGAGAGATTGTTTCCCATTTTAAGCTGAATTTTGCATGGATAAAAAACCCTAGCGAACTTGTGTAGTGATCCCATGTGCTGCTTGTAAGCTTAACTCCTCCAGGAATCACCCCAGAGTTGTTTCACCTCGTCTTATGTGTCTTGGATTCTGGCTCTGGCAATCTAAGACCACCATGGCTGTTCAGGTCACTGAATGGCCTCTTATATGCAACCCCTGTATGTGCAAGTATTTTAATTAATGAGTGGGTTTCCCTGTGTGACCACTGCACGGTATGATGACTAGGCCTCCACCACTCCCATAAACTTCTCAGTCACCTGAGAAAACTGAACTGGCCAGGAGGAGTCTTGTCCCTTTTCTTCAGAGGAAAGCTCTTATTTATTTTCCTCACTTTTATCCTGACAAATTCTATAATGACAGTTAAATTGAGGAAAAGTGTCAGATCAACTTCTTACTTAACCACTCATCCAAGACTATTCAGTACCCTACAACAGAGCAACCTAGGCATCTTTCAGCTGAGCCCTGGGTATCCCTTGGTTTTTTCCCAGTTGAGCCTCCCCTCCCACTACCCAGTACCTTTCCCCTGGGTGGGTAATTCCCCTGGCATCTTTCAGCCAGCCCCCTACCCAATATCTTTTGCCTGGGAGGGAATTTCTCAGTATCTTTCAACTGAGCCCCACTCAGTGTCTAGACCATGAGTGGATACACTGTGGATGTTTCACCTGCCCCCTTCCCCCCGTCCCCAGTATCTTTCTTACTGGGAGGTGGCAGGTAACCTGCTCCACTGCCAGATAAAACTCAGAATCTCAAACAATATGGGAGATTTGAGAACCAGTAGAGGCTTAACCAAATTTGTCTGCACTCCCCAGGGAGGTGGATGGGTGCAACGGGCCACTGCTGGTACCAAAGCTCTGGTTCCTTGTGGAGTCCAGCCGAAGGAAGGAAGTCCACTCTGGGTCACATCATTGGTTACCATAACTGTCGACTAAAAAAAGATATACAACTTGAGAGTTGTGAGGTGAGTTTTATTTGGGGCAAAATGAGGACTGCAGCCGGGGAGCAATTTAACTTAAATTGAAGCAAATAAAACTTAACTCACAACTCTCAAGTTGTATATTTTTTTTTAGTCGACATGTGTAATAAAGTTTTATTAAAGTATCAAGGCATAGAGGAAGCTTCTGGCATAGCATCAGAAAGGGAGAGAAACAGTGCCCTCCTTGCTAACTTCTAGCAAGGAGTTACTTATCTGTTAAAGAATTACCTCAAAACTTACAGAGTAGCATCAGGCCCCTCTCTCACAACATGCATTTTGAGATAGCTTTGACACAAGGTGAGTCATCCCTGTTCATAAAACAATTGACATGAATATTAAAGAAAGGCAAATTTTCAAGCAAATACATAGTTTCATTAACATAGCTGAATATTTGGATGAGTAAGACATACTGGTTTGCTGAGACATCATTGGTTCAAGATTTGAGTCTTAGGCTAACAGACTTGAAGAAAAGCAGATTCTCAGGCAAATACATAGTTCATTAACATGGCTTTTAAAAATTTCCATAAGAAAAATGCATTGGTTAGCTCAAGGTTTGAGAAAAGCTAAGTTCAGGCAGAACCAGGTGTCATCATGACAACACAGAATTTAAAAGAAACTTACTTTCAATTTTGTATACAGAAAAAAAAAGCACAAAAATGTGTGGCGCTTGCAGTCTATTACCTCTGCTTGGGGACCCCTGGCCTTCCTACCTGTTACCCTCTCATATTAACAGGAGAAACTTTTACAAATTTATCTAATATGAGTTTCACATGATGTGAGAAGTCTCATGAGGAAGCAAAATTTTGAGGAAAAGCTTAAATCTGATCATCGTTTTGCTAATTGTGATGTAGACTGAATGCTTGTGGGACAATATGATAGATATAGGGTATGAGGTAACGATAGTAAATGAGGGGAAAATTGAAAGTCATATTTATTCATATTTGTCTTTCTAAATGGCTCAGAAGTAAAGAATTTGCCTGCCAATGCAGGATCCACAAGTTCGATCCCTGGGTTGATAAGATCCCCTGGAGTAGGAAATGGCAATTCATTTCTTTATTTGTGTCAGAAAAAATTCCAGGGACAGAAGAACCTGGTGGGCTATAGTCTATGAGATTGCAAAGAATCAGACACGACTGAACACATGCACCACACTGTACCTTCATCTTAAAGATAAGAATATTCCTTCCCACTGTGTATAGGAAAAGCACTTCTCACATAAGGGTCTTGTAATTTATCTATCATCTTGTTGCAGGGAGGAAGCCAATTCTGTCTCCATGTTGGAACTGTTTCTTTGACTTACTTTTCATTGCTTTAGTTATAATAATCGTATAGCATGGTTTGCCTCAAGGAATCCTGCCCCTCTGCCTGACTGTTAAACTAAAGTACCTCTGTTCAGAACTCTGCCCTCCTGTGAATGGCAGGAAGAAAGAAATTAACATATACCCTGCCTGAGGTTTGCCATACTAGCAGATGTTTGCAAGAGGAATGGCCTTTTCGCTTCCTCATCTCCCCTCATCTCTAATCTATAAAAGAATCTGGCATCCAGCCCACAATAAGATGGTTACTTTGAGGCACTAGCCTGCAATCTTCTCTGTCTGCTGGCACTCTGATTAAAGTTTCTTCCTTGTCTCAACACCTTGTCTCTTGGATTCACTGGCCTATCCTGCAGTGAGCAGAGTGAGCTTGGACTTGGTATATACACACACAAATGAATATTTGTTCAAACTACTGCACTTATTTCACAGGCTAGCAAGGTCATGTTCAAAATTCTTCAAGCTAGGCTTCAACAGTACAAGAACCAAGAAATTCCAGATGTATAACCTGGATTTAGAAAAGGCAGAGGAACCAGAGATCAAATTGCCAGCATGCGTTGGATCATAGAAAAAGCAAGAGAGTTTCAGAAAAACATCTATTTCTACTTTATTGACTATGCCAAAGTCTTTGACTGTGTGGATCACAACAAACTGTGGAAAATTCTTAAAGAGATGGGAATACCTGATCACTTGACCTGCCTCCTAAGAAACTTCTATGCAGATCAAGAAGCAACAATTAGAACTGTACATACAACAACAGACTGGTTCAAAAATGGAAAAGGAGTGTATTAAGGCTGTATATTGTCACACTGCTTATTTGACTTTCATGCAGAGTACATCATACAAAATGCAAGGTTGGATGAAGCACAAGCTGAAACCAATGTTGCCAGGAGAAATATCAATGACCTCAGATATGCCGATGACAACCATTCTTGTAGAAGAAAGTGAAGAGAAACTAAAGAACCTCTTGATGAAGGTAAAAGAGAGGAGTGAAAAAGTCAGCTTAAAACTCAACAATCAAACAACTAAGATCACAGAATCTGGTTCCATCTGTTCACGGCAAATAGGTGGGGAAATAATGGAAGCAGTGAGAGACTTTATTACGTTGGGCTCCAAAATCACTGTGAACAGTGACTGCAACCATGAAACTAAAAGACGCTTACTCCTTGGTGTAAAGCTATGACAAACCTAGACAATGTCTTGAAAAGCAGAGACAGCTCTTTGCTGACAAAAGTCCATGTAGTCATAGCTATGGTTTTTCCAACAGTCATGCACAGATGTGAGAGTTGGACCATAAAGAAGTCTGAGTGCTGAAGAATTGGTGCTTTCAGACTGTAGTGTTGGAGAATACTCTTCAGAGTCCCTTGGACTGCAAGGCAATCAAATCAGTCAATCCTGAAGGAAATCAACCCTGAATATTCATTGGAAGAACTCATGCTGAAGCTGAAGCTCCAGTACTTTGGCCACCTGATGTAAACAGTTGACTCATTGGGAGAGACCCTGATGCTAGGAAAGATTAAAGGCAGGAGAAGAAGTGGACAACAGAGGATGAGATGGTTGGATGGCATCACTGACTTGATGCACATGAATTTGACCAAACTCTGGGAGATAGTGAAGGACAGGGAAGCCTGGCATACCAGAGTCCGTGGGGTCACAAAGAGTCAAATGCGAGTGAGCAACTGAACAATAATAGCATATACGAATGTATGATATATATATGAATATATGTTTAGATAGACCTTTAGTTTATTTAATTTTTAATACATGTTATCTAGCAATTATATGAAACAGGAAAATAACTGCTATGATTTCACAGAAATATAGTCAGTTTCATATGTAGAAGTGAATTTGACAGTGAGAGAAATGGAGATGCAAACAGAAAAGGAATGAAGTGCTTTGCTTATAGAACTATAGAAATAATGGAGAAAATTCAATAGAATTTCAATAGATGTCAAATATACTTTAAAAATTAATAGTTCAGAATAGTAGTAAGAATACATTCCAGGGTTCAAGGAAACATGATGGGCACTAAGCAGGATTTTTAAATATACTCAGATTATAAACTACCTTAAATTTAAAGCTAACCACTTTTGCACTTGATTCATGTACTTAGAGGCCAGACCTGGGGTGTTAAATTAAGAATATGTAGATAAGGACATTTTGAACAAGGAGTCAGAAGCCATCCACACCTTGTCAGCAGGTAATTTCCTCACAATCTGAGCTCCTACTTTAGGGAAATGGAAACCACCCATTGTTTTGATTGAAGGCACAGCTTCAGTAACTTCACCAAGTCAAGTCATAATATTAATTACTTAGATATCCCAGAAAGAGGGGAAAGAGTCTGGGGCAGAGGCATTGAGCCAGAGGAAGGACAGTTCCAGTCCCAGGTCACCAGTGCACAAGAAATGGACAGAGGGGTAGCCAGCACCTATTACTTATAAAGTGATTGGTGTGGAGGTAGCTAATTTTTGCAGACTCGGCTCTAAGAAGTTATATTAAAAGTTCCCCAGGAAAAGCAAAACAGGAACTTATGGCAGGAATTGTACGTTTATCTAAATGTCTGGATTCTGAATGCGAGCAGTTTTATATTCTAAAATACCTAACCAGCAACTCAAAGTAGTATTTTTTTTTCTCATTACAATTCTGAAATGAGATCCAAGAGAAATAGTTAAGAAAATAAATACACTAGACATTTCTGTGCTTTTGAGTTATACTATGGAAAGGTAGAAATTTAGTATAAATGGGAGAAATGTGAGGCTAGGAAACCAAACAAAGTCTGTCTTCACAGACAAGGTGAGAGAGAATGAGTGTTTGATGTATGGGGCACTATATTTGAAATGAGTATGAGGGTATAATATCATAATTATTTCAATAAATAGAAGATATTAAAAAGGATATATGTAATTGTTTAGAATTTGGTAGCACAGTCATTGTATATTTTATTTATAATATCAGTATATTATATAAAATTATAAGTTAATATATAAAATAATTATAAATACTAAAATATTGATACATATCTCTCCATAAGAAATAACAACAAATTAAAGAAGCTATTTCTTTTAGGAAGTTTAGATTACTCTTAGCTAATCAGTGTTTTCATCAAGAATAATCATGTTTTTAAAGTAATAATGAAATAATGATGGAAGACAGATTAGACTGTTTGTTTTTTATATATCAAAGGATTATAAAAAACACATATTATAAAATTTATCTCAGAAATTTTAATTCCAAAATTTACTAATTACTTTAAAACACTACAAAGAATAAAACTCATATTTCTATGCACAAAGTCCTTGTGCATTTAGTGCTAATGATATATCTAAGTTATAATAAATATAACATTCTTCAATAATTCTTTATAAGTTTCTATTATACCATCTAGTTAATTACAATGTCATCTTATAGAAATTTGTAAAACACAATGTAATAGTGTAATATTTTAAGTAATAGGTACTAAATTTTAGTAATAATCTAAATATTTTTTCTAATTAATATTGATAAATAAATTTCTAAATATTTTATTTCTAAAATAAATTTAGAAATAATATATAAATATTAATTTAGAGTTAATATTCTTTGTGATCTTTGATATTTTTATCATTTGTGAGACCATTTTTTATGGTCCCTACAAAATTAATCCTCGCTTAAATTAAAATCATTAAATGTTAACTCCAGAGAACAAATTCTTACCATTAAAATCATTGCAGCTTCGTGATGTATTATTAAGATATATTGCTATATTTCATATATACTGTATTAAAACTTAGAAATTCAAAGATACTATCAACTTCCGTAGTTAGCTTTGTGCGTGCGTGTGCTCACTCAGTTGTGTCCGACTCTGCGACTTCATGAATGGTAGTACACCAGGCTACTCTATCCATGGAATCCACTCCAGTATTCTTGCCTGAAATTTTCCATGGACAGAGCAGACTGGTGGGCTACCGTCCATGAGGTCACAGTGTTGGACACGATGGAGCAATTGAGCTCACACATGCACAATGTTAATTGTACAAAATATAATAATATCTTTGAATTTTTAAGTTTCAATGTAGACTATATGAAGCACAGCGATGTATGTGAGCAATATATCATGAAGCTACAATAATTTTGTTGGTAAAAATTCATTCTCTGAAATAGATGGTTTCACTGTCCTCAGGTGACCTGCCTACAGTTCCATAGTCCTTTGTACCTGATGACTACCTCTGAAACTAGAAAGATTTGTTGAGAGTAATCCTGGACCTGTGCATTCACTCATTAAAGTTCCAAAAGATATCTTCATGTAGGTTAGATTTTCTTGATAAGATTTCTTCTTTTATCTTGGTCAACTGAAATAATGGAAATGGAAAACAAAAGTAACCTCAGTTTTACCATTTACTAAATATGACTGGTGTTAGCATGTGATTTTCTTGTTTAGAAAATATTAGAACATTAGCTCTGATAACAGTATTACTAAGCATTTTACTCATTGTGATATCTATAGATGTTAAAACTCTGGTTCACAATGGTAATCAGATATTTCTAACTGAATAATGTGTTTATCAGATATTTCTTGAAGATCTTAATGAATTAAAATGGGAAAGCAGTCCCAGAATACTTGGTAAATATTTACATGAGCTGAATCAGATTCCAGTATACCTATCTCAGGGGCTTCCCTGGTGGCTCAGTGGTAAAGACTGCCTGAAATGCAGGAGACTGCCTCCCTGCATATAGAAGACACACACTCTATCCCTGGGATGGGAAGATTCCCTGGAGAAGGAAATGGCAGCTCACTCCAGTATTCTTCCATGGAGAATTCCATGTGAAGAGGAGCCTGGCAGCTGCTGTCCATGGGATCGCAAGAATCAGATATGACTTAGCAACTAAACCAGCACCACCACATACCTCTCTCACATTCTACAGTTTGAAAGAGAAATAATAGTAAAGATGTTTCTCTGTGCAACTGGAAACAGTGATATAATAATTGTCTTAGGCTGATCAAACAATGCTATTTTCTTACTTGGGAGGTATTACACTCATTTTCAGTCAACTATATTGCATACCTTTGCTTAACAATGGATATTTTGTATTATGTCTGCTAGAAACTTTAATTCCGCAAGATAAATCTGTTAAACTATTTTCTCATTTATACATTCGTATGCTTATTTATTAGAGAAGGCAATGGCACCCCACTCCAGTATTTTTCCCTGGAAAATCCCATGGACGGAGGAGCCTGGAAGGCTGCAGTCCATGGAGTCACTGAGGGTCGGCGATTTCACTTTCACTTTTCACTTTCATGCATTGGAGAAGGAAATGGCAACCCAGTGCAGTGTTCTTGCCTGGAGAATCCCAGGGACGGGAGAGCCTGGTGGGCTGCCGTCTATGGGGTCGCACAGAGTCGGACATGACTGAAGCAACTTAACAGCAGCAGCAGCAGCAGCCGCAGCACGCATATTTATAGATAATAAGAGGCAATTGAATTGAAAATTGAATGAAGATTAAAAATTAAGTAATAATGGAATTAGAAGAAATGTTATATCCTCACTGATTCACTTACTCTTGCTTGGTAAAGATCTAACAGTTTGCTAACTGAAAAATGGAAAAACAGAATCAAAGACTATAATGCTAAGAACTTGGTAAACTGGCTTAGGTAGTTTTCTACTCTGTACTTTACAGTAGTAGTGTGGGCAGATGTCTTCTTGAATCCAGCACAATCACCCTTCCATTCCCTTTTATTCCTACTTGGTGAATTCCGTGTTTGGCATGTGGATGGCGACATTGATGGGGTTAGAGGTTAGCATACTAAGTGAAGTCAGACAGAGAAAGACAAATACCATATGATGTTACTTATATGTGGACTCTGAAAAACAACACAAAACTCACAGAAAACAGACTCATAGATACAGAGATTGAGTCAGAGTTGCCAACATGGAGGAAGAAGGGAATGAAATAAATGAATGAGGTTAAAAAGCACAACCTTGAGTTGTAAAATAAATAAGCCATGAGGATGTAATATGCAGCATAAGAAATATGGTTGCTGATACAGAAATAACTTTATATGGGGACAGATGGTTATTTGATTTGTCATGGTGATCATTTAAAAGTGCCCCCAAATATCAAATCACTATGTAATATACCTGAAACAATATAATGTCATAAATCATCTATATTTCAATTAAAACAACATCAAAAATTGGCAAGTATTGCTGAATATATGGAGAAGTCAGAACTCTTGAGCATCATTTATGGGAATGTAAAGTGGTGTAACTTCTGTAGACATAAGTGTTGGGGTTCCTCCAAAAATGACATATAGAATTACCACATGATCCACTAACTCTATCTCTAAATATAATAAATATATTACTTCAATGTTTTTCTTTTAATCTTTTTCTTTTGACTTAACCTTTTTTTCTTGTGCCATCTTTTTCTGTCTATTGCAATTTTGTTTAATTAGTAGCTATTCTGAATACATGAAAATTTAAAACAATTCAAGTGTACTTGTACTACAGTTGGCTTTCTTTCTCTTTGGAAGAAAAGTTATGACCAACCTAGATGGCATATTGAAAAGCAGAGACATTACTTTGCCAACAAAGGTCCGTCTAGTCAAGGCTATGGTTTTCCCAGTAGTCATGTATGAATGTGAGAGTTGGACTGTGAAGAAAACTGAGCACTGAACTGTGGTGTTGGAGAAGACTCTTGAGAGTCCCTTGGAGACTTAGAGGTTGCAAGGAGACCCAACCAGTCCATTCTAAAGGAGATCAGCCCTCGGTGTTCTTTGGAAGGAGTGAAGCTAAAGCTGATACTCCAGTACTTTGGCCACCTCATGAGAAGAGTTGACTCACTGGAAAAGACTCTGATGCTGGGAGGGATTGGGGGCAGGAGAAGAAGGGGACGACAGAGGATGAGATGGCTGGAGGGCATCACAAACTCGATGGACGTGAGTTTGAGTGAACTCTGGGAGTTGGTGATAGACAGGAAGGCCTGGTGTGCTGCAGTTCATGGGGTCACAAAGAATCGGACATGACTGAGCGACTGAACTGAACTGAACTGAAGCGAATAGCTATTGTTTCACAATGAACTATATGATCCTATCTGACTGTTACAAACCCTTTTGATAATTTTGGCAAAACTTCCTAAAGTTAAATTCTACTGAAGTTCTTTTGACCTCTATCTCACTTTGGGGTACTTCAGAGGGCCCCTGAGACATTCCAAAGAGACATATTAAATTACATGTGTTCATTTGACATTAAATTTCATGGTAAATATTGTTGGAGGGCTGATAGATTTTCTTAGTTTATACTTTATGGTTGATGTTACTAATATAGATATCCTAAAAATTATGTGGAATTCATGAAGATCACATATGTCCTGATAAAATGTTGTCAGTTATAATTCTAGTTATCATATTTAAGTGTTATATGTCACAGCAATGATTAGGTTGCTTTGTCAATTGGAATATAATCTGATTTTAAAAATGGCTTCTATGGTTTCACTTTGATGCCTTTGACCAGATTAGAATGTGGTTTTCTCTCTTTGTTAAGAAAATAAAGTTTTCTTAGAGTGCAGCTTTTGACAACAGATTGTGAATTTGCCTTTAAGTGATTTATATCTGATTTGTATTTATCTGATTTATATTTATATCTTGCTACTTTGGTGAATAATATTATTTCATAGTGATCTATGAAGATTATGGTGCACGTAGATAAAACTCATTCTGCTTCTATAAAATTAACCCCTCACTGTCAGAGTATTGCTATACTGATGTCTTTAAAATATGGCAATAATCTATTCCTAAATTGAGGACTTTAAAATGGGTAGACAATAGCTGTCAGTCAAATAGTCAGAGCTATGGGAAAGCCAAGACGGCCATTTTTTCGAGCTGCTTTTCCCAGCTCCTTGACAAACCTCATTTTTATTTGATGGGATAAAGCCTTTCATGGCTGTAGAGTTAATGCTCTCACAATGAAAAATGTTTATGTTTCACTGAATATTAAATCCTAGTTTTGTTACTCACTTCTGAGATAGTTCCTTGCTGTTATGTTATATTGTTAAAAATTTAATTGAGCTGTTAAAGGACACTCTTTTTTCCTAAAGCTTATATCAGTAGTCAATCTTTGGATAAAAATCAGATGCTCCATGATTTACAACCAGGAGATTAACACTTGGCTATAATCATTTAATTAAGTCAGATAACCTGAGATATATTGGGCTATACCTAATGAGAGTTATTAAGTTCTTGTTTGTGACCTTACTAATAACTGCTAGCTTTAGTATTTTCTATGTTTCCTGTTTCAGAAATTTGTTGTCTCTTACATTACCAAGTATGTGACTGAGCCACTGAAAAAGTGATGATATATAAAGCTCCATATGAGATCAATGATTGTAATAATGTAACTCTAAATATGGCAACCCACTCCAGTACTCTTGCCTGGAAAATCTCATGGACAGAACAGCCTGGTAGGCTACAGTCTGTGGGGTCACAAAGAGTCAGACACGACTGAGAGACTTCATACACAGATATGGGAAGAAGCAACAAGGGGAAATATTTACTGGACTAAGAGGCTAGTAAAACAGGAATGGTCCAGAGACTTTGCTATTCACAGGGCCTAGTCCAATAACAGCACACAGAGTGGCCTATCAATGAAATCTTTGCTAGACCTGGAAAGTGAAAGTGAAGTCGCTCAGTCATGTCCAACTCTTTGCAACCCCATGGACTGTAGCCTACCAGGTCCCACCGTCCATGGGATTTTCCAGGCAAGAATACTGGAGTTTGTTGCCATTTCCTTCTTCAGGAGATCTTTCTGACCCAAGGATTGAACTTGGGTCTTCTGCATTGTAGGCAGACGCTTTACCGTCTGAGCCACCAGGGAAGAGAGCTGGAAATGACCCTTTTCATCACCATGGGACACAATGGCCATGAAATGCTCCCAAAGCAGGGGCCCTGCTGACTGGAAACTTGCACCTGAAGACTGCCTCTGCAAAGATTAAATTGTGCCCACTACAACTGCCGACCCAAAGATGTGAAGAGAAGAGAGTTGGGGAGCGCAAGGGCATGCGGGAGAGAGAGAGAGAGCACGCGCTTTGGCTCCTCTTTTTATATGTTTTTTCCTCCCCCTGGGCCTGCCCTATGTAAACTGGGCTAGCAAGGAGTGCTGTTTGTTCTACCTGAGGTCCTCACTCAGGTCCTCGGACCTTCCTTTGACCTTCCTTTGTTCTATTTTCACGGGCTTTTCCCTCCCTTGTCTTTTAGCCACTGCCATTTTGTACTCCTGTTGCCTATTCTAACTACCTAACAAAATGATAATACAAGAATATCACCTGGCCAACACCCAAGACAACTCACCTACCCTACTGTTGGTCAGCAGAAGCATAATATCATAGACTTTTACAAAGGTTATTTTAATGTTACTCTTCCTGCTTATACCAGATGTAGGAGTGATGGACATTATGTACCAATTTCATATTTTACCTGTTGTTTTTAGAGAAATATATTGGTTGCCTCATTTTTACTAAAAATTATCTAGACTTTGATGATAACTGCACCCATTTACTGACAGACTGTGATAAGGCTATGGAAGAATTGCCATATGAATGAACTTATGTTGGAGAACCCTGCTTATTGGAACACTCCATCAATTACTGTAAATGAATTGTTTTCACTAAAACCTACAATATTTCTACATTGTTACTTATAGAAGTAAGAAGACTGCTTGTGCTATTTTGCCTTGTTTCTATGCTCTTCAGCCTAAACAATCCGAGGATCACTGTTAGGGAAATAAAACAGAGGTAGTCTTGCTCAGGCTTTAGAGGCAAAAGTGTAGAGCAGAACTCTGACCTTGCTTCTGCCCTACCTGGACACTGTCCTGACTACTGCTGTGGGAGTTAGCCACACCTGCTGTGGACAGAAACACAATAGATAGACAGGAAGCAGATCTTAGAGTTTATTAAGTCCCTGGAGGAGGTCTGACCAACCACTCCCCAGACTTATCAGCATTCCAAGATTTATAGAACAAAGTAAACAGCATTAATCTGAAACCAGAGGTGCAATTTGCTCACAGATTGATGATGATATCAGTTTGCATCCTGGGGTTATAAGGGAGAACCCTGACTGCAGTCTATGAAGTCTCACCCAGCGAGCAGACAGGCTGCCTGGGACCTTTTTCCCAACTATGACTCCAGATCTGCTGTGACATTGCACTTCCCAGTGCTGTTTAAGTTTGGATGTTTGTCAAAACCCAATTTGGTAGGCAAAACCCGATTTTTGCTCTTTCTATTTCTCTTTTCTTTTAATGTTAGTATTTTGAATGTAAGCTAGATAATGCTTTAATAAATATTCGTATTATTTATTTGTATATAATGAGTGTCTTATTTTGTTAACAAAACAAACATCTCTTTGAACCTGAGATGAAAATGAAAATTTTGGCAAAACAACTTATTGTAATTTTTCTTTAGATGTTATCTTTTTCACACAGTTTGTTCATGAGATTGTTGAAGGAGAAATGGGGGAAGAGATCTGGTCATCTGTTAATTACTTATTCTTCTTTTCAACTACTTTGATCTAAAGAAAGAACCAACAGTTTAGGCAAGGTATGCATAATTGAGATATTTTAAAGTTGTGCCAGGACTTAAGGCACATAGAATATAAGGATGCCTGGTGCTAGAACATAAGGATGCCTGGTTTTCAAATAAGAGAAAGGGTCAGGAACAACCTTTAAAAGAATGGCATAGCCTGAGGGCACAACATAAACTGATTGGAACCAAATAGGTCCAGAAGACAGATTTGACTTCCAGTGTACCTTGTGCCATATTATATGCTCATTGTAATACATTATTATCTAAATGACACACTCATCAGGGCCATGACAGTTTGGAGGCCAATCATAAAAGGCCACGAAATGGACTGATGGCCCAATTTCTAGAAATCTCTGCCTCGTGTCCAAACTAATTGGAATAATCCTCCCACTCATTAGCCTATTAGATTACTCAGTCCATAAAAACTAACCACACCATATTTCCAAGCATTTTCACCTTCTGAGATGGTCTAGGCTCTGTCCATGGAGTATGTTTTCTCTCTAAATAAATCCATTTCTTACCTATCACTTCATGTGTGAATTTTTAGCAATAAATAAATAACCTTATAATTCTCCAGCAACAGTTTAGGGCTACTTACAATGTATTAATATCTCTGTTAAAGTGACAAGAAAAATAAGTTTCCTGCTGAGTGTTCTTTCCTGCAAGAGCTGCTTACTTATGGGCAGAGTTAGCAAGGCTGGACAGGGGACAATTAACTACACAGTGCAAGGGCTAGAGCTTAAAACAAATAGATTCAGTATGGAATCAGCTTACTTCTTTCCTTTTATAGGATGAAGATGGAGATTAGAGATAAAATAGAAATAGAGTTGTAAGTAGAAATAGTTTGAGACAGAGAGAAAAAAGAGGAAAAGAGAAGGAATTAGCATCCATATCTGGAACAGGTGAAGCACGGAGACATAATTTATTAAAAGAATCCAAGAGACAAATAGGCCAATAAAATTTTGTAGAGTCATGTGCCAACTTGGGAAATCATGGGGAACATATGAGGCTTTCAGTCACAGAACCAAGAGGGTATAATCAGACTACATGGAGACACACTTGAGAAATAAAGCAATCTTTGAAGCCCTACAGGTTTGTTATATAAAAGATGCATTTCAACCTCAAATTGTTTCATCTTTTCAACACTATGGTATCTTTTCAATGATACACTTACTACTGCTGGTGAATAGATGTTCCTACTATAGACTATACCCATATATGCATATTGGATAAAGCTGCCTGTTTCCTACCGATATTTTGAGGGCAAAACAAATAACCTTGAGCTGTTGGCATCTGGTGTTTAAACACTTTTGTAGTTATTTTAATATAAGAAAGATTTTTAAAAGGTTGAAATAAAATAAAGAGACAAGATTATATTTAAATAGAAATAATAATAATAAGTTCATTTACTTTTCTGACTCCTATCTCCTACTACTGCCATTGAAGTTTTCCTATAAACTTATATTATTTGAGCATAGTGTTTGCAGGTGAAGAGAAAAATGATTAAAAATGGCACCAAATAACATATCTCCTTCAAATCCTGACTACTATTTTTTTTCTTCCTCTGAAATCTCTTTGAAATGTGTGAATATATCTTCCAGCTACTTATATAATATCATGTTGTATGTAAATTAAATTCAAAATAAGATTGCCTAAAGGAACACTTGCATTTCCTTTGACCATGTAATCTGATTTGCTAAGACATTCTTTCCAAATGACAAGTGATTGTAAAACTAATGGCTAACAGGAAAATAAATATCATTTGAAGAAGTAACTAAATATTTGAAATGAAAAGATAAAAATATAGCTGCTCAAAAATGCCGAGCACGTAAAGGCAAGGTAGGTCCCAAATAAAATATACTTGCTGAGATTTGAATGCTGTCAGAGACTTTGACCTAAGGCAGAATTATAAAATGGAGTCTTACTATTTTAATGCTCTATTTCCTATGTCATCTTTGCTATTCACTATTTTCAGAAGCATATGGATGTGAAAAGACATTCAAAGCTGTGATAAATTATTAAGACAGTATTTTTTACATTTTTATATTTAATTTTTTGTGTTACTACTGAAGGAGGAAACAGAACAGGCTCCATTTTGAAAGCAGGACTCCATCTTGGGCTGGACTGCGGACATTGAGCTATATGCCCAGTATCTATGTAAATGACATACCAACTGGAAAACCTGGACCCTGGAAGGAAGAACCCCAGGGCTCATACCTAGACTCTCCATCACCTAAAAAAATACCCTAATTATCTACATAACTGAATAGAATCATGCATTGTATTATGCTTATTGGGGTATGATCACAGGACTATTGATAAAGGGGACAACAGAGGATGAGATGGCTGGATGGCATCACTGACTTGATGGATGTGAGTCTGAGTGAACTCCGGGAGTTGGTGATGGACAGGGAGGCCTGGCGTGCTGCGATTCATGGGGTCGCAAAGAGTTGGACACGACTGAGTGACTGAACTGTACTGAACTACCTAGGCTTAAGGCATATGAGTCATGGGTTAACTTTGATTGTATCTTTCTTTTCCTTTGTTCAGACTAGTTTCAGGGAATTTGGGGAGGTGGGTTTGGGCATGTACACTTAGGGTATATAGTTCAGTTCAGTTCAGTCGCTCAGTCTTGTCTGACTCTTTGCGACTCCATGAATCGCCGCATGCCAGGCCTCCCTATCCATCACCAACTCCCAGAGTTCACCCAGACTTGCCTCCATCAAGTCAGTGATGCCATCCAGCCGTCTCATCCTTTGTTGTCCCCTTCTTATCCTGCCCCTAATCCCTCCCAGCATCAAAATCTTTTCCAAGGAGTCAACTCTTCCCATGAGGTAGCCAAAGTACTGGAGTTTCAGATTTAGCATCATTCCTTCCAAAGAAATCCCAGGGCTGATCTCCTTCAGAATGGATTGGTTGGATCTTCTTGCAGTTCAAGGACTCTCAAGAGTCTTCTCCAACACCACAGTTCAAAAGCATCAGTTCTTTGGCACTCAGCCTTCTTCACAGTCCAACTCTCACATCCATACATGACCACAGGAAAAACTATAGCCTTGACTAGACGGACCTTAGTCACCAAAGTAATGTCACTGCTTTTGAATATGCTATCTAGGTTGGTCATGACTTTTCTTCCAAGGAGTAAGCATCTTTTAATTTCATGGCTGCAGTCACTATCTGCAGTGATTTTGGAGCCCAGAAAAATAAAGTCTGACACTGTTTCCACTGTTTCCCCATCTATTTCCCATGAAGTGATGGGATGCCATGATCTTCGTTTTCTGAATGTTGAGCTTTAAGCCAACTTTTTCACTCTCCTCTTTCACTTTCATCAAAAGGCTTTTTAGCTCCTCTTCACTTTCTGCCATAAAGGTGGTGTCATCTGTACATCTGAGATTATTGATATTTCTCCTGGCAATCTTGATTCCAGCTTGAGCTTCTTCCAGCCCAGCGTTTCTCATGATGTACTCTGCATATAAGTTAAATAAGCAGGGTGACAATATACAGCCTTGACGTACTCCTTTTCCTATTTGGAACCAGTCTGTTGTTCCACGTCCAGTTCTAACTGTTGCTTCCTGGCCTGCATACAGGTCTCTCAAGAGGCAGGTCAGGTGGTCTGGTATTCCCATCTCTTTCAGGATTTTCCATAGTTTATTGTGATCCACATAGTCAAAGGCTTTGGCATAGTCAATAAAGCAGAAAGAGATGTTTTTCTGGAACTCTCTTGCTTTTTCCATGATCCAGCAGATGTTGGCAATTTGATCTCTGGTTCCTCTGCCTTTTCTAAAACCAGCTTGAACATCAGGAAGTTCACAGTTCATGTATTGCTGAAGCCTGGCTTGAAGAATTTTGAGCATTACTTTACTAGCGTGTGAGATGAGTGCTATTGTGCGGTAGTTTGAGCATTCTTTGGCATTGCCTTTCTTTGGAATTGGAATGAAAATTGACCTTTTCCAGTCCTCTAGCCACTGCTGAGTTTTCCAAATTTGCTGGCATATTGAGTGCGGCACTTTCACAGCATCATCTTTCAGGATTTGAAATAGCTCTACCGGAATTCCATCACCTCCACTAGCTTTGTTTGTAGTGATGCTTTCTAAGGCCCACTTGACTTCACATTCCAGGATGTCTGGCTCTAGAAGAGTGATCACACCATTGTGATTATCTGGGTCGTGAAGATCTTTTCTATATAGTTCTTTCATGTATTCTTGCCACCTCTTGTTAATATCTTCTGCTTCTGTTAGGTCCATACCACTTCTGTCCTTTATCGAGCCCATTTTTGCATGAAATGTTCCCTTGGTATCTCTAATTTTCTTGAAGAGATCTCTAGTCTTTCCCATTCTGTTCTTTTCCTCTATTTCTTTGCATTGATTGTCGAAGAAGGCTTTCTTATCTCTTCTTATATAAGGTTTTCACAAAAACTGATCAGGGTCTTTGGCTAAGAGGAGACTCTGCCTTGGGCCCACAGGTGTAATGAACTGCACTCCACTATCTGCATTGTCCTTCTGAGTGAGTTCGTTTACTGAAACATGTGGTTACAACACTACAGATATGTGATATCATAGTAAAATTAATAGACAAATTAATTAATCCCAGATAAAATATAGATGTATATAAGTAGGGCATTTTATTCTGGGTTACTGGTGCTAGGGGTAATAGGAAGAGAAGAGGCAAGATTATGTTTTTAGTAAGTTCTTTTTAAATTGTCCTTTGTGGGAGAAATTACATTTTTGACTAAAGTATTCCCAAGTCTGATTAGACTTAAAATGACTTCACTGAAACAGCAAACACTCTCAGAATTTATAATATACCAAAGCACCTATATTAAACTATCATGACCTTTGTACCTGTTATCTTGTAAGCTCTCCAATTACTTGAGCACATTTATTTGTCTCTTCTACATAGTTCAGAGACTTTACAAAACAAACAAACACACTTGTTTCTAGCTGAGGACCATTCTGTACTAATTGGATTAAGCACATCTATTAGGTTATTTTTGGAGTATATTGGCAAACACCATACTCTAAAATGTTCTCATGTCTGGAGACATTTATTAGCAAGCATGCTGACAAAGGTCTATCTAGTTAAAGCTATGGTTTTCCAGTAGTCATGTATGGATGTGAGAGTTGGACTGTAAAGAGCACTGAAGAACTGATGCTTTTGAACTGTGGTGTTGAAGACTCTTGAGAGTCCTTTAGACTGCAAGGGGATCCAACCAGTCCATCCTAAAGGAAGTCAGTTCTGAATATTCATTGGAAGGACTGATGGTGAAGCTGAAGCTCCAATACTTTGGCCACCTTATGAGAAGAACTGACTCATTGGAAAAGACCCTGATGCTGGGAAAGATTGAAGGCAGGAGGAGAAGAGAATGAGTTGGTGGGATGGCATCACTGACTCGATGGACGTAAGTTTGAGCAGGCTCCAGGAGTTGGTGACAGGGAAGAATGGCATGCTGCAGTCCCCGGGGTCGTAAAGAGTCAGACACAACTGAGTGACTGAACTGAACTGAATAATGCTAAAGAGTCATACATTTCAGCCCTCTTTGTTCTAAGACATCCTGCTTGAAAAGTTTATGTGGGAAACATGTGATGGAATTTCAGAGGCATGTTAATCAAACCTGTTATATCCAGTCCAAGAAGAATCTACTGAAGCATCAATGGGAACTTTAAAGAATCAAGGACACCATTCTAAAGGATTCTTGTTACATAGGTTCCTAGACTCTTACAACTTGCTTCTTTAGAGGAAATACATTATTTGTTCTTTTTTAAAATAGATAGTCAATGGGAATTTGCTGTATGACTCAAGGAACTCAAACTGGAGCTCTATAACAACTCAACTGGGGTTGGGATGGGGAGGGACATGGGAGGAAGGTTCAAAAGGGTGGGGACATATGCATACCTATGGCTGATTCATGTTGATGTTTGGCAGAAACCAACACAATTCTGTAAAGCATTTATTCTTCAATTTAAAATACTTTTTAAAATTTTAAAAAAAATAACAAAACAAAAGTAACATTATTTCTAAATACTTAAGCTGATTCATGCATACTGACATACTCTTAGTGAAAGATGTTGTCCAACATCTGATTTCCTAATTTTCAAGTTATTAACTTTAACAACAACAACAAAAATTTCCTACTGTGTTTTAAACAATCAAAAAGCATTTCATAGCATATATATATATATATATATATATATATATATATATCATATATATATATATAAAATCACAAAAATCTGGGACAACAAGGTCAATTTGTTTAAATGATAGAAAAGTATAGAAGCTCAATTTTCATAATATAAACAACTTTCATAAAAGAATAGTTATGGACATACTCATATAGTTACTTATTGTGATACACATCACATTCCTATAAAATAAATAATTTTAAAGCACCTTAAACAAAATTTGGGCTTCCCAGCTAGCTCAGTGGTGAAGAATTTGCCTGCCAATGCAGGAGATGCTGGTTTGATCTCTGGGTCAGGAGGATTCCCTTGAAGAAGGAAATGGCAACCCACTCCAATATTATTGTGTGGGGAAATTCCATGGACAGAAGAGCCTGGAGTGTTATAGTCCATGGGGTCACAAAAGAGTAGGACACAATTTAGCAACTCAACAACAACAAATTTTAAGTCATACAGGTTAAAATGTATTTTCATATAAGCATATATATTCTAGAATTTCAAGTGAAAGACTGTAAATTTCTCAGAAGAATAAACTGTCTCAACAATTAGAACTAAAGGTAAAAGTAAAATCATCCTGGTTTTATGCAGTGCAACCCTAGCAGTGGATAGTATGTAAATCCTAAATAAAATCTAATGAAGGGATATACTACATTCTCTCTCACCCTGAACCTGTGACCTCATGGAGAATTCACTGTGACCATCACATGACAGAGATAAAAAATGGGCCTGGTTTACAGTAGGCTGTCACCACCTGAAAGTTATTAGTTCAGAGTCACTGCCATTTTTAGGGACGATGCTGAGGAACAGTGGTGAAAATGTCATTTGCTAATGGGCAGAACTTTAAGCAGTATGTTGTGTTGTTATTGTAATTGTTTTGTTTTTGTTTTTCAGAGAAGATAGCAGGAGGGAGAGATCTAAAGTGGTTCATGGGCACTGAATTAGTGATAATTCCAGGGTTTATGGTTATGGACTTGGAAACACAAAAATTGGAAATCTACAGATAAGGATATCTATTGTTGCTCTTCAGTCCCTCTGTTGTTTCTGACTTTTTGCCACCCTATGGATTGCCACGCTCCAGGCTTCCCTGTCTTTTACCATTTCCTGGAGCTTGCTTAAACTCATGTCCATTGAGTCAGTGATGGCATCCAACTATCTTATCCTCTGTCACACCCTAATCCTCCTGTCTTCACTTTTTGCCAACATTAGGGTCTTTTCCAATGAGTCAGCTCTTTGCATCAAGTAGCCAAAGCATTGAAGCTTCAGCTTCAGCATCAGTCCCTCCAATGAATATTCAGTGTTGATTTTCTTTAGGATTGAATGGCTTGATCTCCTTACAGTCAAAGTGACTCTTAAGAGTCCTCCAACACAACAGTTCAAAAGCAAATAAAGGTAAGTGTCATCAAGTAAGCAGAAAGTGTGAAGATCTTATACACATATAAATATTAATGAAAAAGCAACTTCAGCAGGGAAAGATCTTAATAAAAGGTAGCAGTATATGCCAAATATGTTTCTTTGGTATAATGATTATTTTGAACTGTAGACATTTGAGAAACAGCAAATGCAGATTGTTACCAAATTCAAGTTGAGCTGCTTGCCACTCAACATCTATTGAAGAGCAAAATTCAATTGAAAGGAACTGTGCTTTAGTCAGAAAAGCCGGCAATCTGGGGAGAAGGTAGTCTTATGTCCAGAGACCAACTCTGAAGATTCTGCTTAGCCATGAAAGTTTTAAAGGCAAAGGGGAGAACAGTTTCAGTTAATCATTAAGATAGAAGGTTAGATTCTTCCTTATTTTTCCATTGCGTGCAAACCTGCTAACTTCTCCTGATCTTCCTTTGTCTGCTCTCTTGTGAAGGTTGTTTGCTTGTAAATTTACTAAAGGGAAGCTGAGGCTAGAGAGTCAGTCACTCTTTCACTACTTAATTCTTCATTCTTACTCCTTTTAACTCAGGAAAGGAATCAACAGCTTAGACAAGTGATTGTGTACCTTCAGTAGAGCACTAGTCAGGAGCTGGGTTGAATGTTACCTAGTAATCTCTAAGGTTTAAGGGGAACAGAAATAGGAAAAGGACAAAAGGGCTGCTTACAGGGTTTTCTCTAAACTCCCCTTATCTGCCTAAAGACAGATACTCCAAAAGGAACCATTTGTCATACATTTCTTTCCCAGCAGTTTTATGAACCAGGGAAGATTAGCTATTATCACAGGAGATAGGACTAAAATTCCATATCACATTCAGCCTTTGTCACAAATGATCATACCTCTAACCTATTTTTCTAAGGGTTTATTCATTTCTCCAAAAAATTTATTTCCCCCAAAGACTTGCATCCCTTCTTCCTTTTCCTTCATAAGATGATGTTTAATCCTGAATTCTAAAGGCACAACTTTGTGCTTCTCATTTTTCCTGAATATATCCTGACATGAAATATACATGTTAATGTGTCTATTGGTTTTTCTCTTGTTAATATCTCTTATTACAGCAATTTCAGCCAAAAACTCAGAAGGGTAAAGAAAAAATTGTTTTTCTTCCTCTACATCTATTGACCAGGTGAACAAGAAAATTTCCTGGTCCTTATAGACGAAATGACCATGATGGCAGAGATGAACTTTAAGCCTGAGCTCAGCAACATATGCTTACCTCACCAAGGCAGTTTGGCTGTAGACACTGCTGAGTGACAAACATATCAGTGTAGTAGAGAAGAACAAATTAGACTCCATACTGAATCTGTTTATTTTACTGTAAACTTTATGTTCAAGGGATGTTGCCTACAGCTTAAAGTTTACATAATGGCACATCCCTGGGAACCCTGCCTCCCATGCCTGAGTATTAAGCTAAAATACTTTTGTTTAATGGAGAAGGAAATGGAAACCCACTCCAGTACTCTTGCCTGGAAAATCCCATGGATGGAGGAGCCTGTAGGCTACAGTCCATGGGGTCTCAAAGAGTCGGACACGACTGAGCGAGTTCACTTCACTTCACTTTTGTTTAAACTCACAGGAAATATCCTGACCAGGCCTACCTGTGTACGGTTACAAGAAAGAAGAAATTAATGCATTCCCTCCAGAGTCCGGCCAGAATCAGGAAATATTTGCAAACAATGATCAACTTTTTGACTTTTCCTCCTCACCTTTCCATCTTTTCTCTATAAAAGAAACTAGCATCCAAATCCATGAAATACTTTTTTTTTTTTTTTGAGACAACTGTCTATCATCTTTTTGGTCTGTTGACCTTCTGAGTAGTTGCTATTCCTTGTCCCAACAACCCATCTTTCATTTAATTGGCCTGTCCTGCAGATGAGTGGAACAAATCTGGATTTGGCAAAATTAGCAGCAGAGACCAAGCTACATGCATTGTAGTACCATTCACCCAAGGGACCAGTCATTCAGGCATCATTGAAGGGAAATCCATTTGTTAGCACTGGAATAAGACACCAGGATATGGATTGTCTTCCTGGCCCATCATAATTCTGCCATAACCACTATCAGTCAGCTCACAGGATATTTTATTCATTATATTTTTCCCCAGACAAGCCTACTGAGAGGAGATTGACTTAACAGCAAGCAAATTGGTGTAATTGGCTTGTGTTTGTTGAACTCACTCACCCTAAAGTGGTTGGCCTGATTTAGAATTGCTTTATTTGGAAGTTAAATATGCTTGCAAGTGGTATATAAGGAGACCAAGTTGACCAGTGGCAGGTCGTGGTGATGTAGACTATAAATTCCTACTTTGGGGTGAATCTGAAACTCAAAGTAAGCAAAGGCTCCCCCCTCAACTGTTGCCTGGTAGGGCTTGGCCAAGATAAAAATTTGTGAGATATTTGAAAGGTGGAAGCAAAGCAAGGAAGCAAAGTAACTTTCTGAAGGTTGACATGATTACAAATGAAAGACAGTAGCAGAAATGTGTGTGTTGCATCTTGTGCTCACATTCTTCTATCTTATTTCTAATTTTATTCCTAACTATGAACCTACTAAAGGACAGATCCTGGAGCCTGACATTAAATAACCTACTACAGACTCAGAGAGACAGCAATGCCCAGTAAATGTCACCAACTCTCTCTTCCTTTTCCATTTGGGAAGCTGAATTTTTGGGGGTCCTCAGGTTGGTTGGTTTGGTGCCTCCTTTCATCGTATAATCTGTTTCTGATCTTCACTCCACCAGTCTGACTTATTCGTTGCTTCACAGAGGCTCTGAGATTGAAGACCAAAAGAAATCTCTATTGTCATGATTGAATCAGGCAAGAATTATAAAAGGATGCTAAATTATTAGGTTATGGGAACATTTCCTCCCTCTCTTCTCTTAATAGTACTTAATTGTCAAATCATAAATTTTTTTCTAGCTATTATTGGTCGTCAAGGGAGCACATGTTTTGCCTCATGAAATTGATGCAAGTTAGCTTATTATCATTAATATTAGAATTTAGCCTTTTGGAATTGAAGCAATTTAGTTTAGTACATTAATATTAGAAAACAACATGCCATAGAATAGAATATGAAGAATCATATATATATGTATATGTAAATATATGTCACAATTTAGAAGAGTAATAAATACACTTTGAAGAAAGAAATATGTATTTGTGAAGACTATGCTTACTCCTAGTTAAGAATCAAGCATCCTACTTAGCTGATGTGTGTACATGTGTGCAAGTGCTTTTTTTTTTTTTTTTTTTTGCTTCTTGTTTTTAGTCTCATGTAATTGTTCAAATGTTCAAAGCATAGTACTTGTAGACAGGTGAACTCCTGAAGTGCAGATAAGGTTCAGGCCTGGAAGAAGCTAAATTTTCAGGCTTCTCCATAAGACTCTTCCCAGAAGCCCTTGGTGGCCTCTGTTCAAGTCTATCATCAGCTCATCTTGGAAATTTTTTGATATGATGGTCTAGAAAATTAGAGGTAAATTTCCAGATCCATTTGTGAAAAAAATAACTGGATGTTAAACATATTTTTTTCTTTTGAAAAATAAAAGTTATGATTTTATAAGTTGTTAGACAAAAGAGAAAATAGCAGCAGGTCATTCATCTTCACAAGAGTGATAGTGTTTCACCAACAAATGCTTATTAGAAAGATACCCCAATCAAGTATTACAAATTTTCCTGGGATTTTATAATGCAATAAAATACTGTTTCAACAAAGTCATAATGATAATAATCTATATTTTCTGGCCCAATTTAATCCACAACTTATATACATATTATTTCACCATTTTGTGAATCATCATCTCACATGAAAGCAAGCTGTTGGTGATTTTCTTTCCTCATGAGGGAGATATTTGGATGAACATTCAAGAAAATGTCTCTTCTTCACTATTTTGCATATTTTTAACCACAGTACTTATGGTAGGTCCCAGAAGCATTGTGTTAAAGCTTTCTGTAAATCAGTTGATTGGCTTATATGAAATAATCAAAGGAGCGACTTTGTTAAGATTTTAGTAAACAGTGATGCTTAATATGCTCTCAAGATACAAATTTTGTTCATAGAAGGATGATGATGCCATGAAAAAACAAATATGGATCTTAAAGCTTGTGTTTTTACTATCAGAACATATGTAACTAAAATCTCCAGAGTCTGTACTATTGTACAGGGACTTTTGCACTTTCCCTGTTTTAGTGTTGGAGTGTATTTTAAGAAATGGTAACTATAAAGATATATCTATCTGTCTCTCTACCTATCTGCACAGTGTTCCTTTTCTGTCCATTCTTTCTGCCAGGGAGCTGAGTGAGATAGTTTCCAAAGTTTACCTTTTTATGATGACTAATAAGATACAGAGGGTGGTAAGATGAAAGCAAAAGATTGACAAAAACTTTCAAAGAAAATATAAGTTGATCAGCACAATAAAGACTCAGAAGATAGTGAGAATAGGTAGCAAAGGGAGGAAAATATAACAACAGCAAAAGCCTAAAGACAGGGGAGATGAAAGACTTAGAGAAGGAGGAATTTAGTAGATGCAATAAGGCAAGAGAACTCTAAATATCAAGACTGAAAAGCATTACTAAATTTTAAGAATCAGATTGCTCTGAATACTCATAAAAAGGGCAATAAAATTTTAAAATAACTAATGATAATTATTAATGATTTTATTTTTGTCATTAGGCTCGGCTGCATTACATGCAAATTTGAACAGAAACCAAACCATGGGAATCTACATAATCTATCAGAAATATATGAGCAAAACTCAGTAAGAAAATGGTCTGCTATTTACAGAGGTATTACAATTGAATTTTAATTTTGAAACTAGAGAAAACCAAAACCAATGAAATTGAAAAAGTCTATTTAACTATCAATGACACAGATTATTGATGAAAATGCTTTTTAAAATTGTTTATGTTTGTAAAGATTTTGAAAGAAGGCGCTGTCATTATGAAATGTGAAAATTATGACAACATACTTCCACTTTGAATACTGTGATGATCTTTGAAGGAACAAGCTCCCAGGCAGTTTCCATACATGTCTATTTGCTCCTTTGAGAAATCTACATCCACTTATGGGATAACCTTTAAGCAGTTTTTTGTTTAACTACCACTTATAAATCAGAATTTCCTGCAAGCAAAAATCAGGAAGGTTATAACTATCTTTATGTATAATTTTTCTTGAGTAAACAGTACATGCAAGACAAGTTCTGGCATAGTAACATTTTTCTTTCAAATGACTGCAAAAATGTATCGACTATTTTTATTGAACTGTACCAGGAAAGTAAACCATTTGCTAGAAATTACATTATCTAAAAAATTTATTTATCAAAATATTTCTTGGAGGTAATATTGCTATTAGAATTTTTCTCATCTCAAAATCATATTAAGATATTTAATTTATAATGAAGTCATGTATTTGGTAAACAAAATGTTTATTTCATTTCTTTGTGTTGATATTAAAGTATACTTACCTACAAAGTAGTATGATATTTTAAGATATAAAATTTCATATCAGAACTTTCTTGACATATATCATATATTATGTAATAAACTATATCAACATATTATGAAATAAACAAGCTTTATGATTGAGGTATGGCCATTAGATCCAATGCAAAGGGGAAAATCAAATTGAAAAACAATATGTTGTAAAAAAAAATACAAAGAACACTTTATAAACACATTATAAAATAAATGAACACAGTTATATCTAAGAGTTTGCTTGAAATTTAACTCTGGAAAATTTTATAATCTCTTATGCTCTTCAAATACCTGTTAGTAAAATAGGAATGGACAATTTCTCATAGTATAGAAGCAACATGCGTTAGAAAGAGTACTTGGTTTGGAAAAGGAAATATTAGTATTCAGTGCTCAACAAATTTTAAAACTAGTTACATTTTTAAAAATATGAAAAGTAAGCACTTCCCCATATAACACTTAACACTTCTCTAAAGATAAAATATTAGTGTGAATATATTTTTATAGAGCTGTATACAAAATTATTGTCTATAGAATCAAATAATCTTCACCTGTGAGTGAGTAGAATGTCTCAAAGGGAGCAATGAGGTCAGCTTTTTGGCTGTGAGCTAGTAAAGGTTTTGAAGAATCCATTCCAGTAAAAGCAGGAAGAAAGGGACAGGGGGAATAAAGAGAGATAATATGAATTAAACCCACAAAGAAAGTGTGAGATACAGAAAATAAGTTACAGACACTTTATAGCAGGAAACATAATATGTTGAATAAAATATTATCTCTTTTCAAAAGTCTCCTTCTATTCAATAATTATAAAAGCTAACAGTTTTCTGAAAAGGTGAAGTTGAAAGACAAAGAATAAAAAATATCTAGTTGAATGCCTGTAGTCAAAGAAAAAGAAGGTGGAAAATAGAAAAAGGAAAGTGTACATACATATATATACACTCCATAGAGTCAAAGCTGTGGTTTTTCCAGTAGTCATGATGTATGAATGTAGCAGAGTACTGAAGAATTGATCTTTTTAATTTGTAGTGTTGGGGAAGACTCTTGATAGTCCCTCTGAGATGATTAGAAAGCATCACTGACTCAATGGACATGAGTTTGAGCAAACATAGGGAGACAGTGAAGGAGAGGGAAGCCTGGTGTGTTGCAGTCACAAAGAATTGGACACAGCTTAGCAGGTAAATAGTAGCAACAAAAATATGTATATGCATTAGCTGAATTACATATGTTATTGTCTGAGGATGTATTTTTAAAGTGATCAAAATATTTTAGCACTCTTAAAAATTTATTGAGAGGTCTGTGATATGAATTGAACAGTGTATGAACTAAAACTTTGGAGTATAGAGAACAGAGTTAACTAACAACCAAGTTTTTTTGTTTTGGTTTCTGGTTTTTGTTTTTGTTTTTGTTTTTTTTTTGGAGAGAGACAGAGCATAAAAGTTCATGGAAAGCACAGCTCTAGTTCTGACTGT
Source organism: Budorcas taxicolor (assembly GCF_023091745.1). NCBI lineage: Eukaryota > Metazoa > Chordata > Mammalia > Artiodactyla > Bovidae > Budorcas > Budorcas taxicolor. Next base: position 38,226,748 of record NC_068926.1, read on the forward strand.
TATTGAAGAAAATTTTTGAACACTAAGTTTAGTCAAGCAGGTATATTTTAAGAGTGAGGACAAACAGGTACTATCATGATTATCTAGTGAGTTTCTTTCACAATAAAGGTAAGACTTAAGCATGATTTATCTTTTGTCCATATTGAATGTACAAATTGGAAAATTTTGAAATTGAGAAAGGAGTACAAATTTCAAAATTGGGAAAGGAGTAAGTCAAGGATGCATATTGTCACCCTGCTTTTTTAACTTATCTGCTGAGTATGTCATGTGAAATACCAGGCTGGATAATCACAAGCTGGAATCGAGATGGCTGGGAGAAATATCAACCTCAGATATGCAGATGACACCACTGCATATCTGAAAGTGAAGAGAAACTAAAGAGCATCTTGATGAATGTAAAAGAGGAGAGTGAAAAAGCTGACTTAAAACTCAGCATTGAAAAATACTAAGATCATGGCATTTATTCCCATTGCTTCATGGCAAATAGATGGAAAAAAAAAAAAAAATGGAAACGGACAGACTTCATTTTCTTGAGCTGCAAAATGACTGTGGATGGTGACTGCAGCCATGAATTCAAAGACACTTGCTCCTTGGATGGAAAGATGACAAACCTAGACAGTCTATTAAAAAGCACAGATATCACTTTGCTGACAAAGGTCCATATTTCCAAAGCTATCGTTTTTCCAGTAGTCATGTACAGATGTGAGAGTTGGACTATAAAGAAAGCTGAGTGCTGAAGATTTAATCCTTTTGAACTGTGATGTTGGAGAAGACTCTTGAAATTCCCTTGGATGTCAAGGAGTTCAAACCAGTCACTCCTAGAGGAAATCAACCCTGAATATTCCTTGGAAGAATTGATGCAGAGGCTGAAATGCCAATAATTTGGCCTCCTGATGTGAAGAGCCAACTCATTGGAAAGGATCCTGATGCTGAGAAAGACTGAGGGCAGGAGAAAAGAGCGACAGAGGATGAGATGGTTGGATGGCATAATTGACTCAATGAACATGAATTTGAATATATTCCAGTAGATAGTGAAGGACAGGAAAGCCTGGTTTCTGTAGTCCAATGAGTCACAAACAGTCAAACATGACTGAACAACTGAATAACAACAGAAACAACATCGTGAATGTATATTTGTGTGTGCATCTGAGTGTGTATCCCTGAGTATCTAATTTAAAAAGAAATCTCCTCTGACACTTCCTAATCTCATATATTTTATTATTTAATAATAACTACACTGTACTGTGAAAAATACCTTTAGATGTTAATTATTTTAGAAATATTTAAAATGTAATATGATATTGAAAAATAATAAACAAGTTAATGATGAGAATTTTATACATAAAGAACATAATACAAAAAAGTCAAAGACAATGCAATAAAATCAGAAGTTAGTTTATATGAGTGAACTGAAGCTAATTTACATTTATTTATCTATAAGAATTGTATAATCTGTTAATATATAAGAAAGGCTAAGGAATTTAAAATTGCTTATAGAACAAAGCATACTGTAAAAGATCTTTGTCTACAGTAATAATTAAATGCATACAATTTTAAACTAAATTTAATCAGATGTGATTATCATGAAGGTCTGTAACTTACTTTCAGTCGCAAGTTTTCCTGAGAGAAAAATCTTCTCTCTTTTAAAGAAAGAAAGACAACTATTTGTTACTTAAAGGGAATGTAAACAGATTAAGCCTCAATTCAGTTCAGTCACTCAGTCATGTCCATCTCTTTGCGACCCCATGAACCTTTAGCACGTCAGGCTTCCCTGACCATCACCAACTCCCGGAGTTTACTCAAACTCATGTCCATTGAGTCGGTGATGCCATCCAGCCATCTCATTCTCTGTCATCCTGCTCTCCTCCTGCTCTCAGTCTTTCCCACCATCAGGGTCTTTTCAATGAGTCAGCTCTTCGCATCAGGTGGCCAGAGTATTGGAGTTTCAGCTTCAACATCAGTCCTTCCAATGAACAGCCAGGACTGACCTCCTTTAGGATGGACTGGTTGGATCTCCTTGCAGTCCAAGGGACTCTCAAGAGTGTTCTCCAACATCACAGTTCAAAAGCATCATTTCTTCAGTGCTCAGCTTTCTTTATAGTCCAACTCTCCCATCCATACATGACTAGGAAGTTAATTGGAAATATCTATCAAAACTATTTAAAAAATATCTGGAATCACCACTTTATCTTTAAATACTTGTAAAATGATATGTATAGCATTTTGCCAGTTGTATTTGTCATTTGAAAATATTTGAAAAGGCTGGGTGCCAATTTACAAGGTTAACTAATTTACAGCATGCTGATGTACTTTGGGTTTGCCTAAGTTGTGTAAAATTTGGATAATTCCACCGAACACATCATGTGAAATGCTGGGATGGGTGAGTCACAAGCTGGAATCAAGATTCCCAAGAGACAAATCAATAACCTCAGATATGCAAATGACATCACCCTTATACCAGAAAGCTGGAAGTGAAAGTGAAATTTGCTCAGTTGTGTCTGACTCCTTGTGACCTCATGGACTATACAGCCCATGGAATTCTACAGGCCAGAATACTGGAGTGAATAGCCTTTCCCTTCTCCAGGGGATCTTCTCAACCCAGAGATCAAACCCATGTCTTCCATAATGGAGGAGGATGCTTTACCAGTTGAGCCACCAGGGAAGCCCAAGAATACTGGAGGGGGTAGTCTATCCCTTCTCCAGCAGATCTTCCTGACCCAGAAATCTAATCGGGGTCTCCTGCATTTGCAGGTGGATTCTTACCAGCTGAGCTACTGCCGGGAGCCAGCGTGAGGAATCCCGCCCATAACAAGGTCATGTGGCAGAGGCCTGATGGGCAAGGCAAATCAGGCCTCAGGGTTTCCCCCTGGTATATCTTGAGCATGTACCCCTAAAATAAGAATCTGTCTGCCTTATTGTATTGTACTTTTCCACTCTTCTGGCACACTCTGGAGAAAGTTAACTCAGGGCTTTAGTCTTCTGCATTTGAAAGGGATGTTTCAGTTCAAACCCCCTCTGATAACTCTCTAGCTTGCCTAACAGGTTCCCCTGGACTTTTTACAGCTTGTGAATTGCTTACAGTCTCCCAGCGAGAGGCACGGGAAGCTTAAAACATCCTAGAAATGCAGGTGCTTCTGAGGTGTCAAGATCGTTAGAATAAAACTGATTAAGCATTTCATTGTTGAGCCAATACTTGCTGCCAAATTTTCATATCTTTTATTTGTTAATATAGTTGGTTTATAGAAAAAACAAGTAGCAACATTAGATCTTAGAGTTAAGTACCTTCTTTGTTATAACCCACTGCGCCTTTGTTCTATAGAGATGTAACTTTAGTGCTTTAAGGAAATGCAGATTTAAAAAAAAAAAAAAAAAAAAAAAACACTTCAGGGGAAATGAGATTAACATTCATTAAGGAAGAGAGCCAAAAAGTGTTAGCAAGCCTCTTGGCCAGAAGATAATGTAAATCACCTGAAACATTTTGTATACAAAAAGATACCTTTTGTATACAGAAAGGGTCAGGACTGCTGTCCCTGCATGACTCTGTATCTTCCATTATGTAAAATTTAGGGTGTATAAAAACTTTTTAAATAATTAAGTTGGAGGGGTTTTTGCACAAGCCTGGCCTCCACCTTGTTGATTCTTTCTCTTACTCCCTCTCCCTCCCTCTCCTTTTCAGGCTGATCCCTTGGAATGCCGGGGCTCACCGAGTCTACTTACTTGCCCGGGCTTCTGAGACCCACGCAAGAGGGAGCCCAAGGCGAGGCACCCTCCGCTATTCAAGAGAGCACCTATGGCCCAGCGTAGACGGTGCAAGTTCCTTGTCTGGAACTTTATTGGTTTTCCACGTAACTCAAGTTAATCAGCCTCTTTTCTCCACTCATCTTCCTACTACACTATTTTTTCCTAATCTAATCTTACATTAATAAATAAGTCTTTCCTCACCGACTCCATCCACCCTTCAAATTACCCTGGATCCACCGGGGCTGGACCCTGGCAAGCTACCAGGGAAAGAGGAACTAAAGGGCCTCTTGATAAAGCTGAAAGCAAAAGAGCTGGCTTAAAACTTAACATTCTAAAAGCTAAAATCATGGCATCCAGTCTCATCGCTTCATGGCAGATAAATGGGAAAAAAATGGAAACAGTGACATACTTTATTTTCTTGGACTCCAAAATCACTGCAGATGGTGAATGCAGCCAGAAAATTAAAAGACACTTACTCCTTGGAAGAGAAGCTATGACAAACCTAGACAGCATATGGAAGAAAAGCTATGACAAACCTAGACAGCATATTAAAAAACCGAGACATTACTTTGCTGACAAAGGTCGATATAATCAACTACGATTTTTCCAGTAGTCATGTATGGATGAATGGGAAAGACTAGAGATCTCTATAAGAAAATTAGAGATACCAAGGGAACACTTCATGCAAAGATGGGCTTGATAAAGGACAGAAATGGTCTGGACCTAACAGAAGCAGAAGATATTAAGAAGAGGTAGCAAGAATACACGGAAGAACTGTACAAAAAAGATCTTCATGACCCAGATAATCATGATGATGTGATTACTAATCTAGAGGCAGACATCCTGGAATGTGAAGTCAAGTGGGCCTTAGAAAGCATCACTATGAACAAAGCTAGTGGAGGTGATGGAATTCCAGTTGAGCTGTTTCAAATCCTGAAAGATGATGCTGTGAAAGTGCTGCACGCAATATGCCAGCAAGTTTGGAAAACTCAGCAGTGGCCACAGGACTGGAAAAGGTCAGTTTTCTTTCCAATTCCAAAGAAAGGCAATGCCAAAGAACGCTCAAACTACCACACAATTGCACTCATCTCACATGCTAGTAAAGTAATGCTCAAAATTCTCCAAGCCAGGCTTCAGCAATGTTAGGACCAAACAGGTGCCATGACAGGCTTCAGGGGGCCAAGGTAGGCCTAAGTCTCCTTTACAGAGGGGTGAGTTATTGCCAAGGAGGAACTGAGATCATCTTCTGCCAGCGCCAGGACTCGACCAATCAGTATACTCCCTGTAGCCTGGTTCAAGCCTATCAGGACGAGGATGAAACTCCCCTAAGAAAGCACGCGCGTGCGAAAATCTAACCAATTAGTAGGTGATAAGGAACCCTTGCAACCAATCTGCCCCTGCCAACTCCCTGTCTTTGTCTTAAACCTATAAATACTGCTGTAATTCAGGGCTCGGGGCCCTTGCTCCACTCCACTGCACTGGATGTGACTTGGGTCCTAGCTCGAGCTAGCAATAAAGCCCCTTTTTGCTTTTGCATTGCTGTGGATGTCTTGTTTTCTCAGCTGTGGGGACTTGGACTGCGGCATAACAAGCAATACGTGAACCGCGAACTCCCTGATGTTCAAGCTGGTTTTAGAAAAGGCAGAGGAACCAGAGATCAAATTGCCAACATCCACTGGATCATGGAAAAAGCAAGAGAGTTTCAGAAAAACATCTATTTCTGCTTTATTGACTATGCCAAAGCCTTTGACTGTGTGGATCACAAGAAACTGTGGAAAATTCTGAAAGAGATGGGAATACCAGACCACCTGACCTGCCTCTTGAGAAATCTGTATGCAGACCAGGAAGCAACAGTTAGAACTGGACTTGGAACAACAGACTGGTTCCAAATAGGAAAAGGAGTACGTCAAGGTTGTATATTGTCACCCTGCTTATTTAACTTATAGGCAGAGTACATCATGAGAAACGCTGGGTTGGAAGAAACAAAAGCTGGCATCAAGATTGCCGGGACAAATCTCAATAACCTCAGATATGCAGATGACACCACCCTTATGGCAGAAAGTGAAGAGGAACTGAAAAGCCTCTTGATGAACGTGAAAGAGGAGAGGGAAAAAGTTGGCTTAAAGCTCAACATTCAGAAAACGAAGATCATGGCATCTGGTCCCATCACTTCATGGCAAATAGATGGGGAAAGAGTAGAAATAGTGTCAGACTTTATTTTTTTGGGCTCCAAGATCACTGTAGATGGTGACTGCAGCCATGAAATTAAAAGATGCTTCCTCCTTGGAAGAAAAGTTATGACCATCCTAGATAGCATATTCAAAAGCAGAGACATTACTTTGCTGAATAAGGTCCGTCTAGTCAAGGCTATGGTTTTCCCTGTGGTCATGTGTGGATGCGAGAGTTGGACTGTGAAGAAGCCTGAGTGCCAAAGAATTGATGCTTTTGAACTGTGGTGTTGGAGAAGACTCTTGAGAGTCTCTTGGACTGCAAGGAGATCCAATCAGCCCATTCTGAAGGAGATCAACCCTGGGATTTCCTTGGAAGGAATGATGCTAAAGCTGAAACTCCAGTACTTTGGCCACCTCATGCAAAGAGTTGACTCATTGGAAAAGACTGATGCTGGGAGGGACTGGGGACAGGAGGAGAAGGGGACGACCGAGGATGAGATGGCTGGATGGTATCACTGACTCAATGGACGTGAGTCTGTGTGAACTCCAGGAGATGATGATGGACAGGGAGGCCTGGCGTGCTGCAATTCATGGGGTCGCAAAGAGTCAGACTCAACTGAGCGACTGAACAGAACTGAACTGAACTGAACTGATGTATGGATGTGAGAGTTGGATCATAAAGAAGGCTGAGTGCCAAAGAATTAATGCTTTTGAACTGCATTGTTAGAGAAGACTCGACTCATTTGGACTACAATGAGATCATACCAGTTAATCAACTCTGAAAGTTTATTTGAAAGACTGATGATGAAGTTGAAGCTCCAATACTTTGGCCATCTGATGCAAAGAAGTGACTCATTGAAAAAGACACTAATGTTGGGAAAGATAGCACACAGGAGGAGAAGGGGATGACAGAGGATGAAATGGTTGAATGGCAACACCGGCTCATTGGAGATGCATTTTAGCCAGCTCTGGGAGATGGAGGCACCCCACTCCAGTACTCTTGCCTGGAAAATCCCATGGACGGAGGAGCCTGGAAGGCTGCATTCTTTGGGTTCCTGAGGGTCGCACATGACTGAGCGACTTCACTTTCACTTTTCACTTTTCACTTTCATGCATTGGAGAAGGCAATGGCAACCAACTCCAGTGTTCTTTCCTGGAGAATCTCAACGATGGCAGAGCCTGGTGGGCTTCCGTCTATGGGGTCGCACAGAGTCAGACGTGACTGAAGCAACTTAGCAGCATAATAAAGATAGGTTCCATTGGTTAGTGTGTGGATATCTTCTGGGAATCAATATTCTATCTACTACACTAATCTAGCATGTTACTATCTGTTTCAGAAAAACAAATGTTACAACATATTTGGTTATATAATGAATATCTCTAGAGGTTACTTTAAAAACTAAGAAAATTCTGAAGAGGGATCTGATTGCCCCGTATTTGGAAATATGGCAGTGGAAAATACCTAGTGAGAAAAATTTAGTGTAAATATGAAAAAAAAACTACAATGAAAAATGATTATATGAAAAAAGCTTTTAAAAACCTTTTCAGCTACTCAACACATGTTAATAATTGTTATAAAGAAGGCTCTAGAGCAAAAGGCTTGATAGAGAAAATAGGTCATTAGGTAATACAATATATTAATGAGCATAAACCATTTTAAAAATAGAAACAAAGAAAGAATTAAAAACAAAATTCATAACAGAAGAACAATAGGATGAGAGAAGAAAGAGAGGTTTTTTTAAAAAAAATAATGGATAAGTGTGTGTTCATAAATGTTTTTCTCTAGAATATGAATAAAGATACAAAAAGTGGTATTTGCAGAACACTCACATTACGGAGAAGATGTTCTTAATGGGGACGATTTGATATAAGAAAATGCTGACTATGGGAAACCTCATCTTACTTAGGAAACTCAAAATATTTAACTGTTATTGAACAATTAAAAAGTGGTGGAATGCTTTTGAATATAATGATTGACATTTAATTATATTAGACTTTTATATGTGTCTGAATAAACCTACATAGAGTTTTTCATTTGGGAGAAGGAATAAGTAACCAGCATAACCAATAAATAATAGTACGTGTTCTTTCTTTAAAGGAGAGATGAAGACTATTGGATTAGGAAGCTTCTGACATGATTTCATATTCATGAATAGGAGACATTATTTTGGATTTGATTCTTTTCAGATTTGCCTTTCCACCAAAGCAGGAAGAATAAGAAAAGGTGTATGAGAGAAGGTCAAGGAGTGTATCATACTAGTAACAAAAACAGAAAGCCAATGAATGACAAAGCACAGACTATCCCAAGATGGTAGGGTGAAATCATCTTTTAATCAAAAATATGTTTAAATAGGAATTCAACTGTGTTCAATTATTTGGTAAAAAGATACTATGTCAGCTAAACTGCCTAGTTGTATAACAGAAAAGATCAGTAAAGTAGACCTCACTATCTATGAGGAAATGCATTAATCAATTAAAATTAACTAAGGAAATGAATGAAGACTTATTTCCCTTTCTATGTACATGTAGTTTATAAAAACTGCAAAGAGAAAACATTTACAATATTTAAGCTGTCAAAAGTAAAGGATACAAATAGTGCAAGTCTAGAAATTGGATAGATTAAATTATTGAATAATTGAAAACAATGGAGCTTAGAGAAACATATTGGATTACATTAGAGTAAGACACAACAATCATTAAAACAAATGGGTTATACTGAGAAATTATATTTTGTTGAATTAGTTTCCATAGCAAGAGAATGAGCGATGTGAGTGAAGTCACTCAGTCGTGTCCGACTCTGAAGCCCCATGGACTATAGCAGCCTACCATGCTCCTCTGTCCATGGGATTTTTCAAGCAAGAGTACTGGAGTGGATTGCCATTGCCTTCTCCATAGAAAGAGAATGGAGCTGTGTAAAAAGCAACGTATGCTTTGAAGGAGAATCCTGCTCCCTTAAAATTTTTTATGTATTTATTACAGAAGATTTGTTGTGTGATGGACAGAAAGATGTCAAAGGAAGGGAAAGGAAAGTGAAGTCACTCAGTTGTGTCCGACTCTTTGCGACCCCATGGACTGTAGTCTACCAGGCTCCTGTGTCCATGGGATTTTTCAGGCAATAGTGCTTGGAGTGGATTGCCATTTCCTTCTCCAGGGGATCTTCCCGACCTAGGGATCAAACCCAGGTCTCCCGCATTGTAGACAGACACTTTACTGTCTGAGCCAACAGGGAAGTCACAGAAAGATATCAAAGGCATACTCTAAAAAGATAAAAATATATTGGCAAAGTTATGAAACTCTGTGAGAATGTTCACATAAGTAACAATTAATACAGTTGGCTCACAAACAGATATGTAGTTTCCCTTGTTTCCAAAGATTGTATATATTCAGTAAGAGAGGAAGATTTATTAAATGGAGTTTGCCATTTTTGTGGGAGTTTCTGATGCTGGGAAAGATTGAAGGCTGGAGGAGAAGGGGACGACAGAGGATGAGATGGTTGGATGACATTACCAACTCAATGGACATGAGTTTGAGTAAACTCTGGGAGTTGGTGACGGACAGGAAGGCCTGGGATTCCAGTCCATGGAGTCCCAAAGAGTTAGACAAGACTGAGTGAACTGAACTGCTCTTCTAAGGGGCTTCCCAGTTGGCGCTAGTAGTAAATAACCTGCCTGCCAATGCAGAAGATGCAAGAGATGCAGGTTCACTCCCTGGGTCAGGAAGAGCCTCTGGGGGAGGAAATGGCAAGCCACTCCAGTATTGTTGCCTGGAGAATCCCATAGACAGAGAAGCCTGGTGGGTTAGGCATGACTGAAGCGACTTAGCATGCACAAGTGCTCTTACACACTTTCAAGACTGACTGAGGACTCTATGCCAAAGGCCTGATGGTCCTGAAAGTCAACTCTTAGGCAAGGGAAACCAAAGTCAATTTTCCTCAAGTGTTATTTTTCAACCAATCCTGATTTCAAACCCTTCTAAAAGGATGAACCTTAGAACTAAAGGACAGAAGTGTATTAATAATTGGGAAGTTATCATTGGAACATAAGATCCAGATTATACAAGTTCTGAGCTCAGTTTTATATTGTGTTAGTCATATGTGACTGTCTCTGTAGTATATTATCTCATCAAGGAGGCCTTTTAGGCACATGAAGGAAATAAAGCTGGGATGAGTAAAGCAGCCTTACAGTAACAGCCTTACAGTAACATTTAATGCTTATATAGTCATGATTTAAAAATTAGGCAATGCCTATAATTTTTGTGGGTTATACTTATATATATATATATTTTTTAACTTTCTTTAAATCTCCTGTGAGAAAGGAGTGCTCAACTAAAATATAATAGAATCATTTTTAAATGACATAATATCAGTTGTAATGCATGAAGATAATGCCTCATAATAGAATAAAAGACAATAAAAGTTTCAGAAATTTAATACATTAAAACAATGTAAAGAAGGATAATCATGCTAAGATTATTTTACTACGCAGAATAAAGAACAATGAGAGAAAAAGGAAGGGAAGAGAAAAAAGGAGGAAGGCAGGAAGGAAAGAAGAAAAAGATGGGGAAAAAAGTCACATAGGTAGACAGCCTTAAAGGCTTTTCACATTTTAAAGTTTCTGTCTCTTGAAATATTTCCTCACCCTTTCTCTGCTCTTTTCTCTGTGCAAGAAAGCTGACCCCCAGAAGATTTTTCCTGATACCCATGTCTGTAAACTTCTGGATAAATGTGATCAACAAAGAGTGCTGGCAAAATTTTGATGAAAGTTGAAGCTTCCTGTGGTTGCTAATGCCTGGTTTCCTCACCATTCACTTTCATTCTATGCACCTCCAATTTCCTGCATTCACTTTCTTTTCTAGGTAATGAAGCCTTATGGATTCTGGATCTTGCTTCACAGCTCTAGGAGCTTTTCAGTGAACAAAGATAAAGTCTTGATTCGATGTTTTCATTTGGACAGTATAAAATACATTAGAAATCTGAGGTTGAAGATAAAATCTATCTGGAAATAAAACAGTGCAGAACTATTAATGGGATATGATTTCACCATAGATACTTGTACTTGTAATGTTTCTGGTGACAAATATGTTATATTTCCCCTGGATAGCAAAGAACAAAATCAGAAAGTATAAAAATGTTGTTTTCATATCTTATGAAAGGCAAATTATATGATGGTCCATTCAATGTTCCAATAAAAAGAAAATAGAAGAAAAATACCAAAGACAATGAAAAGATAGATAGGCAACTCTCTATTGCAAAAGAGTAGAAATCACAGCTTTAATTCTTAAGAATTGTGGTCTTCCTTAAATATTTCAAGAACTTTTAATATTTTTACATTAATTATCAAGGAGACTACAGGAGTAGTTTATTAAAAATGAATGAACTTGCTTTATAAAAAGTGTTTTAATGTGCTTTTCTAAACATGTTTTATTGTTTTTTACAAAAAATAAAAATAAAGCCACATTCTACCCGCAGCGATCTCATTATACTACTTCCATGTTTTTACCTAACACCTTCAAAGTCTTAGTAATTGTGTTGCAGGAAGGGGGACCCCTTCCAGGGCCCAACACTGGACTCTTGTCTAACACTTGGAAATGAATTGTCTGAGGAGACACATGTGCTGACAAAGCAAGAGATTTTCTTGGGAAAGGGCACCCAGGTGGAGAGCAGTAGGGTAAGCGAACCCAGGAGAACAGCTCTGCCACAGACTGACTCAGAGTCCTTCCTGGTGGGGCATGCCTTGTTCCGCCAAGATGGATGCCAGTGGGAAGGATCCTGAGAGATGGTCAGACATGTGGAATCTCCTTTAGACCTTTCCTGAACTCTTCCAGTTGGTGGTGGCTTATTAGTTCTGTGTTCCTTACCAGGACCTCCTGTCATAAAACAACTCATGCAAATGGTTACTATGGTGCCTGGCCAGGGTGGGCGGTTTCAGTCACTGTGCTTGCCCTGACAGTTGGCTGCTCACTCCTCAAAAGCAAATACTTGAGGGTGAGTGTTGCAAGGCACAGAACGTTTGCTTTACTCAGGAGGCTGGCACCACAAGGACAAGGTAGACTCATGTCTCAGAACCTGGATTCTGCTTGGCCATGTCAATTTTTAATGGGCAAAGGCGGAAGTAATCTCAGGTACTCACTGAGGTGGTGTGTCAGATTGGTCATCATCTCCCACGGCTCAGGTTTATTAACTCCTTGTTGTTTTTCATTAGATGCTATCTCATTCATGCAGTTTGTTTGGGAGATTATTGAAGGGGAAAGAGGGGGAAAGATCTAGTCATCTGTTAATTACATATTCTTCATTTCTATTTCTTTGATCTAAGGGGAAAAAAAAAACAAATTAGCAATGTTTTGTGTGATCAAAAGATTTGAAATGTGTGCTTGGGCTGAAGATGAGTAGAGCACGGGGATCTCTGATTTAAAAGTTAGTTACAATATACCTTTGCTAAAGTGGCAAGACAAAAGGGACCTCCTGCAGAGAGCTGCTTCCTACAAAGAGCTCTTACCTGCAAAGAGCTGAGTACAAAGCAGGTAAATTGCAGATAGAGCTGCTAGCATTAGGAAGATAAAAGTTTATTGATTCATGTGGGGCTTTGGAATTTAACTCAGTGAACCTATCATATAAAATGTTATATAAATAGTATTGTACATTTTCAGTTAATTGTATTTTTAATTACTAAGAAGTTAAAGAAACTATACATTGCATACAATTAAGAAAATGTGATGTGATATTCATAAATATATGAATAGATACACCCTATATAATAGTTTTATTTTAAATGAAAAAGTATAGAATACATATAATTAAGTATATACAAAAATTAACCAATCTTAGAGAATAACTAGCAAATGTTAAACCACCTACCCATGCTCCAGGCCAAAGTAGATTTTCTTGGCACAGAATTCCCACTCATGACCCTCCTGATATCATCCTCCCTCAGTTCCTTTCTAAATAATTAAACAATCTGCTGTACTCAATAACTCCCATATCCTTGCCACAGAGTCTTCCAGAAACCAAGGAAATGCTCTACAATCGGTCATCCTCTGAAGTCTTGGCATCTTCCAGTGAATTATCCTTTGTTTGGCTGGTAGATAAGGGATGTGAGAGCCAAACATATTCTACTGGACAGAAGTATAAAAGGGTATCAAGGGATTATCTTTGAGAATTAGAATTATATTTAACCTCATCTAGAAGAAAAAGAAAGAATATCTCCTGAAAAAACCCCCAGACAGTCCTTGTCACTGTTTTCCTGTTCCTCGCTTCCACTAGGCTGAATCAAGGGCTAATCATCTCCTTGCATTTCTTTATAGTTTTTACTATCCACAGATATGTCTGTACACATTAAAAGATGTTGAACTTTGTCTTTAGAAATATTTATATTTGGCTGTGCTGGGTCTTCCTTTCTGGATGTGGATTTTCTTGAGTTTCAGCAACCAAAGGCTACTCTTTAACTGCAATGAAAGGCTTCTCATTGGGGTGGCTTCTCTTGTTGTGAAGCATGGGCTATAGGGTGTGCAGGTTTCAGTAGTATCACATGGGACTAAGTTGCCTCGTGTTGAAGGAGGAAACAGGCAGAACAGGCTCTATCTTGAAAACAGGACTGCATCTTGGGCCAGACTGTGGACTTTGAGCTTTATGCCCAGTATCTATGGAAAAGACATACCAACTGGAAAACCAGAGCCCCCAGATGGAAGAGCCCCAGGGCTTATACCTAAACTCTCCGTCACCTGAAAGGATACCTTAATTATCTGTGTAGCTGAATAGAATCATAAATTCTACTGTGCTTATTGGGCTATGACCATAGGCCTATTGATAATTGTCCACTGTTAACGACCTAAGTTTAAGGCATATAAATCATGGGTTAACTTTGATTGTATCTTTCTTTTCCTTTGTTCAGACTAGTTTCAGGGAATTTGGGGAGGTGGATTTAGGCACATACACTTAGGATATATAAAGTTTTCACAAAAACTGATCAAGGTCCTTGGCTAAGAGGAAACTCTGCCTTGGGTCCACCAGTGTAATAAACTGCACTCCACTATTTGCATTGTCCTTCTGAGTGAGTTTGTTTCCTGGAATGTGTGGCTACAACAATGGCCTGGGAGCAGGGATAAACTGGTGGCTCCTGTATTGCAAGGCAGATTTCTGATCATGACAGTACCAGGGAAACCCTGAACTTTGTCTTTTAATGTTAGATATTTTTCTTCACATTGTACTTTGAGATTAATTCATGATGCTAAGTGACACATTTGTTTCAGTGTGGCATAATATCCTATTATATGATTATTGTTGTTTTTTGTTGTTTAACCTCTAAAGTCCTATCCAACTCTTTTGTGACCCCCTGGATTGTAGGCTACCAGGCTCCTCTATCCAAGGGATCTCACAGGCAAGAATACTGGTATAGGTTGACATTTCTTTCTCCAAGGAATATTTACCGACCCAGGGATCAAACCTAAATCTCCTGCATTGCAGGTGGATTCTTTATCACTAAGCCAGCAGAGAAACCTCTGTATGAATATTATAGAACTTATTAATATATTCTACTTTAATGAACATTTTGCTTGGTTCATTTTTGTTATTATCAGCAAAGCTTGAGTAAATACTATTTTATATCTCTCCTACTGAATATATTGTTTTCTTTCACATCTTTTCTTAGTTTTTGATTGTCATTCTTTAGCTTCTGAAGATGTAAGTGTTGGTCATTAATTCTTAGCATTTCTCCCTTTCTAATACATGGCATCACCAACTCAGTGGACATGAGTTTGAGTAAACTTTGGAAGTCGGTGATGGACAGGGAGGCTTGTCATGCTACAGTCCATGGGGTCACAAAGAGTTGGACACGACTGAGCAACTGATGTGAACTGAACTGAATTGAATACATGCATTCAGATCAAATATATTTTTATTACTGTTCAATGCAAAAAATGTTCAATTTTGTAATAGCAATTATTTTGGGCCCCTTTGATTTTTAATGGTCTTGTTTAATTTACAACTATTGAGAATTTCCTACTTATCTCTGTGGTACTTATTCCTATGTTAACTCCACTATGATAAGGGGGCATAATTCTTTATATTTGTTATTTTCAAATGTGTTGTGACTTGTTTTATGCCTTAACATCTGGTCTCTTTGATGAAACATTTGCGATGTACTTGAAAAGAATGTCTTTTGCAGCTGTTGGGAATAATGTCCTATATATGTCAATTAGGTCAAGTTGATTAAATGTCTTGCTCATATATTTTATATTTTTACTAAGGTTTTTTTTTTTTTTTTTTTGGTCTGCTTCTTTTACCAGATACTAAGAAAGATGTGTTAAAATGCCAAATTATGATTGTAGATTATTTGTCCTTTTAGTCCTACTTTGTTTTTTTAAAATAATAAATTTAAAAATATTTAATTTTTTTTTAATTAAAAATCTTGTTATATAATACTTGCAAATTTTTAAAATGAACTTTTTAGGAACTTCTTTGGTAGTTTAATGGTTAATGATCTGCATTTCAATGCAGGGGAAGGAATGCAGTTTCAATCTCTGGTTGAGGAATTAAGATCCCACATGTTGCAGAACAACTAAGCCCATGTGTCCTAAACTGAGTCTGCATGCTACAGCATAAGACTCTGCATGATGCCAGGAGGATCCTACATATATTATTTAAGACTCAACACAGCCAAATAAAAAAATATTTATATAAATCGAATGAACTTTATAATGTGTGGAGGAGAACATCAGAAGCGTGCATGCACTTTTAGCAGAAAAGTTGGCAATCATAGAAGAGTATGTAGGTCATAGGAGGAAATGTGAAGTTCAACAGGAGTGAAATGGGCCACTCTCTGCAGTATTTTGACATGAAGTAACTGAACAATCTGACCTATGTGGAAAATAAACCGCAATAGACCAAGGGGAGTATCAGGAATATTATTTATATATTATATCCTCTTAATCCAACTGAGAGGTAAGGGTAACTCATTAAACTGACAGAAACAATTGAATTCTGTATGTGTATATATATACATGTATATATACACTTATATAATTTATTTTTAATTGAAGAATCATTGCTCTATACCCTTTCATGGATCACAACTTTATTGTGGTAAAGGGGGTTGACTAACTCAATGAAGCTATGAGTCATGATGTGCAGGGCCACATAAGATGGACAGGTCATAGTGAAGAGTTCTGATAAAACATGGCTCACTGGAGGAGGAAATGACAGACCTTTGACAGTGTGGATCACAACAAATTGTGGAAAATTGTTAAAGAGATGGGAATACCAAATCACTTTACCTGTGTTCTGAAAGCCTCTATGCAGGTCAAAAAGCAGCATTTAGAACCAGACATGGAACAATTGACAGGTTAAAAACTGGAAAAGGTGTATGACAATATTGTATATTGTCACCCTGCTTATTTAATTTCTATAAAGAGTAAATCTTGGCAATCTTGGGCTGGATGAATCACAAACTGGAATCAAGATTTCCAAGAGAAACGTTAATAACATCAGATACACAGATGATGCTACTTTAATGGGAGAAACTGAAGAGAAACTGAAGAGCCTCTTGATGGGGGTGAAAGGAGACTGAAACAGCTGGCTTAAAACTCAACATTAAAAACTCATATCATGACATCTAGTCCCATCACTTCATGACACATAGAAAGGGGAAAAGCAGAAGTAGAGGCAGATTTTATTTTCTTGGGCTCCAAAATCACTGTAGATGGTGATTGTAGCCATGAAATTTAAAGACACTTGCTACTTGGAAGGAAAGCTATGACAAACATAGACAGTGTATTAAAAAGCAGAGACATGATTTTGCCAACAAAGGTCTGTCTAGTAAGGCTATGTTTTTCCAGTATTCATGTATGGATGTGAGAGTTGGACTATAAAGAAAGCTGAGCATTGAAGAATTGATGCTTTTGAACTGTGGTGTTGGAGAAGACTCTTGAGAGTCCCATGGACTTCAAGGAGATCAAACTAGTCAATCTTAAAGGAAATCAATCCTGAGTATTCACTGCAAATTCTGAGGCTGAAGCTGAAAATTCAGTATTTTAGCCACCTGCTGCAAAGAGCTGACTCATTGGCAAAGACTCTGATGCTGGGAAAGATTGAAGGCAAAAGGAGGAGGGAGCGGCAGAGGATGAGATGGTTAGATATCTTCACCAAGTCAATGGACAAGAGTCTGATCACACTCTGGGAGATAATGAAGGACAGAGCTGCAGTCCATGGAGTTGCAAAGAGTCAGACACGACTTAGTGACTGAACAACAACAATAAAATTGGTAAACAAGGTTGTGCCATACAACAGTATGAATTAGTCATTCAGTTCAGTTCAGTCACTCAGTCATGTCCGACTCTTTGCAACCCCATGAATCGCAGCATGCCAGGCCTCCCTGTCCATCACCAACTCCTGGAGTTCACTCAGTCTCACGTCCATGGAGTCAGTGATGCCATCCAGCCATCTCATCCTCTGTCGTCCCCTTCTCCTCCTGCCCCCAATCCCTCCCAGAATCAGAGTCTTTTCCAATGAGTCAACTCTTTACATGAAGTGGCCAAAGTACTGGAGTTTCAGAATTAGCATCAGTCCTTCCAAAGAACACCCAGGACTGATCTCCTTTAGAATGGACTGGTTGGATCTCCTTGCATGCCCTCTCAATTCTTCCCACTCTCTCCTTCCTCTGTTGTGTCCACAAATCTGATTTCTGTGTCTACATCTTTATTATAGCCCTGCAGATAGGTGCATCAGTACCACATTTCTAGATGCCCTGTGTTGTTGTGCTCAGTTGCTCAGTTGTTCCTGACTCTTTGTGACCCATGGACTGTAGCTTGCCAGGCTCCTCTGTCCATGGGATTCTCCAGGTAAGAATACAGAGTGAGTTACCATTTCCTCTTTCAAAGGGATCTGCCTGACCCCAGGACTGAACCATGTCCCCTTCAGATCCTACATTGACAGGATGATTCTTTACCATTGAGCCACCTGGAAGGTCCCTAGATGTCACATATATGTGTTAACATGTGATATTTGTTTTTCTCTTTCTTACTTCACTCAGTACAACAGGCTTCAGGTTCAGCCACCTCACTAGAACTAAGGTAACTTTGTTTCTTTCTATGGCGGAGTAATATTTCATTGTATGTATGTAACACATCTTCATCTATTTATTTGTCAATGGACATGTACGTTGCTAACATATCCCTCAGTTCAGTTCAGTTCAGTCACCAACTTTTTGCGACCCCATGAGTTGCAGCACATCAGGCTTCCCTGTACATCACCAACTCCCAGAGTTCACTCAGACTCACGTCCATTGAGTCCGTGATGCCATCCAGCCATCTCATCCTCGGTCGTCCCCTTCTCCTCCTGCCCCCAATCCCTCCCAGCATCAGAGTCTTTTCCAATGAGTCGACTCTTCACATGAGGTGGCCAAAATACTGGAGTTTCAGCTTTAGCATCATTCCTTCCAAAGAAATCCCAGGGCTGATCTTCAGAATGGACTGGTTGGATCTCCTTGCAGTCCAAGGGACTCTCAAGAGTCTTCTCCAACACCAACACCACAGTTCAAAAGCATAAATTCTTCAGCTCTCAGCTTTCTTCACAGCCCAACTCTCACATCCATACATGACCACTGGAAAAACCATAGCCTTGACTAGACAGACATTTGTTGGCAAAGTAATGTCTCTGCTTTTGAATATGCTATCTATGTTGGTCATAACTTTTCTTCCAAGGAGGAAGCGTCTTTTAATTTCATGACTGCAGTCACCATCTGCAGTGATTTTGGAGCCCCTCAAAATAAAGTCTGACACTGTTTCCACATCTATTTCCCATGAAGTGATGGGACCAGATGTCATGATCTTCGTTTTCTGAATGTTGAGCTTTAAGCCAACTTTTTCACTCTCCTCTTTCACTTTCATCAAGAGTCTTTTGAGTTCCTCTTCACTTTCTGCCATAAGGGTGGTGTTATCTGCATATCTGAGGTTATTGAGATTTCTCCCAGCAATCTTGATTCCAGCTTGTGCTTCTTCCAGCCCAGTGTTTCACATGATGTACTCTGCATATAGTCATTGCTGCTGCTGCTAAGTCGCTTCAGTCGTGTCTGACTCTGTGCAACCCCATAGACGGCAGCCCACCAGGCTCCGCTGTCCCTGGGATTCTCCAGGCAAGAACACTGGAGTGGGTTGTCATCTCCTTCTCCAATCCATGAAAGTGAACAGTGAAAGTGAAGTCACTCAGTCGTGTCCGACTCATACATAAATCCTGTCCCTCGTGAACTTTCCCTCCAACTATCATATGGCCCAGAGAAGGCAATGGCAACCCACTCCAGTACTCTTGCCTGGCTAATCCCATGGACGGAGGAGCCTGATAGGCTGCAGTCCATGGGGTCGCTAGGAGTCGGACAGGACTAAGCAATTTCACTTTCACTTTTCACTTTCATGCTTTGGAGAAGGAGATGGCAACCCACTCCAGTATTCTTGCCTGGAGAATCCCAGGGACAGCGGAGCCTGGTGGGCTGCTGTCTATGGGGTCACACAGAGTCGGACACGACTGAAGCAACTTAGCAACAGCAGCAGCAGCAGCAACATCATATGACCAGCAATCCCACTATTGAGAATAAACCTGAGAAAACTTTAATTAAAAAAGATACATGTACCCCAACGTTCATTGAAGCATTATCTACAATAGCCAGGACATTGAAGCAACTTAGATGGGCAACAACAGAATCTGTATATATCTTTAAAGTAGAAAGAAAACAATGTTCTAATGAATATAGGGAGCAGGAGTGGGGATAGGGAGGAGAGAGTGAAAGAAAAAAGAAGTCAAGATGACTTCCAATAGCTCTGGCCTCAGAAATATGAAGAATAGCACTGTCATGAGCTGTGCTGAGGAAGGAGTATACATGTGTTTTTGGTGAAGCACGCAATTAGATGTATTGCCACAACTGTGCCACAATATGACTGTGTAACTTCAGAAGTTATTCTCTTTAAAAAAAAAAAAAAAAGAAGAGAAAAGAAAAAAAGATATTTCACACATTTTGTGTTTTCAGTTACAGAAAAAAAATAATAAGAAAGAAGTGGAATGTACCCATTGTATGGTTTTAGCACACTAAACTATGTAAACTAAATAATGTAGTTTTGATTCAAGAATTGTGAAGGTGAAGAAATTAGTTTGCAATTATGGCCTTTCACAGGCCTTTGCTCAGTAAGTCATTTATGTAAGTATAAATGATAGAATACAAGAGATGCTTCTACTTAGTTCTATTGTGTCCTTTATAAACTTTACTATGCCCTTTATTAATTCAGGTAATCAAGAATTTTATTTCTCTGAAGTCATCACACTCAGTTAGTTTAAATTTAACTATATATATTTAGCATAATGCCATATGACTACAAATGACACCTTTCTCTAATTTGGAGAAGACACATTTTATTTCCTGCTGTGGTTTAACAGTATCTCTCTCCTTTTTAAAAGTCCCTAGAATGTTATATAATGGATTCCAATTTTGATACACTTCCTTGGGCTAAATTGCTCCATTTCCATCAAGACAAAAAAGCTTCCTCTGGGTCACCAACTAATTATTCATTCTGCTGTGTACAGTCCCAAATGAAGCTTTAGATCTTCAACAAGTTATTAATATAATTTTCAAAGTCATAAACATAATGAAAGGTGTTTTAGCATTGATAATAGTTAGAGAACTTCTATAATGAGAAAACCCTTCTATGTAGTGATAGTATCATAATTTTACTCCCTGCTGTTTTTTTCATTGTCTGCTAAAAGTGTTCTTTCAAGAAGAGAAAAAAAAAAAATAGAAAAAAGAAATAAAAGAAATCTTTACAATGAGTGACTTGCATTATCATTTAAATTCTACTGTTTCTACCCTCCTGCTTACCTCTAAGATTGTTCTTACTGAGAAATAGAAAATGTTTATCACCTAAACATATACATTAGAATGAATTATATCTTTCTTCTGCTCTAACAATCTGACCTAAACTCTTTATTGGTAAAATAAAGCTTAAAATATAAATATTCCTCTTACATTTATATAGGAATTTATATAGAGCTGTATGTCAATTACATCTCAATAAAACTGGAAAAGAGTACATTTCTTAAGTTGAAATTATTTCTTATTTATGTTTCAAATGTTCCCTTTTGTAACAAAAATCTATGATAAAGGCAAAATGAAAAACTGAAAAAAAAAATTATATTGTGTTTTAAAGCTTTCACTTCCAACCAAAACATAAATGCTTGAGTCAGGATGTCAAAATAAATTATGTGCTGTAAATTTTTATTTTAATGTAAAGTGTCAGGAAGACAATGAGGCAACTTGAATCAAAATTGTTGTATAATTTTCCAATTTTCTCACTAGAGAAATATTCAGCACTACAATACAACTACGTATGCTTTTAAATGAGATTTTCACTAATCGTTTATGAACATCAATGTGTTTACTCTTTTATTTGTTTGGAAATATTTGGAAAAGTCATTGCACATTGCATTAAAAAGGACTAAGATGATATCCAAGTCTACAATAGCCTTCCTTAATGAAGGAAGACTTAAACATCAATTGCAGTCTCAGCTAGCAAAGTTCTCCCTACTTTGTATATATGTGAATAAGATAAAAAATAATTCATAACAATAAAAAAATGTGGTGTGCTTTTCTACTCTCCTTTAAAAATATAGTTTTTTACAATTATGACAGAATATGATGAGCCAAAATTTTACCATGACTTTTAATGTTGCAGAGGGGTTTTAGCCAAATGTCCTACCACATCTCACCAGCACCTTCTAAACAGACTTGGGTGTATTTCTCTTTTACTCATACTACATTCTCTCTTCTGCATGGATGTGTTTTGTGGAAAGTTTTACTTTCATAGTTTCCTTTTTTTTTTTATTCAAAGGATTCATTAACAAAAGAAACCACTCATTCCACACAGATAGACAATTTCAATTTTTATGGAAGATTATTTGACTTAATTTCAGTATTCAGTCATTAAAAGAAACAAAAATAGAAACAGTGGGGAGAAGAAATAGCACATATGTCACCACATTGGGCTGACCATTATCCAGGCTTAAACAGTACTGGGAAGTACCTCGTTAACAGCAATCTGGAGTTCCAGATGGGAAAGTATCCCAGGCGGTGTGTTCACTTCAGGGGTGATACTTCAAATTGCAGTTCAGAAGCTTCTGCTTATAATTCCAGGCCACAAACTGAAAAATGCAGCCCTGGTTTTACTTTAACTTTTTTACAATGTTTGCTTCATCTTGTGAGACATAGGATTTTGTTAGACCTGTAGTCATTCGCCAGGCCCTCAGAGGCTCAAAAATTCTAAGACCTATGCCCTGTCTTATCTAAAGTGCCCCTCACCCCCGACTTGCTGTGTTTGCAAGCAGGGATGGAATCTGGGCAATGTCCAGGTAGATTACAAGCAATGTCAAGGGCATGTTCTCCTACTTTAGAAGCCTGAACAATCCTCATTTTAATTTCCCTAACAAGATGCAGGTTTAATTTAGGCCTAGTTTGAACACTGTCTTATCCTTAAAATTTGTTTTCACTGTGCCCTTATTCCACACATCAATAACTGTTCTTTCTAAAGTCTTTGAATATACTAAATGTTAAGCCAACTTTTTCACTCTCTTTTTAGAAAGAAAATGAAGTCACTCTTTGCAACCCCATGGACCATAGCCCATCAGGCTCCTCCATCCATAGAATTTTCCAGGCAAGAGTACTGAAGTGGGTTGCCATTTCCTCCTCCAGGGGATCTTCCTGACCCAGAGATTGAACCCAGGTCTCCTGCATTGCAGGCAGATGCTTTACCATCTGAGACACCAGGGTAGTGCCACCATATTCAGGCATAGCTTGAGATTTGGACAAGTTTCTGATTGATGGTGGCTGTTGCCTGGGTTCCAGAAAACTCAACACAGATGTAGCCACAGACCAAAAGACTCAGCATTCCCATTAGTTTATGGCCAATGTTAGCGATGTATTGATACATGCCACAGGAGAAAAGTAGCATTCAATGAAAAAGATGTTCTATAGATATCTGGTTAGAAACTGTTATTTCCAAATTGTGAGAAATGCTGTCATCAGTGTTTTTTGGCATAGCAAAGAACAGGGGTCTATATGTACTCACTTTGACATCTGAAAGGAATGGCAGCCAATAATTGTTACCGGATTTCATTAACCCAGAAGATATTTATTGCACTTTTACTCTGTGACAGGCTTTGTTAGGGGGAAAAGGATATGGAAGTGAGGGAGGTACACATGACTAACAAGATTTCTGTAATCCTTAGACCAAAAACAAACATATTCTGACTATTATACTCTGCTCTGAAGCCTCAAGCTAGAGTAATTTTAGTTACTTTGCCCAAAAATCATGATCCATATTCAGTTATTATAACTGAATAAAAAAGCTATATTATAGCTTTCTCACAGTGGTGGACATGACAAGCATCTATTATATTTATACTCTTCAAAGAGCTCACACAGCATGCCCTATAGAGTAGAAAAATTCTTAGTAATATTTCAAAATATAGAAGCAAAGTTTGGGATGATTTAGGCTTCCTAAGCTGCTCTCATGATCAAGAAACCTACTGCCAATGCAGAAGACTTAAGAATCATAAGTTTGATCCAATATTAGATCTACTCCAATATTCTTGCCTGGAGAATCCCATGGACAGAGGAGTCTGGAGAGCTACAATCTATAGGGTCACAAAGAGTCAGACACGACTGAAGAAACTTAGCACACACACACAGTCTTTCCAGGATCATGTTGAGTCTATATAAATACTTTCTTTCTGTTCTCCAAAATGGAACCTGAAAATATTTTCAATGGTGTAATACTCTGTTCATCTCCCATGAGCCACAGAAATCTGCTATGAAACATTTGATTGGTTAAGTTCCCTGAAATTTTTACCATCTGTAGTGTGACTACTCCATCTGGTTTCTTACAGTTGACAGGTGGAAATCAATCATTAAATTTTTCTCTTTTTGGCCCAGACCTATATTAGTCTACCAATATTCTCTATGTATCTTAATTTCCTCACCAAGGATTCTGTATATACCATGCAAATGCCATGAACAAAGAAGTCCAAACAGTATCACCTGTGTAAAGCCCACCTGTTGATGTCAAACTTTCATCATCTTGTTCATGCTGGAAATGAACATGTGACTTCTTGGAGAAGCCACAGACCTCCCCATAATCTAGTTATCTCCAGACTATGACACCAGAAATAATATAAATATGTCTGTATATGTATAAATATATATATGTGTGTATATATATTTATGTATATAATATATATATACATGTGCTAAAATGAAGTCATTATAATCATAATTTTTTAAAATTATGTTACAATTGAACAAAAGTATAAGAAGTTTTTCAGTATATCAAGAGGCTTTCAGTGTATCAATTATGTCAAGAATTTGAAATTCACATAATTTTCTTTCTTTTCTCTGGTGGGTGGAAACTCTGGATATCAGAAAGAGCTTAAGAAAACACTACAGTTAAAATGGAAATTTCAAAGATAGCTACATAAAACTAAGTTAATCTTTAGATACATGGATAAGCTACTTTGCTGCTTAGTCACTCAGTGGTTTTCGACCCTGGGTAATCTCATAGACTGTAGCCCACTAGGCTCCTCTGTCCATGGGAGTCTCCAGGGAAGAATACTGGAGTTGGTTGCCATTCTTTTCTCCAGAGGATCCTCTCAACCCAGGGATCAAACATGAATCTCCCACATTACAGAAATTTTCTTTATCATTTATTTTATATCCCCACCCCCCCACCATTTACAGTGATAACCTAGACAGCATATGAGAAAGTAATCACTTTGCTGACAAAGGTCCATATAGTCAAACCTTTGGTGTTTCCAGTAGCCATGTATGTATGTGAGAGTTGGACCATAAAGAAAGCTGAGAACCAAAGAATTAGTGCTTTTGAACTGTAGTGTTGGAGAAGACCCTTGATAGTCCCTTGGAGTACAAGATCAAGCCAGTCTATCCTAAAGGAAATCAATTCTGAATATTCATTAGAAGGACTGATGATGAAGCTGAGACTCCAATATTTTGGACACCTGAATTGAAGTGCTAATTCATTGGAAAAGACCTTGTGCTGGGAAAGATTGAGGACAGGAGGAGAAGGGGGTGACAGAGGATGAGATGGTTGGATGACATCACCAAGTCAATGGATATGAGTATGAGAAAACTCCAGGAGATAGTGCAGGACAGGGAAGCATAGTATGCTACAGTCCACGGGGTTGCAAAGACTTGGATACAGATTAGTGACTGAACAACAGCATTTACCGTGATGTCTGTTTTTTCACTTAATCATGTGTCTTGCAAACAAAAATCTAAATCTTCAATATGATGAGTTGTAATGTTACCAAGAATTTTAAATAAGATGGAAGAGAAGATCATATTTCATACTAACATTAAAACACTTCTGGTGAAATACTTTCAAATAGCTCTTTGTTTTTCTCAGTTTTTCCTTAACATCATTAGGCTATCCTCTACTCTTACATAGTACTAAAGACTGCACTAAGGTGTGTATCTTACTCAAGAATAAAAAACAGTTACACAGTGAAATTTATCACCATGTCAACTTTTGGAAACCCAAGCCATTGCCATACTGAGTATCAAGGCTAGTGATATAAAATTTTGATCTAAAGTATTCTAAACAATAAATAATCCTAAGAAATATTGAACAGGTAATGATATATTAACTACTGTTATAGTGGTAATTATTTTATAATTATATTGTATATCAAACTGACACATTTTTATGTTAAATGAATATCAATAAAACTGGACATACAGAGATTAGATGAATATCTATTGATGAAGATTTAAAGCAAGCTTACTATATTTCTACTAACAAAAACATTATGAATGAACCTGATTACTCGAGTCATTTCATACCCAACCATCCTTCTCTTTGATTGTTGTCTTTGGTGTACCTTTGAAGTAGTGTTACACGTCAAATCCAAAAAGAGACAGTGATATTTATAACTGTGACTTTTTCTAAAGTGAATGCTTTGTCCCCACAGTTGGTTTTGTTTTCCATGTATTATGACACCTAATAGTTATTTTTTCCAATGGAAAGGACATGTCTTATAGAAACAAACAAACAAAAACAAGAAGCAGAAGAGGAATTCACGAGTTATCCAGTGGTTAAGAATCCACCTGGCAATGTAGGAGACATGGGTTCTATTCCCATTCAAGAGGATCCCACAAGCCATGGAGCAAATAAATCTGTGTACCACAACTATTGAGCCTATGTTTTAGAGCCCATGTTCTGCAACAAGAGAAATCACTGCAATGAGAAGCCTAGGAATCACAACTCGAGAGTAGTCCCTGCTCTCCATAGCTAGAGAAAGCCCACACACAGCAAAGAAGACCCAACACAGCAAAAATTAAATAAATTATTAATTAATTAAAAAAGGAAGCAGAAGAGAACTTGTATTTCCTCTGTGCAGCTTTCAGGTGAAAGAAGATTCCTTTTTTGGAGCCTAAAATGCACACCAAGGTTTGCTTCCCAAATGCATTAATTTGATCAATTGTTCCATTTTCTCAGGTACAGACTAAGTGAGGCAACAGAGAGCTTCCAAGAGTGTAAAATTATTAGGTGTCACTTCACATGCAAGGCACAATCAGGAATTAAAGAATGTTTGTCTCCTGGTAGTCTCCTATTACTATTTGTTTAACCCCACTGACCTTAACTTTTAAGAATACAACAAACTAAAGATGTGGTTGTCCAGTTCAAGGGACTAGATCAGTGACCTACACAGTTGTGTTTTTACCCTCATATGACCTATATCTCCATAAGTGCTACTGCTCCTCTTGGACCTATAAGAAAGTAAGTTATGACAGAAGAGTGAATTTATTAAATCTATCTCAAAGGCATCCTGTATCAAGTATACCTATTAATCTATATTTTATTCCTATTTCCATATTTGACCCAAAGTTTCCCAAGTGGGGCTTGTGGTAAAGAACCCAATGCAGGAGACATAAGGAATGTAAGTTCACTCTCTGAGTCCAGAAGATCCCCTGGTAAGGAGCTTGGCAATCCACTCTAGTGGACAAAGGAGCCTGACAGACTAGAGTCCATAGGATTGCAGAATCAAACATGACTGAAGCAATTTGGCAAACATACTGGGTCCAGCTTTGAAGTTCACCATCATCTATAAGAAGTTTTATATATTATATTTAAATGGCATAAGAATACTCATAAGACATGTAAAGATTTTCCAATAGCAATGCTAAAAATACATCATAATGTCCCTAGTTAAAAAGAATCCCTCCCATTGCCAAATCAGTTAAAACGCAAAAGTTAAAAAATCAGACGTTTCTCCAAAGAAGATAAACAAATGTCCAATAAACACATGAAAATATGTTCGACCTTGTTTATTATTCTGTTCTGCTCTGTTCAGTCGCTCAGTCGAGTCTGACTCTTTGCGACCCCATGAATCGCAGCACTCCAGGCCTCCCTGTCCATCACCAACTCCCGGAGTTCACTCAGACTCACGTCCATTGAGTCCGTGATGCCATCCAGCCATCTCATCCTCGGTCGTCCCCTTCTCCTCCTGCCCCCAATCCCTCCCAGCATCAGAGTCTTTTCCAATGAGTCAACTCTTCGCATGAGGTGGCCAAAGTATTGGAGCTTCAGCCTTAGCATCATTCCTTCCAAAGAAATCCCAGGGTTCATCTCCTTCAGGATGGACTAGTTGGATCTCCTTGCAGTCCAAGGGACTCTCAAGAATCTTCTCCAACACCATAGTTCAAAAGCATCAATTCTTCGGGGCAAGGCCTTCCTCACAGTCCAACTCTCACATCCATACATGACCACAGGAAAAACCATAGCCTTGGCTAGACGGACCTTTGTTAGCAAAGTAATGTCTCTGCTTTTGAATATGCTATCTAGGTTGGTCATAACTTTTCTTCCAAGGAGTAAGCATCTTTTAATTTCATGGCTGAAATCACCATCGGCAGTGATTTTGGAGCCCCAAAAAATAAAGTCTGAGAGAAATGCAAATCAAAACTATAGTCACCTCACTCTGGTCAAAATGGCAACTATCAAAAACTCTATAAACAATAAATGCTGGAGAGAAAGTGGAGAAAAGGGAACCCTTTTGCAAAATTGATCGCAATGTAAATTGATACAGCCACTTTGGAGAACAGTATGGAGATTTTGTAAAAACAAACAAACAAAAAGGAATAAAACTAATGTATGACTTAGCAACCCCACTACTAGGCCTATATTCTGAAAGTGAAAGTGTTAGTCTCTCAGTGTGTTTTAATTATTTGCAACCCATCAGGGAAGCCCAATAATTCGAAAACACACATGTATGTTGATTTTCATTGCAACCCTATTTACAATAGTTAGGGACATAGATAGGGACATAGCTAGGGACAAATAGCTGTGAAAAGAAGAGAAGCGAAAAGCAAAGGAGAAAAGGAAAGATATAAGTATCTGAATGAAGAGGTCCAAAGAATAGCAAGGAGAGATAAGAAAGCCTTCCTCAGTGATCAATGCAAAGAAATAGAGGAAAACAACAGAATGGGAAAGACTAGAGATCTCTTCAAGAAAATTAGAGATACCGAGGGAATATTTCATGCAAAGATGGGCTTGATAATGGACAGAAATGGTCTGGACCTAACAGAAGCAGAAGATATTAAGAAGAGGTGGCAAGAATACACAGAAGAACTGTACAAAAAGAGCTTCACAACCCAGATAATCATGATGGTGTGATCACTAATGTAGAGCCAGACATCCTGGAATGTGAAGTCAAGTGGGCCTTAGAAAGCATCACTACAAACAAAGCTAGTGGAGGTGATGGAATTTGAGCTGTTTCAAATTCTGAAAGATGATGCTGTGAAAGTGCTGCACTCAGTATGCCAGCAAATTTGGAAAACTCAGCAGTGGCCACAGGACTGGAAAAGATCAGTTTTCATTCCAATCCCAAAGAAAGGCAATGCCAAACAAGGCTCAAAGTACTGCACAATTACACTCATCTCACACGCTAGTAAAGTAATGCTCAAAATTCTCCAAGTCAGGCTTCAGCAACACGTGAACCATGAACTTCCAGATGTTCAAGCTGGTTTTAGAAAAGGCAGAGGAACCAGAGATCAAATTGCCAACATCTGCTGGATCATGGAAAAAGCAAGAGAGTTCCAGAAAAACATCTATTTCCGCTTTATTGACTATGCCAAAGCCTTTGACTGTGTGGATCACAAGAAACTGTGGAAAATTCTGAAAGAGATGGGAATACCAGACCACCTGACATGCTTCTTGAGAAACCTATATGCAGGTCACGAAGCAACAGTTAGAACTGGACATGGAACAACAGACTGGTTCCAAATAAGAAGAGGAGTACGTCAAGGCTGTATATTGTCACTCTGCTTATTTAACTTATATGCAGGGTACATCATGAGAAACACTGGGCTGGAAGAAGCACAAGCTGGAATCAAGATTGCCAGGAGAAATATCAATAACCTCAGATATGCAGATGGCATCACCCTTATGACAGAAAATGAAGAGGAACTAAAAAGCCTCTTGATGAAAGTGAAAGAGGAGAGTGAAAAAGTTGGCTTAAAGCTCAACATTTAGAAAACTAAGATCATGGAATCTGGTCCCATTACTTCATGGGAAATAGATGGGGAAACAGTGGAAATAGTGTCAGACTTTATTTTTTTGGGCTCCAAAATCACTGCAGATGGTGATTGCAGCCACGAAATTAAAAGAAGCTTACTCCTTGGAAGGGAAGTTATGACCATCCTGGATAGTATATTGAAAAGCAGAGATATTACTTTGCCAACAAATGACCATCTAGCCAAGGCTCTGGTTTTTTCAGTGGTCATGTATGGATGTGAGGGTTGGACTGTGAAGAAAGCTGAGCCCCGAAGAATTGATGCTTTTGATCTGTGATATTGGAGAAGACTCTTGAGAGTCCCTTGGACTGCAAAGAAATCTAACCAGTCCACCCTAAAGGAGAGCAGTCTTGGGTGTTCCTTGGAAGGACTGATGCTAAAGCTGAAGCTCCAATACTTTGGCCACCTCATGGTAAGAGTTGACTCGTTGTTAAAGACTCTGATGCTGGGAGGGATTGGGGGCAGGAGGAGAAAGGGACGACAGAGGATGAGATGGCTGGATGGCATCACCAACTCGATGGACATGAGTTTGAGTGAACTCTGGGAGTTGGTGATGTACAGGGAAGCCTGATGTGCTGCAACTCATGGGGTCGCAAAAAGTTGGTGACTGAACTGAACTGAACTGAGGGATATGTTAGCAACGTACATGTCCATTGACAAATAAATAGATGAAGATGTGTTACATACATACAATGAAATATTACTCCGCCATAGAAAGAAACAAAGTTACCTTAGTTCTAGTGAGGTGGCTGAACCTGAAGCCTGTTGTACTGAGTGAAGTAAGAAAGAGAAAAACAAATATCACATGTTAACACATATATGTGACATCTAGGGACCTTCCAGGTGGCTCAATGGTAAAGAATCATCCTGTCAATGTAGGATCTGAAGGGGACATGGTTCAGTCCTGGGGTCAGGCAGATCCCTTTGAAAGAGGAAATGGTAACTCACTCTGTATTCTTACCTGGAGAATCCCATGGACAGAGGAGCCTGGCAAGCTACAGTCCATGGGTCACAAAGAGTCAGGAACAACTGAGCAACTGAGCACAACAACACAGGGCATCTAGAAATGTGGTACTGATGCACCTATCTGCAGGGCTATAATAAAGATGTAGACACAGAAATCAGATTTGTGGACACAACAGAGGAAGGAGAGAGTGGGAAGAATTGAGAGGGCATGCAAGGAGATCCAACCAGTCCATTCTAAAGGAGATCAGTCCTGGGTGTTCTTTGGAAGGACTGATGCTAATTCTGAAACTCCAGTATTTTGGCCACTTCATGTAAAGAGTTGACTCATTGGAAAAGACTCTGATTCTGGGAGGGATTGGGGGCAGGAGGAGAAGGGGACGACAGAGGATGAGATGGCTGGATGGCATCACTGACTCCATGGACATGAGACTGAGTGAACTCCAGGAGTTGGTGATGGACAGGGAGGCCTGGCGTGCTGCGATTCACGGGGTTGCAAAGAGTCGGACATGACTGAGTGACTGAACTGAACTGACTGGAACTGAAACTTATACATTACCATATGTTAAATGAATAGCCAATGGGAAGTTGCTGTATAACTCAGGGAGCTCAACCCAGTACTCTGTGACAACCTAGAGTGGTGGGATAGGGTAGGTGTCAAGAGGCTCAATAGGGAGGGGATATGTATATACCTATGGCTGTTGTCGGAGAAGGCAATGGCACCCCACTCCAGTACTCTTGCCTGGAAAATCCCATGGATGGAGGAGCCCGGTAGGCTGCATCCATGGGGTTGATGAGTGTCGGGCACGACTGAGCGACTTCACTTTCACTTTTCACTTTTCTGCATTGGAGAAGAAAATGGAAACCCATCTAGTGTTCTTGCCTGGAGAGTCCCAGGGTTGGGGGACCCTGGTGGGCTGGCCTCTGGAGTTGCACAGAGTCGGACATGACTGAAGTGACTTAGCATGGCTGTTGAATGGCAGAAACTACACAACACTGTAAAATAATTATCCTCCAATTAAAAAAAATAGGTACCTGAAGATACAAATATGTAAAATTGCCCCCCCCCTTAATAACAAAGGGCATACTAGTAGGTTAATGAATGAAGTAAATATTTTTTTGTCAGTTCCTGGTTAAAAAATAATTTAGAGTATAATGTCAAAATTCAATGATTAAAATCAAACAGTAATTTATTCACAAGTTAAAAGTAAAGTAGGTAAATATTTACTACTATTATTATATTTTTATTGTACTTAGTTTCAACCTGATGCCAAGATCAGGCTGGAATTTCCTCCAAGAATAATAACTTGGACTCTCTCTGGATAAATATAAACTCCATCAGTGCCTTTTACAGGATACAACTGTTCCACAGCTCTTGTGAACCTCACTTTTACAGAGTACACAGAGTTAATAGGACAAAAATATTATCATATTTTTATATCTTCATTTACCAAGTTTGGAATCATTCCATTCCTGCCTCCAGAGATGTGATAACCATGATGATCCTAGACCATAGTAACTAATATTGCAGCAGGACTATATTAAAAATGAAAGTATCTGCACAATGGAGATTAGCGAAGAAATATCTTTGTTTCTGCATCCTCCGAATCATAATCAATACCAGCTGACAGCAATCTAAAACCTATAAACTTAAGCTTATTTGTGAAATACCTTCCTTCAAAAGGTTAATTTGGCCATGATTTATTTACCATACAAGAGGGAATATCCAACCACATGTATGTCTTCTCTTGCTAGAGAGTGTGAAATGGTGTTGCCTGCACGGATAATCTAGAGATCTGTAGTCACGGTGCTTGCATCGGACATTTATTTATTTCAAATATATTTATTTTCTTTGCTGCATATTCAAAATGTATTAATATTCATTATCCCAACAATTTGTGTTTCTACCACTTCTGGATTAGTAAACTGAACTTGGAGTGGATATGATTACATTGAATCTGATCTATTTGGGGAAATGCATTTGAACTGAGTCACAGTGACTGTATCTGTTGTCACTTGATATAGAATTCCTTACATCTAACAAAACTGCCTGACTAAAAATGACTCATCCTTTATGTGTTAGTAGCAAACTAGGGCCAATTTGAGATCTGCTAGGAAAAGGCTTAAATTGCTACAAATACATTATATGGTGCCACATCTCTCTCTTTCCTCCACCTGTAAGAGTGAAAGACAAATCTGATTCCATATTAGATCTGTTTCCTACTCTTCAACTTTTATATTCTATTGCTTTTGCTTAGCTTAGAATTGAAAACGTTGTGTATAGCCTGAAATATACGGAATAGCCCTTTCTCAAGGCTCTGAGCTTTAAGTATTATACCTGTAACATTTTTTCATTCATATAGAAATAAAAAGTGGCAGAACATTTGTCTTACTGGAGGTTTACAGGAACATGGTGATTGACCTACATGGACAGCTGTAGAACAAAGAACAAAGGATTCTGACACCAAGACATTTGCAACAATCAACCACCCCTTCCCCTCACCTTGCTCTTAAAAATGTTTTGCTGAAACACTTGGGGGAGTTCAGGATTTGGGGGATCATGAGTCATCTGTCTTCCTTGTATGGCTCTGAAATAAACCTTTCTCTGCCCCAAACTCCAACATTTCTGTTTGGTTTCACTGTGCATTGGACACATGAACGTGCATTCAGTACCACATCCATGCTATTGCCTTGACCCTGGATGAAAACTGAAATCAGAAAAACTAATTCTGAGGAACCTGATAGGCTACAGTCCATGGGGTCGCAAAGAGTCAGACACGACTGAGCAACTTCACATTTATGTAGACCGGAGTCTAACATAAAGCTGGACCTCACTCATGCTGTTCAGCACATTCTGAGTTCAATTTAAAGTAGCATATGCTTTTCTGACTCCTTAGGACTAGGAAACCAGTATTTGAACTGCTTGTTTCGTCATATTTGAAATTTTGCTTCATTGATGCCTGCTGAGGTAAGGTTACTCTTGATATAGAGAGACCTACTCATTTTGGGAAAAAACTGAGTACAAGCCACAGTCACCCACCAAGGTTGTAACACCACTTGGCCTGTAGCATAAGGCTTCCTGCTTAGGTTGCAGTACAACTGTAAAAGTCAGCTTCATAACTCAACATAAACTTCTGAAAACTGCTGATTTCAAAATGCCACTCCCAGAAGTCCAAAAACTATAACCATTTGATTTGACTACATAAGAAACCTCAATCAGTCCAAATGTAACTTTTTCCCTGAAAATTTACTCCTTGCCAGTTTTTCAAACTCAAAGTCCAGTCTCCTGTAAATTGAATTTGCCTCTCCATCATTTTCACCTACTCCTGTGCACATACACATCCATAAGGCAGGGCCTTCCCCTTCAAATGCATGTCTTGGATAAAACCTTGTGAAGTGGCTCCCAGCCTCTCAAGAAAAAATAAGGATGGTGAGCTGAATGATTCAAGCCAAGTTTCTTAGCAATCATGTAACAGGGAGGAATAAATCAGACTCCATATTAGATCTGTTTCTTTTATTTTAAACTTTGTGTTCTATTCCTTTTGCTGTAAGTTGCTTTGCAGCAGCACTCTCTAAAGGGATATTGCCCACAGCATAAAAGTTTAACAGTAGTAATTAAACCTATATTTTGTGACTGTCTGCATTTTGGAATTCCTTCCCTTTTTCCTAATTTCATTGTTGATGTGTTTAGATATTGAATCTGTTTAGACACTAATTTCATTAAAGGCACAATTAATCACATTCATTATATTTTCAGGAGAGACTTTAAAAAATAAGCAGAATTGAAAACAAACAAACAAAATGTGCATCTCCAGGAACCCTGCCTCCCATGTCTGAGTGTTAACTTAAAATGCCTTTGTTTATACTCAAAGGAAACATCTTGACCAGGCCTACCTGTAAATGGCTGTAGGAAAGAAGAAATGAATACATCCCCTCTGCTGTCTGGAGGGAACCAGGAAATATTTGTCACAACTTTTAGCTTTTTTTTTTTCTTTTTTTTACTTTATCCCCTGACCATCCCCTCTTAGTTTCTTGAAATAAATTAACATTCATAATTGACCAAGATGGTTTTTCAGGACATTCGTCTGTCATCTTTACTGTCTGGTGTTTTAAAACAAAACAAAACAAAACACCTCACTATTCCTTGCCCCAACATTTCATTTCTCAGTTTCTTGGCTTGTTGTGTAGCA
The DNA here is from genome assembly GCF_023091745.1 of Budorcas taxicolor. Classification (NCBI taxonomy): domain Eukaryota; kingdom Metazoa; phylum Chordata; class Mammalia; order Artiodactyla; family Bovidae; genus Budorcas; species Budorcas taxicolor. The sequence continues at coordinate 38,261,422 of NC_068926.1, forward strand.
AGTGGACTCTGTAACAACCAGACAACTAAATCAACCTCTAAGGTGGGAGGATGAGCAAAAGGGCAAAGAGAAACCAAGAGCATGAATTGATACTCTCCAGAGTGAAGAAAATATCAGAAAGTGTTTATGGGCAAACTTAAATCTTACCGTTACTTTAATTTTAACGTATGGATTACTAAATAAAGTAACCTCTTTTTTTTCTATTAAAACTACTTCTTCCTTGTGAATTACTTTTCATGTTCCTTAAACACATATTTTCATGAACATGCACTTCTTATATAGAAGCAAATCAATCCTTTGTTGTAAATATTCTATAAATAAATTGTTGTTTGATAAAATCTAATCCAAAATCTTCAGAATTTAGACCACAGGTATTATGATATATAAAAAATATGAATGTATGGCCACTGTATTGATCAGGATATGGTTTTGGCCACTATAATCAAGGACAAAATAACAATGGCTGAAACAAAGTAAAAGTTTTATTATTATGTAAAAGTCATACTGAGATGGAGCAAGACTCTATAGTTCTAATACTTTGGCCATCTGATGTTAAGAGCTGACTCACTGACAAAAATCCTTTTGCCAGGAAGGGGGAGAAAGAGAGAAGGGGGCAGAAGAGAATGAGAGAGTTAATGGCATCACAGACTCAATGGATTTGAACTTGAGCAAACTCCAGGAGATAATGATGGACAGGGAAGCCTGGTGTTCTGTAATCCATGGGGTCACAAAGAGGCAGACTTAGTAACTAAACAATGACATCAACAGTTGTTGTTCTCCAAGCCTTCAAGTCTGCAAGTCTGTCTTCTGTCTGTGGAAAAACTTTAACCAGTGGATAAGATTAATCAGAGAAGTGAGAAAATGCAGAAACAAAGGAAAACCATCAAAGGAGACCAAACAATAATAGTTTTGTTAGTAAAAAAAAGTCAAGCACTTTTAGCTCCTTCTTAAGGGCTTTAGATAGTATTATGAGCCATATCCTGTGACTTGTCTTACAAATACTGAAACCCCCACCACGTGGAAGAAATTAACCATATGATGACCAGACAGCCACCAAGACATTATCTGCCACAGGTCCAAGCACTGGCCTCAAGAAATGGAAACAAACTGAATTGAAGATTATTTGTATTTAAAGCAATCAAGACGACTGATCAGAATACGATTGATCAGAACACAACCAATTTCAAGAAACTATCAGAGCTGACTATACTGTTTCTACATGTAGCCCCTCCCTCAGCCTATGAAAGCTCATGCTCACTGATTGTGAGTTGTGAGGGGAAGAGGAGTCAGCTTTGGATAGGCTTCTACCCACCCTCTGGTTATCAGCATCCAAAATAAAGCAAACTTTCTTTTCCACCAATGTGGCCTCTTTCATATTTTTTAGGTGATGAACAGGCAGGACCCACATTCGGTTGCAGTGCCAGCCAGTGAGGAGAAGGATAGGAGAGCATCTTTTTTTTTTTTTTTTTCCTTCTAGGAAGTGGACTGAAAGTTACATATGTTATGTCTGCTTCTATATCAGTGGACCTGTCATGAGCCACATTTGACTCACAGGAGCCTAGGAAATTTATTCCTTAGTTGAACAAACATGCATCTAAATTTTCTATTACTCGAGGTTGAGGATAAGCAAACATTACATGTAAAAGCACTGAGAATAAATATTTGAAGTGTTGGAGACCAATTGAACTCTGTCAAAGCTACTCAGTTGTGCTGTGGTTGCACAAAAGCAAGACCTGGAACTGACTGTGTCTCAGATCATCAGCTGCTTAATGAAAAATTCAGGCCCAAACCAAAGAAAATATGGAAAACTATTAGGCAATCCAGCTAGTGTTAGTCACTGTCATGTCTGACTCTTTGCAATCCCATGGACTACAGCCTGGCCAGCTCCTCTGTCCATGGAATTCTCCAAGCAAGAATACTGGAGTGGGTTGCCATTCCCTTCTCCAAGGGATCTTCCTGACCCAGGGATCGAACTCAGGTCTCCTGCATTGCAGACAGATTCTATACCATCTAAGCCACTAGGGAAGCATTCATGTAGGACCTAAGTTAAATCCCTTAAGACTATACAGTGGAGGTGATGAATAGACTCAAGGGAACAGATCTGGTAGACAGAGTGTCTGAAGAAATATGGATGAATGTTCATAACATTGTACAGGAGGTGGTGATCAAAACCATCCTAAAGAGAAAGAAATGCAAAAAGGCAAAGTGATTGTCTGAGGAGGCCTTACAACTAGCTAAGAAAAGAAGAGAAGCAAAAGGCAAAGGAAAAGAAAAGATACACCTGCCTGAATGAAGAATTCCAGAGAATAGCAACGAGAGATAAGAAAACTTTCCTTGGTGATTAGTGCAAAGAAATAGAGGAAAATGATAGAATAAGAAAGAATAGAGATCTCTTTAAGAAAATTGGGGATACCAAGGGAATGTTTCATGCAAAGATACACACAATAAGGGACCAAAACAACAAGCACCTATCAGATGCAGAAGGCATTAAGAAGAGGTAGCAAGAATACACAGAAGAACAGTTCAAAAAAGCTCTTAACGATCCAGATAACTACAATGGTATGGTTACTCACCTAAAGCTAGATAGCCTGGAGTGTGAAGTCAAGTGGGCTTTAGGAAGCATTATTATGAACAAAGCTAGTGGAGGTGGTGGAATTCCAGCTGAGCTATTTCAAATCCTTAAAGATGATGTGTTAAAATGCTGCATTCATTATGCCAGCAAATTTGGAAAACTCAGCAATGGCCACAGACATTGAAAATGTCAGTTTTCATTTAATCCCAAGGAAAGACAATGCCAAAGCATGTTAGAATTACTGTACAATTGTGTCCATTTCACATGCTAGCAAGGCTATTCTTAAAATCCTTCAAGCTGGGCTTCATTGGTACATGAACTGAGAACTTTCAGTTGTACAAGCTGGATTTAGAAAAGGCAGAGGAACCAGAGGTCAAATTTCCAAAATATGCTGGATCATAGAAAAGGCAAGAGAATTCCAAGAAAACATCTACTTCTCCTTCATTAACTACATTAAAACACATTACTTGCCTCCTGAGAAACCTGTATGCAAGACAAGAAGCAACAGTTAGAACAGGACATGGAACAATGGACTGGTTCAAAATTGGGAAAGTAGTATGTCAAGGCTGCATATTGTCATTCTGCTTGTTTAACTTATATGTAGAGCACATCATATGAAATGGTGGGCTAGATGACTCACAAGCTGGAATCAAGAATGCCAGGAGAAATATCGACCTCAGATATGCAGATGATACCACTTTAATGGCAGGAAGTGAAGAGGAACTAACGCCGAGCCTCCTGACAAAGGTGAAAGAGGAGAGTGAAAAAGCTGACTTGAAACTCAACATTCAAAAAACTACAATCATGGAATCTGGGCCTATTATGTCATAGCAAATAGATGGGGGAAAAGTGAAAACTGTATCAGATTTCATATTCTTCACCTTGAAAATCAATGACAACAGTGACTAAAGTCACGATATTAAAAGATGCTTGCTCCTTGGAAGAAAAGCTATGAGAAACCTAGACAGTGTGTTAAAAATCAGACATCACTTTGACGACAAAGATTTGTGTAGTCAAAGCTATGGTTTTTTCCAGTAGTCATATATGGATGTGAGAGTTCAACCATAAAGAAGACTGAGCACTGTAAAATTGATGCTTTCAAATTGAGGTGCTGCAGAAAACTCTTGAGAGGTTTGTTTCCTTGGAAAACAAGGAGATCAAGCCAGTCAAACCTAAAGGAAATCAGCCCTGAATATTCATTGAAAGGACTGATGCTGAAGCTGAAGCTCCAAAATTTTGGCCACCTGATGTGAAGAGCTGACTCACTGGAAAAGACCATGATGCTGGGAAAGATTGACAGCAAGAGAAGAAATGGGTGACTGAGGATGAGATGTTTGGATGGCATCACTGATTCAATGGACATGAGTTTGAGCAAACCGAGGCAGATAATGAAGGCCTGGGAAGCCTGGCATGCTGCAGTCCATGGTGTTGCAGGATCATACACAACTTAATCAGTGAACAACAAAGCACAAAAGCAATCACACACACACACACAAAAAAAAACAAAAAACATGCAAATAAATGAGAGCTTCTGTATTTCAGTATGATTTAATTTATAAGCATTGAAATTTTAATTCATGTGTCATATTACAAAATATTAATCATTTTTTAATTTTTTTAAGAACTTAGAATGCAAGAGCCATACAAACAGGTGGTGAGACTGGATTTGACTGCCTAGCAATAGTTTGCAAACACTACTTAATAGGAATAGGGGACATGTTGTTAGTTTCCACCATAGATACTTAATAAAATATATTTCAGAAATAAAGGAATGGCACAGCATTACTAAATCTATTCATTTATTTCATTATGTTAGTTCTTAAAGTCAGGAGACATTTTATATGATGTAAATCAGAGGATGAGATGGTTGAATGACATCACCATGTTTGCTATAACCAGTGTGTTCTCTTGGCAAAACTCTATTAGCCTTTGACCTGCTTCATTCCGTATTTCAAGGACAAATTTGCCTGTTACTCCAGGTGTTTCTTGACTTCCTACTTTTGCATTCCAGTCCCCTATAATGAAAAGGACGTCTTTTGGGGGTGTTAGTTCTAAAAGATCTTGTAGGTCTTCATAGAACCGTTCAACTTCAGCTTCTTCAGTGTTACTGGTTGGGGCATAGACTTGGATTACTGTGATATTGAATGGTTTGCCTTGGAAATGAACAGAGATCATTCTGTCGTTTTTGAGATTGCATCCAAGTACTGCACTTCGGACTCTTTTGTTGACCATGATGGCTACTCCATTTCTTCTAAGGGATCCCTGCCCACAGTAGCAGATATAATGGTCATCTGAGTCATTTAAACGAACTCCAGAAAATGGAGAAGGACAGGAAAGCCTGGTATGCTGCAGTCCATGGGGTCACAGAGAGTCGGAGATGACTTAGCAACTGACCAACAGATAACAACAAAGATAACAAAACTTTGTTTGACAAGTTTAATTATCTGTTCCTAAATTGTGAAACAAACAGCTCTTCAGACACAAATTCAACTCTGGCTACACATCTTACTATATGTGAAAATTAGATCTTTCAGCCACATTGATTCCAACTTTCCTCACCTGTAAAATTATGACATTAATTTTATCTATCTTCAGTCATGAAGTTAATTATCAAGGGTACAAACACGATCAACTCTCATTTTTCATATCTCAATTATTTCACTTTCTTAGCCATTTATTTTTATGGGAAAAACTTTGTAAGTCAATTTTGATTGCATTATTCATTAGATTTTATTTTATTTCTTTAGCAATTCCTTTTTCAATCCTTTTATATGTTTCTTCTTTCTTTATTTTGTGTCAGTTTTTATCTGGGTAAGATTGTTGGTCTTTTTTCTCCTTTCATACACTTTTCATTAAAGATTTCATCTTATTTCATGAATTCAATCATCAGTGATGACTGTAAGATCTACAATATCAGTGTGTTTAAGTGTCCACCAGATGTATCTTTCTGGAGTCCCCAAGCAATTCTAAATCATCATGACTCCATTCCACAAAACAAAATTTATTTCACAATAATTGCTTCAGTCATTTATACCACCATTCATCCAGTTGTCTAAGTGATATTACTTGTTCATCCTTTATTCATTACATTCATTTTGATCTGATATTTAATTCTCTAGGTATTATGCCGCAGTGTTCAGCTAAAGGGAATATTTCCCAGCTTTCATAAATTTAGATTGTAGAGGAAAAGAAAAAAAAGTGAAAAATGCATATAAATATTTATTTAATTTTGAACCAAGCATTATGAAGATGTAAGATGGACCACCATATTGGATGGTGAGTTTAATAGATATAAGCAAATAGTATGGTCAGGGAAAGACACACCTAGGAGGTAACTTTGAGTTGGATTTGGAATCATTGGAAGCTGGAAATCTGAATGGCATCCTTCATACTGCCTTATATACCATGCATACAGTATGCTGTCCCACTGGCAATTATATGTACTTAATCTTGTGTACCCAAATCATCAGTTTCTCTCCTTCTCCTCTTCTGCAAATTTTTTTCACTCTCAGTATATCTCTCCCCACACCTCAGTAACATAAGTTCATCCTCTAGTCTGTGAATCTCTTTCTGTTTTATAAATAAGCTTATTTGTATTTTTTTTTAAGATTCTGCACACAAGCAATATCATATTTGCCTTTCTCTGACTTACTTCACATATGATAATTTCAAAGTTCATACAATATTGCTGAAAATGGCATCATTTCATTCTTTTTATGACTGAGAAATATGCACCATCTCTTTTTTATCCATTCATCTGTAGGTGGACATTTAGGTTGTTCCCATGTCTTGGCTATTGTAAATAGTGCTGCAATGAACCCTGGGGTGCAGGTATGCTGCCTATATACCCAGGAGTAGGATTGCTGGATCATAGGGTAGCTCTATTTTTAGTTTTTTAAAGAATCTCCATACTGTTCTCCAAAATGATTACATCAATTTACATTCCCACTACCAGAGATACTCCCTTTTCTGCACACCTTCTTCAGCATGTATTGTTTGTACAATTTTGATTCATGTAATCTTATGTTCCAAAGGAATCCTGTATCGTCTCATTAATTTTTGACTTCCAGCAAGATCGCTGTATAATGCAGATCTTGTCAAGTGACTTTGACTTCCCTAATAACAGTCTTCACAGGATTTCAATTTTGGGGTCACCTTTGTCCCCAAATTCAAAATGCTCAAGACCTCAAAATATGAGGATATTGCCACTTAAATCCTATGTTTTCCACTCCCATGTTGGTATCTATGCCCAGACTCTACTGAAATATTTCAGCACCCTTAATGTTTGCAACTTAATTTTGACTCTCAACTTTTTGATGGTCCTCCTTCTGTTTGAAGTCCTTCATCTAGCTAGTTAACTACTGTTCATGCCACTTGGGTGCCAGCTTAAATGTGATCACATATATTTTGTAGAAAAAAAATGTCAGTAAAATTTTTTTACCTTTTTACTAGTGTTTAAATTCCTTGATTGCTCAGAATTTGCACCTTCTCAGCTTCATAATATCCAAAGTCTGTCCTCTAAACTGAATTGTTTTACTCCAACTTCTGTAGTAATAATACAAGTTGATGTCTTTGCTATTCAGCATGGTAGTCTTAACACATGCACTAGTATATGTCAGTTTCTCAACAAACATGCTCCTATACCTGTATGCATTCATACATATTTATCTTTGTAGGAAATAATGGTTGCATGAATGAGATTGTATTCAGTTAGAAATAAAATGTGATATTAGAGTTATTTAGCACAGGGAGACATATGACACAAGCTTAGTGCTCCCTGGAATGTACTGTTCAAACTGTGGTTGGAGAACCACAGTTGCCTGGGGTTGTTAGAAATGCAATTTTCAGTCCCATCCCAGACTTGATGAATCAGAATCTCCATGAGTGAGCCTAGGAATCTAGGTTTCAACAAGCTATTCAGACAGCAGAAGGCATATACATCACAGGTTTCTGGAACCCACCCCAAAATGCTGATTTTGCAGGTTTAGGCTGGAGTCTGATGATTTTTCTTGGAGGTTCTCAGGGAATGTTGACGATGCTGTTTTGGGGCCCACTCTTTCTCTAGAGCAGGAAGTGTCAAACTAGTGGCAGGCCAAATCTGACCAGCTCCCTGTTTTCGTAAGTAAAAATGTGTTGGGATATAACTAGCCATTCCTTAAAGTGTGGTTTATGGCTGCTTCAGTTGCACCATGGCAGAGTTAAGTAGCTGTGACAGTGACCATCTGGCCCAGAAAGTCAAAAACATTTACCCTCTGGCCCTTCACAGAAAGTTTGTCAGATTAAAGAGCACGTTTTTTCTTGTCTTGATTTTTTTTTTTTTTCCAATTCAAGTTAAATTTAATAAGAAGGTGAAATGGGTTTTTATTAAGAGGGTAAAAGTGAAAGTAGCTCAGTGTCTGACTCTTTGCTACCCCATGGACTATACAGTTCATGGAATTCTCCAGGCCAGATTACTGGAGTGGTTAAGTCTTTCCCTTCTCAAGTGTATCTTCCCAATCCAGGGATCAAACTGAGGTCTCCCGCATTGCAGGTGCATTCTTTACCAGGTGAGCCACCAGGGAAGCCCAAGAATACTGGAGTGGGTAGCTTATCCGTTCTCCAGTGGATCTTCCCAGTCCAGGAATTGAACCTGGGTCTCCTGCATTGCAGGTGGATTCTTTACCAGCTGAGCTACCAAATTAATTACAGCTTGTATGTGTGTGTTAGTTGCTCAGTCCTGTCCACTCTTTGTGACCCCAAGGACTGTAGCCCTCCAGGCTCCTCTGCCCATGGAATTCTCCAGGCAAGAGTATTGCTTAACCAGCATTTTTTATGATATTTACCTGTTGGCATAAATGCTTTTGAATCAGTTGTCTATGGGACTATCAGATTTACAGGACTCTACTCAATGTTACAAACCATCAAAGCTTACTGTTTAATGTTGATGCTGAACTGTATACAATATCCTTTTTAAGTTAACTGAAAGAAACTCTAAATTAAAATTAAATGATATGAATACAGTATAAAGTAACATAATATAAAACTAGTACTCTGAGACTTATTTAAATGAATAACTATCAGAGTAACAGATCAATTTAAAAGATACATTTTGTTGTTGTTCTTCACCAGAAAAAGACAAATTCAATATATGTCACAAAAATGTTAACAAACAAGCTCTTTAATGACTCACATTCTAAGTACTAAAGTATAAAATAACATTCTTTTGAACCGTGGAAGACCATTAAAGTCATAAAGCTGTTAAGGTGCCATTTCTTAACCAAATAAAAACACATTACTCTCCTGCCTTTACAAATTACACTATATAGAGACTATTTCTTGAGTAAAAACATATTGAGTAGTTTTAACCAATTGTGCTTAAATAAATAAATGTTTCAAGAAACTACAACTAAATATTTAATTTTTGTGTTAAATATTTAACACATTACCTGGAAAGAACTTTCTCTTATCTCTGAAATTGGCTTATGTTTCTGATGAAGTCATGTCATTAAAAACACAGTAGCAGTTTTATTCTAGTATAAAATAATTCAACTTTAATCTTCTTTTTAATATTCCAAGGCATGAAGTGAATGATTACTTTGGGAAATTTTCTGGTTTGAACCAAAATTTTAGAAATAGCTTCATGCTTATCTATAATGAAGCTATTTTCATATTCATAAGTAAAACATAATTCAATAAGTATTATTTCAGAAACATTTCAATGTTGTCTTACCAAGTAACATAGAGATAGAGGCATTACACACACAGGTACATGTGTATGTATGAATGTACATATATAGTCGTAATTTTATACTTATTTTGCAGCTAAATTAAAAAAAACACATTTAAAATATGTGATCACATGTATGTTCCATCTTACCATAGAATGCTGTTTTTTTGTTTTGTTTTGTTTTGTTTTGTTGCTTTTGTTTGTTTTGTTTCTGTTTGAATATCCACTATGTTATTTTTAGGTATTATTACTAGGATGTGGAAAGAAGCAGGTGTGGGTTGAAGCTGAAGGGTGGTCTCTGTCCCACAATGTTTTGGGTTTAAGTATAAGACACTTTCCAAAAAATTTAAAAACTTAAAAAATCCCTGCTCCATTATATGTTTGTATATTTAAAGCAAAGCATTAGAATAACAAATATCCAAATCTTAATGTGGATCCTACAAAATTTATTTAAAATGTTTTAATTAAACAGAAAGTAATACTTCTTAATAATGAGATTCTTAAATCTGGTCATATATATATTCTATAGAAATAGACCAATGTTTGATTTTAAAATATATTAACCTTTAATTTCTTCTTTATGTCTTCAAACCAATTTCATTAGGTGTTTTTCTGCTATTTTTCCCTAGAAGTTCAGACAGTAAAGCATTTGCCTGTGATTCAGGAGACCTGGGCTTGATCCTTGAGTCAGGAAGATCCCCTGGTGAAGGGAATGGAACCCACTACAGTATTCTTGCCCTGAGAATTTCATAAACAGAAGAGCCTTGTGGGCTACAGTCCATGGGGTCACAAAGCATTGACCATGATTGTGTGACTAACACACACACACATACACATGCTATTTTTATTTATTTATTTGTATAAGTTCATATACAATACATTTTGATTATTCTTTTCAATATCACAAGCTCCCCTAATTGCCAGTTAAATTTTAACATTGATCATACTGAAATTTATCATAAAGAAATTTGAGTTTCTTCCCTATTCTTTTCTTTAATTTCTAATAATTTAACCATTAATCTTTTTCTGGGGAATACTCTTTAGCTAATTAAAACCTCCCTGCTCTCTTTCTTCATTCTCTTACAAGTTTGAAAAAAATAATTTGTAGTTAAATCTTTGCCTCAGTCTCTCCTTTTGAGAATCCCAAATTATGGCAATAGACTTGGGAGCACCCAAGGAGTTAAGGCCTCATTGCCTAAAACTCAGGTCAGCAGAGACAGATGTCAGATCCCTCCACTCCTGAACAAGGTGTCCAAGTGGCCCATCTTAACTAAACATTGCCCTAGTCAGAGTGGTATTATCTTTATTTAATTATTATTGATATTGTGTCTATAAAGTATTGCAAGTATATGTTTGCCAATTAAATATTTTCTTTTATTGCAATTTATTTCACTTTTACACTCCAGTGCATGTGTGCTGCGCTGTTCTCAGTTGCTCAGTTATATCCGACTCTTTGTGACCTCATGGACTGTCGCCCTCCAGGCTCCTCTGTCCATGGAGATTCTCCAGGCAAGAATACTGGAGAGTGTAGCCTATCCTTACTCCAAGGGAACTTTCCTACTCAGGAATAGAACAGGGATCTCCTGCATTGCAGATTCTTGACCAGCTGAGCTACCTGGCAAGCCCGCCTGTGTGCTATGTGCATCTAAGTCACTTCCCTTGTGTCTGACTCTTTGCAACACTATGGACTGTAGCCCACCTGGTGCTCAGTGCATGGGATTCCCCAGGCAAGAATTCTGGAGTGGATTTTAATGTCTTTCTCCAGAGGATCTTCTTGACTCAGGAATCGAACCTGTGTCTCTTCTGTCTCCTGCACTGGCATGCAGGTTCTTTACTACTAGTACCACCTGGGTTCCAGAACTTAATTAAAGCAAGACAATTTCCACAGAGGCATTGGGGCTTCCCTGGTGGCTCAGACAGTAAAGAATCTGCCTGCAATGCAGGAAACTGGGTTCAATTCACTGGTTGGGAAGATCCCCTGGAGAAGGAAATGGCACCCCATTCCATTATTCTTGCCTGGAGAATTCCATGGACAGAGAAATATGGCAGGCTACAGTCCATGGGGTCCCAAAGAGTCAGACATGACTAAGCAATTAAAACTTTTATTGATTATAATAATGTCCACTAACATTATCAGTAAAAACAGTTAAGATTTATAAAATGATCCTTATATGTCAGACACAGTGCTAAGAATTTTCAAAAGTATTGTAAACTAAGTATATTAGAGCATTATTCCTATTTGGGGCTACCCTTGTAGCTCAGCTGGTAAAGAATCTGCCTGTAATGTGGGAGACCTGGGTTTGATCCTGGAGCAGGAAGACATCCTGGAGAAAGGAAAGCCTACCCACTCCAGTATTCTGTCCCGGAGAATTCCGTGGACTGTATAATCCATGCGGTTTCAAAGAGTCGAACAGGACTGAGCAACTTTCACACTTATGCCCATTTTATTCATGAGGCTAAATGAGATTGTCCTGTCCCTTTAGTTGAAAATGCTTTGGATCCTGCAAAGGGACTCTTAAGCAACCTAGTTCCTGCCCATTTTCTCACTCTAGACTTCCAGCCTCCATGGAAGGTTTGTGGATACAAATTTAAAATTTTCTCCCTGTGATAAAGTTATACAGACTATTTTTGTCACTGTTGCCTTTTAAAAACAAGAACCTTTACTGATAAAGTGTCTTTGAAAGCTGGTCCTTCTTTTCAATGTGTGCTCATAAAATCAAACTCATTAATACAACCTTTGAAACATCTCAAAACATCTCAAATCTGTATTTCAAAATGTGAATTTAACTGCTAAATTTTCCATTTCCAGCTTTCAGATACTTGGGTAGGGCAAACATTTATTTGGAACAAATAGATTTCTAAGCCAGCCTTGATGAAATGGAAATTACAGTGCATCTCTAAATTTAAGACATTTCTGCACTAAACATTTATACATGGAATAGCTGAACAATTCTTTATGCTGAGTCTTCATGTTAAGTGTAAAAAAAAAATGGGGGATACATAGGCATGGATTCATAAATTTTCAAGAGGGAAGCAACAAATGCATGGTTACATCTGATGGAACCAGAATATATTGTTTGAATGGACTTTATGCAAGTTGGAGAGGAGAGAGGAGATATCCCAAAGCTTATCCATCTAAATCACATAGCCTTAGTAAATAACAAAAGGAAAGAAGCAACCACTGCATCTTCACAAAAGATTTATGCTCAAATGCCTACAACCGAAGGCATCCCTTCTTAAGGGAAATATCACACTCCTTGGATTATGATCCTGCCCTGTCCATGCTGTGCTCCAATTTATCTTGTCAGGTATGCATCTGTTGCTAATGTCATTAGGGTCTTTGGTTTCCAAGTAAACACCCTCTGCATCCTCCTAGTTTCACTACTCTATGGCTAAACAGACTAGGTCTTTAAAGGTATGAGAAATAGGAGTATTAAAATTTCAATGATGCTCTGCTAAAACAATTAGATGTACTTTGTTCAAGGTTATAGTCAGAGACCTAGACACCTTAATTAGTCATTTTTGCTATACTATTCTGATACCATCTTGCATGCAAAATTTAATTGTATGAATTATGTCATAAGAATCTTCTTTTGCAGGATTCTTACTATAATTATTAGGGTTTATATATCCCATCTCTCATACTAGGGCTTCGCCTAGCAAACTATTGGGTTCTTGTTCAATGACCAGAGCATTATTTAGTCATAACCCTACCCAATATCCCTGCTCCTGTTTTGTTTCTTGTTTGTTTTCTTTTGAGTAGGCAAAAAGCTCCTTTACCATTAATCTCTCTTTTTATGATTTATAACTTATCTATTAAGACTTCCAGATGTAGCTATATTTTCTCCAATTTATTGATACTTGTTAATAGTAGCACAATTTAATAAAAGGATGGTGTTAATAAACAGTGAAGTGTCTAAATTTTATCCATTTTGGAAGCTGAATTAGCACATTGCGATAGCAGACTGTCATGTATTCAGGCAGAGGCAGAAAAATTCTAGGTTAAGGATAAAGGAAAGTTTATTGCTCACAGCAATAACAGTAGCCAAAATATCATCACTAGCTTACACTGCTTCTTCAAGTCCTAAAACCCAAAAGGGAACATGGAGGAATCAGGTGACATCTGGTCATGCAGTGGAAATGTGTTTCAGGAAAGGAAATCTGAGTTTAGGAATCCAAGTATTTTATAACAGATAAAAATTCTACTCATCTGTATTGGCAGATACTATCTTATGTTGAACATACTTGTTTTTTCTTCTAGAGGAAGGCACTGCTTTTATCTTCCAAGGATGACAGCTTACATGTCATTTGCGCTAGATCAATATCCAACTTTATCTTCCAAGGTTCTGAACACTACAAACATCCTAAAAAAATAATCTAGAACAAAAGTAGTGCTTTTTCTCAGAAGACATGCATACATGGGAGACTACTATGGAGAATTTCCTACCAAAAATTCCACCATGCATTTCTACACTGTCTTAGCTTCTGGCAGATTTCCTTGTGTGTGTATACTCCATGAGACATTCTGATTAATCTGACCAACAGCCTGGAACTAAATCCATTTAATCTATCTCCTTCAGCATTTAGTTAAAGTTACTAAGAAAAGGACTTTAAATAGAAGGATGAGGCTATCCTGCTGTATTGACCTCAATCATGTTTCCCAGGGCTATAAAACCAATCAGGTGAACAATCTCATAAACTCTCAGGGACTCTCTGGCAAAACCAGGTAGCTTTCTCCTTAAGTTTCTGTGTTGACCTTTCTCCTAGACCAAAGGCATTAATCCAGGTACAATAATATGTAATAGTGATTGCACCAATTCTGCCTTGGTTCCTCAAGGACAACATCTAGCGAGATCCAAATCCTTACAATAACACTGGCCAATAATTTGAGGCTGATATAACTCCTTTCAGACCAAGGTGGTGTTACAAATCACCTTAGCTAAAATCAAGGACACATTTCACAGCACCTTTTCTAATTGGCTTTTTACCATTGTAGAGATAACATCTGCTTAAATAATGAGTCAGTTATATCTCCAAGAAGCTTCTCCAGTTAGCCAAGCCTTATTTTGAAGGTTTATCCACATAACTTTCCAGTGTGATGTGATTTACTGATAGCTTTCTTAAACCCTTCATGGTGTCTCATGACCACCACTGGGGTGCACATTTCTCTGTTTTCAAGGAAGTGAGTTAATGCTTGGCTTTGACACAAAATAGTACATCCCTGATTGCATACATGTTGCCCCAGACATATTTGTTTAAAACCATCACCCTTTTTCAAGTGGAACCTATATCAGTGAAGGGGCCTAGGTTATCTGTGATTCCATTTGGCCTCTTAGCTGATAAGCTTGGATTTCCAAATTCTCTTTAAAAAATTAAGTCTAGGACTTCCCAGGAAGTCCATTGTTGAGATTCCATACTCCCAATGCAAGGAACATGAGCTAAGATTCTACATGCCACAGTTTAGTTCAGTTCATTTCAGTCGCTCAGTCGTGTCCGACTCTTTGCAACCCCATGAATCACAGCAGGCCAGGCAGGCCTCCCTGTCCATCATCATCTCCTGGAGTTCACTCAGACTCACGTCCATCAAGTCAGTGATGCCATCCAGCCATCTCATCCTCCGTCGTCCCCTTCTCCTCCTGCCCCCAATCCCTCCCAGCATCAGAGTCTTTTCCAATGAGTCAACTCTTCGCATGAGGTGGCCAAAGTACTGGAGTTTCAGCTTCAGCATCATTCCTTCCAAAGAAATCCCAGCTGATCTCCTTCAGAATGGACTGGTTGGATCTCCTTGCAGTCCAAGGGACTCTCAAGAGTCTTCTACAACACCACAGTTCAAAAGCATAGATTCTTTGGTGCTCTGCCTTCTTCACAGTCCAAATCTCACATCCATACATGACCACAGGAAAAACCATAACCTTAACTAGATGGACCTTAGTTGGCAAAGTAATGTCTCTGCTTTTGAATATGCTATCTAGGTTGGTCATAACTTTTCTTCCAAGGAGTAAGTGTCTTTTAATTTCATGGCTGCAGTCACCATCTGCAGTGATTTTGGAGCCCAAAAAAATAAAGTCTGACACTGTTTCCGCTGTTTCCCCATCTATTTCCCATCACAGCCAATAAATAAACAAATAAATAAAAACAAAGAAATTAAATCTAGTCCTTGATTTTGGAGAGACAATCTGAGGACAGATAGCGTAATCTATCCTGTTTGTCCATGATACCATGGAGTGGTAGCCATCCACCCCATGAAATTGTTGAGTGACAGCTGTGGGAATGAGCACAGAAAGAACATCTAAGGTTTTAACAGTTGGTGCTAGAATATTGGTCATTCTTTGCTCTTTCTCACAGCCTCCTCAGTAAGATTATAGAGAACAGAGATCAACTTTTGATCAGTATTCTTTGGTGAATGATGGAAAATCCAGCAGTCAGTCGACTTTAAGCTGCTTAGAACTATTTGGGAGAGCCATATCAGAAGGTATCCTTCATGAAGAAGCATTCAGGAGTGAGTCTAAATGGCACTGAAAAATAATGACCCTCTTTTTTGTATATTGTCCAGACTCAAGGTGTTCCCTCCCAAAATGAGAGGGCTAGCTCTTCTTACATTACCAGAAATCAGTGTGTCACTTTCTGATAGCTCGACCTTCCCTGCTCACACCCAGCTCTTTATTTTGAAAGAGTTAGAGGCAAAAAAGATAACACTAACAGAGACTGATCATGTCTCAGTTTGACCAACACTGGGAATTGAGTTGCTTTTGGTGACCAGGGTACTAAATCAAATTATTATTACCATTATGATTATCAGAATATAATTTGAATCCCCTAGACCTCCCTTTGGACAAGTCATCACTCAGAGTTACTGCTAAGAAAAAAAGAAAGTATTTTGCCATGATGAGATCCCCAAATTTCAAAATAAATTTATAACCCCACAACTCTTTTATTCTGGTCATAATCCATGAATTTACTAAACAGAGGCAATCACTTTCTGGAGATAGCACCCTCATTGACTAAAATGCATTAAAAAGGGGTGTGTATTAATTGCATTAAAAAGGGGTGTGTATTAATAGCATCTAAAGGAGGAAAACTTAGAAATATTTTAAGGTCAAATTCTGGGGAAGATGCCTTATGTTTACTAAACTCTATGGATGGTTCACCTTCAGCTCATTATTCAGTGGCTTTTGTGATGAAAGGCACACCACTGCCAGACTGTAAATAGCACAGTAGTCTGAAAACATGGCACATATTAGTTTGCTACACATAGTTACAATTTTAGAATCAACTGACTGGACTAGAGCATCAGTGTTTAAACTAAAATAATGTCAACAACATTGAAGCCCCATAATTAGCCTCAAGGAAAGAATAAAAGCTAGATATAGGAAACTGCAAGAAATAGCCAAAGGCCATGCCTCTTGCAAAGTGGGCGTTTACATCATGAGAAAAATGTGTCAACTTGTGGCAAGAGTCACAGTTTAGCATGAAAAGCAATGTCTGCATCATAAAGTGAAATGAAAGTGTTAGTCACTCAGTTGCATGACTCCTTGCACCCCCATGGACTGTAGCATGCCAGGCTCCTCCGTCCACGGAATTCTCCAGGCAAGGAAACTGAAGTGGGTTGCCATGCCATTCTCCAGGGGGTCTTCCCGACCCAGTGATCAAACCCAGGTATCCCACTTTGCAAGCAGATTCTTTACTGTCTGAGCCACCAAGGAAGCCTTTCCACATCGTAAATATGGGGGGATTCACTTCGCTTCCAGTACCTTATAGTGGGGTTCTTATCATGGCATAAATAATGATGGGTACAATTTGCATTAATGCCTGGATAATGAATCAGTGACATTCTAGGAAGAGGTGGCCCAATTAAAAGTAAAATTTTAAGCCTTTTCATCAGAGAATGTTCTTTACTTGGATGTACACATGAAGATTATCTTTTATCTGTGAGTTGGTGGCTTTCTGAGGGGCAGGACAAACACCTAGATCATTGACAAAAGCCCAAGAGATACTAAAAGATATATTCAGTTTCAAAGCCCCATTGCTCTCCTGGTCAGACACCCAAAGTTTGTGCTATTTTGATTTCCTTAGTCTTGACTCATAGAGTGGCAGGAATTTTTTTTAAGGTCAATTTAATCTTGGGAATTTGTTGCATGATTGTCATGGTAACAACTCTTAATATTCTCCCTGACTTAAAATAAAGGGTAGCAGAGTTTTCCAAGATGATAAGACTCACTAGTGTAGGAAAGAACTTTTCTGAATTACTTTGTGTTGGTATCTCATTGTCTAGTACCTGTGTGATGCCAACAAACAGATGAATGGATTAACAAAGTGATGTGTCCCTAACAGTAAAATGCTATTTCACAATTAGAAATCTTGAATATTTGATACATGCTACAAGCTGAATACACCTCAAAATATTTATGTTGAGTGAAAGATGGCAGGCCCAAAAGGCTTGTACTATATGATTGTACTTAAATAAAAGTAATTAGTTACTTAGAATATTTAAATTAAATAAAATGCAAACTGGCCTATAGTAACAGAAAGATCCTCTGGGGTTTCCTGGCAACAGGGAGTAAAGAGATGGGAGAGATTACAAAGAGGCTTGAGGAAACAGGGTTGATGATGTTTTCATTATATTGACTGTGGTGATTATTTCACATGTATTCGTATGTCACGACTTATCACTTATACAGTTCAAATATGTGCAATGAACAAATATTGTATATTAATACACATATATGGATATCTAGGAAAATGGTGTAGTTGATCTTATTTTGCAAAATAGAAATAGAGACATAGATGTAGAGAACAAACCTGAGCACCATGGAGTGGGGGGAGGAGATATGGGATGAATTGGAAGATTGGGATTGATGTATATACACTATTGATATTATGTATAAAATATATAACTAATGAGAACCTACCGTATAGCTCAGGGAACTCTATTCAATTCT
The DNA here is from genome assembly GCF_023091745.1 of Budorcas taxicolor. Lineage (NCBI taxonomy): Eukaryota > Metazoa > Chordata > Mammalia > Artiodactyla > Bovidae > Budorcas > Budorcas taxicolor. The sequence continues at coordinate 38,279,639 of NC_068926.1, forward strand.
CTGTAGTGACCTAAATGAGAAGGAAATCCAAAGGAGAGCGGATATAGGCATACATATAGCTTATTCACTTTGCAGTACAGTAGGAACTAACGCAACACTATAAAGCAAGTATACGCCAATAACAATCAATTTAAAAACATGTGCAGTGTGTTATGTGTCAAATATACTGAAATAAAGCTTTTTTTTTTTTTTTTAAGTTACTGAGAGGGCAATAAAGAAAACGATATGGTGAAGAGAATTTAGAAAGAGCTCCATAAACAGCTAAGTGAAAAAAAAAACAAAAGACACATTCACACATACAATTCCAACTACTGCTCTGACAAATTCAGTTTTAAAAACTAGCTTTTAGTCAGAGACCTTGAAAAATATAGCATCAGTCCAAGGGATTTTAAAAATCAATAAAGCTTATTGTGATCAAAGACACAGATCTTTACTCAATAAGGATTAAAATTTTAAAAAATATGAATATATGTTAGGATCATATCAGAACTTCCAAAAGCTCACATTTACCTATTCATGATTATCTTCACATCATATATTTTGTATGTGTGTGTGGTGGTGGAGGGGTACTAGTGTGTTTATCCATATATAGATCTATCATCTTTCTAGCTATCTTTATGTTTAAAGGTTAGAATCACAGGAAACAGACTGTGAAATGTAGATATGTATGTCTCTTCAGGCAAAGACTATTCCTGAAGAAGGAGTCACTGTCTGAATCTGGGGAGTGAGTATGCTAGTCCTGGAATGAGAAGCTTGGTGTCTGAGGCAACCACTAAGTCCATGCCTTATGTGGATGCACTGACTCATATAATAAATTCACCCATCTGTGCACAGTTCAAAGATCCTGGATGGTCTGTTTTCCTGGGGAAACAGATGAAGCTTTTGGTGGAATGAGCTGCAGAGTCTGCCATTGTATTTAATCTCAATATGAAGTTGACATTCACTTCTCTTCCCCTTTTAATACCCTTGTCTGCTTGTACAGGTGGCTGTGGCAGACATGAATATGCAACTATTCAGGCCTCTTTTTAAGAGCACCCACTATAAGTCAGGTAGTTGCCTGACAGCTGGCAGTTGCTACACCTTTAGTTTCATTCCAGCAGCCTTGCTGAGGCCACTCTCTCTGTACTCCTTCTTCACATAATTTAACACAGTTCGAGCACTAGATCTGAGTGGAGACTCCACACAAAGGTTCTCGTGTGCTGGAGCTTCCCATCAATCTACCTGTGTCTTTTTGGAGCTCTACTGCTATTTGAAGCCCTTACCAAACAATCTTCCTTTCTTTCCCCTCTTCTGTCACATCTGTCAGACCTGCACCATAGCATTAAGGTTTTCCCTGATTCTTCCTCCCTTTACCCTTTATATTACAGAAATATCCCTAACCTTCTGCCCAAAGTGTCTGGCTATTAAATTCATTATTATTGTTTGCCTCTTCAAAAATTCAAATGATCGCATAGCTTACCTGGTCTTGCGGTGATGCAAGATACTTAACCCTGAGGATTCTGAACCTGTAGCTGTCATTTCCTTCCTATAGTTATTGCATGTGTCTATTGATTGTTGAGTTGGCACAGGGGAATAACAATAATCCCCCAATTAATCACCTAAATTCCTAAAGTATTTTTCCTTGCTTTTTATTATGGAATAGATGCCCTATCTCCTATAGATGATCAGAGAAAATAATTCCTGTCTGGTTATAGATTTCTTTTCATTTCATTCTCATCTTCTGGCATCACTGAGGATCCCAAAGTGAGTCCATGAAGTTGCTCAGTTGTGTCCGACTCTTTGCGACCCCATGGACTGTAGCCCACCAGGCTCCTCCATCCGTGGGATTTTCTAGGCAAGAATATTGGAGTGGGTTGCCATTTCCTTCTCCAGGGGATCTTCCCAACCCCCGGATCAAACCCAGGTCTCCTGCTTTGTGGGCAGACGCTTTACCATCTGAGCCACCAGGGATAAAACCTAAAACATAATGGGATCCTTGTTGTCTCTGGTGATAGTAATATTCTCTCTGGAAACAGTACCCATAGATATGAGAGTTCCAGAGTTGCAGAAATGTGTTGTTGCTGTTCATTCTCTAAGTTGTATCCAACTCTTTGTGTCTCCATGGACTGCATCATGCCCATCCTTCACTAGCTCCCAGAGTTTGCTCAAGGTCAGTGATGCTATCTAACCACCTCACCCTCTGCCCCCTCCTCCTCCTTTTGCCTTCAATCTTTCCCAGCATCAGGGTCTTTTCCAATCAGTCAGCTCTTCCTTTCAGGGGGCCAAAATATCAGAGTTTCAACATCAGTCGGTCCAATGAATATTGAGGATTGATTTCCTTTAGGATTGGCTGATTTTATCTCCTTGAAGTTCAAGGGACTCTCAAGCGTCTTCTCCAGCAACACAATTGGAAAGCATCAATTCTTTGTCACTCAGCCTTCTTATGGCCTAACTCTCACATACATACATAACTACTGGAAAAACCATAACTTTAACTATAGAAATCAAGACACAAACTACCCAAGTCGTTCACTGACAATGAAGGTAAGTGAATTTAGTTTTATTTCTATTTTTTGAGTCCTTGAATCATATGTTTTTACCAGTTAGAGACACAACATTATATAATATTCGTTCATCAAGTTGTCAGCTCCATCACTGACAATGGCATCCTAACTATAGAGGCTATACTTTCCAAGCTGAAGCTTCAGCTCTCCCTTTGAAAGCTTCTGCATCATTCTATTTATTGGAAATTTCTGGGTGATGTAGTAGATAATAGGACAAGTCAGTTCCATGATCTTGTGGACAACATCACAATTCAGTTTTAGAAGTGTGAATCCTTCGGTGTTGTAATATTTTTGACGATTACAAATCAGGATCCTATGCTCTATAGACTCTTAAACTGTAGTGGTCTCTGAGATTCCATGATCAAAAAAGGCATACCCATATACATAATAGATATTGTCCAGAAAATACCTGAGAAATCTCCCTGAGAAATGTGTACACAGGTCAAGATGCAACAGTTAGAACTGGACATGGAACAACAAACTGGTTCCAAATTGGGAAAGGAGTATATCAAGGCTGTATATTGTGACCCTGCTTATTTAACTTATGTGCAAAATACATCATGCCAAATGCCAGGCTGGATGAAGCCCAAGCTGAAATGAAGATTGCCAGGAGAAATATCAATAACCTTAGATATGCAGAGGAGATCACCTTTATGGGAGAAAGAGAAGAGGAACTAAAGAGCCTCTTGATGAAATTGAAAGAGGAGAGTGAAAAAGTTGGCTTAAAACTCAACATTCAGAAAACTAAGATCATGGCATCTGGTCCCATCACTTCAAGGCAAATAGATGGAGAAACAAAGGAAACAGTGAGAGACTTCATTTTCTTGGGCTCCAAAGTCACTGCAGATGGTGACTGCAGCCATGAAATTAAAAGACACTTGCTCCTTGGAAGAAAAACTATGACCAACCTAGACAGCATATTAAAAAGGATTCATGTTGATGTATGGCAAAACCAATACAATATTGTAAACTAATTAACCTCCAATTAAAATAAATAAATTTATATGAAAAAGACAAAGGCAGAGACATTACTCTGCCAATACATGTCTGTCTAGTCAAAGCTATGTTTTTTCCAGTAGTCATGTATGGATGTGAGAATTGGACTATAAAGAAAGCTGTTCAGTTCAGTTCAGTCGCTCAGTCATGTCTGACTCTTTGTGATCCCATGAATCGCAGCATGCCAGGCCTCCCTGTCCATCATCAACTCCCAGAGTTCACTCAAACTCATGTCCATCAAGTCGGTGATGCCATCCAGCCATCTCATCCTCTGTTGTCCCCTTCTCCTCCTGCCCACAATCCCTCCTAGCATCAGAGTTTTTTCCAATGAGCCAACTCTTCACATCAGGTGGCCAAAGTATTGGAGTTTCAGCTTTAGCATCAGTGCTTCCAAAGAACACTCAGGACTGATCTCCTTTAGAATGGACTGGTTGGATCTCCTTGCAGTACAAGGGACTCTCAAGAGTCTTCTGCAACACCACAGTTCAAAAGCATCAATTTTTCACTACTCAGCCTTCTTCACAGTCCAACTCTCACATCCATACATGATTACTGGAAAAACCATAGCCTTGACTAGATGGACTTTGTTGGCAAATTTGATATCTCTGCTTTTGAATATGCTATCTAGGTTGGTCATAACTTTTCTTCCAAGGAGTAAGCATCTTTTAATTTCATGGGAGCAGTCACCATCTGCAGTGATTTTGGAGCTCCCCCCCCCCCCCCCCAAATAAAATCTGCCACTGTTTCCACTGTTTCCCCATATATTTCCCATGAATTGATGGGACCAGATGCCATGATCTTATCTGAGCACCAAACAGTTGATACTTTTGAACTGTGGTGTTGGAGAAGACTCTTGAGAGGCCCTTGGATAGCAAAGAGATCCAACCAATCAATCCTAAAGGAAATCAGTCCTGAATAGTCATTGGAAGGACTGAGGCTGAAGCTAAAACTGCAATACTTTAGCCACCTGATACAAAGAACTTACTCACTGGAAAAGACCCTGATGCTGGGAAAGAAAGGGACAACAGAGGATGAGAAGGTTGGATGGCATCACCGACTCAACTGACATGAGTCTGAGCAAGCTCCAGGAGCTGGTAATGGACAGGGAAGCCTGGTATGCTGCATTCCATGGGATTGCAAAGAATCAGACGTGACTGAGTGACTGAACAGAACTGAACTGAGAAAATCCCTGCCCCTGTTAGAGGTGAATGGGTCCAGTGCAATAACTTGTCACCATGTTTGCTTCATTCATAACCCAAGGTGTCTACACTGGGCATGGCAAATGAAAGAGACTGGCTGATGTCAATTTTTAAGTCATTCAATCCACTTGTGTTTTGTTTTTAATCTATGACCTCTGATAGGCTTTAGTATGCAATATCAGACCAAAGATCTTCACAATTTATGTGCACTCCTGAAAGTCTCTGCACACACTTTTTCTATGGAACTCCTTGTCTTTTATCTTCCACTCCTTGCTAGATGCCCCCATGGTTCTATATAAATTCTAATCATGTACCACTTTTCTTTCCACACAGAGTAAAGGATCAGTTACATGATCTTCAATTCTAATCAGTATATTCAGCCTACACCCAAATGCCCAACCAACTTATCTCAGATCCAGGCCTGCTGCTATTGGTCTTTACTGCCTGGTATTAATTCTGCCTCTCCCACCCACCATGTAACTATAGGTGTGAGCTGAATAAGTGTTAAACTTTTTAAAATATTTTGTTAAACTTTTTTTAAAATGATGAGACACATAAGATTCATTAACTTGATAACTTATTCCTTATTTCAGTTCCAACATGTTCCAGACAACTAGAACAATTACAAAATTTCATTGCTTCAGTGGGTCTTGAATTTTTGTAGGCTTTATCACCTGTCCTTAGGAGTGTTGTGTCTTCCCAAGACCTTCAGTATTCTTGTACATTCATGTGATTTAATTAATTTGATTCCATCAACAGAAAGAAATAATGTAATATTAACCAAAAAAGTGTACAGATACTATAGGTACTTTTGACCTACATTATGACAGTCAGCAAGAAAGTTAATATTTAATACATTTAATATAACTCTGGGACAAAGTGAAATATATCCTGTTGTTTAAACTACATCAGCAATAACTGCTTCTCATCTGTTTCTTCATAGCAATAGAAAAAAATCAAAATCAAAAGTCGGATACCACATGCCCGGGATCATGTTAATATGCTGTAGCAAAGATATATTTGACTACTGCTTGACTGAGTTTTCAGTAGTCAACTTCATTTTTCAGGGTCCATAGAACTACTTCAGTAACCGTATTAGTGAATCAAAGAGGGACATGATGAGGATCAATATTACTTAACACTTTAGATCTTCAAGAATGGCTTTGATTTCTGACATTTCCCTGAAGATGCAGCATTGCTTTTACTTTATTATATTCACAGAATAAGGGCCAGATTCAACAGCTTATATTTGAATTTCCCAAATATGATAGCTCTTACTTCATAGGCGAATGTTGGTATTCTTAAAGTCACCAAATACCTTTATATAATTATTAATTGTGAGATCATGGAAATCACTACTGTGTGGTCCATGGAGAGTGGATCTGCTATGAGGTAGATCTGGGCCAGTGCACTGTATTTCTTTATTATCCATTTTATTTGAACTATTCAGACCTACAATTATCTAAAAAGTATCTAACAAATTTTGTCTGAATTCCTGAACACAAGGAAATACCATTAAACAACAGTAGGTTGAACTGCCTAGGTCCACTTATATACAACCTCTTCCAGTAAATACATACTATAGTACTACACAATGTGCAAGGGGTTGAATCGGCAGTTTCAGAATTGCAGATACAGGAGGAAATTAGAATACAGGGGAACAGAGCATACAGAGGCTCAAATAAAAATTATATTGGAGTTTTGTACAGAGGGTTGGCACCCCCTAACTCATGTGATGTTCAAAACTCAACTAATATTCAAACAACCGTCTCAGCATAAAAAAGTCAGTTGCACTCTCTGTACAATGAGTTTTAGACTCACATGAGTCCTTAGTTAAAACTCAGCTTCATATGCAGGATTCCTAGAGATACAAGCATTTCATTCATCTAAAAAGTGCCTACACCAATCTTTGAAAAGTCTAAAAAATAAAGTTTGCAATGGAAGATAGTTTTGATTGGTGTGCACCCTTTTCCTCTAGGTAGCTCTGAGAAGAAGGAAATGTATTATTTTCCCAGCGGGACTTAGAGAAACATTTGTTAAGCAGAAAGTATATGATTTTTACTCTATAATGTATTATAGTATGAAAAAAGCTCATTTTCATATGTAGAAGTGGAGACTAAAGAGAACTTGTTTTGAACAGATTGTCTCAGCTGGTAATAGTAAAACTGAGTTTCAAAATTCTGAGGCTTATGACTTAAATTGCATATTCTTGGTGTGCCATACTCTTTGCCAGAAAACTATTTTTACAAGACCTTCACAAATAAGATGACTATAAAAGTGCCTTGCATTTCCAAGTACAAATGTTGGGTTGGATCTCTGTTCTGGAGTTGTTGAAATGTCTAGTACCTCCCTTTCCTCAGTACACAGTTATCAGAATAAATGACTATATGCCTCATTGGGAAAAAAGCATTGATGATCATTAACATATAAACTTGCTGTGGGGTTGAAGGTACTTTCTCATGGGAAACTTCCCTGTCCTACAGTAAATGGGTTCTGGATTTTAAAAGTGACACATGTTTGGAAACTGTGCTGGAAATTATAATGTTTTAATGGCTTGGCAGGCCTTCCCATTCTAATCATCCATGCTTCATTTCTTTTGATTGCATAAATGGAGAGATACTTTTAAACATTGTCTGTATATCTTGCCCTTATGGATGCTGTGTGCACTATTATATATAGTGAACTAGAACACTATTTTTTTTTAACTATCCATCTTCTTTGAAATATTCAAATATTATAGATAGAGCACGTAGCATCCTTAAGGACAAGATTTATGGGCAATGTTCTATAGTAAAAAAATTTCCATAGTTATATCTGGCTTCTGTTTCCACTCTATTTTTTCTACTCATTTCAATAATTATGCCCATCATTTTTCTTTTAATAGATGAGTACTTCTGAGATCTTATTATCTTCATTGCTCAAAAGCAACTACCATCATCTGTAATCTATATAGGAAGTTGTCATTGATCCAATAAAGCTGCTGAACATTTCACAGTGCTTTTCCTGTTATGATGGTAAATGTGGCCTTTTGGTGGAAAATAGTCAACTGGTAAATTGTCCAGTCTTACATAGTATATCCACAACAGTCTGTCAGGTTCACTGGGCCTTTGGATCTTTGTCTCCAACTTTCCAACATGGAAGTTCTGGCATTTCTACCTCACATTTCCTGGGCCATTTCTTTCCCCAAACTTCCAAAGCCACCCAGGAATTAGTGCTGTACTCTAAGGTTTTTGTCTGGGTATGAAATCTATAATCAGGAAGAGTGCTTTTACACTAATAGATTATTTTAAAATTAATTTTAATTGGAATATGTTGCTTTACAGTGCTGTGTTAGTTTCTACTATACAGTAGTGAATCAGCTATATGTATACACATAAACTTCTTTTTAGGATTTCCTTCCATTTTACGTTAGCCTAGAGCACTAAGTTCCCTGAGCTATACAGTAGATTCTCATTAGTTATCATTTTTATACACAGAATCAATAATGTATATGCATCAGTCTCAATCTTCCAATTCATCCCACCGCCCGCTTCCTCCTTGGTGTCCATATATATTTTTTCTAGCATCTGTGTCTCTATTTCTGTTTTGGAAATAAGATCATCTATACCATTTTTCTAGATTCCACATATATGCATTAATATACAATATTTGTTCTTCTCTTTCCTATTCCACTTTGTATGACAATCTCTAGGTCTCTCTATGTTTCTAAAAATGGCAGTTTTGTTTCTTTTCATGGCTGAGTAATATTCCATCATGTATATGTACATTTTCTTTATCCATTTATCCATCATTGGACACTAAGTTTGCTTCCAAGTCATGGCTATTGTAAATGTTATTATTCAGCTTCATATCAAGCTATTCTTGATCTAGTGTCCTTAGGACCCAGTCCCATGAACATGCTCCTAGTTCCTGACACTACACATAGCTTAGATCCTACATTTTCACTGAGATATAATCCCTTTCATCTCTCAGTAGAAGCACTTATTAGTAGCATCCTCCTAGATAGTATATAATGAGGCTTATCTTTATTTAAAGATCTAATGGTCTTGTGGAAGATTGAGATACATGACAAGGAGGAACATGTTGTCTTATAAAGTAGAAGTTTGTTAACAGCTTCAAATAAAGGACAAGCACTACCCTTTAATACTAAGGGCCATATTTGTTGACTCAGAGGATTAAAGAATAAACAAACAAACAAGAAACGAACAAGAGATTCTGGATTTCTGACACCTATGCAGATAACACCAGTTATCTCCACCTATGCTTTATCATCCCCTCCTTTTTTTTCCAATCATGGTCTTGCCCTTAGCATAGCATTCTGGATTGAGAATTTACATTTTCTGTATCTCAGTTATCCCTATAATTAATCTGCAGACTTGAATTTTAGCTTTTCTGCCCTCTGGATGTAGAAGATGCTTGCATTCATATATTTATGTGCTATGTTACTTTAAGTTAGTAATTAATTTAAGCCTTTTGTTGTTCTCTTTTTCCCTGATGTATTAATGACCTTAGTCGCAGCTATCCCACTTCACAGTTCTTATAATTACTAGTTCTAAATTTCTAAAAAGACTGAGATTTGAGACATTTCACCAACCACTGCTCCACACTCCCCCAACTGAATCCCTTCCCAGTTTATTATCATGGAAATTTTAATAATGGCATCATTACTACATATCAGGGACTCTCAGCACCCCATGTACCACCAGTGATGGGGTTCTCTTTGCCAACTGGCTAGCAAATGCTTTGATTCCAAAAATTTCATTTCAGCATCTGTTTTTTTGGACCATGATTTGCGCCAACTGACATAGATAAGGTTCCCTGGGAAGCAGTCCCTGAGACAGTTATTCAAATGAAAGCAGTTTACTGAGATGAATTCACTGAAGAACACCTGTCCATGAGTGAGAAAAGTAAGACTGGGCAGAGATCACTGGCATGACCCTTCAGACAGAGTTGCCAGCTGCTAAGTCACTTTGGTTGTGTCTGACTCTGTGTGACACCATAGACGGCAGCCCACCAGGCTCCCCCATCCCTGGGATTCTCCAGGCAAGAACACTGGAGTGGGTTGCCATTTCCTTCTCCAATGCATGAAAGTGAAAAGTGAAAGTGAAGTCGCTCAGTCGTGTCCAACTGTTCGCGACCCCATGGACTGCAGCCTACCAGGCTCCCCCGTCCATGGGATTTTCCAGGCAAGAGTACTGGAGTGGGGTGCCATTGCCTTAACAATAAAAATAGAGGATGTTCAGTTAAATTTTAATTTCTGTTAGATAATACATACATTTTTGCTGTATGTCTATATTTTGGTATACTTCAGTGTAAGTATGCCACAATGTTACAGGGAACACACTTATGCCAATAAAGTATTAATTGTTTACCTGCAATTCAAATTTAACTGGATATTTTTTTTTTTTAATGATACTATCTTCATAGCTGTCATGAATTGAGACAACAGATCTGGCCTATTTTCTCTCCATCTTGAAAAGTGTTTAGATGCAAGCTGCCGTGTAAAGAGAGAGCAAACTTATATGAGACAGACTTCTTTGGCCAAAGGCAATTCTTGGAGGTGATGTTAACTGTGAATTGCTAGCCACTATGATTCCTGAGGACATAAATCCTTCTGTTTTGGACAGAGCAACTGGGTAGTTGTCCACAGTCTTCATGATTATGTGTGTGTTAATGAGTGATGGATGGGAAAGGAGAAAATGGTCAGGAACTATTTCATTATTTTATCTGGGCAGTATTCACATCATTGATCTCCACATTTTACAGTATACAGTACATTTATAATATAGTGTAGAATAAAACATGCAGGCTGGAGCTCAGGCTTTGTTCAGAACTCTTGGCTTCACCAGACCTATGCATTTTACTCAGGTTAACACATTCCTGTTAACTGTGGACTTAAAACTGTGGAACTGGAACACAAGTCAGTTTACTAGACTTTTCTAGAAGTCATACAAACAGACTCCTAGACCAGTCATACAACTACATGCGATAACTTCAATATCTAAAGCATAGCAGATATTATTTTTATTCCCCATCTAAAGCATCTGAAAGTTATTAGAAAGGTATAACTCAAAAGGTATAACTTAAAGATCATTGCCTATGCTGTCATTATATAAAAATATACTTAAGCAACCAGACTAAAAGGTGTTACTATAATCTGCATTAGTTCTATTACACAGGCGTTACAAATGGAAAAGCACAGTTGCTGCCTGGATAAGAAAAGAAGGACTGGGATAGAAATAGAGTATTATTTCATAACAAAGTAAATATATTAGTTTTCTAATCATTGCAGCTCAGTGAAGCACATTTAGAAAGGGTTTGATGTAGAATATTCTGTGGGATTGATAAACCTAAAGTGGTTAGAAATTTTAGGAGTAAAAATATGTCAAGCATACCTTACATCATATACAGCATGGTGACTAGAGTTAATATATTACATTATATATTTTTAAGTGACAAAGAGGGTTGACCAGAAGTGAACTACTGATGTATAGTGCATGGAACTTGAAAAAAAAATACTAAATGAGAAGCCAGACACAAAAGGCCACATATTGTATTATTTTGTTCCTATGAACCATTCAAAATAGGTCAGTCTATGAAGAGACAAAGTAGATGAATGGTTGTCAGGGGTTGAGGGGATGTAGAAATGCAAAATTATACCAGTGAGTGCAGGATTTCTTTTGAGAGGGACAAAAATACTATAAATTTAAAAAATGAAGATGCTTGCACACCATGGTGAATACACTAAAAACACTGAACTGTACACTCTAACAGCAGGAATCTTTGGTATGTGATTTTTGTTCTCAATAAAGCTTTTAAATAAAATAACTCATCAAAGAAGAAAAATTTGCTACTCTTTGTGGTAATGGATGTCAATTAGTCACAGTGATGATCATTTTGTAGTACATACATATATTAGAACACTATATTGCACACATGAAATTAATACAATGTTATGCCAATTATTTTACAGCTAACAAAAAAGAAAAAAGAAAAGAAGAAGTTTAAAAACAATAATATTTGTTCATTTGGAAAACTCAGCAGTGGTAACAGTTCTGGAAAAGGTCAATTTTCATTCCAATCCCAAAGAAAGTCAATGCCAAAGAAGGCTCAAACTACCGCACAATTGCACTCATATCACACACTAGTAAAGTAATGCTCAAAATTCTTCAAGCCAGGCTTCAGCAGTACGTGAACCGTGAACTTCCAGATATTCAAGCTGGTTTTAAAATAGGCAGAGGAACCAGAGATCAAATTGCCAACATTCGCTGGATCATGGAAAAAGCAAGAGAGTTCCAGAAAAACATCTATTTCTGCTTTATTGACTATGCCAAAGCCTTTGACTGTGTGGATCACAAGAAACTGTGGAAAATTCTGAGAGAGATGGGAATACCAGACCACCTGACCTGCTTCTTGAGAAACCTATATGCAGGTCAGGAAGCAACAGTTAGAACTGGACATGGAACAACAGACTGGTTCCAAATAGGAAAAGGAGTACGTCTAGGCTGTATATTGTCACCGTGCTTATTTAACTTATATGCAGAGTACATCATGAGAAATGCTGGGCTGGAAGAAGCACAAGCTGGAATCAAGTTTGCTGGGAGAAATACCAATAACCTCAGATATGCAGATGACAGCACCCTTATGGCAGAGAGTGAAGAAGAACTAACGAGCCTCTTGATGAAAGTGAAAGAGGAGAGTGAAAAATGTTGGCTCAACATTCAGAAAACGAAGACCATGGCATCTGGTCCCATCACTTCATGGCAAATAGATGGAGAAACGCTGGAAACAGTGTCAGACTTTATTTTTGGGCTCCAAAATCACTGCAGATGGTGATTGCAGCCAAGAAATTAAAAGACGCTTACTCCTTGGAAGAAGAGTTATGACCAAATTGGATAGCATATTCAAAAGCAGAGACTTTACTTTGCTAACAAAGGTCCATCTAGTCAAGGCTATGGTTTTTCCAATAGTCATGTACGGATGTGAGAGTTGGACTGTGAAGAAAGCTGAGCACCAAAGAATTAATGCTTTTGAACTGTGGTGTTGCAGAAGACTTTTGAGAGTCCCTTGGACTGCAAGGAGATCCAACCAGTCCATTCCGAAGGAGATCAGTCCTGGGTGTTCTTTGGAAGGAATGATGCTGAGGCTGAAACTCCAATACTTTGGCCACCTCACGCAAAGAGCTGACTCATGGAAAAGACTCTGGTGCTGGGAGGGATTGGGGGATGGAGGAGAAGGGGATGAGACAGAGGATGAGATGGCTGAATGGCATCACTGACTTGATAGACATGAGTCTGATTGAACTCCAGGAGTTGGTGATGGACAGGGAGGCCTGGCAAACTGCAATTCATGGGGTCACAAAGATTTGGACATGACTGAGTGAACTGAACAGAACTGAACTGAGCCCCCAAGATGCTAGAAAAATAAGAGAAAAACAAATTCATAGCAAGCTGAAGGGATGAAAGGGAAAACGTAATATGCCAAACAGAAGTATTGTGAGTATAAACTTACTTTGGCATAGACAGCCAGGCTCATTAAATTAACATAAAAAAAGTGGATCATACTCATCTTATCTGAACCCTTTACATACAGATTAACATTTTAGAAGAAAAGAAACATATATGACTGTCCTTTTGTTTCCTAATAGTAAGTCCACATTTTAGGGATCAGCAAACTAAAATGGACTGGAATGGGTGAATTTAACTCAGGTGACAATTGTATCTACTACCGTGGGCAAGAATCCCTTAAGAGAAGTGGAGTAGCCATCATAATCAACAAAAGAGTGCAAAATGCAGTACTTGGATGCAATCTCAAAAACAATAGAATGATCTCTGTTCATTTCCAAGGCAACCCATTCAATATCATGGTAATCCAAGTCTATACCCTGACAAATAATGCTGAAGAAGCTGAAGATAAATGGTTCTATGAAGATCTACAAGATCTTTTAGAACTAACACATAAAAAAGATGTCCTTTTCATTATAGGGGACTAGAATGCGAAGGTAGGAAGTCAAGAAACACCTGGAGTAACAGGCAAATTTGACCTTGGAGTACAGAATGAAGCAAGGCCAAGGCTAATAGAGTTTTGCCAAGAGAACACACTAGTCATAGCAAACACCTTCTTCCAACAACACAAGAGAAGACTCTACACACGGACATCAGATGGTCAACACCAAAATCAGATTGATTATATTCTTTGCAGCCAAAGATGGAGAAGCTCTATACAGTCACAAAAATAAGACTAGAAGCTGACTATGGCTCAGATCATGAACTCCTTATTGCCAAATCCAGACTTAAATAGAAGAAGGTAGGGAAAACCACTAGCCCATTCAAGTATGACCTAAATCAAATCCCTTATGATTATACAGTGGAAGTGAGAAATCGACTTAAGGGACTAGATCTGATAGACAGAGTGCCTGATGAACTATGGGCAGAAGTTTGTGACATTGTACAGGAGACAGGGATCAAGACCATCCCAGAGAAAAATAAATGCAAAAAAAGGCTGTCTGAGGAGACCTTACAAATAGATGTGAAAAGAAGACAAGCGAAAAGCAAAGAAGAAAAGGAAAGATATACCCATTTGAATGCAGAGTTCCAAAGAATAGCAAGGAGAGATTAAAAAAAGCCTTCCTCAGAGATCAATGCAAAGAATTAGAGGAAAACAATAGAATAGAGACCTCTTCCAGAAAATTGGTGATACCATGGGAACATTTCATGCAAACATGGGTTCAATAAAGGACAGAAATGGTATGGACCTAACAGAAGCAGAAGATGTTAAGAAGAGGTGGCAAGAATACACAGAAGAACTGTACAAAAAAAATCTTCATGATCAAGATAATCATGATGGTGTGATCACTCACCTAGAGCCAGACATCCTGGAATGTGAAGTCAAGTTGGCCAGACATCCTGGAATGTGAAGTCAAGTGGGCCAGACATCCTGGAATGTGAAGTCAAGTGGGCCTCATGAAGCATCACTACAAACAAAGCTAGAGGAGGTGATGGAATTCCAATTGAACTATTTCAAATCCTTAAAAATGATGCTGTGAAAGTGTTGCACTCAATATGTCAGCAAATTTGGAAAACTCAACAGTGGCCACAGGACTGGAAAAGGTCAATTTTCATTCCAATCCCAAAGAAAGGCAATGCCAAAGAATGCTCAAACTACCCCACAATTGCACTCATCTCACATGCTAGTTAAAGTAATGCTCAAAATTCTCCAAGCCAGGCTTCAGGAATACATAACCATGAACTTCCAGATGTTTAATCTTGTTTTAGAAAAGGCAGAGGAACCAAAGATCAAATTGCCAACATCATCTGGATCATCGACAAAGCAAAAGAGTTCCAGAAAAACATATATGTCTGCCTTATTGACTATGCCAAAGCCTTTGACTGTTTGGATGACAACAAACTGTGGAAAATTCTGCAAGAGATGGAAATACCAGACAACCTCACTTGCCTCTTGAGAAATCTCTATACAGGTCAGGAAACAACAGTTAGAACTGGACATGAAACAAACTGGTTCCAAATAGGAAAAGGAGTATGTCTAGGCTGTATATTGTCACCCTCTTATTTAACTTATATGCAGAGTACATCATGAGAAATGCTGGGCTGGAAGAAGCACAAGCTGGAATCAAAACTGCCAGGAGAAATATCAATAACCTCAGATATGCAGATGACACCACCCTTATGGAAAAAGTGAAGAAGCACTGAAGAGTCTCTTGACAAAAGTGAAAGAGGAGAGTGAAAAAGTTGGCTAAAAACTCAACATTCAGAAAACTAAGATTATGGCACCCGGTCCGATCACTTCATGGCAAATAGAAAAACAGTGGAAACAGTGGCTGACTTTATTTTGGGGGGCTCCAAAATCACTGGAGATTGTGACTGCAGCCATGAAATTAAAAGACACTTGTTCCTTGTAAGGAAAGTCATGACCAACCTAGACAGCATACTAAAAAGCAGAGACATTACTATGCCAACAAAAGTCCATCTAGTCAAGGCTATGGTTTTTCCAGTAGTTGTGTGTGGATGGGATATTTGGACTATAAAGAAAGCTGAGCACCGAATAATTGATACTTTTGAACTGTGGTGTTGGAGAAGACTCTTGAGAGTCCCTTGGCCTGAAAGGAGATCCAACCAGGCCATCCTAAAGGAAATCTCTCTTGCGTGTTCATTGGAAGGACTGATGTTGAAGCTGAAATGCAATATTTTGGCCACTTTATGTGAAGAGCTGACTCATTTGAAAAGACCCTGATGCTGTCAAAGATTGAAGGTGGGAGGAGAAGGGGACAACAGAGGATGAGATGGTTGGATGACATCACCGACTCAATGGACATGAGTTTGGGTAAACAACGGGAGTTGGTGATGGACAGGGAGGCCTGGCCTGCTGCGGTCCATAGGGTCACAATGAGTAGTACATAAATAGCTTTGCTGACAAAGTCAAACCTAAAGGTCCATATAGTCGCTGGACAGATTGATGCTAAAGCTGAAGCTTCAATACTTTGGTCACCTAATGCAAAGAGCCAGCTGGTTGGAAAAGAACCTGATGCTGGGGACTATTAAGTGCAGAACTAGAAGGGACAGCACAAGATAAGATGGTTGGATAGCATGACTGATTCAATGGACATGAGTTTTAACAAACTCAGGAATATAGTGAAGGACTAGGAAGCCTGGCATTTTGTAGTCCATGGGGTCAGAAAGAGTCAGACACAACTGAGTGACTGAACAACAACAACAACGAGAATAGCTTATGACTAAAAATCAATTAAGTTAGAATATGAAATTTAATGAGTTACACTTTATGACTATAATACATTGTGAGGTAATAGTAATAATATTAGTTCCTCATTATTAACTGTGACAGAATATGTGTGTGGTAAGTTTCAAAGAGCTGAAAAATGATCAATGAACCACATTGTATGAGACAGTGACAGCTAGAGTGTAAGGAGGGGGGGTTCCTTTAAAGAAGTAGCCCTGGAATACCCCTTTCTCACCTGGCCTTTAAAAATGCTTTTCTAAAACCCATCAGAGAGTTGGGGCTTTGAGTACTAGCTGCCCTGGATTCCTTGTTTGTATCCTGCAATAAACGATGCACTTTCCTTCACCATAACCAGGTGTCAGTAGATTAGATTTACTGGGGATGGGTGAGAGAACCAAGTTTGACTTGGTAAAGATGCCATTACCAAAATGCTATAAGCATTCAAACAGGGAGTATGATTAACTGAGAACTTGAAACATTGGCCTGTGTCTACAAAAAAAAACTATTATCAAAACACAGTGTTTTCTATCCAAATTAATACATCAGAAACAAATTTAAACATAATTTTACAAAAGAAAAAATTGATACTGCAACCTGATCCTTATTTTCAGTTGGTTAATTGAGAGCAATTATCAACGAATATTTTCCCTTTACCTTAAAAGTTATGTCAAAAAGCTGTTACTTTGGATTGCATATAGCAACATGTATCAACTTTAGTACTATTGATATTTTGAGTGGCATAGGTCTCTCTCCTGGAGCGGAAAGGGGTTAGTCTGTGAACTTAACATTTATAGAAGCATCTCTGGCATCTGCTCATTAAATGATGGTAGCACATCCACTCCTGGCTGTTACAATCAAAATATGTATCTCTGTTCTGTTCAGTCGTTCAGTTGTGTTCGACTCTGCGACTCCATGAATCGCAGCACACCAGGCCTCCCTGTCCATCACCAACTCCCGGAGTTCACGAAAACTCATGTCCATCGAGTCAGTGATGCCATTCAGCCATCTCGTCCTCTGTTGTCCCCTTCTCCTCCTGCCCCCAATCCCTCCCAGCATCAGAGTCTTTTCCAATGAGTCGACACTTTGCATGAGGTGGCCAAAGTATTGGAGTTTCAGCTTTAGTATCAGTCCTTTCAAAGAACACCCAGGGCTGATCTTCAGATTGGGCTGGTTGGATACCCTTGCAGTCCAAGTACTCTCAAGAGTCTTCTCCAACACCACAGTTCAAAAGCATCAATTCTTCAGCCCTCAGCTTTCTTCACAGTCCGACTCTCACATCCATACATGACCACTGGAAAAACCATAGCCTTGTCTAGACGGATCTTTGTTGGCAAAGTCTCTACTTTTGAATATGCTATCTAGATTGGTCATAACTTTTCTTCCAAGGAGTAAGTGTCTTTTAATATCATGGTTGTAATCACCATCTGCAGTGATTCTGGAGCCCTAAAAAATAAAGTGTGACACTGTTTCCACTGTTTCCCCATCTATTTGCCATAAAGTGATGGGACCAGATGCCATGATCTTAGTTTTCTAAATGTTGAGCTTCAAGCCAACTTTTTCAGTCTTCTCTTTCACCCTCATTAAGAAGCTTTTTATAGACTTGTGTCATTCTTTATAACAGGAGAGTGGGGAGTTGATTAAGTCACTGTTAATCTGTATTTGTTAATATATCTTGCATACTTTCAAACTCGTACCTAAATATATTCAAATATATAATGAATGAAGAATTTAAAGTGATACTGCTTGAATTAATAAATCCCTTTTAAGTTAGTTCCAGAAAAAAAAAATGTTAAATCCACTAAGAATTTAATACCCCAAAGTCCTAAAAGTAAGCACATGTCAACTTCAAAATTTTTAACACATGAAGGCACTCTTCAAGTTCAGTTCTATTCAGTTCAGTCACTCAATCATGTCTGACTCTTTGAACCCCATGTACTGCAGCAGGCCAGGCCTACCTGTCCATCATCAATTCCTGGGGTTTACTCAAACTCATGTCCATTGAGTTGGTGATGCCACCCAAGCATCTCATCCTCTGTCATCCCCTTCTCCTCCTGCCTTCAATCTTTCCTAGCATCAGGGTCTTTTCAAATGAGTCAGTTCTTTGCATAAGGTAGCCAAAGTATTGGAGTTTCAGCCTCATCATCAGTCCTTCCAATGAATATTCAGGATTGATTTCCTTTCAGATTGACTGGTTTGATGTCCTTGCAGCCCAAGGGACTCTCAAGAGTCTTCTCCAACACTGCAGTTCAAAGGCATCAGTTCTCTGGCGCTCAACTTTCTTTATAGTCCAACTCTCACATCCATACATGACTACTGGAAAAAAACATAGCTTTGACTAGACAGACTTTTACTGGTAAAGTCATGTCTCTGCTTTTTAATATGCTGTCTAGGTTGATCATAACTTTTCTTCCAAGGAACAAGCGTCTTTTAAATTCATGGCTGCTGTCATCATCTGCAGTGATTTTGGAGCCCCACCGCCCCCCTACCCCCCAAAAAAGGAATTCTGTCACTGTTTCCACTGTTTCACCACTTATTTACCATGAAATGATGGGACCAGATGCCATGATCTTAGTTTTCTGAATGTTGAGTTTTAAGCTAACTTTTTCACTCTCCTCATTCATTTTCATTAAGAGGCTCTTTAGTTCTCTTTCTGCCATAAGGGGTGTCATCTGCATGTCTGAGGTTATTGATATTTCTCCCAGCAATCTTGATTCCAGCTTGTGCTTCATCCAGCACAGCGTTTATCATGATGTAGTCTGTATAGAAGTTAAATAAGCAGTGTCACAATATACAGCCTTGATGTACTCCTTTTCCTATTTGGAACCAGTCTGTTGTTCCATGTCCAGTTCTAACTGTTGTAATACAGCATTTATCATGATGTAGTCTGTATAGAAGTTAAATAAGCAGGGTCACAATATACAGCCTTGATGTACTCCTTTTCCTACTTGGAACCAGTTTTTTTTTTTTTTTTTTCAGGTGATGATCTGGTTTTATTTCTGTTTTAAGTCACATTCTCAATTTTTTCCTCATTTTAAGGACAATAATTTTACTAGACTAACTCTTGCTGGTTATCATAGTCAATATTCTCAGGTTCACAGTTTGTCTTTTATTGTATTGTATTTATTTATTTATTTTACTTTACAATACTGTATTGGTTTTGCCATACATTGACATGAATCCACCACAGATGTACATGAGTTCCCAATCCTGAACACCTCTCCCACCTCCAACCCCATATCATCTCTCTGGATCATCCCTATGCACCAGCCCCAAGAATCCCATATCCTGTATCAAACATAGACTGGCATTTTGTTTCTTACATGATAGTATACATGTTTCAATGCCATTCTCCCAAATCATCCCACCCTCTCCCTCTCCCTCTGAGTCCAAAAGTCTGTTTTATACATCTGTGTCTCTTTTGCTGTCTTGCATACAGGGTCATCATTGCCATCTTTCTAAATTCCATATATATGTGTTAGTATACTGTATTGGTGTTTTTCTTTCTGGTTTCCTTCACTCTGTATAATCGGCTCCAGTTTCATCCATCTCATTAGAACTGATTCAAATGTATTCTTTTTAATGGCTGAGTAATACTCCATTGTGTATATGTACCACAGCTTTCTTATCCATTCATCTGCTGATGGACATCTAGGTTGTGTCCATGTCCTGGCTATTATAAACAGTGCTGCGATGAACATTGGGGTACATGTGTCTCTTTCAATTCTGGTTTCCTCAGTGTGTTTGCCCAGCAGTGGGATTGCTGGGTCATAAGGCAGTTCTATTTGCAATTTTTTAAGGAATCTCCACACTGTTCTCCATAGTGACTGTACTAGTTTGCATTCCCATCAACAGTGTAAGAGGGTTCCCTTTTCTCCACAATGTTTCCAGTATTATTGCTTGCAGACTTTTGAATCACAGCTATTCTGACTGATGTGAAATGGGATCTCATTGTGGTCTTGATTTACATTTCTCTGATAATGAGTGATGTTGAGCATCTTTTCATGTGTTTGTTACCCATCTGTATGTTTTCTTTGGAGAAATGTCTATTTAGTTCTTTGGCCCATTTTTTATTTGGGTCATTTATTTTTCTGGAATTGAGCTGCATAAGTTGCTTGTATATTTTTGAGATTAGTTGTTTATCAGTTCTTCATTTGCTATTATTTTCTCCCATTCCGAAGGCTGTCTTTTCACCTTGCTTATAGTTTCCTTTGTTGTGCAGAAGTTTTTAATTTTAATTAGATCCCATTTGTTTATTTTTTCTTTTATTTCCAGTATTCTGGGAGGTGGATCATAGAGGATCCTGCTGTGATTTATGTCGGAGAGTGTTTAGCCTATGTTCTCCTCTAGGAGTTTTATAGATTCTGGTCTTACATTTAGATCTTTAATCCATTTTGAGTTTATTTTTGTGTGTGGTGTTAGAAAGTGATCTAGTTTCATTCTTTTAAAGTGGTTGACCAGTTTCCCCAGCACCACTTGTTGAAGAGATTGTCTTTACTCCATTGTATATTCTTGCCTCCTTTGTCGAAGATAAGGTGTCCATAGGTGTGTGGATTTATCTCTGGGCTTTCTATTTTGTTCCCTTGATCTATATGTCTGTCTTTGTGCCAGTACCATACTGTCTTGATGACTGTGGCTTTGTAGTAGAGCCTGAAGTCAGGCAAGTTGATTCCTCCAGTTCCATTCTTCTTTCTCAAGATTGCTTTGGCTATTCGAGGTTTTTTTGTATTTCCACACAAATCTTGAAATTATTTGTTCTAGTTCTGTGAAAAATACCGCTGGTAGCTTGATAGGGATTGCATTGAATCTGCAGATTGTTTCGGGTAGTATACTCATTTTCACTATGTTAATTCTTCCAATCCATGAACATGGTCTATTTCTCCATCTATTAGTGTTCTCTTTGATTTCTTTCATCAGTGTTTTATAGTTTTTTATATATAGGTCTTTAGTTTTTTAGGTAGATATATTCCTAAGTATTTTATTCTTTTCATTGCAATAGTGAATGGAATCGTTTCCTTAATTTCTTTTTCTACTTTCTCATTATTAGTGTATAGGAATGCAAGGGATTTCTGTGTGTTGATTTTATATCCTGCAACTCTACTCCATGTCCAGTTCTAACTGTTGTTCCCTGACCTGCATACAGATTTCTCAAGAGGCAGATCAGGTGCTCTGGTATTCCCATCTCTTTCAGAATTTTCCACAGTTTGTTGTCATCCACACAGTCAAAGGCTTTGGCATAGTTAATAAAGCAGAAATAGATGTTTTTCTGGAACTCTCTTGCTTTTTTAATGATCCAGCAGATGTTGGCAAATTGATCTCTGGTTCCTTTGTCTTTTCTAAATCCAGCTTGAACATCTGGAAGTTCATGGTTCACGTACTGTTGAGGCCTGGCTTGGAAAACTCTAAACATTCCTTTACTAGCATGTAGATGAGTGAAACTGTGGGATAGTTTGAGCATTCTTTGGAATTGCCTTTCTTTGGGATTGGAATCAAAACAGACCTTTTCCAGTCCTGTGGCCACTTCTGAGTTTTCCAATTTTGCTGGCATATTGAGGACAGTACTTTCACAGCATCATCTTTTAGGATTTGAAATAGCTTACCTGGAATCTCATCACCTCCACTAGCTTTGTTCGTAGTGATACTTCCTAAGGCCCACTTGACTTCACATTCCAGAATGCCTGGCTCTAGGTAAGCGATTATACCATTGCAGTTATCTGAGTTTCATGAAGATCTTATTTGCACAGTTCTTCTGTGTATTCTTGCCACCTCTGCATAATATCTTCTGCTTCTGTTAGGTCCATACCATTTCTGTCCTTTATTGTGTCCATCTTTGTAGGAAATGTTCCCTTGGTGTCTCTAATTTTCTTGAAGATATCTCCAGTCTTTCCCATTCTATTTTTTTCCCTCTATTTCTTTGCATTGATCACCGAGGAAGGCTTTCTTAGCTCTTCGTCTATTCTTTGGAACTCTGCATTCAAATGGGAATGTCTTTCCTTATCTCCTTTGCTTTTTGATTCTCTTCTTTTCACAGCTATTTTAGAAACATTATCTCATTTAAATTTCACAAAAATGCCTGGAATATGGCCCCATACATATCTCAGTTTTGCATAATGATTATGTATCCTGGTGGTTCAGATGGTAAAGAATCTGACTGCAATGCTGGAGACTTGAGTTAAATCCTTGGGTCAGGAATGTTCCCTGGAGAAGGGAATGGCTACCAACTCCAGTATTCTTTCCTGGATAATTTCATGGATAAAGAAGCCTGGTGGGCTACAGTTCATGGGGTTGCAAAGAGTCAGACACAACTGACCAACTAATGCTTCAATGCCTTATCCAAAGGCTACACAACTAGCAAATAGTGGGTCCTAAGTTTGAATGCAGGCCATAGATCCAGAATTTGGTTCTTTCACAAGCTACATTGCTTAACCAGAATAAATTATACTATTCTGCCCTCCTGAAAGAAATTAAAATTCAAAATCAACTTATCTTGCTGTTTTGAGATAAAGTTCAAATTCTAGAGTTCTTGAGTTATAATAATGTCTAAAGAATCACCCTCCCCAATTCTCTGGTCAAGGCTTAAGTGACTAACAAAGGCACTGTAACTATTTGATCTTAGAACAATTGAATTGGTCAAATGTGGCAGCTCTGATATATCTCTAGAGATCAAAAATAAGGGAAGGATAGATCAATATTATGCCTTTCTAATATGTTTATGTTTTAGGAAAATGCCCTATCACTTAATCATCTGCTCCCTAAGCAGCCATCCCAGATGAAATAATGTTACTAAAATATCTATAAATATTACAAAAGATAAGAGCAGAAATGCAACAGTATCAGAGAAAGAGAAACTTTTCAGGCTCATCAGCAGGACAGCCACTGGCTAGAAGTTGTCAGGAACACAAAACTTCTGAGTTTAAACTTATTTCAATAAATGTCTCAGCAACATGCTAATTTTGTACTAGGCATGTACAATATCTGTGGGGTGGTTCAACTTATGTGGATGAATCATAGCTGCCATCTTTTACAAAGTTTAGAAATGTGTCATGTTGGCAAAGCCCAGTTAGCAGAAATAATTCAAGGTGACTTTATTTTATATCCAGAGTGTTCAGAATTCTTTAATTTCTGTTTCTTCAGAGTCTCCTGTCTCTTGGTACTCTGTACTGAGTTGAAAATGGTCTCAGTCTAGTATCTTAGTCTTCATAGTCCTGTGAGGAGTCCTTTTTTTTTTTTTTTTTAATCCTTAAGCACTGAGACTGTGGCTCTGAGGTCAGTTAGGACTGGAAGAAATCTGTCCTTAATCTAGAGAAATATTCTCCACATAAGTTAAGAGAGAAGATTAGAAAGAGTCCCTGTAGTTCCTCAGAGCCCCATCAGTGAGAACTGGGAGGATGTTGAAAGGCTGGTTAGAGGGCTGAAGGTGCCTGAAGCACTTAAATTTGTAGCAATCTCTTTTCCAGTGTCCTGGCTATGCAATAATAGCAGATACTTCCCTGGTGGCTTGGATGGTAAAGTGTCTGCCTGCAATGCGGGAGACCCAGGTTCATTCCCTGGGTTGAATCCCTTGGTTGGGAAGATCCCCTGGAGAAGGAACTGGCAACCCACTCCAGTACTCTTGCCTGAAAAAATCCCATGGATGGTGGAACCTGGTAGGCTACAGTCTATGGGGTCACAAAGAGTCGGACATGACTGAGTGACATCACTTCCTTTAACATTTCAGTTTGAATATTTTTACCTAGAACTACCTAATCAGTTCAGTTCAGTTAAGTTATTCAGTTGCGTCTGACACTTTGCACCCCATGGACTGCAAGTATCCCTGTCCATCACCAACTCCTGGAACTTGCTTCAAACTCATGTCCATTAAGTCAGTGATGCTATCCAACCATATCACCCTCTGTCATCCCCTTCTCCTCCTGCCTTCAATCTTTCCCAGCATCAGGGTCTCTTCCAGTGAGTCCATTCTTTTGCATCATGTGGCCAAAGTATTGGAGCTTCAGCCTCACCATCAGTCCTTCCAATGAATACTTAGGGTTGATTTCCTTTAGAATGGACTGGTTGGATCTCCTTGCAGTTCAAGGGACTCTCAAGAGTCTTCTACAACACCACAGTTCAAAAGCATCAATTCCTTGGCACTCAGCTTTCTTTATGGTCCAACACTCATATCCATACATGACTAAGGGAAAAACTATAGCTTTGACTATATGTATCTTTGTTGGCAAAGTAATATCTCTGCTTTTTAATACGTTGTCTAGGTTGGTCACAGCTTTTCTTCCAAGGAGCAGGCATCTTTTGATTTCATGGCTGCAGTCATCATCTGCAGCAATTTTGGAGCCCAGGAAAATAAAATCTGTCACTGTTTCTATTGTTTCCCAGTCTATTTACCATGAAGTGATGGGACCGAAGGCCATGATCTAAGTTTTTTGAATGTTGAGTTTTGAGCCTGATTTTTCGCTCTCCCCTTTCACTTACATCAAGAGGCTCTTTAGTTCCTCTCCACTACTTAATAGTAGCTCTGTATTCATAAAGTTTTCCTACAGAATATTGAAAGATCTCAAATTTAAGGGGGAAAAATTATTTTTTCCACAATTTTTGTAAATTTTTTTGGAAATTTTTATTTTCAGCACATTAAATTTACTCATAAAACACTATAAAACTTTTGGGAGAGTGTGTAATTTCCTTTGTTCTGTCTCATCACAGCAAAAATTCAAAGTGACAGACCAATGTTACAGCCCTTGAATGAACCCGTGCTCCTGCTCTGTGTTACAGCTCAGTTTTATTTAGAAAGTAAAAGAAAACACGTCCTCTAGGTGTGAGGGCATGCTGACCCAAAAGATATGACGAGAAGAGAGGCCCCAAGCCCAATTTTGGCTCTTCTTTTTATGTTTTTATCCTCCCCCTGGGCCTGCCCTATGTAAATTGGGCCAGGCAGGAGTGCTGTTTGTTTTACCTAAGGCCCTCACTCTGGTCCTCAGACCTTCCTTTGTTCTATTTTCCCTTCCTTGTCTTTTTGCCACGACCATTCTGGACAGATTTTTCCTATTTTAACTACCTAACATGACTATTATTATTATTATTTTGGTCCCGTGGAGCTGAGAGGCTTATCCCAGATCAGGTGAAGGTCCTTACTGATATGTCACTCCATGTGTTAATTTCCAGATTAGACCCATTGATAAATAACAAAAGATTCTCTGGATCCTCTATCTTCTAACCTAATAGGATCAAAGAGATATTTCTCTTGTTGCCTCTTCCCGTACCTAGAATCACTATTATAATTATTATATGTTATTAATATGATCTATTCTTGGTTATACATTGCATAATACAAAAGACAACAATCTTATAAAATAAACAGATTACAAGTCATATAGCTAATAATGTGATTAAAGTTACAAACAGGGATTTAAGCCATGAGCTTTTAGAACAAAACCATTGTTATAAAACATCAGCCATTAGACAATTCATCTTATGTGTAAACACGATGTTCAGTTTGAATGCTAGCACACGTGCCCCCTTGAGATGTTATAAGAATATCAAGGGCCATATGATTTTGTAAGACCCCTTGTCTCATCATAGAGACCCCAGAATTTAGTAGGCAAATAGCCTGGTTGCTATCATTTAATGTTCTTTGAGTGAGTTTTGCTAAGGCTTCATTGTGAGAAATAACATTTTCCAATCCTATTGAAGGTACAAAAATAATTGCTAAATGACCATATCAGGGAAATACAGAGCTCTTGGCTTATTGGACTCGTATTGATGGTAAATTTGCTGGGGTCAAAACTAAATTTATATGTCAGTGGCCTTGAACCCAAAGGAATACTAAAGTATACCTTCTAGCTGGCCTGGTGGAAGTCAGGGTCAAAGATTGGACCTACAAAGCTATTAGGTGCCAGTCAGCTTATTTCTGGTCTTCTGACCCAATCTGTTCCATATAAATCACTGTCTTTAAGAGAAATCATATTTTGGCAGTTTTCATAAGACATCCAGACTAATTTTCTAGTGATATTGGGTTGGTTTTCTTTGGTATGGTTTAATTGTTCCCAGCTTGGGGGTTAGCGGGGGGTGGGGGGGGTGGGGTGGGGGTGGGGGTGGGGCCTTTAGGCTTAGAAGATCATAGTCTGGTGCTAGTCAGATAAATCCATCCCATAACTGAGGATGCATCCCTCTTAATATTCTAGAGTTTATTTATTTATTTATTTATCTGGACTAGAATTTAGCCTGTAGCTCTTATTGAGCTTGAATAATCTTAAGGGGCACTTCATATTTATGGCCAGGGTCAGAATAAGTATGTTTGATTGACCAAGTAAGAGGGTCCCATCTAGTGTTATCAGTAATAGCCCAGACAGAGCTGTAATCCCTTTTTTTCCAAAATATATATTCTAAGAGCCATCCAGTCAGAGCCTTGGAGGGAAGAAACCCATCAAGGTAAACCAGAAGTACTGGATGGAAGTAACTGGCCACAAGCCCAATATTTTGATTGATTTCTAAAATTTGCATAAGATAGTGCCCATGATAGAAAAACATTGATTCAGGTGTCCAAGAAACTAAGACAAAAACATGAACAATTATACAGGTCTGGTCCAACATCTTGGGACAGCTATCTACCCCTGATGTCATCTTTTTCCCATCCCTATGTTGGTGTTTCCTTATTATCTGAGAGTTGCTTAAAGGTGAGTTTGATGTCAGCAGTACTTTCTACAGACCAGTCTGATGCAGAAGCCCTTTTTAGGTGGGAAGTATGAATCCATGAGTCAATTTCCTTCAGTTTTGCTGCACATAAACTAGTTAAAAAAAAACCTGATAAGAGCCCTTCCATTTAGCTTGGAGGAAGTCCTTTAAATTATGTCTTTTTCAATATACATAATCTCGTGGTTGTAAGTCATGGGACGTCTGATCTTAATTTGATGATACATTTGTGTAATAAGCTTCAGAAAAAAGTTTAAAATGACATCAATAATTTGATTAAACCCTTGCAATAATATGATATATCTCCCTTTAGTAGTATAGCATCATACAGTCTTTCATCCAACCTCATTGGTCCCCCTGTAATAATCTCAAAGGAAGACAAATGATGTTCGCCGAAGGAGTGGCTATGAGGTTGAGGAAAACCAATGGCAGGGCCTTAGGCCAAGAGAAGGAATAAGCAGGCATAATTTTAGCCAACTGAGTTTTAACTGTTCCATTTGTCCTTTCCACTAACCCAGAAGACTGGGGATGACAGGTGTAATGGAAATGCTGCATAATCAGCCAAATTTGACAAGTTTCCTTAACAATTTGTCCAGTAAAATGGGTCCCTATGTAACCATGTACTTCAGAGGGAAGTCACCATATGGGAATCACTCTTTGTAAAAGAAGCTTCCTTACCAATTGTGCCATGGTCCTTCTGCAAGGTTAAAGATTTGAATATATATTGCAGTTAGGAAACTTGGATATTCCTGCAATATATAACATTTTAGTATAATTACTAGAATTTTGACTGCTAATATTATATCAGCACATGTCAGGTGTTAGGGATTCCAAATAAATTTTGGAATATCTGTATTAATAATATTTATCTATATATTTGGAGAAGGCAATGGCACCGCACTCCAATACTCTTGCCTGGAAAATCCCATGGACGGGGGAGCCTGCAAGGCTGCAATCCATGGGGTCGCTGAGGGTCAGACATGAGTGAGTGACTTCACTTTCACTTTTCACTTTCATGCATTGGAGAAGGAAATGGCAACCCACTCCAGTGTTGTTGCCTGGAGAATCCCAGGCACAGGGGAGCCTGGTGTGCTGCCATCTATGGGGTCGCACAGAGTTGGACACGACTGAAGTGACTTAGCAGTAGCATCTATATATTACAACCTAAAGTTTACTTTCAATTACTGGACAATGTTTTTGAATCAAAAATACCAAATAAATTTAGCTTAACATTTATCTCTGAGTTTCCACAGAGATGTATCTTCAAAGCATCCATCTCAGAGTCAGCTGGAGGCTAAAAAGCTTAGCTATATTTTGATATTTGGGAATTTTGTTGGAAATATCAAGAAGATTTTAAAACACAGGCTCATAGGTCATTGAAACAATACCTAGTGACTTAACCAAAGTCACAAAGAAAGTAAACATAGATCATTTAAGGGAATAGAAACCCACACAATGTATTATCAAAAGGAGTACTTATAACTGACAGAAATAAAATTTCCAGTCTTGCATTAGCTCACTTAACAAAGTCCATTTACTAAGTTCACTTAAATCTAAATTTAGTTTATACTGACTATGCATAAAACTTCTTCCTCAGGGTTCCTCTTCATAGTCTCTCACCACTTTTTGTATCCAGCCTACCTTTCATTTTTCATCTAAATAAAATTAACTAGCTTATTTTTGTCACTAAAATGTAATTTCATTTCTCATATCTTCTTCCTTGCAAACATACATTTAATTTCCTACTGTATTTTGAAAAGTTACTGTATTATTTTTAATGGCTTTAATTACATGTTTGAATTAGAATCCTCAACTCTTAAATCTTCAATTTAGTAAAACTAAGAAGGAATATGCACTGTCTTTACATTGGCATTTTATAAAGTAGCGAGCTTAAACATCAGTGATAATTTTTAAAACTTTTATTTTCATATAGAGAACATCTTAGATGATACCAAACATTTTCATTAATATTCTCAAATATTTTTAATTGTTTAATTTAGTAATTGATATCTCAGTTCAGTTCAGTTCAGTAGCTCAGTTGTGTCCGACTCTTTGCGACCTCATGAATCACAGCACTCCAGGCCTCCCTGTCCATTACCAACTCCTGGAGTTCACTCAGACTCACATCCATCGAGTCAGTGATGCCATCCAGCTATCTCATCCTCTGTCATCCCCTTCTCCTCCTGCTCCCAATCCCTCCCAACATCAGAGTCTTTTCCAATGAGTCAACTCTTTGCATGAGGTGGCCAAAGTACTGGAGTTTCAGCTTTAGCATCATTCCTTCCAAAGAAATCCCAGGGCTGACCTCCTTCAGAATGGACTGGTTGGATCTCCTTGCAGTCCAAGGCACTCTCAAGAGTCTTCACCAACACCACAGTTCAAAAGCATCAATTCTTTGGCACTCAGCTTTCTTCATAGTCCAACTCTCACATGCATACATGACCACAGGAAAAACCATAGCCTTGACTAGACGGACCTTAGTCAGCAAAGTAATGTCTCTGCTTTTGAA
Organism: Budorcas taxicolor; assembly: GCF_023091745.1. Lineage (NCBI taxonomy): Eukaryota > Metazoa > Chordata > Mammalia > Artiodactyla > Bovidae > Budorcas > Budorcas taxicolor. The sequence goes on from NC_068926.1 coordinate 38,309,317, forward strand.
TATGCTGTCTAGGTTGGTCATAACTTTTCTTCCAAGGAGTAAGCATCTTTTAATTTCATGGCTGCAGTCACCATCTGCAGTGATTTTGGAGCCCCCAAAATAAAGTGTGACACTGTTTCCCCATTTATTTTCCATGAAGGGATGGGACCAGATGCCATGATCTTCGTTTTCTGAATGATGAGCTTTTATCCAACTTTTTCACTCTCCACTTTCACTTTCATCAAGAGGCTTTTCAGTTCCTCTTCACTTGCTGCCATAAGGTGGTGTCATCTGCATATGTGAGGTTATTGATATGTTTACCTTAAACCTTTTACCCAAAGTCCTTATCTCATTTACATTTACCTTAGAAAGAAAACTGAAAGTGAAGTCGATCAGTCCTGTGGACTCTTTGTGACCCCATGGACTATAGCCGACCAGGCTCCTCCCTCCATGGGGTTCTCCAGGCAAGAGTACTGGAGTGGGTTGCCCTTTCCTTCTCCAGGGAATCTTCCTGATGCAGGGATCAAACCCGGGTCTCCTGCATTCCAGGCAGACGCTTAAAGTTTTATCATTTAGAGTCATTTTCTTGCAAGAGATTAGTAAGCTCTTATTTATTAACCTAGGTATAATAAAGTATACCTTATTTTAATAACACTTAATGACATGTATACTAACTTAGATCTACAAAATTAAACATTAATATCAGGTGTCAACATAATATTGAATATTTCCCAGTTTATTAGAAACTGAAAGTCATCTTGGTCAGTTTTCTTTAAATGTGAGCACTTTTTATTAAAATTGTTACAGGAAGGAAGCCAATTCTAACTCCACGTTGGAACTGTTTCTTTGATTTCCTTTTTGTTCCTTTTTTATTATTATCATACAGAATGGTTTGCCTCAGAGAATCCTGCCCCTTTGCCTGACTGTTAAACTAAACTGTCTTTGTTCAGAATCCTGTCCACCCGTGGATGGCAGGAAGGAAGAAATTAACATATCTCCTGCCTGAAGCTTGTCCTTGTAGGAGATGTTTGCAAGATTAATGGCCTTTTCCCTTTGCTTCCTCACCTCCCCTTATCTCTAATCAATAAAAGAACCTGGTCTCCAGACCCCCAAAAAAATGGTTATTTTGAGGTGCTAGCCTGCCATCTTCCTGGTCTGCTGGCTCCCTGATCAAAGTCTTTTCCTTGCCTCAACACCTTATCTCTCAGATTCATTGGCCTACTGTTCAGTGAGCAGAGCAAACTTGGACTCAGTAGCAAAATTAAATAGAGTTCTTTATAAGTCCAATTCTAATAATATCTTTAGAAGCAGAGTTCTCATATGTATAATGTGTACACAGACATAAACAAAATTAGCAGTTAGAATACCTTAATATTGCTTGCCGAGATGATTAAGGCTTATTCTCTATAAGGTTTGGCTGTAGGAACATTCTCAGCAGTTTAGATTTAAAACTGCCACTTTTTTTTTCCCCTTGGTCTTGCCTGCTTAATTGGGTTTAGTCTAGGTCCTTGCAGTCTGTATTCATATTCTGGTTTAGACATTTGCAGCTGTTTAGTTTTTTCAGAATTTCTTTTTTTTTGGCCTAAAGTTACTAAAATCAGTGGCAAGATTTTTATCAAACTGAAATGTGATTTACAAAGTTCTTTGTTTTATAACTTTAGAGTGAATTTATCACATCTTCAAAGCTTTGTGTAAGGCATTTAGCAAAGAACTTTCTGAGTTTATAAATTAAGCCAAAGTAAAACCACTTTTTCTTTTATTAATCCTTGCATATTATTAGTTCCCAGTTTACTTATTTTGTATGACTCAGGTAACTATTGATTTCTTCTGTATGTTTAGTTAATATTTCCTTTGTGGCAGTCTGAATGCCTTGTTTATGCCACAATACAGTTAAACAAAAGCTGTAACCACCTTATATAAAGCCTGTTTAAATACACAATTTATATACCTTCATCTAGATTCCACCACCTTTAACTTTAGCTCTAATAAGTATCCAGTCAACAAGCTTTGGTCTTAGGGGAGAGTTTAGAATTTTTTTTTTCTTTTTGTTCCCTATGTTACTTTTATATAAAAGGCTCTGGGATCCCTAGGTTTTCTGCTAGGAAAGATTGAAGGCAGAAGAAGAGGACAACAAAGAAGAGATGGTTGGATGGCATCACTAATTCGATGGACATGAATTTGGGCAAACTCGGGGAGGCTGGTGAGGGACATGGAAGCCTGGCATGCTGCAGTTCACAGGGTCACCAAGAGAGGGACAGGACTTGGTGACTGAACAACAACAAGGCCCATTGAAAAGAAGGTCTCAAAGTAGCTTCCTAAACCAGTTTTCCTCATTCAAAAATAAAGAAATAAATTCTTAGGTTAATTTGACTTTTGTTTTATAGATAGCAACAAAACAGTTGTTTACAATGAGAACACTCTATATTTAATAATTTGTTGCTGCTGCTACTAAGTCGCTTCAGTCGTGTCCGACTCTCTGCGACCCTATAGATGGCAGCCCACCAGGCTCCCCCATCCCTGGGATTCTCCAGGCAAGAACCCTGAAGTGGGTTGCCATTTCCTTCTCCAATGTGTGAAAGTGAAGTCGCTCAGTCGTGTCCGACTCTTCGAGACCCCATGGACTGCAGCCTACAAGGCTCCTCCATCCATGGGATTTGCCAGGCAAGAGTACTGGAGTGGGTTGCCATTGCCTTCTCCGAAATAATGTTAGTTAGTTTCTCTAATTTTCAAAGGATCCATTATTTGCCCACAAATAAATTATATCTCCACAGAGATGCAAGTGATTAAGAACACAAAGGACCTCTTACAGTCCTAACACAAACATACAATAGAACAACCTAGGAAGGTCAGATAGGATGTTTACAAATCAAAGACAGAGAAATCTGAGTTTCCCCATAGAAGGCCTTGCTTAAGGCTTTACTAAGCCAGCTTTTAATTTTTAACCGTGTGTGTTTTAAAGAGCCCCCTCAATAATTAGGGCAAGACTGAATTTCTCTAGTTAACTAGGTAATTGCAAATATGAACTCTGTTCCTTGTGTCTTTCTACACCAGAGCCACCTGCATGTCTTTCAACTGAGCCCCAGGTATTACTAAAACCGAGCCTGCCCCTACCAGTGCCTTTCCATTGTTTGTGAATTTTCTTGATATGTTTCAACCAATTCCTGGATGTCTTTAACGGACTCCCTCTCTCTCAGTCTTTCAACCAGGTGGGAATTCCCTTGGTATCTTCCGACTGAGCCCCACACTGGTGGGTATTTCCTGGTGTCTTCCTACTGCGCTGCCCCCACCACCCCCAGGAGCTTACTGAGGGGTTAGGTACCTGCTGCTGCTGCTAAGTCGCTTCAGTCGTGTCCGGCTCTGTGCAACCCCATAGACGGCAGCCCACCAGGTTCCCCCATCCCTGGGATTCTCTAGGCAAGAATCCTGGAGATACCTGCTATATCCCACCAAATAAAAATTCAGGATCTCAACCAGTATCGAGAAGGAAATGGCAACCCACTCCAGTATTCTTGCCTGGAAAATTCCGTGGACAAAGGAGCCCAGCGGGCTGCTGTCCATGGGATTGCACAGAGTCGGAGACGACTGAGGCGACTTAGCAGCAGCAGCAGCAGCAGCAGCCAGTATGGGAGATCTGCGGACCAGGAGAGATTTACTCAAATCCATCCTGAACTCCCAAGGAAGTGGGTGGGCACAAGGGGCCTCTGCTGGTACCATGGCTATGGTTTCTGGTAGAGTTTAGGCAGAGGAGAAAAATCTGTTCTGGGTTCCTTGTGGTAGCCAAACTTTCAACGAAAACATATAGTCACAACCGGAAAGTAGAGAATTATTTTATTTGATTGGAACGTTTAGGACTCTGAGCCCAGGAAACAGCGTCTCAGTAGCTCTGAGAAAACTGCTTAAAGGAGGCAAGAGGGAAAGTCAGGCTACATACAAGTTTGCAACAAAAGGAGTAGGCAGTCTGAACATCAAAAACCATGTATCAAGTCAAGGAAGTTAACAGTATATGTTGGGAAGATGCAAGCCTCTGGACTCTCTAAATTCATTCCTCTCATATGCACCTCAACTTTCTGGGGCCAGTCCTGTTTCTTTGTTCACTTTGCTTTTCCATTCCTCCAACTTCTCAGCAGTCACCATGGAGGGTGGCAGCGTCTGCTGGATCACAGATTTGGGAACCCTCATTTACATTTGGAGCCCAGAAATTGCTGATGGTTGTAATATTTTTTCTTCATTAATATGGCAGGAGATATTTTCATTTCACATCATAAAGGCAGGAACTTTTATTTCCTGATATATATAGCCCACAAGCCAGAATTGTGTCTTAACCAAAGAAGTGCTAAACTATGTTGAATCATGGCTTCTCATTAATGGCTATATTATTTTCTATACATTCTGGTTAGTAATATAAGAATTAGTAAAAACGAATGTCTTCTTTAAAGTGTTTTCCATAGATGCACTACAAGGCACAAATATAATTGCATGTTTTGTTTTGCATATGCATGACTTGTTCAGTCATTTCTGAATCTTTGTGACCCCACAGACTGTAGCCTGCCAGGCTTCTCTGTTCATGGAGTTTTTAAGGCAATAATATGTCATTTTCCTCCTTCAGAGGAGCTTCCTGATCCAGGGATCAAACCTGCATCTCTTGAGTCTCCATTGCAAGTGGATTCTTTACCTGCTGAGCCATCAGGAAAGAGACATACTTTGTTTTGGTAGGTGTTAAAGAATGCTCTTTGAGCACCTTCTTCCAGTTTATATTTTACCTAAAGGATGTGTTTTTCTCAATATTCTTATTAACAGTTATGATTATATTTTTATATCTGCGATGTGACAAGCAAACCATTTCCGTTCATTCATTTTTTCCCCCCAACTTTCATTCTTTCAACAAACATCCTTTCAACTTTGAATAAACATCTTCTCAAGTGCCAGTTGGTTTTGTACATACTGGAGAATACCATTCAACTTGTCAAATGATGCCTTTATTCTCATGGGTCTTCCTAGTGGAAGAGGTTAAGAAAAAGTAAACAACACAATGTCTGAACTAAGTAGAAATACATCAGGCTATTGGCTCTTAAAGAAGTGATTGGATAGCTATTTACTTAGATGGACAAGAAAGTTTATTCCCTCCTCTACATTGAAATCATGGACTCTTAACGATGAAACTGCCAGGAGAGGCTCATGAAAATATTCTTTGAATTTATAATATATAAGATGAAACTGAAGTGCCAAGAAGGAGCCATCCATGCAAAGGTGGACAGAGATGACAGATAAGGGCACAGAAGCAGAGCTAGCAGTGAAGACAAAGGCAACAGGGAGTGGTGATTCAGGCATGTTTCAGGAAGTTCATGAACCACCACTTATGTAGTCACAGGGACAAAGTGAGCTCTGGTGAGTTTAGAGAGAGACCTGTGAAGTCTGAAATTCAGATGACTGTTGGAGAATAAAGGATGGGTGAAATGGAGAAGAGGAGAAACACATAAACTTTTAGTAGGCTTTTTTGTTTGTTAAATAGCGATGTATGCTTAGCAGAAGTATTCAAATGCATCACGCATTTCAAAATAATCATCCAGAACCAACTTCAGCAAATAAATAATACCATGGCAAGCTCCAAACTAGTTCTACTACTTTGTTCAAGCCTTTAAAATGTTCAAAACTTCCAAGTCACTTATCAATAGATTTTACTGTATTGTTTCATTTATTATACTTATTGCAAGTTAGAGATAACTAGGCATCCTAGGAAAAGAGGCCTCTTATAAATCATGTTGATTGTTTATTTACTTGTGAATGACTCTAAATGATTAACCTATTTGAAATCAATCTACAAGGAAGCATATATTATTCTTCAATACATACTCTATTCTAGAAATATATAACAAGATTCTTTAGAAAAAAATCCTAAAGTCTATTTCTGTTTAATTTTTACTATAAAAACATTTTTTCCTAAGGGAAAAAAATGACACTTGGAAAGTAATATTTTTTTTTTTGGAAAGTAATATTTAAGTGAAAAAATTTATTCCTTTTACTTCTTTATAGTACCTGGTTAAGTTCAGAATTTTTCCATTAAAGAAGGATGAGCTCAGTAAGCTGAAAGAAGAAATCATTCATGTTTTATGCAATTACTTTAAAACTTTTCTTTGATATTTTCAAAATTTTTGCTTATGGACAGAAATATTTAAATTTCAAATAAATGTTGTAGTAGAGAGAATTTATAGTAGATAAGATCTCAAAAAGTTGAAAAGTAATTTTACACTCAGAGAAGATTTTAAAAAGAAATATAAGTACGTATCATCTAAATAGTGATATACTAAGATGTCTTGACATGTAAAATCTTACAAAAACATCACTGTGTGTAGATGTCTTTATAGGAATGTATTTTAGGAAGACTATTAGAGCTTATTTTGGAGGAGAAAGTCTAGCTATATTAGTGAATCAAAAAATTCTATATCTAAGAAGGATGAGAAGCAATATATACACTTTGCAAGGAAATACATTGATTTCTGAATAAAACAAAGAATCTTTTGATATTTCCATCTCAGCATGATCATCATAACTGAAAGTGCTAAAGTACTAACTGTGTGACCCTCTTAGGTGAAAGATAAGGGTGTTGTCATTGTTGCCTAAATGATCTTTTTATGGTTTATAATAACATTTGTGTAAAAAATATATGACTTTTATGTAAAATAAGTGCTACATGAATTGTGTGTGTGCTCAGTCAGGTCAGATTCTTTGTGACTCCTTGGACTATAGCCGGCCAGACTCCTCTGTCCGTGGGATTCTCCAGATAAGAATTCTGGAGTGGGTTTCCATTCTCTCCTCCAGGGCATCTTCTCAATCCAGGGATTGAACTATGTTTCCTGAATGATGTTTTACCAAAATCAAAAATATCCAGTAAGAAAAAATATCTTAGATTTTATTGGTGTTACATACCAGTATAAATTCAGTGATACTTCTGCATTCCTGATTTTCCACTGTGGTTTTCAAATGAAAATAAAAATAAATTATACACTAACTAGTTAAGTGGTACTATGTGCTTTTAGTTGAGAAGGAAATGGCAACCCACTCCAGTATTCTTGCCTGGAGAATCCTGTGGACAGAGGAGCCTGGTGGGCTGCTTTCTATGGGGTTGCACAGAGTCTAATACGACTGAAGTGACTGAGCATGCATGAATGCATTGGAGAAGGAAATGGCAACCCACTCCAGTATTCTTGCCTGGAGAATCCCAGAGACAGTGGAGCCTGGTGGGCTGCTGTCTATGGGGTTGCACAGAGTCGGATACAACTGCAGCAACTTAGCAGCAGCATGTGCTTTTAGTTATTTATCTTATACATAAGTGTTAAACAACCAGGGTGATATTTCTTCCTCTAGTTGAAGTGGCAATGATATCTCTTAAAATAATGGAAGAGATATATGCAGATCTCTTAAGAGAAGTTTTTCTCAAATTTTATAATGCCAGGAATTAGGATATTTTATTGAAATGCACACTGAACTGAAATTCAGGATGAGCATGATGTTCTAGGAGCTCTTTGCTACTAATTCATTCATAATGGATGTTTAAACATTTCATACTCTTTATACTCTCTCTTTCTGAATTTCAATTTGTATTAAATAATACAAAGGCTTTGAGATGCTTTTTTCACTTGAGAAGAAATGAGTTATACAATCTATGAAGTTCCATTTATGTCATTACAACTATTATTAGAGATTTTATACTTCTCTGCTCCCATAGCTTAAATGATAGGAAGGAAGTATGGCTCACATAACAATATCAAGTCCAAGGTTCTCCTCTCAACAGTAATTTACAGATTTCCCTACCTTTCTCAACATGTATCAGAAATGGTCCCATATGTCCAGAGATACTCCACAAAATTTCTAACTCCTATCAAAATGACCCAAAGTTGAGCCCCAGACATAGGACAATTTTACAAATGGGAAGACTAAAATTCAGTGGTATCATTTAAGTTAATCACAGTATCTTAACTAGGACATGGCCATGCTAAGACTGGAAAATCAGGGTCTTACTTTGAGGAATCAAAGTAACAAAAGATGTGAGAAAATCTCTTGTATCTATGAACATGTTTCAAACTGTATATTTTAAACTGTTTAATTACATTTTTAAGTCCAAATTACAGAGAACATCTGGTTTTCTGTGTTTCCAGTTATTCTTTTCTTTCATTGGGATGCAGTAAATTACAAAAATGTTCCTTATACCTTGAGTAGTTATGATTTGCTTTATCTGGAAAACACTCTGTATAATGTGTGCATGCTCAGTCACTCAATAGTGTCTGACTCTTTGCAACCCCATGGACTATAGTCCACTAGGTGCCTCTGTCCATGGAATTTTCCAGGCAAGAATAAGGGAGTGGGTTGCCATTTCCTACTCCAGAGGATCTTCCTCACCCAGAAATAGAATGCATATCTCCTGCATCTCCTCCTTTGACAGAAGGATTTTTAACCACTGCACCACCTGGGAAGCCCTACTCTGTATAATATATAATACAACTATACTAATAGAATTATTTTTATAATAGTTACCTTTAATTGAAAATAATGATAAAAATTTAAAAGATGCAGTGGCATAGTAGTGTATCAAGTTTAAAAGTTATCTATTTTCTTGAAAATTTCATATTTCAAATTATAGCTATTAAAAGTTTTTCAAAATGCAATTATGTTATGACTTTTTGGACAATAGTCCAACACTAAAAGTTTAATCTGGATAATGCAATTATTCAATATATATAGTAAAATTAGTGGTGTGGATTAAACAGTTTCACAATTTCTTGAATTGAGAACCCAAGGTTTTATAATTTGACTTATGTATCTGCTCAAAAAAATCTATATATTTTCTTTCCAGTGTATGTGCCAAGGAAGTATGATTTCATAATATCAAAAGCAAGTAAAGGCCTTTAAACTCATAAAACAGCACTTTCAGTTATACAGTTTACTATGTGTTGACTCTATGTTCACTTGGAACTTCAAGGCTGAAGTGTCTTATACCTAAGTTCTGAGTTTATGAAGACTAAAATGTAAGAAATGGTCTTTCACTTCAGGTTTTAAAAATGACAGTCCGAAGATAAAAGTGTGTGATCTCAGTCATGTGGGAAAAGTATGTCCTTATAGAGAATTTATGGTGTGTACTACAAGTGGTGAGATGGAAACTTCTCAATTTAGACCACTGTGTAGCTCCAGCTCAGATCATTCAGTTTTAGGACTTCTGTCCTCTATGATATACAGAGAAAAGTGAAAAAGTGATTTCCTTTCCCTTCACACAAGCACCTTTATTTCTGTTTGTTAACGATCACTACAAATATTAGTATCTTAGGCTTTTAACTGTACTATGTGTCATGCTATTCATTCTATTTCTATAGATGCATAAAAATATCCATGGCAGATAATTATATTGAAGGAAATGTCCACAAGACTTATTACATGCATTCCACTGGTCACTAAGATGAATAAACACAAAAACTTTCAGCTGCAAGCTGTACCATTGCAATGTCAGCTCACTGAGCACCATGGCCTCCTAGAATGCTGTAATTTTAAAGTCCCAGTTCAAGCACAAATGTCTAAGGAATTATTTTTTATTAATTAGAACTCAATGCAAAATAGACTAACTGATTTATTACAGTCTCAGAGATCAGTAAGAAACAAGGAGAAAACAGTTTGTAAGTAATTGGGAACAAAGAAAGCTTTGGAAATCCAGAACTAAAAATAATGACTAACATTTATTATATGCCTATGTTATCTATTTATTTAAGTTAACATGTACTTACATGAATATCTATTTATTACTCAATTAAGCCCTCTATAACAGTTTAAATTATTTCTTCTACATTTATGCCTTTTATTTATGGGTGAGATATGCAAATATTGGCAATCTGATGTTGGGAGCCAGTGTGAGGAACTCCGCCCATGGCAAAGGTCATGAGGAAGGAAGCTTGGCATACACAAAAGCGTGATCAAGCTTCAGGAACCCCCCTGTTCCCAAGCATCTACCCCCAAAACGAGTACTTTACGGGGAGCTCTCCCCCATAACCATTTCTCTCAGAGAAGGAGTTAACTTGAAGCTCCAGTTAATAAAAATTCTTTGGTGTGACAAGAGTGTTTCAACTTATGAACTCTGAAGTTTCTCTGGCCTGCCTGATCAGACTCGTCTGGCCGCATGTGTTTATAGCCTCCCAACTGTGAGAGGCATGGGATGTTTTAAAACTTTCTAAATACAGACTCTTTTGAGAAGTTAGAAGATCATTAGTATAGTGTTAGTGGGTCGATTAGGAACTATATTGGTGAAGGGTTTTTTCTTCATTTGTCGTGCCAATAATTACTGCTAATTCCCTGCCCTGGGTGTGACAAGGATGTCTCAGGTCAAACCTCTCTGCTGACAGACTAGCTCGTGTGACAACCTCTCAACCATAAACAGCACAGAGAGCTTGGAGTATTAGCCTAGGGCTTTTTTCATTGATGAATCAATGATTGCCATCAGGCCTCCATATCCTTAGGCACCTGGGAATATATTAATCAATGTATTTGGAATATAGAAAAGGAAATATAGTAGTTTTTGGATGTTAGCAATACTAGACTTTTTGAGTTAATGAATTTTCTCTTATGTTATAGATCACTGAACTTTGTTATAAATCATTGTGTCCTTGCTATGTAAAAATGTAACTTTATCATTATCTTAAGACAAAATAGATCTTAAGGGGAAACATTGGTGAAGGGTTTACATTTGTTGAGCCAATATTTGCTGCTAAATCTCCATATTCCTGCCCTTATAATGAATATAGCTAGCATATAGGAGAAATAAGTATTAACCTTTAAGATCAATCATGTTAAACCTTAGGTTAAGTAAATTCCTTTCTTGATTGTAACTCACTACACCATCACCCTATAGGAATGCAACTTTATTTGGAGGGTGGCGCCTGATTTAAGAAAAAATCACCCCTGGAAAAATAAGTTTTCTGGTTAACTGACTGGTATCAGAAAGGGCCATAAAATGTCAGCAGACCTCATGGCTAAAAGATGATGAAACTCATAAGACCTTTGTATAATTTTATATGAAGCACCTGATTGTGACAAGGGTCAGATCTGCTGACCCCCATGTGACTCTGAATTCATCCCTATGTATAACAAAAAGGTATATAAACAAACCTGAAAAATAAAGAAATTGGATCAGTTTCTGGAAAGACTGATTTCCTCCGTGTCATTTCTTTCTCGCTCCCTGTTTTCCTGGCTGAATTCCCATCTGAAATGTGGGTACTCACCAAACCTGCTAATTCTGCCTGGGCTTCTGAGATCGAACCGGGGAGGCCTCAGTGCTTCCTCTCCTTCGGGAGAATGGAAAGACGCCTGTGGCCTATGTAGGTGGTGATTGGTATTCCATGTAAACCAGTTATTCAGCCTCCTTTCTCCACTAATTCTTCTACTACACTATCTGTTTCTAATCTCCCTCTATATCTTTAATTAAATAAGTATTTTCCCGGACGCTGACTCCGTCCCCACCTTCGAATTACCCTGGATCCACCGGGCTCTACCAAGTTGCTAAGCTACTGACTCCAACTATATGCAAAAAGGAAGTGGGCATTAACACTGCCGCTCTTCAGTTTACAATGGATTATTGTTTTTGTTAAGTCAACTGTATAGTTCATGGGGTCATAAAAGTCAGACACGTTTGAGCAACTTTCACTTCACTAAGTCTTGTCTGACTCTTTGTGACCCCATAGACTGTAGCCCCCAGTCTTCTCTGTTCATGGGATTTCCTAGGCAAGGACTCTGGAGTGGGTTGTCATTTCCTTCTCCACAGTGGGGCTATGTCCTTATAAACCAAGCATACCCTGAATAAAAGTGGAAAATGCAGCTAATATATCTAGCCTATTGAGCATCATTGGAGAAGGCAATGGCACCCCACTCCAGTACTCTTGCCTGGAAAATCCCATGGGCAGAGGAGCCTGGTAGGCTGCAGTCCATGGGGTCGCAAAGAGTCGGACACAACTGAGAGACTTCAGTTTCACTTTTCACTCTCATGCATTGGAGAAGGAAATGGCAGCCCACTCCAGTGTTCTTGCCTGGAGAATCCCAGGGACGGGGGAGCCTGGTGGGCTGCCGTCTATGGGGTCACACAGGGTCGGACATGACTGAAGCAACGCAGCAGCAGCAGCAGCAGCAGCAGCACTGAGCATCATAGTATAGTATAGCGTACTTTAAACACGCTCAGAACACTTACTTTAACTTTCAGTTGGAGAAGTCAACTGTGACAAAGCTATAATAAAATGCAGAATAGCTCATTTACTGAAAGTGAAAAACGAATGATTGTTTGAGTTTAGAATGGTTATAAGCACATCTATTGTTTACCCTCATGATGGCATGGCTGGTTAGCAGCTGCCACTGCCCAGCGTCACAAGACATGACTTTACTGCATATCCCTATTCTAGCAAACTATCAAAATTCAAAATTCAGAGTATAGTTTCTAGTGAATGCATATGGCTTTTGCACCATTGTAAAGTCAAGCCATGGTAAATCAGGGGCTTTTTGTGAAAGAATTTGGAGTGTTATTGGACTTAACTTGTTTTCCATTGTAGTATCTCAAGTACCTGGGGAACTGTATTTTGATTAATAGTAGACTTAGCCAAGGCTTTTCTGTAGAGGGCCAGAGAAAAACATATTTTTGGCTTTTCAGGCATGAGCAGTTCTGTAACATATCTAGAAGTCAGGTAAAAGAGCCTCACACTGGCCAAATATGGAACATTGCAGCATAATAGATTATACTTCCTTGAATACAATTGATTCAAGCAAGAATAAATAATAAATGAAAAGAATAAATAATCAATGCTTAAATTGGTGAACCACAGCTTAAAAAGTGGGTATTCATGTGATCTCAATGAATCTCCAATAAAATAGTTGTTAATTGTTAATTAGGAAGGAAAAAGGGCAATTTTACAGTAGAGAAAATTGACAGCCACAACCTTTTATCCAGCTAGTAAAGTTTGTTGTTTTTGTTTAGTCAATATGTCATACCTAACTCTTTGAAAATGCATGGACTATAGCCTGCCAGGCTCCTATGTCCATGGAATTTCCCAGGCAATAATATTGGAGTGGATTGCCATTACTTTCTCCATGGTCGAACTTGAGTCTCCTGATGGGCAGGAGAATTCTTTATCACTGAGCATCGTGGGAAGCCCACCTGAAGATTTTACATATCAGTAATTGGACACATAAAACTTGTATGGCACCTGATAAAATGCAATTTGAAAAGAATAAATAAGCTAAAGTTGCTTCTGCCCCCAAAATGGATAATTTGAATTTATTCATAAAGAAGCATCAGACAACTCCAAACTGATAAACATCTAAAAATATTCTTGAAAATTTTGTGTAAGGTTGGAATCATATTGAAATAAATAAGTAAAAATAAAACACAGTCCAATAACCTATTAGGTAGTTAGAATAGGAAAAAAGAGACCAGAATGGCGGTGGCTAAAAGACAAAGAAGGGAAAAGCCTGCAAAAATATAACAAATGAAGGTCTCAGGACCAGAGTGAAGACCTCAGGTAAAACAAACAGCCCTCCAGGTTAGCCCAGTTTGCATAAGGCAGGCTCAGGGAGAGGAGAACAAAAAACCTATAAAAAGAGGGTCCCAAGTTGAGCTGGGGGCTTCTATTCTCTTTGCATCTTTTGGGTCAGCCAGTCATCACGCCTCAAGGATGTGTTTTCCTTCTCTTTCTAAATAAAACTGAGCTGTAACAGAGCTATAACACTGGTCCATCCAAGCAAATTACACTGGGCAGTGCTGAGATTCATGGGGTCGCAAAGAGTCTGACATGACTGAGCGACTGAACTGAACTGAACTGTAACACTGGTTCATCTGAGGAAATTATACAGGGCTGTAACACTGATCCATCGCTTCAGATTTTTACACACTCCCCCAACATCTATGATGCCGTGACTCAGATTTAACCTGGCTGAAACAACCTCGGCTCAGCCCCTGTGAGGTGGAGGCCAAACACAGCAGAAGCCCAACTCAGCAAAATCTCCCATGGTGGAAGCAGAATGCAAAGAAAACCCAGTGCAGGAGAAGTGACAAGAAGCCCAGCATGTTGGAAACCAAGACAGCAAAAATAAATTCAGCAGAAAGCTCACGCGGCTCAGTCTCAGATTCCAGAAGACCTCCAGTTAAGGTAGGAGGTCCTCGCTCCTATGGCTGGAAGGACAAATGGCTAACAAAATCTTAATTTCTTTATAATCTTTCATTTGTTGTTTCCTCAAACCCCACCATGAACAGGCTAACAGCAGTGGGTATAATTGAGGGACTCTGCCAGGAGCTACTCCTCAGTGTGTTCCAAAGGCTCCACTATCTGCTGTGCCCTAGTAGCTGTTGCCCAAGTGAGTAGTGGGTTTTTCTTTCCTTAATCTTCTTCATGCCAAGGATCAGGCCAATGAAAACTGAGCACAGGCCAGGTATTTATCAGATTTTCTGGCAGATTATGAAGGGGATTCCTCAGCACGTTTTTCCCACTGCTTTTTCCTCCCTTCCTTCAGCTCCTCTCTCCCAGGACTTGAGTCTGGTCAAAACCCATGGATCTGGCTTCAGAACCTCATGAACCTCAGGCTCTGATGTCTTATTTCCAAAATTCAGTAAGACACACAGTGATAGGTAAGAGCTGGATTTGTTTAAATTCAGAGAGAAGCACACTCCACAAGGTGTGGGCCATCACAGAGGAGAGTGTAGTGGCCATGGAATGTGGTGTGGTTAGTTTTTTTCGAGTTGGGTGATTTCATATGCTAATGAGTGGGAGGGTCATGCCAACTACTAGGGAACCACCCACTCTATCTTTTGACAGTGTCTTGGAACTATCCTGGCACCCCTGTGTGTGTCACTTAGCTTGCAGATTGAGAATCAAGGTTTAGTTGAATTTGACTTGTCACCTTGGACCCATCTGATTTTAATTGGTCTATGTTATACCTTTGGGCTATGTCATTTTTTTCAAAAATTGTGCCCTGCCCCTTTCCCTCCTGTTTCATGCTCATTTCCTGAGCTGTCTGGGCCCACAATGTTGCCTCTACAATCTTCTGGAGGGACAAGCAGAAAATATCTGACCCTTGGGAGAGAAACACTGTATAATATCCAATCCCTCTAGATATTCAGGACTTCATCTTCCATGTTTCTTACAACATGTGCAACAACAACATCTCTCCGTGAACCGATTAAGGTGGTGACAGGCATACAATGCCTGCTAGAAGTCCATCTGTTGTCATCTCTTCAAGGGCAGTTGGGCTTCCAGGGATAAGTTTTGCCACTTTGGGAGTTAGCCTTGCAGGCTCTTTGGACCCAAATCCTTTCCACCTTTCTCCTAAAGTTATAAACATACCCCCAGATCAAATCTCCACTCCACTTTTATGGAACATCTGGTCTGTTGCCTCTTATCAATTTGTTCTTAAACCACTTACCAACTCCTACAACCAGGACCCTGCCTCTTTGTAGGCAACATTGCTCTACCTTGCTTATTTATTGTTAAAATACTCTTAATGCCCTTAACAGGACCAGATAACCCACTCATTTGTCATTACTTCTGTTATTACCTAAGGTGGTCTATGACAATGAAATATTTACCATTGGAGACACCCTAACCTGCTCTTATGGAGGACTAGAGGAGGAAATCAGTGACTTACATTCCCTCAGAGCAGTAAGAAGAGAAGGCTTTTGGCTGCTTCACCAGGTTCCTAGTCTTAGGGCACAGTCTTGGATTGCTTTACATATGATATCTATGCCCATCTGTGGTGAACAAACTGGCAGTGAGTTAAGATTACAACTCCTTAATCCTACTCAGTACTGGTCGTGCTGGAGACCCTGGGCAAACCCAACTCCAGTCCAGCGGTCCCTGGAGGTCGACCTGCCTTGACATGCCTAGGGATCTGGTCCCTGAAAGTTTGTCATGCCTCAACCTGTTCAGGGATCCATCAGTCCAGGGGTCCCAGGAAGTCAACATGCTTCGACCTACCCAGGGACCCAATTCTTGGGAGACCGACCTGCCTCGACCTGCTTGGGGATTTGATGTCCAGGAGG
Organism: Budorcas taxicolor; assembly: GCF_023091745.1. Lineage (NCBI taxonomy): Eukaryota > Metazoa > Chordata > Mammalia > Artiodactyla > Bovidae > Budorcas > Budorcas taxicolor. Next base: position 38,325,344 of record NC_068926.1, read on the forward strand.
CTGTCATGACTCAGCCTGCCTGGAGATCTGCACCGTTTCCCAGGGATGCCTGGCTCTCAGGTTGCAACAGTACTGGGTAGGATAAGCTTCAAACAGACTCACCCTTAACGAAGTCCACCCATGGGAATTGAAGGAAGCCTATTTGTTTCTCTCTCTCTCTCTCTCTCTTTTTTTTTTCTTCCCTGTCATCACTGTCTTTCAGATGGGAAGTAACCAGTCCACTTCCCAAGAGAAACCCTTGAGATGCCTCCTTGATAACTGGAAGTTGTTCAATCCTCTAATCCTGGAGAAGTCACTTAAAATTCTTTTGTGCCACTTTGTGGCCGTGATATCCTCTTGAGGGACAAGAAACACTGGCCTGAGGATGGAAGTTTACATTACAATACCATCCTACAGCTAGACTTGGTCTGCAAAAGACAAGGGAAATGAACAGAGACCCCCTATGTTCAAATATTCTTCCAACTAAGAGATATGAAGGAACTCTGTCTTAAGTATACCGTAAAAGTGAACCTACTAGACAAATGGTGTTAAGCACAGACAACCAACAGAAGGAACCCCCTGTGAAAGCTCACCTCTCATAGCTTCCAAGTTGCTTGGTGCTCCTTCCTAGGATCCAAACGTGACCCATATTCGGGAGTACCCCCTCCACAAAAACCAACTTGAGTATGTCCCTTAGTTGAAACTGGAGGAGAATTTGAACCAACCTGGGTAAATAAGTCTTTCTCCCTCTTAGAGCTAAGACAGATCAAACAAGATCTGGAAAGCTATACAGATGACCCAGGCAAATATATACATACATTCCAACATATTACCTTGGTCTTTGACTTGACATTGGAAGAACATCATGGTCATATTTAGTCAAACTTTGTCTGACCCTGAGCATGCTAGGGTCTTAAAGGAAGCGCGGAGGTATGCTACAGGGCTTCACATGTCAAACTATAAATATCCAGTAGGGGAAGCTACGGTCCCCTCCTCAGATCCTAATTGGAATTATAATGACCCTGAACACATGTGGGAAAGGGATCGTTTTCTGATCTGTGTGAAGGCAGGACCAAAAGCAGCCCAGCAAAAAGTAATCAGCTATGCCTGGGTCTCAGCAATAACTCAGGAGCCCGATGAGAACCCCATTGCCTTTCTGGAAAGGCTAAAAGAGGCCCTGGAAAAGTTTACCAATCTGGACTCTTATGAGAGACAGGTGATTTTAAAGGGTAAATTCCTGTATCAATGTGCATCACACATCAGGATGAAGTTACAACAGCAACAGCAGCAGGACGTTGCTGCCTCTTTTGATGAAATGGTCCAGACAGCCACCAATACCTTTTATACCAGAGAACAGGAGAGGCCAAGGCCCAGGAGAGGGAGAAAAGCAAAGAGACAAGGCATGCCCAGATGCTGAACATCCTCCAGGGAAGTCCTTGAAGGAAAAGGCATGAGGCAAGTGCCTAATCTGTAGACAGACGGGACATTGGGCCAAAGAGTGTCCAAACCATGACAAGTCTCCTAAAATGGCTTGCTACAAATGCCATAAACTGGGATATTGAGCATCACTTTGCCCTCAGGACCCAATAGCCTCAAGATCAAGCACCAAGCTTCCCTCACGATGGTTCACCAGGACTGAAGTGGTCCACTCCAGCAAGCCCACCTGTCACGATAGCAATCACAGGGTTGGCGTCAAGGGTGCCACTGGATGTGGCAGGTAGGTCCAAGAATTTATTGGTTGACACAGGGGCTACCTACTCTGTCTTGATCTCTTACTCCGGAGCCTTCTCCTCCCAAACCTACCATTTTGGGTGCTACAGGAAAAGCAACTACTAAAAGATTCACCCAAGCACTTCTTTGTTGCTGTGATGGACAAATATTTTTCCCACCAGTTTCTGGTGTTCTCTGAGTGTCTTCTCCCTTATTGGGAAGAAATATACTCACTAAGCTGGGGGCCACTCTTATGATGGGAAGCTTTTCAGCCCCTAGAGCCCTACAGCTTCTGGTTACTACTGAAGAACTCATTAGGTCTCCAATAGAGAGGGACCAAAAACTATGGGAAGACAAAATTAACCCCCAGGTGTGGGACTAGGGAACTGGACGAGCCCACCAAGCTGAACTGGTCATCATTGTCCTCCAAGATCCCACTCGGTTTCCAAACCAGAAAGAATATCCCCTCAGAAGAGAAACTCGGGAAGGACTACAGCCTCTAATAAATTCCTTGCCTGTGGGCTACTTGTTCCCACCAGTTCACCGTGTAACACCCTGATCCTCCATGTAAAGAAAAAGGATGGGACTTGGTTAATGGCTCAGAATCTTTGGATCATAAATAAAGATGTAGTCCCCCTCCGTGTCCCACAGTACCCAATCCCTATGTAGTCTTGGGAGAAATCCCTCCCAGTGCCAGCTGGTTTAGTCTTGGATCTCAAAGATGGATTCTTTTGCATACCATTGACTAAAGAATCCCAATATCTTTTTGTCTTTGAGTGGGAGGCTCCAGGAGAAAAACGCCAACAGATGACTTGGACAGTATTACCTCAGGGGTACAGAGAGAGCCCCCAGTTGCTTGGACAAGCCCTTAGCCAGGAACTCCTAGATTTGGACCTGGGACCTAATGGGAAAATGCCCCAAAACATGCAATTCAGGGTCTAAACTTTTTGGGAGAAAGGGGATATAAAGTGTCCCATGCTAAGGCACAGATATTTGAGACAAAGGTCACTTATCTGGGAGTTCAGATTACATATGGGCCCAGGAGGCTGTCCTCTGATCGAGTACAAGGAATCCTCCAGTTGCCCTCCCTCATGACTTGAAAACAATTGTGAGCTTTCCTGGGGCTAACTGGGTATGGAAGAATCTGGATACCTAACTATGGTCTAATTGCCCAGCCCTTATATGAAGGTTTGAAGGGACGGGTTGATTCAATCCCACTGATGTAGGGAACTCCTTAAAACAAGGCAGAGGCTACACTAAAACAAACCTTAACTCAAGCACCTGCCTGAGGTTGCCAGACCCAGAAAAAGCATTCCAGGTTGGGAACTGACCTCCAGCCTGTAGCTTTCCTATCCAAGAGGCTCGACCCAACCACCAAAGACTGGCCTCCCAGCTTTTGAAATCTTGCAACTATCCCAGTGTTGATAGAAGATACTTTAAAACTCTCTTTTGGGGGCAAATTAATTATTTTTACCAGCCACCAAGTGAAAAAACTCCTAAATGGGAGAGGCCATTTATGGATGTCTGATCAAAGGAGCCTCAGATATTGAGTAGTGCTGATGGAAAATCCTGACTATATCCCCTTGTGAGGTTCTTAACTTGGCCACCCACCTGCCCACCCTGGAGGGCTCTCTTCCCTTTCACGCTTGCCTAGAAACCTTGGACCACTGGACAAAAATCACAAGAGAGATTGTCAGAAGATCCTTTGACCAATCCTGAGGAAATCTGGTACACTGATGGAAGCAGCCTTGTCGTGGATGGAAAAAGAAGAGCTGGATATGCAGTGGTCTCCAATTTTGAGACCGTAAAGCCTGAACCTTTGCCTCCAGGTATTTCAGCCCAATTAGCTGTTCTCATAGCCCTGACTCAAGCTTTACAGCTGGGAAAAGGAAAAAGAGTAGCCATTTACACTGGCTCCAAGTATGCCTTTCTGTTGTTACATGCACATGCTGCTATTTGGAAAGAAAGAGTCCGCTTGACCACCCAAGGGTTCCCAATCAAATATGGTGGTCAAATCCTTAGGCTCTTAAAGGCAGTTTATCTGCCCAGTAAGGTTTTAGTCTCCCATTGTAAGGGACACCAAAAAGGGAGCACAGAAGTGACACTAGGGAACCAAGCAGCCAATCAGGCAGCTAAGAGAGCAGCATTACAGAACAATAACGTCCTTATGTTGCCACCTTAGTTCTACAGACTAATTTGCCAGAAACTCCTTCATCTACCAAAGGTGAGACTCTTAAAACTAAGAGTAAGGGCTTTCAAGAAGATCATATGGGATAGTTCCACAAGGAGGGACTCCTTTTTCTAAGCCTGGGAACCGCCAATGGAAGTTAGTTTACTCCTTACATGCCACCACTCATTTAGGGGAGAAGGCCCTCCAAAGATTAGTAGAAAGGTCCTTCAGAGGAACAGGCCTCCAAACAACTATTAGGCAAGTGGTCTCCTCTTGTCCCACTTGCCAATTAAATAACCCTGAAGGAGCTTGAAGACCCCAGTTGGCCCAGCCTGCCCAACAATGTGGGACCTACCCAGGAGAGGACTGGCAGATGGACTTCACCCAGATGCCAATTTCTCAAGGGTATAAATAACTATTAGTCAGGATAGATACATTCACAGGATGGATTGAAGGCTTTCCCACCCCGACTGAGAAGGCTGAGGATGTAGTTAAAAACAAAAAACAAAAAAAACTGCTCCATGAAATCATTCTGAGATTTGGTCTGCCCAAGCCATTAAAAGTGACAGCGGGACATCATTTACTTCTAAGGTAACCCAAGGGGTATCTGACGCATTGGGCATTTCTTATTATCTCCATTGTGCCTGGAGGCCTCAGTCTTCAGGAAAAGTCGGAAGAGCAAACCAATTCTTAAAATCAGCGATAAAAAAGATAACCCAGGAGACCTCCCTGGGATGGAAGGAGGCTTTACCAATAGCTCTCCTCCGCACCCGCATGGCCCCTAAGGAAAAGGTTGGTCTCAGTCCTTATGAGATGCTATATGGGAGAACTTTTGTTTATGTCAATGTCCTCTTCCTTGATACAGAGGCTCAGCCCCTCCAGTCTTACACCATGGTCATTGGGCAATTCCAACAAGATGTAAACTTGTGGACTGTCAACCAGGACCAAAAAGATTCTAAAGAATCACCATATATGCTCCAGTTACTCAAGTCCTAATTAAAGTCTGAAAAGATGTGTCCCCAATGTCTCACTCCAGCCCACATGGAAGAGTCCCTACCCTGTAATACTTTCTACCCCCACAGCTTTCAAGGAACTAGAACACGAACCGTGGATTCAATATTCATGAGTCAAGCCATGGAAGAAAAGAGAAGAGGACACTCAATACACTCGAGAGCCCTTGGGAGATCTCAGATACCTATTCAGGACTACAAATGAGTGCCATTCTAATGAACACACCCAAAATTAAGCTTCTGGGGATAAGATTTCCCAGGACAGCTCTAAAGAGCCAACACAGCTTCGCAGGGATTATACTCCAAAATAGACATGAGATAGATCTGATCCCAGAACAAGGAGAGACTGGACCATCTTAAATGAGGCATGTTGTTTCTGGGCAAATGGCTCCAGCTAAGTTAAATAAAGTCTCACAATCCCCAGGAAAAGCATTCAGATTCTACAGGACCTCAAAGAATGAGCTGGAAATCTCTCAGGGTGACTACAATCTTTCTTTGGGGGAATCCTTCTAGCGAGGGGGAATTTGGAGTTGGCTAATGCCCCTACTAATCCCTGTTATCACCACATCGATGCTGCTTATGATTGCTCCATGTACTATCAATTGTCTAACCTGTTTTGTCTCTGCCCAAGTCAACTAGCTACAACATGCGGTGCCAGTTCAACAGGCATATAGAAAACTACAACCAACCACAGAAAATATCACTCACCCTTAGCTGGACACCACTATAAGGACTCTGAGGCTTGAGACTAGCAAGAGGGGGAGGCCCAATGCCCCTTGCCACCCCAGTTCAGCAGGAAGTAGCCAGAGAGACCTCAATGCCCCTATTCCCAAAGAATTGGGCCTCCCATCTCTTGAGGGGGTATTGTTAGGTAGTTAGAGTAGGCAAAAGGAGTCCAGAATGGCAATGGCTAAAAGGCAAAGAAGGGAAAAGCCCTCAAAAATAGAACAAAGGAAGGCCTGAGGACCAGAGTGAGGACCTTTGGTAAAACAAATGGCCCTACTGGTTAGCCCAGTCTACGTAGGGCAGGCTCAGGGGGAGAAGAAAAAACGTATAAAAAGAGGAGCCCAAACTGAGCCAGGGGCTTCACTTCTCTTCGTGTCTTTTGGACTGGCCCACCCTCACACCTCCAGGATGTATTTCCCTTTGCTTTATAGATAAAACTGAGCTGTAACAGAGCAGTAACTCTGGTCTGACCAAGAAAATTACAAGGGGCTGTAATACTGGTCCATCCGTTGCATCAAATTTTTGCTGTGGTGAGACAAAACTGAGGAAATTATGTACTCCCCTGACAAATCCATGTCAGAATAAATGAATCAGAATTTCTTGAAATGGTATGCAGAGAATTGCATTTTTTAAGTCACGTTTCTCAGCTGATAAAGAATCTGCCTGCAATGCAGGAGACCTGGGTTCGATCCCTGGGTTGGAAGATCCTTTGGACAAGGGAAAGGCTACCCACTCCAATATTCTGGCCTAGAGAATTCCATGGACTGTATAGTTCATGGAATCGCAAAGAGTTGGACACGACTGAACGAATTTCACTTTCACTAGATGATGTTAGTTTGCATCCAACTTTGAGATCTGCAGATCTCTGGAAGGAAGAGAGAGCAGCCATTGGTAGGATCAAGTGCTGTGTTCTGGGTTGTGTGATCAATACAAAAAGTAAACAATACTCATCTGTAGGATCTATTATATTAAATGCAGAGTCTCATGAAGTATATCCACTTGAGACACCATGCAAAACTAAAATCATGCTTTCTCACCCAAGTACCCTGAAACTTCATTATCAGGATAATCCCCAAGAAACATACTAGTAGAAAGTTACCTATTTTATTTCAGGTTGCTTCTTTGAATGTGCTAGGGTCTGATTCAAGTCCATTCTGAAGGAGATCAGCCCTGGGATTTCTTTGGAGGGATGATGCTGAAGCTGAAACTCCAGTACTTTGGCCACCTCATGCGAAGAGTTGACTCATTGGAAAAGACTCTGATGCTGGGAGGGATTGGGGGGCAGGAGGAGAAGGAGATGACAGAGGATGAGATGACTGGATGGGATCACTGACTCAATGGACTTGAGTCTGAGTGAACTCCGGGAGTTGGTGATGGACAGGGAGGCCTGGTGTGCTGTGATTCATAGGGTCTCAAAGAGTCGGACACGACTGAGTGACTGAACTGAACTGAACTGAGGGGCTGATTTTAGTTATCTACCTTGTAAATATGAAGGAAATTAATTATTAAGTGTTTTTGTAGGAAGGACAGTCAAATGTTTTCAATCTGTGGAGAAGCAGCTTCTAAACACAGAAAGTCATTGAAAACCATTCTTTGGGCATTAAGGTTTGAGAAACATTCAAATTCATAAGAATAAAACTATCCCAAAGATCAAGGACTTAGTGTTCCCTAAACAATCCCTTAAAGTTCACACACATTAGCAGATAAATTATGAATTCAACAGATATTCACATTCTACAGAATCAAATTTGTAAGTTTACTTTCACTTCTCAAACATGTATCTACATGAATAAGCTGTAATTAACACCAGCATAGAATTTTAGTTTCAATTTGTGCACTCAGAAGCATCATGTAGATGTTATACGCAGGTAAAACATTTTGTTATACAGGTGCCATTGGTCTAAAATAGACATAGACTATAAAGTTAGATTTCATGTATGCTGATCCTGGGTGGAACCTTTATTGTCCCAGGACTTACATATCTTTTACCTCTTCTTTTCTCATCTTCTCTCTGTAACTGGCTCCTCAGCTCCATCACAGCTGACACACAGTTAACAGGGCACAGTCTACATGAAATATCTCCAGCAGCTGCAAGATCTCACTGCATCATTTGTCATTCATTGCAAATTTCAAGGGAATCTGATTAATACCAATTTTCCAATCATGGGTCAAGTAGATCAACTAATTTGGTCCAATTATTTATAATCCCTGATTGAAATGATATAGATCAAAAGTGTTTGAGATGAGAAATTAAATATTTTAACTTGGCCCTCTCTTGTGTTAAATTTAGAGTTATCAGATGCAGCCACATACGTGTCTGTATTAGATAATTTTATTCTAGTTTTTTTTTTCTTTTTAATAAACAATCTAACCTTACTCCTAAAGCAACTAGGGAAAATTGAAAAAACAAAATCCTAAATTAGTAGAAGGAAACAAATCATAAACATCAGAGCAGAAACAAATGAAATAGAAATAAAGAAAATAGTAGCAAATATCAATGAAACTAAAAGCTGGTTCTTTGAGAGGATAAACAAAGTTGAAACATCTATAGCCAGACTCACCAAGAAAGGAGCAGACACTAATCAATAAAATTACAAATGAAAAATGAACAGTGACAACTGACAGTGCAGAAATACAAAGGATCGTAAGAAATTACTACAAGCAACTATATGCCAATAAAATGATCAATCTGGAAGGAATGGACAAGTTCTTAGAAAGGTACAAACTTCTAGGACTGAACCAGGAAGGTACAAAAAATATGAAAAGACCAATCACAAGTAATGAAACTGAAACTGTGATTAAAAAATCTTCCCACAAAGAAAACTCCAGGGCCAGATGACTTCACAGGTTAACTCTATCAAATGTTTAGAGAAGAGCTAATACCTGTCTTTCTCAAATTCTTCCAAGAATTGCAGATAGAGGAACACTGCCAGGCTTATTCCTATCAGGCCACCATCACCATGATACCAAACCAAAGATATCACAAAAAATGAAAAATAGATTCCAGTTTTTACCCATTTTGCCAAAAGATTTGTCCTGTTTCCATGTGTCTTTGAATGATGATATTTTCCCACAGCATTTTGTACAATCCTTCCTGAAAAAGAAATACTTCTCTCTCCTTCTTAACTAAGTAATTCCAAATTCTGCTTTTCCCTGAGCATTCATAGCCTCCAAGCTATTCTAAGTAACATTTTTTATCAGTTAATATTTTGGGTTAAAAACTTCCAAAACAAACCTGAATATTGCTTGGCAGATAAGAAATGTATTATGAATATTAGGAACTTATTGAAATAGAGGCAAATAGAAGGAATTCTGGGGTGCTGATCAACAACAGTCTTCAGAGCAGCACTTCTGCTGGGATGAATTAATCTTCTGGATGAATGACTGTATTCATGGATGAATGACTCTTCTCAAGACCAGAATAAGTCTGGTCTTGAGCCATTGCTTTAAGATTCTATGTCTGGGGAGAGTTCATCTGATTGGGAGAGACTAGAATATGTTCCTATGCCCTGGCATTTTGGAAAGTGAAGACTAGTACCAAAGAGCTTCCAGGAAATCCTTAAGCTTTGCAGAGAAATGGTGAGCATTGCGTTATAATATTTCACAAAAAATCCACACAATGGGATAGGCTTTGGTGTTTGCTTTTATTGTTGCATTTGTTCTCTTAGAAAAGAAATCAGAGTGCTTGTAGGAAGAACAGATGAATGTTGAACATGAAGGGAAAGCTGAAACACTAAGGTAATTCATAGGACTTCCCCAATGGCCCAGTGGTTAAGACTCCAAGTTTTCACTGCAGAGGGTGTGGGTTTGGTTCCTGATCAGGAAACTAAGATCACATTTGCCACGTGGCCAAAAATATATTAAGTAGTCCATAACAAAAAAGATGTAGGAAGGATGATATGATTACCATGAAAATTGGTGCCAGGGACCAGTTTAGTGGAAGACAATTTTTCCTCAGAACAGGAGACAGGAAGTGATTTGGGGATGCTATAATATCATTACATTTATTGTGCCTTTATTTATTATTATTACATCAATTCCACCTCATCTCATCAGGCATCAGATCTTGGAGGTGGTGGACTCCTGATAGTGACTCCAAGTTTGGTTTAATCTATGATAAATTTAGGTAATTAGGAGTCAAAAGTTGATTTTTCACCAGTATTCTTTTCCAATACAGTTTATTTAATGTACATATTGTTCAACCTTGTTTTATCTACACATGTATATATAATTATTTTAACCTTCATTTTTATCATCACTTTGCGAACAGGGTTACACTAATGATTACCCAAAGCCAGGCAACATACTGCATAGGCATAGTCATAGGAATGGAAAATAATTTCAGCAAGTTTGTCAATCACTCTCATAACTCACTAATGAAAACATGAGAGTTCTCTGGTTCTCATTCTAAGAAACCCTTTCTAATAGACAACCCATGAATATATATCAAATCCAATGTAATTTTCAGCAATATCATTAACGCTTCTGGAATTTTCAGATCTAGAAATATTTACCTGAATTAATATTTGTGCGATTCATGGGGTCACAAAGAGTCAGATACGACTGAGCGACTAAACTGAACTGAACTGAACTGAAGATTGTATATGGAGTGCCAAGAGATTTTATTTTTTCAGTGCAATTTTCTTGGTTTTAAAAATAACACATTGTTATTAGAGAACATTCAGCATATCTTGAAAGTTGTAAGAGCTATACTTCCACCAGAGCTAATAACTATTAAAGTAATAACACATTTATGTACTTAGCATCTCTATTTCACTTACATGTTTCTGTATCTCTATGCAGTTTAAGTTTATGCTTTATATGATGGTTTTCTCTTAATATTGTGTCATATGGTTTATCTTTACCATAAAAACTTGTTTTTGAACTTCAGTCATCCCGTCATTCAGTTCAGTCAGTTCAGTCGTTTAGTCCCTCAGTCGTGTCTGACTCCCTGCAACCCCATGAATTGCAGCACGCCAGGCCTCCCTGTCCATCACCAACTCCCAGAGTTCACTCAAACTCATGTCCATCGAGTTGGTGATGCCATCCAGACATCTCATCCTCTGTCGTCCTCTTCTCCTCCTGCCCCCAATCCCTCCCAGTGTCAGTCTTTTCCAGTGAGTCAACTCTTCGCATGAGGTGGCCAAAGTACTGGAGTTTCAGCTTTAGCATCAGTCTTTCCACAGAACACCGAGGACTGATCTCCTTCAGAATGGACTGATTGGATCTCCTGGCAGTCCAAGGGACTCTCAAGAGTCTTCTCCAACACCACAGTTCAAAAGCATCAATTCTTCGGCACTCAGCGTTCTTCACAGTCCAACTCTCACATCCATACATGACTATTGGGAAAACACGGCCTTGAATAGACAGACCTTTGTTGGCAAAGTAATGTCTCTGCTTTTGAATATGCTATCTAGGTTTGTCATAACTTCCCTTTCAAGGAGGAAGTGTTTTTTAATTTCATGGCTGCAATCACCACCTGCAGTGATTTTGGAGTCCAAAAAATAAAGTCTGACACTGTTTCCACTCTTTCCCCATCTATTTCCCATGAAGTGATGGGACCAAATGCCACGATCTTACTTTTCTGAATGTTGAACTTTAAGCCAAATTTTTCACCCTCCTCTTTCACTTTCATCAAGAGGCTTTTTAGTTCCTCTTCACTTTCTGCCATAAGGGTGGTGTCATCTTCATATCTGAGGTTATTGATATTACTCCCAGCAATCTTGATTCCAGCTTGTGTTTCTTCCAGTCCAGCGTTCCTCATGATGTACTCTGCATATAAGTTAAATAAGCAGGGTGACAATATACAGCCTTGACGTACTCCTTTTTCTATTTGGAACCAGTCTGTTGTTCCATGTCCAGTTCTAACTGTTGCTTCCTGACCTGCATATAGGTTTCTCAACAGGCAGGTCAGGTGGTCTGGTATTCCCATCTCTTTCAGGATTTTCCACAGTTTATTGTGATCCACACAGTCAAAGGCTTTGGCATCGTCCATAAAGCAGAAATAGATGTTTTTCTGGAACTCTCTTGCTTTTTCCATGATCCAGTGGATGTTGGCAATTTGATCTCTGGTTCCTCTGCCTTTTCTAAGACCAGCTTGAACATCTAGAAGTTCACGGTTCATGTATTGCTGAAGCCTGGCTTGGAGAATTTTGAGCATTACTTTACTAGCATGTGAGATGAGTGCAATTGTGCGGTAGTTTGAGCGTTCTTTGACATTGCCTTTCTTTGGGATTGGAATGAAAACAGACATTTTCCAGTCCTGTGGCCATTGCTGAGTTTTCCAAATTAGCTGGCATATTGACTGTAGCACTTTCACAGCATCCTGTTTCAGGATTTGAAATAGCTCAAGTGGAATTCCATCACCTCCACTAGCTTGGTTCTTAGTGATGCTTTCTAAGGCTCACTTGACTTCACATTCCAAGATGTCTGGCTCTAGGTAAATGATCACACTAGTGTGTGATCTTTTATGTACAGTTCTTCCGTGTATTCTTGCCACCTCTTCTTAATATTTTCTGCTTTTGTTAGGTCCATACTATTTTTGTCCTTTATCACGCCCATCTTTGCATGAACTATTCCCTTTGTATCTCTAATTTTCTTGAAGAGATCTCTAGTCTTTCCCATTCTGTTGTTTTCCTCTATTTCTTTGCATTGATAGCTGAGGAAGATTTTCTTATCTCTCCTTGCTTTTATTTGGAACTCTGCATTCAGATGCTTATATCTTTCCTTTTCTCCTTGGCTTTTCACTTCTCTTCTTTTCACAGCTATTTGTCTGGCCTCTTTGACAGCCATTTTGCTTTTTTGCATTGCTTTTCCATGGAGATGGTCTTGATCCCTGTCTCCTGTACAATGTCATGAACCTCAGTCCATAGTTCATCAGGCACTCTATCTATCACGTCTAGTACCTTAAATCTTTTTCTCACTTCCACTGTATAATCATAAGGGATTTGATGAGTCATACTGAAATGGTCTAGTGGTTTTCCCTACTTTCTTCAATTTAAGTATGAATTAGTCCTTTGAGATCAACTCTATTTATATATTTTTAAAGTTATTTATTTGGCTATACCCAGTCTTAGTTGCTACATGTGGGATTCATTTCTCTCAACCAAGAATTGAATCTGGACCATCTCCATTAAGAGCATGGGGTGTTAACCATTGGATCACCAAGGAAGTAACTGAATCAACTCTAAATTTTTTCAAAAGGGATTGTTTGGTTAAACTTCTGATGATCAGATTATCTTAATTAGTAACTGTATTTGCATATATGTTTGTATGGGACATCAAGTTCATCTAAGATAAGGGGCACTAGATGATAGTAAGATTAAAGTAAAGCAAAACATTTTTCAAATAATGAAAATACCAAATCATTCCAAATAAGATTGAATATATTATTTAAAGAATAAATACAACCAAGGGGCACAAGCAGCCAATCTAAAAGTTTCACTATAAACTGTAAACTCCTTTCCATTTTCTTGATTTTTCTAGTAAATGAAAATGCCAAAAAGACTTACACATGGTGAAAATGTTAAAAAAAATATATATATTTTTTCTACATGAAGATTAAAGGAACTGATTATAGACAAACACAAAATATGCTAGTATATAAAATCAATATATATATTCCTATTTTATTTACTGAAATGACATGCCAAAATTTTGCTTGGTATTTCAATACTGTTTAATTGTTTATAAAAATCAAACCTGGAGGAATAAGATTGAAGTAAACTGACTACCTTTCTGCTTATGATATTGTATAATTATGAATCATCATAGCTTGCTTAAGGCCTTGTGATTGCATATGTATAACATATGAACTTTATTTTTAAAATTTGGAGTTACTGGATTTCAAGAGATGTGACAGTCTCACCACCTTGACTCTTTTGAATATTTGTTTTAACAATTTGTATTCACTTATTTCATCATTAATAACAGGCAAATACATCAAAGATACTAATTACTTCTGAAATATAGAGTTAAACAAGGTGATTAATCTTTCTGGACTTCCACAAGTAAAGGAAGAAAAAGACTAGTTAACAATTGCTTGCAATTCACTGAGTATAATAGCATTTAATATAATAAGAAAAGCAGAAATGTGTGGGAACAGTTCATCTTTGAAGAAAGTTCAGAGATGCCTGAGCCTCATATAGTTGAGTCAGTAGGAGTCAGTCAGGTGATGAATTAGGGTTGGAGGTGGAGGAGTGGAGGATGAGCACTCCTGGCAGAATACAAAGTTTGTAGAGAGGCATGAAAGCAAGCCATGCCCGGAATATACGAGCATTTGCAAATAGTTTAGTAAGTTTCTTATTGAGATATAATTGTACAGGAGCTAGGTCATAAACCAACTCGAATGTAATAGTTTGGAATTTGATTCTGAAAGACATAAGGAATTGTGGATAGTTGAAAAGGGATCAGCATCGTAAGTTTTTAACTAAATTGTTGCTTGCATTGTGGAGACAGAAGAAAGTGTAGGAAGAATCAGAACACATCATTATTCATTGGACTGGTTCTGAAAAGAGGTCATGAGGACCTGAGTTATATAAAACAGACAAAAAGATAAAGATGTGAAAAATAATTAAAAGCATAACTGCGACTCTCTGGTATTATAGTGGATAAAAGTCTGCCTACCAATGCAAGGGACACAGGCTTGGTCCCATGTCTGGGAAGATCTCATATGTGTGAAGCAACTAAGCCCAAGCACTACAACTATAAAGCACTCACTTTAGAGCCTGTGATCTGCAACTACTGAGTTCATCTGCTGCAATTACTGAAGCCCACGAGCCTGCAGCCTGTGCTCTATTACAAGAGAAGATACCGCAATGAGAAGCTCAGAACACCACAATGAAGCAACAAATAGCCTCCACTTGCCACAACCAGAGAAAGCCCGAGCAGGAACGAAGCCAGTGAAACCAAAAATATTTTCTTTTAAAAAATTTAATCTATACCACTAAACTAACAGTAAATTAGAGAAGAGTTCTTTTTCTAGAATTTCCATTTGAATGATTACATAAATCATATGTGAAAATTCCCCTGTTAGACCATCAGGGCTGCTGTAACAGAAATATCATAGACTGAGTGGCAGCAAACTTTATTTCTCACAGTTCTGGAGGATGAGAAGTCCAAGATCAATAATCTGGCAGACCTAATAAATGCCGTCTTCCTGATTCATAGACAGTCATCTTCTCACCATGTCTTGTGTGACAGAAGAGGCAAAGGAGCCCTCTAGGGTTCTCTTTTATAAAGGCCACTAAGCTAGTTCATGAGGGGCTCCATCTTCAAAAGCCAAGGGCTCCACTTCCAAATATCATCACATTGGGTCAGGCTTTAACCTAAGAGTTTGAGTAGGACATACACAAATTAAATCCATAGCAACCTCTTCTGTTCTTTAGAGTCATTCATTTGGGTTTTATGTGTGTGATTATTAATTGCCTTTCCTTACAATTAGATGTATTTTTTGCTCCATATGTTGAAGCACCTATTAAATGGTGCAAAGTTTCTTATGAGTAAAATTCTGCTTCATTTATGATGGATTGTCCAGGTAATGAAAAGGGAATTAAAAGTTGCTCACTCCTGAGTAAAGCTAATTTCCACTAATGGACTCTCACTGAAGTGGTCCAAACTTTTTCAGAACTGCTCTCAGTATGAATTTTTTCCTTTTCTTTTTTCATTTTTCTCCCTCCTTGTATAAGTATCAGATCTACATCATAGTCTCAAGTTCCTCCCTGCCTACTCAAATACTTTCTTTCTTTTTCATTCACAAGCACTTGCCCTATTAATCCCTTGTATGTCTAATCTCATTCACCATCTACTGTGAGAACCAAAACATACTACACAGATGGTACCAGGAGAGCCCTAGAAAGCAGTTGTTCAGTAGGTTTAGAGACTGGCTTATTCACCAATGAGTATAAAATCTGAGGGGTTAGTGGGGCATAGATGTTGGAACAAAATGGCAAGATGCTTGCTAAAGAGGTCACCTGCAATAAGCAGGGAAAGTGTTCTGGAAAAATAACTTTACTAACTTTACTAACTTTACTAACTTTACTAATAGGAAATTTTAAATATTTCAGTCATATGGAAAGAGTAGTGCCTACAATGGCAGTAGAATGGACTGATTGTTACTAATTTGCATCAATGTCTTACAAGGACTAGAGTGAAACTGGGGGCAAAAATTAAAACCTAAGTTCAGAAGTTAAAGAGATTATCTTGTATTAAAAACAAAGAAACACACACACACACCTTTATCTCCTTCATTGGGAAAGAGGTCACAGCTAAAGAGCAAATTCAGGATTTGATAGGATCTTGGAATTCCAAAGACATGTAAATACTAAGCCAAGGCACATGCCCTGGTTGGAGTAACCTCTAAGTTGGGTCCTTGATGCAAAAGTATAAAATACCTAGTACAAAAGAACAAGTGAAAATCTCTGAAACTGCCTTCTACTTTGGTCAAGGTAGTAAATAAAAAAAAAAATGATATTGCCTTCTGGGACAGGAATGTGATTAGTGCCATCTGTATAAGGCTAAATGATGCAGGCATGGTGGCTCCTATCATTTTATTTAATTCTGCAATTTGGTCCTTTAAGTAGAGGATGAATTTAAGGAATTTCTGTAGGCTAGTGTCAGCTCATGCAGTAGTAGCTGCAATTAGAGCTGCTGTACTGAATGTGATATCATGGCTAGAGTTGATTAAAAAGACTTTACATGCATGACACACAGGCACTGGTTTCCAAAAGCATTATTTTATATAATGATTAGAAAAAAAGTGTAAAAATCAGTTCATACTATAGTCTGAAGACAGGGAGCATAATTTCTCCAGCTTTGCTCATCTTTCTCAAGATTCTTTTGGTTATTCTGGGTCTTTGGTATAGCATTACTATTTTAAAATACTTTGTTCTAGTTCTGTGAAAAATACTCTTAGCATTTTGATAAGTATTGCATTGAATCTGTAGACTGCCTTGGGTAGTATGGTCATTTCAATAATGTTATTTTTTCCAATCAAAGAACACAGTGTACCTTCTCATTTGTTTTCATTATCTTCAATTTCCTTAATCAGTATCTTAGAGTTTTCCAAGCACAGATCTTTTACCATCTTTGGTAAGTATATTCCTAGATATTTTAACATCTTTTCACTGATATTAAATAGGGTTGTTCCTTAATTTCTTTCAGATACAGAAGACAAACTAGTGGTTACCAGCAGGGGGAAGGATGTGGGAGGGGCAAGGTAGAGGTATATTAAGAAGTACACATTATTATATATAAAATAAGCTAGTAGACTATATTGTACAGTACAGGGAATATAGTCAATATTTTTAAATAACTATAAATAGGTATGATTTTGTTTTTAAAGGTGAATAACTCTTGTATACCTGTAGTTCAGTTCAGTTCAGTCGCTCAGTAGTGTCTGACTCTTTGCGACCCCATGAATTGCAGCAGGCCAGGCCTTCCTATCCATCACCAACTCCCAGAGTTCACTCAAACTCATGTACATCAAGTCAGTGATCCCATACAGCAATCTCATCCTCTGTCGTCCCCTTCTCTTCCTGCCACCAATGCCTCCCAGCATCAGAGTCTTTTCCAATGAGTCAGCTCTTCACATGAGATGGCCAAAGTACTGGAGTTTCAGCTTTAGCATCATTCCCTCCAAAGAACACCAAGGACTGATCTGCTTTAGGATGGACTGGATCTCCGTGCAGTCCAAGGGAATCTAAAAAGTCTTCTCCAACACTACAGTTCAAAAGCATCAATTCTTCAGTGCTCAGTTTTCTTCACAGTCCAACTCTCACATCCATATGTGACCACTGGAAAAACCATAGCCTTGACTAGACAGACCTTTGTTGGCAAAGTAATGTCTTTGCTTTTGAATATGCTATCTAGGTTGGTCATAACTTTCCTTTCAAGGAGGAAGTATCTTTTAATTTCATGGATGCAATCATCATCTGCAGTGATTTTGGAGCCCCAAAAAATAAAGTCTGACACGGTTTCCACTGTTTCCCCATTTATTTCCCATGAAGTGATGGGACCAGAAGCCATGATCTTCGTTTTCTGAATGTTGAGCTTTAAGCCAAGTTTTTCACTCTCCTCTTTCACTTTCATCAAGAGGCTTTTTAGTTCCTCTTCACTTTCTGCCATAAGGGTGGTGTCATCTGCATATCTGAGGTTATTGAGATTTCTCCCGGCAATCTTGATTCCAGCTTGTGCTTCTTCCAGCCCAGCGTTTCTCATGATGTACTCTGCATAGAAGTTAAATAAGCAGGCTGACAATATACAGCCTTGACGTACTCCTTTCCTATTTGGAACCAGTGTGTTCTTCCATGTCCAGCTCTAACTGTTGCTTTCTGACCTGCATACAGGTTTCTCAAGAGGCAGGTCAGGTGGTCTGGTATTCTCATCTCTTTCAGAATTTTCCACAGTTTACTGTGATCCACACAGTCAAAGGATTTGGCATCGTCCATAAAGCAGAAATAGATGTTTTTCTGGAACTCTCTTGCTTTTTCCATGATCGAGCGGATGTTGGCAATTTGATCTCTGGTTTCTCTGCCTTTTCTGAAACCAGCTTGAACATCAGGAAGTTCATGGTTCACGTATTGCTGAAGTCTGGCTTGGAGAATTTTGAGCATTAGTTTGCTGGCGTGTGAGATGAGTGCAATTGTGCGGTAGTTTGAGCCTTCTTTTCATTGCCTTTCTTTGGGATTGGAATGAAAACAGACCTTTTCCAGTCCTGTGGCCACTGCTGAGTTTTCCAAATTTGCTGGCATATTGACTGCAGCACTTTTGCAGCATCCTCTTTCAGGATTTAAAATACCTCAAATGGAATTCCATTACCTCCACTGGCCTGTTTCGTAGTGATGCTTTCCAAGGCCCACTTGACTTCACATTCCAGGATGTCTGGCTCTAGGTGAGTGATCACACCATCACGAATATCTTGATGGTGAAGATCTTTTTTATGCAGTTCTTCTGTGTCTTC
Source organism: Budorcas taxicolor (assembly GCF_023091745.1). Classification (NCBI taxonomy): domain Eukaryota; kingdom Metazoa; phylum Chordata; class Mammalia; order Artiodactyla; family Bovidae; genus Budorcas; species Budorcas taxicolor. Next base: position 38,343,897 of record NC_068926.1, read on the forward strand.
TTGCCACCTCTTCTTAATATTTTCTGCTTCTGTTAGGTCCATACCATTTCTGTCCTTTATCGAGCCCACTTTTGCAAAAAATATTCCCTTGGTATCTCTAATTTTCTTGAAGAGATCTTTAGTTGTTCCCATTCTGTTGTTTCCCTCTATTTCTTTGCATTGATCACTGAGGAAGGCTTTCTTATCTCTCCTTTCTATTCTTTGGAACTCTGCATTCAGATGCTTATATCGTTCCTTTTCTCCTTTGCTTTTCACTTCTCTTCTTTTCACACCTATTTGGAAGGTTTCAATATCCACTAGTCTTCATTAAAAAAAAAAAAATTCATATTACATGAAACCTACAATGATATTCACTTAGAGTCTTGTCCTCAGTTCATTTCAGTTGCTCAGTCGTGTCCGACTCTTTGCGACCCCATGTATTGCAGCATGCCAGGCCTCCCTGTCCATCACCATCTCCCAGAGTTCACTCAGACTCACGTCCAGTGAGTCAGTGATGCCATCCAGCCATCTCATCCTCTGTCGTCCGCTTTTCCCCCTGCTCCCAGTCCCTCCCAGCATCAGAGTCTTTTCCAATGAGTCAACTCTTCACATGAGGTGGCCAAAGTACTGGAGTTTCAGCTGCAGCATCATTCATTCCAAAGAAATCCCAGGGCTGATCTCCTTCAGAATGGACTGGTTGGATCTCCTGGCAGTCCAAGGGACTCTCAAGAGTCTTCTCCAACACCACAGTTCAAAAGCATCAATTCTTCAGCGCTCAGCTTTCTTCACAGTCCACCTCTCACATCCATAGATGACCACTGGAAAAACCATAGCCTTGACTAGACGACCTTAGTCAGCAAAGTAATGTCTCTGCTTTTGAATATAGCATCTAGGTTGGTCATAACTTTTCTTCCAAGGAGTAAGCATCTTTTAATTTCATGGATGCAGTCACCATGATTTTGGAGCCCCAAAAAATAAAGTCTGACATTTCCACTGTTTCCCCATCTATTTCCCATGGGGTGATGGGACCGGATGCCATGATCTTCATTTTCTGAATATTGAGCTTTAAGCCAACTTTTTCACTCTCCTCTTTCACCTTCATCAAGAGGCTTTTTAGTTCCTCTTCACTTTCTGCCATAAGGGTGGTGTCATCTGCATATCTGAGGTTATTGATATTTGTTCCAGCAATCTTAATTCCAGCTTGTGTTTCTTCCAGTCCAGCATTTCTCATGATGCACTCTGAATAAAAGTTAAATAAGCAGGCTGACAATATACAGCCTTGACATACTCCTTTTCCTATTTGGAACCAGTGTGTTGTTCCATGTCCAGTTCTAACTGTTGCTTCCTGACCTGCATACAGGTTTTTCAAGAGGCAGGTCAGGGGGTCTGGTATTCCCATCTCTTGAAGAATTTTCCACAGTTGATTGTGATCCACACAGTCAAAGGCTTTGGCATAGTCAATAAAGCAGAAAGAGATGTTTTTCTGGAACTCTCTTGTCCTAGGGCTATGTTTATTTTCCAGCCCTTTTTCATAAGACAGTCTAATGGAAACCTTGTCTGCATATTTCACAAAACATTAGCTTAATTAATTGTAATGATATTATAATGCTGATCAAGCAAGAAAGACAAATGATGGCTAGCACGTGAATAATTTTGGTACAAGGCAAACACTTCACTGGATTAAAACTTAAACCCTTTCTGTGAATATTCTGGAGAAGGAAATGACAACTCACTCCAGTATTCTTGCTTGGAGAATCCCATACAGAAGAGCCTGATGGGCTACAGTCTATGGTGTCTCAAAGGGTCAGACAAGACTGAAGTGACTTAGCATGCACACATGAAAATTCAAGGATAGGTCAGTCACAAAGCTTTCTCTGAATAAATCTCTTCCACATCTCATCTTGATTAACTTCTGCTCTCAGAGATCTCAAATTGATAAATGCATTCACTAAAAAAGCAGCACTATATTTAACAGTGATTCCAGGTTCCTTTGCAATACTGCTCTTTACAGCATCAAACTTTGCTTTTATGACCAGTAACATCCAAAACTGGGTGTTGTTTTTGCTTTGGCTCCGTCTCTTCATTCCTTCTGGAGTTATTTCCCTACTTATCTCCTGTAGCATATTGGGCACCTACCAACTTGGGGAGTTCATCTTTCAGTATCCTATCTTTTTGCCTTTTCATACTGTTTATGGGGTTCTCAAGGCAAGAATACTGAGGTGGTTTGCCATTCCCTGCTCCAGTGGACCATGTTTTGTCAGAACTCTCTACTATGACCCATCCGTTTTGGGTGGCCCTACACAGCATGGCTCATAGTTTCATTGAGTTAGACAAGGCAGTGGTCCATGTGATCAGATTGGTTACTTTTCTGCGACTGTGGTTTTCAGTCTGTCTGTCCTCTGATAGAGAAGGATAAGAGGCTTATGGAAACTGCCTGAAGGAAGAGACTAACTGAGGGAAAAACTGGCCATGTTCAGTAAACCTTTAATCCAATTTTCTGTTGATGGGTGGAGCTGTGTTCCCTCCCTGCTATTTACTTGGAACCAAACTAAAATGGAGGTAATGAAGATAATGGTGACCTCCTTCAAAAGATCCCATGCATGTACTGCTACACTCACTGCCCCCAACCTTGCAGCAGGCCCCCACCAGCTCACGCCTCTGCTGGAGACTCCTGGACACTACTGGGCAAGTCTGGGTCAGTCTCTTTTGGGTCACTGCTCCTTCCTCCTGGGTCTTGGTGCATACAAGTTTCTGTTTGTGCCCTCCAAGAGTCTATTTACCAGTCCTGTGTAAGTTCTGGCAGCTTTATGATGGGGTTAATGTCCACCTCGTCCAAGACGGCTTATGCAATACCCAAGTCTGCTGCACCCAGAGCCCCTGTCCCTGTGGCAGTCCACTGCTGACTTGTACCTCCACAGGAGATGCTCAAACACAATTCTATTTCAGCCTCTGTGAAATCCCTAGGTTCTGATGTGCACAAGGTTTGTTTGAGCCCTCCGAGCATCTCTGGTGGGAATGAGGTTTGATTCTAAATAGGAATTTGCCCTTCCTACCATCTTGATGGGGCTTCTCCTTTGCACTTGGGCATGGGCTATCTCTTCACAGCTGCCGCTCCAGCACTTACCATCTTGCTAGGGTTTTTCTGACCTTGGATGTGGGGTATCTCCTCACAGCCATTTCAGAGAAGTGCAGCTGCTGCTCCTGACCTTGGTGTGGGGTATCTCCTCATGGCCGCTCCATTAAAGCACAGCCACCACTCCTGACCTTGGTGGATGTGGGGTATTTCCTCACAGCCACTCCACCACCATGAAGCCACCACTCCAGTTCATTTTAGTCCCTTGCTGCTGCTGCTGCTGCTGCTGCTGCTAAGTCGCTTCAGTCATGTCCGACTCTGTGCAACCCCATAGATGGCAGCCCACCAGGCTCCCCTGTCCCTGGATTCTCCAGGCAAGGACACTGGAGTGGGTTGCCATGTCCTTCTCCAATGCATGAAAGTGAAAAGTAAAAGTAAAGTCGCTCAATCATGTCTGACTCCTAGCGACCCCATGGACTGCAGCCTATCAGATTCCTCCATCCATGGGATTTGCAAGGCAAGAGTACTGGAGTGGGGTGCCATCACCTTCTATGGGTGAATTTAACTCAGATGACCATTGTATCAACTACTATGGGCAAGAATCCCTTAGAAAAAGTGGAGTAGCCATCACAGTCAACAAAAGAGTCAGAAATATAATTCTTGGATGCAATCTCAAAAACGATAGAATGATCTCTGTTCATTTCCAAGGCAAATCATTAAATATTATGGTAATCAGAGTCTATGCCCCAATCAGTAATGCTGAAGAAGCTGAAGTTGAGTGGTTCTATGAAGACATACAAGACCTTCTAGAACTAACACCCCCAAAAGATGTCCTTTTCATCACAGGGGGCTGGAATGCAAAAGTAGGAAGACAAGAAACACCTGGAGTAACAGGCAAATTTGGCCTTGGAGTACAGAATGAAGCAAGGCAAAGATTAATAGAAGTTTGCTAAGAACACACACTAGTCATAGCAAACACCCTCTTCCAACAACACAAGAGAAGATTCTACACATGGACATCACCAAGATCAGATTGATTATATTCTTTGCAACCAAAGATGGAGAAGCTCTATACAGTTAGCAAAAACAAGCCTGAGAGCTAACTGAGGCTCAGATTATGAATTCCTTTTTGCCAAATTCTTATATTGAAGCAAGTAGGGAAAACCATGAGATCATACAGGTATAACCTAAATCAAATCCCTTAAGATTATATAGTGGAAGCAACAAACAGATTCAAGGGATTAGCTCTGATAGACAAAGTGTCTGAAGAACTATGGATGGAGGTTCCTGACATTGCCTGGGAGGCAGTGATCAAGACCATTCCCAAGAAGAATAAATGCCAAAAAGAAAAATAGCTGTCTGAGGAGTCCTTAAAAATGGCTGTGAAAAGAAGCGAAATGAAAAGCAAAGAAGAAAAGGAAAGGTACACCCATTTGAATGTAGAGTTCCAAAAAACAGCAAGGAGCGATAATAAAGGCTTCCTCAGTGATCAGTGCAAAGAAATAGAGGAAAAGAGTAGAATGGGAAAGACTAGAGATCTCTTCAAGAAAATTAGAGATACCAAGGGAAAATTTCATGCAAAGATGGGCTCAATAAAGGACAGAAAAGGTATGGACCTAACAGAAGCAGAAGATGTTAAGAAGAGGTGGCAAGAAGAACTATACAAATACACAGAAGAACTATACAAAAAAAAAAAAGAAAAAAAGTTCACAACCCAGATAATCACAATCCTATGATCACTCACCTAGGACCAGGCATCATGAAATGCATAGTCAAGTGGGCCTCAAGAAGCATCACTATGAACAAAGGTGGTGGAAGTGAAGGAATTCAGGTAAGTGATTTCAAATCCTAAAATATGATGTTGTGGAAGTGTTGGTCTCAATATTCCAGCAAATTTGTAAATCTCAGCAGTGGCTACAGGACAGGAAAAGGTCAGTTTTCATTCCAATCCCAAAGAAAGGCAATGTCAAAGAATGCTTAAACTACTGCACAATTGCACTCATCTCACATGCTAGTAAAGTAATGCTCAAAATTCTTCAACCCTGACTTCAATAGTACATGAACCATGAACTTCCAGATGTTCAAGCTGGTTTCAGAAAAGGCAGAGGAACCAGAGATCAAATTGCCAATGTCTGTTAGATTATTGAAAAAGTAAGAGAGTGTCAGAAAAACATCTATTTCTGCTTTATTGACTTTGTCAAATCCTTTGACTGTGTGGATCACCACAAACTGGAAAATTCTTCAAGAGATGGGAATACCAGACCACCTGACTTGCCTCTTGAGAAATCTGTATGCAGGTCAGAAAGCAACAGTTAGAATTGGACATGGAACAACAGACTGGTTCCATAGAGGAAAAGGAGTACATCAAGACTGTATAGTGTTACCATGATTATTTACTTATATTCAGAGTACATCATGAGAAATGCTGGGCTGGATGAAGCACAAGCTGAAAACAAGATTGCCGGGAGAAATATCAGTAACCTCAGATATGCAAATGATACCATCCTTATGGCATAAAGTGAAAAAGGACTAAAGAGCCTCTTGATGAAAGTGAAAGAGGACAGTGAAAATGTTGGCTTAAAACTCAACATTCAGAAAACAAAGATCATGGTATCTGGTCCCATCACTTCATGGCAAAAAGATGGGGAAACAGTGAAAACAGTGACAGACTCTTTTTGGGGGGCTCCAAAATTACTGCAGATGGTGATTGCAGCCATGAAATTAAAAGACCCTTCCTCCTTGGAAGGAAAGTTATGACCAACCTAGACATCATATTAAAAAGCAGAGACATTACTTTGCCAACAAAGGTCCATCTAGTCAAGGCTATATTTTTTCCAGTAGTCATGTATGGGTTTGAGAGTTGGACTGTAAATAAAACTGAGCACCAAATATTGATGCTTTTGAATTGTGGTGTTGATGAACACTCCTGAGAGTACCTTGGACTGCAAGAAGAGCCAACCAGCCCATTCTAAAGGAAATCAGTCCTGAATATTCATTGGACAGAGTGATGCTGAAGCTGAAACTCCAATACTTTGGCCACCTGATGCAAAGAACTGATTCATTTGAAGAGACCATGATGCTGGGAAAGATTGAGGGCAGGAGGAAAAGGGGACAATGAAGGATGAAATAATTGGATGGCATCACCGACTCAATGGACATGAGTTGAGTAATCTCTGGGAGTTGGTATTGCATATGGAGGCCTGGTGTGCTGCAATCCATGCCATCACAAAGAGGCAGACACAACTGAGCGACTACACTGAACTGAATTTATATAAAGGAAAGGAATGCAATGATGTTCATACTTAGCACTACTATTTCATGTGCAATTTGGATGTCATGTTCAGTACAGAAAGAAAAAAGCTAAAGGAATACATAGTGCAATGTTTATAAAGAAGAGAATACAAATGCTATTTGCTCTCAGTATGATAGTACATATTGTTGTTCTGACTCTTTGCGACCCCATGGAGTGAAACACTCCAGGCTCCTCTGTACTCCAGTATCTCCTGGAGTTTGCTCCAATTATTTTCTACTGAGTCAGTGATGCTATCTATCCATATCATCTTCTGCCACATTAGATAGTAAGTAGAAACTTCTAAATGCTCTATAAAGATTTTTTGCTAGAATAAATATATCAATATAGAAATTACAGGGTACCAAATCATTACATGAAATTAAAATTTGTTCATATGTACTATCATTAAACAACTGGAACTGTAATGTTAAAATATTATCTATGATGTTATTAAAATCATAACAAAAGAAATGATTGATTTAATAAAGATAGGCAAATCTTCTACTACAAAACTTGAAGAAAAATAACAGTGAAAAATAAAAGAAACACACAAAAATAAAATAGATATACAATGTTATATGATTAAAAAACTATAGATTAAAATGCCATTTATTCCTTAATTTGTATTTAATGCAAATTATTGAAACTCCTTAAATTACAGTGATATGCTCAACTTAAAAAATGCAAAGACCTTAGAGTAGTAATAATGTTTTAAATGATATGCAAAGTTGCAAAACCTATGAGCTTATTTCAAAACATTCTGCAAATTTGGAGTAATCAGGACATTGTGTTATTAGCATTTGAGAAGGTATACAAGTTAACAGAGAAGAACAAATTTAGAAATTTCAAAAGTGGTCCTTCACAGATATAGTCAACTGACTTTTGACCATGAGGCCAAAGTATTTAATGGATAAAGAAAGAACGCTGTTTTCAATAATTTGGCTGTTGTTGTTCAGTTCCTCTGTCATCTCTGACTCTTTGAGACCCCATTGACTGCAGCACACCAAACTCCCCTGTCCTTAAGTATCCAACACAACACAATGAATCAGCTAATCTATATATATATAGGTTTTATATATACATATAAATTAAACTCTGAAATTGTGGTGAGTAGATAGATGATAGCTAGCTTAATAGATAGATAGATATCTTTATATATAGATATATGTTTATAATAAATACATAGATACATATATATGTATACACCAATATACATGCATAGAGTATATTAGAAGTATTGTTTAATATAGTATTTGTATATATACATTTATACCTTTCTAACTAAAAAGCCTCTTGATGAAAGTGAAAGTGGAGAGTGAAAAAGTTGGCTTAAAGCTCAACATTCAGAAAACAAAGATCATGGCATCTGGTCCTATCACTTCATGGGAAATAGATGGGGAAACAGGGGAAACAGTGTCAGACTTTATTTTGGGGGGCTCCCAAGTCATTGCAGATGGTGATTGCAGCCATGAAATTAAAAGATGCTTACTCCTTGGAAGAAAAGTTATGACCAACCTAGATAGTATATTCAAAAGCAGAGACATTACTTTGGCAACAAAGGTCCGTCTAGTCAAGGCTATGGTTTTTCCTGTGGTCGTGTATGGATGTGAGAGGTGGACTGTGAAGAAGGCTGAGCGCCAAAGAATTGATGCTTTTGAACTGTGGTGTTGGAGAAGACTCTTGAGAGTCCCTTGAACTGCAAGGTGATCCAACCAGTCCATTCTGAAGGAGATCAGCCCTGAGATTTCTTTGGAAGGAATGATGCTGCAGCTGAAACTCCAGTACTTTGGCCACCTCATGTGAAGAGTTGGCTCATTGGAAAAAACTCTGACGCTGGGAGGGATTGGGGGCAGGAGGAGAAGGGGATGACCGAGGATGAGATGGCTGGATGGCGTCACGGACTCGATGGACGTGAGTCTGAGTGAACTCCGGGAGATGGTGATGGACAGGGAGGCCTGGCGTGCTGCAATTCATGGGATCGCAAAGAGTCGGACACGACTGAGCAACTGAACTGAACTGAATACATACTGTATTATACAATATTCCTAATGTACTTTACACATGCATATTTGTGTATACATATAGATGTATCTATATATTTATTACAAATATATATATCTATATGAAGGTATATATCTATTAAGCTAGCTATCATCTATCTACTCCCCAGAGTTTAATTTATATATAAATAATCTATCTATATAGGCATATAGATACATGGAATTTTTTAAATTAAAGTATAGTTGATTCATAGCACTGTGTGAGATATTGAAGGACAGGGAAGTCTGGCGTGTTATAGTCAATGGGGTTGCAAAAAGTCATACACGACTGAGAAATGAACAACTGCACTGTTATTGAAAACAAATTTCCTTATCCATTAAATACTTTGGCTTCATGGTCAAACATTAGTTGACTATATTTTTGAAGGATCACTTTTGACATTTCTGAATTTGTTCTTCTCTGTTAACTTGTATGCCCCTATACACTGTTAACACAATGCTCTTGATTACCCTAGATTTGCAGAACATTTTGATGTTTCTATATATATATATATATATATATATGTATATATACATGTATTTAAGCACACACACACACACACACTATATATATAGTTATTCAGTGTTTCAGTCATTTCTAACTCGTTGTGATCCCATGAACTACAGCGTGCAGGGCTTTCCTGTTCTTCACTACCTCCCAAAGCTTGCTCAAACGCATATCCATTGATTCAGTGATGCCATCCAACCATCTCATCCTCTATTGTCCCCTTCTCCTCCTGCTTTCAACCTTTGACATGATAAATTTTTTTCCAACGAGTCGGCTCTTCACAACAGGTGGCCAAATCAGCACCAAGGATTGGAGCTTCAGCTTCAACTCAGTCCTTCCAATGAATATTCGGGGTTGATTTCCTTTAGGATTGATTGGTTTGATCTCCTTGCTGTTCAAGAGATCCTCAAGAGTCCTCTCCAGCACCACAGTTCAAAAGCATCAATTCTTTGTTGCTCAGCCTTCTTTATAGTTCAACTCTCACATCCATACATGACCACTGGAAAAAACCTAGACTTGACTAGATGGACCTTTGTTGGCAAAGTAATGTTTCTGCTTTTGAATATGCTATCTAGGTTGGTCATAACTTTCCTTCCAAGGAGTAAGGGTCTTTTAATTTCGTGGCTGCAGTCACCATCTGCAGTGATTTTGGAGCCCAAGAAAATAAAGTCTGTCACTGTTTCCATTGTTCCCCCATCTACTTGCCGTGAAGTGATGGGACCAGATGCCGTGATCTTATTTTTTGTTTTTGAATGTTGAGTTTTAAGTCAGCTTTTTCACTCTCTTCTTTCAACTTCATCAAGAGGCTCTTTAGTTCCTCTTCATTTTCTGACATTAGGGTAGGGTCATTTGCATATCTGAGGTTATTGATATTCTCCTGGAAATCTTGATTTCAACTTCTTTTTCTTCATCCAGCCTGACATTTCTTATGATGTACTCTGCATATAAATTAAATAATCAGGGTGACAATATACAGCCTTGACTTACCCTAATCCAATTTGAAACTAGTCCTTTGTCCATGTCTGGTTCTAACTGCTGCTTCTTGACCTGCATACAGGTTTCACAGGAGACAGGTAAAGTGGTCTGGTATTTCCATCTTTTTATGTATGTACATATATGTAGAGAAATAAAATAACCCAAGTGAGAATGGAGGCCATTTATGAATTTCAGAAGGGTGAGTCATTTGTATTTTGAAGACACCCAAAGGCAAGCTGAAGTGAGAATGTGTTACAGTACATAAAAGGATCAGTTTAGGTGTGTTCTGATTGAAAATTTTTGGTGTAGGAAAGCTGGAGGCCAGCTATCTAGAAACAAGACTCTGAGCCTTGATTGGGTTACATAGTTTAGGAGCATATTTCATTTTCACTTTAAATGGGTAAAAATACAGAAAAGCCAGCAGTCAATGGATAAGTCTTGACTGTTTTGAGGTGCCATCTATAAAGGTTGTGGATTGGCTCCTGGACTGTTTGCTGCAGAAGTTGTGGGTCTGAGTTCTTCTATGCAAGATCTGGCTATTTCCTGTTGGTGTACTCAGACTCTCAGTCTGCCTTTTGGCCAATCTCTTGATCATATTTGACCAATTCAAAGAAGGCTAGAAATTCAGTTGTTCACTACTTGGGGGTGGTCCAGTTGGCTCTGCATCCAAGTGTATGCTGTCACCTTCTTGAACATTTTTGTCATTGAAATCATCCAGCCAGAGAGCAGAAGCATAGAAGCATAGAATTCAGGGCTCTAACATCATGATTTATGTGACAAAAAAATAGGAATATTCCTGGAAAGATACTTTTGTTCCAAAGAATGATGTAATTGTCTCCCATGTTGATCTATATTCCATCTATGGCAGAGATTGTATTATTAACAGTTTTTGTGAAGGTTAGTGATGAGATTCTTGCACTGTTTCTATGTGTGTCTGAATCAAAATTCTGATTGATAATAGAAATGAACAATTACCCACATAGTGTACCTAAAAATTTAACGTGACACTCTTTTGATGTTTGTATCTCAGATTGATTTCCAGCCTACTTGATTTATAGAATTAAAGCTTCTATATCATATATACAGAAACTCTAGTTATAAAAGAAACTCTAACTATATATATATATCATATATATATGATATTTCAGATTACTGTTCCTAAATGGCATGAAGTTTTAATCTGACATATACAAGATCAAGCCTGATCACAAAGAAAGTAGTTTGCACATGAAGAGATACATGGAGATCCAGGCAAAAGGCAAAACTCATGACTTGAGGTCTAAACCAAGGTCCTATATTAGCTAGGTTACATATTGAATCAATATGAAATAAAAAAAGATGTATGGCAAAACAACACAACATTGTAAAATAATTTAGCCTTCAATTAAAATAAGTAAATTTATATTTAAAAAATTAAAAAAATAAAAATATTGACTACATGCTATTAAAAAAAAAAAGGTAGTAACTGATGCAGGCTTCCCTGGTAGCTCAACTGGTAAAGAAACCACCTGTAGTGCAGGAGACCCTGGTTTGATTTCTGGGTCAGGAATTTCCCTGGAGAAGGGACAGATTACTCTCTCCAGTATTCTTGGGCTTCCCTGCTGGCTCAAATGATAAAGAATCCACTTGCAACGCTGGAGACCTAGGTTCAATTCCTGGGTTGGGAAGATCCCCTGGAGGAGGGTATGGCAACCTACTCCAGTATTCTTGCCTGGAGATTGCCCATGGACAGAGGAGCCTAGGGGGCTACAGTCCATGGGGTCGCAAAGAGCCAGACATGACTGAGCAACTAAGCACAGCACAGCACAGTAACTGATGCATCCCACTGCAAAGTTTGCTGAACTAAATTTAGGATAATCTAGGGTCTGATTGATAGATAATAGTAATTTAGTTCTTTTTCTGAAAGAGTGGGGCAGCAACAACTTCCCTGGTTGAATTGTCCAAGTTCATTTGTCTAGGTAGGTACAAAAGGTAATTGCAAGTCTGTGATTCCCTATGGTTATTAATTAATGAGAGCAGAATTTTCTGTTTTTTTTTTTTTATCATGAACATCAAATGATAGATGTTATGTCTAACAGTTTGAAAGATTAAGAGCAGCCGCTATTGTTTCAAACAATCCTTGAATGGCTTTAAAATTAGTGTATTCTGAATTAATATTTTTAATAAAGTGTAAAGGGGAAAAAAAGGATAACTATGAATAGAATACAAAGAGGTGTCTATAAGAAATGCAAACAAATGCAAAAAAAACCCATGAGCTACACAGATATCTTGGTCTGACATCTCAAGCAGAAGTTAACTTTTCACTATACAGCCCAACTGTTTGTTCAATGATCTTGGTTCATCTGTATGCTTTTGAATATGTTGCTTCTAAAGAATTTCTGAAAATACTGAGTTTGAAGACTCACGTTGGATGAGCTTGCAAATTTTGTGAAATTCTGGTTTGCCAATTTAGTTATAAGTTCAGTTCAGTTCAGTTGCTCAGTTTTGTCTGACTCTTTGTGACCCCCTGAACCTCAGCATACCAAGCCTCCCTATCCATCACCAACTCCTGGAGTCTACCTAAACCTATGTCCATTGAGTCAGTGATGCCATCCAATCATCTCATCCTCTGTCATCCCCCTCTCCTCCTGCCCTCAATGTTTCACAGCATCAGGGTCTTTTCAAATGAGTCAGCTCTTCTCTTCAGGTAAACAAAGTATTGGAGTTTCAGCTTCAACATTAGTCCTTCCTATGAACACCCAGAACTGATCTCCTTTAGAATGGACTTGTTGGGTCTCCTGGCAGTCCAAGGGACTCTCAAGAGTCTTCTCCAACACCACAATTCAAAAGCATCAATTCTTCAGCATTCAGCTTTTTCTATAGTCCAGCTCACACCCATATATGACGAATGGAAAAACCATAGCTTTAACTAGACGGACCTTTGTTGACAAAGTAATGTCTCTGCTTTTTAATATGCTGTCTAGGTTGGCCATAACTTTCCTTCCAAGGAGTAAGCGTCTTTTAATTTCTTGGCTTCAATCACCATCTGCAGTGATTTTGGAGCCCCAAAAAATAAAGTCTGACACTGTTTCTACTGTTTCCCCATCTATTTCCCATGAAGTGATGGGACCAGATGCCATGATTTTCGTTTTCTGAATGTTGAGCTTTAAGCCAACTTTTTCACCCTCCTCTTTCACTTTCATCAAGAGGCTTTTTAGCTCCTCTTCACTTTCTGCCATAAGGGTGGTGTCATCTGCATGTCTGAGGTTATTGATATTTGTCCCAGCAATCTTGATTCCAGCTTGCGTTTCTTCCAGCCCAGCGTTTCTCATGATGTACTCTGCATAGAAGTTAAATAAGCAGGGTGACAGTATACAGCCTTGATGTACTCCTTTTCCTATTTGGAACCAGTCTGTTGTTCCCTGTCCAGTTCTAACTGTTGCTTCCTGACCTGCATACAGATTTCTCAAGAGGCAGGTTAGGTGGTCTGGTATTCCCATCTCTTTCAGGATTTTCCACAGTTTATTGTGATCCACACAGTCAAAGGCTTTGGCATAGTCAATAAAGCAGAAATAGATGTTTTTCTGGAACTCTCTTGCTTTTTCCATGATCCAGCAGATGTTGGCAATTTGATCTCTGGTTCCTCTGCCTTTTCTAAAACCAGCTTGAACATCAGGGAATTCACGGTTCACATATTGCTGAAGCCTGGCCTGGACAGCAGCTACATTGAATTATCTAGTAAAGGAGCTTATGATTTGATCCTAATACGATGGAATGCTATTGAGGTTTTTAAATGGAATAGTGTGACTTAATCTCAAATTCTTTTAAATAAATTGCCTGGAAGAGCTTGGAGGATGAATTTCATTGGTCAGTCTACAATCAGAGAAAGCAGCTTTTAAATTAGTATAAGGATACTTACGTGATAAGTGCCTGAAATGTGGCAGTGAAAGGTAATACGGATGAAAGTAGGACGAAAAATCACAAATCAATTAAAAGTAAAACAAACAGACTTTGTGATTCAGAGTGAAGAGGGAGAGGGGAGGGTTAAGCTATACTTCATGACTGAAAGTTCAAATCTCTGACACAGATGGAGAGTGAGGGACAATGGATTAAGTTAAAATGCCATTTCACATTGACTATGTTGATGTTCCTATGAGAGAGCCAGGAAGATAGTTCCAATAGATATTTTCATATAATCTCAAATTAAAAGAAGATTCAAAGGAAGATGCTGTGAGTGTGCAGGAGAAACTGGCAACATTAAGGAGTTAGTGAGAGTAAGTAAAGTAGAAATGACAGTAGGCATTTCTGCACATGTTTATATAAAATTATTTCTTTCCTCCAAAATTGGACTTACCACAGCTCTGGATTTTTAGGAGGTTATTTAGATGCCTGGTTTATATAATCCTGTTGGTATTCTGACAGGAGGGGGTTTAATATCATATTTACCATTCTAATTTCTGTGCCTAGCATAGCTCTAGAATTTTTGAAAAGCTTAATATTTTAAAGTAAATCAATGAACAAAGAAATTGATGAGAATATAATCTTGAGGCAAGCACACATTTAAAGGATATAGGGAGAAAGATAGATACATGAAAGTGATTATGAAAGAAAGAATGAGAAAATGAAAAGAATCAGGAAAGAGTGGTATCAAGGAAGGTAATGGAAGAGAGAATTTAAAGAGGAAAGTAACGGACACTACTCTGCAGCTCAGATGGAACAGAAAGTCTCAGTAAGTGAGGGTGAAAATCAGTCAGCTTTGGCAACAGGATGTTAGCAGATAACAGCTAAAAAGTATTTCCACAGAGTGAAAAAGACAAAATCAGAATTCAGTGGATTAGAATGGAGAGTAAATGGAAGAGAAAATTAAGACAGAGATTGTTATCTATTCTTTCAAGAATGTGAAGAAGTACAGACTCTAGAGGATTATTATAAAATATTATATTTTAATTACAGTTTTGAATCTGAAAAATTTGCACATGTTTTTAAGAAACTATGACAAAGAGTAACCTGGTTTTGAAGGAAGAAAGAAATGAAAACCTTAGGAAGCAGATATTAATTTGTTGTTAATCACTCAATCGTGTCAGACTCTTTGTGAGCCCATGAACTGCAACCCTCCAGGCTCCTCTGTTCATGGTATTTCTCAGGCAAGAATACTGGAGTGGGTTGCCATTTCCTTCTCCAAGGGGTCTTTCTGACCCAGGAATAGAACTCACATTTCCTGCATTGGCAGGTGGATTCTTTACCATTGAGCCACCGAGGAAGCCCATCCTTCTATTAGGTAATAATTAATTTGTATTTTCTGACCTATCACAGGTTATTTAAAGGACATTATTTATATTAGAGAACAGTATTTTTAAAAGCTATTGATTCTTCAAATGAGTTCCCTTGAAAACTGTCTTTCCTGAAATGTTTTACCAAATGTAAACTGATTGAGTTTTCATAGTTAATATATGTACTTAAGAAATAAATATGCATATTCTTCTGTTATTAACTTTTCTATGTATATAACTTGGCAGATAACCCTTGAGATGTAAAAAATCATTTGAAAGCTTTGTATTTCATAAAATAATTCTTAAAACTTTATTTTATTTTATTATTTTTTTAAATTTTAAAATCTTTAATTCTTACATGTGTTCCCAAACATGAACCCCCCTCCCACCTCCCTCCCCATAACATCTCTGTGGGTCATCCCCATGCACCAGCCCCAAGCATGCTGTATCCTGCGTCAGACATAGACTGGCGATTCAATTCTTACATGATAGTATACATGATAGAATGCCATTCTCCCAAATCATCCCACCCTCTCCCTCTCCCTCTGAGTCCAAAAGTCCGTTATACACAGCTGTGTCTTTTTTCCTGTCTTGCATACAGGGTCGTCATTGCCATCTTTCTAAATTCCATATATATGTGTTAGTATACTGTATTGGTGTTTTTCTTTCTGGCTTACTTCACTCTGTATAATCGGCTCCAGTTTCATCCATCTCATCAGAACTGATTCAAATGTATTCTTTTTAACGGCTGAGTAATACTCCATTGTGTATATGTACCACAGCTTTCTTATCCATTCATCTGCTGATGGACATCTAGGTTGTTTCCATGTCCTGTCTATTATAAACAGTGCTGCGATGAACATTGGGGTACATGTGTCTCTTTCAATTCTGGTTTCCTCGGTGCGTATGCCCAGCAGTGGGATTGCTGGGTCATAAGGTAGTTCTATTTGCAATTGTAATCAGAAATCTTCCAGCAAACAAAAGCCCAGGTCCAGACGGCTTCACAGCTGAATTCTACCAAAAATTTCGAGAAGAGCTAACACCTATCCTACTCAAACTCTTCCAGAAAATTGCAGAGGAAGGTAAACTTCCAAACTCATTCTATGAGGCCACCATCACCCTAATACCAAAACCTGACAAAGATGTCACAAAAAAAGAAAACTACAGGCCAATATCACTGATGAACATAGATGCAAAAATCCTCAACAAAATTCTAGCAATCAGAATCCAACAACACATTAAAAAGATCATACACCATGACCAAGTGGGCTTTATCCCAGGGATGCAAGGATTCTTCAATATACACAAATCAATCAATGTAATTCATCACATTAACAAATTGAAAAATAAAAACCATATGATTATCTCAATAGATGCAGAGAAGGCCTTTGACAAAATTCAACATCCATTTATGATCAAAACTCTCCAGAAAGCAGGAATAGAAGGAACATACCTCAACATAATAAAAGCTATAAATAATTCTTAAAACTTTAGTTGTGATTACAGCAACATATATACCCTAAAGAATTTTCCTCTTTGATACCACTCTGGCTACTTGACAATGAAGAGCATATACTACTTAGTGACAAATAGTGTCTATGCAAGCCATTTAGCACCACATTAAACTTACAGTTTCTCTTACATGACACAGTCTTAAGTGGAAACTTATCTCACTCTAAAAGACTAAAGAAAAAAGAAAACCTTTGCATGAATGAATTCATGGTCAAAAATAAAATAATGATAATGAGTAGGCAATTCTATTCTTAATAATAATGACATTATGACCTTTGGAAATTTTATTCTCTGATGGTTTTGCTTTTGCTAATGCTAATTTATAACTCATAAAATGCATTGGATAAAAAAAGAGTGAGAACATGTTTCAAGGATTAGTATAAATGCAAAAAATGCAATTGTCTTTGATGTTAATGCTACTAATTAGACTCAGAAACCAAAGATATACCAGTGTGAAAATTCAAGCACTTATATTAAATGATAATCAAGAAACTTTTAAATGTGAAAAGAAATGATGACTTTATCATGTGTATATAAAGGGATTTGAAAGCTGTAAAGTATTATATAGGATTTTTTAAGCTTATGATTATTAGACTTGAGAAAATAACTATAATAGACTATGAGATAAAATTTTTTCATAAGAAGAAAGATAAGGAACAGAAAGAAGATATAATAGTGATTTAACTTGCTCACTGCACAGCATGTGGAGTTATTAGTGAAGGACAAAATATAAATGGTGGGAAATAGTAGGGTTAACAACCTGGAAATATCAAAGCATCAAAACTAAAAAGGGAGATGTGTCTATTCAAAATGTGAATCTATTATTCAGATATTAGAAAGGTCAAATTTGTGGGTGTTTTGATGTCATAGTAGTTTCATTTCAACACTAAAAATGGAGAAGAAAACCACATAGAAAAATGTGAAGACCTGTGTGTGTGTGTGCGCGTGCATGTGTGTGCATTTAGTCGATCAAGCATGTCCAACATTTTATGACCCCATGGACTGTAGCCCGCCAGGGTCTCCTGTTCATGGGACTCTCCAGGTGAGAATACTGGAGTGGGTTGACATTTCCTTCTACAGGGGATCTTCTCAAACCTGGGATTGAACTTCGATACCCTGATGTTCTTTAGCTAACTGTTATTTGTACAGAGAAAAATCTTTATTTTTATATCATATGTAGAACAATTTTTAGAGACTTTATATAGTATACAAAAGATATGAAAAGCAGGAGAAGCATTTTATTGTGCTTTACCTCAAACTATGAGATTTTCACAGGGGCTTGTTTTCCTGAGAATGCCCTATATTTTCAGTATATGAATTAAAGACTTGGCCCCCAATTGAGAGAAATATAATAAATCAATAATTGTAAGCTTTCTACTGGAAATGAGACTTACAAGTGCATTTTATAAAATAATTGATTATTAAGAACACAGTGAAGAATAGAAGTTTAATAAGCTGTTGTGTTCAAATCAAACTGTTGGTGAGGAGTTTAATAGAATGAGAAAGCTGTTGATTCTCATAAGTATGCTGCAGTTATTCTTTCAGTTCTGATTAGTCTTACCTTATTAGTGTTGTATAGTTCTGAGGGTTCAAACTTTCGTCTTTGCAGTCTCTCATGACACATACCAACAAAATTTTCACCAGGGGGTTTTAGGTAAAAAAAAAAAAAAAAAAGACAAAATCTTCAATAGTAAATACTATAAATACAGTGAGATGCATGGAGCTTATTCACTGCCTGACATCATATGATGCCATAGACACAAAAAAACAAATCAATGTTTGCATTATATTGTCATTGATCTAAAATTATTTGTATTCTCTTTACATTATCAAGAGCCATTGGAACTGTTTTCTAAGTCATGACCAGTTGCCTTTCTTTCAAAATAGATAATGCTTTAGAATAAAAATATTCAACACTTTAATAACCTGTATCTCACTGCGTAATCTGTTTTAATTGTGGTATAGTTGCTTTGCAATCATGTGTTAGTTTCTGCTGCACAGCACCATGAATCAGCTATATGTATCTGTATATCCCCTCCCTCTTGAATCGCCTGACCCTCCAAACCTAGCCACCCATCTCCTCACCACACAGTCCCATCACAGAGCCCCAAACTGAGCTCCCCAAGCCGAGCTCCTATACAACACATTGCCACTAGCTATCTATTTTACAGATAGCAGTGTGTATATGTTTTTTTCAATCTTCCCATTTGTTTGACTCACCCTGTCCCTTGACATGTCCACATCAATAACCTATATCTGTGCCTCTATTCCTGCCCTGCAAACAGATTATCTGTATCATTTTTCTAGATTCCACATACATACATCAATATACAATGTTTATTTTTTTCTTTCTGACTTACTTCACTCTGTATGACAGACTAGTTTAATCCATTTCTCTACAAATGACCTAAGTTCATTTCTTTTCATAGCTAAGTAATATTCCATTTATACAGGTACCACATCTTTATCCATTCATCTGTCGATGGACACTTAGCTTTCTTCCATGTAATTTAATGGGCAAAAATTTGTTTCCTGGTGGCTCAGAGGTTAAAGCATCGGCCTCCAATGCGGGAGACCCAGGTTCAATCCCTGGGTCAGGAAGATCCCCTGGAGAAGGAAATGGCAATCCACTCCAGTATTCTTGCCTGGAGAATCCCAAGGACGGAGAAGCCTAGTCAGTTACAGTCCACGGGGTCGCAAAGAGTTGGACACGACTGAGCAACTTCACCTTCACCTTTCCAAGGTTAATATCCTTGTAGTATTTTCCCCTTATTTCTAAGAGGAACATGCTTGCAGACATTTTTATAGATTGCTTACCATTTTTTTCCCCTAAAACATCATTACCTTCAAGTTCTAAGTAAGGACTTAGAAGTCAAGAAGTCAGAACTTAGAAGTCAGGAAGTCAGGACTTCCCTGGTGATTCAGTGCTAATGGAGGTGACATGGATTCTATCCCTAAACTGGGAAGATCCTACATGTCATGGGGCAGCTAAGCCTGTGTGTCACAACTACTGAGCCCATGGGCTGCAACTACTGAAGCCCATATGCCCCAGAGCCTGTGCACAGCAACAAAAGGAGCCTCAACAATGAGAAGCCCATGCCCTGCAAAGGGAGAGAAGCCCCCATGTGCTGTAACCAGAGAAAATCTATGTGCTGCAACAAAGACCCAGTGTAGCCAAAAATAAATTAAAAAAATAAAAATTATATTAAAAATCTTTTAAGATGTCAAAGAAGTGCAACACAGATCAAGGACCTAAGAACCAGAATATCAATATCATTACATAAATACTGTAAGAAATAATTTATTTTAAGAGAGTGATATGATTGTGTAAACTATCATGATATTGTATACATTTAAGTATAACTTTTAGGAACTGTCCAAAACTTATGAAATCAGTGGATATTTACTTATTAGCTAAAAATAATCAATAATAATAAAAAGGTATAAAGACGTTCTATCTAAGCTTTGCTGATTTCAATTGAGATTATTCCATATAACAGAAAATAAGTACCAAGTAAATCATTGGGGTTTAGCTTTTAAATACCATGAGAGATGGATTTGAAAATGCAAGCAAAACTCAGTCAGGAATGGATTAATCCAGAATTGGAAAAATCAGTGACTCTTCAGTTGTCAAACAGAAGAGACAACAATCAAGATCAAATATTGGCAATGTAGGTACACCTGAGATATTGTTACTGAACTTGAGTGAGCCTGATCACTGCTCAAAAGAAACAATACTTGAGAGACAAGTGTTGGTTAGAAAGCAAAGTTTGCTTTAATCAGCAAATCATAAACCTGGGGAGTAGGCAGACTCATGTTCTAAATAAACCTTGAAGATTCTGCTTGGCCATGATGGTTTTTAAAGGGAAAAGTGGGAGAGAATTTCAGTGAATTACTGGGGTAAGAGATTAGGTTCTGCAGCGTTTTCCACTGTGTGCAGACTGCCTGACTCCTCATGGTCTTTCTTCAGATCCTACTTTGCCCAAGTGATTTGCTTGCAAGAGCGCTAAGAAGGCTGCTGGGGGTGGATGGATAATTAGTAATTATTCAGCTACTTAAGTATTCATTTTTACTGCTCTAATCTAGAAAAAGAATCAACAGGCTAGGGAAAGTGTTGTGTGTATTCAGTAGAGCATAATTCAGAAGTTAGTTTAAATTGCCTAGTGACCTCCTTTCTATAATTAGGTTCTCTTAAGATTAGGGGAACAAGAATGGGCAAACAGGAAAGCTGCAAAAGAGTTGCTTATACAGAACTGATGATGTTTGACTTTTTTAATCTATTTTGAGCTACCTCTTAGCTCTACCAACTTAAAAGCAGTAGCACTTTTATGGTTCTACTGTTTTTGTTTGTGTGAATTAATCTACCACTACCCAAAATTGTAAACAAATTCTTTAGAATTTGCTTTTATTGTTTTGAACTAAGCAATTATTCAAATTCACATGTACATTTATGTTATCAATTAATACTGCCAAAGTTTATTTTTATTTGTGCTTGCTTAAGTAAAATCTCCTATTTTAATGGTGTTTTAAAAACTGTCATTTCCATTCACCAATATTGTTAATATTTTGAAGTTGTCATTTATTCTGTGATATCAAATATTTGATGAATCAAAGAAAATAGGTTCGTTTTATTTAGCTAATTTCTTGTAACGATGAAAGTAATGACTTTCAAGATTTTTACATATCGGAGCTGAAACTGAAACCCTTCACACTAAACTGTAAATGTATTTTTAAGTTTAATTTTACAGAAATTAATTAATAAGTGCATATCAAGGGATAGGCAAACATATAGAAATATTTGAAAACTTTGTACTTCTAAATTACCTTCCAGTTATTTCATGATACCATAAACCTGTCTTTTTAGTCAAACAAATTGACATACATAATTTTTTCTTCTGAGATATGTACATTTTGAATTAAGGTAATTATAAAGTACCCTTAGGCAAATCAAATTTTATTTTATTAAATAATATCTCTAAAATGCTCATATTTTATTTCAGATTAGATACATTTTATGGTCATTTATATTACTTGTAAGTTTGCCATCATCCTGATTTTATGTTTTTCAAATAACTGCTTTATACACTTTTCCTAAAGGAGATAATATATTTCATACACAGCCCTCTAGTATCTTTCTAAAATGGATATATAATCTTTGTATCAACAAATATGTGATTATTTTTATAGTTAATTTTTTCTATCTAGGATTCATTGGAAAAGACCCTAATTCTGGGAAAGATTGAAGGCAGGAGGAGAAGGGGACAACAGAGGATGAGATGCTTGGATGACATCACTAACTCAATGGACATGAATTTAAGCAAGCTCCAAGTGTTGGTGATGGACAGGGAAATTTGGCATGCTGCAGTCCATGGGGTCTCAAAGAGTCAGACATGACCGAGTCACTGAATTGAGGAATGGAAAACCTGTATGCAAAGATTTATTCAAAAAATACCTCTTGATTTTACAAAAAACATTGAAAAGTTGATAAAGTTTCTTATTGGTCATATCATTAACAAATATCTTCTTTATAATTGGTGGTTACCAGTGTGTGTGTGCTTATTGTTTATGTTATTGTTAGCATTTACTTGCTTCTTTATTATAAAGTTCCTTCTTAATATAGCATTTGCAAATACAAAGAATGCATAATATGAGGAAACACATCTACTATTTGACATAAATTTTAAGCAAATGTACAGTGTTTGTTACATATTTTTCTTAAAAATAAGTAAAAACATGCATCATATTATTTTTATCATTATTGGATGTTTTGTTATATAATATTCATAAATCATCTTTGATGATATGCAATATATTAAGAAGAATAAGTACAAATATAAATTATTTGTTAAAACAATTTACCAAGTATTACACTGAGCAATTGAAATCAATAATCTGTGCTATTCAATATAACTCAACAAGTTAAGTAATATTATGTTAATTCTTATTTGATGCACTTTAGTATCCAATTGTTTAAGTAATTACATGGCTTAAGAAAAGTGAGAACTGGGTTTACTTAATTCCTAAGCCATGTTATAAAGATATAATCAAAGTTTGATAAAATAAATATCAGTAAAAATTAATAATTAAATAATATTTGCTCTAGAAAAGATACCCCTATATTTGGTCATTTAGTTATTAGTTCTATTCTCTCAGTATAGTTGTCTAGAAGATTTATACTTTTAGGCATTTTCATATATATACATTTTGTAGAAAATTTTATTTCTTTATATCATATCAAGAAGATTAACTTTAATAAGGAATTTTATATATTTTAAAGATATTCTGTATTTTAGTTTAGAGTATAAAGTTGATTATAATATAGTGAATTTATAACATGACTTTTTTATTTGTTAGAAAATTTGAAAGGATAGAAAATACATGTTCAGAAGTATGTGTTATCTACCACATGTCATGCATGTTTGCTCACTCATCTCAGTCATGTCCAACTCTTTGTTACTCTGTGGATTGTAGCCCATCAGGTTCTTCTGTCCTTGGGATTCTCCAGGTAAGAACACTGGAATGTGTTGCTATGCCTTGCTACAGGGTATCTTCCCGACCCAGGGATCATACCCATATCTCTTGTATCTCCTGCATTGGCAGGCAAGTTCTTTACCATTAGCACCACCTGGCTGTCTGAGCCACCAGGGAAGCTCCACCAAATGTCTATTAACCTTAATTAATAAAAGTTATTGATTCTGACATTAGAGATATCCTAACATAAGAATAATTAAAGATATCCATTTTAGCATAAAAAACAGAAATCCAATAAAATAAATGTGTCTCAACTTAGTTTTATTCTATTACTCTATTCACCAACTAAGACTTATTGAATATTTTCATGGGTTTTAAAGATTAAAAACAAAACAAAAAAAGATAAACCTGTTGATCTTTAGAAATTATAGTCTAATTTTGGAAGCTGAATGGAAAAATCTGTTTAGTGAACCAGACTTGAATCTGCTACCCAAGGATAGTTAGGCCAATTTCTGACAGGGTTGTGATGAAGGAAAATGCAGTGTTATACTGGGCACCAGACAAGAAGTCCAGGGCAGCTATGCTCAGAGAAACTGAAATTCCTGATGTGTTTCAAGGAAACTTTTTTAAAGATATTATGAGAGAGGGGAGTTGGCAGGGTATGTGATCAATTCATGCACAATTCTCTGATTGGTTTATGGAAAAGTAACAGGGTAGGGTCAGAGGGGTTACTGTTATCAGTCAACAGAATCCAGTAGACCTGGGGGATACATGCTCCTGACCATCAAGTAATTAACTTATTTCATTTGATAGAGGTTTTAGTATCTGTAAAACAACTCAGGAATGTACACCAGACAGTGTTATCTGGTACTTCAAAGAGGGACTAAAGATTCTATGACTGCTATGTGGTTGATTTACTGTTTAAATTGTTACCAATTCTCTGAGTTGAACTGCTACTTTTGTCAGTATGTGGTCACATCCTCTTAAAAAATAATTTACTGAGTCAAGCTTTTGTGACTCAGGAGAGTCCTGGGCGACTATAGCTTTTCTAGGAGAAAAAAAAAAAAAACAGGCAGAGGACACGGGTGAGGTGTCTGTCCCAAGGAGGCCCCATAGGGTCATGCTCAGTTACAAATTAACTGCTTGGTCTCGTAGAACCTTCAGGAACTTCACTCCTCCCCTCTTATGTCTGGAAGCAAGCAAGGGCTTCACCTGCAAAGATTTCTTTCCATGGATGAGCAACCAAACTTCTACTAACATCAGCACATTTGTATGCAAGCTCCTCAGTACAGTGTTGCAGGCTCCTCATGCCCTGTGTGTCAATTACTATCCTGAACCAAGGGGCCCTTAATTTTGTATATTCAACTAGAGGGTACCTGCCTACCTCTCAATTCAGTCTATAAATATGGAAATGTTCAGTGGGAAAAGAGTTACCACCTGAATGCTTTGGAAAGAACATCATATCTACCTGCTTCAACACATCTTTCTGTAAATCAAGGAGAACCTGAAGGATCTTGTGTGCTATTTTGCTGCTTTTTAAATTTCCACATTCCCATCTTATTTCCTTAAAGCAAGTAGTGTTAATATTTGTGTCAGTGATTGATTAATCCTTTTACATATCACCTTTATTTTATCAGTCCATGCTTTCAGAACCTAATTTTTCCCTTTAGTTACTTGGCTTACTTTCTCTTCTTAATATTCAAGGTGTTTACTTTAACACACACACATACAAAATCAGTCAATCAATCAATATGTTCTCTGGTATTGGTAAACAGCCCAATGAAATAATCAAATCAAATTATACAAGGCTACACATAACAGATATTGCACTTCATTCATCTTTTTTAAAAATCCACTTTCTTTTTGCAAATTTAATATAAGTTCCTATAAGTCACAGCTTCTAACTCAGTTTTCCTTGAAGATTTATCTGTTTAATATTGCTCCAAATTGATCTTTCACATCTTCTATCTTACAAGTTGCTGACACATGTTAAGGCCTATGTCTTATATGATCTTTCAACTAATTTAAGTATGTTAATGAGTCTGCAGGATATATTTTTTTTCAATTGGCAAAAACCTTGGAAACCTAGGAAATATTTTAAAAATGCTTGTTAAATGAATGAATGAATAACTGATGTCAATGAGCATTTTAGAATATATTTTGAGTTTTGCAATAATTCACCTTTATAAAATCTGGATAAGTGTGTCTAACAGGCATTGAAAAGAAAATGGTGTATCTAAATCAGAAAATGAATATTTTATTCTTATTGTTTATTAGTAATGTGTGGTTTTTCAGTTCAGTTCAGTTCAATTGATCAGTCGTGTCCAACTCTTTGGGACCCCATGAATTGCAGCACACCAGTCCTCCCTGTCCATCACCATCTCCCGGAGTTCACTCAAACTCATGTACATCAAGTCGGTGATGCCATCCAGCCATCTCATCCTTTGTCATCCCTTCTCCTCCTGTGGTTTTTAGGTTACCTTAATTTTTAGTTTTATAAAATATATAATAGGAACAGCAAGCATTTGTCTTCATTTCAGTAGTTAAATCTGATAAATCATAAAGGGTACTATTAAATATTAAGCATTCTATATACTTAACACTTCATTTTTGCTATTGTTTAATTTTCACATTTATGAACTTTAGTCCTCTACGTTATTTAAAAAAATAATAATCATTAAAAGTCTTCCTTGGTGACTCAGACGGTAAAGCATCTATCTGCAATGTTTGAGACTCGAGTTCGATCCCTGGGTTGGGAAGATCCCCTAGAGAAGGAAATGGAAGCCCACTTCAGTATTCTTGCCTGGAAAATCCCATGGACGCGGAGCCTGGTAGGCTATCATCCATGGGGGTCACAAAGAGTCGGACACATCTGAGTGACTTCACTCACTCACTCATGCTATTAAAAGTACTTTAAATATAATATTTTAAAATGCAATGTATTTTTATTTCATTTTAATTTTTTTCCTCCTGTATTTTGTAAGTCTGAATGTATACATATGGGGGAAAACATGTTTCATATAAGATAACATCTTAAACATAGTGCTTTGCATCTAATAGACATGAAGGAGATATAGTTGGTTATTAAAGCTTTGATTGTCTTTTAACTGATATTTTATAAGACTTAGAAGATGAAATAGATACCTTGTTAAATGATAGAATATTTACCCTTAGTTGTTAGTCTTATACTCTTCAACCTTTTTTTTTTTTTTTCTCTAGCTTCAATGGGATAGCAACAACATACAACATCTGTAAGGTTAAATATAAAACTTGATATACTTATATATTGTAAAGTGATCATCACCATGGGCTTCCCACCTGCCAATGCAGGAGACATAAGAGGTGTGGGATTGATCCCTGGGTTGGGAAGACCCCCGGGAGCAGGGTATGGGAACCCACTCCAGTATTATTGCTTGGAGAATTCCATGGACAGAAGAGCCTGGTGGGTTATGGTCCACAGGGTCACAAAGAGTTGGACACAACTGAGCGACTAAACAACAAAGTGACCAACTTAGCATGCACAATCATCAGCATGACATTAACTAACACCTTCATCACATGACATAATTATCATTTCTTTCTTATGGTGGGAACATTTAATATTTACCCTCTTTTAGCAACTTTCAAGTACATAATGCAGTTTTATTGTCTATAATCAACATGCTATACATTAGATACACAGAACTTGTTAATCTTGTAATTGGATTTGTAATTTTAATTACCTTACAATTACCTGTCTCCTGAGAAGTCTATATGCAGGTCAAGAAGCAACCGTTAGAACCAGACATGGATTGGTTCCAAATTGGTAAAGGAGTACATCAAGGCTGTATATTGTCACTTTGCTTATTTAAATTGTACTCAATGTACATCATGCAAAATGCCAGGCTGGATGAAGCACAGGCTGAGATCTAGACTGCCAGGAGAAATATCAATAACTTCAAATATGCATATGATATTGTCCTTATGGCAGAAAGTGAAGAACTAAAGAGCCTCTTGATGAAGGTGAAAAAGGAGAGTTAAAAAGTTGGCTTAAAACTCGACATTCAAACGAGGATCATGGCATCTGGTCCCATCACTTAATGGCAAATACGTGGGGAAACAGTGGAAACAGTGACAAATTTCATTTTGAGGGGCTCCAAAATCACTGCAGATGGTGACTGCAGCCATGAAATTAAAGGATGCTTGCTCCTTGGAAAAGAAGCTATGACCAACCTGGACAGCATATTAAAAAGCAGAGACAGTAAGTTGCCAACAAAGATCTGTCTAGTCAAAGCTATGGTTTTTCCAGTAGTCATGTATGAATGTGAGAGTTGGACTATAAAGAAACTTGAGCACCGAAGAATTGATGCTTTTGAACTGTGGATTGGAGAAGACTTTTGAGAGTCCTAGACATCAAGGAGATCTAACAAATCCATCCTAAAGGAAATCAGTCCTGAATATTCATTGGAAGGACTGGTGCTGAAGCTGAAGCTCCAATACTTTGGCCACCTGATATGAAGAACTGACTCCTTGGAAAAGACCCTGATGCTTGGAAATATTGAAGGCAGGAGGGGAAGGGGATGATAAAGGATGAGATGGTTGGATGGCATCACCGTCTCAATGGACCTGAGTTTGAGCAAGCTTCGGGAGTTGTTCATGGACAGGGAGGCCTGGCCTGCTGCAGTCCATGGCATCGCAAAGAGTTGGACATGACTGAGTGACTGAACTGAACTGAACCCTTTGACAATGTCTCTCCCTTTCTCCCACGCTGTAACCCTTGGTAATCAACACTCTACTCTCTCTGATTTTTGCTTTTTTTGGATTCTACATATAAGTGATATCATAGCTTATTTGCCTTTCTCTATCTGAAGTTTCACTTAGCATAACTCGCGTTTCATTTATGTTGTCACAAATGGGATGATTTCCTTCTTTCTCATGACTGACAAATGTTTCATTGTGTATCCATATAGGATCTTCTTTAGGACAGTTAGGTTATTTTCATATCTTGGCTTGGAGAAGGGACTGTCAATCCCCTCCAGTATTGTTGCCTAGAGAATCCCATGGACAGAGGAACCTAAGAGCCACAGTCCATGGGGTTGCAAGAGTTGGACATGACTGAGTGATTAATACATGCACACACACAAACACAGATATCTTGACTATTGTTAGCAATGTTGCAATGAACAAGAGAGTGTATGTATGTCTTCAAAATCCTGATTTCATTTCCTTCAGAATTGCAATATATCCAGAAGTAAGATTGCTGGATCATATAGTAGTTCTATTTTTAATGTGTTGAAAAAACTCCATATTGTTTTCTGTAGTGGATGTACCAGTTTAGATTGCCATCAAGAATGTACAAAGATTTCCTTTTTTCCACACCCTCCCAGTGCTTGTTATCTCTTGTCTATTTGGGTATAGCCATTGTAACAGGCATGATTGGATATTTCATTGTGATTTTGATTTTCATTTTCCTGATGATAAGTGATGTTGAGCATCATCTTCTTCTGTTACCTGGTGGGGATTTGTATGTCTTATTTGGAAAAAAATATCTAGTCAGTTCCATTACTCAATTTTTAAAAAGACTTTTTTTTTTTTTTGCTTTTGATTGAATTATTCATTCATATAATTTGGATATTAAACTCTTAGAAGGAATTGTTTCAAGATGGTGAATTAGAAGTAGGTGCACTCATCTCCTCCTGTGAGAGCACCAAAGTATCAACCAGTTGAACAACCATCAACAGGAGAACACTAGAATCCACCAAAAAGGAAAAATGATACCCTGTATCCAAAAACAAAGAAGAAGACACAGCAATATGGGAAGAGGGGTGAAATCACAATAAAATCAAATCCCATATCTGTTGGATGGGCAACCCACAAACTGGAGATTAATAATACCAAAGAAGTTCTGCTGTTGTGAGGGTTCTGAGCCCCAGGTCAGGCTTCCCAGTTTGGGGATCTGGCAAAGGGACTGGGAAGATCAAGGAAATCTGACTCTAAAGGCCAGCAGGATATGATTACAGGACTTCTGCAGTTCTGGGGGAAATAGACTCCACTCCTAGAGGGCATAAACAAAATTTTGTGCACACCAAGACTCAGGGGAAAGTAGTAGTGACCTTACAGGAGACTGAATCAAATCTACCAAATCTACCTGCTACTCCTCTGATGGCTTGGGTCAGCAGTGGCATGCTGCAGGGATGGGACACTGGCAGCAGCAGTCCTGGAAGGTATAAGCCCTCTTGGAGGTCACTGTTCATCCTATGATGAAGCCCTATAGATCTCACAGCTGGGTCGCCTCAGGCCAAACAATTAACAGGGAGGGAGCACACCACCACCCATCAGCAGATAATTAAGGTTTTACTGAGCAAAACATATGCCCACCAGAGTAAGACCCATTTTTTCCCACCACCACTTCCTCTAATCAGGAAGCTTACATAAACAGCCTCATTAACCAGTGGGCAGACAGAAGAAGCAAGAGGAGCCATAATCCCACATTGGCTAGAATGAAAACCACATCAGAGAAAGTTAATCAGAATAAACTCTTAGATATTTTATTTGAAAATATTTTCTTTCCTTCTGTAAATTGTCTTTTTATTTTGTTGATTTTTTTTTTTTTGCTCTGCAGAAGATTTTTAGTTTAATGTTGATTTCTTTTCTTTTTTTTTCTTTTGTTGCTTGTGCTTTTTGTCTCATACCCAGAAAAGTCACAACTAAGACCTGCCTATATTTACCTATGTTTTCTTCTATGAGGTTCATAGGTTTGTTCACATCTTTAAGTCTTTAATCCATTTTGAAGTAATATAGAAGTCCAGTTACATTTTTCTGCATGTGGTTACTCAGTTTTTCCAACATTATTTATTGAAGAAACTCCCCTTTTCCAATTGAGTATTCTTAGCTACCTTACCAAGTATTAGTTGAACATAGATGAAAAGGTTTATTTTGTTTTCTCAATACTGTTCCACTAATCTATGTGTCTGTTTTTGAGCCAATCAGTTCAGTTCAGTTCAGTCACTCAGTCGTGTCTGACTCTTTGTGATCCAATGAATCGCAGCACGCCAGGCCTCCCTGTCCATCACCAACTCCCGGAGTTCACTCAGAATCGCATCCATCCAGTCAGTGATGCCATCGAGCCATCTCATCCTCTGTCGTCCCCTTTTCCTCCTGCCCTCAATCCCTCCCAGCATCAGAGTCTTTTCCAATGAGTCAACTCTTCGCATGAAGTGGCCAAAGTACTGGAGTTTCAGCTTTAGCATCATTCCTTCCAAAGAACACCCAGGGCTGATTTCCTTCAGAATGGACTGGTTGGATCTCCTTGCAGTCCAAGGGACTCTCAAGAGTCTTCTCCAATACCACAGTTCAAAAGCATCAATTCTTCGGCACTCAGCTTTCTTCACAGACCACCTCTCACATCCATACATGACCACTGGAAAAACCAGCCTCGACTAGACAGTCCTTTGTTGGTAAAGTAATGTCTCTGCTTTTGAATATGCTATCTAGGTTGGTCATAACTTTTCTCTCAAGGAGTAAGCATCTTTTAATTTCATGGCTGCAGTCTCCAGCCCCACAAAAATAAAGTCTGACACTGTTTCCGCATCTATTTCCCATGAAGTGATGGGACCAGATGCCATGATCTTTGTTTTCTGAATGTTGAGCTTTAAGCCAATTTTTTCATTCTCCACTTTCATCAAAAGGCTTTTTAGTTCCTCTTCACTTTCTGCCATAAGGGTGGTATCATCTGCATATCTAAGGTTATTGATATTTCTCCCCGCAATCTTGATTCCAATCCAGCATTTCTCATGGTGTGCCAACGGCACTATAATATTGTTTAAAAATCAGGAAGTTTGCTGCCTATTTATGAGAATTTTTTTCTACTTCTGGAGAAATTTTATTAAAATTTTGATAAAAATTACATTGAAATGTTGATAAAATTGTGTTGAATTTATAGATTGTTTTGACTAAAATGGACATTTATTAATATCAATTATTCCAATGCAGAATGCAGAATATATTTATATTTATTTGTGTTTTCTTAACTTTTATTAATCAATGCTGTGGTTTTAAGTGTACAGATTTTTTACCACTTAGGTTAAATTTACTTTAAAATATTTTATTACTTTGATCCCACTGTCATTGAGGTTTTTTTTTTTTCCAGATGCTTTGGTAATAATTTACAGAAATGCATCTATTTTTTAGATGTTGAATTTTTATTCCACAACTTTACTGAACTTCTTGATTAATTTTTTCCATTTTTGGTGGAATATTTAGGATTTTCTGTAGATAATAACCTGTTCTATGCAAGCAAATTTAATTTTACTTTTTCTTTTCCTGCTTTAATCCCTGTTATTTATTTTTCTTGCCAGACTGCTCAGGCTAAAACTTCCATTACTGTGTTGAATAGGAGTAATTGCAGTGATCAGTTTCTCATTTTTCTTAATTATATGAGAGGCTTTTAAAGTTTCATCATTGAGTATGATTTGGCTATGGCTTTGTCATACATAACATTTATTATGTTGAAGTGTGTCCTTCTATGATCAAAGTTTTGAGAGTTTTTATCATAGAAAGATGCATTTTGTCACACTTTGTTGTCTGTGTTTATTAAGATGATCCTATGTTTTCTACTTTATATTTTATTAATGTATCACATTTATTGATCTGAGCATGTTGAATCATCCTTGAATCCCAAGGAGGACTCCCATGATACTTTTAATATGCTAATGAATTAGGTTTGCTAATATATTGTTGTACACATGTTCCTTGAAGTTTTTGATCTGTAATTATCTTCTCATGTTGTATCTTTATCTTTTGAATCATGAAATTTTTGTAAAATGAATTTTGGAATGACATTCCTCTTCAATTTTTTGGAGGTGTTTTAGAAGAATTGGCATTGATTTTTCTTTAAACGTTTAATAGAATTCACCAATAAA
Organism: Budorcas taxicolor; assembly: GCF_023091745.1. Taxonomy (NCBI): domain Eukaryota; kingdom Metazoa; phylum Chordata; class Mammalia; order Artiodactyla; family Bovidae; genus Budorcas; species Budorcas taxicolor. Next base: position 38,375,895 of record NC_068926.1, read on the forward strand.
AACTTCTGGTGCTGGGCTTTGCTGCACTAGAAGATTTTCAATTACTGATACAATTGCCATACTTGTCCTTGAAGGATTCAGATAATGTATTTCTTTCTCAGTCTTAGTATATCATATATTTTAGTAATTTTTCTAATTCCTCTAGGTTATCTTCTAGATCCTAGAAGTATAAAGTGATGCTGTTTCTGTTTATTTGAGATCTTCTCATTTCTTTATGTAACTATTTATTGCTATAAACTTCCTTCTTAGAATTGTTCTTGCAGCATCCATTGGATTTAATAATTTGTGTTTCCATTTTCATTTGTCCTAAAATATTTTTTGGTTTCCCTTGATTTCTTCTTTAAGCTAATGTTGCTAAGGAGCATTTTGTTTAATTGTTGTTTATCTGTAAATTTTCCACTTTTCTTCGTGCTATTGATTTCTAGTTTTATATCATTTTGGTCAAAGAAATACTTATCAAGATTTCAAGCTTATTTTTGCTAACACTTGTTCTGTGCTTTCACACATGACCTATTCTGGAGAATGTTCTGTGTGTGCTTGAGTAGAATGTATCTTCTGCCACTATTGGATGCTATGTTCCATATATCAGTTCAGTTCAGTTGCTCAGTCATGTCTGACTATTTGCAACCCCATGGACTGCAGCACGCCAGACTTCCCTGTCCATCACCAACACCCAGAGTTTACTCAAACTCATGTCCATTGAGTTGGTGTTGACATCCAGCCATTTCAACCTCTGTTGTGCCCTTCTCCTCCTGCACTTAATCTTTCCCAGCATCAGGGTCTTTTCAAATGAGTCAGTTCTTCCCATCAGGTGGCCAAAGTATTGGAGTTTCAGCTTCAACATCAGTCAATGAATATTCAGGACTGATTTCCTTTAGGATGGACTGGTTGGTTCTCCTTGCAGTTCAAGGGACTCTCAAGAGTCTTCTCGAACATCACAGTTCAAAAGCATCAACTCTTTGGCACTCAGCTTTCTTTATAGTCTAACTCTCACCTCTATACTTGACTACTGGAAAAACCATAGCTTTGACTGGACAGACTTTTGTTAGCAAAGTAGTGTCCCTGCTTCTTAACATGCTGTCTAGGTTGGTCATAACTTTCCTTCCAAGGAGTAAGCATCTTTTAATTTCATGGCTGCAATCACCATCTGCAGTGATTTGGAGCACCCAAAAATAGTCTTTCACTGTTTCCATTGTTTTCCCACCTATTTGCCATGAAATGATGGTATAAGACTCCAAGATCTTAGTTTTCTGAATGTCTTTCACTTTCATCAAGAGGTTCTTTAGTTCTTCTTCTCTTTCTTCCACAAGGGTGGTGTCATCTGTGTATCTGAGGGTACTGATATCTCTCCTGGCAATCTTGATTCCAGATTGTGCTTCATCCAGCCTGGCATTTTGAATGATATTTTCTGCCTAAAAGTTAAATAAACAGAGTGATAGTATACACCCTTGATGCACTCCTTTCCCTAGTTGGAAACAGTCTGTTATTTCATGTCCAGTTCTGACTGCTGCTTCTGGACATACATACAGATTTCTCAGGAGGCAAGTCAGGTGGTCTGGTATTCCCATCTCTTGAAGAATTTTCCACAGTTTGTTGTGATCCACAGTCAAGGGCTTTAGCCTCATCCATAAAGCAGAAGTAGATGTTTTTCTGGAACTCTCTTGCATTTTCAATGATCGAATGGATTTTGACAATCTGATGTTTAGTTCTTCTGCCTTTTCTAAATCCAGCTAAAGATGTGGAAGTTCCAGTTCATGTACTGTTGAAGCCTGGATTGGGGAATGCTGAGCACGACTTTGCTAGCGTGTGAGATGAGTATAATTGTGCAGTAGTTTGTACATTCTCTGGCACTACCTTTCTTTTGGCATTGGAATGAAAACTGACCATTTCCAGTCCTGTGGCCGCTGCTGAGTTTTCCAAATTTGCTGGCATATTTAGTACAGCACTTTCACAGCATCATCTTTTAGGATTTGAAATAGCTCAACTGGAATTCCATCACCTCCACTAGCTTTTTTCGTAATGATGCTTCCTAAGGCCCATTTGACTTCACATTCTGAGATGTCTGGCTTTAGATTGGTGATCACACCATCGTGGTTATCTAGGTCATGAAGATCTCTTTTGCATAGTTCCCCTGTGTATTTTCGCTACCTCTTCTTAATGTCTTCTGCTCTGTTAGGTCCGTACAATTTCTGTCCTTTTTTGTGCCCATCTTTGCATGCAATATTTCCTTGGTATCCCTTATTTTCTCAAAGAGATCTCTAGTGTTTCCCATTCTATTGTTTTCCTCCATTTCTTTGCATTGATCACTGAAGAAGTCTTTTTTATCTCTCCTTGGTAGTCTTCAGAAATCTCCGTTTAAATGTGTATATCTTTCTTCTTCTTCTTTACCTTTAGCTTCTCTTCTTTTCACAGTTTTTGAAGGCCTCCTCAGACAGCCATTTTTCCTTTTTGCATTTCTTTTTCTTGCAGATGGTCTTGATCATTGCCTCCTGTACCAGTGTCATGAACTTCCATCCATAGATCTTCAGGCACTCTGTTTATCAGATCTACTCCCTTAAATCTATTTCTCATTTCCACTGTATAATCATAAGGAATTTGATTTAGGTCATTCCAGAATGGTCTAGTGGTTTTCCCTACTTTCTTCAATTTAAGTCTGAATTTGGCAATAAGGAGTTCATGATCTGAGCCACAGTCAGCTCCCAGGCTTGTTTTTGCTTACTGTATAGAGCTTCTCCATCTTTGGCTGCAAAGACTATAATCCATCTGATTTCAGTGTCAATCATCTGGTGACGTCCATGTGTAGAGTCTTCTCTTGTGTTGTTGGAAGTGGGTGTTTGCAATTACCAGTGTGTTCTCTTGGCAGAACTCTATTAGCTTTTGCCCTGCTTCATTCTTTACTCCAAGGCCAAGTTTGTCTGTTACTCCTGTTATCTCTTGACTTCTTACTTTTACATTCCAGTTTCCTATAGCGAAAAGGACATCTTTTTTTTGGTGTTAGTTCTAGAAGATCTTGTACGTCTTCATAGAACCATTCAACTTCAGCTATTTCAGCAGTAATGGTTGGGGCATAGACCTGGATTACTGTGATATTGAATGGTTTGCCTTGGCAATGAACAGAGATCATTCTATCGTTTTTGAGCTTGCACCCAAGAACTGCATTTTGGGCTCTTGTGTTGACCATGAGGGCTTTAATTTTTATATTAAGGTTAAGTAAACATACCACCATATGACAATTTTATGGTATTTTGATTCTGACTACTTAAATATGCAGATGATACCATTCTAATGGCAGAAAGTGAAGAGGAACTAAAGAGCCTCTTGATGAGGATAAAAGAGGAAAATGAAAAATTGGCTTAGAACTGAACATTCAAAAAACTAAGATCATGTATCTGGTCTCATTCAGTTTAGTTCAGTTTAGTTGCTCAGTCATGTCTGACTCTTTGCGACCCCATGAATCGCAGCACACCAGGCCTCCCTGTCCATCATCAACTCCCAGAGTTCACTCAGACTCACGTCCAATGAGTCAGTGATGCCATCCAGCCATCTCATCCTCTGTCGTCCCCTTCTCCTCCTGCCCCCAATCCCTCCCAGCATCAGAGTCTTTTCCAATGGTCAACTCTTTGCATGAGGTGGCCAAAGTACTGGAGCTTCAGCTTTAGCATCATTCCTTCCAAAGAAATCCCAGGACTGATCTCCTTCAGAATGGAATGGTTGGATCTCCTTGCAGTCCAAGGGACTCTCAAGAGTCTTCTCCAACACCACACTTCAAAAGCATCAATTTCTTTGGCACTCAGCCTTCTTCACAGTCCAACTCTCACATCCATACATGATCAGAGGAAAAACCATAGCCTTGACTAGACAGACCTTTGTCGGCAAAGTAATGTCTCTGGTATTGAATATGCTATCTAGGTTGGTCATAACTGTTCTTCCAAGGAGTAAGCGTCTTTTAATTTCATGGCTGCAATCATCATCTGCAGTGATTTTGGAGCCCCCAAAATACAGTCTGACATTGTTTCCACTGTTTCCCCATCTATTTCCTATGAAGTGATGTGACCGGATGCCATGATCTTAGTTTTCTGAATGTTGAGCTTTAAGCCAACTTTTTCACTCTCCTCTTTCACTTTCATCAAGAGGCTTTTTAGCTCCTCTTCACTTTCTGCCATAAAGGTGGTGTCATCTTCATATCTGAGGTTATTGATATTTCTCCCGGCAATCTTGATTCCAGGTTGTGTTTCTTCCAGCCCAGCGTTTCTCATGATGTACTGTGCATATAAGTTAAATAAGCACGGTGACAATATACAGCCTTGATGTACTCCTTTTCCTATTTGGAACCAGTGTGTTGTTCCATGTCCAGTTCTAACTGTTGCTTCCTGACCTGCATACAGATTTCTCAAGAAGCAAGTCAGGTGGTCTGGTATTCCCATCTCTTTCAGAATTTTCCACAGTTTATTGTGATCTACACAGTCAAAGGCTTTGGCTTGGTCTCATTAATTCATGTCAAATAGAAGTGGAACAAGTGGAAGCAGTGCAGATTTTATTTCCTAGGCTTCAAACTCACTGTGGATGATGAGTGCAGCCATGAAATTAAAAGATGTTTGGTCCTTGGAAGGAAAGCTATGACAAACCTAGACAGCATATTAAAAAGCAGAGTCATGCATGGATGTGAGAGTTGGACTATAAAGAAGGCACTGAAAAATAAATGCTTTTTAATTGTGGTGTTGTAGAAGACTCTTGAGAGTTCCTTGGACTGCAAGGAGATCAAACTAGTCAATATTGAAGGAAATCAACCTTGAATATTCTTTGGAAGGACTGATACTGAAACTGAAGCTCCAATATTTCTGCCACCCAAGCAAAGAGCTGACTCATTGGAAAAGGTCCTGATGCTGGGAAAGATGGAAGGCAATCAGAGAAGGGCAGCACAGGATGAGATAGTTAGATAGCATCATGTACTCAATGAACATGAATCTGAGCAAACTCCATGGAGATAGTGAAAGACAGGGATGCTTGATGTGATGCAGTTCATGGGTTTGCAAAGTGTCACACATGACTTAGCAACTGAACAACAAACATATACTTTCTTTACCAGTCTTTGTATAGTTTCATGTTAGTCAGCTGTGTCTTTTGATTTTAGCTTGAAAAACTGTTGAAAGAGTTTCTGTTTTCTGTTTTTGTTTTTTTTTTAATTGGAGGTTAATTACTTTATAATATTGTATTGGTTTCGCCATACATCAACATGAATCCACCACAAGTATATTCATGTTCCCCATCCTGAACCCCCCTCCCTCCTCCCTCCCTGTACCATCCCTCTGGGTTGTCCCATTGCACAGCCCCAAGCATCCAGTATCATGCATCAAACCTGGACTGGCGACTCGTTTCATATATGATATTAGACATGTTTCATTGCCATTCTCCCAAATCATCCCACCCTATCCCTCTCCCACAGAGTCCAAAAGACTGTTCTATACATCTGTGTCTCTTTTGCTGTCTCACATACAGGGTTATTGTTACCATCTTTCTAAATTCCATATATATGTGTTAGTATACTGTATTGGTGTTTTTCTTTCTGGCTTACTTCACTCTGTATAATCGGCTCCATTTTCATACACCTCATTAGAACTGATTCAAGTGTATTCTTTTTAATGGCTGAGTAATAGAATACTCCATTGTGTATATGTACCATAGCTTTCTTGTCCATTCATCTGCTGATAGACATCTAGGTTGCTTCCATGTTCTGGCTATTATAAACAGTGCTGTGATGAACATTGAGGTACACGTGTCTCTTTCAATTCTGGTTTCCTCAGTGTATATACCCAGCAGAGGGATTGCTGGGTCATAAGGCAGTTCTATTTCCAGTTTTTTAAGGAATCTCCACACTGTTCTCCATAGTGTCTGTACTAGTTTGCATTCCCACCAACAGTGTAGGAGGGTTCCCTTTTCTCCACACCCTCTCCAGCATTTATTGCTTGTAGACTTTTGGATTGCAGCCATTCTGACTGGCATATTTTCTTATAAAACAGGTTTACTGTTGAGGAATTCCCTCAGGTTTTGTTTATTAGGGAAAGTCTTTATCCTACTTTTAATTCTGAAGGACAACTTCATTAGGTAAAGCTGTCCTGATTAGCAGTCTCTTACTATACTTTGAATTAATCATTCCACTCCCTTTTTCCTTGCAAGTTTCCTGCTGAAAAATCCACTGATCACCTTTTGGGAGTTCCCTTGTGTGTGCGTGTGTGTATATATATATATATACATATATATATATATATATATATTTACATATATATATATATATATATTTTTTTTTTCCTCTAGCTGCTTTTAAAATGATCTCTTCATCTGGTTTTAGACAGTTTTATTAGAACGTACCTTAGAGAAGATTGTTTTGGTTCAAAATTGTGAGATTGTTCATTTGCTTCATGACCTTGAATGTTCAAGTTTCTCCTCAGGTTTGGGAAGTTCTCTGCTATTTTTTTTAATTATTATTATTATTTTTTAACTTCAAGGAAAATTTCTTTACTTTGTTCTGTTGGTTTCTGCTGAACAACAACACAAATCAATCATATATATATATATATATATATATATATATATATCCCCTCCATCTTGAGCCTCCCTCACCTCTCCCATTCCACCCCTCTAGGTCATCATCTATTTTACACATGATAAAGTATACTTGTTAATGTGACTTCTCCTTGCTGTCTCTTTCTGGGACTCCAGTTATGCATACATAATTCTTCTTTATGGAATCCAGTAATTTCTATCGTTTTTCTTCATTCCTTTCAACCTGTTTTCTTCTTGCTGCTCTGACTAGATAATTTTAATCACTAGATAATTTGAGTGATTAATTCTGATTCTCTCTTTGCTTTTTTAAGGCTACTGTTGAATCTCTATGTTGAATTTTTCAGCTCAGTCTTCATATTCTTCAACTCTAAAATTTCTGCTGGCTCTTTTTTTAATGTTTTCTATCTTTTAATTGAGATTTCCATTGTGTTCTTATGCTTCTTTTCCCTATATCACTAAATTATTTTTCTGTATCTTCGTGTAGCCACTGTAGAACAACTATTTCCTTTTTTTTTTTCCAATTAATTCCTGGATCTCCTTTTTTTTCTTTTTTTCTTTTTTTGAGGCCAATTACTGGAGATTTACTATATTATTGATTGAGTCATGTTTCCCTGACTCTTCATGATTCATGTAGAGTTTTATAAGCATCTACTTATTTGAAGAAGTAGTCACCTCTTTGAGAGTTTATGAACTAACTTCAGGAAGAGAATCCTTTAACTTGCCAGTGGGAGCACTTGGAACATGCTTTGACCCTGTGTGTCTTGTGATGTAAGGCACTGAGTGCAAGGAGCAGGTCCAAGGCCACATGATGTATCTTTGGCTCAGGCTGTTGGGTTCCACAGCATTAACAAACATGTGGTCCTTGGAGAGAACTGTGTTGGAGGTTGTAGTGGCTGCAAGGACAGTTGTCTTCCTCAGTGGTCCTTCTAGATATGATAAGGACAAGGGCAAGCAGGGTGGTGATTAGATCCAGAGATGCACGTACACTCATTTGTGAGGTCTGGCAGCAGTTACCTATGTGGTAGCAGGGGATAGTTCTGGGCCTACATGTAGTGATGGAGGCCTGAGATGTTAGCAAGTGCTGGGGCTAAGTATAGGCTCATTGGCCACTGTTGGGACTCTGGCTTTTGGCTTGATCTTCTATGGCTTCATTAGTAGCTCAGTTGCTGAAGAATCTGCCTGCAGTGCAGGAGACCTGGTTTGATTCCTGGATTGGGAAGATCCACTGGAGATGGGATAGACTACCCACTCTAGTATTCTTTGGCTTCTCCTATGGCTCAGCTGGTAAAGAATCTGCTCACAATGTAGGAGACCCCAGTTCAATCCCTGGGTTGGGAAGATCCCCTGGAGAAGGGAAAGGCTGCTCACTCCAGTATTCTGGCCTGGCGAATTCCATGGACTATATAGTCCATGGGGTCACAAAGAGTTGGATACTGCTGAGAGAATTTCACTTTCACTTTCCTATGGCTACACCCTCTCTCCCTGGGCATGCACACTGAAGTGGAGTTTGGTGCTGGGTGTTTGCCTTGTGATGTGCGGAGTGGCAGAGGAGCTGCTTAGAGTGGCAGTGTGATATTGGCCAGTGACAAGGGGCAAGGTTTGATCTAGGCCCACAAGCAGCTGTGGGGTCTTGGTTATCAATGGCTCACACTAAGCTGTTCACATTCCCCCTGGGCATATTTGCTGTGGTAGAGATGGTGAATGAGATAAGTAAGGTCTGTGATGTGTAGATACCCAGCTGGATGGACTGACTCCCAGTGTATGCATAGAGATGAAGGTCTGCCAGGGATGCTTCGACTGGCTTTTTGCACTCACACAGCTGCAGAAGACTCATCTGTCCATCTGTGTGACTCCCAGACCCCAGTAGGACTAGGGAGAAACAAATAGCTGGCATCTTAAACTTGCAACCAGAGAGATCTTAGAAGGCTGCCAATTCTGTACTCCAGTGGGTCCAGTGGCAGTGGTGGTGGAGGGGTCAATGAAGGACTACATAGCTGGTAGGTGTCTGTAATCAGTAAACCCAAAGACCTGTGTGGACAAAGCTAGCAAGGACTATAAGGAGCCTTTGGAGGCTCTGCTGGTCCTAGCCTTGTCAGTGACAAAATCTGAATGTGTCTGCAGAGCAGGTTTCTGTGAACCAAAATCTCTCCTGCTATGTGCGCGAATAAGAGCCACTGCTTTTTTTCCTCATTCTTTAGCTAGCTCAGAATATCTTAGTTTTGCTGATCTGGTTTTGATGAAACTGAAGCAGGACCATTGCACAATGCCCTGAGAGGCTGGAGATCTGGTCCTCAACTTACTCCTCCTTTCCTGATGAGAGAAACTCTTTTATCTGGGAAGATCCTTCTTGCAGCTGAGCAATGGGAGTTTGGGTGATGAGAGGATATAGACATGATAAAATTGTCTTTCTCCTTCTCTTGTGCAACTGCTCTCAGGTTTTTATTTTGTCGTTGTTTCATTGTGCTGCTCAGTCTTCCTAAACAGTCTCCCATAGCTGATTTTGATAACTGTCCAATTGTTTATCTTTGTAGGGGCACAGGGGAAGTTGAATTCTTCTATGCTATTATTTGTTATATCATCTCTCTGGGGTAAATCTGTCTTTTCTCTTCATTTTCTGACCAGACTTTGCAGTGAATGTAATAGCACGTAAATATCAGGTTTGAGAATTATGCAATAATGTACTCATTGGGAATAGAACTTAAATGGATTAAAAACTGAAAAATCAACAATCCTCCTTGTGGACCACTTAAACTAATGCAGATTCATAAATTAATAACCGAACTAAGCATATGAAATACAATGTATGTATCTTCTGCACAATTATATGTCATCTCTTTCAAGGACCAAAATAAAAAACCACTTCTGGCTCACTGTTTCAAACCATATTTCAGACACCAAAAATTGTATGTGTGTGTGTATCATTTTCTGCGATCTTAAATATTATGTAAATGAATATGAACAGCTGTAAGAAGCCATGTAAGCCATTTTTACATGTCTCTTGTAAAAATATGTAGAAAATGTGTTTTGTAATTATATGATACTTGTTCTTGCTTGAGAGCTGAAATATGAATTAATATTGTAAATGAGGCAGAAAATAATTGACTGTGGTGCATTTAATTTGTATTGAGAGCTTAACTCTCCAAAAGTTTTGTAGCTAATATGAGTTTTTAAGCCTTTTTTTTTTTCTTTTCATTATGTTTCCTATATTTTGTCTCAGTCTCCAGATTCGCTGCTTGTGGCAGTTAACTTTTATTGAACTAAAAACTGCAAAGAGTTGATAATTAAATCCTTGATAATTAAAAGACAGCATCACAGCCTAGCATTTTTTTACATGAAATTTAACATATTATAGTAACACTATTATCTATAGACAAAGAGAAGGAGGAAAGTAGTTTTGCTTGTAGCAACAGAAGAAAAACTATTCTCCAACTACATTTAGCCACAAAAGTTTTTCCTTTAATATAAGTTTCTTTCTTTTGTAAAAATGAAGACTGAACATAACAATGAATAATACATTTCATTGAAGTAAAAGAACATCACCAACAGGGGTTATCACTTCAGAAATTATCATTATCTTATGGCATACCAACAAATAAAATTTGAAGTAAGTTTTCTGATAAAAATTTTCCAGAACTTTTCAGTTGGCTGTAGAAAAAAAAAAAAAAATCCAATGCTATTGACATCTCTATAAACTGCATTTTTCTGATTTACTATATTGTCTATAGTTTTGAATGTCATTTATTACTTTCTATTAACCATATTTGACTTTTCATAAAAGCCATAATCTTCCATTTTAAAGCTACCTAAAGGAGATCAGCCCTGTGTGTTCTTTGGAAAGAATGATGCTGAGGCTGAAACTCCAGTACTTTGGCCACCTCATGCAAAGAGTTGACTCATTGGAAAAGACTCTGATGCTGGGAGGGATTGATGGCAGGAGGAAAAAGGAACGACAGAGGATGAGATGGCTGGATGGCATCACGGACTCGATGGACATGAGTCTGAGTGAACTCCGGGAATTGGTGATGGACAGGGAGGCCTGGTGTGCTGCGATTCGTGGGGTCACAAAGAGTCAGACATAACTGAGCAACTGAACTGAACTGAACTGAACTGAACCAAGTGATTCTCATCAATAATGGTTTTATTTCAAGGGAGACTTAGATTTAAATTCTGCCTAACTTTAATTTTTAAGTTTAAGCTTTCATTTTCTCCTAAAATATTGACCTTTAGTGGAAAATTCAACTCTTTAGGATGATTTCACTTTCTAGAATAGATATTTCAAAGAGCATTATTTGAGCTCTTTGAGTGAGCCTCTATTCATACTTGCTGTCAGAAATGTTCCATGTGTTTCCAGGACTGGGCTCAGCTTTGCTCCTATGAACCCTCACTTATTTCCAGGAGGCAGACTAGACACTTTCCCATGAGCCATGAACACTGGGTGCTACATAAGATTAGCAGACTTCGATTCTGTTTTCCTCTCTATAAATCTGACCTTGAATTCCTCATAATCACAGGACAGTGTAAATTTTGTTCTCCATTACTGCATGTTAAACTTCTTATCCAGTTCCTTCCTGATATTTTGGTTTGGGAACTTCTAACCTAGTAGAGGAGTCTAGAAAGCTCCCTGGTATCACTGGAGTCTGTTCATTTCACTGTAATTAAAAAAAAAAAAAAAAAAAACCTTTAAAATTAAGGTTTTGAAGTAACATATTTAAAAATACTGATGTGAACAGAGTTTCTGAAAATTTTATATAATATAGTATAACCATTAGGTTAGGATTGAATTAACTGTTAGAGGCCCTCTGAGTAGCTAGTTATTATGTTTCAGTTCCTTCAGAGAGTATTTATCTCAGTATTTATCCACAGCCTTGTCTCACTCAATGAAACTATGAGCCATGCCTTGTAGGGCCACCCAAGATGGATGGGTCATGGTGGAGAGTTCTGACAAAATGTAGTACACTGGAGAAGGGAATGGCAAACCACTTCAGTATTCTTGCCTTGGGAACCCCATGACCACTTTGAAAGGCAGAAGGATAGGACACTGAAAGATGAACTCTCCAGGTTTGTAGGTGTCCAATATGGAGAACAGTGGAGAAATAAATCCAGAAAGAATGAAGAGATGGAGCTGAAGCAAAAACAACACCCAGTTGCAGATGTGACTGGTGATAGAAGCAATGTCTGATGCGATAAAGAGCAATATTGCATAAGAACCTGGACTGTTAGGTCAATGAATCAAACAAATTAGAAGTGGTCAAATAGCAGATGGCAAGAGTGAACATCTAAATTTTAGGAATCAGTGAAGGAAGATGGATTGGAATGGGTGATTTTAACTCAGATGAACATTATATCTACTACTGTGGGCAGGAAACCCTTAGAAGAAGTGCAGTAGCCATCATCGTCAAGAAAAGAGTCTGAAATGCAGCACTTGCATGCAATCTCAAAAACGATAGAATGATATCTCTTCATTTCCAAGGCAAACCATTTAATACCATGGTAATCCAAGTCTATGCCCCAACCAGTAATGCTAAAGAAGCTGAAGTTGAACAGTTCTATGAAGACCTACAAGACCTTTTAGAATTAACACCCCAAAAAAGATGTCCGTTTCATTATAGGGGACTGGAATGCAAAAGTAGGAAGTCAAGAAACACCAGGAGTAACAGGCAAATTTGGCCTTGGAGTACAAAATGAAGCAGGGCAAAGGCTGATAGAGTTTTGCCAAGAGAACACACTGGTCATAGCAAACACCCTCTTCCAAAAACACAAGAGAAGACTCTACACATGGACATCACCAGATGGCCAAAACTGAAATCAGATCGATTATATTATTTGCAGCCAAAGATGGAGAAGCTCTACAAAGGCAGCAAAAACAAGACTGGAAGCTGACTGTGGCTCAGATCATGAACTCCTTATTGCCAAATTCAGACTCAAATTGAAGAAAGTAGGGAAAACCACTAGATCATTCAGGTATGACCTAATTCAAATCCCTAATGATTATACAGAGGAAGTGAAAAATAGATTTAAGGGACTAGATCTGATAGACAGAGTGCCTGATGAACTATGGACAGAGATTCATGACATTGTACAGGAGACAGATAAGACCATCTGCAAGAAAAAGAAATGCAAACAGGAAAAATAGTTTTCTGAGGAAGCCTTACAAATAACTGGGAAAAGAAGAGAAGTGAAGAGTAAAGCAGAAAAGGAAAGATAGCAAGGAGAGATAAGAAAGATTTTTTTCAATGATCAATGCAAAGAAATAGAGGAAAACAATAGAATGGGAAAGAATAGAGATCTCTTCAAAAAAAATTAGAGATACCAAGGGACCATTTCAGGCACAGATGGGCTCAATAAAGGACAGAAATGGTATGGACCTAACAGAAGCAGAAGATATTAAGAAGAGGTGGCAAGAATACACAGAGAACTGTACAAAAAAGATCTTCACGACCCAGATAGTCATGATGATGTGATCACTCACTTAGAACCAGACATCCTGGAATGTGGAGTCAAGTGGGCCTTAGAAAGCATCACTATGAACAAAGTGGATGTGATGGAATTCCATTTGAGCTATTTCAAATCCTGAAAGATGATGCTGTGAAAGTGCTGTACTTAATATGCCAGAAAATTTGGAAAATTCAGCAGTGGCCACAGGACTGGAAAAGGTCAGTTTTCATTCCAATCCCAAAGAAAGGCAATGCCAAAGAATGCTCAAACTAGCGCACAATTGCACTCATCTCACACGCTAGTAAAGTAATGCTCAAAATTCTCCAAGCCAGGCTTCAGCAATACGTGAACCATGAACTTCCTGATGTTCGAGCTGGTTTTAGAAAAGGCAGAGGCACCAGAGATCAAATTGCCAACATCTGCTGGATCATGGAAAAAGCAAGAGAGTTCCAGAAAAATATTTATTTCTGCTTTATTGACTATGCCAAAGCCTTTGACTGTGTGGATCACAATAAACTGTGGAAATTTCTGATAGAGATGGAAACACCAGACCACCTGACCTGCCTCTTGAGAAATCTCTATGCAGGTCAGGAAGCAACAGTGAGAACTGGACATGAAACAACATACTGGTTCCAAATAGGAAAAGGAGTACATCAAGGCTGTATATTGTCACCGTGCTTATTTAACTTATATGCAGAGTACATCATGAGAAATACTGGGCTGGATGAAGAACAAGCTGGAATCAAGTTTGTGGGGAGAAATGACAATAACCTCAGATATGCAGATGACACCATCCTTATGGCAGAAAGTGAAGAACTAAAGAGCTTCTTGATAAAAGTGAAAGAGAAGAGTGAAAAAGATGGCATATAACTCAACATTCAAAAAACTAAGATCATGGGATTCTGTCCCATCACTTTATGGCAAATAGATGGGGAAACAGTGGAAACAGTGAAAGACTTCATTTTTGAGGGCTCCAAAATCACTGCAGATGGTGATTGCAGCCATGAAATTAAAAGACGCTTACTCCTTTAAAGGAAAGTTGTGACCAACCTAGACAGCATATTAAAAAGCAGAGACATTACTTTGCCAACAAAGGACTGTCTAGTCGAAGCTATGCTTCTCCAGTAACATGTACGGATATGAGAGTTGGAGTATAAAAAAGCTGAACAATGAAGAATTGGTGCTTTGAACTGTGGTGTTGGAAAAGACTCTTGAGAGTCCCTTGGATTGCAAGGAGATCCAAACAGTCTGTCCTAAAGGAGACCAGTTCTGATTGTTCATTGGAAGGACTGATGTTGAAGCTGAAACTCCAATACTTTCGCCACCTGATGTGAAGAACTGATTCATTTGAAAAAACCCTGATGCTAGGAAAGATTGAAGGCAGGAGAAGGGGACGACAAGATGAGATGGTTAAATGGCATCACCGACTCAATGGACATGAGTTTAGGTAAACTCTGGGAGTTGGTAACGGACAGGTAGGCCTGGTGTCCTGATGTCCATGGAGTCGCAAAGAGCCAGACACAACTGAACGCCTGAACTGAACTCCACTGATGAATATATGATAAGTGATGATGTTTTTGAAAGACACTTCCCAATACCAACTTTATACATTACTAGGAAGAGATAGTTAGATGCTTTTGGAATATTTTGTCCTCAAGTGTTTATATTCTAGAGACTCTCAATATATTTTTGCTCAAGTACACATTGGATATATGCTTTTTTCTAACAATAAACAGGTTTTTTTTTTTTTAAAGTACAAGAAGTTCTTCATCTCAATTGAAGAGAAAAATAATAGGGAACCTAGGATTGCTAGATTATATTTTATTAAGTTCCTTGCAAATGGCAAAAGTGAAAAATGAAACAAAAAATCTCTGGAGTCCACGTTCACCAAAGGTAAACTTATTATATAGGTAAGATCCCTGTTACAGAGATAAGCACCTTGTGGGTCCCCTAGAAATATTATTTGCATCGCTTATCCCTCTATTACAGCTAGTGATTAACTTGCCTCCAAAGTGTCTCCCTGGATGTATTTCTTATATGTAAATGATAATTTGCAAAATGTTTCCTATTTGAAATGTGTAAACGTATTTGCCTTCTTGAAAATATCATGTTTATCAATGCATAATTCCAGAAGCAAAACTACTTTGAAAGGCACTTACATTTTTTCTGCAATTAGTTTGCATTATTTCAGCCTTAGCCCTGTTACTAGTTTGTTAATTACCAAGATCATGACTTCCATAAAGTAGGTATATAATAGATATTCAATTAAATCTTATTGATCTATTATCTGATGAATTCAGGCATCTTTTTTTTAAAATAAACTGCTATATTATGTATAACTTTATTTAGGTATTTGAACTTTTTTGAACTCTTGAATGAAAGCTTCTGTCAAAAGATATCATATTTACAAGAATGCAGAGATTTGACTTTAAAATAGCACATATGACAAAGAGGAGTCCCTAGATTAATGTGAAAAGAGAGATGATAAGATATGAATGACAGGAAGGAAAGGGTACTTTTACAACATAATTTGAAGAAAACAGTAAATTCAAAGAAGTGATTAGAATTCTGGAAATTGAGTGACAGGATTTTTCTAAATGACAGAGAATAGGCAAGTCAAAAATAAGCAAGAATATTCTCCCTGGGAAATGGTAGGAGAACAGCATTATATGATAAAAATATAAGTGGAATGACAAAGTGATGTCAAAGACATGTAAAAAATAATATTGCTGTACATGAGAACGACTTCTGACTTTTTCAATAACATGACTATTGGAACTAAAGAAGTTAAAAGTAAAGAGAAATAACCTTTCAGACAACTAGTTTTAATTGAATTAGTTGATAAACCTCCATATACATATATTTTAGTTGAAATTCACAAAATGTATAATTAAATATTATAAGTTAACAGTTCAATGGCATTCACTTAATGCACAGTTGTGGGCAAACACCACACTCTCTAGTTTCAAACCTCTTCATCACCCCAGAAAACTGTCTTACATGATAAGTAACTACTCCAATTTCCACCTCTCTCATTCTGTGGTTACAACAAATTTGCTTCCTGTCTCTATGGATTTGCCTATTCTGATTGTATCATGTAGATTTAATCATACAGATGAGGAGTTTCAGATGAGGAGAAATGGCAACTTAAGCCAAAACATGTAAACTAAAGTTCACAAAATCCAAGGAAAACTTTTTAAATCTCTGACAAAATTAATCAGAGTAGGAATTTTTGTTCAGTCAGTTTCATTCTATGATTATTTTAACTATTTTTTAAAAATTTTTGAATAAGAAATATGATATATCAACTATGAGTTAATCTGTCAGGAACATAATTTAAGTAATCCAGTAGGAACCATAAAGTGGTAAACAACACGGTAAGAGACAAGAGCCAGTTTGTCACCCTGGCAAGCGTATGCAGCATTTGGGGATAAAATATTAATAGTACACATCAAACTACACTGTAAATAATTGTGATTTCATAAATTAAGTTTGCTGTTTTAGTTATTTGGTGCCTGTTCACACATAACCATCAATTTTCCTCTCATGAAATCATTGAAACTTTATCAGTTGCAAACAAACCTTCTTGAGACAGAAATACAAATTCTATACAAATCATGAAGGGCAAAATCTGAAAGATTATTATATTTTATCTTAAACAGAGACTAGTTCTGAGAATCTACTTGTGAAATAAGAATGAATAATATCAGAGCTCAGATTAAAAATCCCTGAAATTGCAGTGGTTTCTCTGTGGCCAACAACAAAGAAATATGCCCCTTCTGTGAGCTTGCTAGCATTTTAATGCACAGCAGGCTTGTAAATAATTTTCTAAGCTCTCACTCTGAAGTGAGTGTTGAGAAAGGCCAGCTGGATTTGCTTACCATGCTGAGAATGACCACATAAAGTGAGTATAAAATTTTAAAATCAGTTTAATACACTGATTAATTATAATAATGTTTCCATTAAATCCAAACCTCATTAAAACATAAGCATGCTGAAATATCTTTTGTATATCAGTATTGAAAAACAAATGAATAAGTCAATATAAGGAAAATATAGAGTAGAAATAGAGGCCACTATAACAACACAGTTTTCAGGTTAATTACAGAATTATTGGAAGCTAGTATTTTTTCAATGACTGCAATTCCTTAATCATGGAGATAATTTTTCCTAGAAAAAATTTTATTTTTTTTCCAAATAATTTGACTTGCGTAAGTATCAAGCTATTTTTCAACATATATTTCAAATTACATTTATTTTTTAATAAATTTTTCATCCTCCTCTGTAGGACTATCTGTTCTTCCTTTGGGTTTCTTTAAATTCCCTAAATTCTCTCCATTCATGGACTTATCAATAATGTTTTCCATTTACAACTGAAATCTTTTTTTATATAAAAGGTTCCTCTGCTGCAAACAACACAGAGGTAGGCATGTTGTTTACCGCTTGTGTGTCAGTGATTCAGTGAATGCAAACAGTTGCTATTATTACCTGTCATAATAATCACAATATGTAAATAAAGGGAAATATCAGAATAATGTGATGTAAAATTCTACATACTTAGCAAGAGTTTTGGAGAAGGCAATGGCACCCCACTTCAGCACTCTTGCCTGGAAAATCCCATGGACAGAGGAGCTGGTAGGCTGCAGTCCATGGGGTCACTAAGAGTCAGACACAACTGAGCGACTTCACTTTCACTTTTTAGTTTCATGCATTGGAGAAGGAAGTGGTAACCCACTCCAGTACTCTTGCTTGGAGAATCCAAGGTTCAGCGGAGCCTGGTGGGCTGCCCTCTATGGGGTCACACAGAGTTGGACATGACTAAAGCAACTTAGCAGCAACAGCAGCAGCAAGAGTTTGCAGTAGTTTTTAAAATCAATTACTAGTATTTACAATTATTTTCATCTTTGACTCTATGTTGTTACTTTCCTGTTTCCCACTGACTTACATCTTTGAAATCCATTCTGAAGTCTGGAAAATTTTACTGGACATCTTCTTTCTTCCATTTTCTTTTTATGAAAACATTTGAGGTGATTTCATGGTCCTGTATCCAATGGATAACAAGTTCTCAGAAAGGGAAGCTTTGGGGCACATTGTGTGATCTGCTCCAACTGGCTGGGTACCCATCCCTCAGATGCAGTGAATGTCAGCTGCTGGGGGTACAGATGCCCCCTCTTTAGAAAAGCTGGAAAAGCTACCCTAAGAAGTGAAGCCCTAACTTGTCTAGGCAGTTAATCTGCAGCTGACTGATAGTTAACTGCCTGATAGTCAGTGTCTAACTAACTGATGGGGCAAAGGCCTTCCTTTGTCTCAAAATATGAAAAGCCTGTGCTGAAATTTCTTTGTGGGACCAAAAGGATGCTATTTTCCAAATAAGACATTCTTAGTTAGCTCTTCACCCCTATTCTCTTACTTCTCTGGTCCACAATAAATCACTTTTCACAATAATCCTCAAAACTTTACTATTAAAGAGTATAATCTGGTACATTTGATATATGACACAGTCCTAGGAATCAAACTCTAAGGATGATGTTGGTTTGGGAATAGGTCATTCTTCAGCTGGATTGCAAAAAGGATCTCATCTCTAGTAGAAAACAAAGTAGGACAACCAGTCCCATTCCTGTAGGGTGTTTTGCAGCTGGGTGACCTGTCACAGAACAGAGGTGTAAAAAGATCCTCTAGTTTGAACATCATCCCTTGTCTTTGAGGGGTATGGAGGAAATAGAAAATATAAGCAATGCAGAAATGGGTGGCTGTTAATAGGCAATGTTGATACACTTAGATAAAATGACAGGTTTAGAATAATTAAGCAACAATTTAGAGCAAAGTGTAAGTGCCATAAGGCTCTGGGACTAATATGCTGCAGCTGGAAGACTAACCAAACAGAAAGCCATATGACCTAATCTAATTATTAAGAATGGCAGAGAATCCAAAGGTCCAATTCATCAGACTAGAAAATTCTCTGAAATCAATCAGGGCCATTAGAGGGAAATATTGGGACACTGACATTTGGGATTGGGTTATATATAGGGACAGGGCTTCCCTGTTGGCTCAGTGGTAGAGAATCCTGCTGTCAGTGCAGGAGATGAAGGTTCAATTCCTGGGTTGGGAAGATCCCCTGAGAAGGAAGTGGCAACCCACTCCAGTATTCTTACCTGGGAAATCTCATAGAGAGAGGATCCTGGAGAGCTACAGTCCAAGGAGTTGCAAAGAGTTGGAACTGACTAAGCAACTGAGTACACACACCAAGCCTGGAGTTCAGACTTGGGACACTTCCCTGTAACACAAGATTTCACTCCTTAACAAAGCTTCTGGGAGATAGGTGTTGAAAGTTTAACAAAATAAAGGCCAACTTACATAGAAACCAGAACTGCTGTATCTAGGGGTGACTGGGGGGACCCAAACATATGGATATATTAGCAAGTAATTAATATTGATATTTAATTAATATATAAAAATGCAAACAAAAATGGCAATGGCTTCAGTGAATGAATTTACTGCTAACAAGATGTAGATTTGTGAATATACATGTTAGTAATACTTGTTTAACATCATTAAAGTTTCATACTATTTCATTGGTTCTATGATATTAGAAATAACATGATTTAATAAAACATCCATGAAAACACTGGTTTGTCTCTTGAAATGGAAATGGTATCCCTAGATAGCTACGTTTCTGGATTAGTTGAAGTGTTCTCCGAATAAGAATCACTATGTGTTACCATTGTTTTGATTAAGTGCCAAGTACTGTTCTCTTTCTATTTAAAGTTTCAAAGGAAATGTTGTATATTTCTCCAAGCACAATTATCATTCAGCTCATGATGCTGACTAACTAGAAGCTTTGTCATGTGTTTATTTAATGAGTATTAAGAAATGAGAGACTAGGAGTATTTGCTTTCTTTTGTTTTGTTGTCCTAATCATTTGTATAGTAAATTACTATCAGTGTGGCATTAAAAGATTAGAATTATGTAGAGTAAATGAAAAATAGAGTTAACATCTTGTGTTTGACCGTTCTCATAGCAAATACATTTGGATTTCTTTCAATAAATTTTTAATATCTATATATTTATTCAATGATATATTCAGTATAACTATAATTATATAGGCGTGTATGTGCATGCTAAGTTGCTTCAGTCGTGTCTGACTCTTTGCGATCCTATGGACCATAGTCCACCAGGCTTCTCTGTGCATGGGATTTTCCAGGCAAGAATACTGGAGTGGGTTGACATGCCCTCCTCCAGGAGATCTTCCTGACCCAGGGATCAGACCTGCATTTTTTAGGTGTTCTGCATTGGTGGACAGGTTCTTTACCATTAATGCTACCTGGGAAACTATATATGTATTCACACATTTGCATTAATAGAAGAATCAGAATTAAGCTATTCCCTCCTAGCAAATGTCTAACAGCTAATTAAAAAAGTATATTTCAACGAATATATATACAGTCTTAACAGTGAGTTTCTACCGCTTATATGGTTGGAGATAGAGTTGATTTTACCAAAAATAAATATTGTTTCCATCTCAAGTCACTTCCTCAAATGCAAACTTAATAAGATTTAATACTATTATCACAAAGAATATTTTAGCATTAAACAAGTTGCTAAGAACTTAAGAAAATATTTTTCTAAACTAAAATAATACAGACCAAGGTTGCAGATAATTGTTCCTTTCCCACTTTTTTTTTTTTTTTTTAATGTTCCAGTACCTTATCTTTTGGAATGGTTTTATTCATTAAAATTTTATGGGAAGGGATTTTTAAAATCTTTTCTGGAAATGATAATCCTTATTGTATAGTGTTTGTAAGATTGAGGGCAAATATTATGCAAATAAAGACCAAAAGAATGATTGTGCCTATGAAACATTCCTTCAAAGACCTTTACATGTGCTGAGTTAACACTAATGATCTCTGAGGAGCACAGCTTCCTGACATATTTTATTCTCCCTTATAGAAGGAGAGGGCAATTGAAATACAGCAGTTTTCCATATAACTATATTAAATTGTTATTTTCATTTTATAAATGCTTTCCTTACAGCCCAAAGTCACAGAGCAGACTCAGTTTAAATATTTAAACTGAACACTTTCCTTTTGTGTCCATCTAGACTAGGGTTGACAAACTACAGACTAAGGGCAAAATTCTGTCTACAACCTGTTTCTGAAAATTGTTTTATTGGAACATAGTCACATTTATTTGCTTTTTACTATCTAGAGCGGCGTTCCCATTACAATGACAAAGCTGAATCATTGCAACAGAAAGCATATTGTTTTTAAAGCCTAAAAAGTTCTAAATACATATTTTAATACTTGCATTTATTTTATTTATATATATGTATATATATACATATATATATTTATTCTCTAGGATGGAATAGCCTAAGGTTGATTTTTCTTGTAGCATGAATATATATGTAAATACATGGATATTAAAATCTGAAAGACAAAAATATGAATATATTTGCCATCAGAAGGATCAAATACATGATGCTATCTATTTCCCATTTCCTAATCTTCCTCTTTTAATACCCACTGACTAATTTGCAATAATAAATTGAAAAGGAAAAAATAAATGTAAATATATAGAAGGTATATAAAGTATTAAGTGTTTTCTGAACTCTTAAGAGTTCAAGATAGCAGTGTGAGAAGATCCTGCATTTCCATCCTCCCAAGGACACAACAAATCTAAATTTACATATGGAATTATTCTTCCAGAAAAGAACTTGAATACTGAATGAGTCTGCATTGTTCATTGAAAAGTAAAAGGATAAAAGTACAGCACCAAGACGGTTAGGAAGAGCAGAGATATAGTCTTGCCAAAGAAAATCCCATACTCTAGCTATGGTGGTCCACACTTGGGAGGGATCACAAAATAATGGATATTTCCCTTGAGAAGCAAGGGGCTTGAGCTTGACATCAGGTGATACTACACTTGAAACTGCACAGAAGAGTGAAGTCCCCCAAACACCTAACTTGAAACCACTGGGGAATTTGATGCTCCCAGGATGACTACAAAACTACAGGAAATGAAAAACCTACTTGTAAACCCACTCAGCCTAAAACCAGTGCAAACACCAATATGAGAAGTGCACAGACTATAGATGAAGAAGGCCCATGTTCTAATCTTGGAGTGTCTGCTGGAGGGGCAGGAACCAGCTGGGATGTGCCTCAGAGACTGAGACCTTGGGAGAAGCTATTATTGCAACTTCAGGAAAACTTGCTAATGCCAGCGCTGGTGACTGCCACTTTGAAAGCCCAATTCACCTGTGCTCTGGCAGGGTCTCACTCCCAGCAACTGACAGTCCATCAACCAGTGTGTGTAACATATACAGGCAGGCCTTAGAGGATATAAGATCAATATCCAAATCTCTGTGGCTTTCCTATATATGATAAAGATAACTTGAGAAAACAATATGATTTACAATAGCATAAAAAATAAAAACAAAAAAAAAGAACAAATTTAACCAAGAACGTAAAAGACTTATGTACTAAAAATAGCAAGACACTGATAAAAACTGAAGAGGACACAAGTAAGTGTAATGATATTTCACGGTCATGGATTGGAAGAATTCATATCACTAAGATACCTATAAACAAATAAATAATAGCTAGAAAAAAATACTCTTCAAATCAATCTACAGATTGAATGCAATCTCTATCAAAATTCCAGTGGCATATTTCTTAAAGATAGAATGAATAATTCTAAAATTTTTGTGTTACCACAAAAAATTCTGAAATACAATTCTGAAAAAATTGTGCAAAAGAAGAGCAAAGATGAGGGTATCATACTTTCTGATTTTAAGCTAAAACAATGCAGTAATAGTCAAAATAGTATGACACTGATAGAAAAACTAACACATGGATAAATGAAACAGAATTTAGAGCTTGGTAATAAACCCACATATATATGAATAATTAATTTACAATAAAGGCATAAAAATTTTAATGGACAAAAGATAATTTCTTCAATAATTAGTGTTGGAAAAACTGGACAACTACATACAAAAAAGCCCCAAACTAGAACGCTTTCTTACATACACAAAAATTAACTCAAAATTGATTAAAGACTTGGAAACCATTTAATTCCTAGAAGTAAATGTACACAGTAACTTCCCTGACTCTGCAATGTTTATGGAACCTGACTCCAAGGGCAAGTGGAACAGAAACAAAAGTAACAAATGGGACTACATCAAAAGCTTCTGCACAGCAAAAGAAACCATCACCAAAACAAAAAGACAGCTTCATGGACAGAGGAAGATATTTACAAGTTATATATTTCATAAGGTATAAATCTGGAGGAGGGCATGGCAACCCACTCCAGTATTCTTGCCTGGAGAAACTCCATGGACAGAGGAGCCTAGTAGGCTATAAGCCATAGGGTCACAAAGAGTCAGGCACAACTGAAACAACTTAGCATGCATGCAAGGCATTGATATTCAGCATGCACAAATAATTCACACAACTCAAAACTAACAAAATTTAACTCAATTAAAAATAGGCAGAGTATCTGAACAGACATTTTTTTTCCCAAAGAAAACATACAGATGGGCAACAACTTATGAAAAGATGTTCAAAATAACTAATTATTGCAGAAATGCAAATCAAAGCCACATTGAGATATCATCTCATACTTGTTCAGTTCAGTTCAGTCGCTCAGTCGTGTCCGATTCTTTGCGACCCCATGAATCGCAGCACGTCAGGCCTGGCTATTATTTAAAAGACAAGAAATCACTAATGTTGGCAAGGATATGGAGTAAGGGAACACTTGAATACCGATGGTGAGATTATAAACTGGTACAACCAGTATGGAAAACAGTCTGGGGGTTCCTCAACAAGTTAAGAATAGTACTACTATGGGACCCACTTCTGGGCATGTGAACAATGTAAAATCATTGCATTAGGAAGATATGTGCATGCTTACATTAATTATAGCCTTGTTTGCAAAGCAGCAAATATGGAAATAACCTACTGTATTCCCTCTCTGTTATTTGACCTGAGACCAAATTATGGTGGAGTTAATGAAGATAATGGCAACCTCCTTCAAAAGGTCCTGTGTACCCACTGCTGAACTCAGCAGCCCCGACCCTGCAGCGGGCCACCGCCAACTCATGCCTCCGCCAGAGACTCCTGGATACTCACAGGTTAAGCCTGAGTCAGTCTCTTGTGGGGATACTTATTCTTACTCCTGGGTCCCTAGTTTGCAAAAGGTTTTGGTTGTGCCCTCCAAGAGTCTGTTTCCCCAGTTCTGTGTAAGTTCTGTAATCAAATCCCACTGGCCTCCAAAGTCAAATTCCCTGGGGGTTTTCAGTCCCTTTGCCAGATCCCCAGGCTGGGAAATCTGTTGTGGGGCCTGGAACTTCCTTGACAGTGCAAGAATTGCACTGGTTTGTCCAGTAGTCAGGGAGGAGGCAACGGCACCCCACTCCAGTACTCTTGCCTGGAAAATCCCATGGACGGAGGAGTCTGGAAGGCTGCAGTCCATGGGGTCGCTGAGGGTCAGACACGACTGAGTCACTTCACTTTCACCTTTCACTTTCATGCATTGGAGAAGGAAATGGCAACCCACTCCAGTGTTCTTGCCTGGAGAATCCCAGGGAAGGCGGAGCCTGGTAGGCTGCCGTCTATGGGGTCGCACATAGTCGGACACGACTGAAGCGACTCAGCAGCAGCAGTTGCATCCAGTACTCATGTACGGATATGAGAGTTAGATTATAAAGAAAGCTGAGTGCTGAGGAATTGATACTTTTGAAATGTGGTGTTGAAGAAGACTCTTGAGAGTCTCTTGGATTTGCAAGGAGATCCAACCAGTCAAGCCTAAAGGAAATAAGCCCTGAATATTCATTGAAAAGACAGATGCTGAAGCTGAAACTCCAATACTTTGGCCTACCTGATGCAACAAACTGACTCATTGGAAAAGACCCTGATGCTGGGAAAGATTGAAAGCAGGAGGAGAAGCTGACAACAGAGGATGAGATGGTTAGATAGCATCACTGAATCTATGGACGTGAGTTTGAGTAGGTTGTGGGAGTTGATGATGGACAGGAAAGCCTGGTGTACTGAAGTCCATGGGGTCACAAAAAGTCGGACATGACTGACTGACTGAACTGAACTGAACTAAAATAAGGAAGTGATAATCTTAAATAATTGATTTGATGACCATTATTCTTATTGAAGCCATGCTGTTTTTTGGGGGTGTAATATTTCCTTTGGAGGTTTGAAGAGGTTATGTGCAGACCTGGAGAAAGATATTGTTTACAGTTAAGAATAATTTTCAGAGCTTAGCATTCTGCTATTCATAGTAATGTTTATTGCTTAATAATATAAATTTGCAATGCAAAATATATTTCTCCATTTCTAAAATCAATACTACATTTAAAGAAAATAAATTCACTTTTAATAACAAAAATTCTCCATGATTAAAGATTAATTTTTGTTAGCAACATGATTTTAAATTACTGATGCACAGATTAATTTTTAAGTATATTGCAGATCAAATACCATATTTTATTTAAAATTTTAATAATGTTCTTTAATAGTTTAAAGCACACAGGCCCAAAATAATTAGAAAACAATGAGTATCTCAAAAATTATGAGAAATAGGATAGAAGTCAAAGGCCAATGGGTGGGATGATCCCATTCTTTTTTCCCCTCCGTTTAATTTCAATAAAGTAATGTTGATAAAAAACCCACTGATGTTAGGCACTGCTTTAATTAGAGATGTAGTGATTAATAAATCTTTGTCATGACTACCAGAAGCTTTGACTGTATTTTAAATATGAGAAACTGGTTTACATTGCATGTACTATAAAAGGTATATAAATAGTACTGTATTCTGGAATATATATATGGCAGCTGAGGGTTTGACTACTCTGCAAATATTACTGACAATGTGTAATATTTATTTAATTTAACTTCATTTCTACAATGTGCCAGACAATACAATAGCTGCTAGAGTTAAAGTGATGACAAAATAGACACAAGTGATTTTTTCTTGGAAATTAGAGTCCACTAATATTAAGGAAAGTATGATCGATCAAATGTCATATAAATTCCTTGAATTCGAAGCTACCAATGATTATATATTTTATTTGTCCCCTCTATATCTGAACTCATATTTCAGCATGCATATAAAATATAGACAAATAAAAAAAATAAAAAAAGTATTTTTTATCATTCACCATTAAATAAGAATTAATTCTATAATTGTGAATGTGTGAAAAGTTGTTGTAGATTATGCCCATACAAATACTTAGACATTATCATTCCTAAAATATACTGTAGATTCTCCACCACATGAAGATATCTGAGCCACTTCAACTACAATATTTTTTCTGAATCACACATGAAATTTTTGTCGTTTGTCCCATCTTGTATACTCATCAATTCCCCCATTTCTGTTTTCCTTATTCCTCTATAACAGAAAAATGTTATTTCTGTACTTCTAGCTTAAAATCATAAATTAATGAGGTGGACTACTGACAACAATCTAAGCTCATTAACTATTTCTATGAATAATTTCCATTCCTAAAAACATCTATTTCTGCTTTATTGACTATGCCAAAGCCTTTGACTGTGTGGATCACAAGAAACTGTGGAAAATTCTGAAAGAGATGGGAATACCAAACTACCTAACCTGCCTCTTGAGAAATCTGTATGCAGGTCAGGAAGCAACAATTAGAACTGGACATGGAACAACAGACTGATTCCAAACAGGAAAAGGAGTACGTCAAGGCTGTATATTGTCACCCTGCTTATTTAACTTATATGCAGGGTACATCATGAGAAACACTGGGCTGGAAGAAGCACAAGGTGGAATCAAGATTGCCGGGAGAAATATCAATAATCTCAGATATGCAGACGACACCACCCTTATGACAGAAAGTGAAGAGGAGCTAAAAAGCCCCTTGATGAAAGTGAAAGAGGAGAGCGAAAAAGTTGGCTTAAAACTCAACATTCAGAAAATGAAGATCATGGCATCTGGTCCCATCACTTCATGGGAAATAGATGGGGAAACAGTAGAAACAGTGTCAGACTTTATTTTTTGGGCTCCAAAATCACTGAAGATGTTGACTGCAGCCATGAAATTAAAAGATGCTTACTCCTTGGAAGAGAAGTTATGACCAACCTAGATAGCATATTCAAAAGCAGAGACATTACTTTGCCGACTAAGGTCCGTCTAGTCAAGGCTATAGTTTTTCCTGTGGTCATGTATGGATGTGAGAGTTGGACTGTGAAGAAGGCTGAGTGCCAAAGAACTGATGCTTTTGAACTGTGGTGTTGGAGAAGACTCTTGAGAGTCCCTTGGACTGCAAGGAGATCCAACCAGTCCATTCTGAAGGAGATCAGCCCTGGGATTTCTTTGGAAGGAATGATGCTAAAGCTGAAACTCCAGTACTTTGGCCACCTCACAAGAATAGTTGACTCATTGGAAAAGACTCTGATGCTGGGAGGGATTGGGGGCAGGAGGAGAAGGGGACGACAGAGGATGAGATGGCTGGATGGCGTCACGGACTCGATGGACGTGAGTCTGAGTGAGCTCCAGGAGATGGTGATGAACAGGGAGGCCTGGTGTGCTGCGATTCATGGGGTCGCAGAGAGTCAGACATGACTGAGCGACTGAACTTAACTGAACTGACTGAAAAAGAATTCTGATACCAGTTAGTAAGTTCATTAAATTCCCATTCCTATAATTACTAGGTGCAGAAAAGGCACTGTTCTAGATGTATATTAGAGAAAACTTACTACTTAACATAATAAATATTTTGGATTTCTGAAGGATGGTTAGATTTCAATCAATGCTGCACATTTATTTGAACATATATAACTCTCAGGACTTCCCTGATGGCTCAGACAGTAAACAATCCACCTGCAATGTGGGAGACCTGGGTTTGATCCCTACGTTGGGAAGATCCCCTGGATAAGGGTAAGGTAACCCAGTCCAGTATTCTTGCCAGGAGAATCCCCATGGACAAAGGAGCCTGGCAAGCTGCAGTCCACGGGGTCACAAAGAGTCAGACATGACTGAGCAACTAAGCACAGCACAGTAACTCTCAGAAAACTTTAATTCTATAATATAAACAATCATTAGCAGAGAAAAGGTATATTTGTACATTTTCTCTGATTTGATGAAGGAAGGCTCAGTTCTTTGGTCTTTCTAATACACTGACTATACCTGGAGTATAAAGTTCACTGGTGACAGAAAACAACACACAAGAAGCAAAAATTCAGGATTTCT
This sequence comes from Budorcas taxicolor, assembly GCF_023091745.1. Classification (NCBI taxonomy): domain Eukaryota; kingdom Metazoa; phylum Chordata; class Mammalia; order Artiodactyla; family Bovidae; genus Budorcas; species Budorcas taxicolor. The sequence continues at coordinate 38,404,116 of NC_068926.1, forward strand.
ATCAGCATTAGGCAAAGAAGCACTTTGAAATCAATGGCTTACCAGGGTGATTAACAATCAGTTCATTGGTAGCATCTTGGAATAGAATTACTCTAGGTGCAGTTTTCTTAGAACCTTATGGTCCAGAACTTTCTTACTATCATGCAAACTTTTTTCCACAGAGTTTCTAACCCATAATAAATATCTAGTAGTTCCATTGCTATGTTGTGATGCTTATGCAACTGAATAAGTTTTATACTCTAAAAATAACACTTATTTGGCAAAAATTGAGGGCAGACACAATAAAACCATAATCACAGAAAACTAGTCAATCTAATCACACTAGGACCACAGCCTTGTCTAACTCAATGAAACTAAGCCATACTGTGTGGGGCCACCCAGGGCAAGTGGGTCATGGAGAGGTCTGACAGAATGTGGTCCACTGGAGAAGGGAATGGCAAACCACTTCAGTATTCTTACCTTGATAACCCCATGAACAGTATGAAAAGGCAAAATGATAAGATACCAAGAAAGGAACTCCCCAGGTCAGTAGGTGCCCAATATGCTCCTGGAGATCAGTGGAGAAATAACTTCAGAAAGAATGAAGGGGTGGAGCCAAAGCAAAAACAATACCCAGCTGTGGATGTGACTGGTGATAGAAGCAAGGTCCAATGCTGTAAAGAGCAATATTGAATAGGAACCTGGAAGGTCAGGTCCATGAATCAAGGCAAATTGGAAGTGGTCAAACAAGAGATGGCAAGAGTGAACGTTGACATTCTAGGAATCAGTGAACTAAAATGGGCTGGAGTGGGTGAATTTAACTCAAATGACCATTATATCTACTATTGAGGGCAGGAATCCCTTAGAAGAAATGGAGTAGCCATCATGGTCAACAAAAGAGTCTGAAATGCTGTACTTGGATGCAATCTCAAAAACGACAGAATGATCTCTGTTCGTTTCCAAGGCAAACCATTCAACATCACAGTAATTCAAGTCTATGCCCCAAGCAGTAACATTGAAGAAGCTGAAGTTGAACGGTTCTATGAAGACCTGCAAAACCGTTTAGAACTAACACCCAAAAAAGATGTCCTTTTCATTGTAGGGGACTGGAATGCAAAAGTAGGAAGTCAAGAAACACCAGGAGTAACAGGCAAATTCGGCCTTGGAATATGGAATGAAACAAGGCAAAGGCTAATAAAGTTTTGCCAAGAAAACACACTGGTCATAGCAAACACCCTCTTCCAAAAAAACAAGAGAAGACTCTACACATGGACACTACCAAATGGTCAACACCAAAATCAGATTGATTACATTCTTTGCAGCCAAAGATAGAGAAGTTCTATACAGTCAGCAAAAACAAGACTGGGAGCTGGCTGTGGCTCAGATAGTGAACTCTTTATTGCCAAATTCAGAATTAAATTGCAGAAAGTAAGGAAAACCACTAGACCATTCAGGTATGACCTAAATCAAACCCCTTATGATTATACAGTGGAAGTGAGAAAAGGATTTAAGGCACTAGATCTGATAGATAGAGTGCCTGATGAACTATGGAATGAGGTTTGTGACATTGTACAGGAGACAGGGATCAAGGCCATCTCCATGGAAAAGAAATGCAAAAAAGCAAAATGGCTCTCTGGGGAGGCCTTACAAATAGCTGTGAAAAGAAGAGAAGCAAAAAGCAAAGGAGAAAAGGAAAGATATAAGCATCTGAATGCAGAGTTCCAAAGAAGAGCAAGGACAGAAAAGAAAGCCTTCTTCAGTGATCAATGCAAAGAAATAGAGGAAAACAACAGAATGGGAAAGACTAGAGTTCTCTTCAAGAAAATTAGAGATACCAAGGGAACATTTCATGCAAACATGGTCTCGATAAAGGACAGAAATATTAAGAAGAGGTGGCAAGAACACACAGAAGAACTGTACAAAAATCTTCACCACCAAGATATTCATGACGGTGTGATCACTTACCTAGAGGCACACATCCTGGAATGTGAAGTCAAATGGGCCTTAGAAAGCATCACTAGGAACAAAGCTGGTGGAAGCGATGGAATTCCAGTTGAGCTATTTCAAATCCTGAAAGATGATGCTGTGAAAGTGCTGTACTCAATATGTCAGCAAATTTGAAAAACTCAGCAGTGGCCACAGGACAGGAAAAGGTCAGTTTTCATTCCAATCCCAAAGAAAGGCAATGCCAAAGAATGCTCAAACTACTGTACAATTGCACTCATCTCACACACTAGTAAAATAAGGCAAAAATTCTCCAAGCCAGTCTTCAGCAATATGTGAACCGTGAACTTCCAGATGTTCAAGCTGGTTTTAGAAAAGGCAGAGGAACCAGAGATCAAATTGCCAACATCCACTGGATCATGGAAAAAGAAAGAGTGCTCCAGAAAAAAACATTTATTTCTACTTTACTAACTATGCCAAAGCCTTTGACTGTGTGGATCACAGAAAACTGTGGGAAAACCTGAAAGGGATGGGAATACCAGACCACCTGTCCTGTCTCTTGAGAAACCTGTATGCAGGTCAGGAAGCAACAGTTAGAACTGGACATGGAACAACACACTGGTTTCAAATAGGAAAAGGAGTACGTCAAGGCTGTATATTGTCACCCTGCTTATTTAACTTATATGCAGATACATCATGAGAAACGCTGGACTGGAAGAAGCACAAGCTGGAATCAAGACTGCCGGGAGTAATATCAATAACCACAGATATGCAGATGACACCACCCTTATGGCATAAAGTGAAGAGGAACTAAAATGCCTCTTGATGAAAGTGAAAGAGGAGAGTGAAAAAGTTGGCTTACAGCTCAACATTCAGAAAACTAAGATCATGGAATCTGGTCTCATCACTTCGTGGGAAATAGATGGGGAAATGTTGGAAACAGTGTCACACTATATTTTCTGGGGCTTCAAAATCACTGCAGATGGTGACTGCAGCCATGAAATTAAAAGATGCTTACTCCTTGTATGGAAAGTTATGACCAACCTCGATATCATATTCAAAAGCAAAGACATTACTTTGCCAATAAGGTTCCATCTAATCAAGGCTATGGTTTTTTCAATAGTCATGTATGGATGTGAGAGTTGGACTGTGAAGAAAGCTGAGTGCCAAAGAATTGAAGCTTTTGAACTGTGGTGTTGGAGAAGACTCTTGCTACTCCCTTGGACTGCAAGGAGATCCAACCAGTCGATTCTAAAGGAGATCAGTCCTGGGTGTTCTTTGGAAAGACTGATGCTAAAGCGGTAACTCCAATACTTTGGCCACCTCATGCGAAGTGTTGACTCATTGGAATAGACTGTGATTCTGGGAGGCATTTGCGGCAGGAGGAGAAAGGAACGACAGAGGATGAGATGGCTGGATGGCATCAGCAACTCGATGGATGTGAGTTTGAGTGAACTCCAGGAGCTGGTGATGGACAGGGGGGCCTGGCATGCTGCAATTCATGGGGTCACAAAGAGTTGGACATGACTGAGTGACTGAACTGAACTGAAAATCCGGTTAAATATTGACACATTTCTCATTTTACATTGATTTTCATGTCATATCTGCTTATTTACAGGTGCTGCTGCTGCTAAGTTGCTTCAGTTGTGTCCGACTCTGTGCTACCCCATGGTTGGCAGCCCACCAGTCCCTGGGATTCTCCAGGCAAGACCACTGAAGTGGGTTGCCATTTCCTTCTCCAATGCATGACACTGAAAAGTGAAAGTGAAGTCGCTCAGTCGTGTCCGACTCTTAGCGACCCCATGGACTGCAGCCCACCAGGCTTCTCCATCCATGGGATTTTCCAGGCATATTTTTACAGCAAATGGTGAAAATAAATTTGTACAGGTATGACACAGGCATTGAACCTAACAGCTTAATTTAGAGCAATTTGTGTGTTAGTAAGGCTTACTTCTTGGGTATGAGATAGATGAAAAAAAGAAAGTAAATTTTTAAAGTAAATGCTATGTTAAAAAGGGACAGTTTCTGTTAATGAAGGTAACTGGTAAAGATTTAAAGAATGAAAGATCGAATTGTCTCATCAAGAGTGTTCGAGACAGGGAGGAAAAATAGGAGAAGGACTCCTGTGTGTGTGTGTGTGTCTGTGTGTGTGTTTGTGCATGTGTTGCGCACACATGCATGCATCCTAAGTCATGTCCAGTTCTTTGTGACTCCATGTACTGTAGCCCACCAGGTTTCTCTGCCCATGGAACTTTTCAGGCAAGAATATTGGAGCAAGTTCCCGTTTCCTACTCTGTGACATCTTCCTGACATAGGGAATGAACCCGCATCTCTTGTGTCTCCAGTATTGGCAGGCAGATTCTTTACCACTGAGCCACCCAGGAAGAAATACCCTTGAGCAGGTATAAGTCTGCCTAGTGAACTTTAGGGTTGGGAACTCATGTACACCTCTGGTGGATTCATGTCAATGTATGGCAAAACCAATATAGTATTGTAAAGTAAAAAAAAATAAAAATAAATCAAAAAATCAAAAAAGTCAGGATGACTGGAGGTGAGTGGGTAAGTACAATAATAAGAATACACTGGGGACACATTATTAAAGGCATTATACTTACACTTTATAAAAATTGTAAGGATTTTGGCTTCCACTCTGATGTCAAAGGAGCCATCAATGTGCTTTGAGCAGAGAAGTATGATTATGTAAACAAGAGTTAACCTGGATAGCATGATTGCTCTGTTAATAGAACTTATACAAGGAAGTAGAAAAATATACCCATCTGAATGCAGAGTTCCAAAGAATATCAAGGAGAGATAAGAAATATTTTTAAGTGAGCAATGCAAACAAATAGAGGAAAACAATAGAATGGGAAATACTTGAGATCTCTTCAAGAAAATTAGAGATACCAAGGCAACATTTCATGCAAAGATGTGCACAATAAAAGACAGAAACCATATGGACCTAACAGAAGCAGAAGATATTAAGAATAGGTGGCAAGAATACAGAGAAGAACTATACATAAAAGATCTTCATGACCCAGATAGATACAATGGTGTGATCACTCACCTAGAGCCAGATACCTTGGAGTGTGAAGTCAAGTGGGCCTTAGGAATCATCGCTACAAACAAAGCTAGTGGAGGTAATGGAATTCCAGTTGAGCTATTTCAAAATCCTAAAATATAATGCTGTGAAAGCACTGCACTCAAAATGCCAGCAAATTGGGAAAATTCAGCAGTGGCCACAAGACTGGAAAAGGTCAGTTTTCATTCCAATCCCAAAGAAGGGCAATGCCAAAGATTGTTCAAACTACTGCACAATTGTACTCATTTCACATGCTAGCAAGGTAATGCTCAAAATTCTCCAAGCTAGGCTTCAACAGTACATGAAACAAGAATTTCCAGATGTTCAAGTTGGATTTAGAAAAGACAGAGGAACCAGAGGTCAAGTAGGTAGCATTCATCAGATCAGAGAAAAAGCAAGAGAATTCCAGAAAAAAACAACATCTACTTCTGCTTCATTGACTCACCAAAGTCTTTGACTTTGTGGATCTCAACAAACTGAAAAATTCTTAAAAAGTAGGGAATACCAGACCACCTTACCTGCCTCCTGTGAAACCTGTATGCAGGTCAAGAAGCAACAGTTAGAACCAGACATGGAACAACGGACTGGGTGCAAATTGGGAAAGGAATACTTCAAGGCTGTATATTGTCACACTATTTATTTAACTTATATGCAAAATACATCATGCGAAATGCTGTGCTGGATGAAGCACAAGCTGGGATCAAGATTGCCAGGAGAAATATCAATAACCTCCTGTTCTTGATCTTAAGTTCAGTTTAGTCGCTCAGTAGTGACTGACTGTTTGCAACCCCATGAATCGCAGCACGCCAGGCCCCCCTGTCCATCACCATCTCCCGGAGTTCACTCAGACTCACGTCCATTGAGTCCGTGATGCCATCCAGCCATCTCATCCTCTGTCATCCCCTTCCCCTCCTGCCCCCAATGCCTCCCGGCATCAGAGTCTTTTCCAATGAGTTAACTCTTCGCATGAGGTGGCCAAAGTACTGGAGTTTCAGCTGCAGCATCATTCCTTCCAAAGAAATCCCAGGGCTGATCTCCTTCAGAATGGACTGGTTGGATCTCCTTGCAGTCCAAGGGACTCTCAAGAGTCTTCTCCAACACCACAGTTCAAAAGCATAGTTCTTCAGTGCTCAGCCTTCTTCACAGTCCAACTCTCACATCCATACATGACCACAGGAAAAACTATAGCCTTGACTAGATGGATCTCAGTCGGCACAGTAATGTCTCTTCTTTTGAATATACTGTCTAGGTTGGTCATAATTTTCCTTCCAAGGAGTAAGCATCTTAATCTCATGGCTGCAGTCACCATCTGCAGTGATTTTGGAGCCCCAAAAAATAAAATCTGACACTGTTTCCACTGTTTCCCCATCTATTTCCCAAGAAGTGATGGGAGCGGATGCCATGATCTTCGTTTTCTGAATGCTGAGCTTTAAGCCAACTTTTTCGCTCTCCTCCTTCACTTTCATCAAGAGGCTTTTTAGCTCCTCTTCACTTTCTGCCATAAGGGTGATGTCATCTGCATATCTGAGGTTATTGATATTTCTCCCAGCAATCTTGATTCCAGCTTGTGTTTCTTCCAGTCCAGTGTTTCTCATGATGTACTCTCCATATAAGTTAAATAAGCAGGGTGACAATATATAGCCTTGACATACTCCTTTTCCTATTTGGAACCAGTCTATAGTTCCATGTCCAGTTCTAACTGTTGCTTCCTGACCTGCATACAGATTTCTCAAGAGGCAGGTCAGGTGGTCTGGTATTCCCATCTCTTTCAGAATTTTCCACAGGTGATTGTGATCCACACAGTCAAAGGCTTTTGCATAGTCAATAAAGCAGAAAGAGATGTTTTTCTGGAACTCTCTTGCTTTTTCCATGATCCAGCAGATGTTGGCAACTTGATCTCTGGTTCCTCTGCCTTTTCTAAAACCAGCTTGAACATCAGGGAGTTCACATTTCATGTATTGCTGAAGCCTGGCTTGGAGAATTTTGAGCATTACTTTACTAGCATGTGAGATGAGTGCAATTGTACGGTAGTTTGAGCATTCTTTGGCATTACCTTTCTTTGGAATTGGAATGAAAACTGACCTTTTCCAGTCCTGTGGCCACTGCTGAATTTTTCTGATTTGCTGGCATATTGAGTGCAGCACTTTCACAGCATCATCTTTCAGGATTTGAAACAGCTCAACTTTCAGGATTTGAAACAGCTCAACTGGAATTCTATCACCTCCACTAGCTTTGTTCATAGTGATGCTTTCTAAGGCTCACTTGATTTCACTTTCCAAGATGTCTGGCTCTAGATTAGTGATCACATCATCATGATTATCTGGGTCGTGAAGATCTTTTTTCTACAGTTCTTCCATGTATCCTTGCCACCTCTTCTTAATATCTTCTGCTTCTGTTAGGTCCATACAATTTCTGTCCTTTATCGAGCATGAAATGTTTGCATGAAATGTTCTCTTGGTATCTCTAATTTTCTTGAAGAGATCTCTAGTCTTTCCCATTCTGTTGTTTTCCTCTATTTCTTTGCATTGATCACTGAAGAAGGCTTTATCTCTTCTTGCTATTCTTTAGATCTCTGCATTCAGATGCTTATATCTTTCCTTTTCTCCTTTGCTTTTCGCCTTTCTTCTTTTCACAGCTATTTGTAAGGCCTCCCCAGACAGCCATTTTGCTTTTTTGCATTTCTTGATCTCAGAGATCTTGAAATGCTTTTAGCATTTCACCATTAAATGTAATGTGGGTTGTGAAATTGTCTTCAGTGTAATTCAGTTCAGTCGCTCAGTCGTGCCCGACTCATTGCGACCCCATGAATTGCAGCACGCCAGGCCCCCCTGTCCATCACCAACTCCCAGAGTTCACTCAAACTCATGTCCATTGAGTCGGTGATGCCATCCAGCCATCTCATCCTCTGTCGTCCCCTTCTCCTCCTGCCCCCAATCCCTCCCAGCATCAGAGTCTTTTCCAATGAGTCAGCTCTTCGCATGAGGTGGCCAAAGTATTGGAGTTTCAGCTTTAGCATCATTCCTTCCAAAGAACACCCAGGAGAGATTATCTTATATTTTCTTTAATATTTTGTGTCACCTCTATACCTACCCTTTTGAATTTTTATCACAAACACATATTGTATTGTGTCAAAGAATTTTTTTTTCCATCTTTTGAGATGATACATATTTTTTATTCTGCAACTTGCTAATGTTGTGCATCTCATTGATTGATTGAGTTATTGAACCATTCTTGAATTTCTGTACTAAATCCTACTTCATGTTGTATAACTCATAGAATGTATTATTCAGTTTGGTTTGCCAATACTTTTGATATATTTGATATTTTGGTATCTTTGATATTAACATTTTTGAAAAATTTACATATACACTTATAAGTGATATTGGCTTTTAATTTCTTTTTTGGTGTGATTTAATTTTTGTCTGCATTTGGTAGGGTGATAATGGCCTCATAGAGTGTGTTTGGAACTGTACCTTCCTCTACAGTTTTTTGGATTAATATGAAAAACTAGGTATTAGTAACTCCTCTAAATATTTAGTATCATTCACTTGTGAAATTTGTTCCTGGACTTTTGTTTAGGAATTATTTTTTAATATATATTGATTCAATTTTATTACTGGTAATTGGTCTGTTTTTATTTTCTATTTCTTCCTAAATCAGTCTTTGGAGATCCACCATTACTAGGAATTTGCCTGTTTCTTTTGGGTTGACAATTTCCTTGGTGTATAATTGTTTGCAGTGATCTACAATCCTTTGTTTTACTGTAGTGATGGTTGTAACTTCTTTTTCATTTCTAATATTGTTTATTTTGGTCCTCTTTCTTTCTTGCTGAATCTAGCTAGAAGTTTATCAATTTTGCTGATCTTTTCAAAGAACTAGCTGTTAATTATATTGGCCTTTTCTATGTTTTGCCTTTATTTCATTGACTTCTCTAATCTTTATGTCCATTCTACTACTAAATTTGGCTTTTTGTTTTCTTGTTATTTTCCCCTCCAAATTCCTTTAGGTGTAAAAGTAGAATTTTTATTTTAGATTTTTTTGTTTTTTAAGGTAGGCTCGTAAATCTGTAAACTGCTCTCTTTGAATTGCTTTGTTGTGTCCCATCGATTTTGGATCATTGTGTTTCATTTTGCATTTATCTCAGGACATTTTTGGTTTCTTGTTTGATTTCTTTGGTGATTCAATGATTTTGTTTTGTAGTATATTTTTAAACTCCAACTTGTTTGTGTTTTTGCAGTTTTTTTTTGTTGTTGTTGTTGATTTCTAGTCTCATAACTTTGTGGTTAGAAAATATGCCTAGCATGATTTCAAACTTCTTAAATTTGCTGACTACTTTTATGGCCTAGTATCTGATCTATCTTGAAAAAAAAAATTCCATGTGTGCTTGAGAAGAATATGTGATCAGCTGCTGCTTTTTAGTGGAATGTTATATATATTTATATATATAATAATGAAGTCCATTTGATCTAACACGCCATATACGGCTAGTGTTTTTGTATTAATTTTCTGTCTGTATAATCTTTCCATCAATGGTAGTATGGTGTTAAAATCTCATACTACTATCATGTTACCATCAGGTTCTCCCTTTATCTTGGCTACTTTTTGCTATTTAGGTGCTCCCATGCTGAGTACAAATGCATTTACAATTATTGTGTCTTTTTCCTGGATTGATACCTATTCATTATGTAATGTCTTTCTTTGTCTTTATTTGAATTCTTTGTTTCAAAGCTTAGTTTTTCTGATACAAGTATTGTTATAGTTGTTTTCATTTTCACTTGCATGGAATATCTTTCTATTCCCTCACTTTTAATTGGTTTACATCTTTAGACCTGAGATGAGTCTCTTGGAGGCAGCATATGTATATATAGGTATTGTTTGTGTATCCATTCAGCCACTCTATGTCTGTTGATTGGAGTATTTAATCCATTTACATGTGAAGAAATTATTACTGGATATACACTTATTGATGTTTTGTTCACTTTTGGGGGAAGGGGAGCATTTCATTGTTCTTTATTTTTCTCCTTTTGCTCACTTTCCTTCTGATTTAGTAACCACATTTAGTGTAATGTTTGAATTCTTTTCACTTCTTTATATATGTAATTCCTTAAAGTAGCTGATTTCTTAAATTTGAAAGCATGCTAACAACCCTGTATCTTGACATATATCCCAAGTTTACTATTTTAGATAGCACATTTCACATCAATTTGCTTTGTGTTTTCCTTAACTACTTACTTTGGATATAGATTAATTTACTACTTTTGACATTTAGCCTTCCTACTAGTCTTATTTCCTACCTTTACTGTATACTTGCCTTTAACAATGAGATTTTTTTCTATTGTAATTTTTATGTTTTTAGTTGTAGCCATTCCCTTATAGCTTAGAGAAGATCCTTTAACATTTCTTATTAAGCTGGTTTGGTGGTGCTGAACTGTTTTAGCATTTGCTTATCTATAAAATTTTTGATCTCTCCTTCAAATCCAATTGTAAATTTTTCCCTTTCTTCATTTTTAAGTATGTCAAGTCCCTACTTTCTGGTCTGCAATGTTAATGCGAAAAGTCAGCTTATATTTTTATGGCAATTCCTTTGCATGTAACTAGTTGTTTTTCCCTTGCTGCTTTTAGTATTCTCTCCTTATCTTTAATTTTTGCCCTTTAAATTTTGTGTCTTCTCATTGTGGCTATCCATTCTTCTCCTGAGTTCTTTGAGTAGCTTTATGATCATTACTTTGCACTCTTTATCAGATAAGATTGCTTTTATCTTCATTTCACTTAGTTCTTCTAGGGTTTTATCTAGAATGTGTTTGAAATTAAGGAATTTCAAACACATTTTCTCTGTCATCTCATTTTACCTAAATTGGTTATTTTTACTATATAGTTGACAGGTTGGTTATGTTTCTTGATCTTGGAGAAGTGTCCTTATGCAGGAAACTTCCTATGGGGCCCAGGATTGCACTACCTTCTGCCACCAAAGCTATATGTTCTGGTGGGGCAGGGGAGCCCTTTATACAGGCCACATTTTTCCTTCATAGTGTAGGACTGACTATTGAGGGTAAGTGTGACTGTCTTTATTCCAGTTGATTACCAGGCCCTGCCTTTTGCATAGGATGTTGGCTGATGCTGTATGGGACCAGATCATAGGAGGCTTGGCTGTACAGTTAAGGGGATCATTGGTTTTGTGCTGGCTAGCTTGTAGGTAGGTTGGATTATAGGCAACTGGCTGCAGAGCCACAAGATTTCCCAGGACTAGTCCTCACCCACTGGTGGGTGTAGCCAGATCTTGGGGATGCTGGTTGGTTGGTCCAAAGGTCTTGGAGCTCATGTCGGTCTGCTTTTGGCCAGGGCCACACTTCGTGGCTAGCTGTAGGGCTTTAGGAGTCCTAGCATTAGTGCCACCCCACTGATGGGTGTGATCAGGGGTGGAGCCCTCTTTTGGGAGGCAATATATCCTTGAGTGATAGAGCACTCAGGGATTCCTAAGACTGGCAGCCTCCTGGTGGGTGAGGCTGTGTCTTTGACCATCAAGCTGCTCGGTTTGGAACATACCAAGACGGTGACAATCAGTTGGTAAGCAGGGCTGGATCCTAGACACTAAAGAGCTAGAAGAAGGATACCAAAAGTGGTGTTTGCTAGTACCAGTGTCCTGGTGGTAGAATAAATTCCCAAAATGACTGCTGCCAGCATCTGTGTCCTCAGAGTGAGTCCCAATCACCTCCTTGTCTCTTTAAGAGACTTTTCAAGATTACCAAGTGCATCTTACCCAAGGTCCTTTCAAATTGCTACTTCTGACTTTGGTATTACACTGTGTGAGATTTTGGGTCTGCACTCTTTATGAGTGGAGTGTCTATTTCCTTCAGTTTTTTAGCTCTCCCAAAAGCAAATCCTACTGGTTTTCAAACATTCTTATGGCTTACATTTCCAGTGCAAGATCCCTGGTCTGAGAAGCCCAAAGTAGGACTTGGACCCCTTGCTTTTTGGGGAGAAGCTCTGCAATTGTATTTAGTCTTCCATTTGTGGGTTGCTCACCTAGGCTATTAGTCTTGACTACACCACATATCTATCCCTCCTAACTGTCTCGTTGGGGTTGCTTCTTTATATCTTTAGTTGCAGAAGAACTTTTATATTAGTCTTGAGACATTCTCATCAATATTTACTCTGTAAATATTTGTACTTCTCATGTGCTTCTGGGAGAAGGTGAGCTCAAAGTCTTCCCACTCTTCCATCTTGGCCACTCCTCCAGAACTAATATAGTATTAATCAAAGGCTTAAGTTGAAAGAATACATTTTAATTTGGTTTCTTAAAATGATAAAAATGTTGACATTAAAATTTTAGTGAATAATAAATGATGTAGAAGAAGAGACAGATATCTGGTACAGATGAATTTCAAATAAGGTGTATAGCTACTCCATCCTAAAGGAGTGGTAATGTAAACCCCCATTCATTAAGTTTGGGCTGCACATAGTGACTTGCAAAGGGTGCCAAAAGAAAGAAAAACAGGGTGATTTTGCAGAATAGTCTGACAAGCAATACTTCAGCCAGGTATTGTGAGGTCAGGGTCAATAGTCTCATAAATCTTCATAATAGTATATATCCTGGATAAGATATAATAAAAATGACACTTTGCATCTATAGTCTTCCTCCCCAAAACCCATCTATTCATGTTAATTCAAGACAGGAGCTTCTTACTATCTACCCAATCAGCGTTCCTGGAAACCATCAAGGCCATCAAAAACAAGGAGTCTGGGAAACTGCCACAACCTAAAGAAGACTTTGGAGGTAAGACAACTAAATATGAGGCTATCTCCTGGACAGAATCTCTAGCAGAAAAACACAGGAAGCTGCCAATGTGTCTGGAAACTGAGGAGGTATCTGGGGTAGGTCAATGTATTGTAGTTGGGGAACAGAGTACCTTCCTACGGTCATTTTTTGATGGGTTTCCAGAAGGTTCATTACATCCATTAAAATGTATAAGAAAATTGATCAGATGATATCCAGAATGCTAATTTATTCCAGAAAAAGCAGGTGTCTCAAGAAAAGATTCTGCCTCAGCTTGGGTTTGGAACACATTACAAAGTTTGTTTTTACAGGTAAATAGCAATGTGAGAATGCTGTGGTAGTGAGTATACAGAGCATACAGAAGATGAGTGAACTATGAAGTTGGAAATGCATTAGTGCAATATGCATTTTCCCACATTATTAGGGATAGTATCAACTATTTCTTTCTTCAAGAACAGAACAATATTTCACATTTCTCAAAGACATGCCAGTTTGACCCAGTAATCTTAAATCTAGATACATACCTTCACTTGATAATTACATGAAAGCAAGGATTCACATTGGAGAAGGAAATGGCAACGCACTCCAGTAATCTTGCCTGGAGAATTCTGTGCACGGAGGAGCCTTGTAGACTACAGTCCACGGGGTCGCTAAGAGTTGAGCAACTTCACTTTACTTCATAAGGATTCACATAGAAGGAAGTTTATGATAGCAATGTTTGCAAAAATAAAAAATTTTGGGAAACTGGGTCAAATTCTCTTTTTATTTCTCATAAATTACATGCTGACTCTAAAGTGAGGTTAACCAAAGTTGGGCCAGCAAGCTAGTCACCTAATCTTGTAAATAAGGTTTTTCTGAAAAACAAATTTTTTTACACAGTAAACAAAAAATAGGAAGGTCATTCATTGGCCACTGAGAAATTGTTTTGCTAGGGCTGTGTTACAAAGCCACAGGTGAGCAAAATATAAAATACAAATAATGTATGCTATACTTTGTCCATGAGTAGTTTGTCAATACGTGGAGAAATTACATTACTTAACAAAATGAGGTAATATTGTTAACTAGTTTATCGATTTGCTTTCACAAGTAGGTTTAACTTTGTTGATCATGTTGCTGGCTCACAAAGTACCACTAGTTCTATCCTTCCTTGATTATAGCTACCCATTGTTTTATTGAGTGATAAATGATCAATCTTTTTTTTTTTTTTTTAATCCAGCTGATGTGATCTGATTTTTACTTTGGGAATATTAACCTGGCAATAATACAAGACAGAGTGGAGTCCAGCTGATGTGATCTGATTTTTACTTTGGGAATATTAACCTGGCAATAATACAGGACAGAGTGGAGTGGAAAGAAACATCTTGGGGAACAAAAGGTGAGAAAAGTATGGGGGAAGAATGTATGGCACACAGAGCCAATAGAGCAAATTCACTGCCATTTTCTCAAAAGAACACAGGACTGATTACGAAACACGGAATCATTCTATCTTGTGTCAACTCTGCCTGCCCTCCTCCAATCACCACTTTCCATTCTCCTCCACCTCCATCTTGAATCACCAATACAAGGAGTGTGGAAGATGTAGGGCATGCCACTCACCCTGGAGGATGGTGTTTGTGATGTTGAAGGTGAGGTTTCTGGGGATGGTGGCTGAGGAGTAGTGGTATCTCATTTACGTGCACCACTCAATTTCTCCTCTGGGCCTTGATTCCAAGAGAGAAGGCATACTTCCAAAGAGTGTCCTGTTGCTGCCAGCCACAGCCACACATCTGAAATGATCAATCTTCATAAAGTTTTCAGTAGAGCTCTCTCACAGGATTTTTGCAGTTTATGAGGCAGTTCCCACTATCATTTAAAATGTTTAAGGATAAATTACAGATCTTTCAGATGTGATTACATTCTGCTGCCCTCTTCCTAATTCTGAGCATCAAAACTGAATATTATACCAGTTCCTCATTATGTTAGGCATGTAGCAGGGTTTTTGTGTGTGTGGTTTTTTTTTTGATAGTGAAGAAAAAACTCGATTTTAAAATTGTTTTTTCTTTTGAAATCTCATTTTCAGCCTTTTTAATGAATTATTTTTACCTCTTATACTTTGCATAGAAATTGAAGACTAGAACATCACACAATGGCTGTAGCCCAAAATGTCTACATTCAGGAGTAAACTACTTTTCTTTTTCTGAGAAATAAGGACTAGAATTTTTAAATTTCTGAAGTATTTTGTTCAAACAATTCACTTTTTCACCCTTTCAAAAGTTATTTTTTTGTTCCATACAATCAAATAATAAAATAGGATCTGGGGATGGAGAAAAGAATAATATACTGAAATTCCCTTTATACTTGGGTTCACTTGAGCAAGTAAATGAAAAAAGGCATTGGGCAAGAAAAAGAAAGAAAAGAAAAAGAGAGGAAGGAAAAAAGGAAGAAAAATTATGTGTGTGAAGAAAATAAAATAGTATCAAGGGCTAGAGAGGGTGAGGGAGTAAGGACAGTGTAAAAGAGCTGTCAGAGTTGCCTTTCTGAAGAAATGGTGACTGCCACTTAAGAATAAGGCAGCCCCATAAAAATCCCTGATTTCCAAATTAGGGTGTATGGCACATTCTCAGAGAGAGTCATGAGATACACACACACACACACACACACACACACACACCAAAAAGCATCTTTCAAAACAGGGGATAACCCTAGAGTATGCCAATATCAAAGTGAACTTTGGCATACACAGTTTCCACTGAAACTTAGAAAACACAATTTTATGTTCTCCTGAAATTCAGAGAATGGGTGATAAAGAACAGGATCAAACTAAATAGAAATCTAATATTAAAATCATTATAAATCTAGATCCTCATGGGGTTACACCTTTACCACAGGGGGTAATTTGAAAAGAAGCTCATTACAGAACACAGCTTCTAGGAAACTGTTTTTTCAAACTTGGAACTGAGGAGAGAAGGAAAAATAAAACAGCCTCTCCCACTTATAATGCACAGTCATGAGCTACCTTAAACAGGTTTTGAGAATTCATCCATGTTCTCTGTGTGATTTGGAGATGACAAAAAGAGCATCTAATTGAAAATGGCCTCAGTCTGATAATAGTTTACAAAGATTTTATGAGCAAACAACTTGATCACCAGACCCTAAGGAACGGTTTGGTAATACAAAGCCAATAGAAATGCGTATACACGTTCTTCAGGCAACATACTGAAGATCTTCACTGCAGCATTATTCATAACATTAAACAATTACATTGATTCAAATATGCATCAAGAGTTAAATGGATAATCAAACTATGATAAATTAATGCAAAATGATATTATATAGCATTGAAGACTTAGAAATCCACATTGTAAACAATACCACAGATGAAGCTCATGAACATGTTAAACAGAGGAAGCCAGACATTAAAGTGCCCTGGCTGTATATTTTCTTATACATTGTTTCTGTTATTCTAGACAGCAGAGAACTGTGGTCAGCTTTACAAAGAGATGACTGGGCAGCTGTAGGTGATGGGGCTGGAATGCTGACAGTGCTCTTTTTCATGATCAAAGAGTTCATCACATGGATGTGTTCACTACATCAAAATGCACTGTGTTATATAATTATGATTTATGTATTTGAGTATGTATGTTTCACTTCAATAAATTAAAAAATAATAACCTCATGTATTGTCTTCCATATTTGTTCTCTCAATATCAAAAATATTGATTAGCTTTTGCCTATATAAGAATATGTATTCTAGGTACATCATGCAAAATGCCAGGCTGAATGAAGCACAAGCTGAAATCCAGATTGCTGGGAGAAATATCAATAACCTCAGAGATGCAGATGACAGCATCCTTATGGCAGAAAGCAAAGGAGAACTAAAGAGCCTCTTGATGACAGTGAAAGAGGAGAGTGAAAAAGTTGGCTTAAAACTCAACATTCAAAAACTAAGATCATGGCATCTGGTCCCATCACTTCATGGGAAATAGATGATGAATCAGTGGAAACAGTGACAGACTTTATTTTGGGGGGCTCCAAAATCACTGCAGATGGTGACTGCAGCCATGAAATTAAAAGATATTTGCTCCTTGGAAGAAAAAATATGACACACCTAGACAGCATATTAAAAAGCAGAGACATTACTTTGCCGACAAAGGTCCGTCTAGTCAAACCTGTGGTTTTTCCAGTAGTCACGTATGGATGTGAGAGTTGGACTGTAAAGAAAGTTGAGTGCCAAAGAATTGATACTTTTGAACTGTGGTGTTGAAGAAGACTCTTAAGAGAGTCCCTTGGACTGCAAAGAAATTAAACTAGTCAATCCCAAAGGAAATCAGACTTGAACATTCGTTGGAAGAACTGATGCTGAAGCTGAAACTCCTATACTTTGGCCACCTGCTGCAAAGAACTGACTCATTGGAAAAGACCCTGATGCTGAGAAAGATTGAAGGTAGGAGGAGAAGGGGACAACAGAGGATGAGATGGTTGGATGACATCACCTACTTGATTGACCTGAGTTTGAGCAAGGTCCAGGTGTTGATGATGGACAAGAAAGCCTGGCATTCTGCAGTCCATGGTGTCTCAAAGAGTCAAACATGAGTGAGCAACTGAACTGAACTAAATATTTTTAAACATCATTGTTAAATTAATGATAACATTTTATGAAACTTGATAAAATGCATTGGGGTCTTTAAACAGTGTGATTAATTTTAAATGTAACATTTCTAGAAAGATGTACATTAGAGAAAACCATTTTTCCAAGATTACTGAAAATAATATCCTGATATTCATTGCTAAGTGAGGAAGAACATTTGAAAATTAGTAAAATAAGATAAGTGCCAAGAAGAGGAATTAAATAAAATTGTAAAGGTCCAGTAAAATATGAGAGTAATTTCAATTATTTTAAAATGTTTTTCCTTTTATATAAAAAAAATGTTCGAGATTCTATACTTTTTCCTATAGACTTTACAATAATACCTTAAGTACTATAAGTGTATTTTTTCCAAAACCACTAAAGCACTTTCATGAATATAAAGTAGTTTCATAATCAAAAGAATCTATAAATGTAGTCAATAGATAAGTATTTTATCCCCATTTTATTTTTAAGAAATCAAATCTTCTAAATTTGATATTATTGAGACAAATGCATTTTTTACTTTCAGATTTGTCCTTCATTATATAATTTGCATCATATATTGAATTCATAAGCAGTCTTGATAAAATACAACAAATTTATCAATGTTCCCTTACTATATTATCATGTGAAAGTGAAAGTGCCAGCTGCTTAGCTCTGTCAGACTCTTTGTGACCCCACGGACTGTAGTCTGCCAGACTTCTCTGTCCATGGAATTCTCCAAGAATGTTGGAATGGGCAGCCATTCCCTTCTCCAGGGATCTTCCCAACCTAGGGACTGAACCTGGGTCTCCTGCATTGCAGGCAGATTTTTTTTTTTTACTGCATGAGTCACGAGGGAAGCCCACTATATTATAATGTTAATGCATTTATAAATTTCCTGAATCTCTTTCACTTTTATAAAATTCTCCCAGATAAACAGATTAAGAACAATATAAGTATAGATTTTATTTACTTCACTATAGAAACTCAGTATTGTTGATTTGGTTTGCTCCTTTTTCTCTCAATACCAATAAGTATATATATACCAATAGAAGATCCTTTTCACTTTATATTAATTAATTGAATCATTTTACTAAGTATTTCAGGTAATGACCATTGGCAATAGGAATTAATTTGTAAAAATCTTTGAGTTCGTCTCAGAGATGAAAAAAGAAATTAGCATTAGAGATTCAGACTCAAATTTGTAATAAAAATGAAGTTTTATATGCAACATTTTCCTTATTAATAATTTCCACAGAAGTAGGGTTGTCTTGTTCAATTTTCACTTCTGTTATCTTTTCCATATGAAAGACATAGCAGGAAGCATCATTCCACACTACTAAAAAGATTAATTAAACAGGATTGATCCTTGAATTTGGTTTGTTAGTAGTTCTAGATTGTTTCTTTTTTTTCCCTCTGGAATACAGGAGAAAAGCACTGAATGAAAACTGCCTTTCACATTCCATCAAGTGCAATGTTACAAACTGGTAACAGCAATTTTCCAACAATAGAGAACTTCATTTTTATATGTTAAAGGTTGAAAAAAATTATTAAGCAAAGACTGTCGACATGTATGAGGTGAATATTGTGTGTTTATATGTGATCGCCCATGAAGCAAAAGTTCTGTGACTGATCCCATTATAAAGTCATGATTGCTTAAAAGTTACATACATATCATAAACATATTTATGAACATACTTATATATCAGGTACACAGATAATGAAACAAGAATTGCTTTCAACTAGGCAATTTTGCAATTAGGGCCAGGTTAAGCCATGTTATATTACTCCTAAATTTTTACTGTCAGACAATTAATATAGATATTGAGTGCGTAATATATGTTAGACATTTATATATGTACTTAGTATTTATAGAAATTACAATTAACCAAAAATAATTGGTCTTTATAGAACTCATACTCTAGTGATATATATGTACAGTACTTGAGTAGGCTAATATCTGTAGTTGTTCAGTTGCTCAGTGGTGTCTGACTCTTTGTGACCCCATGGACTGCAACATGCCAATCTTTTTGTCCTTCACTATTTCGCAGAGTTTGCTCAAACTTGTGTCTATTCAGTTGATGATGCAATCCAACCATCTCATCTTGTTTTTTCCTTCCCTAGCCTTCAAATTTCCTAGAATTGGTGTCTTTTCCAATGAAATCAGCTCTTCATGTCAGGTGGCCAAATCATTGGAGCCTCAGCATCAGTCCTCCAATGAATGTTCAGGACTGATTTCCCTTAAGATTGACTGGTTTGATCTCCTTGCTGTCCAAGGGACTCTCAAAATTCTTCCCCATCACTATAGTTCAAAAGCATCAATTCTTCAGTGCTCAGCCTTCTTCATGGTCCAACTCTCACATCGGTACGTGACTACTGGAAAAACCATAGCTTTGATTATATGGAACTTTGCTGTCAAAACAGTGACTCTGCTTTTTAATACACTATCTAGATTTGTCGTAACTTTTCTTCCAAGGAGCAAGTGTCTTTTAATTTCATTGCTGCTGTCACATCCATAGTGATTTTGGAGCCTAAGAAAATTAAGTCTGTCATTGTTTCAAAAAATTTCCCCATCAATTAGCCATGAAGTAATGGGACTGGATGCCATGATCTCAGTTTTTTGAATGTTTAGTTTTAGGCTACCTTTTCCTCTCTCCTCTTTCACCTTCATCAAGAGGCTATTTAGTTCTTTGCCTTCTGCCATTAGGGTGGTCATCTGCATAAATGAGGTTATTGATATTTCTCCTGGAAATCATGACTTCAGCATGAGCTTCATTCAGCCTGGCCTTTCATTTGATATGCTCTTCATATAAGTTAAATAAGCAGGGTTACAGTATACAGCCTTACCATACTTCTTTTCCAATTTTGAATCAATCTGTTTTTCCATGCCCAGTTCCAACTGCTGCTTTTTGACCTGTATACAGATTCTTCAGGAGACAGGTGAAGTGGTCTGCTATTCCAAACTCATTAAGAATTTTTCACAGTTTGTGGTGATTCATGAAGTCAAAGGCTTTAGTGTAGTCAATGAAGCAGAAGTTTTCATGGAATTTTCTTTTTTTTTTTTTTATCCATGAGATGTTGGTAATTTGATCTCTGGTTCCTTTGCCTTTTCTAAATCCAGCTTGTACATATGGAAGTTCTCAGTTCATGTACTGTTGAAGCCTAACTTGAGAATCAACTTGCTAGCATGTGAAATGTGTGCAGTTGTTTGATTGTTTGAATATTCTCTGGCATTGCCTTTCTTTGGGATTGGAATGAAAACTCATCTTTCCCATTCTTGTGGCCACTGCTGAATTTTCCAAATACAATGGCTTATTCAGTGCAGCACTTTTACAGAGTCATCTTTTAGGATTTGGAATAGCTCAGCTGGAATCCCATCACCTTCTCTAACTTTGTTCATAGTGATGCTTCCTAAGGCTCACTTGATTTCGCACTCCAGGATGTCTGGCTCTAGATGAGTGATCATACCATCATGGTTATCAGGTTTATTAAAACTTTTTTTTTTTTGTACAGTTCTTCTGTTTATCCTTGTTACCTCTTTTAAATATCTTTTACTTCTGTTAGATCCGTGCCATTTCTGTTCTTTATTGTGCTTTGCATGTAATATTCCCTTGGCATCTCTAATTTTTTTAAGAAAATTCTAGTCTTTTTTATTTTATTGTCATCCTCTTTTTCTTTGCATTGTTCACTGAAGAAGGCTTTCTTATCTATCCTTGCTCATCTCTGGAACTTTGCATTCAGATGGGTCTATCTTTCCTTTTTTTCATTTGCCTTTCTCTTCTTTTCTAGTTATTTGTAAGGCATCCTAAGACAACCATTTTGCCTTTTGTATTTCTTTTTCTTGGTGATGATTTTTTATCACCATCTCCTATATGATGTTTCAAATCTCCATCCATAGTTTTTCAGGCACTCTGTCTATCAGATCTTATCTCTTGAATCTTTTTGTCACTTCCACTGTATAATCATAAAGGATTTAAATTAGGTCATACCTGAATGGGCTAGTGGTTTTCCCTACTTTCTTCAATTTTAGTCTGAATTTTGCAAAAAGGAGTACATGATCTGAGCCACTGTCAGCTCCTGGTCTTGTTTGTGTTGACTGTATTTAGCTTCCTTATCTTCAGTTGCAAAAAATATAATCAATTGGATTTTGGTAATGACCATCTGGTGATGTCCATGTGTAAAGTTGTCTCTTGTCTTGTTGGAGAGGACGTTTGTTATGATCAGGAGTTTTCTTGGTAAAACTGTTAGTCTTTGTCCTGCTACATTTTGTACTCCAAGGCCAGACTTGCTTGTTACTCCAGGTATCTCTTGAATTTCTGCTTTTGCATTCCAGTCCACCATGATGAAAAGGACATCTTGTGTTGGTGTTAGTTCCAGAAGGTCTAGTAGGTCTTCATAGAACCATCAACGTCAGCTTCTTCAGCATCAGTCATTAGGGCATAGACTTCAATTACTCTGATATTGACATTTTCCTTGGAAATGAACCAAGATCATTCTGTCATTTTTGAGACTGCACCAAGTTCTGCATTTTGGAATCTTTTGTTGACTATGAGGGCTACTCCACTTCTTCTAAGCTATTCTTGCCCACAGTAGTAGATATTATGGCCTTCTGAATTTTGCCTGTTCCCATACATTTTAGTTTACTGCTTCCTAAAATGTCTATGTTCACTCTTATCATCTCCTGTTTGACCACTTCCAGTTTACCTTGATTCATGGGTCTAAACATCTAGATTCCTAAGCAATACTGTTCTTTACAGCATCAAACTTTGCTATCATCACCAGGCACATCCACAACTGGGCATCATTTCCACTTTGGCTCAACCTCTTCCTTCTGGAGCTGTTTCTCTGCTCTTCTCCAGTAGCATATTGGACAACTACCAATAAGGGGTGGGGGGTTTAATCTTTCAGTGTCATATCTTTTTGCCTTTTCACACTGATCATGGGATTCTCAAGTCAAGAATGCTGAACTGGATTGCCATTCTTTTCTCCAGTGCAGCACATTTTGTCAGAACTCTCCACCATGGCTGGCCATCTTGGGTGGCCCTACATGGCATGGCTCGTAACTTTACTGTGTTACACAAAGCTGTGATCTATGTGATTCTTTTGGTTAGTTTTCTGTGATTGTGGTTCCCATTCTTTCTGCCCTCTGATGGATGAGGATAAGAGGCTTGTATAAACTTCCCAATGGAAGAACTGTCTGTGGGGAAAACTGTGGTGTTACTTTGGGAGGTAAGGCCATGCTCAGTAAATCTTTAACCCAATTATCTGCTGATGGGTGGAGCTGTGTTCCTTCTCTGTAGTTTGGCCTGAGACTCAACTGTGGTAGGGGTAATGGTGACCTCCTCCAAGAGGAGGAAGTTCACCATCATACCATGCCTTCCAGGACTGCTGCTGTCAGTGCCCCTGACCATGAGGCAGCCCACTGTTGATCTATGCCTCTGCTGGAGACTACCAAACACTCATAGGCAAGTCTGGCTCATTCTCTTGTAGGGTCTCTGTTTCTTTCTCCTGGTTTCTTGTGCACACAAACCTTTGTTTATGTCCTCCAAGTGTAGCATTTAAAGAAATATTTTTTTTTTTCTTTTTGAAAGTATAATGTACTTTCTTTTTCAGCTGTTGAAGACACATTCTGCTGTTTTGCACATGACTAAGATTGTCTTTATTGTATGGTAACCTGAATTTGAAGTTTCCTCAGTGGAGAGCTAGGACCTGGATGAATGTCTATAGTGATTCCCAAGAGCATTCTTTTCTGGTTTTGTCATACCAGGTGTCTTCCTCCTTTTTGAAGAATGTCATGAAAAGCTGTTTCAATGTAAGTCAAAGTGCCTGTAACATAAGATACACACTCTTTAATAATACCTTTTTCATTAGGAATTTAAGAATAACATTACTTCCATAAATTCATTGTTAATCACTGTGTATTTACAATTTACCTCCTAATATTCTGCCATATTTATCACTGCAGTTTAAAACAACCAACATGAAATTTCACCTCTGTTCATCATGGGAGCAGGGGATGGATTTACCCTTTCATCACAAATAATTGAAAGCTGAATCTGATGCATGAAATGGACAATTTTTAGAATTTTTAGAATTTAGGAAAAAGCAGTGAAATATCGAGACTACAGATTCAGGGATGTTAAATAAAAATAAGGCACAAGTCTTAACTGAATTTAGGAGACAGAGATCAAGAGTGTAGAGAGAGAAGTTTGTGTCACAGTTCAGGAAAAACGTGAATTCAGTAGAAAAGAACTTCCAAAACAAGAAAATTATTGCTTAAAGTAAAAATTAGAAATCAAGAAATATGTGGGACTGTATTGCTATTAAAGTTTTATATGAGATGAAGACATATAATGCCATTTGTGGTAGACAAGTTAAAAACAAATAATATATACCCTAGGAAAAGACAGTGAATATTGAAATATGGTTACTAGTTAATAATGGAAATGAAATAGAATCATAGGATTAGCTAATTTGTAAAATAAGAGAAGATAATTTTTAAATGTTTGGGATATGTAAAAAACAAAAAATAAGATGTTTGATTCAAACAAAGATGAACTGAATGCTATATTAAATGTAAAATGTCCAGAAAGAAAAAATTAAAAGAAAAAAAGTTTGCCACCCTGAATAAATGAGACAGTTAATCACCCATGCTGTTTATAGAAAACCCACTTTACATATAAAGGTAAAGTTGTTTAAAAATATAACAAAGAACATATTTATCACAGAAGGGTCAAACACAAGATGAAGTGACTATAGTGGCATTAGATAATGTGAATTCTGGAAAAATAAATATTGACAGAGATAAAAAATAACAGTGATAAAGGTATTAATTCTATAGGAAGAAATGGCAACCTTAATAATGTCATACTCAATAACAGAGTCCAAAATATATGAAAGGAAGATCAACAATTCTAAAACAGAAATAGACAAATTAGCAATTGTGCTAGAGTATTTTAATACTCTTCTCATTAACTGGCAGAATGAGCAGTTAGAAAATCAATGTGTACAGCATATTAATTAACAGCTCTATCCCAAGTGGCTCAGCTAAAGAAGTTTCCATTTGCCATTGCAAGAGATTCAAAAGATGCAGGTTCAGTCCCTAGGTCAAGAAGATCTCCTGGACCCAGTATTCTTACCTGGAAAATACCATGGGCAGAGGAGCCTGGCTTCCTACAGTCCATGGGGCCACAAAGAGTAGGATGTGACTGAATGTGTGCACACACATACTATGATTGAATTGAACTAATAGACATTTGACTAGCATTCTACATAAAGCAGCAGAATATACATTCTTTTTAAAGCACATGGTATATTCAGTCTCATACACTGTATGTTAGGCTGTAGTACAAGTGAGGTTGCCATTTCCTACTCCATGGGATCTTCCATAGGGACCTTTTCCTATAGGTCATTATAAGAGTACTGAGTAGAGTTTCCTGTGCTATACAATAGGTCCTTACCAGTTACCTATTTTACATATAGTAATGTGTATATATTGAACTGAATAAAGATAAAAACATAATATATCAAAATACAGATAAATATGTGTTTGTGCTTAGTTATATTAAACTCTTTGCAATCCCACAGACTGTAGGCCACCAGGTTCCTTGGCCCATGGAATTTTCCAGGCAAGAATATTGGAGTGGGTGGCCATTTCCTAATCTAATACAGCTAAATATTGCCTATAGAAAATGTATAGCTTTAAATTTTCATGTTAGGAGAGAAAATATGTCTATCAATAATTGTAGCACCTCATTTAGAAAATTAAAAAACAGCAAATTGTCCTTAAAGGTTTTTTGAAAAAAATTAGGATAACAACATTAATAAGTGACATAGAAATTGTATAGCTAAAGGAATAAAAATAATGACCTTAAGTCATTTTTTGAAATAAAGTCAATAAAATTCATAGATTTTTTAACAAGTCTGGCCAACATAGAAAGAGAGATAACAGAAATAAATCATACCAATAATGAGAGTGAAAATGTCAGAACAAACGGATACACTCTAAAAGGATCATAAATAATATTATGAACAAGTTTATTTCAGTAAATTTGACAATTTATATTAGGAGAAAAATTCCCTGAAAGACACAAACAGCCAAAAATGACCAAACAGAATGAGAAACCTGAATAGAACTCTGTCTTCAAAGAACATACTTACATTTCCTGTACATACACTTTTAGAAATTTCGAGGGAAAGCAAGCATTTTCTAACTCATTTTGATAAAGGTCTTATTACTATACTACCAAAGACAAATTGAAATATTCTAAGAAAAATTTTTTAAAAAATGAACATAGATGCAAACATTACAGATAAATATTACCAAGTAAATCCAGCAATATATAAACAAAACATAAGATTTGTTCAACATCTGCAAATCCACCAATACAATTCATGATAACTACAGAATGAAAGGAAAAAGTCAAAAGATTTGTGAATAGTGCATAAAAAATCTATTTGTTTCATAAAATAATAGCCTTTCAATATAATAAGAATGGAAGGTAACTTCCTCAAAAAGTAAAAGCTCTCAATAAAAATCTTGTAGCTAGAAGAATACCTACTGGTGAAATACTTAATGATTTTATTCAGAGATTATATATATATATCCCTTATAATCAACCTTAGATTGAAAAAACCAAGGATGTGCAGATAGTAATTGTGGATGATGCAATTGTGTTTAAAGTCATCCTAAAGAATCTATCACAAAAAGCTATCACTGTCAAGTTTGCAATTTAAATAGCAGTGTCAATATTCAAAATTTTTTTTAAAGTTAAATTTTAAAAAGCTTACTTCCTATATCTTAACAATAAACTTGAAACTGAAAAATGCTGCTTAATATAGAGTCAGCAACATGAAATACTTACAGATTTGTTTAGCACAGTATGTCCACGATCCTTGTTAAAGACTGCAAAACACTGGAGAAAGGAATTACAGAAGTCTTAAATAATTGGATAGATAAACCATTTTCATAAGTTGAGCACACTCTTGTTATCAAACTAGTAAATAATTATGATAAGCAGAAATAATACAAGGTAATTTAAATCATAAAAAATTCTTGACATTGCAGCAAATGAATTTCAATACTGTATAAAAAAACAAGCACACAGTGTCTAACTTAGGTTTACCTCAGGAAGGTTAGTTTATTATTTATTTACAATGATATTCACAACCTAAAGAGATTATGTAAGCAAATAATTTTATAATTCTAATAATCATTTGACAAAACGTCATATAATTCATTACTTATAAGACATATATATTTGATATAACTGTAATACAAATTCATTATATATATACAGCAACCATCTCAGTAAAGCTGGAATGAAGGGCAGTGTTTAGTGTGGTATCATTTTAAGTATGACATGATCATAAACATCCTTATTAAAATGAGTAAGAGTCAAGGATGAATATATTATCACCTTTTTTTCTTCTTATATTGAAGAATCCATTCTGCACATTTTTAAAAGTAATTACTTTTTTTAGAAGAATATTAAAATTAAAATGTTATTTTTTTCCAAAAATTTTACAGTAGATGTTACTAAGATAAATTTAATATAAATAGTAGAGAATATATTTACTATTTAAAAGATTAATATGTAAATGATAGGAAAATGTGGAATATGACTGAGTATATGATTTATATAGAAACATCAATCGCAATTACATACTTCTGAAATAAACATAAAAATGATACTCTTTGAAATGCTATAAATTATTTTGAAATATACATAACAAAAATTCTCAGTTATTCTATTTAACTTTGGTGGAAAATAAAAAAATTTCAAAATGGGGAGAAATTCTATATTTATGAAGATATAAATACTATTGCAAAAACATGACTTTTTCCATAAAAGTTTTGATTCAATGAAATTCAAATGAAAATTATAGGTCTTTTATAACCCTTGATAAAATAATTCAAATATTTTTGTGAAATAGAATTAAGAATAATCAAGATAGATTTGACTAGAAAGGAGAGTTTGCATTATAGGATATCAAGACTTATAAAATCACATTAATTGATATAGTACATAATTAGGATATATTAATGGACAAGATTTAATGATTCTACTTATGGAATATATTTGAAAGCCAAATAGAAACAATTTTTATAACTCTTTGATATATGATGTGTTAGCTTGGAGGATTAGTGAAAAAACATGGATGTTTTAAAAGATTAAATAGAACAGGAAAATGATTATTGATATGAAATAAATTAAATTGATTCCTTTCTCACGCCATTAGCCAAAGTCAAACCACATAAAAAACAAGGTAAATACCATAAGAAGTACTTTTAAAAGTTTAATAAAAATTTTAATTAGTTCTATCTCTGAGCTTGAGAATATGGAGTTTTTATAAATAAGGCCAAAAGTGCCACTTACAAAGCAAAATGTTAACAAATCTGACTATGTTAAAAGAAAAAGCCTCTACAACAAAAGCCACTTTATAGAAATTTAAAACTTAAGTCAAAAACTAGAGGAATATATTTGCAACATATACAATCAATAACAAAATAAAAACAACTCCTACAAAACTAGCATAAAACAGAAAAATGACCTGATATTAAAATGAAAACAAAAAATACTCAAGAAAATACAGAAGAGGTCATATGCATGGTTAGTGAAGATATGATGGGATATTCAATCATATATATGATCAGAAACATGTAAACTGAAACCAGAATGAGATTCAATTTTACATATTTTCACATAGCAAAAGTTAAGAAGTATAATTCCATATGCTTCAAGGTATGCCATTTATCATAACCTTAAAAATGATTTTCAGAACTTTGCAGATATTGTATACAGCCATTTTGTAGAGACATGTTAAAAAATAATTTGACATTTTAACCTTTTTACTATCTATGAATTTCACTTCTAAATATATACTAAAGTAAAACAATACAAATATATTCTAAGATAATATCCAGGGGTATTAATAGTTGCACTGTTCAGGAAAACAAAAAATATGCCCATCACCAGGAAAGTATGAAATTTTAAAACAATGGAATATTATAGAGTGGTCACAGTAAATGATCTATATCTAGTTCTGTAGCATAGATTAACTCTATTAATGTAACACTTGTTTTAAAATTCCCACAAACTGCTTAAAATATAACACTATTTTCATAACACCAAATTACCTGAAATCATAGGCTTAATAATATGCCTTGAAATGTGACCAAACTAAATTTTTAACAAAGATAATGTGAAAGGCAAGATTAAGAGAGTGGCTAGTTTGGGTGTAGAAAACTAGTTTGGGTGAGTAGGTTATAGTCACACAAAGTGAAGTCACTCAGTCGTGTCCAACTCTTTGAGACCCTGTGGACTGTAGCTCACCAGGCTCCTCTGTCCATGGGATTCTCCAGGCAAGAATACTGGAGTGGGTTATCATTCCCTTCTCCAGGAGATCTTCCTGACACAGGGATTGAACCCAGGTCTATAATCACACAGGGGGAAGTTAATTATTGTCCTTATTTTACCTTTTATGTTGCGTGAGCAGTATATTGTTAAAGGCCAAAAAGTAACAATATATACATGCTCCTCTTATGCAAGTGAACACTCACAGGCCAATGATAAAATATTGTCATGAATCAGATAAAGTTTATCCAGTTCTATGATCCCCAGAGCTAGAAATTAAAAATTCTCCCTCTGTCTCACAAACACACACACACACACAGACAGGGACACACTGCAAATTTTTTAGGCTAATTTTGAAGCCTTTTTTATGCAGTCATAGTTCTCTTCCCTGTTTAGTTGTTAAGTCCTGTCTGACTCTTTTGTGACCACATGGACTGCAGCCCTCTAAGCTCCTCGGTCCATGGGATTTCCCAGGTAAGAATACTGGAGCAGGTTATCTTTTCCTCCTGAAGGGGATCATCCCAACCCGGGCTTGAACTCATGTCTCTTGCATCTCCTATGGAGCCTCAATTCTTGCCATTTGACAGATAGTGTATCAGTTCAGTTCAGTTCAGTCGCTCAGTCGAGTCTGACTCTTAGCGACCCCATGAGTCACAGCACGCCAGGCCTCCCTGTCCATCACCAACTTCCGGAGGTCACTCAGGCTCACGTCCATCGAGTCAGTGATGCCATCCAGCCATCTCATTCTCTGTTGTCCCCTTCTCCTTCTGCCCCTAATCCCTCCCAGCATCAGAGTCTTTTTCAATGAGTCAACTCTTCGCATGAGGTGGCCAAAGTACTGGAGCTTCAGCTTTAGCATCATTCCTTCCAAAGAAATCCCAGGGCTGATCTCCTTTAGAATGGATTGGTTGGATCTCCTTGCAGTCTCTCAAGAGTCTTCTCCAACATCACAGTTCAAAAGCATCAATTCTTCAGCACTCAGCCTTCTTCACAGTCCAACTCTCACATCCATACATGACCACAGGAAAAACCATAGCCTTGAATAGACGGACTTTAGTCGGCAAAGCAATGTCTCTGCTTTTGAATATACTATCTAGGTTGGTCATAACTTTTCTTCCAAGGAGTAAGTGTCTTTTAATTTCATGGCTGCAGTCACCATCTGCAGTGATTTTGGTGCCCCCCAAAATAAAGTCTGACACTGTTTCCACTGTTTCCCCATCTATTTCCCATGAAGTGATGGGACCAGATGCCATGATCTTCGTTTTCTGAATGTTGAGCTTTAAGCCAACTTTTTCACTCTCCTCTTTCACTTTCATCAAGAGGCTTTTTAGCTCCTCTTCATTTTCTGCCATAAGGATGGAGTCATCTGCATATCTGAGGTTATTGATATTTCTCCCGGCAATCTTGATTTCAGCTTGCATTTCTTCCAGTCCAGGGTTTCTCATGATGTACTCTGCATATAAGTTAAATAAGCAGGGTGACAATATACAGCATTGACGTACTCCTTTTCCTATTTGGAACTAGTCTGTTGTTCCATGTCCATTCTAACTGTTGCTTCCTGACCTGCATACAGATTTCTCAAGAGGCACATCAGGTGGTGTGTTATTCCCATCTCTATCAGAATTTTCCATAGTTGATTGTGATCCACACAGTCAAAGGCTTTGGCATAATCAATAAAGCAGAAATAGATGTTTTTCTGGAACTCTCTTGCTTTTTCCATGATCCGGCAGATGTTGGCAATTTGATCTCTGGTTCCTCTGCCTTTTCTGAAACCAACTTGAACATCAGGAAGTTCACGGTTCACATATTGCTGAAGCCTGGCTTGGAGGATTTTGAGCATTACTTTACTAGCATGTGAGATAAGTGCAATTTCTGGTAGTTTGAGCATTCTTTGGCCTTGCCTTTCTTTGGGATTGGAATGAAAACTGACCTTTTTCCAGTCCCGTGGCCACTGCTGAGTGTTCCAAATTTGTTGGCATATTGAGTGCAGCACTTTCACAGCACCATCTTTCAGTATTTGAAACAGCTCAACTGGAATTCCATCACCTCCACTAGCTTTGTTAGCAGTGATGCTTTCTAAGGCCCACTTGAGTTCACATTCCAGGATGTCTGGCTCTAGATGAGTGATCACACCATTGTGATTATCCAGGTCATGAAGATCTTTTTTTTGTCCAGTTCTGTGTATTCTTGCCACCTCTTCTTAGTATCTTCTGCTTCTGTTAGGTCCATACCATTTCTGTCGTTTATTGACCCCATCTTTGCCTGAAATGTTCCCTTGGTATCTCTAATTTTCTTGAAGCTATCTCTAGTCTTTCCCATTCTGTTGTTTTCCTCGATTTCTTTGCATTGATCGCTGAGGAAGGCTTTCTTATCTCTTCTTGCTATTCTTTGGAACTCTGCATTCAGATGCTTATATCTTTCCTTTTCTCCTTTGTTTTTTGCTTCTCTTCTTTTCACAGCTGTTTGTAAGGCCTCCCCAGGCAGCCATTTTGCTTTTTTGCATATTATACTGCTAAGTCACTTCAGTCACGTCCGACTCTGTGCAACCCCATAGACGGCAGCCCACAAGGCTCCCCCATCCCTGGGATTCTCCAGGCAAGAACACTGGAGTGGGTTGCCATTTTCTTCTCCAATGCATGAAAGTATAAAGTGAAAGTGAATTCGCTCAGTCGTGTCTAATTCTTAGCGATCCCATTTACTGCAGCCTACATGTCTCCTCCATCCATGGGATTCTCTAGGCAAGAGTACTGGAGTGAGGTGCCATTGCCTTCTACCAGCACTAGGCATTTAGATTTTTGAACATTTCAGAATCCTGTTTTCCTCATGTCATGTCCTCAGTTCCAGTACATGTAATTTCATTCTCTTAACATAGCCCATATCACTAAATTTTATAGCCCAGTTCAACTTTTATTTATTTATTTTTAATTTTTTTAATGTTTATTTTTACTTTATTTTACTTTACAATACTGTATTGGTTTTACCATACATTGGCATGAATCCACCACGGGTGTACATGAGTTCCCAAACATGAACCCCCCCTCCCACCTCCCACCCCATTATCATCTCTCTGGATCATCCCTGTGCACCAGCCCCAAGCATCCTGTATCCTGCATCGGACATAGACTGGCAATTTGTTTCTTACATGATAGTATACATGTTTCAATGCCATTCTCCCAAATTAGTATACATGTTTCAATGCCATTCTCCCAAATCATCCCACCCTCTCCCTCTCCCTCAGAGTTCAAAAGTCCGCTCGACACATCTGTGTCTCTTTTGCTGTCTCGCATACAGGGTCATCATTACCATCTTTCTAAACTCCATATATATGCGTTAGTATACTGTATTGGTGTTTTTCTTTCTGGCTTACTTCACTCTGTATTATAGGCTCTGGTTTCATCCATCTCATTAGAACTGATTCAAATGTATTCTTTCTAATGGCTGAGTAATACTCCATTGTGTATATGTACCACACCTTTCTTATCCATTCATCTGCTGATGGACATCTAGGTTGTTTCCATGTCCTGGCTATTATAAACAGTGCCACGATGAACATTGGGGTACATGTGTCTCTTTCAATTCTGGTTTCCTCAGTGTGTATGCCCAGCAGTGAGATTGCTGGGTCATAAGGCAGTTCTATTTGCAATTTTTTAAGAAATCTCCACACTGTTCTCCATAGTGGGTGTACTAGTTTGTATTCCCACCAACAGTGCAAGAGAATTCCCTTTTCTCCACACCCTCTCCAGTATTTATTGCTTGCAGACTTTTGGATTGCAGCCATTCTGACTGGTGTAAAGTGGTACCTCATAAATGGAGACTCTCTGAATTTTCCTGTGCTCACAAAAGATACCCAACTCTGTGCTGCCATAATTCTCTTAGCTGTTTGTGGAATGTGGGGCACCCCGCTTTAGAGCTGAGCAATCTAAAATCTGAATGAACATCTGGTTAATCTGTTATGTTCCTGTGTAGGTACTATGGTGGGAATGTAAGCAAACATGCAATACATATTGAACTAACTCAAAAGTATCACAAATTAAACTGGTAATTGAAAACTGTTAAATTGCATCCTTTCTTATTGCAGGCTATCTCTAGCAATCTCTAAATTGTTCAACAACTTCATAGAATAAATTTCCAGGAATTATTATGCCATGACAACCCTTATAGATGGAGAGGAAAACTTTCAGACTGACATATCACTTTTCCCCAGCCATCTTTTGCCCCATGGTTTTAACATTTATCAGTGATCTTTATTTAAACAAGTGTTTACATTAGGCTTTCTTATTAATTATTACTTATTATTATTTGTTAACTCACATTCTTCATTAAAGAAGTTTCCTTTCCCACTTCTTCTTTTATTGAGTAAAAGTATAGACAGATTTTTATTAAAACTTTCATTAAACATGTTTTCTTTTTCTTCTCATCATCATCATGATCATTGTCACAATCATTTTGATGCTCATAATGTCCAAACTTAGCAAGACCATTTTCAAACCTTTCTTACCTTTTGGCTTTACTTCACTAATTTTTGAGCACATCATAAATAGATTTCTATTGATATTTCAGCTTAGATAAAATATTTCAGTTTCCTTTATCCTTTTCTCTTTCTCAGTAAAATTTATGGCTTCCAACGTTCTCAATATATTTGTTCATTTGATCTTTCACAAAGTACAAACGAATTGGTTTCAGCATTACAAAATTAACACCATCCCAATAAGACTACTAAGTAAAGACTGTTTTGTGATTTTTGTTGCCCTTAGAATATGTTCCATTAAAGGCACACAGTCAAAATACAGCTTTCAAAATTATGTGTATTATTTCTCCATGATTGTATATAAACTTGATATAAAGTGGTTATAATATTGGGATAACATTTGTTTGTATTCAGGTTCAGGAATTGTTTTGGAGGGACACATTTTGGTCTTTTAAATCACTATTCTATTATTTCTCTCTAATAAAATCATTGTCATGCATTATTAATATGTTTGAAACAAACAAATGTCCTCTATGAAAACTGAATTACATTAATATTGTCTATCTTGACATTTTGCTTGAGACTCCATTTTTATTTCTATGATTCTCTACTTTGGTGTTTATTCTTCTCTTTTGGTTCTTCATAATGCAAGTACTTCAGTTTTTCTTCTGTTGTATTGATCAATTAATAACTACTTGGCTGACGTTTTTCCTATAACTCCATGAAATTCCGCTCTGCATTTAAATTTGAAATGTAAAAATAATGTATTTCAAGTAATCTTTTGCAGCCTTTATATTAAATATAATCTTCCTTAATTATGTACTTCTGTGCATATACATATATATATGTAATACATATGCATATATGTATGTACATATCTATGTGTGTATATATAATGTAAATATATATGCATACACTCATCTTTTACTTTATGCTTAGATCTATTTAGACTAAATATTTTACTTTTGAAGGCATTATGATATCTAGGTATGTGTTTATTTTTTTAATCCTATAATCAAAAGTGAGATGTTATTTTAATAGATAAAAACTGCCAGTAATTTGAGGTTTCAAATAGTGTATTTGTTTTTTTTTTTTTTCTGTAACTAACTTAGTAACATTCTGAAGTACCATATTCTTACTTCTCTGTTGACAATGAAATACTAATATTTTCTTTTAAAACCTCAAATTGTCTACTGGAAAAATGATTTTATTTATTTTTAAATCATAAAATTATGTAAAATGAATGTGTTTCAGATTGATGTAAGTAAATTTTCATTCTGCTGCTTTGATTTCAAATTTCTGTATTGATGGTAAAGCAGCATTTTCAGGATTAAAACATAAAATGTACCTTGTTCAGGAAGTAAATAAGACAATGGTATGTAGGATGTTTGGCTGTAATATTTACTTATCCTGTGGTTGTTTTAGTTTGTCTTTTGCCCCTTCCTTTTCTCAAATGATTAGTTTTCATGTGTAGAAACATCATTGCCTGGCAAGTTACAGAAATAAGGCATTTTTATCACAATATCACTTGAAGTGTTTCTTTAAAGTTTCAAAGATAATTTTAATGCTTAAGTAAGCTTGTAAATATAATGCCATCTCTAAAATTAGTACCTACACATAAAAAATATGTCAAATTTTGCCAATTCCTACCACATTTAAAGATTGTTGACTAGATCTCTAAGATGTATGTCGCTGCTGCTGCTGCTGTGTACCTGCTTCAGTCATGTCTGACTCTGTGGGACCCTATGGACTGCAGTCTGCAGGTTTCTCTGTACATGGAACTCTCCAGGCAAGAGTATTAGAGCGGGTTGCCATGCCCTCCTCCAGGGGACCTTCCCGACCCAGGGATCGAACCCAGGTCTCCTGCATTGCAGGCAGATTCTTTATCGCCTAGCCACCAGGGAAGCCTCTAACATGTATGTACCATATATATATATATATATATATATATATATATATATATATATATATATGTATAATGGTCTTTTGATGTGTCAGCTTGACTAAGCGATAGTCTTCAGCGATACACTCAAACCCTAATCTCTGTATTGCTGTGAATACTTTATTGTTGTGAATAAAGTGTAGTTGATTTTAAGCAAGGAACATTCACCTGAGTAATATGAGTGGTTCTGACTCAATCAGTTGAAATGCTTTAAAGACAAAGTTGAGATTTTCCTGAATAAGAAAAAACTGATGCTTGAGTACAGCAAATTTAGCCCCTGTCTGAGAGTTCACAGCTGCCTTATAGATTTTGGACAGTTCCATAATAACATAAACTATGTTATTGCAATAAATCTCTTAAAATACACCTCCTCCTGATTTTTCTTTTCTAGTTGAATTTTAATTAATACAGACTTTAGTAATGGATTCTGTATTTCTTTTTTCATTTACATTAGCAAATGCTTTGACTAATCCATGTTACCATTCAATTTCACCATACTTGGTATTTCAGAAACATCATGTACATATTTATTACAATTTTAATTCTGAGTAGATCAACTTTTATCATTTCTCTTGTTGCTTGTGCTTCACATTGCAGTCATAGTAGTATTTTCTTATCTAAGCAGTAAATTTTGCAGTTCTTCAAGTGTGTAGGGTTTACATGATTTGAAGGCTTTTATAAAAAAAGAAAAGAATGAATGTTTATTTTAAGACCAATTTTTCATGGAGCATTCAACTCAGGATAAAAAAGTATATATTAGAAGAACTCTAGGATCACATTATTTTTCATATGTTGAAGATGATTCAGAGATCCTACCAACATCTTCAAGTTGAGTGAATCTC
This sequence comes from Budorcas taxicolor, assembly GCF_023091745.1. NCBI lineage: Eukaryota > Metazoa > Chordata > Mammalia > Artiodactyla > Bovidae > Budorcas > Budorcas taxicolor. The sequence continues at coordinate 38,440,089 of NC_068926.1, forward strand.
TCAGTTCAGTTCAGTTCAGTCCTTCAGTCATGTCCAACTCTTTGCGACTCTAGAAGAACTCAAATGGGTATAACTCTAGTTATATTCACAGTCAGTGTTTATGACAGTAGAGGATTCAGAGCAAAAGGAAAATGATCCACATTGGCAAATTCCAGAGAGCTTAGGTGCTGGCTTATGGGTCTGTCTTTATCTGGGTCATATAACATGTATTGTCTCCAGTAGCCAACTACAAAGACCCATATAAATGTGGGTGCCAGAAAAGTCTCAAGGTCAAATAATTTTATGAAGACAGGTTAAGGAAATTATGTTGCTATTGTGGAACAACTCAGACTGTGATAACTTTGTAGTGATTTCTAAAGCTATATTTATTATCATTGCTTTGAACTCTCAGAAGAGATTGTGTTGTCCCTTGAATAGCTTGTTCTATTTAGCTAGGTCTTTACTCTCAGCCTTGGACTCTGATTTCTGCCCCAGCTCCATTTACTCATTCTAAAATTAGTTCTATCTACAATTAACTAGTTTTCTTTTTTTCCTCAGGTATGCATTTCCCATGATAAGAAAAAGTAAACTTCAAATATATGTCATTAAAGCTTGAAATGTTCAACATGCCATTTAAAGCCATTTTCCTTTTGCATAAGAGTATTTTATCTTTTTGCACAGTATCTTCTCCATATTTTATCATTTCAAACAAAATATTATAAATTTTGTTTTCTGACTTAACCAATTTCAAGTATGTTAAGGGCCTTTGTCAAAAGAGTTACTCATATGCTATTCCATGTCATGATTATATTTCTCTTTACATTATTCAAAATGTTTTTCAGATCTTTTTAATAATTTAAGATTTAGTGTGTGGTTAAGTCAATTCCAACAATCAATGGTATTGAAAGATTGTATTACCATTTGGGTCACTACAAAACAAACAAACAAACAAACAAACAGCTATCAAGTGTATACATAAGACTGTGATGATTCATCTAAAACTAGAGAATGAATAGAAAGATTGTATTTTCCAATGAAGCACAATGTGGTTTCAAAGTCATTTGTAAGCATTCATAAGAATGTTAAAAAATCAAAAATCAAATTAATATAGCAAAATCATGATGGGTTAAAAGAAAAACTTGATGGCTTTTTACTGAAAACAGTCCTAAGCAGCAAATTGAATTGCAAGACACTATCCTTGAAGTCACATCATTAAGATCATTTTAAACAAAGACTATTCAGAAAAAATAGAGAACTTGATTTATAAAATTGAATCTCACAGTAGAACAACCAGACTTCACTTGCAGGTGAGAGGCATGGATGGTTCATTCTTTCATTCAGATTCTTGGTACCTGAGCAGACTCTTCCAGAAGTGCAAAACGGAGTTGAAAAACAGGAGAAAATAATATAGTACCTAACTTTATCTGAGGAAGAACTGCAGCACTTTTCCTATCTTCATCCATACAAAGAAAAAGACAGGTTTGCTTGTGACATAATCAAATGTCAGGGGATTGGCCATTTGGGCCTGTATCACCCAAACAACTACACAAAGTCCCACGTGGTTGGAAATTTCATTCTTCCCATTGGACCCCCTTTTCCTTTAATGATTCAGAGAAGAAAAAGTTCTGGTACTGACTGTGAACACTTCTAGTTCATCTCAGTCTTCTGTGCAGGAAGATTATTTCCTTTCATATAGTTGACCTGAGGAAACTTGGAGTTAGCAGACAAGTTCTACTCTAGGTCTCCTCTCTCCATTGCCTTAGATTAGCCAAAAGGTTTTGTATCCCTTGCTAGAAAATTTAGAAAGTTGTATTATTTGTCTTTTTTGTTTGTTTTTTAAGAAAATCAGTTTATTTTATGTTATCTTTTAAAAATAAATTTATTTATTTTAATTGGAGGTTAATTACTTTACAATATTGTATTGGTTTTCCCATACATCACCATGTATCCGCCACAGGTATACACGTGTTCTCCATCCTGAACCCCCCTCCCTCCTCCCTCCCATCTTTTACTGAATATATCTTTTTTCCTATGACCTCTGGTGCTTAAGCAAAAGCAATTCAAACTTAGAGTCCTGTGTATTACCTAATTTAGAAATCTATATGAAATCTTATATTTTATTGAGATATAATTGGCATATAATTTGTAAGTTTAAGGTGTATAACATGTTGATTTGATTCACTTACATATTGTAATATAATGACCACCATAATATTAACTAACACTCTATAATATCATATAGTTCAGTTTAGTTCAGTTGCTCAGTCATGTCTGACTCTTTGTGACCCCATGGACTGTAGCACGTAGGCCTCCCTGTCCATCACCAACTCCCGGAGTTTACTCAAACTCATGTCCATTGAGTCGGTGATGCCATCCAACCATCTCATCTTTTGTCTCCCCCTTCTCCTGCCTTCAATCTTTCCCAGCATCAGAGTCTTTTCAAATGAGTCAGCTCTTTGCATCAGGTGGCCAAAGTATTGGAGTTTCAGGTTCAACATCAGTCCTTCAAATGAATATTCAGGACTGATCTTCTTTAGGAAGGACTGGTTTGATCTCTTTGCAGTCCAAGGGACTCTCAAGAGTCTTCTACAACACCACAGTTCAAAAGCATTAATTCTTCAGCAGTCAGCTTTCTTTAAAGTCCAACTCTTATATCCATACATGACTACTGGAAAAAGGCAAATTGGAGGTGGTCAAACAGGAGATAGCAAGAGTGAATCGACATTTTAGGAATCAGCGAAATAAAATGGACTGGAAATCTGGGTGAATTTAACTCAGATGACCATTATATCTACTCCTGTGGGCAAGAATCCCTTAGAAGAAATGTCATATAATTTTCGTTTATTTTTGTGCTGAGAAAAATCAAGATCTAGTCTCTAAGCAACTTTTAAGTTGTTTTTGTTTGCTTTTTTATTGCGATATAATTTTTTCATAACCTTGTGCTAGTTTCTGCAGTGCAGCAAAGTGAATCAATAGTAAATATATACACAAATCCTCCCTTCTGGATTTCCCACCTATCTAGGTCACCATGGAGTATCAAGTAGTATTACCCACACTATAAACAGCCTTTCTATTAAATGCATAGTAGTGTATACATGTTAATCCCAATCTCCCAATTCATCGCACCTTCTTTTTCCACCTTGGTACTCATATGTTGGTTTTCTATGTCTGTTTCTCTATTTCTGCTTTGCAAATAAGTTAATCTGTACTTTTTTCTAGACTCTACATATATGTGGTAATATGCAATGTTTTTGTTTTTTTTTTCTTTTCCTTTATGGCAGTCTTTAGGTCCATCCATGTCTCTACAAATTACCCAACTTTGTTCCTTTTAATGGCTGAGTAACATTCCATTGTGCATATGTACCACATTCCTTTTATCCACTCCTCTATCAATGGACATTTAGATGGCTTCCCTGTCATGGCTATTATATAGAGAGTTTATAGTACAGTTTTGTTGATTATAACTGCTGTACAGTGCATTCGATCTCCAAGATTTATGTATCTACTGATTGCAAGTTTGTAGCTTTAAATCACATCTCTCCAATCCTCCATCCTCTTCCAACCCCAACAGACCCATTGCTTCTGGTTTCCACCATCTGTGTGCTCAGTCACTTCAGTTGTATTCAACTCTTTGTGAACTCATGGATTGTAGCCCACCAGACTCCTCTGTCCACGGGACCCACCAGGCCAACAATTCTGGAGTGGGTTTCCATTTCCTTCTCCAGGGGCTCTTTCTTACTGAGGGATCCAACCCAGATCTCTTATCCCCTGCACTGTTAGGCGGTTCTTTACCAATAGTCACCTGGGAAGCCCCTCACATGCCTACTAGCTGAAAAATCAGCATGTGTGCATGCTCAGTCACTTCAGTTGCTTCCAACCCTGTGACCCTATGGACTGTAGACCACCAGGCTCCTTTGTCCATGGAATTCTTCAGGCAAGAATACTGGAGTGGGTTGCCATGCCCTTCTTCAGGGGATCTCCCCAATCCAGTGATCAAACCTGCCTTGGTAGACAGGTTATTTCACACTAGCTCCACACAGAAAGACCCATATCCACCATCTATTTCCTGACTTTATAAAGTTCTGCTATTTTAGTTTCCAAATAGAATTTATGTCATGTAGTGTATGTCTTTCTCTGTTTAATTTTCTCGCTTAGATTAATATCTTCAGGATTCATCATCCTGTCTCAAGTGGCAGAATTTCTATATGTTTTATCCATTCTTCAATTGACAAACATATAGGCTTTTCCATATCATAGCTATTGTGATTAATGCTACAGTAAATATTGATGTGCATACATCCTTTCAATATCCTATTTTCATTTCTGTTGGATTTATACCCAGAAATGTAATTTCTGCATCATATAGTCATCTTATTTTAATTTTTGGAGGAATGTTCACACTGTTTTCTGTAGTGGGGAAATCAATTTACATTCTCATCAATAGTGAACTTATATATATATTATTTATTCCACACCCTTGGCAACACATGGACTCTCATGTCTTTTTCAATAGTCATTCTAGCAAGTGTAAAGCAATATTGTGTTTTTTCTTTCTAATTCCCTTGATAATTAGGGAGAATGAACATCTTTTCAAATACCTGGTAGCTATGTTTTTTGTTTGCTTAGTTGTTGGTTGGTTTTTCTGTTTCTGTTTTTTAAGGTCTGTTTAATACTCTGCTCTTTTTTTTTAAGTTGAAGCAAAGTTGATGTACAATATTATACAAATGTCAGGTGTCCAACATAGCAATTCATAATTTTTAAAGTTATATTCCATTTATAGATATTATAAAACATTGGCTTAATTCCCTGTGTTGAACAATATATTTTTGAAGTTTATTATATATATACATACACACACACACACACACACACACACACACACACACACATTACTTTATGCCTCTTAATCCCCATCCTTATTTTACCCCATTCCCCTTCCTTGTAATCACTATTTTGTTCTCTATTCCTATGAGTCTAATTTTGTTATATTCATTAAGTTGTTTCATTTTCTTAGACTCCACATATAAGCTATATCATACAGTATTTGTCTAACTTTTTACTTAACATAATGTGTTCATGGGTTGGAAGAATTAATATTGTTATAATAACCATACCACACAAGGCAGTCTACAGACTCAATGCAATCCATATCAAAATAGCAGGTGCATTTTTCCACAGAAAGAGAACACTTTTTTTTAAATTTGCATAGAAACACAAAAGACCATGAATAGTAAAAACAATCTTGAGAAAGAAGAACAGACCTAGAAGAATCACATTCCCTGACTTCAGACTATACTAGAAAGCTGCAGTGTTTAAAAGAGTATGGTTCTAGTGCAAAAACATACACATAGATCAATGGAATGGAATAGAAAGTCCAGAAATAAACCCAAACACTAATCATAATAATCTATGATAAAAGAAGGAAGAAAGTATGATAAAGAGAAGATAATTTATTTAATAGGTGGTTCTGTGAAAATTGGAGAGCTACAAGTAAAATAAAAAAAGTAGAACATTCTCCAACATCACAGATAAAAATGAACTCAAAATGGATTAAAGACCTCAATGTAAGGCCAGAAATAAACAACTCAGTTAAAATATAGACAGGAGAACTGAATAGACATTTTTCCAAGAAGACCTACAAGTGGCCAACAGGCACATGAAAAGATACTTAATGTCATTATTCATCAAGGCAGTGCAAATTCAAACAATAATGAAATATCACCTCTCAAATGTCAAAACGGCTCTCATTAAAATGAATACATGTAACAAATGCTGGTGAGGATGTGGAGAAATGGGAAGCCCCCCTACACTGTTTAAGGGAATAAAAGTTTAGCGTAGCCACTATGGAAAACAGTATGAAAAAAACTAAAAATAGAGATATCATATAACCTCTGCCCATTTTTTATCAGATTATTTTTATGCATGTTATTAGATTGTAAGAGTTGTTTGTATATTATAGATATTAACCTTTTGTCAGATAAATGTCTAGCAAACATTTTCAGTCATTTTGTAAGTTGTTTTCTCATTTTATTGATTGTTTCTTTTGCTTTGCAGAAGCTTTTTATCTGATTCACTTCACTTGTTAATTTTTGCCTTCGTTTATCATGATTTTTGAGTCACATTCAAAAAGCTATTGTCGAGACCAATGTCAAGGACTTATTCACTATTTGTTTTTGTTCAGTCACTAAGTCACGTCTGACTTTTTGTGACCCCATGGACTGCAGCATGACAGGCTTCCCTGTCCTTCACTCCTTCACTATCTCCTGGAGTTTGCCCAAACTCATGTCCATTGAGTCAGTGCTGTTATCCAACTATCTCATCCTCTGCCCTTCCCTTCTACTCCTGTCCTCAGTCTTTCCCAGAACCAAGAATTTTTTCCAATGACTTGCCTCTTTACTTCAGGTGGCCAAAGTATTCGAGCTTTAGCTTCAGCATCAGTCCTTGAATGAATATTCAGGGTTGATTTTCTTTAGGATTGATTGGTTTGATCTCCTTGTATTCCAAGGGACTCTCAAGAGTCTTCTCCACTACCACAATTCAAAGGCATCCACTCTTCAGTGCTCAGCCTTCTTTATGGCCCAACTCTCCCATACATACATGATTGCTGGAAAAAACACAGTTTTGACTATATGGCAAAGTGATGTCTCTGATTTTTAATACTTTGTCTAGTTTTGTCATAGCTTTCCTTTCCAAGGAGCATGTGTTTTTTAATTGCATGGCTGCAGTCACTATCAGCAGTGATTTTGGAGTCCAGGAAAATAAAACCAGTCACAGTTTCTGACTTTCCCCTTCTATTTTCCCCTTCTATTTGCCATCAAAAGTTAGGACCGGATGCCCATGATCTTAGATTTTGAATGCTGAGTTTTAAGCCAGTTTTTTTTTACTCTCCTCTTTCATATGTATTTAGCTGTATGTTTAAGTTTTTAATCCATTTTAAGTTTGTGAGTGATGTAAGATAATGTACCAATTATATATTTTTGCATATGTTTATCAACTTTCTCCAGCATCATTTGTCGAAGAGATTATTCTCTACCCCTTGAGTGTTTTTGGATACATTATCAAATATTAAATATATGTTAGTGATTTATTTCTGGTCTCTCTATTCTGTTCCATTGATATGTGTGTCTATTTGTTTTTTTTTTTTTTTTTTTTTGGTGCTATTTTTCTTTTATTTATATGTATCTTAAGACATAGTTACTTTTTTCATTTTTTAATTACACAAATAATACATTTTCAGTGTAGGAAAACTAGAAGCTACTAATAAACAATGGTCTTATCTCTATCCTTCCAGATTTTATTTCTCTGGACACATAATGTATATTTTGTTACAATAATTCCTGTCCCTCAAAAAAAACTTCAAAAATAACAAAGATCAACAGTGAAATTAAAAGTAGACTGGTCTTAACTGTACCCCAGGTCCTAATTTATATTATATATACAAATCTATGTACATTCAACTTCAACTTTTAAAATCTAAATTGATGCTGTTAAAATAATACCAAACGATACCACTTTAACCAGAAGCATTTTCAGAATACCTAAGAACTTGATTCAGGCATGTTGATGACTGCTGATAAAGAGTCAAGTATTGTTTTTTTCATTAAATAAGTAGCTTTCTCTAGCATTCCATCTTCCTAAAAGAAGGTTCTGGCAGTTCAGCCACAAGCTCCTCACACATATAGTTACTTTTTAAATAAACTCTTCATTCATTCTGGTGTTCTTGAAAATATTCGTCAAACATAGAAGAAGACTCATCTTCATGTTCCTTCGGTTCTTTAAATTCCAAGTCTTCTCCATACTGGATGGCAAAATCAATATGCTGTAATACAATGTTCATGCTTTCTTCATCTGACTGATCGTAAGGCAAAAATCGAACCATGCTGTAGTCATCAATCAGTCCACATATAGCGTTTGTCAATTTTTTGAATTTTTTGCTCCTTAAGTCACCTGTAGAGTCATCTAATAAAGAATACATGTCTGGATCTAGAAACTTCTCAATTTCCTTTTTGGCTTTCTTACTCAGCAGATCCATTTTCGTCATGATGTTAACTTGAGGAATTTCTAGAGAGATCATAGCACTCAGGGCTGCCAAAATGCCAGAAATAAACTTGAATGACTCCACCATGAACTGAGAATCAACAAGAAAAACTCCACAGACTCGAAACTCCCACTGTTCCAGCTGCTGGACCAGCTGTTTCATCACAGGCAGGTGAGTGTACAACTCAATCTGACCTGGACAATCAAAAAGGATGTAGTCATCTTCTACATGGCCAAGACAGTTCTCTAGCCAGTCAAAATTATTGGCAAAGTACTCCATGCAAAATACCAATCCTCCATTGGGACCAAACTGCAGAGTATTGTCCTCCATCACATCATCCACCTCAATCAGTTCTCGGATGTTGTAGTAGTGTCCATGGAAACAAGTTAAATATATTTTTGTACAGCCAGATTATGGAATACTGTGCAGCCACAAAAAGTTCTTTAAGTACTGATGTCATATAGTCTCCCAGGTATACTGCATATTTACTCCTTGTGTCTTTTACAGTTTGAACAACATGAATATACATTCAGTTCAGTTCAGTCGCTCAGTCGTGTCTGACTCTTTGCGACCCCATGAATCGCAGCACGCCAGGCCTCCCTGTCCATCACCAACTCCCGGAGTTCACTCAGGCTCACGTGCATCGAGTCAGTGATGCCATCCAGCCATCTCATCCTCTGTCGTCCCCTTCTCCTCCTGCCCCCAATCCCTCCCAGTATCAAAGTCTTTTCCAATGAGTCAACTCTTTGCATGAGGTGGCCAAAGTACTGGAGTTTCAGCTTTAGCATCATTCCCTCCAAGCAAATCCCAGGGCTGATCTCCTTCAAGATGGACTAGTTGGATCTCCTTGCAGTCCAACGGACTCTCAAGAGTCTTCTCCAACACCACAGATCAAAAGCATCAATTCTTCAGCACTCAGCTTTCTTCACAGTCCAACTCTCACATCCATACATGACCACTTCCCGCTGCCGGCGGGGCCCATAACCAGTTGAGCGTACCGAGGCATGGTAGCTCCCCCGGTTCCTGACGCCTCCAGTCGCACAGACTTCGTGTGTCTCTTTGTATACCATTATTACTGTTCTGATTACAATATCTTTTGTAATTTTGTTGTAATAAGGAAGTATGATGCTTCTTGTTTTGTTCTTCTTTATAAGATTGCTTTCCTGAGGGATCAGCAGGTAAAGAATGTAAGAAATGCAAATTTGATTCCTGGGTCAGGAACATACCCTGGAAAAGGAAAGGACAACCCATTTCAGTATTCTTGCCAAAAAGCAAAGATTGCTTTAGCCATGCAGGAACTTTTGTGTTTCCATACAAATCTTTATTATTTTTCTATTTGTGTGAAAAATGCCATTGGAATTTTTATAGGGATTTCTTCAAGTCTGTAGATGCGTGGGAAGTATGGGTACTTGAGGAATATTAACACTTCCAATCTGTGAACACTGAATGTATTTCTAATTTTTGTATGCTTTCTTCAATTTCTTTCATCAAAATCTTATAACTTTAACTGTTCAGAACTTTCACCCTTTTGGTTAATTTTTTAAATATATATTTTATTGCTTCAATTCTATCATGAATGACATAATTTCTTTTTCAGATATATCATATTTAGTGTATAGAAATACAACTGATTTCTATGTGTTGATTTTATATCCTTCAAGGTTACTGAAGTCATTGACTTTTTCCAACAGATTTCTAGTGCAGTTTTTAGGATTTTTCTTATATCTCAAAAAAATAAAATAAAATCATATCATCTATAAATAATGATAATTTTACTTCTTCCTTTCCAGTTTGAATGTGTTTTATTCTTTTGTCCTGCCTAAATGCTCAAGCTAGGACTTCCAGTATATATTGAATGAAGAGGATAAGAATGAGCAAACTTCTTTTGTGCCTGATCTTAGACAAAAATCTTTCAGTCTTTTACTGTTGAGCATATTAGGTCTCCATTTGCTTTCAGTCAGTCAGGCAGTTCAGTCGCTCAGTCACGACCGACTCTTTGCGACTCCATGAATCACAGCACGCCAGGCCTCCCTGTCCATCACCAACTCCCGGAGTTCACTCAAACTCATGTCCATCTAGTTGGTGATGCCATCCAGCCATCTCATCCTCTGACGACCCCTTCTCCTCCTGCTCCCAATCCCTCCCACCATCAGTTTTTTCCAATGAGTCAACTCTTCGCATGAGGTGGCCAAAGTATTGGAGTTTCAGCTTTAGCGTCAGTATTTCCAATGAACACCCAGGACTGATCTCCTTTAGAATGGACCGGTTGGATTTCCTTGCAGTCCAAGGGACTCTCAAGAGTCTTCTCCAACACCACAGTTCAAAAGCATCAATTCTTTGGTGCTCAGCTTTCTTCACAGTCCAACTCTCACATCCATATATGACTACTGGAAAAACCATGGCCTTGACTAGACACACATTTGTTGGCAAAGTAATGTCTCTGCTTTTGAATATGCTATCTAGGTTGGTTATAACCTTTCTTCCAAGAAGTAAGCATCTTTTAATTTCATGTACAAAGTCTTTATTATATCCAGATATGTTCCTTCTATATTCAGTTTGTCAGGGCTATTCATCATGAAAGGATGTCATGTTTTGTCAAATGCTTTCTCAGCATCTATTTCGATGATCTCATGATTTTTATCTTTCATTCTATTAAGGGAGCTTATCATATTTGTTAATTGGTTATATTTAACCACTCTTGCATTTCAGGTATAACTCTCATTTGATTATGCCATATAATCCTTTTACTGCATTGCTGGAATTCAGTTTGCTACTATGTTGCTGAGAATTTTTGCATCTATATTCTTTTGGAATGTTGACTTAAAGTTTTCTTTTCTTATAATATCATTATCATTATTGATAATGCTGGCTTTATAAAATGAGTTTAACTGCATTCCCTTCTTTTTATTTTAGAAGAATTTGAGAAGTATTGGTATTAATTATATAACTATTTGTTACAATAAAGCCATTTGATCCTGTGTTTGTCTATGTGGGAGATTTTTGATAACTGATTCAATATCCTTACTAATAGTGTATACAGACTTTTTACTTACTCCTGTTTCAGTCTTGTTATGTTGCATGTTTCTAGGAATTTGTTCATTTTTTATAAATTTTCCAATTTCTTGGCATATAATTGTCACAGCAGTCTCTTATGCCCTGATGCATTTCTGTAGTATCAGTTGAATGTCTTCTCTTTCATTTCTGATTGCATTTAGGAGTTGTTGTTGTTGTTGTTGTTGTTGTTGTTTTTTCCTTTGTAAGTCTGGCTGATGTTTGGTTAATTTTGTCTTACAAAAAATAGGCATACATTTTGCTGACAATTTGTACAGCTTTCTCTTATTTTCCATTTATTTCTCCTCTTATCTTTATTATTTCTGCTAATGTTCAACTTAGTTTTTCTTTTTCCAGTTACCTGAGGTTTAAAGTTATTCTGTTTGTTTTTTTTTTTTTTTTTTTTCCTCTCTCTTTTCTATTTTGCAGCCTGGTGGCATTTGGGGGGGGGGGGGCGTATGTTTTTATTTTTATTTGTTTCAATACATTTATGAAACTTCTTTTTTAATCTCTTCAAGAGTATGTTATTTAGTTTCCCCATTCTTGAAAACATAAATGTTTTCCAGCTTTCCTCTTGTTGATTTGCAATTTTATGTCATTTTGATTGGAAAAGATACATTACAGTTGGAAAAGATACCTTGTATGACAACAGATGTGACGTTCATAAAATTTGCTAAAACTTAATTTGTGGCTCATCATCCTGAAGAATGCTACTGTGTAATTGAGAAGAATGTGTTGCTATTGGATGAATGTTCAATAAATATCTGTTAGGTTCATTGATCTGAAGGTTGGTTCAAGTCTAACATTTCTTTTTTTTTTTAATTTTCTGTGTGAATATATATCCACTGTGTATAGAAGTGTGTTGAAGTCCTCTACAATTAATATATTTTTGTCTGTTTCTCCCTTAAGATCTGTTAGTATCTGTTTAACATATTTACATACTCTTATGTAAGGTGCACGTTTATTAATGGTTGTTATAACTTTTTGAGGAGCTTACTGCTCTAATCATTATATAATGATCTTTGTCTCTTGTTATTATTTCTGGAATAAAGCTCATTTTGTCTCTTCCCTATTGCTTTTGGTTTCCACTTGAATTGCATATATATTTTCCATATTTTCTCATGTAGAGTCTATGTGTGCCCTAAATGTGAAGCGAATATCTCTTAGACATCATGTAGTTGAGTCTTAAGTGTTTTTGTTTTGTTTTTTCCATCTAGCCACTCTGTGACTTATTAAATCAATCCATTTACATTGAGAGTAATTATTGATCCATAAGGACTTACTAAAGTCATCTTACAAATTGCTTTCTGGGTGTTTTTATAATTCCAGTGTTTCTTTTTCCTCTGTTTCTACCTACCTTTGCAATTTTCAATTTTCTGTGATGGCTTGCTTCACTCCCATTTCTTTATCTTTGTGACATATTGTAGCTTGTTCTCTTTGTGGTCACCATGAGGCTTATATAAAACTTCTTATATTAATAGCAACTTTGATCACATGCAAATTTCTTCCCTTTTCCTCCCACTGTTACAGTTTTTTGAAGTCACAATTTACCATTTATATTGCATATTGTTTAGTAAACTATAGTAGCTATATATATTTTTAATGCTCTTTTCCTTTAACTTGTATTTATAATTAGATGGTTAACACACCATCCTACTACAGAATTAGATTTTTCTAAATCTTACTGTATAAGGTGTGTATAAAGAACACATCTTTACCAGTGTGTTTTATACTTCATGTGTTTATGCTGCTAATTACCATCTTGTTATTTCAGCTTGAAGAGCTTTTTTTTAGCATTTCTTGCAAGATTCGTCTAGCTGTCATGAACACTCTGAGCTTTGGTTAGTCTGTAAAAGTCTTTATTCTTCCTTTATTTCTCCTTTATATCTGAAGGATAACTTTACCAGAGTGAGTATTTCTGACTGATTACTTGCTTTTTTCTTTTTTTACCTTTCAACACTTTAAACATGTCATTCCATTCTTTCCTATCTTATGGGGTTTCTGCTGAGAAATCTGTTGATGACTTAATGGACATTTTTCTTTAGATTATATCTTTTTCCTTTGGCTTCTTTAGGATTCTTTCCCTTTTTTTTATTTTTTACAGTTTTATGATAATGTGTCTTGGAAAAGATTGCTGTTGTTTTGTTTTCATTGAAATAATAGGGTGATATGCTATCTTCATGAACTTATATGTCAAAGTACCTCCCTATATTTGGGAAATTCAAGGTTCCTCCCTTCTTCCTTTCATCTCTGGAATCCCAAATGTTTTAATATTTTAATATTTGATGGAGATCCATATACTGTATAGATTGTCTTGATTCTTTTTTATTCCTTTTTCTTTGTTCTCCTCTGATTAGTTCAAAGTTTCAAGGTATGTTCTATTTGATCTATTCTACTATTGATATTCTCCAAAGCATTTTTCTTTTTTCTTTTTTTACTGAATATTTCAGCTCAAGAATTTTTTTTAAGTTCTATTTTTTTTTATATTTCTAATATTTTCATGTTCCTGTCTTTTTTTTTTTTTTTTTGTAATTTGTTGAGTTTTCTCAAAGTGGGCATTTTTAATTCTCTATCAGCTGGATTTCAAAATGACATGACTTTGAGTTAGGTTATTGGGGGATTATTATTATCTTTCGGTAAGGATATTTTTCATTGATTCGTCATATTACTTGCTTTTCACTGATGCTCTTGCATGCACAGTAGCAGGCAACTTTACAAGTTACCTTCAGGTGGAATGAACTATGTTTGTCCTGTTACATCTGGTGCTTTATCTGATCTTGTATAGATACACCTGCTCCACACTTCTCACTCTTTCTTATGGTAGAAATGTTAAGCTTACATGTCTCTTTTTGGTTCCTACAACTCACTAGCCAGCTGCTGGAAAATTATTTTTGTTTTACAGAAAGTCATTCTACAGCTTAAGTTTGTGGCTTCTCACTTGCCCCCAGACTCTAATCTGTTTTTCCAAGAGCTGCCTATTTATTGGAGTTCACTTTTACCTGGGCACTTGGGGCCACACATAAAGGAGCCAGTTTCATATTTGAGGTAGTTATCGGTTTAGCACTGAGGTGGTAGGGATGCCCACAGGCCTTGTGAGAGGATCCTCTTGTTAGGTTCCCTCAGAGGCTCATGTGCAGACTTTCTGCCGAAGTCCTGAGTGAAGTCACCAGAAAATGGATCCCTTTGAAACTCTTTGATGTTTCTATGTGCTCCTTCCACATCTCCCTCCTCCTAGGCAGGGTCCTCTCATCTCTGTGTTCTGAGTGCTGCTGGAGTAGGGACACTGGGTCCTGCACAGTTGGGGATGCTGGACACTCACTCACTGCTTTCCCCTTCCCCAGTGTGAGAGGTTGTCATTGGCTACTTCAGTCCCACACCATACAACCCTGGGGAAGATGCTCATCATCAAAGTTCCTGTTACCATCTCCAATAATTTCAGGTCTTGCCCCCTTCAAAACAGTGTTGCAATCTCCCCCTAGGAAGTGGGATTTTATAAAGTCTTTCCCATTTGTGGATTTTTCCCAAGTCAGAACTCTCCATGTGTTTTCTGATCACGGCTGAGACAGGAGTAGCACAGGTCTTATGGGTCATGCTGATTTCAGACCCTGTCTGTTCCTTATTGCCAAATTCAGACTTAAACTGAAGAAAGTAGGGAAAACCACGAGACCATTCAGGTATGACCTACAGCAAATTCCTTATGATTATACAGTGGAAGTGAGAAATAGACTTAAGGGTCTAGATCTGATGGACAGAGTGCCTGATGAACTATGGACGGAGGTTCATGACATTGGATAGGAGACAGGGATCAAGACCATCCCCATGGAAAAGAAATGCAAAAAAGCAAAGTGGCTGTCTGAGGAAGCTTTACAAATAGCTGTGAAAAGAAGAAAAGTAAAAAGCAAAGGAGAAAAGGAAAGATATAAGCATCTGAATGCAGATTTCCAAAGAATAACAAGGAGAGATAAGAAAGCCTTCCTCAGCAATCAATGCAAAGAAATAGAGGAAAACAACAGAATGGGAAAGACTAGAGATCTCGTCAAGAAAATTAGAGATACCAAGGGAATATTTCATGCAAAGATGGGCTCAATAGAGGACAGAAATTGTATGGACTTAAGAGAAGCAGAAGATATTAAGAAGAGGTGGCAAGAATACACAGAAGGACTGTAAGAAAAAGATCTTCATGAACAAGATAATCAAGATGGTGTGATCACTCACCTAGAGCCAGACATCCAGCAATGTGAAGGCAAGTGGGCCTTAGAAAGCATCACTACTAACAAAGCTAGTGGAGGATATGCAATTTCAGTGGAGCTATTTCAAATCCTGAAAGATGATGCTGTGAAAGTGCTTCCAGCAAACTTGGAAAACTCAGCAGTGGCCACAGGACTGGAAAAGGTCAGTTTTCATTCCAATCCCAAAGAAAGGCAATGCCAAAGAATGCTCAAACTACCACACAATTGCACTCATCTCACACGCTAGTAAAGTACTGCTCAAAATTCTCCAAGCCAGGCTTCAGCAAGACATGAACCATGAACTTCCAGATGTTCAAGGTGTGTTTAGAAAAGGCAGAGGAACAAGAGATTAAATTGCCAACATCCGCCGGGTCATCAAAAAAGCAAGAGAGTTCCAGAAAAACATCTATTTCTGCTTTATCGACTATGCCAAAGCATTTGACTGTGTGGATCACAATAAATTGTGGAAAATTCTGAAAGGGATGGGAATACCAGACCACCTGACCTGCCTCTTGAGAAATCTGTATGCAGGTCAGGAAGCAACAGTTAGAACTGGACATGGAAAAACAGACTGGTTCCAAATAGAAAAAGGAATATGTCAAGGCTGTATATTGTCACCCCACTTATTTAACTTCTATGCAGGGTACATCATGAGAAACGCTGGACTGGAAGAAGCACAAGCTGGAATCAAGATTGCCAGGTAAAATATCAATAACCTCAGATATACAGATGACACCATCCTTATGGCAGAAAGTAAAGTGGAACTAAAAAACCTCTTGATGAAAGTGAAATAGGAGAGTGAAAAAGTTGGCTTAAAGCTCAACATTCAGAAAACGAGGATCATGGCATCTGGTCCCATCACTTTGTGGGAAATAGATGGGAAAACAGTGGAAACAGTGTCAGACTTTATATTTTTGGGCTCCAAAATCACTGCAGATGTTGACTGCAGCCATGAAATTAAAAGATGCTTACTCCTTGGTAGGAAAGTTATGACCAACCTAGATAGCATATTCAAAAGCAGAGACATTACTTTGCCAACAAAGGTCCATCTAGTCAAGGCCATGGTTTTTCCAGTGGTCATGTATGGATGTGAGAGTTGGGCTGTGAAGAAAGCTGAGTGCCGAAGAATTGATGCTTTTAAACTGTGGTGTTGGAGAAGACTCTTGAGAGTCCCTTGGACTGCAAGGAGATTCAATCAGTCCATTCTGAAGGAGATCAGCCCTGGGTGTTCTGTGGAAGGACTAATGCTAAAGCTGAAACTCCACTACTTTGGCCACCTCATGTGAAGAGTTGACTCATTGAAAAAGACCCTGATGCTGGGAGGGATTGGGGGAAGGAGGAGAAGGGGACTTCAGAGGATGAGATGGCTGGATGGCATCACCTACTCGATGGACATGAGTTTGAGTGAACTCCGGGAGTTGGTGATGGACAGGGAGGCCTGACGTGCTGTGATTCATGGGGTCACAAAAAGTCGGACACGACTGAGCGAATGAACTGAACTGAGCTGAACTGACCAAGTTCTGCCTGCCGATCACCAGAATTACACGTGTTCAATACCCCGCCCGTGTTCCGCGGTGTTGGATTCTACAACTCCCACATAGGCTCTTCTGATTTTGGATGGAGGCCTAATTAGTTATTAAGAAAGATAGACTAAAAAGAGGCATGCCTTTACACTGCTACGACATTGACCTCATTCTTCCTAGATTTATATTATTTTCATTTATTTCAGTTTTTATCTGAAGGGAAATCTAAGTAAGTTGCAAGTAGTTGTATACTTCAAAATGCTGCAAAATTCATTAAAAATCACTTTTGTTTGTCTGAATATCTTGAACACTAGAGCCACTACTCTATAAATCCTGATACTTTCATAAGAAATTAGCAATTTATTCATTCTTCCTATAATCTCTGTCTCTGAGGAAAGGCTACATGTTATGGACTGGCTATGCAAGTTTTCAATTCTATTTTGTCTAAGCATAAGTGTAAGATTGGTTTCTTAGAGTGTTTGTAGCCTGAGTTGTAATAGTCATCAAATATGTCAGATGAATGAATTGTTCCAATTTCATTATTATATGTCTCTCTTTTGGGTCCATGATGCTGCAAAAATACAAAGATCCACATGTGTTATAATTAGAAGATAATGACGGTAGTGAGGGCAAAACATAACTGAAAGGAATAAATTTATGCTGAACCTCAATTTTTTTTCCCCTGAGTGATATGTATCTTTTCCACATTATTTTACACAAATGAAGAAACTGATTCAATAATCCTAGTTAAAATTGCAACCAGTGTGCTGTGTATTTTGCTGAGCTATTCCAATATTGCACTGGCTGTTTCCCAAACCATATTTCACCCAGTCAGACTTAAAATATTGCTCTGCTCTGCCTTTATTCCTCTGAAGTGACACCTTGAAAGTGATGCCTTGTGTGTTATAGAAGATGGACTAAAAGTAGATTCAATAAACTGTCTGTCTAATTTATACCACACACAACATCATCTGGGGACAGTGTGCAATAAGGCAAAAAGGGAAGAAATAAATAGTGCTTTTGGCATTTCAGAGAGCAGGTGAGGTTTAGAAGCCATAGGGACTATATTTTGTTGGCTATTTGTGCCTCAATTCCAAGAATTTCTCAGATTTTAAGTCTCTCCACCTACTTCAATTTGTACTACATCACAAATTCATCTTGAAAATATTTACTATTAAATTTTACCTTATTTTGTTTCCAACATTTCAAAACTGGGATATTCTTTAAATGATCTGTGGATTTAGAAAACAATGCAATGTTTTCTTTTAATATTAAGTTAAAGAGTCAAAGATAAATTTTATTTAATGCATGTGTAAAACACATTATAGCAATTATACATATTTGACTGGTTCTGAGATGAAAATATGGTACGTCAATATGTTATTCAAGTTTGCAATTCTCCCAGTGCTTTACAATGCATTGTCTCTGTTATACAGCAGTTTATATATCAGTAACAAAAAATGATAAATGGTTATTTATCAGTAATGTTTTATTATATCAAAGAGAAACTCCATTTCAATCTGCAACACAGTATATAATCAATTTCATAATACTTCAAGAAATAACTCATTTTCCTGACACATTACATATCCAAGTAGAAGATACGAGTGAAAAAAGAGGATACTAAAACTAAGCAGCTTAATACTTTAATAATTTCAAATATTAAGAATGGCTAATTATATCAGTATGCACACAACCAATAAACAGATTTAGAAAACATGTTACTGTTCATATGTGATTTTTGCCAAAATCAGAAGTTATATTTTAAAGTACATAAATCTCACAAAAGCTTTTGATCTTACTACAGTCTTGTTTATCTAGGTTTTAAAAAATGGCCTATATGTAAGGACTGTATTTCTTGGTATTTCCAATTGATTGAGGATTTACACTGGATGATAAATTTGACCTTCCTTTTTGAAGTGAGAAATGCTTTAGGATTCTCATATTCACCTTCTGATACCAAACTGTAGCCATAAAATGGAATAGAACAATTGCCCTCAGGTAAATGTCATATTCTATGACCACATTTTTAGAAAGTTATAAAGATGCTACAGGGAACATTGCAAAAATTTAAAGGATATATTTATTTATAGAATCAGTTTAAGAATTGATGCTTTTGACCTGCTATGTTGGAGAAGATTCTTTAGAGTCCCTTGGACTGCAAGGAGACCAAACCAGTCAATCCTAAAGATTTATTGGAAGGACTGATGTTGAAGCTGAACTCCAATATTCTGGCCACCTGAAGCAAAGAGTTGACTCATTGGAAAAGACCCTGATGCTGGAAAAGACTGAAGGCAGGAGGAGAAGGGGACAACTGAGGATGAGATGGTTGGATGGCATCATTGACTCAGTGGACATGAGTTTGAGTAAGCTCCAGGAGTTGGTGATGGACAGGGAAGCCTGGTATTCTGCAGTCCATGGGGTAGCAAAGAGTTGGACATGATTGAGTGACTGAACTGAATTGAATGCTTTAATATGATCTATTTTGTAATTGATATAACTGAAGATAATCATGCACCTCTAATACTTTGCACATTGTAAGTTTTTAAATACTTTAAATTTGCTAGTTTAGAAAGATTCTTCTCAAGATGAAGCCAATTCAGAAATTATTTTGCAACATGTGAATTATAATTCACATGTGCTCATTCCTTTATTAAGATGAGTGTTTGAAAAATGTTTAATGGTTAATAGGTTAAGAACTCATTTTATTTAACAGAAGTTATTTTTAATAAACTACTTAGATTTAGAAGGAAAATTGATTACTAAAACCAAGTAATTTTTCATTTTGTTATTTAAAGGAGTCTTTATTTCACAGCCAATTTGAGAGGGAGATACTGAGCTTTTCCATGTACCTCCTGCTCCCAACACGTGCATGCCCACCAAGTATCAATATACCCCAACAATGGTATATTTTTAACAACTGATGGGCCTACACTGACATATCATTATCACCCAAAGTCCATTGTTCACATTAGAATTCAATCCTAGTGTTGTATATTCTACTATTGACTTGGACAAATGCATAATGACATATATGTATAATTATTGTTTCTTATAAGATATTTTCACTGACCTAAAAATCTGTTTAAAATATCCTAAAGTTTTTTAACTATTATTTATTCCTAAGCAGAAAATATTTCATACAAGAAAAAATTTGATGAAGTTCTTTATCAATGAATGCCAGCACATTAGTTTGTGTTGATAATATAATATCCTTCCACCCTCACGCAACTGACTTGGATTCCCCTGAGGTTGTTGGTAAATCTGATACTTAAGAATATCCAGCTAGAGTGGTTATTGCTAAAGAAGCCAGAGATAAAGCCTATAGAAAGCTGTTGACTCTTCAGTTATTGCCTTTGTGTTCTGAAGATGTCTCACCGTATCTAACCGATAAAGCAGATCTTTTTGCTGCTTCCTTTTACCTCCTTAATCTTACACAACTTTAAGTGAACCCTAACCCACTGCTGTATTCAGAAGGGAATTCTGAAAAATAAAGTTTCAGCATAACCAAACTGAAATTGAAAAATCTAACACAAATGTAGTAGGATATAAACCTCATCATTTAAAATAACATTGTTTATATATTTAGTCAATTTGTTGCTATCTTTTTTGGCTGTGCTGGGTTTCCATTGCTGCTCAGGCTGTTCTCTAGTTGCAGCAAGATGGGCCACTTTCCAGTTGCTGTGTACGGGCTTCTCACTGTGGTGGCTTCTCCTATGGCAAAGCACAGGCTCTAGTGTGCATGGGCTTCAGTAGTTTCAGCACATGGGCTTAGTAGTTGCAGCCTCCAGGCTCCAGACCTCAGGCTTAGTTGCTCTGCAGCATGTGGGATCTTCCCAGACCAGGGATTTAGCCCATGTCTCCTGCATTGTCAGACTGATTCCTTACCACTGAGCTAGCAGGGAAAACCCGAACCTCATTATTTAATACTCCCTCTGCCTTGATTTCTATTTATGGGCCAGTTCCCTCTGCATAATGCAGGGTGAATCTATCTACACAGAAGCTTTTGACTCAGTGTCCAACCAAGATTCTCACAGAGATAGAATGTGGGGCTCTGAGTCATCCACCAGCACTTTGAATCAGAACTCGGGAACATGAAGGGGTACAGAATGAGAACATATTTCAAGTTGAAATGGGCATGGAAGAGACGGTTGGATGAAACAGTGGACCCTGCATTACCTTTCTGGGTGCAGCAGACACAGAGATTATATCAACAGCTTTTACTGTCAAGAGTGCCTTGTTTCTAGCAGTGGACCTGTAATTTGTGACACCTATAACTAGAAATTAATTGAATTTCATTGAAAGATTAAAACTCCATCCTATGAACTTCACATGGATAATAAGGGCTACACAGCATGTTTTATTATGATTTACTTTAAAAGAATTCATTTTAAATAAATTTAAATTATAATTTATGTTAAAATCCTTTTGAACGTAAAACTCTAACTTTTTTATTTTTTAATTTCTTATTGAAGTATAACATCCATGAAAAAAAAAATGTACCTATCAAGAAATAACATTTTTCATCACTCACAACTGACACACAGGTCAGGAATATAACTAGCATTACTAGTAACAACCACAATTCCTGTGGTGCCTATTCAGTATCTCCCGCTAAAAGTAAAAACTATGTGTAATCCTTATAACAGAAGTTAATTCTTCCAGTTTTGAAATCTTTATAATTATACAAAATATGTGCTTCAGCATCTGGGTTTTTTCCTTCAGCACAATATTTTCAAGTTTTCCAAATTGTTGAGTGGCTGAAGTTAATTTATTTCCTTTGCCAAGTAATAATGAATTGCATAAATATATATTGCAATCATTTATCCATTCTATTCTTAGTGACCATTGGGTAGTTTACAGTTTCTTGCTATTACAAATAAGTGAATATTCTAGTGCATGTCTTTGGTGGAAAAATATATATACATCTTCTACAGAGTATTTTCCTGGGAGTGGAGTAAAGAGGTCACAGGAAATGTGTACATTGAGCTGTTGAATTGTAGTGCTTACTGCCAAGTCATTTTCAAAATTGATTTGTAGTGAGATCCACTTATGCAAGTTAGGTACACTTGGTTAATTATGTTCTTCAAATGCACTATATTCTCACTGATTTTTTTTTTTTTTTTCTGTTTGTCCTATCAGCTATTAAGAAAAGTGTGTTTGGTTGCACCACTGTCTTTTAAGTCCTGTCAACTTTTGCTTTAAGTAGATTATTCTTACAGATTTATAATAGTGATTTCTTCCTAGAAGGTTGGTTCTTTATCATTATATCATTTCTGTAATATCTCTAGCACTCCTCTCTTTTTAATGTATGTCAGAAACTCAGCTATGTTCAAGAGAACTGAGCTACCAGGTGTTGGAATATCCCACTAAGACAATGAGCCAACATGAAATTAAAATTTAAGCCCTAAACTGCTTTCTGTTATTGTCTGTATAAGCAAAAAGGCTAAATCAGAGGAAACATTGAGTCCTTCCCTCCCTCTTCTGTTCTATTCCCCTACACAGAATAGTGCAGTTTGATAAGCACAGACATGAGGTTGCCTCACAGCAGATGAAGTCCTAAACAAAGGGCTTCTGCAGTTTTATGGGTCTGAATGAAGGTTGGGAGATGGGGAAGGAGGCAGTCATAGTGAAGAGAAAAAACTGGTTACTGAGTGAAGAAGAGAAGCACCTTTCAGTATACCCTTTTCCTGTAAAGACATCTAAGCAATGGCACCCCAAGAAAGCTTCCTCCAAAGACACCAAGTAAAGAAGCCTCTACATGAAAATTCCTCAGTTGGGATTGCAGTGGTGTGCAAGAGTAGGGCTGGCTAGGAGATGCTGAGTCTTGACTGCAAGTCAGACCTGAGATGTGTGCTGCAAGTCTGATATACGTAGGACAACCTTCCCAGTGGAGCCTGCCAGATATAGCCTTTGTAAATGCCTGTGATCAGGCCTGAACCATTGCACATAAGGCTGGACTCCTCAAGGACACATTGAGTTATTATAGCTCCACGATGCTTTTTGGTTTTTGTGGGAGTTTTTGTTTATATTTATAACAAAGTACAGACCTGACTCCGTATTGGATTTGTCCGTTTAATGGTAACCTGTGTGCTCTGTTGCCTGTGCTTAGTCCTGATGGCTCTGACCTTTGTGAAAGAATGTTGTCTAGAGACTGAAATATAGAGGAGAAGTCATTCTCCAGGCTCTAATCTTTAAATACATGAAACTTTTAACAGAGAATAACATTTGTCTTCCTGGAGGTTTATAGGGACACCTTGAAATGACGTACACGGACACTTGCAAGAACAAGGGATTTCAGCACTAAGAAATTTGCTACAGCTACCACAATCCCTCTCCTTTTAGTATAAAAGAAGCCTGAATTCTACCTCAGGGAAGATGGTTCTTCTGGACAAGAATTCACAAATCTTCTTGCTCTACTAGCTTTCCAAATAAAATCACTACTTCTTGCCCCAAAAGTTCTCTCTTGATTTATTGTCCTGTCATGCAGGGAGTAAGTGGATTACAACAAACTGGAAAATTCTTCAAGAGATGGGAATACCAGACCACGTGATCTGCCTCCTGAAAAACTTGTATGCAGATCAAGAAGCAACAGTTAGAACCAGACATGGAACAATGGACTGGTTCAAAATTGGGAAAGGAGTACACCAAGACTGTATATTGTCATCCTGCTTATTTAACTTATATACAGAGTACATCATGCTAAGCGCCAAGCTGAATGAAGCTCAGGCTGGAATCTAGATGCCAGGGGAAACATTAATAACCTCAGATACACAGATAACACCACCCTAATGGCAGAAAATGAAGAGGAACTAAAGAGCCTCTTGAAGAAGGTGAAAGAGAAGAGTGAAAAAGTTGGCTTAAAAACTCAACATTCAAAAAACAGATCATGGCATCCGGTCCCATCACTTCATGGCAAATAGTTGGGAAAAAATAGAAACAGTGACAAACTATTTTCCAGGGCTCCAAAATCACTGTGGATGGTGACAGCAGCTGTGAAATTAAAAGACACTTGCTCTTGGAAAAAAAAGCTATGACAAACCTAGAGAGCATATGAAAAGGCAGAGATATCACTTTTCCAATAAATGTCCATCTAGGCAAAGCTATGGTTTTTCCAGTAATGATGTACAGATCTGAGAGTTGGGCCATAAGTTAAGTGAGTCCAGAAGAATAGATGCTTTTGATTTGTGGTTCTGCACAAGACTCTTGAGTCCCTTGGACAGCAAGCCGACCACAGCAGTCAATCCTACAGGAAATCGACCCTCAATATTCACTGATATTGAAGCTGAAACTCCAATACTTTGGCCACCTGATGTGAAGAGATGCCTTATTGGAAAAGATCCTGATCCTGAGAAATACTGGGGGCAGGAGAAGAAGGGGGCAGCAGAGAGTGAGATGGTTGGATAGCATCATTGACTAAATGGACATGATTTTGAGCAAACTCTGGGAGATGGTGAAGGACAGGGAAGCCTGGTGTGCTGCACTCCATGGGGTACAGAGAAATTCACTGAGTGACTGAACAACAAAATACAAAGAGATGGGAGAGCTTAGACTAGGTAATGTATTTATGTGGTATCTTCTCCCCTCAATTTACTTTCAATATTTCTGTGTCCTTATATTTGAAATATATCTCCTTTTCACTTCATTTTTGTAAGTCCAATCTGACATTCTCATTGTATTATTTGTAGTATTTAGTTGAATTACATCTTGCATAACAATTGATGACATATGAATTGAGAAACATCTTGCAGTGAATTTACTGTCAACTTTATGCTCTTTATTTCAACTAAAACTTTTATTGTTTCACTTTTATCTCTGTTAAGCTATAGATTATACATTGTTCTCTTGGAATCATGCTAGAGATTACAATGTGTGTCCTTGACATATTGTAATCTAATACAACAATTAATATTAATTATCCCTTGAAGAAAATGGGTATTTTTTACCTTTACTGCTTTTCTTATTTATTCACCTTGTCTCTAGTACTCAGCACTTTCATTCTGCTGTGCCTGGTGTGCTACTTTTTTGCAGGTATTCACTAGGTGTTTATTATGCTTTGTATAAGTTGCCTCCATTTTGGAAAATGCTTGATTATTATTGAGTATTGTTTCTGCACTTTTCATTGTCTCTTCTCACATTCCAAGAATATCAGGCTTTTCCAATTTTTTACACATGTCTCTCTCTCTCTCTTTTTCTCTCTCCGACTCTCTCTCTTGTTTTTTAGGATGTGACTCTCTTTTCATTTCCACATAATAATGTTATATGTTACATTTCCTAATAGCCTGTCTTACAGTGCAATAATAAATCTTTTGTTATATCTAATGTGTTCTTAAATTGTTTTAATTGGATGTCAGTGTTATATATTATAATTATACTTTCTAGAAGTTTCTGTTAGCTACATGTGTAGTTTCCAAGGCTTCTCTGATAGCTCAGTTGGTAAAGAATCTGCCTGCAGTGCAGGGGACCCCAGTTCAATTCCTGGGTGAGGAAGATCTGCTGGAAAAGGGATAGGTTACCCACTTCAGTATTCTTGAGCTTCCAATTCATTAAGCAATTATCCAGTTAGCAAATATATTTATAGATTACAAATCTTCCAATTTTCTAAAATTCTACATTTTTCTATTTTCTCTAAACTTTTCTATATATAATGATTATGTTACTCACAATTCTCTTTTAGTCCTAATTGTCGTTCAGTTGCTAAGTCGTGCCCAGCTCTTTGCAACCCCAGGTACTGCAGCATGCCAGGCTTCCCCGTCCTTCAATGTCTCCCAGAGTTTGCTCAAACTCATGTTCATTGAGTAGGGGATGCTATCCAACCATTCATCCTCTGCCATCTCCTTCTCCTCCTGACCTCAATATTTCCAGCATCAGGGTCTTTTCTAGTGAGTTGACTCTTCTCATCAGGTGGCCAAAATATTGCAGTTTCAGCTTTAGCATTAGTCCTTATGATGAATATTCAAGCCTGATTTCCTTTAGGATTAATTGATTTGAGCTTCTTGCTTTCCAAGGGCCTCTCAAGAGTCTTTCTCAGCTCCACAGTTCAAAAGCGTTGATTCTTCAGCATTCAACCTTCTGTATCGTCCAACTCTCACATCTGTACATGACTACTAGAAAAATCATAGCTTTGACTATATGGATCTTTGTTGGCAAAGTAGTGTCTTTTTTTTAATACACTGCCCCCCGCCCACCCCCACCAAGGAGCAAGATTCTTTCAGTTTTGTGCTAATTTCAAAGTCTAGATCTTTTGTGAAATTCTTTATATTGTCTGTTTATACATTTAATTAAAAAAAAATCAGATTCCTCTGTCATTTGGCAAGTCTGGTAGTTTATTATATAGAAATCATTGTTTATACATGTTGTGTGTATGCATACTCAGTGTCTGGCTCTTTGTGACCCTAGGGACTGTAGCCCACCAGGCTCCTCTGTCCATGACATTTTTCAGGCAAGAATACTGGAGTGGGTTGCCATTTCCTACTCCAGGGAATCTTCTTGACCCAGGGATTGAATCCATGATTCCTGTGTCTCCTGCACTGCATGTGGTTTCTTAACCACTGCGTCATGGGGACTCAAATGATAACCTTTCTCTTTACTTGACTGACTCTTCTGTTAAGCAGATAATGTGGTTTCTGAACTCTGTGATAAAATTGGGGACTTTGTTAAGTCAAGTCTAGGCTTCAGTTTTTGCCAAAATTCAGCAACTTTACTAAGGGAAAAACTACTAACATCCAAGAAGTTTCCTGATTTATTTTTTTCCAGAACTCTTCTGATCTCTCTTTCCCTCCATTGTCTATATTTGGTTTTATGCTCAGATCCTTTACTCCCTGCCCACACACAAATCAGAAAATGCCCCCAGGGTAAAGTGGCTGCAAAAATCTGATTACTTCTATGAGGTTCTTTAGTTTTGTAGCACCTATAGTCCAAATCACAGCACTTTGGTATCAGTTAAAGTCAATATATTCTGTTTGGGGCATGGGCATTCTTAATTATTATTGACTAGAATACTTGAATAGTTTTCTGTGAGTATGGTTTCAGTGTGTCTGCCCTCTGATCCCCTCTTGCAACACCTACCGTCTTACTTGGGTTTCTCTTACCTTGGATGTGGGGTATCTCTTCATGGCT
Source organism: Budorcas taxicolor (assembly GCF_023091745.1). Classification (NCBI taxonomy): domain Eukaryota; kingdom Metazoa; phylum Chordata; class Mammalia; order Artiodactyla; family Bovidae; genus Budorcas; species Budorcas taxicolor. Next base: position 38,467,028 of record NC_068926.1, read on the forward strand.
GCTCCAGCAAAGTGCAGCTGCTGCTGCTTACCTTAGACAAGGGGTATCTCCTCACCGCTGCCCCTCTTGACCTGGAAAGTGGAATATCTCCTCTAGGCTCTCCTGCACCGGCTCAGCCACTGCTCCTTGGACGTGGGGCTGCTCCTCCCGGCTGCCGCCCTTGGCCTCAGGTGTGGGGTTGCTCCTCTTGGCCGCTGCTCCTGACCTCAGACATCAGGTAGCTCCTCTCGGCTGCTCCTGTGTTGTGGCAACCTGGTACTCTTTGGCTGCTGCCCTTGACCTCTGATGCGGGGTAGCTCCTCTTAACCATTCTTGTGTCATCTCAGCCTGGCATTCTCGGACGCTGCCCCTGACCTGAAACGTGGGTAACTCCTCTTGGCTGCCGCCCCTCAGGCATGGGGTCCTCCTGGCTTCTGCCCCTGCCCTCAGACGCAGGTGGCTGCAACGGTGCACAGAGTGTGGCTGAGAGAAGCTACCCCACGTCCGAGGTCAGGCTTCTCTCTGGATCCTCTTACCACTTTGTCTCTCAATGAATTTTTGCAATGAGACATCAGAGCCTGATTTTCATTAGTTTTGGCCGGGCTTGAGTCCCCAGAGAGAGCTGAAGGACAGGAGGAAAAAGCAGTCAGAAAAACGTGCCAAGGAATCCCCTTCATAGCCCACTGGAAAATATGTTAAATATCTGACCAGTGATCACAATTTCATTGGCCTGATCCTTCGCACAAAGAAGAGAAAGGACAGAAGAACCCCCACCGACTTGTGTAACAGCTACTGGGGCCCAGCAGACAGCGCCTTTGGGACATGCTGAAGAGTAGCCTCTCCAGAGTCCCTCAGTTGTGCCCCCTGCCACCTGCCTGTTCATGGGAGGTTCGAGGGAACAAGACATGAGAGATTGTAAAGGAATTAAGATTTCATTAGGCATGTCCCTCCAGCCATAGGAGAGAAGACCTCTTACCTTAACTGAAGGTCTTCTGGAATCTGAGACAGGGCCGCGTGACCTGACTTGCCTCTTGAGAAACCTATATGCAGGTCAAGAAGCAAAAATTAGAACTGGACATGGAATGACAGCCTGGTTCCAAATAGGAAAAGGAGTACGTCAAGGCTGTATATTATCACCCTGCTTATTTAACTTGTATGCAGAGTACATCATGAGAAACGCTGGACTGGAAGAAGTACAAGCTGGAATCAAGATTGCCAGAAGAAATATCAATAACAGATGACACCACCCTTATGGCAGAAAGTGAAGAGGAACTAAAAAGCCTCTTGATGAACGTGAAAATGGAGAGTGAAAAAGTTGGCTTAAAGTTCCACATTCAGAAAATGAAGACCATGGCATCTGATCTGATCACTTCATGGGAAATAGATGGGGAAACAGTGGAAACAGTGTCAGACTTTATTTTTTGGGGCTCCAAAATCACTGCAGATGGTGACTGCAGCCATGAAATTAAAAGACGCTTTCTCCTTGGAAGAACAGTTATGACCAACCTAGATAGCATATTCAAAAGCAGAGACATTATTTTGCCAACAAAGGTCCATCTAGTTGAGGCTATGGTTTTTCCAGTGGTCATGTACGGATGTGAGAATTGGACTGTGAAGAAAGCTGAGCACCAAAGAATTGATGTTTTGAACTGTGGTGTTTGAGAAGACTCTTGAGAGTCCCTTGGACTGCAAGGAGATCCAACCAGTCCATTCTGAAGGAGATCAGTCCTGGGATTTCTTTGGAAGGAATGATGCTAAAGCTAAAACTCCAGTACTTTGGCCACCTCATGCAAAGAGTTGACTAACTGGAAAAGACTCTGATGCTGGGAGGGATTGGGGTCAGGAGGAGAAGGGGACGACAGAGGATGAGATGGCTGGATGGCATCACTGACTCGATGGACATGAGTGTGAGTGAACTCCAGGAATTAGTGATGAACAGGGAGGCCTGGCGTGCTACGATTCATGGGGTCACAAAGAGTTGGACACGACTGAGTGACTGAACTGAACTGAGAATACTTGAATGCCACAAACCATTTAATCTCATTTGTAAATTAAAGTTCTCATCTAGGGAGCTTTATGGTGTCAATGTTTCGAGCACCCTCTTCTTCCATTAAAATCCAGGATTTAGCTGGCTGGTTTGGAGGATTCAAATTACTGTATTTTAAAATAATAATTCCTGTGATGCTCATCACAGATGTAGTTGATTCATGTGGTCATATTTTCACTTACCTTTAAAATCTACCTAAACTTTGACATAGATCTAATTAAGTTTATAGATCTAGTTTCACAGAAAAAAATGAGTTAAAAATACAATGAGTTTTAGATCCTTTTGCACAGTTTTGCTTTCCACATCACAATAAGCAAAAGTTATGACTAAGCAGCCCAACATTCAACTGAAAACTCTGATCTTTACAAGACAGTCTCTTCTAGATAAAGGTTAATCTTATTACATTTTATTTTTAAGCAATAGCACCATTACTTTTAGAACTTTAACCTCTGAGAAGGTATCAAGATATGGATGGATCTTTCAATAATTTTAGTATTGTTATTTTATATGTAACTTTTTGATATATCTACTGCCTTTACTTATGTATTTCTGGTTAACTTTTAAAATTTTATGATTTTGCCTGAAAATCAAAAACAAAATTTACATTAATTATAATAATGGTAACATCTGATGTTACCCTTAACTTCACATGCAATAAAAATGTTAATTTGTAGACTTTCCATGACCATTTATTTAAATATTCCTGATCAGTGAATAGATTGTATAATTCTGGGTGTTGATACCCTAGGTATGGATTTGCTTTTAATTTTTCTGCTTTACATTTATGACTTGACATTTCCTGGAACACACAAGGTGTTTCTGATCGTAAATAAAAGTTTAACTTCTTGTTAACTTTATGGGGCCATAATGTGTTTTCCATTATTCTTTGGAACTAAAATCTGTCTTATTCTCAACCGCTTGGCATGGAGGCTAGGAGTATTCTGCCTTGCTTTACCACATCCTTTCTATCTCCTTTTCTTTCCCTCTCTGTCTCTTTTTTGTTAACTAGTCATCTTTCTCTTCACATTTTTACAGATTCAGGCTACATTTTCCTCCAAATTGTATTAATCACAAGAAAATGTAACAGGAAAAATGATTCAATACAAACTATTAATGGGAGTGATATCAGAAAGATTGAAGAATGAAACCAAGTGGGGCCCTTTGGGGCTCCCAGGCATAGAGTCTTTTCTGTACCCTATTTCTTGTAGGCAGGGCTCCAGCCTCCATGACCTTCCCTGAACTCCAAAGGGTGGATTCAAACAGTTGCTGATCAAGGGAGAAGCAGTGGAGAAACCACCTGAGACAAAATTAAAGGAATCAGAGCATCTCATCAAGACTAGGAGACTGACCACTTGACCCAAGATTAATGGAATGCAAGCCCTGCTCACAGTCTAATATTATCAGAGACCCTTTTGACCAACTGTTATAAAACCCCTCATTAAATTCTGTGGGATTCAGACACAGTTTCTTGAAGCAAAAGCCTGATTTTTCTCCTTTTTACCTGGAAAAGTAACAAAAATATCCTTTTCACTTCATTCAAAATTCTGTTTCCAAGATTTGATTTTATAACAGTGTACAGAGAGACATGACTTTCGATAGTGAGAATAGGAAACACTACAGTCTTCTTCAACCATGGAGATTAAATTTTGTGATTCAGCTGATTCAACAGCAACTTGTGGACCAAAATCCATTGTGAGAAATCTATGAAACAGTTAAGAGACTCTTGCACCTCAGGCAAGCATGAAAACAGCTGCATCAAAGCCAGTAGAAAAATTCATGGCAGTAAAACTTGCCAGAGACCTCCAGCTGGCTCAGTGCCAACATAATCAATAAGGCAGAAACCCAATTCTCAGCATCTCCCTGGGGAGGGAAAGAGAAGACGTAAACATAAGTCTAACATTCAGACTTTTCTGGAAGTTTCCCAAGGGATCAGTTTCTATCTTGCTTGAATATAAATGCTCACAGGTAAAGGTGCCAGTCAGGGGCCAATGAAAAAAAAGATGGCAGCTTGAACTATCATACACTGAGTCACCATTATCCCTCCTGCTGCTCAGTTCAGATCCCAAGGAAGAAAGCCTCAGGCTGAATGAAGCACGCCTGCAAGCAATTGTTCAGCTTCAGGGAACGCTGCCAAGGAGCTGGTTTCTGGCTTTTCTGTCTCAGAGTGCTGACAAACTTGAGTATGTGCTGATAGTAGAGTATGCTGACATACCCTACACGCTTCAGAACATACAACAACAACAAAACTGGGCCACTTATGTTACTCCAAGGAAACCAATGTACAGCAGCCAAAGGCTGATACAGATTGGTTGCTTCTCCCGTAGACAAAAAAGAGAAGAATGAAGCACTCATCATTCCAGCTATGGGTGACTGCCCAAGTGACTGCTTTTATTTTATTTATGTTGTTTCCTTTTTTTCCTCTCACCAGACTCAGAGCACTGATGGGTCCAGGCATGCTTTAGATATCTGGGTCTTCTGGGAACAAAATGTGCTGGGAGTTTTTAGGTAGCTCCAGAGAGCATGCAGTTCTGCACACAGACATCAGAGACAGCAGGAGATACAGTGTTCTGGAAAAAAAAAAAAAAAAGCCAACAAAACTTCTCTAGTTAGGAATTTACAGGTAAAACTGCAAGGAAGACAAATACACAGAAAAATGGGGGCCATCCTCGCATTTCTGGTGAATATCTTCCCTATTAAAAATATCCAGCAAACCTGGAAACTGTAGCTGTTTTTTTTTGTTTGTTTGTTTGTTTTTTAAATGTTCAGTTCCCAACACGAAAGTAACAGGGCACATAGATAAAGATGGAAACTTAAAGTAACAAAATAAATCATCAGAAATTAGCCATAAAGAAGCAGAAGTATATGCATTACTAGGAAAACAATTAAAAACAACTGTCATGAAGATGCTCAAAGAACTCTGAAAAATTATGCAGGAATTAAATGAGACTATCAACAAATAGATAAAAATAATAAATATAGCCAAACAAATTTGTGTGTAGGCAATGAAATAACTGACTTGAAAAATTCACTAGGGGAATTAAACAGCAGACTTGATCAAGCAGAAGAATCATCAAGTTAAAATATAAACCATCTGAAATTATGTAATCAGAGGAAGAAGAAATAAAAAAGAATGAAGAGAGCCAAAGAGACTTACAAGAAAGCAAACCATTATGCACATTATAGGAGCCCCAGAAGAAAGAGAGAGAAAGTGGCAGAAAGTTTAATTGTGGCTGGAAACTTCCTAGATCTGTCAAATGAAATGAACATCCAGATTCAAGAAGCCTGTGTGTGCATGCTAGGTCACTTCAGTCATATCTGTCTTTTTGTGACCTTATGGTCTATAGCCCACCATAATCCTTTGTCCATGGGACACTCCAGGCAAGAATACTGGAGTGGGTTGCAGTGCTCTCCTCCAGGGATCTTCCCAACTCAGGGATCAAACCCTCATTTCTTACATATCCTTCATTGGGAGGTGGGTTTTTTACCACTAGCACCACGTGGGAAGCCCTCAAGAAACCCAGTAGAGCCCAGTTATTGTGAATCTAAGGAAGAACACACTTAGTTATATTGTAATCAGTTTATCAAAAGTCAAAGAACAAAAAGTAAATTTTGATAGCAGCAAGAAAAAAACAACCCATCATAAATAAGGGTGTCCTCATAAAAACTGTCAGTGGAATAGAAGGAAATTATTTCAATATAATAAAAGTGATACATAAAATCCCTACAGTTAATATTACATTCAACTGGGAAAAATTAAAAGCTTTTCCACTAAGATAAGAAATGCCATGAATGGCTACTTCGCCATTTTTATTTAATATCAGTATTAGAATTTCTAGCTAGAGCAATTAGGCAAGAAAAAGGAATTAAAGATATACAAATTGAAAAGAAAGAATATTTATCTCTGTTCACAGATGGAATTGTCTTATAAGTTAAACAAGGAAACCAGCTAAGAACACAATAAAGAGAACTAATAAAATATCAGCAAATTGTCGGGATAAAAACTCAATGTACAAAGTTATTTGCATTTCTATACACAAACAATGAACAATCCAAAAAGGAAATGAAGAAAACAATCTAATTTATGATAATATAAAAAGAATAAATTATTTTAGAAAAACCAATTGAGAAAGCAAAATACTTGTACACTAAAAATTACAAAACATTGCTGAAAGCAATTAAAAAAGGTTAACAGAAAGACATTTCATATTCAATGGTTGGAAAACTTAATTAGCACTCAAGCTTCAGAACTGAAAATTATATACAGATTCAATGCAATTCCTATTAAAATTCCCATTGCATTGAAGAAAATAACAAAATTCTAAAAATAAATCAATTAGATAAAACAATTTTCAGAAAGAAAATCAAAACTAGAGATGTCATATTCCTGACTTCAGAATATATTGCAGTGCTATAGTATTCAAAACAAGAAAATATTGATATTAAGGCAGACACATAGAATAACTGAACAAAATAGACATCCCAGAAATAAATGTTTGCATATATTGTCAACTGATCTGAAACAAGGTTGCCAAGACTAAACAGTGGGAAAGAACAGTCTCTTCAACAAATAGTACTGTGAAAACTGGATAGTCACAAACATAAGAATGCTCGTAAAGCCTTGTCATACACCATACACACAAATAAACTCCAAATGTACTCAAGACTTGAACATGAGTCCTGAAGTTATAAAACTCTTGGAAGAAAACACAGGCATAAAACTTCATGATATTCATCTTAGCTATGATTCCCCATGTATGATACCAAAAGTACAGTCCATATAAACAAATATAAAGTGGAACTACCTCAAATTAAAAAACTGCTATGCCACAAAGAAAACAGCCACAAAGATTGAAGGACAATATGTAGAATGGGAGAAATATTTGCAAATCATATATCTGATAAAGAATCAATATCCAGAATATATAAACAACTCATATAATTCAATAGTAATAAGCAAATGATTACTTATTGAGCATTTAGTTCCATCACTTCATGAAACAATGAAAACAGTGCCAGGCTTTATTTTCTTGGGCTCTAAGATTGCTGCAGATAGTGACTGCAGCCATAAAATTAACAGATGATTGCTCCTTGGAAGAAAAGCTATGACAAACTTGGACAGCATATTAAGAAGCAGAGATATTGCTTTGCTGACAGAGGTTCATCTAGTGAAAGTGATGGCTTTTTCCAGTAGTCATGTATGGATCTGAGAGTTGGACCATAAAGAAAGCTGAGAGCCAAAGAACTGATGCTTTTGAACTGTGGTGTTGGAGAAGATTCGTAAGAGTCCCTTGGACTGCAAGGAGATCAAACCAGTCAGTCTTAAATATTCATTGGAAGGACTGATGATCAAACTGAATCTCCAATATTCTGTCCACCTGATGCGAAGAACTGACTCACTGAAAAAGACCCTGATGTTGGGAAAGACTGAAGAGTGGAGGAGAAAGGGACGACAAAGGATGGGATGGCTGAATGGCATCACAGACTCGATGAACATGAGTTTGAGAAAGCTCCGGGAGTTGGTGATGGACAGGGAGGCCTGGCAGGCTGCAGCCCATTGGATTGCAAAGAGTTGGACACAACTGAAGGACTAAGCTGAACTGAACTGAATAAGCAAATAACCTACCTAAAGAATCTGAGCAAAGGACTTGAATAGACAGCTCTTCAGTGAAGACAGGGAAATGGCCAACAGGTATATGAAAATGTGGTCAGCATCCCTAATCATTAGGGAAAGAAATACCAAAACCTCAAAGATTTAGCATTATTAAGGTGACCATTGTAAACAAACAAACAAACAAAAACCCAGAATGCAAAATGTGTTTGCAAGATTTAGAGAAATTTGTACTCTGTGTACTGTTTATAGGAATATAAAATAATCAGCTACTATCTAAATAGAATAATTCCCCCCACCCCAAATTAAAAATAGAGCCACCATATGATCCAACAATTTCACTTTTAGTTATTTATTAAAAAAAAAAAACTTAAAACACAATCTTAAAAATATATCTACACTCCCATATCATTTAAACATTATGTCCAGTACAAGTGGAAGAAACTCCATAAATATGCATTAATTCATGAAGAAGTAAAGAAAATGTGATATATACTTAAAATTAACTACTATCTAATCTTTAAAAAAGATCAAAATCCTATCATATGGTACAACTTGTATGAACTCAAGGACTGTAAGCTAAGTGAAATAAGCCAGTTACAGAAAGGAAAATACTACGTGATCTCACTTATGTAAGGTATTTGAAGTAGTCAAACTCATAGAAATGTAAAATAGAATGATATTGTCCAGGGTTGAGGGGAGGGGAAATGGAAGTTGCTGTTCAATGGATACAAAATTTCAGTCACGCAAGATGAGAAGATTCTAGTTATCTCTGTACAAAACCCATATGGTTTATAGGACTGTTTTGTACACTTTAAATGTTAATAGGGCAGAGATTTCATATTTTAATTATATTCGAAGAATTAATTGTTATTGGTATAATATCTCTGATCTCTATTCATACAATGTTTAGTCTTAGTCACTATAGGATTACAATCAAGTTCTGGTCAAGTCATCTTGACCCAAGTCATCTTTTTTTAACAAAAGTTCAATAGTGAATTAACTTTTCTTAGTTTTTGCCATTGGTTTTCAGATTTTTCTCCTTACACACTGGACAAAAGATGTGCTTATATTATGCTTGATTGTAAAATTTCTCAATAATAAAACTGAGGAGATAGTAGATGCTATATAGGATATATGAATTTATTTATATATACAGAACTGACTGTCTGAATGTAATTATCTAGTCTTTGCATTTTTAAATTTACCAAGAAATGTAGTCTGAAGAGACTTATAAAGAGAAATCCCAGAATGAAAATGACTTTGGAACTTACTTTTTTACTTCTATCTTGAGATTATTAATAATAAACGTTTAATGTAAAAGCAACCACTGTCAAAATTGCATTACAATTTCTTATTTTGTACCTGTATGTTTCAAGTTCTCCAAATGCAAACACTTCTTTCAGCCATTCATATCATAAATTTACCTGTGTGTATCCATTTCGGGTGTCTCTACCTAGATGGCATATTAAAAAGCAGAGACATTACTTTGCCAACAAAGGTCCATCTAGTCAAGGCTTTTGGTTTTTCCAGTAGTCATGTATAGATGTGAGAGTTGGACTGTGAAGAAAGCTGAGTGCCGAAGAATTGATGCTTTTGAATTTTAGTGTTGGAGAAGACTCTAGAGAGTCCCTGGGACTGCAAGCAGATCCAACCAGTTCATCCTAAAGGAGATCAGTCCTGGGTGTTCTTTGCAAGGACTGATGCTGAAGCTGAAACCCCAGTACTTTGGCCACCTCATGCAAAGTGTTGGCTCACTGGAAAAGACTCTGATGCTGGGAGGGATTGGGGGCAGGAGGAGAAGGGGACGACAGAGGATGAGATGGCTGGATGGCATCGCCGACTCGATGGACGTGGGTTTGGGTGAACTTCGGGAGTTGGTGATGGACAGGGAAGCCTGGCATGCTGCGATTCATGGGGTCGCCAAGAGTCAGACACGACTGAGCGACTGAACGGAACTGAACTGATTCTGCTCCATTCTTCTGTACATCTATATTCAGTGTCTGTGTCATAATTTTTTTATATTATTTTGGAAAGTTGCAAAACAGTTAATCCTATCGTATTAAATTTTTCCATGTACTTAATGTAAGCTGGTAAAATCATCTGCAATTATAGCAAACACTATTTCTACAATATAAAAAAAATGTGATATATATGTTCATTCTACTTTGAGGATTTTAGCATATTTTCAAACTTTGAACATATTTTCTTTGTCAGAAAACATATATCTGTGTAATTATAAGTGATCATTTCTGATGTAATCCACCTGAAATTTTACCAAGCATCACAATTGTTTATATAAATCCTCTGCACAGAAAGTATGTGTTTGTAGTTCGGCATTTTGAGCCTATATTCCAGAGTAAAAGAACTAATCATTGCAAAATAGAATAGATAGATAGTGTCTATCACAGCATATAGAATATATGATTAGAAAAGAGAAATATACAAAATTAAAATCTGAATAAAATAAATGTCTATATATGTATAGCTGAATTCCTTGTTATACATTATACCTGAAACTAATGTGTTATTATTGTTCAGTTGAAAAATCTTGTCCAACTCTGTGACCCCATGTACTGTAGCACACCAGGCTCCTCTGTCCTCTACTATCTCCTGGAGTTTGCTCAAATTTATGTCCACTGAGTCAGTGATAATATCTAACAATCTCATCCTCTGCTGCCTTCTTCTTCTTTTGCCTTCAAACTTTCCCAGCAGCTAGGTCTTTTCCAATGAGTTTACTCTTTGCATCAGGTGGCCAAAATAATGGAGACTCAAGTTTCAGCATCAGTCCTTCTAATGAATGTTCCGAGTTGATTTCCTTTAGTATTGACTGGTTTTATCTCCTTGCAGTCCAAGGGACTCCCAAGGGTCTTCCCCAAAACCACAAGTCAAAAGTATTCATTCTTTGGTGCTCAGCACCTCTCACATCTGTACATAATTACTGGAAAAACCATAGCTTTAAATAGATGGACCTTTCTTGGCAAAGTGATGTCTCTGCTTTTTAATATGCTGTCTAGGTTTGTAATAGCTTTTCTTCTAAATAGCAAGTGTCTTAATTTCATGGCTTCAGTAACCATCTGCAGTGTGTATGGTCCCCAAGAAAATAAAAGCTGTCACCACTTCCACTATTTCCACTTTTATTTGCCATGAATGCTAGATGCCATAATCTTAGTATTTTAATGCTGAGCTTCAAGCCAGCTTTTTCACTCTCCCCCTTCAGCCTCATCAAGAGACTCTTTAGTTCCTCTTTACTTACTGCCATTAGGGTGGTATCATCTGTATATCTGAGGTTGTTGATGACTGCCCTGGCATTCTTGACTCTAGCTAGTGATTCATCCAGCCCAGACTTTTGCCTGAAGTACCCTGCAGACAAATTAAATATGGAAGGTAACAATATACAGTGTTGTTGTACTTCTTTCCAAATTTGGAACCAACTAGTTGCTCCATGTCCCATTCTAACTTTTGCTTCTTGACCTGCATTCAAATTTCTCAGGACAGTTAAGGTTGTCTGGATTTCCATCTTTTTAAAAATTGTCAAGAGTTTGTAATGATCCAGAGTCAATGGCTTTAGTATAGTCGATGAAGCAGATGTAGATGTTTTTCTGGAGCTCCTTTGCTTTCTCTATTATCCAACAGACATTGGCAATTTGTTCTCTAGTTCTTCTGCCTTTTCTAAATCCAGCTTGGACATCTGGAACTTCTTGAATACTGGAATACTGCTGAAGCTTAGTTTACCGATTTTTAGAGCATAATTTTGCTAGCATGTGAAATGAGTGCAATTGTATGGTAGTTTGAATATTCTTTGGCATTGCCCTTCTTTGGGATTGGAATGAAAACTGACATTTCCAATCCTGTGACCGCTAATACATTTTTCAAATTTGCTGACATATTGAGTGTAGCACTTTTTCAGTGTCATCTTTCATGTTTTTAAATAGCTCAGCTGTAATTCCATCACTTCCAATAGCTTTGTTTATACTAATACTTCCCAAGGCCCACTTGACTTTACACTCCAAGATGTCTGGCTATAGGTGAGTGACCATATCATCATGATAATCTGGATCATTAAGGCCTTTCTTCTCTGTATTCTTGCCATCTCTTCTTAATCTCTTCTGCTTCTATGAGTCCTTCCTTACACTTTCTATCCTTTACCCTGCGCATCCTAGCATGAAATGTTTCCTTGATAGCAACAATTTTCTTGAATTAATCTCTCATCTTTCCCATTCTGTTTTCTTTGCATTTTTCATTTAAGAAAACCTTCTTATTTCTCTTTGCTCTTCTCTGGAACTCTGCATTCAGTTGGCTATATATTTCCCTCTTTCCCTTGCCTTTCACTTCTGTTCTTTCCTCAGCTACTTTTAAAGCCTCCTCAGACAACCTCTTTGCTTTATTTCATTTCTTTTTGGGGGGATAGTTTTGGTCACTGACTCCTGTACAATGTTGCAAATCTCTGTTCTTAGTTCTTTAGGCCTCTGTCTACTGAATCTAACCACTTTAATCCATCTGTCCCCTTCACTGTATAATCATAAGGGATTTTATTTAGGTCATTCCTGAATGGCCTAGTGGTTTTTCTTACGTTCTTCATTTTAAGCCTGAATTTTGCAATAAGAAGGTCATGATTTGAGTCACGTTCAGCTCCAGGTCTTGTTTTTACTGACTGTATAGAGTTCCTCCATGTTTGGCTGCAAAGAACATTATCCATTTGATTGCAGTATAGACAATCTGGTGATGTTCATGTGAATGGTCGTTTCTTGGATTGTTGCAAAAGGGTGTTTGCTATGACTAGTCTGCTTTCTTGACAAAACTCTGTTAGCTTTTGTCCTGATTCATTTGGTCCTCCAAGGCCAAACTTAATTTTTATTCCTGATATCTCTTGATTTCTTATTTTTGCTTTCTAATCTCCTATGATGAAAAGGATATATTTCTTTTTGAGGGGGCGTGTTAGTTCTAGAAAGTGTTGTATGTATTCATAGAACTAGTCAGCTTCAGTTTATTCAGCATCAGTGGTTAGGGCAGAGACTTGGATTACTGTGACATTGAATGGTTTGCCTTGGAAATGGAATGAAATCATTCTGTCGTTTTTGAGACTTTACCCAAGTACTACATTTCAAACTCTCTCATTGACTATGAGGGCTATTTTATTTCTTCTAATTGATTCTTGCCCACAGTAGTAGATATAATAGCTATCTGAATTAAATTTACCCATTCTGGTCCACTTTAATTCACTAAGATATCAATGTTCACTCTTGATACCTCCTGCTTGAGCACATCTAATTTACCTTGATTTATGGCTTCCCAAATGGTGCTGGTGGTAAAGAATCTTCCTGCCAATGCAGGAGACATGAGAGATGCAGATTTGATCCTTGGTTGGGAAAATACCCTGGAGTAGCAAGTGGCAATCCACTCCAGTATTCTTGCCTAGAAAAGTCCATGGACAGAGGAGCTTAGCCAGATACATTCCATGGGTCTCCAAAGAATCGGACACAACTGAGTAACTGAAAGAACACACAGTAGACCTAACTCTCCAGGTTCCTATGCAATATTATTCTTTACAGTATAGGGCTGTCATCGGAAGAACTGATGCTGAAGCTGAAGCTCTAATACTTTGGTCACATTGTGAAAACTGTTGACTGCTTACTTATTGAAAAGGAGCCTAATCTTGGGAAATAATGAGTGCAGGAGGAGAAGGGGATGACAGAGGATGAGATGTTTGGGTGGCATCATCAACTCAGTGCATGCGAGTTTGACCAAACTCCAGGAGATAGTGAAGGAGAGGGAAGCCTGGTGTTCTGCAATCCATGGGGTCACAAAGAGTCAGACACAACTTAGCTACCAAACAACAATGAAAGCGTTATTAATTCTTTACAACCTCAAACTTTGAGCACCAGAGACATCTACAGTTTAGTGTTGTTTCCAGTTTGGCCCAGCCACTTCATTATTTCTGGAGCTATTAGTAATTGCCCTCTTCTCTTCCCCAGGAGTATATTAGACACCTTCCAACCTGGGGTGGGGGCTCACCTTCTGATGTCATATCCTTTGTCTTTTCATACTGTTTATGGGAATCTACCAGGAAGAATACTGGTATGGGTTGCCATTTCCTCTTCCATTGGATCATATTTTGTCAGAACTCTTCACTATGAGCCATCCATCTTCAGTGGCCCTGCAGGGCATGGCTCATAGCTTTGCTGAATTATGCAAGCCCATTTGCCACAAGGTTGTGATCCATGAAGGGGAAAACTGATATAATTTTGTAAATCAACTATACTGCAAAAAATTTTTAAAATACTAGAAAAGTGGAGAGTAACAGCATTAAATGTCACTGCCAGCTTTTTATGTCCACAGTTGGGAAGAAATCAAAACATATATGGAATCTAGAAAGATGGTATTGATGATCCTATTTGCAGGGAAGCAAAGCTGAAACTCCAATACTTTGGCCACCTCATGCGAAGAGTTGACTCATTGGAAAAGACTGATGCTGGAGGGATTGGGGGCAGGAGGAGAAGGGGACAACAGAGGATGAGATGGCTGGATGGCATCACTGACTCAATGAACATGAATCTGAGTGAACTCCGGGAGTTGGTGATGGACAGGAAGGCCTGGCGTGCTGCGATTCATGGGGTCGCAAAGAGGACACGACTGAGCCACTGAACTGAACTGAACTAAAAGGAGAAACAGACATAAAGAACAGACTTTTGATCACAGTGGAAGACAGAGGGAGTGGGAAGACTTGAGAGAATGATATTAAAAAATATACATTACCATATGTAAAATTGATAGCCTGTGGGAATTTGCTGTGTGATTTAAGGAACCCAAAGCTAGAGCTCTGTGACAACCTAGAGGGGTGAGATTGGGGAGGGAGGTGGGAGAGAGGTTTAAGAGGGAGATGACAGGTGTATTCCTATTGCTAACTCATGTTAATTTATGACAGGAACCATCACTATCTTGCAAAGTAACTATCCTCTAATTATAAGTAAAATAAAACATTAAGAAAAAAATGAGACAGAGAGGTTGATACTACCTTTGAAATGCTTAAATATATTAAGACTCAGGAGTCAAACACCAAAGGTCAATGGAATGTCTGGATTGAAAGGTAGAAAAATAATTGTGCTCAGACTAGAACCAAAGTATTACAACAATTAAGCACTCCTAGTATTTAGTGAGATGATGCCCTTGCTACTTAAATCCCTCTGGGATACTCACACAGAGAGAGATGAAGATGGATAGAGCTTATTTTGCAAAACTAATGTAACAATGATGTCCAAAGTTTAGTAAGATTGTAGCTGCATATAATAATTAATTATAGACGAATCTCAGATGGTAGCACATATATTCTCTTAGTTTCCTCAGATCTCCTCTAAATTTCACGGGTTTTGCCAATGCTGTTCTCCCTGGAATTCTCTTTCTTTTACTCCATGACTAACTCCTTAAAACTCCTCATGCCTCATTGTTTCTCATTAAGTGAGACCTTCCCCAATTCTGCCAACCAAGATTATTTGTTTCCTTTCTTATGAATATTACAATTGAAATTAGATAATGGGATTTTTGTTAATATCATCCCCTGTCTTAGTTAAATTTAAATCATGTGGGTTTTGCTTATAGCTTAGTCTCAGGTACCTAAGCCAGTGTCTAGAATATAATTGGTGTCATAATATCAAATCAATTTTGAATAAATCAATCACTTAATGTGAAACTAAGTAGAAAACATGAACAAACCATACATACTCAAAATATGAATTGGTCACAAAATTATGTGTCCTTTCTCTAGTTCAGTTCAGCTCAGTTCAGTTACTCAGTCGTGTCCGACTCTTTGCGACCCCATGAATTGCAGCACGCCAGGCCTCCCTGTCCATCACCAACTCCCGGAGTTCACTCAAACTCATGTCCATCGAGTCGGTGATGCCATCCAGCCATCTCATCCTCTGTCATCCCCTTCTCCTCCTGCCTCCAATCTCTCCCAGCAGACCACCACTATTATGGCAAGTATATTAATAGATGAATTAATTAAATTACAGATGATAAATGAGAATGGAAGGAGAGAGGAGAAATTAATATGGAAGGAAAAGGAAACAGAAAATAAATAATTTAGCAAATTTTTATAAATAGATGGCAGTTGATTCAGTAGCAATTTATAAATGTGTAAGAAAAAAACAATGCATGTTGCATTTAGAGCCACATACTTTTAAAGTCACTATTAATGGAAAGATTGTAAAATGTTCCTTAGTCTGTATAAAACTTTTCAATACTATGCAAATTTTTGTGTCCCTTCTGAATCTTGAATAAATTATGAAGAAAAACAGGAAATGGAAGTTTGCTAATGTTACAAAATAATATTATTTTACATTTCAATATCTTAGAGGAAGAGCTTGGCAAATGAATTAAGTTGATTTAACTCTGACTTACTCACTTCTGTCATTCAATATCTCCTCACTTCAAAGCAATTATTTGACTTTAATGTTGGTAGATAAACAAACCAAAAAGTTTTGTAGATTCAGCATAGTGGTCTTTTGCTTGAACCACTGATCTCTGTTATTTACTACACTGATATTTAGGGCTATGAATTATAATGCACCAGGGTTAAGCATGAAATTCTACACAAGATTCTAAGAGGTGAAGACTTTGAAGGATTTTCCAAAACATGCTTTTATTTATTATTATATTTTTAATGTTGGATTTTCTAATATGGGCTGTTAAAAGAAGGAATGCTTCTCAAGAGATATACCAAGTGAATCAACCCACAAATCTGTGTTGCATTACAAAAGTTATTTCTTTCTCCTTATTTTGCTTTCTATGACCTTTTTAATCCAAGCTGAGAAAATAGGCCCTAATTTAGATGTTTTATTTTCATGGTATCAGGTAAAAGAAAAGAAAATGGAAGACCACACATTTTATAAAATTTTGGTGGCATGTATCAGCTTCTCTCTCACTCCATTAGTGAACAATTTGTACTTCCAAATAAAGTCAAAGGCAAAGGCATGTGTATTCCCTTTATAGATTAGGTCATCAAATAAATTGGGAAAATAATCCACATCAACCATAGAAATATACAAGACTGCATGGATTGTTTCCATACTTTGGTTATTATGGATAATAAATCTATGTAAATTTGTAAGTTATTTTACTCTTTTGTTGCATATTTACATATCTTTAGGATAATAGTAGTGTTAGCTGCTCAGTTGTGTCTGACTCTTTGTGACCTCATGGACTATAGCCCACTAGGCTCCTCTGTCCATGGAATTCTCCAGGCAAGAATACTGGAGAGGATTGCCATTTCCTTCTCCAGGGGATCTTCCCAACTCAGCAATCAAACCAGGGTCTCCTGCAATGCAGGCAGATTCTTCAACATCTGAGCCACCAGCAAAGCCAAAGCTGGAATAATTTCAACAACATGATATTGTAGATTTGAAATATAACCTCAAAAATGCAGCATATATGTGTGAGTCCATAGTGATACAAATTTTGAAAAAGCAAAAGAGAGAGGGGAGAAAAATCTTCCTTATAGAAGAATTTGAAATAATATGTATAAATACTCCCTATGGGAAAGGAGTTTAGTTCTTGCATTACTCCACGAGACTGAAAAAATTTAGTTACTTGCTTCCAAAAGATATACATTAAAGAAAGAGGAAAACAGCAAGTTTGCAGTGGAGAAATCTGGCAATACTTTCTTGTCCAATCAATGATGACTAATGTCACCGGTGATGTCATGAGAATATCATGTAACCTTTGGCATGATATGACCAGAAAATCACTTCACTTCTGCTGTATTCTTTCAAAAATTTCATCATAGAACTATTACTAGAAAAAGGTAAGACAGACTCAATTTGAAGGTCTACAGGATATCTGGACAGTACCTTCAATTTATTTCAAAGTCTGAAACAGAAAGAAGACATTAATACCAAAAATTTTAAAAAGTAAAAACTGTTTGAAATTCAATGCAACTCTGGAGTTTAGGCATCAACAATGCAGCAATGTCTTTTTTTAAGTTTTGCCACATAGAACATGACTATAATTTGGATTTGTCTGTTTTCGAGCGAAGTACTACAAGTTTTGCTCATGTATTTTGAAGCTCTATTATTAAGTGCATGGTACATTAGTTTATAATCTTTTATTGTATTTATAGTGTATTTTCCATTAACAGGAGATACATGGTCTTATGTTTTGATCCAATCTGACAATCTTTTCTTTTCACTTTCGCTCCTACATCATTTACATTTCATGTTGTTTTTGATATTTTGGCATTTAAAGTCTCACTTAAGTATTTGTTTTACATGTTTTCCATGTATTTTTTATCGTGCTTTCTTCTTTGTCTATCTTCTTTTGAATATTTTCACTTTTTGAATTTATTTTGTTGTTACATTAGCCACAAATTAAAAAAAAAAAATTTATGCTGCATATGATACAGCATGCTTGGGGCTGGTGCACGGGGATGACCCAGAGAGATGTTAGGGGGAGGGAGGTAGAAGGGGGGTTCATGTTTGGGAACGCATGTACACCCGTGGTGGATTCATGTCAATGTATGGCAAAACCAATGCAGTATTGTAATTAAAATAAAGTAAAAATAAAATTAAAAAAAAATTAAAAAAAATTTATGAGGCATATACCACACTATGTATTTTTGTTTTTAAAAGGCTCTAAAACAAATAATTCATAAAATGTCATATATTAACCCTGTATTTGCTATTTGTGGTCCTCTACTTCCTTTCTTTTTAAGATTTATATTTTACTCCACTATATTCTTTCTTCTTGCAGAATGTTATTTTATATATCTGCAATGCAAGTCTGTTGCTGGTGAAACTGCTCCCACATTTGGATGTCAGAAAAATTATTTATTTTCACATTTTTTATGAAACTTATTTCCATTAGGTTTACAATTCTTGGTCACATTTTTTCCCACTCAATATTTTAAGGTATTCCTCTACTCCCTTTGTTTCCAACAGGGTACCTGCTTTCATCACTATCTGCTTCTCTGTATCTTTTTCCTTTGGCTCCTTTTAAGATTTTCCTTTCATATATTTTTTTCAGTAATTTGACTCTGTCATGCCTTGATATAATTTTCTTCTTATTCATTGCATTTGGGGTTTGTTGAAATTATTGGATTATTTGTGTTAATAAATTGGAGTACATTCAGAAAAAGTATTGACCTTTGGCCATTGTTCATACTATTTTTTTTTTTCTACCTATACCACCCCTATTTTGGTAACTCCAAATACCCAATATTAGGCTGCTTGACATTTTCCCACAGCTCAGTGATATCTTGTTTGTATTTAAAAATACTCTATTGTCGGGCTTCCTAGGTGGTCTAATAGTAAAGGTTCTGCCTGTCACTACAGGAGACATAGGTTCAATCCCTGATCCGGGAGGATCTCACATGCTGCAGAGCAGCTGAACTCATGTGTCACAACTATTGAGCCTGTGCTCTAGAGGCCAGGAGCCACAGCTACGGAAGCCCACCTGCCCTAGAGTCTGTGCTCCTCAACAAGAGAAGACACTGCAATGAGAAGCCCCTGCAGAGCAACTAGAGAGTAGCCCCCATTCTCTGCAGCTAGAGAAAAGCCCACGCAACAATGAACACCTACCACAAAGCAAAAATAAACAAATAAATAAACAGAATTTTTAAAAATACCCTCTTCTCTGTGCCTTCCAATTAGGATACTTTATATTTTGTTGTCTCATTTTCATTAGTCCTTTTTTCTCTATTGTGTGATCTGGGAACTTTTATTAGAGGCTAGACATTATGATTATTTTCTTGCTTGGTGCTAGTCATTTTTATATCACTTGGTGAGCAAAATGCTTGCATAGGCAAAAAAGGTAGAATCTTTTAAAATAATGGTTAGATTATGGTCTATGCACAAGAAGAGCAGTGAAGACATTATGTAAGGCTTAACAGGAAAATTACCAAGAGACATTGTAATAACAAATGTAGGAATTTAATCTACATTTTATATTTTCTTAGTTAAATACATACCTGTCAGGAAGCATTTAACAGGAGGCTAAGCAACTTCTCAGGGTGACAAGTACCCTCTTCCTTCTTGTGAACCATATGGTAAAAGTGATTGTTTACAACTCTCTCTCTCTTTAATATGGATTGCTTATGTTTTGTAAGTCTGGAATTTTAATCTTTATCTTTGCTGAGAATAACTACCTTGTAAGACAGTATGTAGGCCCACACCATGTTGATTAAAACACCTTTGCTCCATCAGAGCTCTGGTCCCGTGTCTTTCTTTCTCTTTCTTTCTCTCTCTCTCTCAGGCTACTTCTTTGGAGTGCAGAGGCCCTCTGAGTTCACTTTTCTGCCCGGGCTTCTAAGACCCTCTTGAGAAGGCACTCTGTGCCTTCACCCCATCGAGAGGGCACCTGAGGCCTCTGTGAACAGACCAAGCCCTGTGCCAGGGGCTTTATTGGCTTTCTGTGTAAACCAAGGAGTAGCAGCCTCATTTTCCTTTACTTTCTTATTGTCAACTCTGGACCAACAGGTTCCGGTCCATTAAAGGACCTCAACACATACCAAGATCATTATGTGATGTTATAATAAGAGGAGAAAGAGTGAAACATAAATTTAGAAAAGTGGCACAGAGCCTGTGCTTAAGAAAAACTTGTATAGTGCTGTGCCTGTTAGATCTCATTAGGCTTGTCCAACTGTTTGTGAACCTGTAGACTACAGCCCACAGAGCAACTCTATCTATAGGATTCTCTAGTCAAGAATACTGGAGTGTGTTGCCATGCCCTCCATCAGAGGATCTTCCAGACCCAAAGATTGAAATGTGTCTCTTACATCCCCTGCATTGGTGGGCAGGTTTGTTGTTGTTGTTGTTGTTTTTACTGACAAGGCTACCTGGAAAACCCCAAGGTGTCCCACAAATATCCATATCTACCCAGTACTTTTGACTGTGAATTCATCTGGAAATAGGCATGTTATTTTATTCCATAATATCATATAGAAAAATTTGAATGAAACTTTTGCCCAACCCAAAACAAAATTAGTTGTACTAAGATAATGTCATACTGGATTCAGTTCAGTTCAGTTCAGTCGCTCAGTTGTGTCCTACTCTTTGCAACCCCATGGATCGCAGCACACCGGGTCTCCCTGTCCTTCACCAACTCCCGGAGTTCACACAGACTCACATCCATCGAGTCAGTGATGCCATCCAGCCATCTCATCCTCTGTCGTCCCCTTCTCCTCCTGCCCTCAATCCCTTCCAGCATCAGAGTCTTTTCCAATGAGTCAGTTCTTCACATGAGGTGGCCAAAGTACTGGAGTTTCAGCTTCAGCATCATCCCTCCAAAGAAATCCCAGGGGTGATCTCCTTCAGAATGGACTGGTTGGATCTCCTTGCAGTCCAAGGGACTCTCAAGAGTCCTCTCCAACACCACAGTGCAAAAGCACCAATTCTTCAGTGCTCAGCTTTATTCACAGTCCAACTCTCACATCCATATGTGACCACTGGAAAAACCATAGCCTTGACGAGGTGGACCTTAGTCGGCAAAGTAATGTCTCTGCTTTTCAATATGCTATCTGGGTTGGTCATAACTTTTCTTCCAAAGAGTAAGCATCTTTTAATTTCATGGCTGCAATCACCATCTGCAGTGATTTTGGAGCCCCCCAAAATAAAGTCTGACACTGTTTCCACTGTTTCCCCATCTATTTCCCATGGAGTGATGGGACCGGATGCCATGATCTTCATTTTCTGAATGTTGAGCTTTAAGCCAACTTTTTCACTCTCCTCTTTCACTTTCAGCAAGAGGCTTTTTAGTTCCTCTTCACTTTCTGCCATAAGGGGTCATCTGCATATCTGAGGTTATTGATATTTCTCCCGGCAATCTTGATTCCAGCCTGTGCTTCTTCCAGCCCAGCATTTCTCATGATGTACTCTGCATATAAGTTAAATTATGTCTGTTAGAAAGCTGTTAATCAGATAAGAGAGACACCTCAAGGCTAAAGGAGTTTCACAAGGCCCTTCTCTCACAATATGCATTTCTGAGATAGGATGGCATGAGGTATGTCATCCCCCAGCCATAAAACAATTAATATGAATATGATTTTGTTGAGCTATTATTAGCCCAAGATTTGAGAAAAGGAAAAAAAAAAAAGAGTTAGTCTTAGATGGAACCATTTTGAAGAAAGGCAAATTCGAAAGCAAATCCATAGTTTCATTAACAGAGCTTAAGAAAAGCATTTCCATAGAGAAACCTCCTTTTAAGGAAAAAAAATCTGACACTTGTAGTTTGTTTCCTCCTGCTGCTTAAGGGAGAGATAAAAAAATGTCTGACGTTGTACCCTATTTGCTCCATTTGGAGACCCCTGGCCTCCCTGCCTGTTACCCTCTCACTGCCATTGTGGTGGTGTCATGTGCATATTTGAGGTTATTAACATTTCTGTCAGCAATCTTGATTCCAGCTTGTGATTCACCCAGCCCTTCATTTTGCATGATGTTCTGTGCATAAGGCTTCTCAGGTAGCTCAGCTGGTAAAGATCCACCAGCAATGCAGGAGATCCCAGTTTTTTTCCTGGGTTGGGGAGATCCCCTGGAGAAGGGAACAGCTACCCACTCCAGTATTCTGGCCTGGAGAATTCCATGGACTGTATAGTCTATGGGGTCAAAGAATTGGACATGACTGAGTATAGATGTTAAATAAGCAAGGTGACAATATACAGCCTTGATTTACTCCTTTTCTAATTTTGAACCCGTCAGTTGTTCCATGTCCAGTTCTAACTGTTACTTATTTACCTGCATACTGGTTTCACAGGAGTCAAGGTGATCTGATATTTTTATGCTTTTAGAACTTTTCACAGTTTGTTGTGAGTCACACAGTCAAAAGCTTTAGCATAGTCAAAAAAGCAGAGGTAGATGTTTTCTTGAAATTCCCTTGCTTTTCCTATGATTCAATGAATGTGGACAATTTAATCTCTTATTCTTCAGCCTTTTCTACATCCAGCTTTACATCTGGAGGTTCTTGGTTCATGTACTGCTGAAGCCTAGCTTGAAGGATTTTGAGCATTACCTTTCAACTATGTGAGATGAGTGCAATTGTGCAGTAGTTTCAACATTCTTTGGCATTGTGCTTCTGTGGGATTGGTATGAAACTAACCTTTTCGGTCCTGTGGCCACTGCTGAGTTTTCCAAATTTGCTGGTATATTGAGTGCAGTACTATAACATCATCATCTTTTAGGATCTGAATTAACTCTGTTGGAATTCCATCACCTTCACTAGCTTTGTTTGTAGTGATACTTCCTAAGGCCCAGGATGTCTGGCTCTAGGTTAGTGATCACATCATCATGGTCATCCAGGTCATTAAGACCTATTTTTATAGTTCTTCTGTGTATTCTTGCCACCCTTCTTAATCTCCTCAATTTCCATTAGGTCTATACTGTTTCTGTCCTTTAGTGTGCTTATCTTTGCATGAAACACTCTCTTGGTATCTCTAATTTTCTTGACGAGCTCTTTAGTCTTTCCCATTCTATTGTTTTTCTCTATTTGCATTGTTCACTTAGGAAGGCTTTCTTATCTGTCCTTGCTCTTCTCTGGAACTCTGCCTTCAGATGGGTGTATCTTTCCTTTTCTCCTTTGCCTTTTGCTTTTTCTCAGCTTTTTGTAAGGCCTCCTCAGGCAAACATTTTGCCATTTTGCATTTGGGGATAGTTTGGTCACTGCCTCTTGTACAATGTTGTGAACCTCCATTCATAGTTCTTTAGGCACTCCATTATATCTAATCCCTTGAATCTATTTGTCACTTCCATTGTATAATTGAAAGGAATTTGATTTAGTTCTTGAACTGTGGTGTTGGAGAAGACTCTTGAGAGTCCCTTGCACTGCAAGGAGATCTGACCAGTCCATTCTGAAGGAGATCAACCTTAGGATTTCTTTGGAAGGAATGATGCTGAAGCTGAAACTCCAGTACTTTGGCCACCTCATGCGAAGAGTTGACTCATTGGAAAAGACTCTGATGCTGGGAGGGATTGAGGGCAGGAGGAGAAGGGGACGACAGAGGATGAGATGGCTGGATGGCATCACGGACTAGATGGACGTGACTCTGAGTGAACTCCGGGAGTTGGTGATGGACAGGGAGCCCTGGCGTGCTGCGATTCATGGTGTCGCAAAGAGTCGGACACAACTGAGCGACTGAACTGAACTGAACTGAACTGAATGGCCTAGTGGTTTTTCCTACTTTCTTCAATTTAAGTCTGAATTCTGCAATAAGTAGTTTATGATCTGAGCCACTGTCAGGTCCCAGTCTTGATTTGGTTGACTGTATAGAACTTCATCTTTTCCCACAAAGAACGTAATCAATCTCATTTTAGTATTGATCATCTAGTGATAGCCGTGTGTAAGTTGTCTCTTGTCTTGTTGGAAGAGAGTGATTACCATTGTCCTTATAAAGAGGGGGAAATTTGGACAAATAAATACACACATATAGAGAACATTATATTATAATATAAGCAGAAACTGAAGTTATATCACAAGAAGCTAACAAATTTAAGGATTTTCAGCAACCATCAGATGCAAGGAAGTAGTTATGGAATAGGTTCTCCCTCAGAGTCCCCATAACAAGAACCAACACTGAAAACACTTTACTTTTGGACTCACTGACTTCAGAACTGTAAAAGAATGAATGAACATCTGTTGTTTGAGGTCACCCAATTTGTGTTAATTTGTTGTAGTAATTCAGGAAGCCAATACATTTGCTGAGAAGCACTAGGAGTGTAATATGTCATGATAATTGTATTATTATTTCCCACCAGATAAAGATGTATTTTAAATGACGCAGGATACAGCATGCTTGGGGCTGGTGCATGGGGATGACCCACAGAGATGTTATGGGGAGGGAGGTGGGAGGGGGGTTCATGTTTGGGAACACATGTAAGAATTAAAGATTTTAAAATTAAAAAAAAAAAATAAAAAAAAAATAAATAAAGCAAAAAAAAATAAATAAATAAATAAAAAAAAAAAAATAAACATAGAGTAAGCAGAGATTTGGCACTAATCAGGATTGGAGTTTCAAGTTTAGTTCAAAAAAGTGGCAAATTAATTGTTGATAAATGCAAACTTGTGAATATTCTGATTGACAATTAAATTAATTGTGCAAAGTAGATTTGGACATATATAAATTGAGAAAGAGACAAAGGTTATAGGATGATTACATTTTAGGTGGGGTTTTAAATATTGAAACTGGATTATTATCAAAAGTGTGATAGGCATATAGATGGTAAAATGATTTAAATTGATTATGGAATTTGATGCTTTCAAACTGTGGTGCTGGAGAAGACTTTTGAGAGTGCCTTGGACAGCAAAGAGATCAAACCTTTCAATCCTAAAGGAAATCAACCCTGAATATTCATTGGAAAGAATGATGCTGGAGCTGAAGTTTCAATACTTTGGCCACCTGATGTGTAGAGTTGACTCATTGGAAAAGACCCTAATGCTAGGAAAAATTGAGGACAAGAGGAGAAGGGGACTATAGAGGTTGAGATGGCTGGATGGCATCACTAACTCAATGGCATTTGTTAGAGAAACTTCAGGGTGATGGTGAAAGACAGAGAAGCCTGGCATGCTGCAACTCATGGGGCTGCAAAAAGTCAGACACGATTTAGTGACTGAAAAATAACATGAAATTTGATTACATTTATTGTTTTTGCCTCTCCTGATCTACCCTCTGTCCTTCATGTTGATCTCTTTCCCAGGAGACTCACCTCCATGAATAACATTTATGCTCTTCCTTACCTTCTGGGTACAAAGTAAGTCTAGATAACTCAAACTAAAACTCACACTGAAGACGATTAGGAAATGTAGTCTATGAACTCCGTTCTCTGTGACCCCTTTCCATTACAGTCTTTGTTCCTCAACCCAAGGACACTGATGTTTCTAGGAATCTTATCTACATAACACCTTCTTCTTCTTAGAATATCCCTTGAGATCTATGGATCTATCCATCTATCTATAATTTTATTTTTTATAAAGTATTGTTTCTTATTATAATTGAGGCTCTGCTACTTCCTTCCCATACTTTTTAATAACTGTCATTTTACAAATAAATCTCCTATTAATTATGTTAATTTTAATGAGATTTCTATTTATTAGGACCCTGAATGATACAGAGTATATTTTTATTGCTAAGGACAAAGTCTTAGAAGCAAATAAAAAAAGTAGGATGAAGATTAGTGGTAGACAGAAGTTCTAGGAGATAAGTAGACAGTATGTTAAGGAGGAAACTGTGGAGCTACTGAATCACCCAGAAATATAGGCTTCCCTGGTGGCTCAATTGGTAAAGAATCCACCTACACTGTGGGAGATCTTGGTTCAAGCTCTGGGTTGGGAAGATCCCCTGGAGGAGGGCATGGCAATCCCCTCTGATATTCTTGCCTGGAAAATCCCCATGGAAAGAGGAGCCTGGTGGGCTGCAGTCCATAGTATCTCAAAGAGTTGGACACAGCTAAGCCACTAAGCACAAGACATATATCAATGAGAAATATTAAGAAATCACGGAATGAAATGGATGCTGAATATGTGTGTAGCGAGTAAACACAGTCAATGAAAAAACGCATCTAAGGAAGAAAAAAAAAGTCTGGAACTAGCAATAAGAATGAAGCAAGGCATTTGGCCACTCCAGTACTCTTGTCTGGAAAATCCCATGGACGGAGGAGTCTGGTAGGCTGCAGTCCATGGGGTCGCGAAGAGTCGGACACCACTGAGCGACTTCACTTTCACTTTTCACTTTCATGCACTGGAGAAGGAAATGGCAACCCACTCCAGTGTTCTTGCCTGAAGAATCCCAGGGACGGGAGAGCCCGGTGGGCTGCCATCTCTGGGGTAGCACAGAGTCGGACACGACTGAAGCGACTTAGCAGCAGCAGCAGCAGAAAAGATCAGTGTGAAGGAAAGGAACCATGCTTTTGAAGGTTTCTGAGTAACATCTTTCCTTGAAGAAAGCAGATTCAGAAAGGATGATAACATTCAAGGGGTATTTTAGAGCTCAATGGAAATATTTCGAACACTGAAGTGGTGAGGTGTTGTCATCCCAGAATGTATGAATCTTTATCTTATGCTGCTTAGCATTTTTATAAAAAGTATGCTAAATGTCTAGTATAGTACCTGACACACAAACAAGAGATAAGTAACTGCTTAACTGTGAATAAATTTCCAGAAAGTTAACCGATAAGCACACAAAGAAATGTCTAGGAATAATCTTAATAGGAGATATAATTGAACCATCAGAAGAACAAATCACAATTATCTGTAGCAGTAATGAATAAACTTTAAATAAATGGTAAAATATACTACTTTTAGGTGGAAAGATTGGATATACCTGGAAGAACTTATATGTTTAATGCAGTTCCAATCAAAAAACTAGTATAATTCTTTTAAAATTGAAGAAGTTTTTTGTGTTTATCTTTGCAGGAAAAGCATAAAGGAAACAAGAGCAATGATAACAATATTTACAACAAAAGAAAAACAAGTCATACTTTGAATAATGATTCTCAGATTCATATAAATGAAAAAATTCAGTGATACAGTATTTGGTAGTGTGATAAAAAAGAGTTAGTGAAAGAATATAAAAACAAAGCAAGCTATTACAGATTTATGTAGCAAAGATGATTATTTCAATATAAGAACATAACATTGATCATGGTTTATGGCTTTTTAAATCTGTGATTCATTGTGAATATTTTTAATAAATACTTTATAAAAGATGACATATATAATGATCAGAATAACCACACATGAGACATTATAAAGCCTGACATTTATAAGGTTCAAAAAGATTATTTCTTGAAAGATAGTGGTAACCCATCTTTTAGGCAAGACCAGATTTATTTTAAGGGCAAATTTTTTCTATACACCTCATGAATAACTTATTACTTGAATAAATATATTTGCTATTAACAAATGTTTATGTATTAGAATGCATAATGTCAATGAGCTTAATACTTAATAGCTTTATTAAAATTATTTGTGTCTTGTAATGTTTCCTAAATATATTTTCAGGACTCGTTCTAGTACAAGTTTGTAGTAAGAACCAAGTCTTGGATAGAAAATTCTAAAAACTGAGTGTTGTTAATGAGGCACTATGTGAAGATCATTGATTAATAAAATTCAGTATTTTCTGGAATATTTATTTCTAATCCAGAATATCTTCACACTATTTTCACACATTGCATTTCAGGTTCAGCATAATACTGTGTTTTCATCACCTGGAAACATTTCTGCATATATCTATCTTCCTTACAGTTCTGTGGGATAGGAAGAGAAGCTTTGCTTCAAGAGCAGACTTGCAGCCCAGTCGAAGAGATCTCTTCCAAAGTCTTATTCTAGGGTCCAGACTGCAGGAGCAGGAATGTTCTTTTCTTGACAGAGTTAGAAGCTCCCACAGAGATGAACTTTTAATGAGATCTTGGGATCAACTCACTGTCACTTCTGCTGAAGCTGGTCACTTGGAAAAGCCCCAAGTCAGTGAGCTGGGGAGATATTTTTTTTCTCCAGAGGTGAGGTAAGAAAAAATGAAAATTTGATTTAAAATACATAATCTTCCACAGTTATCTCATCAAATATAGTTACTTGGGTTTAATTGAGTAATCAAGGTGAAACCAACCTGTCTCCTGAATAAGAAGTTTTTCAAAATCAAATTACATTAACACAGATAAGGTGTGCTTAAATAATGAAATTTGTTCAAGTAGTATCAATGAATAATCTTACTGTTTTAAAGTAACTTATATCAGTAAATATACCTTATATATTGTTAGAAATAGAATACATTAAAACTATTTGGGGGAAATAATTTAGGGAAACAAATTAGAAAGGTCTCAAGGTATATTTGAGAAATCCAAGGACTAATTGTACTTAACTATGAAAGGGCTTTTATATATGACATTACCAGCAGACCTTGCGTTTCCAAGTGGCTGAAAGGGTAAAAAATCCACTTGCAGTGCAGGAGATACAGGAGATGCAGGAGATGTAGGAGACACAGGAGACTTGGACTTGTTCCCTGGGTAGGAAGATACCCTGGAGGAGGATACGGCAATCCACTCCAATATATATTGCCTAGACCTTCCTCTGGATAGAGGAGCCTGGCATACCACAGTCCATTGGGGCACAAAGAGTCGGACACAATTGAAGCAACTGAGCATGCATGCATGCTCTGGCAGACCATATAACAACTATATGAGCATTTTTCACAATTATTCCCACTTATTAAATATCTGAAGAAAAGTTACAATTGTATTATTTTATTTGTTGCTGTTATCTGGAGACAAAAATCTGATTGTATACTTCCAACTTTATTTTCTGCATAGTGTGTTCAACCAGAAAGGCACCAGCTCACTATTCATGGCAGATGAGAGAGCCAGAGCCTGTGGCTATAGCCTCTCTCAGCTCTGACAGATCTGAAGATGGAAGGCTATTGACAGAAAAATCAATCCCACTAGCTTCTTCATTTGTGTGAACATTGATAAACATTTGAGCTATAATAGGTTCATCATGCAGATGGGATAACAATCAAGGATTAGAATGTGGCCCCCTCTCTTGTAAAACATCTATTAAATTTCCATTAAACATTTCCTGTGGCACTCTCTAATTCAGCAACGTCTTCTCCCTAATACTCTTTCCTTATGCTGTTTGAATGGTAGTACAAATGTTAAAAGCAGATAAGCTCTGTCAACTATAAATCAAAACAATTACAATTTGAGAATTAAAGACATTACTTCCCTCCAAAAAGAAAAATCAAATACATAGGTGATTTACAGACACAAAGGATTGGAAAATAGATGATGAGAGTTGTGTTCCTTTTTCCATATTCTTAGCTCTTTACAAGTTGTCTAAATGCATATATCTTCAGCAAAATTGTATAAAGAATGTCATTGGATTACCATAAGAAAACAATAAAACTAAGTTTTTAAAATATGGAAGTTGTTTTCTTTATCATAGAGAGGATCTTAGAAACCCAATAAATAAAGTGACTACAAAATTGTTTTGATATTTGTCTCTATTTTAAGGCTTTAGACTATTGAGATTTTGTAAATGAATAATGCACCATTTTTATTGGGCTTTCCTAGTGGCTCAGACAGTAAAGAATCCACCTGCCATGCAGGAGACCTAGGTTTGATCCTTCAATTGGGAATTACTATATTTTAAAACCTAAAAGAAACCTGACCATAAATATATAATATTACAAAACAAATTTAAGCAATGTTAAAGTATTAAGTTAATTTTCAAAATTAACAATCAAAAATATACATAATTACTCAGGAACTTGAAAAACATTAATCTAAAGACATATTCAATTAGAAATTAATTACAACTACATCACATACAGAGCTTCCCAGGTGGCACTAGTGGTTAAGAACCCACCTCTCAGTGCAGTAGATGCAAGGTTCTATCCTTGGGTCAGAAAAATACCCTGGAGGAAGGCATGGCAATCCACTCCAGTAATCTTGCTTGGAGAATCCCATGGACAGAGGAGACTGATGGACCACATACAGTTCATGGTATTGCAAACAGTCAGACACAATTGAACCAACAGCACAGCACACATCACATACTGTTTATAATGTGTATATAAATACATATATTAGAAAAATAAAATAAAAGTGAGTAATATAGTAATCCTACCAAAAAGAAAATAGAAGAAGAACAAAACAAATAGATGGAAGTGTGAGCAGTTAAAAATGTACAAGTTTTTAAGATAATTCCTTAAAATACATACCAAAATAAAAAATTACACATATACACTAAAGTGAAGAAAGAGAGGCTTAATATTTATTTTATAAGATATATATTTATGTTTTTCCTTAAAATATTTTCTTTAAAAATATTTCTATAAATTATAAAAGTATCTCTTAACGGATTACATAATGGCTCTGTATACCTTGTTATAGGGATTTTATTCACTTAGTGCTATTCAAGGAACCATCAATCAATTAATGTATGAACTAAGCAATTAATTATCTACTATTCAGAGTGGACAGGCATTAAGAGTTGAAAAAAATATGTCGAGGGAAACTTGATTGAGATCAGGGAGTTGCAGAAACAAGACTGACAACATGGGTCTAAGAAGTTTTTTGGTGAGGATATCCACATTCACGTAGTGAAGATGGCTTAAATTTGCTGGAAATATTTTATCTTTACTGTTGAATCTTACATGTCTTTCTGTTTATTTAACCAGATTATTTTTTGGGTGTTAAGAAATCAATTCTAAAAATTGTATGAGAAGAAAGGTGAGGTGAAGTCTCTCAGTTGTGTCCGACTCTTCGCGACCCCGTGGACTGTAACCTACTAGGCTTCTCCATCCATGGGATTCTCCAGGCAAGAATACTGGAGTGGATTGCCATTTCCTTCTCCAGGGGATCTTCCCGATCCAGTGATCGAACCCGGGTCTCCCGCATTGGAGACAGACGCTTTAACCTAAACAGACCCAGCATATCCCCAACTATACTAAAGAAGAACAAAGTCAGAAGATAGACACCACCTAACTTCAAGATTTACTAAAAGCTACAATAATGAAGATAGTGTAGTATTGCTAAAATAATTGAAAAGTAGATGAGTAGATCAAAATAGGGACCCTAGAAATATCGACAAAATAATTTTAATCTTTTTTCCTACGATGTGCAACTTAAAATAAGACTTGGTCTCTAGTTGGTGAGAACTTTGTATTATTAGTTACATCCACTCTTGTGTTTAAAATGGAAAAAAAATAAACTATTTCGATGTAGTTATGTTTGTTTTGGATCTCTCAGACTTTATTGACTCTGTGTGATTTCTTCTGAATTTTCTGACTCAAGTCTGTAATGCCATGCCCTCCATCAGTACAAAAGATCATCCTTCTTAACTCTTTTTATTAACTATTTTGATTCAACAGAGGTTTAAAAAAAAAAAAACAAAAACGGTAACCATTATGAAATCTTACAGTGTGCTGGGTATCATTCCAAATACTTTGCATGTATTATTAATCAACTAGCTAGAAAAACTCCAATGGGATAAATGTTATTGTTTTTCTCCATTTTATTAAAAAAAAACTAAAGGGATATCTGCAACTTACTTGAGATTGAATGCATTTTCATTGACAAAGCTTGATTAATATTTATTGTACCAGTTTTGATACTCTTAAGTAATTTGTTATGGAGTGTTATGGAAGATGAGACAGTACTTACTGAGATTATGGGAGTCAAGGACAATACTGTATCACATATTAGAATAGTTCTCATATGTATACAAAAGCCCAAATACATAAATATATTCATATGGAAATGTTATATTTGGCATAACTGAAGATTTATGAAAGTGTGTTTATGTTTCATATTTTAAAAAAAAATCTACATCAGATAGTCTAATCTTATATAGAGTTTCTTCACTTCAGTTCACTCAATCGTGTCCCCATGGGCTGCAGCACACCAGGCTTCTCTGACCATCACCAGCTCCTGGAGCTTACTCAACTCATGTCCATAGAGTCAGTGATGCCTTCCAACCATCTCATCTTTCATTGTTCCCTTCTTCTCCTGCTTTCAATATTTCCCAGCACCAGCGTCTTTTCCAATGAGTCAGTTTTTCTCATCAGGTGGCCAAATTATTGGAGCTTCAGCTTCAGCATCAGTCCTTCCAATGAATATTCAGGACTGATTTCCTTTAGTATTGACTGGTTGGATCTCCTTGCAGTCCAAGGGACTCTCAAGAGTCTTCTCCAACACCACAGTTCAAAAGCATCAGTTCTTCAGGGCTCAGTTTTCTTTATAGTCCAACTCTCACCTCCATATATGACTACTGGAGAAACCATAGCTTTGACTAGACTGATTTCTTCAGAAAGTTCAAAATATT
This sequence comes from Budorcas taxicolor, assembly GCF_023091745.1. Classification (NCBI taxonomy): domain Eukaryota; kingdom Metazoa; phylum Chordata; class Mammalia; order Artiodactyla; family Bovidae; genus Budorcas; species Budorcas taxicolor. The sequence goes on from NC_068926.1 coordinate 38,499,454, forward strand.
TTCCAGTATCTGAAGCTCCGTTTATAAATGAGGCCAGTGTGGCCAATGTGGATATGAACTTGATTAAGGCACACACCATTTTTATATCCTGCAGCAATATACAAAGTTGATTATACACTTGGTTGCTTTATCATGCTATAGAAAGTGAAGTGGCTCAGTCGTGTCCGACTCTGCAACCCCGTGGACTATAGCCTACCACGGTCCTCCATCCATGGGATTTTCCAGGCAAGAGTACTGGAGTGGGTTGCCATTTCCGTCTCCAGAGGATCTTCCCGACCCAGGGATCAAACCCGGGCCTCCCACATTGTAGGCAGATGCTTTCCTGTCTGAGCCACCAGGGAAGTCTTATCATGCTATAGGTGCAACTATAGATAATTAGGAATAAAAGCTCATGCTTGTATGTTTTCTTGATGATAATATAACAAGTCTGAATGCATCAGAAGCCAGGCTTATGTTTTTTCTTAATATTTTACCCCTGTCTTCCCACATCACTCAGGTTTAAAATGCAACACTCTTGCATTGTCCTACAAGATTATCACAATTAAAATCCTCCAACACATATTAATACCAATTGAACATAACCTATCATCTTTCCTTTATCACTTCATTCAGCACCTTGGTATTCCTTTCTGTTTGTCCCTCACTATCTTGCCTGGAAAATCCCATGGACAGAGGAGCCTGGTAGGCTGCAGTCCATGGGGTCACTGAGGATCTGACACGACTGAGCGACTTCACTTTCACTTTTCACTTTCATGCATTGGAGGAGGAAATGGCAACCCACTCTAGTGTTCTTGCCTGGAGAATCCCAGGGACGGGGGAGCCTGGTGGGCTGCCATCTATGGGGTCGCACAGAGTCGGACACGACTGAAGTGACTTAGCAGCAGCAGCAAAATACTGACCCATTACCTAGGATAAATGGTCTTCTTTAAACAGCTGTCTACTTGGCTTCCGTTCTCAATTCCTTTACTTCTTTGATAGACTGTCAACTGCCCAGTGAGGCAACCTCTGACCACTCTACTTAAAATTGAAAGTGGTCCCCAACTTTCAATATCCTCCTTGGCTTGAATTTTACTCTTAGCACCCATTGTTTCATTATTTTATTGTTTATTACATTTATGTTTGTCTTGATGTACTAAAGTATAAGCACCATGAAGACAAGATTTACTTTTTTTCTACTTTGTTTGCTATTTATTATTAATATCTTGATTATGTCTTGTACCAATATTTAGACATCTATGAATTAACACATTATTTAATTCAATCCACAAAGAACATATTTCAGAAAAATCTTAAAACTATTTTCAGGTGTGAAATGAGTATTAATATGGTCATTTTGCCAATTAAAATATACCAAAAACATGCTATTTTAAACAGCAATTCATGTTTAGAAAAAGATCAATATTATAATATAAAAGCTAAGACTTCTTTGATGTATTTATGGGTTTATGCTATTAAACAGAAAGCCATATAATAGATGAGAAAGATTACTTTTAACAAGTGTAGAGGTACAACTAAAGCAATATAAAATCACAATCATTATTAAATATAGCAAATATTAAATCACTATTAAATATATTGAATCACTATTAAATATATTTAAAAAGAAAGAAAATATTATAGTAAAACCTGAGCAGTTGGTGGATCTTTTCATTAATTGGTTAACAGTTTAATTTTCCTTAATCTCTTTTTATTGGTCTACCAGGTAAATCGGAGTAATTCTAGTTGAATATCCCTTAAAGACATCTGTTAAACCAATATTACATTTTGAAAACTAATTTCTAAAAATCTATCATCATTAAAAATCAAGGCACTGACATATTAGTACTTACAATCCATTTCTCACCATTGATACCTCTTCACAAATTCTAAGCAAAAAATTTTATTTTAATGATCATTGAACAAGAATGTTGTGTTTTTAATGTTGTTGAGTAAGCAAAAAAATTTAAAAGCAGAACTTACCAAGACTTTTCTGACATTTTTACAATAATTATGGATGTACATTTGGAAATGGCCAAAGCAGATTTTCCCTGATTATGATATATTGATACAAAACTACATTTGCCCTTTTTTTTAACATTTCAACTTTTAATAACAATCTTCTTGTAGGAATAGTTTGCCCTTATTTATTTTGTTTACCACTTTATTATTTGTGATCAAAACAGAAAATTCTGTTTCTTTAAATAATAGCAATGAGAATATATTTTATGATGTTGTTTAAAACTTTCTCAAATACTATTTTTTTAAATACTAATTTATAAAATAAATTATCTATATTTTAATTCTATTCTTCCTCTTGATTTTTATTTTTAGGAAAAATTATATTTAATTATGGAGGGTAAACATGTCTTATGTTTCTTTTCTATTTTCTCATTCACATCAAAAATTTAACACTAATCTTGTTGCCTAATTGGAAAAGAAAATTCTCTGCCAAAAATATGAAGATGCTTTGGGTGTGAATATTTCCATTAGTAAATTAAAGATAAAATAAATAGTTTCAGTGGAAAATACAAACTAATTCAGAGTGAACAAAATGCTGGCAATCTTGAGGGCTGTGCAGGTCTTTGTTTAGAGGTAGCTGTTTTTAATTGGAATGGACCATATCAAATATACCTCCTACAATTTTTTTTTATTTTTTCAATCATAGGTGGTAAATTTTTCCCAAGCCAATTATATTTCCTTATCAAAAATGAATTTCCTGCTGCATTTAGCAAATTCTGATCAGTTTGTCTTCTGAAATGTTGATGTGTATTTGATGTGAATTCAAAGCACTATTTGAATATTTGTTCATAGTCATCCTTGAGGTTCAAAAACTGCCATATACATCAAATATTCTTTGAACAAAGAATGATGTGATAATGAGGGGAAAGTGCGCTTACCAAATGCACAGGATAGAATAGCATTTGCCCCCTGACCTTCATCAAACAATAACAACAACAACAAAAAGGACTAAAACAAGATTGAAAAGAAACTGCCAGGCATTAGATCAAAGGAGTTGGTTCCCTTGCTAAGTAAACAATTTAGAGCTTCTCATTACTTCTCAGTGTATGTTCTCATGTTATTTTCCACAACAGTTCAAAGCTGATTTTTGTGACTTCTCTGACTAGATATCAAAGTACCAGACAATATCATTCTTTAAAATTGCTTAGACTATGGATAAGTCTGTTGGACATAAACCATGCTACAACTTTTTGAATTTGTGGTGCAGAGGTTTTATCAGACCTACACATCTCACGTGCATATCCCAAAAATGATGTTTTACAGTTAGAGAACAAATCATCTTCCCAATTTCAACCTATGATTCTATGATTAAATAAATCTCATTATTTTGAAAGAAACTTTCTTTTCAGGCATGTTGTATACAGAAAACAGGTTGGGGAAAGACAGATTGGTTAGAATTTTTGGTTGAAATTTTTATTCTTTTATATATTTAGTTTATGAAATTCTGTTTTGTCTCTTGTCTTACCCAATTATCATCCCTATTTTTTGAATTTTTTGTGAAATGTTTATTTGCAGCAGCTGCTGTACTCTAGATTGTCACTGCAAATTGCTATTATTTATACCTCTTTCCATTTTCAGATTTATTTGCCAACTTTAATTAGAATCACTACTTCTAAGAAAGTTTTAATTAAAATAAATAAGAAAAAAACACACCTGTTCAGATTTTAGCATTTTGAATATGCTTAAATACATGCAAAATATTCTCAAATATTCAAGCCTATATAACTCTTTGGGTGCCTTGTTAGCCTTTTACAGTCACCTTGTTCACCTTGTTCTCTTAATCCAAATAAAATTATTACACTTTTCATCCCAGGTCCTACTGGGAATGTCCCATTACCATTATCAATACTTCTGATAATGCCTGAAGTGTCAGTTATGTTTTTCTATGACTTCTCTTCCCTAATATCCCTTCCCAGATCTAGATTCAATTATCACCTTAAGAACAGTCTTCTTTCCCTTCTGTTCTGCCCAGGTGTTTATTTTCCTTTAGCTTAAATTTCTCCAAAAATGCAAGTTTATAGCAATAGCACTTTGACTAAAAGTTTCAGAATAATAGGAATATAGTGGGGAAGAATGCATTAAAATGCAAGTCAGAACAAGGAGCCTTCATCTGTCATTCTTGACAATTTGTTTCTTACCATTTGTGAGCCTCCCCAGACTCAACGTTTCCCTTATGTCCTATATATCTCTTACTCTAAACAGCCATTTCCAAATTCCCAAAAATATCTTTTCTTCAGAGTTTTAAGATGCCAGTTCGTATATACTTAAATAAAGTGACAGAAATCTTAAGCTGCTTTACTTCTCTTAGAATACCTTCTCTCTCCACCCAAATAAATGACAATGATAAAACAAACAAATAAGTAAAAGCCATGAACAGTGTTTATCTAAATTAGTCTGAGAAATGGATCACCTTATAATAATCACTTATAGTTTTAAAATGGAGGAACTTGGAACTTATCCTAAACTTAATTTATTTGAAATTGTTGAGATGTTGGCACTGCAACTTGTCTTTCAATCAGTTGGCAAAGTGATGATCAAAACCATGTAATATTTGATAGTCACCTAAATTAGTAGTATCCTCCTTAGATCTATTGTTTAAACAGCCTATACATTTATTTATTTATTTTTTAATTTAATTTAATTTTTTTTAATTTTTATTTTTACTTTATTTTACTTTACAATACTGTATTGGTTTTGCCATACATTGACTTGAATCCACCAGGGGTGTACATGCGTTCCCAAACATGAACCCCCCTCCCACTTCCCTCCCCATAACATCTCTCTGGGTCATCCCTGTGCACCAGCCCCAAGCATGCTGTATCCTGCGTCAGACATAGACTGGCGATTTGATTCTTACATGATAGTATACATGTTTCAATGCCATTCTCCCAGATCATCCCACCCTCTCCCTCTCCCTCTGAGTCCAAAAGTCCGTTATACACAGCTGTGTCTTTTTTGCTGTCTTGCACACAGGTCATCATTGCCATCTTTCTAAATTCCATATATATGTGTTAGTAGACTCTATTGGTGTTTTTCTTTCTGGCTTACTTCACTCTGTATAATCGGCTCCAGTTTCATCCATCTCATTAGAACTGATTCAAATATATTCTTTTTAACGGCTGAGTAATATTCCATTGTGTATATGTACCACAGTTTTCTTATCCATTCATCTGCTGATGGACATTTAGGTTGTTTCCATGTCCTGGCTATTATAAACAGTGCTGTGATGAACATTGGGGTACATGTGTCTCTTTCTATTCTGGTTTCCTCGGTGTGTATGCCAGGCAGTGGGATTGCTGGGTCATAAGGCAGTTCTATTTGCAATTTTTTAAGGAATCTCCACACTGTTCTAAAGAACTAAATAGACATTTCTCCAAAGAAGACATACGGATGGCTAACAAACACATGAAAAGATGCTCAACATCACTCATTATTAGAGAAATGCAAATCAAAACCACAATGAGGTACCACTTCACACCAGTCAGAATGTCTGCGATCCATAAATCTGCAAGCAATAAATGCTGGAGAGGGTGTGGAAAAAAGGGGACCCTCCTACACTGTTGGTGGGAATGCAAACTAGTACAGCCACTATGGAGTACAGCCTATACATTTATGTATTTTTTATCTCCTAAGCAATTTTCACTTTTGGAATCATTTTCTGTTGTTGCTGTTTAGTCACTAAGTCAGGTCCAGCTTTTTTGTAATCCCATGGACTGTAGCCCACCATATTCCTCTGTAATGGGATTTCCCAGGCAAGGATACTGGAGTGGGTTATCATTTCTTTCCCCAGCGGGCCTTCTAACCCAGTGATTGAACCCACATCTCCATCACTTCAGGCAGATTCATTACCGCTGAGCCACCAGAGGAAGCATAGAACTCTAGAATTTGTTTCTGATTTTTTTTTGAAAGATTGTGACAATAAACAACAATTTTGATAATTGCAATTATATAAGTGAAATTTTTCAATAAAAATGATACAAGAAATCTTTATCATTTGTAATCCACCACATGATATATATGCATAATTTACACTAAAAAAAAAAAAAGTGAGTTGTTGACTACAGTCTGAATACCAGGAAATCTACTATAATCTATACTTAATGCAAATTTATTTAATAAATAAATCAAATGCTGAAAATATATAAATACTACTGTAAAACTTATTGAGGTGATTGCAAAATTCAACAACCACAAGTCATTTATTAAAATTATTTTTAAGTTAGTAAAGATATTTGACATGGGAAATATTTAACATAAGTTAGAAATAAAAATGCTGTCAAAGTTAAGTACAATTCACAATTTTTCTTGTAAGAAGAAACATCTGAAAACGATTAGTCACGATGGATAAACATCTTTCAATAAAACTCTTAATTCAAATTTTTGAATGACAAATTATCTAATTAGGTAAATTTTTAAAAGTATCTACTGCAATTGATAATTTGGGAATTGTTTGCAATTGTTTGTGATTTTCAATGAACTATAATTGTCTAGAGAAACCAACTATAATCCCATAAGTATATAGCATGCCATACAATGTCAATGCATGTTTGTTTTTTTTTTTTAAATTTCTGTTGCATTTTGTTCCATACTTTATTTTATTTTATTTATTATTATTATTATTTACTTTGCAATATTGTATTGGTTTTGCCACGCATCAACATGAATCCGCCATGGGTGTACTGCTGCTAAGTTGCTTCAGTCATGTCAGACTCTGTGCGACCCCATAGACGGCAGCCCACCAGCCTCCGCCATCCCTGGGATTCTCCAAGCAAGAACACTGGAGTGGGTTGCATTTCCTTCTCCAATGCATGAAAGTGAAACGTGAAAGTGAAGTCACTGAGTCGTGTCCAACTCTCAGGGACCCCTTGGACTGCAGCCTATCAAGATCCTCTGTCCGTGGGATTTTCCAGGCAAGAGTAGTGGAGTGGAGTGTCATTGCCTTCTCCAAGAGTACACGTGTTCCCAATCCCAAACCCCCATCCAACCTCCCTCGCGCAACACCATCCCTCCGGTTATCCCAGTGCACCAGCCCCAAGCATCTTCCACCCTGCATCGAACCTAGACTGGCAATTCGTTTCTTATATGATATTATACGTGTTTCAATGCCATTCTCCCAAATCATCCCACCCTCTCCCTCTCCCTCTCCCACTTAGTCCAAAAGACTGTTCTACACATCTGTGTCTCTTTTGCTGTCTCACATACAGGGTTATTGTTACCCTTTTTCTAAATTCCATATATATGTGTTAGTATACTGTATTGGTGTTTTTCTTTCTGGCTTACTTCACTCTGTATAATCGGCTCCAGTTTCATCCACCTCATTAGAACTGATTCAAATGAATTCTTTTTAACGGCTGAGTAATACTCCATTGTGTATATGTACCACAGCTTTCTTATCCATTCATCTGCTGATGAACATTTAGGTTGCTTCCATGTCCTGGCTATTATAAACAGTGCTGTGATGAACATTGGGGTATATGTGTCTCTTTCAATTCTGGTTTCCTCAGTGTATATGCCTAGCAGCGGGATTTCTGGGTCATAAGGGAGTTCTATTTCCAGTTTTGTAAGGAATCTCCACACTGTTCTCCATAGTGGCTGTACTAGTTTGCATTCCCACCAACAGTGTAAGAGGGTTCCCTTTTCCCCACACCCTCTCCAGCGTTTATTGCTTGTAGACCTTTATATCGCTGCCATTCTGACTGGCATGAAATGGTACCTCATTATGGTTTTGATTTGCATTTCTCTGATAATGAGTGATGTTGAGCATCTTTTCATGTGTTTGTTAGCTATCTGTATGTCTTCTTTGGAGAAATGTTTATTTAGTTCTTTGGCCCATTTTTTGATTGGGTCATTTATTTTTCGGGAATTGAGCTGCAAGAGTTGCTTGTATATTTTTAACATGATTCTATCTTCCACAGAGATGATAAAGTGAGAAACTAAAGACCTATATATAGAAAACTATAAAACACTGATGAAAGAAATCAAAGAGGACACTAATAGATGGAGAAATATACCATGTTCATGGATCGGAAGAATCAATATAGTGAAAATGAGTATACTACCCAAAGCAATTTACAAATTCAATGCAATCCCTATCAAGCTACCAGCCATATTTTTCACAGAACTAGAACAAATAATTTCAAGATTTGTATGGAAATACAAAAAACCTCGAATTGCCAAAGCAATCTTGAGAAAGAAGAATGGAACCGGAGGAATCAACTTGCCTGACTTCAGGCTCTACTACAAAGCCACAGTCATCAAGACAGTATGGTACTGGCACAAAGACAGACATATAGATCAATGGAACAAAATAGAAAGCCCAGAGATAAATCCACACACATATGGACACCTTATCTTTGACAAAGGAGGCAAGAATATACAATGGAGAAAAGACAATCTCTTTAACAAGTGGTGCTGGGAAAACTGGTCAACCACTTGTAAAAGAATGAAACCAGATCACTTTCTAACACCACACACAAAAATAAACTCAAAATGGATTAAAGATCTAAATGTAAGACCAGAAACTATAAAACTCCTAGAGGAGAACATAGGCAAAACACTCTCAGACATAAATCACAGCAGGATCCTCTATGATCCACCTCCCAGAATTCTGGAAATAAAAGCAAAAATAAGCAAATGGGATCTAATTAAACTTAAAAGCTTCTGCACAACAAAGGAAAATATAAGCAAGGTGAAAAGACAGCCTTCTGAATGGGAGAAAATAATAGCAAATGAAGCAACTGACAAACAACTAATCTCAAAAATATACAAGCAACTTATGCAGCTCAATTCCAGAAAAATAAACGACCCAATCAAAAAATGGGCCAAAGAACTAAATAGACATTTCTCCAAAGAAGACATACGGATGACTAACAAACACATGAAAAGATGCTCAACATCACTCATTATTAGAGAAATGCAAATCAAAACCACAATGAGGTACCACTTCACACCAGTCAGAATGTCTGCGATCCAAAAATCTGCAAGCAATAAATGCTGGAGAGGGTGTGGAGAAAAGGGAACCCTCCTACACTGTTGGTGGGAATGCAAACTAGTACAGCCACTATGGAGGACAGTGTGGAGATTCCTTAAAAAATTGCAAATAGAACTCCCTTATGACCCAGCAATCCCACTGCTGGGCATACACACCGAGGAAACCAGAATTGAAAGAGACACATGTACCCCAATGTTCATCGCAGCACTGTTTATAATAGCCAGGACATGGAAACAACCTAGATGTCCATCAGCAGATGAATGGATAAGAAAGCTGTGGTACATATACACAATGGAGTATTACTCAGCCGTTATAAAGAATTCATTTGAATCAGTTCTGATGAGATGGATGAAACTGGAGCCGATTATACAGAGTGAAGTAAGCCAGAAAGAAAAACACCAATACAGTATACTAACACATATATATGGAATTTAGAAAGATGGCAATGACGACCCTGTATGCAAGACAGGAAAAAAGACACAGCTGTGTATAACGGAATTTTGGACTCAGAGGGAGCGGGAGAGGGTAGGATGATATGGGAGAATGGCATTCTATCATGTATACTATTATGTAAGAATTGAATTGCCAGTCTATGTCTGACGTAGGATACAGCATGCTTGGGGCTGGTGCATGGGGATGACCCACAGAGATGTTATGGGGAGGGAGGTGGGAGGGGGTTCATGTTTGGGAACACATGTAAGAATTAAAGATTTTAAAATTAAAAAGAAAATCAGATGAGTTGTAACATCTCAGATGAACTCTAAATGGTGTCATTTAAGTGTTTTCTGAGCATTGTCACCAACATAGCACACAGAAGGATGAAACGGAGGAGCTGACAGTCAATTAGATATCAAGGACACTAAAATGGGATAGATGATGGGCAGCCTTAGTGTTGATGTAGAATAAGAGGTTGATGCATAAATGTGATGGAATGACAACTGTTTGAAAGAAATTTTCACTTCAGTCTTTAATTTGTGTTAGTACAGTCAGAAAAAGAGACACTAAGAAATCTTTAAACCACAGAACCCTGTAGGATGTATATTAACTACTTGATTGTAGAGAGTAGAAAATTCAGCACCATGAATGGTACCTGATCTATTTGCACAAAGAAAATTTTACTCACTGTTTTTTTTTTAAGGCATTATAAAAGTAAAAGTTTATAATTAAGATAAATATAGTGATCTATCAAAAAGTGACTGTTAACTTACTTGAAGGAAGCAGAGACATTAGGAAGAAAAAAAATCTGGCAATATTTTAACTGTAACACATAGAAGACACACACAGTCTTATAAAAGGACAGGACATATTATTTGATGAATGATTCAAAGGTGCCTTTAAAATCCAAATGCAAACTATTATTGCCTCAATGATCATACTTGTTTACTTCCTAAGGTAACATATTTTTTATTACTATGTAATATACTCCACCTACAGTTGCTAGTGATAATACATGAACTGATACTTAAAGAGAAAGTAGGACAGCTGGCATACAGTGTTGATAAATTTAGGGAATTTTAGGAAGATGAAACAGCATTTATGAAGATAAGGAGTTATAGAGAAATGGGCATATTTTGAAATAGTTGGAAGATAGGATCAAATTAAGGTAGAAATATAGGTTTTGTAATCTAAGAACTGATCAAAGTATATTTTGTTTGTGTGTATCAGATATGACATTATTTTCCTTTAAAAAGTGTAAAGAAAAAATACACTTTATAAGACATTTTACACAACAATGATTGAATATAGAATCATATTTCTTAAAGCTTAGATGGAAAGTAAGACCATGCAGATAAAAAGAGCAGTTAAAAAGAGATTAAATTATCTAAGCTATAGTTGAATATATGCTGGGTGAAGGCCATAAATAGGAAAAAGTGATGCATTTATGAGACATTTAAGATGACTCATTAGTCAGTGATATATTAGGTGATATATTAGGAGGAAGTCGTGATTACAATAATTTTTTTCAAATGTTTATGACTTTGTAGTAATATGACTCAACAAAATAAATATAAGAAAAACAAACATTTTAAAAAAGGAAAAATTATTTCAGTATTGAAAAGGTTTAAGTTGTAAGTGGGTATACACTTGGAGATAAGCAAATAATAAGAATTTTAGGAGAAAGCTTATAAGAGAAGGAAGACCTTGACAGTCATTATTATATATGTGTATTTTGAAGTTTCTTATTTTGGTTAAATTTTGCTATATAATAAATGGTTTTAGAACAATGGAGCAGTTGATTACCTCATGTGTTTGCAGGTTGGCAGAAGGTGGTGGTTCTTTTGGACAGAAGCATCCCTAGCCAGTCTCACCTGTCACACTCAGGTATCTCTGGCAGCTGTTGTGTTGGCTATGGCTGGCTCATTCATAAATGTCATTCATAAAGGAAATCTTGCAAAGCTTGCCTGCTGCTCCTCTGGTCTCACCCTCCAGCATGCTAGCCCAGATTTGTTCGCATGGTTTCAGGATTGTGAAACAGAGAGTAGAAACACACAAAGCCTATTTCAGTCAAGGCTAAGAAGAAGCATACCACTACTTTCACCTTATTTTATTTGCCAAAGTCCAGTCCCAACTTAAAAGAGTTAAACATACTCCACTTCCCGGTGGCTTGGAAATGTTTCATAGAGGAAAGGGACAAATATGGGGCTATATAGAATAAATTCTCATAGAAAATGTATAATTTAGGAATTTTTAAAAGGTGGCAAAAAATTGAAAGACATTTTTGATGTTATGTGACAGGTTTAAACAATAAAAAAACTGATTAAAAACAGAAAAGATCAAATGCATAGTGGGAAGGCTATAACATTATTTAAAGAATTATGTATCAAATAACAAGGTAATGTGACAGTTCTTATTTCTGTATTTATTTTCTCCATTATCTACATGTTAGTTGTGAAAAAAGTAAATGATTTTGAACAAACATAAATGTGTCTTTTAAAAAATATATTCTGTGTCTTGGAGCTCACACACATAAGTATGCGTATACTAGTCCATAGTGGACTAGTGTGCTCAGTCGTGTCTGACTCTTTGTGACCCCATGGTCTATAGCCCATGAAGCTCCTCTGATTATGAGATTTCCCAGGCAAGAATGCTGAGTTGGTTGCCTTTTCCTAACCTGTGTCTCTTGTGTCTCCTTCATTGGCAGGCAGGTTCTTTACCACTAGTGCCACCTGGGAGCCTCCAGCCTTGGGTTATGCTCTCCATTATTCTGTCTTTGCTTTTTTAATTTTTTTTTTTTTTTTCATTCCAAAAACAAAAGTGAAAGTTTTGGTCACTCAGTTGTGTCTGACTCTCTGTGACCCTATGGACTGACTCCAAGCTCCTTTGTCTGCAGAATTCTCCAGGCTCCTTTGTCTGTGGAATTCTCCAGGCAAGAATGCTGGAATGGATAGACATTCCCTTCTCCATGGGATCTTCCCCACCTAGGAATCGAACTTGAATCTCCTGCATTGCAGATTCTTTGTTGTATTAGCCATCAGGGAAACCTTTCATTCAGTAAACTACTGTGGTAATCAATCTGCTTTGTTTAACCCTTGGCAGTTGTCTGATGGAATTAATTTTACTTCCAATTATATAAGCTTTTATTATAGTCATTTTCTGAATATACTATTTTAAAAACATCATTTAATATAATTTAATAGATTCTACATTTTTGATCATCCTTCGGTTTACAGGAAAAAATGAATGGAATGTGCAGAGACTTCCTATATACTCCCTCTACTCCCTCACACAGTTGCTTCTTAATATCTTGCATTAATGTGGTACACTTATTACAATTATTGAGGCAATACTGACACATTATTATTAATTGAAGTGCATAGCTTCATTAGGAGTCAATCTTTGTGTTGTACATTCTAGATTTGTGGGTTTTTTTTTTTTTTTATATATAAGTATGTAGCATATATCTACCATTGCAATGTCCTATGGAATAGTCTTGCTGCCCTAAATGTCCCTTCTGCTCCACTAACTCATCGTTCTCCCTCTCTCCCTGAACTCCTGGCCAATGCCTGTTTTATTGTCTCATTAATTTTACCTTTTCTAGAGTGTCATATAGTTGGTATCATGGAGTCCATAGCTTTTCCAAATTGAATTATTTCACTTGGCAATATGTATTTAAGCAGCATCCATATGTTTTTATAACTTGATAGGTTAATGCTGAATAATATTCAACTGTCTGTATAGTTCATTTATTCATTCACCACCTGAAAGACATCTTGGATAATTCCAAGTATTAGAAATTATGAGTAAAGATGCTGCAAATATTTGTGTGCAAGTTTTTGGGTCAACAGAAATTTTAGTTCCTTTGTGTAAACAGGGAAGAGTGTAATGCTTGGTCATATGTATGACTACATTTAGTTTTAAAAGAAACTGTCAATCTGTGTTCCACAGTGGCTGTGCCATTCTTCATTTCCTCCAACGAGAGTTTTCATTGCCAAATTATGTTTTCAGCATTTTTACCTTAAATATTCATGCTTTTGAACTATTGTGTTGGGGAAGACCTTGAGAATTGCTCAGACTGCAAGATCAAACCAGTCAGTCATAAAGGAAATCAATCCTGAGTATTCCTTGGAGGGACTGATGCTGAAGCTGAAGCTCCAACACTTTGGCCACCTGATGTGAAGAGCTGACTCACTGGAAAAAAACTTTGACCTGGGAAAGATTGAAAGCAGGAGGAGAAGGGGATAGCAGAGGATCAGATGGTGGGTTTACATCAACAACTCAATGGAGGTGAGTTTGAGCATGTTCTGTGTGATGGTGAAGGACAAGGAAGCCTGGAGTGCTATAGTTTGTGGGGTCAAAGAGTTGGTCATGAGCAAACTAAAGGCAAAGAGCAACTGAACAATAACAGTCTTAAATATTATCACCACATTGAAAGAAGGTTACCTAGTTTTTCTTCCAGGTTTTCTTCTTGGAGTTTTATAGCTTTGTGCTTTACATTTTACATATTAAAAAGTAATTAACTATTCCATGTGAAACTTGGTGCCTGTAAGCTTGCCATAATTGTGCATTATTTCCAAAAGTGTTTTTTTATAGATGTTGTTTTTTAATGATTTAGCTATCAATGTTATTTGTTCATAGAAAATTTTATCATCTTCCAAAAAAAGAAAAATTTATTTCTTCCTAATCAACAAATGTTTATATCTTTATCTTGACTTATTGTACTAGCTAAGACTTGTGTTTGAGGTCTAATAGGAGTCATGAGAAGGCAGACAGCTTTGCCTTAGTCCTCATCTTAAGCGGAAAACTCTGCCTTCTCACTTTTAAGTAGAATGTAGGCTGTATATGTTTTGTAGATGTTCTATATCAGTTGAGAAAGTTCCATTCTGTTTCTATTTTATGGAGGGTTTTTATCAAGAATGTGTGTTTGTTTTGTTTTTTCATTTTTTTCTAAATCTATTGATGTGATTATACAAATTGTCTTCTTTGGTTTATGGCTGTGATATTTTTCACTTTTTTCATATATTAAAAACACTTAATATGAGCTCTACTCTTTTAAGATTTCTAAGTGTACAGTATAGTACTGTAAATTTTAGGCACCATGGTGTACAGCAGATGTCGAGAATGTATTAATCTTGTATATAGTAATATAACATACTATTTTGGCTTCTCTTTTCAGATTTCATTGAGTAATCAATACTATGGGATTAGGGAGAATTGAAATAATCTAATTGAAGGATAATTATAGATTGGTCCCTAAATTATGCTGAATACTATGGAGAAAATGTGATATAGAATACTTTTGGACTTATTTTGGAGTTAGTACTAATAGGACTTTCTGATGAATCTGATGTGATAGTTAAGAAAAAGAGAGGAATGAAGAAAATATTTTATAATAACTTTAGCGAAGTCTGGAAGGAAATAAAAATGCTTCAAGGAGGTGAATTTACACATTTATCTTGAGTGTTATTGGGACTTTGAGTTTCATACGCTGAGTTTGGTCTATCATATTTGATTTATCTCTATGTTATTTTCATTAGTGCTGTTACTAGTAATAAAAGTCCAGTTCTAGTAACAAAAGGGAAAAAACAGATCTGTTAAATAATAATACATGTATAATTATCAAAATAATAATTCATAATAATGGAATTATACATTGTTATGGACTGAATTGTATCACCTCAAATTCATATGTTGAAGTCCTACCCTCAGTATCTTAGGATACAAACATATTTGGAGATGATGTCTTTAAAGAGGTAACTACATTTAAAAAAAACCATTAGAGTCGTTCCATAATCCAATGTAATTGATGTGCTTATAAGAAGAGAAAGAGATACCAGTAGTGTGTGTCCAAAGATGGGTTACCATGTGAAGAGGCAGCGGGTAGGTGACCATCTACAAAGAGAAAGATTCAGAAGAAGCCAAACTTTCCTGCACTTTGTTTTTTTGTTTATTATTATTTTTTCACAGTAGACCCTTGTTAGTTATCTATTTTAAACATAGCACTGTGTACATGTCAGTTCCAAACTCTAAATCTATCCTTCCCCACACCCTTCCCCCCATGGTAATCATAAGTTCCTTCTCTAACACTGTGAAAGTGTTTCAGTTTTGTAAATAAGTGCATTTGTATCATTTTTTACAGCCCACATATAAGCAATGTCATATAATATTCGTAACTTTCTGTCTGACTTACTTCACTTAGTATGATAATCTCCAGGGCCATCAGTGTTGCTGTGAGTGTGGTATTATTTCATTTTTTTATGACTAATAACCCATTATATATATATATATATGTATATATGTATGTTTTATTATGTAAAACTACTTATAACTTTGAAAAGATGAACTAGAATGAATTCATTCATAAAGTATTCTATATTTCAAATATGTATATTTATTCTATAGTTCAAAGTTCATTGGGTATTTATCTAAAAAGTGAAAAAATGTAAAAAAGTATTTTATCTTATGTATAATCCATTGCAGGTATAATCCATTGTAGGATATTTAGGTTGCTTCCATGTCTTGGCTATTGTAAATACTATTTCAAAGAACATCAGGGTGCATGTATCCTTTTAAAACATGATCTTCCCTGGGTATATGCCCAAAAGTGGGATTGTTGTGTCCTATGGTAACTCTATGTTTATTATTTTAAGAAATCTTTGTCTTGAATTTCTAGTCTCCAGAATTGTGAGAACATAGATTTCTATTGTTTAAGGCAAACAGTTTAGCATCTTCTTAACGGAAGCCATATTAAACAAATACACACATATGTTCTGATTTTAAAATATATTTTATTTACATGTAAATATTCTTTAGTTGTATTAGATCTCTCACTATGTAGTTGTGACTAGTTAAGCAAATCATTAATCTTTCTGCTTAGTGGTATAATGAAGATGTCAGAAGATACAGATGTGTACAGTTATATAACTGAGCTTTCATAAGTCAAAGAAAGACAAATGCTCAAGTCATGTGCAAAGCCATTGACTACTTAGAACTTGGTCATTAAAACGATGAAGAGAAACTCAGTAAGAGTTATTGTATGATAAATTCTTCAAAAGATACTCATTTATAACTAGAATGAATAAAAGAGGCCATTGAGAAATTGATTATGTCCTCAAACATTTGGGGGGAAATTAAATAATTTATGGTCAGGTAATGACAGTTCAATGTAAAATGAAAAAAGATATACCTTTGCTAGTATTGTCCATCAGAAAATTCAACACGTGATTCATAATTTAATTATTTAAATATTTATCAAAATTTTAATAACTTACAATGGATTATACATAAGATAAAATACTTTTTTACATTTTTTAACTTTTTAGATAAATACCCAATGAACTTTGAGCTATGGAATAAATACATATTTGAAATATAGAATACTTTATGAGTGAATTCATTCTAGATCATCTTTTCAAAGTTATAAATAGTTTTACATAATAACATGTAATCTATGTTTGTAGAGTCTGGTCAACCTTTCTTCTGGTTATCTACAGAATTTTGTATCTATGAATTAAATAGAAAGAAATATGTGTCTATTTTGGATACTACCAAAAGAAATTGATTAGAAAATAATTATCATAAATAGTTATAGTTATTCCATACATCCACATAAGATGCCACTTATGGAGTCATACTTTTCTTGAAATGAGTAAAAATTTTATTACAAATATTATTATGCTAACTATTTTGGAACTCATTTAGGTCAGCAGAGCTAGAAAAACATTAAAACTGTATTTCTAATTGATAAATCTGATGCCATTTTCAGGCAAGTAGTCTCTTAAAGTAGTTTTTGTGTAAGTATTATGTGGCATGATTTACAGTTTCCATAATCTATTTTTCCACTTAAAATGCAAAATGGATGATTTCTGTCTGTAATACAATAAGCAAAATGCTCTGTAGAACAAGAAGCACAATTATTTTATAAAAATAAAAGATGGCTGCATTATATTTCAGAAATATTTTAAGACAAAAAAAAAATCAAACTGTCAAACATAGGTTTTAATTATGTAGGAAAGATAAATTTCTATTTCTTATAATTAGTTTTTGTTATGTTAATAATTGTTAATTAAAAGAAAATGCTATTGCTTCCAAGAGGAATCATTATTTTGTGAAGTTTGTAGAAAAAGTTTTTAAAAATCATGCAAAGAAATTGTGGTGTCAGTTTAGTTTAGTTACTTAGCCATGTCTGAGACCTTGTCACCCCATGGACTGCAGCAAGCCAGGCTTCCTTATCCATCACCTAGCTCTGGAGCTTACTCAAACTCATGTCCGTAGAGTCACTGTTGCCTTCCAACCATCTCATCCTCTGTCATCCCCTTCCACTCCACCCTCAATCTTTCCCAGCATCAAGGTCTTTTCCAATGAGTCAGTTTTTCTCATAAGGTGGCCAAAGTATTGGAGTTTCAGCTTCAGCATCAGTCCTTCCAATGAATATTCAGAACTGACTTCAAGATGGACTGGTTGGATCTCCTTGCAATCCAAGGGACTCTCAAGAGCCTTCTCCAAAACCACAGTTCAAAAGCATAATTCTTTAGCACTCATCTTTCTTTATAGTCCAACTTTCACATCCATGCATGACTACTGGAGAAACCATAGCTTTGACTAGATGGACATTTGTCGGCCATATAATGTCTCTGCTTTTTAATATGCTATCTAGGTTGGTCATAACTTTCCTTCTAAGGAGTAAACGTCTTTTAATTCCATGGCTGCAGTCACCATCTGCAGTGATTTGGGAGCCCAGAAAAATAAAGTCTGACACTGTTTCTACTGTTTCCCCATCTATTTGTCATGAAGTGATGGGACCAGATATAATGATGTTAGTTTTCTGAATGTTGAACTTTAAGCCAACTTTTTCACTCTCCTCTTTCACTTTCATCCAGAGGCTCTTTACTTCTTCTTCACTTTCTGCCATAAGGGTGGTGTCATCTGCCTATCTGAGGTTGATATTTCTCCCAGCAATCTTGATTCCAGCTTGTGCTTTATCCAGCTTGGACTTTCATATGATGTACTCTGGATAAAAGTTAAATAAGCAGAGTGACAATATACAACCTTGATGTATTCCTTTCCCAATTTGGATCTAGTCTATTGTTCCATATCCAGTTCTAACTGTTGCTTCTTGACCTGCATACAAATTTCCCAGGAGGCAGGTAAGGTGGTCTGGTATTTCCATCTGTTTAAAAAGTTTTCATAGTTTGTTATGATACACATAGTCAAAGGCTTTGGTGTAGTCAATAAAGCAGAAATAGATGTTTTTCTGGAGCTCTCTTGCTTTTTAAATGATACAATGGATGTTGGCAATTTGATCTGTGGTTCCTCTGCCTTTTCTAAATCCAGCTTGAACATCTGGAATTTTTTGGTTCATGCACTGTTGAAGCCTGGCTTGGAGAATTTTGAGCATCACTTTGCTAGAGTGCAAAGTTGCGGAGATGAGTGCAACTGTGCCGTAGTCTGAACATTCTTTGACATTGCATTTCTTTGGAATGTAATGAAAACTGACATTTTCCAGTCCTGTGGCCACTGCTGAGTTTTCCAAATTTGCTGGCATGTTGAGTGCAGCACTTTCACAGCATCATCTTTTAGGATTTGAAATAGTTCAACTGAAATTCCATCACCTCAACTAGCTTTGCTTGTAGTGATGCTTCCTAAGGCCCACTTGACTTTGCATTCCCGGATGTCACCAATTATAAGAGTGCTTTAATTACACAGGCATTAAAATATGAAAGAATGACCTTTGCAATTACATTATAATTTTATTCTTTTTAGTATTAAAATGTTGTTGTTGAGTCACAACGCCGGGATTCTTGGCCCCCGGAGGAGAAGAATTCAATCCGGGGCCAGAGACGAGGCTTGATCGCTCAGAGCTTTTGTGTAATAAAGTTTTATTAAAGTATAAAGGAGATAGAGAAAGCTTCTGACATAGGCATCAGAAGGGGGCAGAAAGAGTACCTGCTTGTTAGTATTAGCAATGAAGTTATATACTCTCCAATGAATCCAAAGAATGTCTGGAGGTTGTAAAAACCTCACCAGACTTACTCCCATAATTTACATTTTAAGATAACAGAATTAGCCAGAAGGTTTAATCCAGAGACTGTCCTTAGGCACAATACATTGTTGTTATATAATCCTTGTAAAGAGCAGGGCTACTCCCATAATTTACAGAATTAGCCAGAAGGTTTAATCCAGAGACTGTCCTTAGGCATAATACATTGTTGTTATATAATCCTGAGGAATGTAGAGAAGGGAAAAAGTTTGTCCTTTCTTCCTCCTTGAGAATTCCAGACCCCTCTCTCCTTGGGGACCCCTAGACTTCTTATCAACCTGCCTAGGAAATGACTCTCTCAGTATGAAAGCAAAAACAGAAAAAAAAAAATAGAGTCTATACATTCAGAAGGCTTCCCTGTGGCTTAACAGTAAAGAATCCACCAGCCAATGCAGGAGATGCAGGTTGGATCCCTGGGTCAGAAAGATACCCAGGAGAAAGAATAAGCAAACCACTCCAGTATTATTGTCTGGGAAATCTGGGAAATATCATGGACAGATGAACCTAGTGGGCTACTGTTCATGAGGAGATGACTGAACAACTAAACAGCGAATGCACTCAGAACTTTAAAGTGTTTACTTAATTTTTCTAATGGTATTATTTGATAATCAATATAAGCATATTCACATTTCTTTTTTAAATTTTTTAAATATAAATTTATTTATTTTAATTGGAGGTTAATTACTTTACAATATTGTATTGGTTTTGCCATACATCAACATGAGTCCTCCACAGGTATACACGTGTTCCCCATTCTGAACCCCTCTCCCACCTCCCTCCCTGTACAATCCCTCTCTTCACATTTCTAAGAATGAAAGTTGTTCAAAAAATTTGGATAAAAGTCTGGTAAATCATTCTATAAACAGCTCGTATTTTTTATGAAGATCTATATTCAATATATGTGCCTGTGTGCTCAGTCGTGTCTAACTCTCTGAGACCCCATGGACTGCAGCCCGCCAGGCTCTTCTGTCTATGGAATTCTTTAAGCAAGAATACTGGCGTGGGTTGCCATTTCCTCCTACAGAGGATCTTCCCGACCCAGGGATCGATCCCACCTCTCCTGCATTGGCAGGCAGATTTTTTTAACCACTGAGCCACCTGGGAATCCCATATTCAATATATGCTTCATACTTTATTTACTGCTTAAAGAACATAGAGCTAGTCATTTAAGAATAATTACCTGTATTTAGAACGTGTACAAAATGGAAAATCTGATACTTTCAGCTTGATGCTTGGTTTCCCTGGTTTTAATAATTGATTATTGTACTTTGTTACACTCTCTGTTAAGAAGATGACACCACCTAGTTTTTCCTGTCCTACATTTTAAATTTAAGTAAGTTTAATGAGATAAAGTAGTTCTCAAAAAAACAGAGCATCCTTGAATAATGACACATTTTTATGATTATTATAAGCATAGTATTCCTTTGAAGTTGACAGCAAGATTGTATTTTTGATGTCTTTTTAGTCTGGAAATTACTGATCATTGAATAAATCTCGTTAAAACTATTTGCTGAGAGAAAATGGAAATATAATGAGGAAGTGGAACAAAAATAGTATTTGATCATATATCTGCATGTCAGTAAGACATTTTTTTTTTTTTTTTACTGAAGACTCTTTCTTGGCATCTGTGTTCCAGTTAATATTCATATATAGATAAAAATATATCAAAGTTTACATCTCAACCAGTTCCAGGGAAAAGATAAATAAGTGTTTTTGCCTTCATATAGTGCAGACTTGTTTTTACATTTCTTGATAAATCTGTCACTTAGTAAGGTGACCCAATTAATGTTCTTAGGTTAACTTGTTCAAATAAATGCATTTTTCTCTCTGAAGGAGAGTAAAGAAACACAGGGCAGATGGAAAAATAACTTTCCTTAGAGCTATTTTTCCCCAAAACACAAGCTACCTCCTAATGTATAGCAATTTATAAAAATCTCCAAGTCCAATGGTATTTTGCTGTATCTAGTTTATAATAATGTACCTTATACATTTTCTGCTGTCCATTAAAATGTCCACAAGGAAACTTGCTTTCATATCACATAGTTTTTCTTGGTACTCTTCCAGAGGATTCACTATTAATATTGTCATTAAATTCTCAGGAAACAAGTCTTCTGGGAATAATGCAGGTAAATCAATAGATAGTTAGGTAGATGGTAGATAGACAAGAAAGCAAAGGCAAAAAACAATTATTAAATTATCATAAAACTGTTATTAAATTCACAAGTCTTTTGCATGGAAACTAAGTCTACTCATTCAAACACCTGTCCTAGGAGCTCAAGAATTCAGCAGTGGCCCCGAGATAATGATTAGAGCCAAAAAAACCACTCTTAATACAGCCAAAGAATTGCCTGAGATAGGAAATTTGGGATTTTCAGGTGACTCAGTGTTAAAGAATCCACCTGTCAGTGCAGGAGATACAGATGATGCAGGTTCTCTCCCTGGGTCAGGAAGATCTCTTGAAGGAGGAAATTGCTACCCTCTCAAGTATCCTTGCTGGGAAAGTCCCAGGGACACAGGAACCTTCAGTTCATGGGGTCACAAAGAGTTGGACATGACTAAGTGTGCATGCACTCCAAATTTAAGACAGCATGTTAACTATAAGGGAATAGATGTTATAACCAGCAATTAACTTTCTGGTATATAATAAATATCCTGAAGAAAATTCAAAACAAGACTTTATTTAAAGATCTGTACACCCATGGCAGATTCATGTTGATGTATGGCAAAACCAACACAGGATTGTAAAGTAAAATAAAGTAAAAAAAAAAAAAAAAAAAGAAAGAAAGAAAGAAAAAGAAAGAAATGGAACTTAAGAGAGCAGATGCCTTATTCCATCTTTCATATGAGAAGGAGCATAAGCCTTGATCTTAGCAGCTCCTAAAACTTCAACTGAGCAAGACTAGTGGAAGTCAATATCAATTGTTCAACAAATAGCACATATTTCTACTTTATTTAATTTATTTTTTTAAATTCCTTCTTTATTTTGGAAAATACAGAAATAGATCTTACTTATCAAAATACACAAAAATAGAAAAACTTATTTTTAGTTATTTCACACGAATGCATACATAATTTACTCAATTTTTTCTTCTTTAAAATAGAGTAATGAATATGAAAACTAACTTTAAAAAATTATATAAGATCTATAAAGGAAACCCAATTACACTAAAGTTACTTCTGTTGCCAAATTCTAGTGCCAAAATGATTTTAGCAAATCTACTGTTTTATAAATTATGATTGGTAAGGAGATGAAAGAAAGAGCTAAAATAATAACTGAGAGTTGAACATCTGATAATACTATGGTAAAGTTAATCTAATTTGTTTATTAAATTCAATTCTCTGCAAAGAAAGATAATTCAAAACACCACTGGCTGTTGTAGTCACTTTGCTATTGTATTAACTGGATCAACTGCATGGAATGTCTATCTCCTTTTAGGCAGTTTTTAGGAATAATAAAACCCAAGAAAACAAAAAGACTTGAATAAAAAGTCATTAATTCATCCTTGCTATAGAGACACTGCCAATGTCTTGCATGTATACACAAATATTTTGAAATATGGTAAATAATATATCCTGACAGTCAATAAGATATTTCCAAGCAAATGTTACTGAAAATGGGTTACTTACAAATTATTTAAACATCTTTTTATTCTACAGAGGTAATATAAGTTAAGCTGCTGTATAGCAGAGGGAGCTCACCTTGGTGCTCTGTGATGACCTATAGAAGTAGGATGGTGGGGTGGGTGGGAGGTTCAAGAGGATGGGGTTATATACATATAGCTGATTCACTTCATGGTACAGCAAAACTAACATAATATTGTGAAACAATTATACCCATACACACACACACACACACACACACACATACACACACACACACATATATATATAAAGATAAAGATAATTTATATATGATCTTTTTTCTCCAGTCCCCTAATCAAGAATGGGCACACTAATTATTTAATTATTTAAATACCAATACATACACACACACACACACACACACACACACACGATCTCTTTGCCTCAATGCTTGTTTTATGTTTATCATCTCTATTTGACATTTTCCATAATAGTAAAGAATATTTGTTTCTAATAAAAATACAAATTTTGCTTAAAGCAGTAACTGCATATATGTATAGATATTGTACTACATATGTTACATATATACAACAATTTAAAATAATTTATCTCTATAGGAACTACCAAAACATACCTCATGGTCCAAGAGTTTGCCTTAGGAAGAATAATACCTCTTCAATTAAAATCGTATAGATGAAGAAAACTTGTGTGTAGTTAATTATTTTGGCTGGAGTAACAGGACACTTAGTGATTTATCACTTCATTATATTCTTGTGGCTGCATGTCTTTCAGTTCTTTATAGCCAGTATCTGTCAGGTGAATTTTGTGGGAGGGAGCCGGAAGTATGTGCTACTTTGACGTTAGTAAAATGGCGCATTAACAAAAATCACAATGTTTTCCAGGCAGATTGACACAGTTACTGAGGATAATATTCAGATTTATGAATTATAAATACTGAAAGACACATTGTACACTCCCTAAGGTACCTAAAATTATAAATACTGAAAACACCAAACATTTGCAAGTATGTGAAGCAACTCTAACTTTTGTCTATTGTAAGTGGTAATGTAAAGTGCTAGGAACTCTTTAGAAAAGATGTGGATATTTCTTATAAAGTTAAAAATATACTTGCTATACCACACAACAATTGTACTCATTAATTTATTCAAAAATGATAAAAACATAAGTCCATGCAAAGGTCTATATGCACAGAATGGTCACAGAAACATTGTTCATCATAGTCAAACCTGAAAAGAACACAAATTTGCATCAAACTATTTCGTATTTATACAAATGATGAGTACTCTGCATAGAAAGAATGCAGTTACTGATTTACCCACAAGAATGGCTTTCATTTCTCTATTTTTGTGGGAAAAGAAAATGCTAGACACGAAAGAACATCATCTGCTGGCCTCAGAGTGACCAGGTTATGATTGTTTAAAAGGAATTAAGACAAAATAAATAGTTTGAGGGTTTGTTTTTTGTTTTTTGTTTTTTTTTTTTGAGGGGGAGGGTGTGGGTGGGTGGGTACAGTTTCTTTACAATGTTGTGTTAGTTATTGCTGTACAAGGAAATGAATCAGCTATATGTACACCTGTACTCCCTTACCCTTGAACCTCCCTCCCACTGCCCCCATCCCACTCATCCGGTCATCACAGAGCACCAAACTGAGCTCTCCATGCAATACATTAGTGATCTATTTTATATTTGTCAAGATTACTCTCAATTTATCTCATCCTCTCTCTCCTCTACTGTGCCCAGAAGTCTGTTTTTTAAGTTTGTGCTTCTACTACTGCCCTTAAACTATGTTTATCTGTATTGTTTTTCTTGATTCCACATATATGCATTAATATGTGGTATTTGAGTTTTTAAATATATGTGTGTTTTGATAGGGATATGGACTACATGGATGAACTCACTTGTCAAAGCTTAGCAAATTACATGCATAAGCTTTATGCTTTTCATTGTATATTCACTTTGCCTTAAAAATAATGTAAACAAAACTTTCCAGGCTTATGTAGTTTTTTCTCACTATTCTACTCAGCAGTTAAGGAAAGGAGACTAAAAACAAAAACTGGAAATAATTCAGGATGATGATGTGTTAAAGAAAGCAAAAGAACATGAATGAAAAGAATGAAGCTATTAGAAAGGGTATAGTTAAAATGTACAGTTATGAGCAATAGACTATATTGAGAAGGAAGTAAACCTTGGAAAGAAATCAATGGACATATGTAGAGAGGTCACCTCTGGTCAAAGGAAATGTTCAAGGTGTCAAGGGGAGTAGACAAGCAAAATTCTGGAATCATGAGAAGTTGTGACCAGTAACTTCAAAGTTCAGATTTCAAATTGCACGAGGATTCTAAATTCAACAAGGTCAAGGTTATGGAGATGGGGGTGATGGATGGATGTTCCATGGTTTAGTAGAGTCCTAGGGCTGCTATAACAAGTGAGACACACAAACGGTAGCTGAGGCCAGATGGTTCTCAATGATACAAATTTAAAATCTACAGCTAACATCACACTCAATGGTGAAAAGCTTAAAGCCTTTCCTCTAATATCAGGAACAGGACAAAAAAGTCCACTCTTGCCACTTTTGCTCAACATAGTTTAGGAAGCCCTAGCTATAGCAATCAGAGAAGAAAAACAAGTAAAGGAAATCCAAATTTCCTTTCCCTGGTGGCTTAGATGGTGAAGTGTCTGCCTGCACTGCAGGAGACCTGGGTTCAATCCCTGGTCGGGAAGATCCCCTGGAGAAGGAAATGGCAGCCCTCTCCAGTACTCTTGCCTGGAAAATTCCATGGACTGAGGAACCTGGTAGGCTACAGTCCATGGAGTCACAAAGAGTAGGACACGACCGAGAGACTTCACTACACTATAAGATATTGATGAAAGAAATCAAAGAGGAAACACACAGATAGAAGGATATACCGTGTTCATGAATTGGAAGAATCAGTATTGTAAAATGGTTATACTACCCATGGCAATCTACAAATTCAATGCAATTTTTTATCAAACTACCATTAATATTTTTCACAGGACTAGAACAAAAAATCTTAAAAATTTTATGGAGAAAAAAAAGACCTCAAATACTCAAAGCAATTTTGAGAAAAAAAAAACAGAACTGGAGGAATTAGGCTCCCTCACTTCAGACTGTAATACAAAGCTGCATTCATCAGAATGATATGGTACTGGCACAAAAATGGAAATATAAATCAATGGAAGAAGATAGAAAATTGAGAAGTAAACCCTTGCACCTATGGTCAATTAAAATATCTAAGACTAAATGTAAAATACCTAGGAATAATCCAAAAATAGGGATTAATCTGTTTCAAAGAAGGAAAGACTACACAATGTTGGAAAGACAGTCTCTTAAACAAATGTTGCTGGGAAAGCTGGACAGCTACATATAAAACAATGAAATTAGATCATTCTTTAACACTTAATACAAAAAAAAAAAAATCTCAAAATGTATTAAAGACCTAAATGTGAGACCAGACTTTAAAAAACTCATAGAGGAAAACATGAGCAGAAGAACCCAATCAACAAAAGGGCAGAAGACCTAAATATACAATAGCCAAGATATGGACACAGCCTAAATATCCACTGACAAAGGAATGGATAAAGATGTGGTACACATATACAATGAAATATTACTCAGCCTTTAAAAGCAATGAAATGATGCCATTTGCAGCAACACTGATGGACGTAGAGATTGTCATACTGAGTTAAGTAAGTCAGAGAAGGAACATTCCCTAATATGTGGAATCTGGAAAGAAATGATACAAATAAACTTACTTACAAAACAAACAGACTCACAGACCTGGAGAACAAACATGGTTGGCAGTGGGAAAGATGAGTGAAAGTGAAAGTGAAGTCGCTCAGTTGTGTCCGACTCTGCCTACCAGGCTCCTCTGTCCCTGGCATTTTTCAGGCAATAGTATTTGAGTGGATTGCCATTTCCTTCTTCAGGGGATCTTCCCGACCCAGGGATCAAACCCAGGTCTCCCACATTGTTGACAGATGCTTTACCATCTGAGCCACTGTCTGAGCCACTGGGGAATTCCCTAAGGAAGGGTGAGCTATCAGGGAATTCCCTAAGGAAGGGAAAGATGAGGGGAAGGGATAATTGTGGAGTTTCGGGTGGACATGCAAACACTGCTGTATTTAAAGTGGATAACAAATGAGAATCTACTGTATAGCACATGAAACTCTGTTCAATGTTGTGTGGCAGCCTGGGTGGGAGGAGAGTGGAGGAGAATGAATACATGCATATGTATATGGCTGAGTCACTTTGTGGTTCATGTGAAACTCTTGAAACATTGTTAGCTGGCTATACACAATAAAAATAAAAAAGATTTTAAAAAAGAAGAAAAAAATAAAATAAAACCAAAATCAAGGTATCACAGGGCCATGATCTGTACCAGATATCTATATCCAAGTTTCTGGTAGCCTCAGGTGTTTCATGGATTATAAATGGGACCATCAATGTAAATAATGAATAAACAATTCATATGACATCACTTGTATGTGAATTCTAAAATATGATGCAAATGAAGCTATCTATGAAATAGAAAAGAATCACTGGCATAGAAAACAGACTAATGATTGGCAAGGGGGAGGAATGAATCATGAGATGCATGAAGAGTTTGGGAATAACAGATGCAAACAATTATATAGGAATGGATAGACAACAAGTTCCTACTTACGGCACAGGGAATTATATTCAATATCCTGCAATAAACTATAATGGAAAGAATATTTTAAAAAGAATATAATATATGTATAACTAAATCACTTTGCTGCATAGCAGAAATAAGCACAGTATTGTAAATCAACTATACTTCAATTAAAAAAAATATTGACCAAAAAATGTGGCCTGAAATATTACCAGATATTGGCAGAAAAAAAATCAATAAACAATCTATTCTAAGAATAGAAAATAATTTTATTTGAACCAAACTGTGGCATATTGTCCAGAAGGCAGCCTTTCAGATAAAGCTGAGGAACTGTTTGTGATAAGCATGATTTTCACCACAGTTTTATGTCTTGTCAGAACAAAGAACATCAAATGAGTCAAGGATGAATTCCTTCAAGGTTTGGAAAAAAAAACAGATCAGTAGATACAGAATATGGTCTTGGCATCTGGCAAGATAGTCTTATCATCAAAGGAGGAAGAGCACTGGTATCTCAGGAAGGAAGGCTTTTCATCTTTATTTTCAACTTGAATATTATTTACTTCTGGTCAGTGCACCCTTTTCTTCAATAATTAAATCAGATGTACAATACATCTTTGATAGGCTGAAAACAGGCTGTTTTAGTTAGCACAAAATTCAAGTTAACTCATGTCTAAGCCAGAATGATTTTCCCAGTCCTCCGTATGTGAAACATCATCAGTAATTTTTCTATCTTCATATAGCCTTTCTTCTATGCCTCTCTTTCTCTCTCTCCAAATTGCGTTCTATATATGCATGTTTCTGTGTCCAAATTTCCCACATTTATAAGGACACACTCATATTGGATTAAGGCCCAAAGTAAAGACCTCATCTTAACTAATTCTATCTGCTACAAAATTACTTCCAAAAAAGTCACTCTGAAATCTAAGGCGTTAAGACTCCAATGCATTAATTTGAGGGACACAATTCAACATATTAGCGTAGGGATAGGGAACCGGCTCATTAAAGGAATTGGGAAGTTAGTGATGGGTATTGATAATGATAAAGCAGGGATGATAGTATAGCCCACAAAACAAGCCTGGCTCCATACCGGATCTGTCCCTTTAGCTGTGACCCACGTGCTCTGTCAACTGTGCTGAGTCCTGCTGGCTCTGCATCTTTATGAAAGAATGCGGTGTATAGCCTGAAATACACATGATAGCCCTTTCTCAAGACTCTGACCTTTAAAGGTATAACACTCTTCCACTCATATATAGATAAAAAGCTGCAGAATAGAGAATAACACTTATCTTATTAGGCTTTAATAGGAACACCTGGTATACATGAACAGCTGCAAGAAAAAAGTATTTTGACACCAAGAAGTTTGCAACAATCAGTCACATTCTCTCCCCTTTTAGTATAAAAGAAGCTTGAATTCTAACTAAGGGAAGATGTTTTTTTGGGACACCAGTCCACCATTGTCTTGGTCTGCTGGTTTTCTGAATAAAGTCACTATTTCTTGCCCGAACACTTTGTCTTTTGATTTATTGTCCTGCTGTGTGGTGAGCAGTACTTGTTAACAATATAGTCATAAAATAATTGCCTGAGAGGAAGATAACAGTCTAGGCACAGCAAAAAGGAGTGAAGAAGGGGAAGTCAGAAAGAGCAGAGGACCAAAGTGAGTCCAGGTAAGGGGGACTGGGTGGTTCCCCAAGCAGGTCCAGCTGCTCCCTCTGATCTGGACACCTCACTCACTGGACATACTGTGTTACTTAAAATGACGTTATATTTCATGTTCCTTGGTGCTTAGGAGGAAAAGGGCAAAGTCTTTTCCCGGGAGGGTTTTGCAATAGCTATTTCCTCTTTATGTAACATGATATTTGCATGGCTGGGTCATTAATGTTATCTGTTTCTTAGCTTAAATGTCACCTGCTCAGAGAAGTACTCCCTGCTAATGTATTAAACAATGACTGAATACTATATATCTGCCACGACTCATTAGCTGTTTGCAAAGAATACATCACTCTCTGAAAAATTTCTTAGTTTTCCTTTTGTCTAATTCACCACCACACCATAACAAAATGAAAAAGGAACCTTTATTCTCTTGATCACTTGTGTGTTGCCGTGAACTATAGCAGTGACTGACAGAAGGGAGCACTGAAGAAATAGTCATTGAATGAAAAACAATGTTTGTTTGGTTCACCAGTTTGTCTCTAGCACACAAGCTCAGAACTTGACATGTAACAGGTGCTCAATAAATTATTCTGAATGCATTAATAAATTAAAAGATAAGTGTCCAAATGCAAAATATTTTCAGCAACTATCAGAGATGGCAATATATTGAAAGTCATATATGTTGAAGTTTTCCAGTTGAAAGTCTTCAGAATGAGTTATTCTCACCCAAATAATGGAAAATAAAGTAAATATGATGAACTGAATAATGCCGCAGAGAGACAGTCATTCCTAATTCCTCAGGACCAGACTATATCACACTGCATGTTAAAAGAGACTTTGCAAATGTGATTACAGACCTTGGGATGGGAAGATTATCTTGTGTTATCCAGACGGGCTCAAGTTGATTACAAGGGTTGTTGCCAGAAGGATCAGTGTTTGAGTGAAGACGAGGCAGTAGCAGCAAAGGAGGAGTAGGGAATTAGGAGATTCCTAACTGTTGGCTTTGTAGATAGAGGAAGGGACTGCAGCCAGAAAGTATAGGAAGTGTCTAGTCCATGGAAAAGACAAAGACATAGATTTTGCTCTAGTGTATCCAGTAGGAATACTGCCCTAGTACAGCCATGTTAGAATCCTGGCACCCAGAACTATGTGTGTTTTAAGCTACCAAGTCTGCCACAATTTGTTATAGCAGCAATAGAAAACTAAGACAGTAGTATGGGAGTTAGTTGCTCAGTCGTGTCCACCTCTCTGTGATCCCCATGGACTCTAGCCCTCCATGTTCTTCTGTGCATGGGATTTTCCAAGCAAGAATACTGGAGTGGGTTGCCGTTTCCTTCTCCATGGGATCTTGCCAACCCAAGAATCAGGAATTGAAGCCGGATCTCCTGCATTGCAGGCAGATTATCATCTGAGACACCAGGGAAGCCCTAATACAGCCGGTAACAGACAAAAGTGAGATTAGATTCATGGATTCATAGAACATATGAAGAGGTCTTAGCAAATTTGACATACCACATTTTGATAATGTAAATACTATATTTTAATATATAAGTGAATTTATAGGTATATGTGCATACATTTTATATAGCTTTCTTACATGGTATCAATTTGTAGAATAAAAATATAATTTTACTGCTTAGTTACTATATATTTGTCTGTAAGCTGATATGTTAAAAGCCAGAAATGACTGTCTTCTTCAGTACTGTTAGAAAGCTGATTACTTTTTTCATTCATTACCCTTAGATTACACATATTTCTATTTCATACCAAAAAATAATAATAATAATTCTATAATGGAATATTTTTATGTTGTTGGCTTAAAGCTCAACATTCAGAAAACGAGGACCATGGCATTTGGTCCCATCACTTCATGGAAAATAGATGGGGAAACAGTGGAAATACTGTCAGACTTTATTTTGGGGAGCTCCAAAACCACTGCAGATGGTGATTGCAGCCATAAAATTAAAAGACACTTACTCCTTGGAAGGAAAGTTATGACCAACCTAGATAGCATATTAAGAAGCAGAGATATTACTTTGCCAACAAAGGTCCATCTAGTCAAGGCTATGGTTTTCCTAGTGGTCATGTATAAATGTGAGGGTTGGACTGTGAAGAAAGCTGAGCACCAAAGAATTGATGCTTTTGAACTGTGGTGTTGGAGAAGACTCTTGCTACTCCCTTGGACTGCAAGGAGATCCAAACTGTCCATCCTAAAGGAGACCAGTCCTGAGTGTTCATTGGAAGGATTGATGCTGAGGCTGAAACTCCAATACTTTGGCCACCTCATGCGAAGAGTTGACTCATTGGAAAAGACTCTGATGCTGATTGGGAGCAGGAGGAGAAGGGGAAGACAGAGGATGAGATAGCTGGATGGCATCACCGACTCGATGGATATGAGTTTGAGTGAACTCCAGGAGTTGGAGATGGACAGGGAGGCCTGGCATGCTAAGGTTCATGGGGTCGCAAAGAGTCAGACACGACTGAGCGACTGAACTGAACTGAATGTTACCTCAAGAGAGACTAAATCTAAGTCATCAAATGGCAATGTATTCCCTATTCCAAATTGCAGTCAAAATCTCTGTTGAGTTTATAAAATATACAGCTTTCCTGCATTTTACATATACACAATTTGCATAGCTATCATTTGCTTGTTATATTTGCATATAAATGTATTTGTTGTAACTCATTATCATTTTAAAAGGGGATCACATCTAAGGTGGAACAATCTGGTTGCCTATGCATTTGGTGGCAACATATTTTTTCAGTAGTTTACTTGCATACAAAATACCCAATTGCATAATCTTTTGCCTCACATACTTTGATTTTGTACAAAAGATGATGAGAACATGCTCATATGTCTTCTTATAAACAATCTTGGTCTGAAATATTATTCCAAATATAAGACATTATAAGAAAATTGCAGAGCTTCCCTGGTGGCTCATTGGTAAAGAATCAGCCTGCGAATGCAAGAGACACGGGTTTGATCCTTGGTCCAGGGAAATCTCACATGCCATGGAGAAGCTAAGACTGTGAGCCACAACTCTTGAACCTGTGCTCTATAGTCCAGTAGTCGCAACTACTGAGCCCACGTGCCTGCAACTATTGAATCCACACACCCACAACTACTGAAGCCTGTATGCACCCACAACTACTGAGCCTGTGTTCTGCAACAAGAGAAGCTGTTGCAATGAGAAGCTAGCCCACTGCAAAGAAGAGTAACTCCTGCAGTAATGAAGATGAAGCACAGCCAAAAATAAATAAATAAAGCTATTTTTTAAATTGTGAGAATTTTATATTATGCTTGGATTTGTTAAATGTAAATGAGTTACATTAACATGACCAACCTGTCACTAGAGAATAAATCAAGATTTATAGGACAAAATAAGCATTGTTGTATTAAAAGAAGGATAGCATCATCACTACTCAAACAGTAGATGTAAGCTTCTCTGTGGTTTTGTCATCTCTTTTGATTTTAGTCTGGTGATTTGCGATGTAGATGTATTATTCTATCTGGTATTTTTTGTTTTTATTTTATCTTGGCAGACTCACAAGCCCTTCAGCCAAGGATTTAACCACAAAGAAAATAGAGCTTAAGAACTAGTCATTCAGCATCAAAGTATTAGACAAGCTGTGCAATGTCTGCTTTGATAATAATGCATTTTCAAAAACTGAAAAGCTTCAAGAATAATATATTTTAGAGATAACCATGTGTTATACACTGGGTTTGGGTGACCTTATTTTAGAAAGCTGCCCTTGCTTTACCTTCAAATGAGAAAGTTCTACTGTATTATTTTGCATTCTTTGCCTTAGCACAGATAAATTTAGTAATTTGAATGAGGTTTTTCTTGCCTTTCAGTGTTGGTTACGTAAATCATCATCTTATAGACTGAATTATTTCCTTCTCATTCATTCATGCTTTCCATGATCACCTGTTAAATCCCTTCAACATGAAATATTATTAGAAATTATTTAAAATATTCAAAATGTGAACCATGATCTTTGCTCTCCAGATTTAGGACACTGATAGAAAGCAATGCTACAAAAATAACCTCAGATGGTTAACAGATCATGAATTCACCATACATTTATTCTACTCTCAAAATAACTAATTAGATACTAAGCAGAGGAGAATAATTTGATTCTACTGCTTCTCAATTTTTTCACCTAATATGTGAAAATAAGTTAACCTGTATGCACAGCTCTAACACAAGTTCTCAGTGGGTTCATGAGTTGTCATTCCAGGCATGGATCACTTGATCACAATTTCCTTATCTATAAAATGATAAGACAAAACTGACCTTTCTCACCATAAATATTCACAGTCTTATAGCATGCTGTAACCACAGTAGAATAATTTGTTGTGAACAACAGTAAGCGTTTTCTCGGGAGCTGCATCCAAGATAACTAAATATACCTAGCTTCTATTTCAGGAGAAATATGAAGAGAGACCCTGAATTTTATTCTATAGCCATTACATAAAAGCTTTAGATGGAAAATTATTCTTAAAATCAAATTTGTTCTATAATTTTATTTATTCTATTCATAAATGAAGAATTCAAAAGATAGCTAATGAGAACTACCAGTGTGTGGGGTCTTTGTTAAGAATATTTGGGAATCAATTTTTGATACACTGATTGATAACCCACCCAGCTATCAACCATCATTTAAAACACTCTAAAACAAGAATTTCTCAACCTTTGACACTAGTGCTAAGATTTAATCTTGATGTTTCAAAACTGAATCTTTTTCATTAGAGACTTTCCTGGGAATCTTCAGCATGAATAATTGTAAAAACCTTAGACCAGTCATAAGTATCCACAATTTATGACTTGTTAGTAATTCTTACTTTGTGAGAGATTGAAAAATAAAATACCCATTTCGAAGATGTTTCTGCAGTCACTTCCAGACAGTTTGTTCTCTGGAGCCATCTGAATCTTCTATTGTCCAGGTAAAGCTCCTTCCTTTTGTCCATGTGGCAATAATCTTATTAGTGAGATAAATGGAAGTTCTTCTCTCCATTGGACAATAACTCAGGAAGATCTGAACAGACATTTCTCATTTTTGATATTTTTGTTGCTTTTGGGAGAAAATGAAAAGGTCTATATTTAAGTTAATAATTATTAAAACATCATGACAGACTTCTTGATTCACTTATTTGACACTTTGGTGGTGCTATCTCTAAATTAAATGTAGACCTATGCATATGTTATACATACATAATACTGATCATCTTACTATGTAATGTAGATATCCTTGAGAAACCCAGATAAATCTCAAATTCAATATAACATTATTTTTACATGAGGCTTATACTTGGTTTTGTGAAAATATTGTTTACATATTAATAGATTTATTCAATGCTATCCTTACTGTACCTTTTAACAGGGAAGGAAACAAAGGAATGTGGAACTACTCTGACTGCAATATATTTACACAGCTAGTAAGTAATGATAGGTGGATTTCTTGACATAGCCAACTGTACCTCACACTGCATCTGGACTTACTGGGTCATCACTATTTTTAAAATACGACTTATAATCTATACAAGAGTTTTATATAAAATAAAATACATTTTCTAGTTGTTGCATATGATTATCAATCAATTCATGTATCTATTTTAAATTACTTTATCAATCTATCTTTGAGCAATCTATTTCCTGTCTATATTAATACTACTTAAAAAGATAGAGGTCTACTTTCATGACTATTGATTTTAAGTAATTTGTTTTTCATATCCGATGCTAAAAGTGAAGAAGTCAAATTCTCCTAATCAACCTAGTCTTACTTAATATTGGTCTTAATGTATGGAAGGAAAGCATACTTGATTACTTGTGATGCATCTCAGTTCAGTTTAGGTCAGTCACTCAGTCGTGTCCGACTCTTTGCAACCCCATGGACTGCAGCACACCAGGCCTCCCTGTCCAGCACCAACTCCCGGAGTTTACTCAAACTCAGGTCCATTGAGTCAGTGATGCCATCGAACCATCTCATCCTCTGTCATCCCCTCCTGCTCCTGCCTTCATTCAATCTTTCCCATCATCAGGGTCTTTTCCAAAGAGTCATCTCTTCGCATCAGGTGGCCAAAATATTGGAGTGTCAGCTTCAGAATCAGTCCTTCCAATGAATATCCAGTACTGATTTTCTTTAGAATGGACTGGGTTTGTCCTTCTTGTAGTCCAAGGGACTCTCTAGACTTTTCTCCAACACCACGGTTCAAAAGCATCAATTCTAATGACTCTTGCCCAAGTACCTTAAACAATAAAGAAATAATGAAACATCTTGAATTTGTTTATATCTTGAACATGTGATTAGTTTCATATTGACGTTTAGGGAATGGTATTGAATATAGTGCATATTTACATGCCAGATTTGGCAAATTAGGAGACAAACTGTAGTGTGACAAAATACTTGTGGTAAATACAACTCTGTAAAAATATGTCCATGGTTTTTAGGTTTACCTGAGAAACTCCAATATCAATGAACCCAATAAGTAGGATAAAGTTTCCAGTTGTATAAAATAAATGTATTATTTTCTTTTATGGAAAATTTATAAAAAGAGTGTAGTTTGACAATCTATAATAAGGCATCGACAGGATAATTATAATAAAAAGTCTTCCCATAAATCTTTTGTATATTCTATTTAAATTGCCATATTTTTACTTTTGACTGTGTTCTGATTTTACATTGGGTGTCATGTATGTCACCAACTGGCTTATTATATACTATATAGCAGAGGAAGATATTTAGATAGAACGTTTTGTTACTTATGTTTAAGTGATCTTTAAATAGCTTTATTTCAGATCTTTCTTTTCAGAATATAAGACACTCATTATAAATAATACACGTGATGATTTTATTTAATATAATGATAATTTAATCAGTGCCTGTGTGATATATTTTTTTTTAATTCAGCAAAACTGGTAGTAATAAAATAACTCATTCAATATATTCATCGTCAACAATTTTCTTCAGGTTTTTTCAATTTTGCATAGATTTTACATGGAGTTTTAGGTTTAATTGCTTGTTAATACTCAGAATCTTGTTGAATTCCTTAATTTTATAGAATAATTTTCCTTCTACTATGGACATTTCCATTACCACTTTGAAATAAAGAAATCATCATATATTTCAAACTGCATGTTTTCCGCCATTACCGTCAATTCCTTTCAAAGTTACTAGCTGGTGGCTTTAATTTTAAGGATTATATACTTCAAATACAGTAACATAAAGTGACATTTTGTCTTGACAACAGTGATAATTTCTTTGTATCTTTAGGCTTATGTCTAAGATATGTATTAATTTTTCTCTGCAAAAAGGATGCTATTTTAAAATAGTGTTTTTAAGGTTCTAGTGAAAAAAAAAAAAAAAGTCCTGGCAGAAAGGGCTCACTGATTAAGTGTGGATATGAATTCTTCTCCTGATTCAAAGTTTTAATTTCTTAGAAAATAAATTTTTTATTTACCAAACAAAATTGATCAACAATTAAAAAAAAAAAAAACAGAGCTTTTCCAAATTTAATTGCATGCAAACTACCTGGGGGAATTATTAAAATGTAAATTCTAACTCCAAATACATAAATCATGCCAGATGGTATAAATATAGGAATAGAACCCCCTGTTTCACAGTGCACTGATGTGCAGCCCTGGCTCTGCTTCATTTTTACATAATGGGGTTATTAAAATAAAAACAACTAGCCCTCCTTTCCGATACTAAGATTCAGAACCTCTAAGGCAGGTTCTAATGAACTCTATGAAAACTCAGTGATTCAAGATTTTTAATAGAACTCATTAGAACCTGCCTTAGAGGTTCTGAATCTTAGTTTCTGCAAGTGTGGTTTGTGTGCTTAATATCATCTATATAAACACACGGGCAGAAGATCTAAACAGATATTTCTCCAAATAAGACATTCAGATGCCTAAGAGGTACATGAAATGGTGTTCAACACCACTATTTGTCAGAGAAAGGCAAATCAAAACTACGGTGAAGTATCACCTCACACCAGTCAGAATGACCATTATCAAAAAGTCTAAAAACAATAAATGCTAAACAGAGTGTGGAGAAAAGGGAACGTTCCTGCACTTTTGTTGGGAATGTAAATTGGTGCAACCACTATGAAGAACATATGAATATTTCTTTAAAAAAAAATAAAAATAGAGGTACCACATGACCCTGCAATCCCATTCCTGGATATACATGGAGAAAAACATTATTCAAAAAGGTACATGCACCTCAATATTCATTTTGCCATTATTTGCAATAACCAGGTCATGGAAGCAACCTAAATGTTCACTGACAGATGAATGGATAAAGGTATGGTACATATATACAATGGTATACTACTCAGTCATAAAGAAGAAGGAAATAATGTCGTGCACAACAACATGGATGCACCTAGAGATTGTCATACTGTATGAAGTGGGAGAGAAAGACAAATATTGTATGATGTCTCTATATGTTGAATTAAAAATGATAGGAATGAACTTATTAATAAAACAGAAACAGACTCACAGACTTAATGAATTTATGGTTACCAAGGGGAAAGAAAGGACTTTGCTGGTGGCTCAGACGGTAAAGTGTCTGCCTGCAATGCAGGAGACCCGGGTTCGATCCCTAGGTTGGGAAGATCCTCTGGAGAAGGAAATGGCAACCCACTCTAGTACTCTTGCCTGGAAAATCCCATGGACGGAGGAGCTTGGTAGGCGTCAGTCCATGGGTTCACAAAGAGTCGGACACTACTGAGCGACTTCATTTCACTTTCAAGGGGGAAGAATAGAGGGAGTAATAGCAGAGGAATTTGGAACTGAAATGTGCACACTGCTGCTGCTGCTGCTGCTGCTGCTGCTGCTAAATCGCTTCAGTCGACCAATAACAAACTAGTGTATAGCACAGGGAACTCTGCTCAATATTCTGTTAACAACCTAATTGGGAAAATAATTTGAAAAAGAATAGAAACATGATACGTATAACTAAATCACTTTGTTGTAAACCTGAAACTAACACAAACTATTAGTCAACTATGAAAGTGAAGTCACTCAGTCCTGTCCCACTCTTTGTGACCCCATGGACTGTAGCCTACCGGGCTCCTCCATCCATGGGATTTTCCAGGCAAGAGTGCTGGAGTGGATTGCCATTTCCTTCTCCAGGGGATCTTCACAACCCATGGATCAAACCTGGGTCTCCCACATTGCAGGCAGACACTTTACTGTCTGAGCCACCAGGGAAGCCCTAATCTACTATGCTGCTGCTAAGTCACTTCAGTCGTGTCTGACTGTGCGACCCCATAGACGGCAGCCCACCAGGCTCCCCCGTCCCTGGGATTCTCCAGGCAAGAACACTGGAGTGCGTTGTCATTTCTTTCTCCAATGCATGAAAAGTGAAAAGTGAAGTGAAGTTTCTCAGTCGTGTCCGACTCTTCATGACCCCATGGACTGCAACCTACCAGGCTCTTCCATCCATGGGATTTTCCAGGCAAGAGTACTGGAGTGAGTGCCATCACCTTCTCCAATCAACTGTACTCCAATATAAAATAAAAAGTTTAAAAAAGCCTCAGTAATTCAAATGAATAAGTGATTTTGAAAATACTGCCTTGTGTGTATGACTCAGTGTCAGGCAAACATAGTTAAAATAATTCTAAAAATCTGGAAGAAGTATGCTCTGTATACAAAATGATCATCGGTGATATAAAACTTGTTTTGTGAGTCTAAGATTGTATGATCTGGATTTTAAAAAATAGAGGGTAAGAAAATACAACCAAGGTTTTGCACAGTGTGAGTTACAGAAGAGGTGAGATTAGAGAGGCAACAATAGACAGATCATGAGTTTTACTGAGCATTTTGAAAGCTTGCTTGATGGCAATAAGGACTCTTTAAGGAATTTTTAGTAAAAGAATCACATCTGTGGTTTGGAAATGGAACACTGGCTGGAGAGTTAACAATTTCAATTTCTACTGACATTGGGACTACATCTCCCAGCACACCCTGCTGCAGCAGCCAGAGCCAAGCAGACTCTGTGAGTCAGAGCCTCGCAGCAAATATCTGAAGGGAAAAAAGGCCAGAGGTGGTATAATTAGTAAAGAGGACTTTAAAACATCTGTCATAATATTTCATAAATATCTAAAGTAAACTGTAAAGATAATGGTGGATGACATGGGAGATAGTTTTAAAAAAGTATAACTTTGCAAGTATTAGATATTGTAGTATATATATATTATTATTATGTATATATAATGTTGAATTGACCTAGCAGATTCAGTGAAGAAGATTAGTGAAAATAAAAACATAGCACTAGAAATTATCCAAAGAGGAGTACAGAAAGAAAAGACAATGGAAAAAATGCACAAGAACTCAT
The DNA here is from genome assembly GCF_023091745.1 of Budorcas taxicolor. Classification (NCBI taxonomy): domain Eukaryota; kingdom Metazoa; phylum Chordata; class Mammalia; order Artiodactyla; family Bovidae; genus Budorcas; species Budorcas taxicolor. The sequence goes on from NC_068926.1 coordinate 38,539,175, forward strand.
TAACATGTTAAATAACATGAAAGGATCTAGTATGTATGTTTCATGTCCCAGAAGTCAAGAGAGGAAAAGGGGAAAATATGAGAGAGATAATGAAAGCCAGTGCAGACAGCCTAGAGCAGGGACAGGGTAGGCAGTAGGGGGAGATGGGCAGTTCTATCCATGTACACAGTACTTTGCCTGCCATTGATGAAACTGGTGCAAATTGATCTTGAGTTCAAATTAAAAATTAAAGTATTTTTAAACATATAAAGGATATTTATTAAGCATTTATTTTGTCATGAGTTTGTCTAGGTGGTAGGTAGTGACTTGAACTCTGTACTTTAAATGGGTTTTTGGAATAGATTATGCCAAGGAAAGAAAGAGGATAGAGAAACTCCTAACAGGACATCTAATGCAGATGAGGGCCTGAATTTGTCCACTGGCACGGTTAGCAAGAGAGTGGGTCTAAAAGGTTTTATTAAAGTAGAAGAGTATTTGGCCACCCAGACTGAATAAGGGTGAAGAATAATTCATTTTAGATTTCAAATTTTAAAATATAAGGAAAAGAATAAAAAACTCTAGAGAAAGATGTGTCTTCACTAATATATGTAAATTCAAAGCACAGAAAGACTAAGGCATTAGAAATCTCAGGAAAATACATTGCGGGGCTAAACCTGGTGAGGTTAATATTGTAAATTTAGATTTGGGAATGGTTTTACATCTTTCTTAATGCCTAAAACTCTACTAGGCACTTAGAAAAAAAATGATCAAAACAAGTTTTTATTTAATTAATAAATATGACATGCACCAGTGTTTGGAGATTGTAATAGTTCCCATTGTGAGTAAAAAGGACTTAGAGCATTTGCTGCAATTCCCCTGTAACTCAGACGGTAAAGCGTCTGCCTACAATGAGGGAGACCCAAGTTTGATTTCTGGGTTGGGAAGTTCCTCTGGAGAAGGAAATGACAACCCACTCCAGTATTCTTACCTGGAAATCCCATGGACAGAGGAGCCCGGTAGGCTACAGTCCATGAGGTTGCAAAGAGTCAGACATGACTGAACAACTTCATTAGAAGACTGAAGCATAAACTCAAAAATGGCCATGAGAATGAGCTATGAGTGTGATTGTAGGATACAATTTTTTATTGAAGACACTCTGTATGTTATAAAAAATGTTAAAGCATCCTGGGCAGCAGCTTTTGTTAAGCAGTTTGAATGTGTAGACACACAGACTGGCTATTGACTGAGGAACAGGTGAGACACTGTCTATTCAACTAGGTCACAAAAAAAAGAATAAAACTGATATGAGATAGTTTCTCACTGTAAAATACAGTCAGTATGACTATTTCCAAATGTCAGTTCTTTTAGTGTATTATATAGCACTACATGGCCATAAAGTATGCAGTGCTGAAAACAACATAATTATCTATATTAAAAGCTTTGATTAGGAGGATGTATGCAATGGTGGTAAAGCCTGTGGAACTGTTAACATCTCAAAGTTTTAAGTAGTGTACCATTTTTCTTTTTAACATGTTGCCATAGGCAGTCTTTCCACTGTACAACATTGGATGGCGTGTCTGATCCATGGTGGTCTTGCTATCTGTAGTCAAAGTTAATCCATCCAGATCAATCTTGGGTATCTAGAGGTTGTTTCAGCCGGTTCATAAAAATGGAACAATCAGAATCAGCCATGCTTTATGTCAGTTGCTTTGAGGACTGAGGACATAAAAAACTGAGGACAGTTTTTTATGGTGATACAAAGAGTAATTTCATATTTTTCAGTGTATTTTATTTCATGGTCAGTAAATAGTATGCACTTCAAAATATTTTTATTTGCTTGTCTTTCCAAAAAGACTCATGGAATTACTGACTGTTTTGTATAATAGTGAATAATTATGCCAGTAATGAAACTATGATATTCGACTCAATACCTTTCACTTCCTAAAACAGTCATTGTTGATTTTATAGACAGATAATGATACATAGGCCTGAATGCATACACTAACACATATATTCATAGTTTTTACATATATGTATGCGATTTATAAATGATGGAATTGATAAATAACTCTTTAATCAAAGTCAAAAACTTCCATCAAAAAGTCATCAATAAGGGATTCAAGAGCTTTATATTGATTATATTCTCTTATTATACATAAAGACTTGAAATAATATTGGTATTTTTATACTTGCAAATAGATATTTGTGAATGTTTTCTTTAGTAGTTATATCTGTCTATGATCCATTATTCATTTATATGAAAATTATTAGTTGTAGGATATGGCACCAGTTTCTAGGAACATGATCAATTTCTCTTCTAGATCCAATTGTGACTGTCAAATAAATACTAGATAATTTAATCTAAATATAAAATTGTTGATGTTTAGTTTTAAAAAACGTTATCTAAATGCACAAATGAAAAAGTCTGTTAATTATGTCAGCAATTATTTAAGAAGAACATTTATCTATTCGAAGCATCTTCCTGGGAATTATGATTATATAGCAACTAGGGAGAAAGTAATGGAGTAAAATCAAGTGATGGAATGTGGCAATCCATAGGTTTAGATTCAATAGTAAATATACAAGATCTGTGTGGTATTTTTAGAATCTGACCACCATATCAACATCATTAAAAAATATCTATTTATTTGGCTGTACCTGGTCTTTAGCTGGTAAATGCAGGAGCTTCACTTGCCTGACCAGCGATGGAATCCAGGTCCCCCATAATGGAAGCATGGAGTCCCAGCCACTGGACTACCAGGGAAGTCCCTTCTTTATTATTTTTCAGTGAATTAAAAATGAGAAGAAAATGATGACAGTGACTGGTGTGTGAACACAGGAAAAAATTATGTATTTCTACCAAATAAACATAGCTCAGCTGGTAAAGAATCCACCTGCAATGCAGGGGACCCCAGTTTGATTCCTGGGTCGGGAAGGTCCCCTGGAGAAGGGATAGACTACCCACTCCAGTATACTTGGGCTTCCCTTGTGGCTAAGCTGGTAGAGAATCCACCTGCAATCTGGGTTCCACCCCTGGGTTGGGAAGATCCCCTGGAGAAGGGAAAGGCTACCCACTCCAGTATTCTGGCCTAGAAAATCCATGGACAGAAGAACCTGGTAGGCTACAGTCCAAGGGGACGCAAAGAATTGGACACGACTGAGTTACTTTCATTTTCACTTTTCATCAAATAAATAAATACAAAATTTCTCTCAACACATTTATTTTCCAGTATCCAATGTCCCTACTCAGATTTTTTTCTCACATATTTCCATTACAGTTGCAATCTTGCTAGACTTATTTTCCCCCTTCCCTGGATTTTCTAGAGACTTTCAAATTGTCTTCTTTGTGATGCAGGACATCTCAGCCTGAGCCCATGTCTTACTTTTAAGTTTGCTTATCCCACTTCAAACAAAAGTACATCCTCCAATGGGCACAGTTTTATAGTCTGCCTTTGTGTCTTTGAGAATACTCATGGTTCCACTTAAGCTAACTTCTTAACAATTATATTGCTTTCTCAAAAAGGAATTTGGGGAGATATCCTTTTACCCTTATATAAAGGCTGAGTAGTAAAAGAGGAAGACTGAACAAACAAGATCAAACAGGACACAGAATAAGAAAAAGAAATAAGCCATGTAGGGTAAAATAAGAAGTTGAACTTCTGGAATAAAGTTTTTAAGTTAGTATATAAAGGAAGATAAATTTAAGTTGATAATAGAAAACAGCTGGCTTTTAAAAAATTGAATACAATAAATGTTTTGCCAAGGGATTAAAATCCAATGTAATAAACAACCCTCACAGCTACAAAGTACGAGTTAAATTTAGAATCAAAACATGGTGATGACACAGATTGTGTCAAAAGTGAAATGCAATATGATTACATGGAAAAGAAGGCTATTGAAGCAAACAAAATATGGGATGATTGGATTTCCATTCAAATAGGGACAATGGGGATAAAGAGGGAGTGAATTTGAAGAATTAGAATCAAATTGAGTGCCATAGTAAGATGTATATTGGGTTTATGTTCATAAATAAATATTAGAAAAGAAGAACTAAAGACCCTCTTGATGAAAGAGAAAGAGGAGAGTGAAAAAGTTGGCTTAAAGCTCAACATTCAGAAAACTAAGATCATGGCATCCAGTCCCATTACTTCATGGGAAATAGATGGGGAAACAGTGGAAACAGTAGCGACTTTATTTGGGGGGGGGGGGTGCTTCAAAATCACTGCAGATGGTGATTGCAGCCATGAAATTAAAAAAATGCTTACTCCTTGGACTTCCCTGGTGGCTCAGAGGGTAAAGAGTCTCCCTACAATGCAGGAGACGGGGGTTCAATCCCTGGGTCGGGAAGATCCCCTGGAGAAGGGAACGGCAACCCACTCCAGTACTCTTGCCTGGAAAATCCCATGGATGGAGGAGGCTGGTAAGCTACAGTCCATGGGGTTGCAAAGGGTCGGACAGGACTGAGCGACTTCACTACTCCTTGGAAGGAAAGTTATGACCAACCTAGCAGCATATTAAAAAGCAGAGACATTACTTTGCTAACAAAGGTCCATCTAGTCAAAGCTATGGTTTTACCAGTAGTCGTGTATGGATGTGAGAGTTGGAATATAAAGAAAGCTGAGCGCTGAACAATTGATGCTTTTGAACTGTGTTGGAAAAGACTCTTGAGAGTCCCTTGGACTGCAAAGAGATCCAACCAGTCCATCCTAAAGGAGATCGGTCCTGAGTGTTCATTGGAAAGACTGATGCTGAAGCTGAAACTCTAATACTTTGGCCACCTGATGCAAAGAGCTGACTCATTTGAAAAGATCCCTGAGGGCAGGAGAAGGGGATGACAGAGGATGAGATGGCTGGCATCACTGACTCAATGGACATGGATTTGGGTAGACTCCGGCAGTTGGTGATGGACAGGGAGGCCTGGCGTGCTGCGGTTCGTGGGGTTGCAAAGAGTCGGACATGACTGAGCAACTGAATTTAACTGAATAGAAAATACTCAAATATGCATTTGTGCTAACTCTGAAAGCAGTCAGGTTCAAACAAATAAAGCAAACCTCATACTAAACAGTAAACCCAGAAATCAGGTTTCACAAGGCTGGAAATAAGCTTAATCTCATGAGAAATACATGTTATTTTAGAGATTCATTTTCACATTCTATTTGTGAATTACAGAATTTCCTGATGATTTTTCAGAGAATGAAATATATCCTTATTATATATATTTATATAAGCATGTGTGACTGATTCTAACTCCAAATTACTTTTAAGTTTGATAGTGGGTTTCTTAAACTATATACTCTGAGTGTTCTCTAAAATTAAACAGGCATACTCCAAAAAGCTGAGAAACATTTGCTCTTTATGGGGAGGAAAGTATTAGATATTGTAATTATATATTTTTTAAAATTTTCTTTGATATATATTTTTGTATATGTTTATATAGTATGTATACACTAGAACCATTAATATACATTTAATTTATCAATCTATTTAATATGATATATATGAACTTACTTGTGTGAGTAAGTATACGTAACAATTCCTTTGCAAAATGAAAAGAGCTGGAATCCAGTTACTAGAGAGGTGTTGAGCTAACCTTGCCTGAAGATACTATACATGCATGGTTAGTTGCTCAATTTATCTGACTCTTTGAGATCCCATGAACTGTAACCCACCAGGCTCTTCTGTCCATGGAATTCTCCAGGCAAGAATACTGGAGTGGGTAGCCATTCCCTTCAACAGGGGGTCTTCCTGACCCAGGGATTGAACCCAGGTCTCTTGAATTGCAGGTGGATTCTTTACTATCTGAGCTACCAGGGAAACCAGAAGATACCCATAGACAAATATTAAATTCTGTTAAATCATATATATATGTTAAATCATATATATATATATATATATATATATTTCTCTATACAGCACTGCCATACAGAATAAAAACAGTGTTTAAGCCCTCACCCAGTCTGGCCACAACATGCGCTATCACTTAAAAAAAAAAAAAAGAAGTTCATTATTTCCTAGGGAAGGAAAAGCTGTGTACCACAGACAGGTTGTTGGATTAAAAGGTTCCCAGAAGAACCAGTCACCAAAAGAAGTTATCCCTTAAGCAGGTCCTTAGTCACACTCATCACCTTGGCCACCACTCCCCTAGGACTAGAGTGAAAAGTGCTCAGAGGCCCCACACCATCCACACTGCACTGATTTCCTGCCTTTACTCAAGAGACCACCTTCAGGACTTCCTAAGTACCCCTCACACTGCTAGAAAACCATGCATCATAGACACCTTATCACACACCTTGCACACCATTAGAAACCCAAGCCACCAGTCCACTTCAAATCATTCACATCCATTCATCTGACATGATTCCTTATATTTACACAACCTCTAAAACCATCCTATGCTATGTTTTACTGCTAAGATCTATAATCAGAAAAATTCCTAAAATTTTCAAACTACTTCTATATATCATTTACCCCTTTATAACAGAACTCAGTTATGACCTGACAACACTGCTAACCTTAAAGTTCTCTCAAATGAGTATAGTTTTGTTTAATTACCACTTAATTTAGGACTCAGAGATAGGTGAAAACAAAACAGTATACGGTCATGATCTCTATCAGACTAGTTCAGTCTGTTTTATACCAAAATTTGACCTTATTGAAAACTCCAATTGATTTTTTCTATGACCTGCTATTTCTCTAGCATATGTATTAACTTCATTTCCTAATTAACTTATATTCAATGTTCTATAATTATAACAACACCCTCTCAAGCCTTTCAGCTCCCCTTTCCCTTTTTCATGTTTTACCTAATACCTAATTAAACTTAATTTTCTGCCTTTTTTAATGACTGAACACATCAGAAATGATTTGTCTCAACTTAAATTCAGGGCTATGAATTTCCAACAATCAAAAATCAAAATGTTTGATTTCCAATAACTCAAAAATCTGACTCTCTTTTTAACATTTTCTTTGATTTCCTCCTACCTCAAATATCTATTGGTCATTTCCTATATTATTTTTTCTTTTCTTTTTGCCTATTTGTTCTTCATTCTCAGCTAATTACTTTGACTCATGTTTCATTGAGAAAACTGAGAGAATCTGAATGGACTGATTTCCTCTTTTTAAGAGCAAATATAATTCTCTGCCTTCCATCTTGCTACCATGGATGAGATATCCTTGAAATCACCAACCAAGTGATGGATAATATGCTGAAATCACTCTCCTCTTTTTTTTCAAGATGTTTTTCCTAATTTCCCTTCTACCATTAGTTTCTCTATTTCAGATGAATCATCAACATGCATTGCATTTTGTTGAAACTTAATTTATCTTAGTTCTCTAAACCCCTGACTTCTTTATTAGCATGCCTGTGTGGCACCTCACTCCAGCACTCTTGCCTGGAAAATCCCATGGACGGAGGAGCCTGGTGGGCCACAGTCCATGGGGTCGCTAAGAGTCGGACATGACTGAGCGACTTCACTTTCACTTTTCACTTTCACGCATTGGAGAAGGAAATGGCAACCCACTCCAGTGTTCTTGCCTGGAGAATCCCAGGGATGGGGGAGCCTCATGGGCTGCCGTCTATGGGGTCGCACACAACTGAAGCGACTTAGCAGTAGCAGCAGCAGTAGACTTCTTATGGTGGTCTCAAATTTAACATGTCAAAAATGTCTTCTTGCCTGCTCTTGATATTCCCATCTCATTCTTTTGTAATCTTTCCCTGCTAGATATTCATTATAACTTAAGTTGAAATTTGATACATTGGTTTTGAGTAACACTTTCCCTTCAGCCCAGTACCTTAGTTACTTTTAGTCTTCTCTGTTGTCAAAAATCTGTCTTAATATCCAATGTCTCCATTTTGCTCTAGCTCTACTATCATTGTGCTATTGTTGTTCAGTCACTAAGTCATGTCCTACTCTTTGTGACCCCACGGACTGTGGCACACTTCTCTTCTTTCCTTAGCTTTCTTAAGTCTTGTCAGTCACTTGCTTTCTGGCACTTCTTTTTCTTTGGGATGATTTTGGTCACTGCATCCATGCAATGTTATGAACTTCTGTCCATAGTTCTTCAGACATTCTTTCTACTGGATCTAACCACTTTGATCTATTCATTCCCTCCATTGTAAAATCATAAAGGATTTGATTTAGGTCATACATAAAGGGCCTAGTAGTTTCCCCTGCTGCTGCTGCTAAGTCGCTTCGGTCGTGTCCGACTCTTTGCAACCCCAGAGGTGGCAGCCCACCAGGCTCCCCCGTCCCTGGGATTCTCCAGGCAAGAACACTGGAGTGGGTTGTCATTTCCTTCTCCAATGCATGAAAGTGAAAAGTGAAAGTGAAGTTGCTCAGTCTTGTCCAACTGTTAGCGACCCCATGGACTGCACCCTAGGAGGCTCCTCCATCCATGGGATTTTCCAGGCAAGAGTACTGCAGTGGGGTGCCATTGCCCTCTCCAAGTAGTTTTCCCAACTTTCTTCAATTTAAGCCTGAATTTGGCAATAAGAAGCTTATGATCTGAGTCACAGTTAGTCCCAGTTCTTGTTTTTATTCACTATATAAAGCTTCTCCATCTTTGGCTGCAAAGAACACACTCATATGATTTCAGTATTTACTATCTGTTATATCCTATGGATGGAGGAGCCTGGTAGGCTACAGTCCATGGGGTCACTAAGAGTCAGACACGACTGAGCAACTTCACTTTCTCTTTTTGCCTTCATGCACTGGAGAAGGAAATGGCAACCCACTCCAGTGTTCTTGCCTGGAGAATCCCAGGGATGGGGGAGCCTGGTGGGCTGCCGTCTATGGGGTCGCACAGAGTCAGACACAACTGAAGCAACTTAGCAGCAGCAGCAGCAGCAGCACTGTCCATGTGTAGAGTTGTTTCTTAGATGGTTGGAAGAGAGTGATTGTTATGACCAGTGCATTCTCTTGGCAAAACTCTACTAGTCTTTGCCCTTCTTCATTTTGTACTCCAAGGACAAACTTGCCTGTTATTCCAGGTATCTCTTGACTTTCTACTTTTGCATTCCAATTTCCTATGATGAAAATGGCATCCTTTTTTATGTGTCTGTGTGTTAGTTCTAGAAGGTCTTATAGGTCTTTGTAGAATCATTCAGCTTTAGCTTCCCCAGCATCAATTGTTGAGGCATAGACTTGGTTTACTGTTAAATTCAGTGCTTGCCTTGGAAACAAACTGAGATCATTCTGTTCTGTTCTTTTTTTTTTTTTTCCCTTGAGATAACACCCAAGCACTGCATTTTGGAATATTTTGTTGATTATGAGGGCTACTCCGTTTCTTCAAAGGGATTCTTACTCAAAGTAGCTATAATGGTCATCTGAATTTAATTCACCCATTCCTGTCCATTTTAGTTCACTAATTCTTAAGATGTTGCTGTTCAGTCTTGCCATCTCCTGCTTTACCAATTCACCTTGATTCATAGACCTAACATTTTAGGTTTTATGCAATATTGTTCTTTACAGCACCAAACTGTACTTTCACCACCAGACACATTCACAACTGAACTTCATTTCTGCTTTGGCCCAGCAGCTTCATTCTTACTGGAGCTATTAGTAGTTTCCCTCCACTCTTCCCCAGTGGCATATTAGATACCTTCTGGCCTGGGGAATTCATCTTCCAGTGTCTTAATATTTTTTCCTTTTCATACTACCCATGAGGTTCTCTAGACAAGGAAATTGGAATGGGTTGCCATATCCTTCTCCAGGAGATCTTCCTGACCCAGAGATTGAACCTATGTCTCCTGCATTGGCAGGAGAATTCTTTGCCACTGAGCTACCTGTGAAGCCCCACTGTCATTGTGCTTACCACCATAATTCCTTCTTGGATTAATTAATTAACCTCTGATGTACTCTCTCTACTCTCTCACTTTCCTTTAAAAATTATCGTCCATACAGTTGCATCAGTTCAGCTCAGTTCAGTTCAGTCGCTCAGTCATGTCCAACTCTTTGAGACCCCATGAATCGCACCATGCCAGGCCTCCCTGTACATCACCAACTCCCGGAGTTCAATCAGACTCAATGTCCATCGAGTCAGTGATGCCATCCAGCCATCCCATCCTCTGTCATCCCCTTCTCCTCCTGCCCTCAATTCCTCCCAGAAAGAGTCTTTTCCACTGAGTCAACTCTTCACATGAGGTGGCCAATGTACTGGAGTTTCAGCTGCAGCATCATTCCTTCCAAAGAACACCCAGGGCTGATCTCCTTCAGAATGGACTGGTTGGATCTCCTTGCAGTCCAAGGGACTCTCAAGAGTCTTCTCCAACACCACAGTTCAAAAGCATCAATTCTTTGGCACTCAGCCTTCTTCATAGTCCAACTCTCACATCCATACATGACCACAGGAAAAAGGTAGCCTTGACTAGACGGACCTTAGTCGGCAAAGTAATGTCTCTGCTTTTGAATATACTATCTAGGTTGGTCATAACTTTTCTTCCAAGGAGTAAGTGTCTTTTCATTTCATGGCTGCAATCACCATCTGCAGTGATTTTGGAGCCCCCAAAAATAAAGTCTGACACTGTTTCCACTGTTTCCCCATCTATTTCCCATGAAGTGATGGGACCAGATGCCATGTTCTTAGTTTTCTGAATGTTGAGCTTTAAGCCAACTTTTTCGCTTTCCTCTTTCACTTTCATCAAGAGGCTTTTTAGTTCCTCTCCACTTTCTGCCTAAGGGTGGTGTCATCTGCATATCTGAGGTTATTGATATTCAAACTGTCTTCCGTTGGCACTTGACATAAGCTCTCAACTTCCTTCTCCTAAAGCAGCTCTACACTGTCTGCCTTCTTCACAAGGCATTTCTGGTGATCTCACCCAATCATTCTCTTTCCTTGCTTCTCTGTTCTAGTGATACTTCCTTCTTTTGTTTTCTTTAGTGGATGGGGCGGGGGGAGGCATTCTTATTTTACAGTCTTTGCTTGGAATATTGCTCTATCTGATCTTCCCATGAATGTTTCTAATTTAGACTATGAGTATCACTCTTTCAGGTGGGCATTATTTTTAACCAATTATCCTAATGGAGCTGTGTTTCTGTCATACTATATCACCTGATGTACTTTCTTTATAGCACTTGAACATCTGGTCCTATTTCCCGTGTAGGAATTTATGTAGTTATTGAATTATATATAGTATGTCACCCTTAATAGCATGTAACTTCTCTTTTCAGTGCTACAACCCCATTTTCTAGAATAGGACTTGACACATTTTAGAGTCTAAATAAACATTTCTTGAAAGAACAATTTGTGAGCTATTCATTGATTTCAATGTTGTCCAGAAGGTATCAGTAACACTCAAAGTAACACTCAAAGTAACAAAGATTTACTTGGTTCTCATTTATGACAATAGATTGAAGTTTAGGAATAAGTCTTGCTTTGGAATCTCATAACTTACACCTCTGAAATCTGAAAAAGCACTTTGTTATCTCACAGTGATGAGTACACTTTAGATAAGTGTTTAACATCCTGCCAGTAGTGAATCGCCTTCGACAATGTTCAGGAGAATAGTATAAAAATTAATAACAGCTTAACAATTTTTCTACTTTCCAAAATTCTGCTGCACAACCAAAAAGAATAAACATTATGCATAGAATATAAAGGGATAATAAGTTATTGCTCACATGGAATATAATATTTCTTCCCTTTTCTTATTTTTTCAGTTAGCAGAGACCCCTTCAGATGCTATTGCACTGGAAAGGCAGTACGTAGTTAAATGAAAGCACATAAATGTATGCATTGTCATTCCACTTACCACATGGATTTTGTACATGTTCCCCACAGACTATTTCAATAGTGAAAATAAGAAAAAAAAATAATTTGGATGAAAAGTAACTATGCAAGGACAAAATTTAATCTAATTTTACCACCATAATGTCAATATTATAGGCTATTTTTAAGGAAAATTTCTCATCTAGTATGCAACAATGGTGAATATCCTATTAGAGGCTAGATGTTTACCCTGTGTGCATGCTTACAGAATTGAACCCTGTGTTGTTTTTGTGTTTTTTTTTGTTTTTTGTTTGTTTGTTTTGATTTTACTAATAGGCTAATGGAGCAAACAGCAAGCCATGTCTCTATCCATGTTATTTCCCATTCATAGAAATCTTAGTAATACTTAGTAAATCTTTGTAGTACCATACATACCGTATATAAATTTGGAATAATGTGCCTGAGAAGAATGCCAACTGGAAAAGTAAATAAAAGGAGTTTCATTAGATGGGTCAGAAGGCTGTCAGTTCTTCTCTGAGAAATCCCTCGTGGATCTAGTTAAGGGAATATTTTCTGAAGCTAATGAATGTAAATATAGAAAGAGAAGTATGTGAGAAGGACAAAAATAGAATTCTAGGCATTTTTAATGTAGGGAATGGGACCAGTATAAATGTATGAAGATATAAGCCAATAATTTATTAGGCATATAAGTCCATTATAATAATAGGCATAAGTCCTTCAGACTCTGTGTGATTAACACATCATCATTAGCTTATAAATCATATACTCAGAGGTAGAAAAGACTTACAGCAAAAATAAAATTTCAGATTTTCTATGTAAATTTTCTCTTGTAATAGGAAGCCTCTGCTACATAAGACTGAATGTTTTCTCCAATGGGGTGAAGAAGCCAAGAATTTTTCAAACCACAGAGTCAGAGGCTGAGAAAAGGCAGAAACTTTTACTTGTCTACCAGCTATTGCCATTATTTTCACTAGTAGTTTCAATGATTTAAGGAAGATTAGAAAATGAAAATGATAAAAACACCAACAACAAAAAAGTCAACAGGGTCTAAAGGAAAAAACAAAGGAAAAGTGAGCCTACTCTTCTCATTTCTGGAGAATGCATCACAATGATCTCTTTTATGCAAGTTAAAAATCTGTATTATCTTTAATATGCTCAGCAACAGCTCCTATGAATTCATTATGCAGCACTGGGCACTCTATAGATATTCATTTCTTTCTCTTGCCTTATCTCTTTCACATGCTGTTTTGTTCTGAGTATGTAATCTCTGCTTTGGACTTGCTATTCTTTTTGTCAACTATGTTTCATTTTATGCATGCTAACTCCAGCAATAGAGAACTTCTAGAATTGGCAAAGCAGTTCTATAAATGGATACTCAAGCAAAAATTGTCAGTTTACCACATGGAGATCTAAAGGAAAAAGGATTGAGAAAGATCATTTTCTCAATATGAATCTGGATGTGCACATTTTTATGGAATAACTTAGACTCTGCCTGATTTGAAAGAAAAGAATATATCAACAAATTTTCTACATTTTGTAGGAGATGATAGATTTACTAAATCCAAGTGATATCACATAAGCAGAGTGAATTTGGATTTTTTAAAATGAAATCAAGTTATTTTAGCTTAATGCTTTCTCCAATTATGTTAATACATGCCTTTCACTTTATTTTAATTAGCTAATAATAATAGTACAAACCTATTTGCTCTTTTAATTGTAAAACAAATTATTTGAGATTTTAGAGATCGTTCTTTATCCTTATTAATCATATACAGTCTTAAAAACAGCTCACAGGAGCTAAAGTTATAAAGTCATCATTGGTATTATTAGAACACAGTCAGCTCTTGTTAAAATATCTTTCTGAAAAAAAACTTTTAAACTTAATTCTAATGAAGCAGTCAGCATTAGATGAAGTATTATAATTACATGAGCTACAGCAAGAATTACAAGAGATGGCTAGTTTGCCTCTTTGGTTTGGAAAAGATGAATAACTGTTAGCTCTAGATCAATTCTGTAATCTTTATCAACCTCAGAGTTCTCATTTGAAGGAGAAAGATTCAGATGTCAAATTTGTAATAAGCATTGATAAGGCCTGCCACCCTGAATCAGGAAATAGTGTGTAGTGTAGCCAGAAATAAAATATATTGCATAGAAGTACCTGAGCAATATGTGATACTTTGTAAGCATTATCAAAGTGAGTCATGGGATTGCAACAGTGAGAAGTTACTACTTCATATGTTAAGGCTGAATTAGATAGGCTGACATTGGCCCCAGCCAAGCTAGACATAAGGGGAAAAGAAAACAGCAGGTGGTGACATTTCTGGGCTCATCTGTCTCAGCAGGCCTGCCTCTCTGCATCTTAGCTGCTGAGACCATAGAATTTCAGAAACTTCCCTTAAAGAGATGAGGAGGCCTTCATTTCTACCTTTATGTACATTTGATTATCTCTGCTTTTTCATTGCTTCCCAGCTGAGGGCAAAAGTAAAAATAAGGAAAAGTAAATTTAATGAAGCTTCAAATCTTTCTACATTAGATTTCATTTAGTGACTAATAATGTTTGTCCCAAATTTTAGATGTACACAGAAACCAAGTGTTCATCCATTTTCAACTGAAGATTTCTCACTTTTTGTCAATTTTAATTCTCTATAACTTAGAAAGAGATGGGGGAAGAGAGGGAGAAAAAGAGAGGGATAGAGAGAGGGAGAAAGAACTGCCTTCGGACCCAGAGGCTGAACATTTGGAGATAATTTTCATGCCTACTGTAAAAATCCATTCCTTTTTTTTTTTTTTCAGGATATGGAAACAAAACTCAAATTTTGCTTTCTTCTGAAAACTTGTTGATTATTCCAACTTTTATTTAGTACTATATTTTTAAATATATAAACTTTAATAGCACTAGTTTTCGAAGGTATATGAAGTAAAACTCTACTGATACACTTAGTGGTTTTAGATCTATTAATATGTGGATCACTATTTTTTGGTAACACCTAAAATCAGAATGGAGGTATATGATCATTGGATTTGTGGGTGATGCTGAGTTGAGAATCTAAAAAAGATCCAAATAGGAAAATCAGCACAAATAAATGTAAATGGAAAAATAAAATGCTCAAAATAAACTTTAAAAAAATTGCAAATTGAAAGACATGGAATTTTACCCAGAATGAGTATTTCACAGTTTACCCTTATTAGAACTTATTTATGTGCATAGTATATGGTATGAAATGTTGGGCTCCATGAATCACAAGCTGGAATCAATATTGTCCAGACAAATATTAACAAACTCAGTTATGCAGATGATATCACTCTAATGGTAAGGGACAAGAAGGCCGGGTATGCTGCAGTCCATGATATCTCAAGGAGTCGGATATGATTTAACAACTGAACAACAATAACAGTGCTTCAAGCTAAAGCCTGGTCACATTGTATGTGGTATGTCCATAAAACAGAAAGATTCAAATTTAGGCTGGATTTCTCAAAATATATTTATCTGTTAATAATTCTGATTTTCAGTAGCTTTATATTTAGTAATTTTGTATCACACTTTTGATGTTCAGTTGTTTTATTCCTGTGTGCCTATCCTCTAGTTACCACCATGCTGTGTGCTGGGCTCAGTCACTCCAGTTGTGTCTGACTTTTTGTAACCCCATGGACTGCAGCCTGCCAGGTTCTGTCCATGGGATTTCCTAATCAAGAATACTGGAGCTGATTGCCATTTCCTGCTCCAAGGGATCTTCCCAACCCAGGGATTCAAATTGCATCTCCATTTTCCTGTGTCTCTTGCAATGCCAGGCAGATTCTTTACCAGTGTACCACCTGGGAAGCACAGTTACCACAACACTTCTGCAAATGCTGTTTCACCAAGCTTGGTCCATCTTCCATTGTGTTTCAGTAAACGTCATTAAACTTTCAGCTCTCAGTTCTATCATCACTGCAGGGAAACTTATCTAAGTTGAGAAAAATCTCCCTATTTTATTCTGTTAGTTCACCATGTGTTGCTCCTCTCCAGAACTCATGACAAAAAGAATAAAAAAGAAAGAAATTCATAACAGGGACTTCCCTTGTGTTGTGGTCCAGCAGTTAAGAATTCACCTGCCAATGTAGGATACATGAGTTTCATCCCTGGTTGGGGAACTAAGGTGCTTCCTTGGTGGCTCACATGGTAAAGAGGTAAAGAATCTTTCTGCATTGCAAGAGGTCTGGGTTCTGTCCCTGGCTGGGAGAGACTCCCTGGAGAAGGAAATGGCTACCCACTCCAATATTCTTGCCTGGAGAATTCCAAGGACGGAGGAGCCTGGTATGCTACAGTTCATGATGTCGCAAAGAATCAAACATGAATGAGTGACTAACACTTTCACTTTTTCACTTGGGAAATTAAGATCCCCTCATGTCTCTGGGCCAGAGAAGGCGATGGCACCCCACTCCAGTACTCTTGCCTGGAAAACCCCATGGGTGGAGGAGCCTGGTAAGCTGCGGTCCATGGGGTCGTGAAGAGTCGGACACTACCAAGCGGCTTCACTTCCACGCATTGGAGAAGGAAATAGCAACCTGCTCCAGTGTTCTTGCCTGGAGAATCCCAGGGATGGGGGAGCCTGGTGAGCTGCCGTCTATGGGGTCGCACAGAGTCGGACACGAGTGAAGCGACTTGGCAGCAGCAGCAGCAGCATGCCTCTGGGCAACTAAGTCCACATGCTACAACTACTGAGCATCCGACTCTGGACCCCACACACCACAACTAAAGAGAAACATGCGTGCTGCAACTAGATAAGCCTTTGTGCTATAGCTAAGACCCCATACATCAAAAAAAAAGAAAGAAAGAAACCAATGCTTTTTTTTTTTTTAATTTTTTTCTTATTGTTTTACTTTATTTTACTTTTCAATACTGTATTGGTTTTGCCATACATTGTCATGAATCCACCACGGGTGTACATGCGTTCCCAAACATGCACCCCCCTCCCACCTCCCTCCCCATAACATCTCTCTGGGTCATCCCCATGCACCAGTCCCAAGCATGCTGTATCCTGCATCAGACATAGACTGGCGATTTGATTCTTACATGATAATATACATGTTAGAATGCCATTCTCCCAAATCATCCCACCCTCTCCCTCTCCCTCTGAGTCCAAAAGTCCGTTATCCACATCTCTGTCTCTTTCGCTGTCTTGCATACAGGTCGTCATTGCCATCTTTCTAAATTCCATATATATATGTTAGTATACTGTATTGGTGTTTTTCTTTCTGGCTTACTTCACTCTGTATAATCGGCTCCAGTTTCATCCATCTCATCAGAACGGATTCAAATGAATTCTTTTTAACGGCTGAGTAATACTCCATTGTGTATATGTACCACAGCTTTCTTATCCATTCATCTGCTGATGGACATTTAGGTTGTTTCCATGTCCTGGCTATTATAAACAGTGCTGCGATGAACATTGGGGTACATGTGTCTCTTTCAATTCTGGTTTCCCTGGTGTGTATGCCCAGCAGTGGGATTGCTATATCATAAGGTAGTTCTATTTGCAATTTTTTAAGGAATCTTCAACACTGTTCTCCATAGTGGCTGTACTAGTTTGCATTCCCACCAAGAGTGTAGGAGGGTTCCCTTTTCTCCACACCCTCTCCAGCATTTATTGCTTGCAGATTTTTGGATCACAGACATTCTGACTGGTGTGAAGTGGTACCTCATACTGGTTTTGATTTGCATTTCTCTAATAATGAGTGATGTTGAGCATCTTTTCATGTGTTTGTTAGTCATCCGTATGTCTTCTTTGGAGAAATGTCTATTTAGTTCTTTGGCCCATTTTTTGATTGGGTCGTTTATTTTTCTGGAGTTGAGCTGCAGGAGTTGCTTGTACATTTTTGAGATTAGTTGTTTATCAGTTGCTTCATTTGCTATTATTTTCTCCCATTCAGAAGGCTGTCTTTTCACCTTGCTCATATTTTCCTTTGTTGTGCAGAAGTTTTTAATTTTAATTAGATCCCATTTGTTTATTTTTGCTTTTATTTCCAGAATTCTGGGAGGTGGATCATAGAGGATCCTGCTGTGATTTATGTCTGAGAGTGTTTTGCCTATGTTCTCCTCTAGGAGTTTTATAGTTTCTGGTCTTACATTTAGATCTTTAATCCATTTTGAGTTTATTTTTGTGTGCAGTGTTAGAAAGTGATCTAGTTTCATTCTTTTACAAGTGGTTGACCAGTTTTCCCAGCACCACTTGTTAAAGAGATTGTCTTTACTCCATTGTATATTCTTGCATCCTTTGTCAAAGATAAGGTGTCCATATGTGTGTGGATTTATCTCTGGGCTTTCTATTTTGTTCCATTGATCTATATGTCTGTCTTTGTGCCAGTACCATACTGTCTTGATGACTGTGGCTTTGTAGTAGAGCCTGAAGTCAGGCAAGTTGATTCCTCCAGTTCCATTCTTCTTTCTCAAGATTGCTTTGGCTATTCGAGGTTCTTTGTATTTCCATACAAATCTTGAAATTATTTGTTCTAGTTCTGCGAAAAATATGGCTGGTAGCTTGATAGGGATTGCATTGAATTTGTAAATTGCTTTGGGTAGTGTACTCATTTTCACTATATTGATTCTTCTGATCCATGAACACGGTATATTTCTCCATCTATTAGTGTCCTCTTTGATTTCTTTCATCAGTGTTTTATAGTTTTCTATATATAGGTCTTTAGTTTCTTTAGGTAGATATATTCCTAAGTATTTTATTCTTTTCGTTGCAATGGTGAATGGAATTGTTTCCTTAATTTCTTTTTCTACTTTCTCATTATTAATGTATAAGAATGCAAGGGATTTCTGTGTGTTGATTTTATATCCTGCAACTTTACTATATTCATTGATGAGCTCTAGTAATTTTCTGGTGGAGTCTTTAGGGTTTTCTATGTAGAGGATCATGTCATCTGCAAACAGTGAGAGTTTTACTTCTTCTTTTCCAATTTGGATTCCTTTTATTTCTTTTTCTGCTCTTATTGCTGTGGCCAAAACTTTCAGAACTATGTTGAGTAGTAGCGGTGAAAGTGGGCACCCTTGTCTTGTTCCTGACTTTAGGGGAAATGCTTTCAATTTTTCACCATTGAGGATAATGTTTGCTGTAGGTTTGTCATATATAGCTTTTATTATGTTGAGGTATGTTCCTTCGATTCCTGCTTTCTGGAGAGTTTTTATCATAAATGGATGTTGAATTTTGTCAAAGGCCTTCTCTGCATCTATTGGCATAATCATACGGTTTTTATTTTTCAATTTGTTAATGTGGTGAATTACATTGATTGATTTGCGGATATTGAAGAATCCTTGCATCCCTGGGATAAAGCCCACTTGGTCATGGTGTATGATCTTTTTAATGTGTTGTTGGATTCTGATTGCTAGAATTTTGTTGAGGATTCTTGCATCTATGTTCATCAGTGATATTGGCCTGTAGTTTTCTTTTTTTGTGGCATCTTTGTCAGATTTTGGTATTAGGGTGATGGTGGCCTCATAGAATGAGTTTGGAAGTTTACCTTCCTCTGCAATTTTCTGGAAGAGTTTGAGTAGGATAGGTGTTAGCTCTTCTCGAAATTTTTGGTAGAATTCAGCTGTGAAGTCGTCTGGACCTGGGCTTTTGTTTGCTGGAAGATTCCTGATTACAGTTTCAATTTCTGTGCTTGTGATGGGTCTATTAAGATTTTCTATTTCTTCCTGGTTCAGTTTTGGAAAATTGTACTTTTCTAAGAATTTGTCCATTTCTTCCACATTGTCCATTTTATTGGCATATAACTCCTGATAGTAGTCTCTTATGATCCTTTGTATTTCTGTGTTGTCTGTTGTGATCTCTCCATTTTCATTTCTAATTTTATTGATTTGATTTTTCTCTCTTTGCTTCTTGATGAGTCTGGCTAATGGTTTGTCAATTTTATTTATCCTTTCAAAGAACCAGCTTTTGGCTTTGTTGATTTTTGCTATGGTCTCTTTTGTTTCTTTTGCATTTATTTCTGCCCTAATTTTTAAGATTTCTTTCCTTCTACTAACTCTGGGGTTCTCCAATTCTTCCTTTTCTAGTTGCTTTAGTTGTAGAGTTAGGTTATTTATTTGACTTTTTTCTTGTTTCTTGAGGTATGCCTGTATTGCTATGAACTTTCCTCTTAGCACTGCTTTTATAGTGTCCCACAGGTTTTGGGTTGTTGTGTTTTCGTTTTCATTAGTTTCTATGCATATTTGGATTTCTTTTTTGACTTCTTCTGTGATTTGTTGGTTATTCAGAAGTGTGTTGTTCAACCTCCATATGTTGGAATTTTTAATAGTTTTTCTCCTGTAATTGAGATCTAGTCTTAATGCATTATGGTCAGAAAAGATACTTGGAATGATTTTGATTTTTTTGAATTTATCAAGGTTAAGTTTATGGCCCAGGATGTGATCTATCCTGGAGAAGGTTCCATGAGCACTTGAAAAAAAGGTGAAATTCATTGTTTTGGGGTGAAATGTCCTATAGATATCAATTAGGTCTAACTGATCTAATGTATCATTTAAAGTTTGCGTTTCTTTGTTAATTTTCTGTTTAGTTGATCTGTCCATAGGTGTGAGTGGGGTATTAAAGTCTCCCACTATTATTGTGTTATTGTTGATTTCCCCTTTCATACTTGTTAGCATTTGTCTTACATATTGCGGTGCTCCTATGTTGGGTGCATATATATTTATAATTGTTATATCTTCTTCTTGGATTGATCCTTTGATCATTATGTAGTGGCCTTCTTTGTCTCTTTTCATAGCCTTTGTTTTAAAGTCTATTTTATCGCATATGAGTGTTGCCACTCCTGCTTTCTTTTGGTCTCTGTTTGTGTGGTATATCTTTTTCCAGCCCTTCACTTTCAGTCTGTATGTGTCCCTTGTTTTGAGGTGGGTCTTTTGTAAGCAGCATATACAGGGGTCTTGTTTTTGTATCCATTCGGCCAGTCTTTGCCTTTTGGTTGGGGCATTAAACCCATTTTCGTTTAAGGTAATTACTGATAAGTATGATCCTGTTACCATTAACTTTATTGTTTTGGGTTCGGGTTTATACACCCTTTTTGTGTTTCCTGTCTAGAGAATATCCTTTAGAATTTGTTGGAGAGCTGATTTGGTGGTGCTGAATTCTCTCAGCTTTTGCTTGTCTGTAAAGCTTTTGATTTCTCCTTCGTATTTGAATGAGATCCTTGCTGGGTACAGTAATCTGGGCTGTAGGTTATTTTCTTTCATCACTTTAAGTATGTCTTGCCATTCCCTCCTGGCCTGAAGAGTTTCTATTGAAAGATCAGCTGTTATCCTTATGGGAATCCCCTTGTGTGTTATTTGTTGTTTTTCCCTTGCTGCTTTTAATATTTGTTCTTTGTGTTTGATCTTTGTTAATTTGATTAATATGTGTCTTGGGGTGTTTCGCCTTGGGTTTATCCTATTAAATCACAAAGATGACAGTTGTAATTTTACACTAATCCCATCATTAATTGATTAAGAGAATCTTCTTCTATTAAATTTTAAACTCCGGAATCCTCTCTGTTTTCACTCATTGTAATATCTTTAGAAATTGTAATATCTATATCATAGTAATATATCATAGTAATTGTAACATCATTAATATATATGTTGTGTATATATATATATATATATATACATATATATATATATCCAAATCACTTGGCTGTATACCTAAAACTAACACACTGTAACTCAAGTATATTTCAATAACAAATTTTAAAATTAATAATGTACCTTTTTTAATATATCAAGCACATGGCTTTTATCTTATTTTTAGTTTATTACAAAAATAATCTCAATTTAGAGATGATCTTCCTCAGAATTTTAGGAAATGTTGCTTTTTCCTTATAATATATTAACATTTTGTAATCTCTATAGTGTATATTTTTCATTTGCTTTTATGTCTACTAATTTTAAATATAAAGACATATATTCAACTTAAATATCTTACAGATTTGGGTGAAAGTGAAGTCACTCAGTCGTGTCTGACTCCTTGCGACCCCATGGACTGTAACCTATCAGGCTCCTCCATCCATGGGGTTTTCCAGGCAAGAGTGCTGGAGTAGATTACCATTTCCTTCTCCAGGGGATCTTCCTGACCCAGGAATAGAACCCAGGTCTCCAGCATTGCAGGCAGATGACTTGCCATCTGAGCCAACTAATTATTAAAATAAATATAATTTGTGTGATATATCTTTAATAGATGATTTCATCTGTTTTCTTGGATGATTAGTAATTATTGCCTTGATAAAAGCAATATTTAGCATGAATTCTTTATGTTGCATTTTTATGGATGATTATTTTGAGAAACCTTGCTTTCTCACAGCAACATCACTCAATTTTTTGAACTCCCTAGAACACACCAAAATCAAAAAGTGAACTAGAAGTAATAATGAATTTTAATGACCTAAAAGCTAACGTTTTGAATGTTTTCCTTCAACTTTTGAACGTAAAGATTGCAAACTATAGGATTTTTAAAGGATTTTTTTTTAATCTATTACAGCTATTTTTGTTGTTTCTGAGAAATATAACCAAAGTTTTTATCAAGAATTATAAAATAACTATTTTTTCTAACTGCTATTTCACTCAGAGGAATTCAGAAATGCTTGAGAAACTAATTATTCTTTATTTAAATGTACTTCTACTAAGAAAATTTTTTTTGATAAAATACTTTTATTAATACTTTCCTTGGATCTGATGATTTTGCTCATTTAACATGCAGAAAATATCAGTACATGATCTGAAAGAATAGGCAGTGTATATTCTCAGACCAAATGACCAATACAATTAACTTTATGTTAAAATATAAACCTTATTGTATTTTTCAGGCTTCCCTTGTGGTTCAGCTGGTAAAGAATCCACCTGCCATGCAGGAGACCTGGATTCGCTCCTTGGGCTGGGGAGATCCCCTGGAAAAGGGAAAGGCTACCCACTCCAGTATTCTGGCCTAGAGAATTCCATGGACTGTATAGTCCATGGGGTCACAAAGAGTCAGACACAACTAAGCAATTTTCACACACACACACAGATTGAATTTTTCTGCAGAAATGAATATATTGAAGCATTTTTAGCATATAACATAATAACTCAGATTATATAAGGGAGAGGAAATATTTATATTCATTGAATACATTATATAAAGTTGACTATCAAAGATATCTGTCAGGTTAAAATGATATAGATCTAGTATAAATTACTCATTTATCATTATATAAGAGATATTACAGAAAAGGCAATGGCACCCCACTCCAATACTCTTGCCTGGAAAATCCCATGGATGGAGGAGCCTGGTAGTCTGCAGTCCATGGGGTCTCGAAGAGTCAGATACGACTGCTTGACTTCCCTTTCACTTTTCACTTTCATGCATTGGAGAAGGAAATGGCAACCCACTCCAGTGTTCTTGCCTGGAGAATCCCAGGGATGGGGGAGCCTGGTGGGCTGCCCTCTATGGGGTCGCACAGAGTCGGACACGACTGAAGCGACTTAGCAGCAGCAAGAGCAATTAAACTGATATTTTTCCCTGGTTCAGTTCTTGTGTCAGGAAGATCTGCTGGAGAAGGGATAGGCTACCCGTCCAGTATTCTTGGGCTTCCTTTGTGGCTCAGCTGGTAAAGAATCCTCTTGCAATGTGGGAGACCTGGGTTCGATCTCTGTGTTGAGAAAGTCCCCTGGAGAAGGGAAAGGATAACCACTCCAGTATTCTGGCCTGAAGAATTCCATGAACTGTATAGTCCATGGGGTCACAAAGAACTGGACACAACTGAGTGATTTTCACTTCACTTCAGAGTAGCTAAATCAATATATTTTAAATAAGGATAATGACCGACATGCACATTATTTCATAGCAATTGGGAGTACATGTAATGATCAAATGTTTATTTTGAGTATTTTAGAGATCATAATTAACCATTTAGATGTAATTTATTTATTTTGAATCATGATTAACTTTTCTAAAAACTAAACAATAAAATCTTTAGAAAATTTCTGTGAATCTTCAATGGTGTGTCTACTCCAATTTATTATATAGACCTTTGTTCTGGTGGACTTTGTTTCAGTTTGCATATTAAATATATTTTGTTATTTATAATGGCTTTCATTTTATTCACCTTCTATACTATAGTTACGGTATTTAAAAAATTATGTAAGTGCTATTCTCTGTGAATATCATTTCAATATAAGGAAAAACATCATAAACTATTTGCTTGATGTCTAAGTCAGAATGGGTTTCTGGAGAGCAACCTAGTTTAATTTGAGATGTTAAGCATGTACAATTTTTACCTGCTGCCCTAGGGACCAAGATCAGAGTTTCCATTCTTCTGTTGTCAGGTCAGCTCTCCATGGAGCTTGTATTCTTCAAAATCTGAATTGCCTCAAAGGTTATATCCCTTATCATGTATCAGTATTTTTGCTATTCCTAACTGTGCTCAAACAGTGCCAGTAGGAACTTTAGATATTTTTCACATTTCCCCTTGAACTTCTACGTCTTCCTGGATCATACACTTTTTGTTTGTTATCTAATGAATGTAAAGAATCAGAAAGCTGATGGGAATGGAATGACAGATAAACTACAAATTAGGACTGGACTATGACTCCTAATCTGCTTAAAGTATTTTCTGTTTTATTGTAATCACTGCATCTCTGAATGAACAGGTTTAGTCTGAAAAAGTCCCTAGCTTTTTAAAAGGTATTTATTTATAGATTTATTTCATTTTTGGCTGCACTAGATCTTTGTTGCTGTGCAAAGGCTTTTTCTAATTGTGAAGAATGGGGCCTACTCTCTGGTTGTGGTGCATGGGCTTCTCTTGGTGAAGGACATGGTCTCTAGAGCAGCTGGTTTCAGTAGTTGCTGCTCACAATCTTAATAACCCCATGGCATGCAGGGTCTTGCTGGACCAAGGATTGAACCAGTGTCCTCTATATTGTAAGTCAGATTCCTAACCACTGGTCCACCAGGGAAGCCTCAGTCCCTATCTTTTTAGGGTTTATTGATCCATTTGATATTTATCTTGGCACTTACTCCAAAACTGCTTTGCAATTCATCTACATGGGTTGCACAATTAGTGAAAAATGCTTCTGAAACACTTTTCATAATTTTCTATTACTCAGAATAAGAAAACTGACATCAATTTTTGTATCTCTGTGTTTATTGATAAAAGTAGTTCTATAAATGGTTGGGATAAACTGTGTTAGATATTGCTTGTCATTATGTTGTTTGATCTGGAAATCATTTCAACTGCTAAGAGTACCAAAATTACTTTGTTTTCAAAACTCTATGGAATTGGGGATGTGTTTTGTTCTATTATAAATTGCTTCTTCCTTTACTGAAGCCCTCATATGTATTATTTTATCTTTATTCAGACTTCAATTCATGTTAGTCTTCTCTCATCTGCAAATGAATTATGAGGACAGTCATTTAGTTTAATGTCTACTTTGTTTCATATGTAGGACACATTTCTAAATACTAGTTTCATTTCACAACTATCTTCTAATAAATGTGGAGTAAGATATATTTTAAAATTAATACTTTTAACTGTCTTAATATCATCCCTATAATCCACTGCTTTCATCCTCTGTGTCTTATACCCATTTCAAATTTTGAAAGGGTTAACAACTTGATTATTGTCCTTGCTACATTTTTACCTAGTATTAATTCTTATTTTCATAGCTGTGTAATTTTTAATCAGTGTTGAAATTGTCTTAGAATAACTAATACTAATCTTTATTTTTACAAATTAAGATATAAATAACAGGCAACACTATATTGGCTTCAGGCATACAAAGAAAGATTCAATATTTTAATACTGCACAATTATTCCTAAAATATGTCTAGTGACCATTTGTCACCATGAATATTTTTTCTTATGTATGCGGCTTTCAACAGTTACTCTCTCAGCGACTTTTAAGTATTTAAGTGATATTAACTATAGTCACCAGGATGTATTGGTATTATTAATACTAATTAATGATTGGCATGACTTATTTATATATTTTATTAACTGGAAACGTGTGACTTTTGATTCCCTTCACCCATTCATCCATTCCCAACCCCTACCTTTCACAACCACCAATCTGTTCTCTGTATTTATGAGTTCAATTTCTTCGTTTTTCTTTTTTTTCTTTTTTTAGATTCCACATATAAGTAATATCATACAGTTTTTGGTTTTCTCTGTATTACTTATTTCACATAGCATTATGCCATGAAGATCCATCCACATTTTTTCAAATGGCAATATTTCATTCTTTTCATTGCTAAATAATATCCCATTGTATGTATATATACCATATTGGCTTTATCCACTCACTGCCAGTGAATTCTTAGATTGTTTCCATATCTTGGCTGTTGAAAATAATGCTTCAAGGAATAGAGTTGTGCATATATTTTTGAGTTAATGCTTTCATGTGCTTTGGAAATGTACTCAGAAGAGGAAATGCTCAATCAATAATTCTATTTTCAGTTTCCTGAGAAACCTCCATATTATTTCTCACAATGGTTGCATAAATTTGCATTCCCACCAATTATGAACATGCATTCCATTTTCTCTACAGTCTTACTAATGTGTTACATATTGCCTCTATGAAAATAGTCCTTCAAATGAGTACAATATGTTTTTGATTTGCATTTCCCTGATAATTAATAATGTTGAACATCTTTTCATGTTTCTATTAGACATCTGTGGCCTTCTTAGAAAGATGTCTATTTAAATCCTCTATTTTTTAATTGAATCATTTGCTTTTGCTATTGAGCTGAGTTCTTTGTTAGTTTGAGTCATAATCCCTTACTTTCATATATATGATTTGCAAATGTTCTCCAATTCAGTGTTTCCTTTTTTTTTTTTTTTTTTTTGGTTTGTTTGTTATTGATAGTTTAGTGTGCAAAGCTTTAGTTTGATATAATTCTACTTGTTTATGTTTGCTGTTGTTGGTTTTGCTTTTCATATCAAATACAAAAAAAATCAAGACAGATCAATATCAAGAAGCTTTCTGCCTATGTTTTCTTCTAAGAGTTTTATGGTTTCAGAAGCTAATTGGACAGGTATGTGTGGGCTTATTTCTGGGCCTTTGTCAGTTCCATTGGTCTATGAGTCTGTTTTTAAACCAACAATGTACTGTTTCAGTTAGTATATCTTTGTAATATAGTTTAAAATTAAGCAGCACAATGCCTCTAACTTTGCTCTTCTTTCTCAAGATTGATTTGAATATCCAGATTCTTTTGTGATTCCATACACAATTTAGAATTATTTATTCCATTTATGTAAAAAATGCAGGTGGGGTCTTGATTGGGATTGCATTTTCATCTGTAGATTCCTTTGAGTATTGTGTATATTTTAACAATATTAATTCATTAATCTTGGGTATGGAATATTTGTCAATTTATTGATGTATTCTTAAATTTTTCATCAGTCTTATAGTTTTTATTGTATAAGGCTTTCATCTATTTGGTTAAATTTTACCTTAGGTATCATGTTCTCTGATAAAATTTTTAATGAATTGTTTTCTTAAATTTCAGATAATTTGTACACAAATTCTGGTATATTGATTTTGTGTCTTGCTACTTTACTAAATCAATGGTGTCTTTGGGATTTTCCATAGTGACAGCTTTACTTTTTCCCTTTCAATTTGAGCACTTTTATTTCTTTTTCTTGTAAAATTACTCTGACTAGGATTCCCCATTTTATTGAATAAAAATGGCAAGGTTGGAATCCTTATTTTCTTTCTGATCTTAGAGGAAAAGTTCAGCTTTTCACCTCTAAGTGTGATGTTAGCTGTGGACTTATCATATATGACTTTTATTATGTTGAGGCATTACCTCTGTACTCACTTTCTTGAGGTTTTGGTTTGTTTGTTTGTTTGTTTAATCAGATTGATATTGAATTTTGTCAAGTGTTTCTTCTGCATATATTTAGATTATCATGTTTTTTTAAATTTTTGTTAAAGTGGTATCTAATGTTGATTGACTTATATATATTGAACCATCCTTGTGCCCCTGGAATGAATACTACTTGATAATGGTGTGTAATCCTCTTAATGTATTATTGAACTTATTTTTCTACTATTTTGTTGAGGAAGTTTACTTCTATGTTTATCAGGGATATTGATCTGTAATTTTATTTTCTTGTATTGCCCTTATCTAGTTTTTGTATTGGGGTAAATCTGGCCTTATAAGTTCAGATGTGTTCATCCTCTAATATATTAAAGATTTGGAGAAGAATTGATATTAGTTCTTTGAATATTTGGTAGAATTCAACAGTGAAGTTGTTTGGTCCTGGAGTTTTGTTTGTAGGGAGTTTTAAATTGGTGATTCAATCTCTTTTCCAGCAATTGGTCTGATCAAAATTTCTATGTCTTTATGATTCAGTCATGAAAGTATTTATGTTTCTAGAAATTATATCCATTTCCTCTAGATTGTTCAACTTGTTAGTATATAAATGTCTGTGGTAGCCTTTTATGGTCCTTTGTATTTCTGTGGTATCAGATGTAATGTGTCCTCTTGAATTTCTGATTTTATTTACTTAACCCCTCTCACATTTTTCTTCTTGAGTCTATCTAAATGTATTGGTCAATTTCTTTTAATTTGTAAAGAGTTAGCTTTTAATTTTACTAACTATCTATTGCCTTTTTAATCTCTATTTCATTTATTTCTGCTTTGATATTTGTGATTTCCTTCCTTCTATGAACTTTGTTTGTTTCTATTTTCCCAGTTTCTTGTCACATAAGGTTAAGTTGTTTACTTGTGATTTTTCTTGTTTCCTGAGGAAGGCTTTATCACTATGACCTTCCCTCTTAGGCTTGCTTTTCCTGCATCCTCTTAGTTTTGGTATGCTGTATTTTCATTTCCATTAGTTTCAAGGAATGTTTTCATTTTGCTTTGGATGTATTCATTGACTAGCTTGTTATTGAGCACAATAATACTTAATCTTTACATATGTGTGAATTTTTTCCAGTTTTTTTCTTGTAAATGATTTCTAGTTTCATAGCATTTTGGTTAGAAAAGATGCTTGATTTGATTTCAATCTGTTCAAATTCTTAAATACTTGCTTTGTGGCCTAACATATGATCTATCAAGGAGAAAATCCGTGTGTACTTGAGAATTGTGTAATCTGTTGCTATTGAATGGGGTATACTGTTAAGTCCAGTTAATCTAACTTGTCATTTAAAGCCAATGTTTCCTTATTGATTTTTCTGTCTGAATGATCTATCTGTTGATATAAGTGAGTTGTTAAAATTTCCTACTATTGTTGCTTTACTGTCTGTTTCTCCCTTTATGTCTATTAATGCTTGCTTTATATATTAAGGTGCTTTTCTTATTTCAGCTACTTGGATTCAATTCAATAGTCTGAAAAAGAACAAAAAAAATGAAAAAAAGAAGTATTTTGGAATATTTTGTGTGCAGTGACTGTTTTCAAGTACTGTGAATAGTGAATCATCAAAGGGAAAATTTAAAAGGCTTCCAAAAGATAGCATCAAAAATCTTGCCTTTAGCCTCTGTTGTCTGAGGGTTGCCATGACCTTAGCAAGAGATGGAGCTAGGAAGAGACTTGAAGACAGCAAAATCTTAGAATTTATATAAATTGAGTGTGGTTTCATAGAATCAATTTTATAAATTTTCATCATGAGAATCTTATGGTTAAGGAGATGTATACCTCATGCTTGTTCTATTTTCTTTTTTATCCCAAAGGGCAGAACCATTTAATATAGATAGATAGATAGATGAGGGAAGTTAGAAAAGTAATAGCCAGGACATGGAAACAACCTAGATGTCCATCAGCAGATGAATGGATAAGAAAGCTGTGGTACATATACACAATGGAGTATTACTCAGCCGTTAAAAAGAATTCATTTGAATCCGTTCTGATGAGATGGATGAAACTGGAGCCGATTATACAGAGTGAAGTAAGCCAGAAAGAAAAACACCAATATAGTATACTAACACATATATATGGAATTTAGAAAGATGGCAATGACGACCCTGTATGCAAGACAGGAAAAAAGATGCAGCTGTGTATAATGGACTTTTGGACTCAGAGGGAGAGGGAGAGGGTGGGATGATATGGGAGAATGGCATTCTATCATGTATACTATCATGTAAGAATTGAATCGCTAGTCTATGTCTGACGCAGGATACAGCATGCTTGGGGCTGGTGCATGGGGATGACCCAGAGAGATGTTATGGGGAGGGAGGTGGGAGGGGGGTTCATGTTTGGGAACACATGTAAGAATTAAAGATTTTAAAATTAAAAAAATAAAAAACTTAATACTAAAAAAAAAAAAAGTTATTAGCAGTAAAAATTATTCATCACTTTATTACTAGTCCATTTTTTTAGTAGTTTCAGAGTTAACTCCTATCTTTGAAATTACTTAGTATCTTCTAGAATCTTCCAATCCATCTTATGTGTATAATGGGGGAAGAAGGAGCACATTATCAGAGAAACGTGGGATATTATCTGACAAACAAAGAGTATATCAACCTAAAACTGACTGATAGAGTATAGCTGACACTAAATCCCTGATGAAGTAGCCTGGTTTCTAATCTGTATCTTCTATAATAGCTCTTATATTCATCATTTAACTCCTCAGTTTGCTAATCTTAGATTCACAGATTCAATCTCCCTTCTAATTTTGCTTCTTAAAATGAGTGAACAAAAAAAAAAAAAAAAATCTATGACTAAGCTACTCTTTTAGGTGTATATGTTGGTTACAATGCCTATGTTAAGAAATTTTAAATATTATTGCTAGTGTACTTGTATTTTTCCAGCAAATAATATTCAGGATTCAAAGCTATTACATATTAATTGCAGACCAGCAACACTGTGGAAATAGGCAAGTGTGCTGGATAAAAAGAAAATAACTTTCTGCAATCCAGCTATGTAACAGCTGTATAAAATTAGAGAATAAATTCCAAATTCATAAGTGATTTCCCAAGGTCTGATCTGAGTATGATTATGGTATAAAATTTAAATATTTTTCTCAAAAACAGAAGTTTTGAAACATACCCAAATACTGCATAACTGTTTTAACAGAGATCATCAAATGTTTTTGCCAAATACACTACCTTGCTGTGACCACATAATCCATCTTAAATTAAGGACCTTTAATAATAATTTTACATGAAATACAGTTAAGATATTAAGACACCACAGCACATGACCATGTGTAATGCTTTGTTTCCTGCCAAAGTAATTGTGGCCATGCAGCTTTGACCTGTGTTTTGGAAAGGTTTTTCTCTTTCTTTGCTTTAATCTGTTCTAATTGCTTTTCTTTCTTTACCCCCATCACTTGCAAAGAACCTAATTGCTTTCTTCAAGATGCCAGCCCTCTTCGAAATCACCAGTATGCTTTGTCACTGAGGGAGAAGCTTAGCATCTGCTCCAATGCCATCACCTTCTCTTCTCATATAAAAGCAGCTGCAGCTGTTTTTCCTAAGATTTCTCGTTTTGTGCTCAGGGTTATGCAGAGGTTGATGTCTCTCTCTCTCTCTCTCTTTTTTTTTTTATTCCTATGAGATCCTTCCTCTACTGAAGGAAGGCAGGATTTTTAAGAAGCAGCACAAGTATTCAATGTGGCAATGAGGCATGCTAGGTTTTCTGTCTCAGAGTCGTGTAGATGATTTCATTCTAGCCTTCCATGGAGTGATAATCAATTTTCACTCACTATTTCTAAATGAATGGTACTGTCTTATTTGTCTTACACTGCATTGTTTCTAACCTAAGCTATCAGCAGGGAGGTAGAACACCCTTCTATTCTAGCAGTAGCACCATCATTGGTATTTTATTTACACTAGATAATGAGTCGTGATTTGGAAGAGTTTCTCGTGAGTTGCTGATAATGAATTCTTCAGTGCATCAAAAAATAAATGAGTAAACAGATTCTGTGAAGGAAGATTCATTGCTACCAACATGTCTTTAATTATTGCTTTATAGGTGTGTAAAATACCTTTCTTTGTATTGCCATATTGATGTAACAATTGAATACCAAAAGAAGAAAAAACAACAAACACCTATAAAAGCATAAGTAACATTTTCATGCCAAACAGTTTATGCATACAAGCAGCATGGAAAGGTACTCCATTATGGGACCCTGGAGGCCTGTGCCCTAAACCTACATTGTCTGTAACTTTGATGTTACGTTACACATTAAATTTCTTTTTTCTACTTTTCTACCATGCAATGACTATTATCTGCAATTGTCTGAGGCAGATATGAAGATTTTAGGTATTTTGGCTTCCTTTGAATTTATTCCTCCTAACTGAGAATACAGTCACTCTGTTTTAACAGAGAATAGGCTATGCTGATCATGCATTCCCATCATTGGAACTGGAGAATCCCCTCCTCCCTGCACCTCACATGGGGCACACAGAATTTGAAAAGAAAACTGGAGGATGGAAGCAAGATCTGAATCCCCTTTTCTACCATATGAAGCTTGTCCTTTAATTTCTAAAAGTCTTGACCTGCTCAGTCAGTTCAGTAACTCAGCTGTGTCCGATTCTTTGAGACCCCATGAACTTGAGCACACCAGGCTTCCCTGTCCATCACCAATTCTTGGAGTTTGCTCAAACTCATGTCCACCAAGTCAGTGATGCCATCCAATCATCTCACCTTCTGTCATCTCTTTCTCCTGCCCTCAATCCTATCCAGCATCAGGATCTTTTCCAGTGAGTTGGCTTTTTGCATCAGGTGGCCCAATTATTGGAGCTTCAGCTTCAGCATCAATCTTTCCAATGAATATTCAGGACTGATTTCCTTTAGGATGGACTGGTTGGATTGCCTTACATTCCAAGGGACTCTCAAAAGTCTTTTCCAACATCACAGTTCAAAAGCACCAATTCTTCAATGCTCAGCTTTCTTTATGGTCCAACTTTCACATCCACACATGACTACTGGAAAAAACATAGCTTTGACTAGATGTGCCTTTGTTTGCAAAGTAATGTCTCTGCTTTTTAATATGCTGTCTAGGTTGGTGAAAGCTTTTCTTCCAAGGAGCAAGCATCTTTTAATTTCATGGCCACTGTCACTATTTGCAGTGATTTTGGAGTCCAAGAAAATAAACCTGTCACTATTTCCATTGCTTCCTCATCTATTTACCATGAAGTGATGGGACTGGATACCATGATCTCAGATTTTGGAATGTTGAGTTTTAAGCCAGCTTTTTTACTCTCCTCTTTCCTTTCTGTTTTATTCTTTTGAAAGGAGAGTGCATATTTGCTCCTTCTGCTTTTAGTTCTCATTCCATTGAAATTTGTGTTATTATCAAATTTTTTGCAAGAGTTAGATAGGGATAACCCAAATTAGTTCACAGGTGTTTTGTTTTTTAGTTATTGTTTTATTTATTTTTAGTTGTGCAGGGTCTTTGTTGCTGTGTGCAGTATTTCTCTCATTGTGGTGAGTGGGAGCTAATCTTCATTGCAGTGCACAGGCTTCTTATTTTGGTGTTTGCTCTTGTTATGGAGCATGGGCTCTAGAGAATGTGATGTTCAGTAATTGTGGCACAGGGTGTCATTTGTTGTGGCTCTTGGACTCTAGAGCAATGGCTCAGTAGTTGCTAGAGTGTAGACTCAGTAATTGTGGTGCACAGACTTTGTTGCTCTGTGGCATGCAGAATCCCCGGACCAGGCATTGAACCCACATCCCCTGCATAGGTGGATTCTTAACCACTGGACCACCAGGAAAGTCCTCATGGGTGTTTTGATTCTACATCTTTAATATCTCTAATACTTTGTAATTTACCAGCAGTTTATATTGGGTTGGCCAAAATGTTTTTTTTTTCAATTTTTAAGTAAAAAGTCACATTTTTCATTCTCACTAAAACATTTATTGAATAAAGTATTCACCTTCTTTTTTCATTATTATCTGACATTTTTTAGACAACTTCATAATTCCACCTTCCCAACACTTTTTTATCTTTTTGAGCAATGAACTGTTCCAGGTCTACCTAACTAGTGTAGCTGAACGTGGAGCACCATTCAGTGAGAAATCTTTGGCACAAAAACTTTGCAAAACACTTTTGATAAGTTCAATCAGTTACAGCATGCTTTCCATACCTTGAATACATTTTTTATTTTGTTTTTTGCATTTCAGTTGTATTTTTATCTTTCTTGAAATAATAAATTATTTGTTGAAATAATAATATGCCAGAAATGTTGACATTTTTCCTTCTACCTTCAATCTTGAAATGGCTACACAAAAATTCACCAATTTTGATTTTTTTTAATACACACTGATATGACAACTGTCATGGTACAATCTAACAGTTGTTTCAAAGGACGTTAAAGATGACTAAGTACTACTAGAGGCATCTTACAAAGGAAATACTAGTCAATCTTTGGGGCAACCTAAAAGGATTTAGATTTAAAGCCTATTCAGTAAATATCGTTACTTCATCATTATAACTTGGAGGTTTATCATCAGAGGAACAACTTAGAAAACTACAGCTCCATGTAAAAAGGGAAATCCATACATAACTGTACAATGGTCATTTTAATTATAACTCATTTGCTTAATAGTTCATCTAAAATGTAAACCATTTCCTTTATGCCATTATATATGCAGGGTTCTACATGTGAGAGCTGGACTGTGAAGAAGGCTAAGCGCCAAAGAATTGATGCTTTTGAACTGTGGTGTTGGAGAAGACTCTTGAGAGTCCCTTGGACTGCAAGGAGATCCAACCAGTCCATTTTGAAGGAGATCAGCCCTGGGATTTCTTTGGAAGAAATGATGCTAAAGCTGAAACTCCAGTACTTTGGCCACCTCATGCGAAGGGTTGACTCATTGGAAAAGACTCTGATGCTGGGAGGGATTGGGGGCAGGAAGAGAAGGGGATGACCGAGGATGAGATGGCTGGATGGCGCCACTGACTCGATGGACATGAGTCTGAATGAGTTGGTGATGGACAGGGAGGCCTGGCGTGCTGTGATTCATGGGGTCTCAAAGAGTCGGACACGACTGAGTGACTGAACTGAACTGAACTACAATATAGATCATAAAAAATAGTCATTATATTTGAGACAATATTAAGTTAAATAATTTAGAATATTGAAAATGCTTTTAATGTAGTCATTAAAAACTCATTATACATCTTTTCTAAGATAGATTTTAATTGAATGATATATCATTACCATGTTCTGATTGATTTAAAACAAGGACACCAAATATTTTATCCAGAAATTATTTTCTTAATCAGGTGTATTAGATATAGAAATTTTCTTACAAAAGAATGTTTATTGTCAAAGTAGAACAAGGGGCCACATATAAAATCCTTGAAGTATATTCTCAGAGTATTTTGGAGTCTTTGAATGACCAAAGATATATAAAGTAAGGCTGTATGACAGACGACCACTTTGAGGATAAAGTGAGATGGAGCAGTGGTTAAAAAAAACATTTTATTTTACTTCAGTACATAAAATATTTTCTAATGCTAACAATTTAAAAATAATAAAAGAGCATAAGGAGAATATTAGAAGATAACTCTCTACTTCTATTCTTATTTGTTTGTACCTAGGTGTAATTGCAGCTTCTGGCAAAAGATACATATCCATTTTTAATCATTAAATTTAATAATTTATTTTTATTTTTACGTAAACTATGACTATATTAAACACTTATTCTAATAAGTCTAATATGACTTATTAGTCATATATCACAAAGAGCTTTTCATGTTAGTTGCATATAAATTGCCTTCATTAATTTTAGAAATATATATTGCTTTAATTTATGTGTGTCTGAGAGGTTATTAGGAATTTTGTATTGATGGGCATTTATTTATTTTTAGTTTTATTTTGATTCTAATACCAAGAGCCCCTCAAAAAATTTATTTCATTTGTTATGCCACTGTACCCTTAGGAAGTATAACTTTATTACTGTATTTCACATTGCTTCTCTTCTGTTAATCCCTTACTCACCACATGTCTCAAGTTGATTTTTTTCCCACTGCAATGTGTATGTTCAAAGAGCAATTTCACACTCTAAAAATACATTCAGTTTAACTCAATCATGAAGTTCTCGGTCAAGAATTGGCTACATTTAATATTATCTATCCAAACTATTTCCAGGCTTCTAAATCAGTGACAGTATCTCATAACTGAAATTCATGGCAACTCCAAAACGTTTCTGATAAGGAGAAGTTGTCATATCTATTAGCTATTTTACTTGTCATTTTTTTTTCTGTGAAATAAACTGCAGTACATATTTATTTCCAGACATGTATGTAAAATAATTAGATGTAAATTGAAGTTTGAGTAAATATAAAATAAAACATCTGTTTTCTTTTAATATAAGCTGGATTTATCCCAGAGACCCTTTAAATGTAATGAAAAATCACCTGACAGAATATGTTGAGGATATTTTTAAAAATAGAGCTACATTTTATGACACAATCATGTATTGCTCAGTTATTATGAGTGAAGCATCCTTTGTGATGCAGTTTTAATTCTGTAGCTGTATGCTTTGGATGGCAACACAGTGACAAAGCTCATCATAGGCTATATGGCAATGCCCTCCACATCTGATTGCTTTCTGACCAGACTTGGTTTTAAGTTTGCCTGACTGATAACCAGAAATTTTCAAAACAATTAAGTGTATAGTCATATGCCAACCTAAAAAGTGGGAAAACCAAGTTTAAGGTCACATTAAAACACTTGCTTTTCTTATATCAATTAAGGAACTGCATAGATTTTTCTCTATGTCAGTCTTTGGTTTCCTCTCCACTTCATGCTTATTTTCATTCATTTACATGGCTGCTGGATTCTGATGAGGATGCAATGTCCAATTCAATCTATTCAGCTTTCTGGTAATTACTTTGTATACTTAAACTCTCATTCCACTGAAATAAGATGAATAAAATGCCAGAATACACAGTGACCATATGAGCAGCAACCACAAGTAATTGTCAGTCTTAACCTTTGCCAAACCAAATGATGCTGTTTGATAATGTAGTTGTCAAGGACACTTCTCCAATGGCATTCTAACCTGGTTAGGCATTATATCTTGAAAGCTTAAGTTCTAATATTGCAATACACTTTTTATAATTAATGCTGATTAATCAAGATTCCAAATTGGAGAATTATGAATGGTCAGAAATATAAATAATGAAACATTTAAAATCAGACAGAAATTACTAAAATAGACAAATGATTATTTCAGTGTCTAACCAAGTATAAGTGTACTGTACTAAAGGAATTAAAAATAGCAAGAAATTTAATATTACATAAGTGCGAGGCAAGATTGAAATAATAAGATTACAGAAATAATTTACTATTTATTTTGATTATGTATGCAGGTCAGGAAGCAACAGTTAGAAGTGGACATGGAACAACAGACTGGTTCCAAATAGGAAAAGGAGTACATCAAGGCTGTATATTGTCACCCTGCTTATTTATCTTCTATGCAGAGTACATCATGAGAAACTCTGGGCTGGGGGAAGCACAGGCTGGAATCAAGATTGCTGGAAGAAATATCAATAACCTCAGATATGCAGATGACACCATCCTTATGGTAGAAAGAGAAGAAGAACTAAAGAGCCTCTTGATGAAAGTGTAAGAGGAGAGTGAAAAATTAGCTTAAAGCTCAACTTTCAGAAAACTAAGATCATGGCATCTGGTCCCATCACTTCATGGCAGATAGATGGGGAAACAGTGGAAACAGTGACTGACTTTATTTTCCTGGGCTCAAAAATCACTGCAGATGGTGACTGCAGCCATGAAATTAAAAGATGCTTACTCCTTGGAAGGAAAGTTATGACCAATCTAGATAGCATATTCAAAAGCAGAGACATTACTTTGTCAACAAAGATCCATCTAGTCAAGGCTATGGTTTTTCCTGTGGTCATATATGGATGTGAGATTTGGACTATAAAGAAAGCTGAGTGCCAAAGAATTGATGCTTTTGAACTGTGGTGTTGCAGAAGATTCTTGAGAGTCTCTTGGACTGCAAGGAGATCCAACCAGTTCATTTTAAAGGAGATCAGTCCTGAGTGTTCATTGGAAGGACTGATGCTGAAGCTGAAACTCCAGTACTTTGGCCACCTGATGTGAAGAGCTGACTCATTGGAAAAGACCCTGATGCTGGGAAAGATTGAGGGCAGGAAGAGAAGGGGATGACAGAGGATGAGGTGATTGGATGGCATCACCGACTCGATGGACATGGATATGGGTGGACTCTGGGATTTGATGATGGACAGGGAGGCCTGGCGTGCTGTGGTTCATGGGGTCACAAAAAGTCGGACACGACTGAGACTGAACTGACATGAACTGAATCTACAAATGCTGTATACTCTTATCAACTTCACACACACAAATGCTTTTGGTTTTGATTCTTCCCCTGATCACTAGGATAATGTAGAAAATAAATTGTTTTTAACTGTTTTTCTTTAAAATAAACATGGGATGATCTATTCAGCTGTTTCAAAGTGAAAGCTAGATATGGCTGCTGATCCAATAAATACCACTTTCTTTTTATAATATATAATTCCAAGCCCAGGCAACCTGACAGATCCTGGCTTGTAATGAGACCAGTTTTCCTTATCCAGTACAGAAAACTCAATAACATTGGGTAAAAGGTGTAGCAACTTATTTGTGATGACATCATCTGATAAAATACTGAGAAGGTCATCACTGGGAACTTGTATAATTTCAGAATGATGTATTTGGAGTATTTTGTGCACTTTGCCAAGAATGCTAATCTTATGACATGCTTGATATATGTCAGATATGGTGTTATAAGCTGTTATTGAGTTCTCTGCTGTTAAAAGGCTCTGTCCACCACTTACAGTAGTCACCCATGGCAATGGCTTGTAATACAAACCCTCCACATTTATACAGTAATTCACAAATTACTTTTAGACTTCCTATCTCATTTAATCAGTAATCTGGCAAATCAAAATGGTTCACATATTTTAAATAAGCATTACTGAGAATATAAGATAGATATGCTGCTGCTGCTAAGTCGCTTCAGTCGTGTCCGACTCTGTGCGACCCTGTAGATGGCAGCCCACCAGGCTCCCCCAGAAGATATATTTGGTGTCAAATTGTAAGCCTTAGAACTAGGCATGAAGTTTGAGCTTTTCTCTCCACAGATGATAACCTTGTCCCTGTTCTACAGGAGATGCATGGATTCCTCCCTGACTCCGAGCACAAACTTCATTAAACCACTGAAAATAATCACACACCCATGACCTGTTCTTGGAACTGTTGTTCTTAGTGTAAGTACACCACCAGGCATTCCTTCCACCCTTTCCTGAGACTATGCTTTCACTTGGTGACCAGAGAATATATTAATGAATTGGCTGTGTACCAATGTCTGACACTTGCATGTAATCCAGAGGCTATTTTCGGATAGTATATCATCCAGAATGATCCCTTGGAGGATTTTTAACATTCTTTCAGTGCTTCTGTCTTTGTAGAAAGTCAAGTCAGTTTTTTTTAAACCAGAGATAGATCTTGATTCAGTTCTCATAATAGTACCCTTGAGAAATTTATCCTCATTCCTTCATGTCTTGAAAATGCAGAAGAAAGCATATAATTTCACTTAAGTCCTCCCTGTTGAATTTCCTTTTTGACCCTCTATTTTGACCCTGGCAATATTAGTCTCCCATTTCACTATTCCTGAAAACCCAAATTTTTTATCTTTAATTTCTCTTCTGTTCAACTTAATTAGATACTATGACTCCATAATTCCTACATAAGGCATTTCATTTCATATTCATTCTCTGTATGAGTTTGAGTCAATTAAACTTGGTATTTCTATTTCAGTAATCAAGATAATAAAAATAACTATCTCATATGGCTCTTTTCAACATAAAATGTGTTATTATTTCTAACATTACAGCTTATAATACCATATCTGACATATATTAAGCATGTCATAAGATTAGCGTTCTTGGCCAAGTGCACAAAATACTCTCAAAACATCATTCCTAAATTATACCAATTCCCAGTGATGATCTTCTCAGTATTTTATAACATTAAGTCATCACAAATAAATTGCTACACCTTTTACCCAGATGATATGCTTTATTTAAAATGTCCTCTTATGTATTTTAGGGCATCCCTGATGACTCATTAGATGGTAAAAAATCTGCCTGCAATGCAGGAGACCCAAGTTCGATCCCTGGGTCAGAAAGCTCCCCTGGAGAAGAAAATGGCAACCCACTCCAGTATTCTTGTCCAGAGAATTCCATAGACAGATAATCTGGTGGGCTACAGACTATGGGATTGCAAAGAGTTGGACACGGCTAAGCAACAAACTCTTGTGTACTTTAGAATGATAAAATTTTAAATAGTAATATCTAGACATTTAAAGACACAATTTAAGTGTCTCACATTTTGAAGATAATTTTAGATCTTTCATCACAGAGGAACTCTCCATATTCTGAACTCATAAGACTTATTATTTAACTTACAAGATCGTTGTGAGGATAAAAATGATATGAAGAGCTTAGTCGAATGCTTCGTAAACATTAACTATTCAGTAAATGTCAAATACAATACATATATATGATAAATAGCATCATTATTTATTATGTGTAATAATTGACTGCCATGCATTGTCTTTTGATAAATTGCTTTTTCTGCATTGCCTCTATAAATAAATAAGCATGTATCTTTCACACCTATGTTCATCTTGTTTTCTCAACTCAACTGCAGATAATTTTATGAGAAGAATAATATTACATCTTCAAGATGTATCAAATCTGTCAAAATTATGATAAAATTATGATAAGATGCTATAGTGGGACCTCTACCCACTGAATTCAATTTTAAATGTGGAATTCATTTCATGTCAAATATGATAACATAAGATTTCAAATAAAATATTAAAGCAACAGAATTTTGTAAGGGAAGCTTTGTCAGAGGAAAGGAACTGCCTTTGGATCCCCAATACAAATAGGAAAAATTTTCTTCCAAAACCTATCAGCCATGTGCTCACTATTCCCTGTGAATGATTTGTAACAACTGTGTGATGAGAGTTACATTTGCTTGAGTGTAACCTTTTTTTATTTTATTCTGTCGACTGGGAGCCATGGAGCCTTGAGTAATGGTGTGCTTGGCCTTTATCCTCTTCTCAAGTTGATCAACTGGATAAAAGATACTGAGTTTAAAATCATCAACAAAAAGATTGAAGGAAAAAATATTAAATGAAGCCATAACTATCAGAATTTAAGCAGACATGCCATGGTGTGTGTGTGTATGTGTGTTGCCCAATTCATTGACTGGAAGAGATACATAAAAGTTTCGCTTCATAAGAAAAACGAATTAGCTGAGAGAAGACATTTCTTATATATCTTACCATTTTTAAATATAAAACATATGTGAATCCCTAAACTGGGTTCCAATTCTCATTTTTAATTTTTGCAGTTGAGACAGTTTTTTTTCATAGAAGGATCAGTGGGAAGAGAGACTATACTTTTGGGACCTTATCTCCTCATCAGTGAGCTTAGCTCTCACTGACATGCAGGACCATTTGCTAAAAGTCACCCCCTTAAGCAACAGTTGTAATAGCCACAACTACTAAGACAGCAGGACTATACTGAAGCTGTCTATTATATCCAAACATGATTTATCTTCTATATTGTTATTTTTTAGGTTTTTTTTTTTTTAATATATATTGGAGTATAGCCAATTAACAATGTGTGATCTTTCAGGTGAACAGTAGAGGCACTCAGCCATGCATATACATGTATCCATTCTCCTCTAAACTCCTCTCCCATGCAGGTTGCCATATAACAGAGAACCAACAGAGTGCCTAAAGGGCTTCCCAGGTATCTCAGATGGTAAAGAATCTGCCTGCAGTACAGGATACCTGGGTTCTATACCTGAGTTGGGAAGACCACCTGGAGGGGGCCTTGGCAATACCCTCCAGTATTCTTGCCTGGAGAATTTGTATGGACAGAGGAGCTAGGCTGGCTACAGTCTATGGGGTTGCAAAGAGTCTGACACAACAGAGTGACTAAGTCCAGCACAGCACAGCACAGCACAGAGTGCCTAACGATGACATTTGTCAATTGTTGACATTTGAATTCTCTCACAGATTGAAAAATTAAATCAACACCAGCTTGCAATGATTCTTTCATGTCATTTTCTGCCCTCTGATTACAGGAAAATACCCTGTTGTCTCATTTTCATGGTGCTTCCTCCCCCTTATAAGAAGTTATATATTCTTAAGTAATAAACAAAAATATGTGAATGTAAATGTGTTTTCTAGTCTTTATTTGGGTTATTTACTGCATAGAATGATTTACACTATATGTAAAATCTAAGGCATGTTTCATACTTTTCAGAGTAAGTAATATAATATGAAAATATTAGCAACAAAAAACGCTGTAACAAAATGTCAAAAATGCATTTTAAGAGATGTTATTTATGTTGTGCAAAACACTGTTAAAATCCTATATTTAAAGTTCTAGGTAGTAGAAGAGAAAGCAACAAGATTAAAACACATATAAATGGAATTAAAGATAAGGCAAATATAAGTAACTTTAAATTAATCAAAGTGATAAGGGAAAATAGAGGAATGAACAATTTTTAAAGGTAAATAATAAAATAGTAACTTCCTTAAATTTAAATTTTTGAAAAAGTTTACTTTAAATTAAAATACATGCAAGTTTTTTAACATATGTACATGCAAGATTATATATTGCCCAGCCATAATAAATTAATAAACAGATGGTTTACAGTAATCTAAAATTATATTGGCTGATAGGAGAAAACTGAGTATAACTTATGCTGCATATTAAATATCTACAGATGACCCAGTCTTGACTATATAGTGCATAGCTCAAGAAAAAGCAAAATTTGAGTTACTTGAAGAACACAAGGCAGCAGTGAAATATTTTACATACTTGAAATTAAAGTCCTCTTCTAAGAATTTATTTTGGAGAAATGAAAAGAGTAGGATCAATGATCTTTAAAAGTAATATTTGAAGAAAACTAAATAAACCTCTAAGTGAGTCCACTGTAACCTGTAACAAATTAATTCAGCATAAAGCATAGCAAAAGGAATCTCATATTCATCCCCATAGTTTCAACACTGGCCAAGATCCAATTTGGTGCTCTTGGTAGCTCCATTTCAAAGAACCTTATAAGACAGAGTTAGCATTAGAATTCATGATCATTTAGTAACTTCTACTTTTCAAATGTTTATTGCCAACTTAAAATTAGGTTTTCTTCCATTTAGGAAAGAGTGACTTCTCTATATTTAGTTGTTCTTGTTATTCATTGGCTAAGTTGTGTCCAACTATTTGCAACCCCATGGACTGCAGCAAGCTAGGCCTCTCTGCTCTCCACTATCTCCTGGAGTTTATATCCATTGAGTTGGTGATGCCATCCAACCATCTCACCCTCTTTCACTTCCTATTCCTCTTGCCCTCAGTCTTTCTCAGCATCAGACTCGTTTCCAGTGAGTCAGCTCTTGGCATCAGGTGGTCAAATTATTGGAGCTTCAGCTTCAGCATTAGTCCTTCCAATGTATATTCAAGGTTGATTTCCTGTAGGATTGACTGCTTTGATCTCCTTGCTTTCCAAGGGATGCTCAAGAGTTTTCTCCAGCACTACAGTTTGAAAACCTCAATTCACTTACACCCAGTCTTCTTTATCGTTCAACTGTCACATTCATATATGACTACTGGAAAAACAATAGCTATACTGACCTTTGTCAGCAAAGTGCTGTCCTGCTTTTTAATACATTATCTAGGTTTGTCATAGCTTTCCTTCCAAAGAGCAAGTGTCTTTTAATTTCATGGCTACAGTTGCCATCCACAGTGATTTTGGAGACCAGGAAAATAAAATTTGTCACTGCTTCCACTTTGTCCCCATCAAAAGAAGAGAGTGAAAAAGTAGGCTTAAAGCTCAACATTCAGAAAACTAAGATCATGGCATCTGGCCCCGTCACTTCATGGCAAATAGATGGGGAAAGAGTGACAGACTTTATTTTTGGGGGGGCTCCCAAATCACTGCAGATGGTGATTGCAGCCATGAAATTAAAAGACGCTTACTCCTTGGAAGGAAAGTTATGACCAACCTAGACAGCATATTATAAAGTAGAGACATTACTTTGTAAACAAAGGTCCATCTACTCAAGGCTATGGTTTTTCCAGTAGTCATATGTGGATGTGAAAGTTGGATGATAAAGAAGGCTGAGCACCGAAGAATTGATGCTTTTGAACTGTGGTGTTAAAGAAGATCCTTGAGAGTCCAATGGACTGCAAGGAGATCCAACCAGTCCATCCTAAAAGAGATTAGTCCTGAACGTTCATTAGAAGGACTGATGTTGAAGCTGAAACTCCAATACTTTGACCACCTGATGTAAAGAACTGACTCATTGGAAAAGACCCTGATGCTGGGAAAACTTGAAGGTAAGAAGAGAAGGGGGCGACAGAGGATAAGATGGTGGGATAGCATCACAGACTCAATGGACATAAGTTTGGGTAGACTCCAGGAGTTGGTAATGGACAGGGAGGCCTGGTGTGCTGCGCTTCATGGGGTCGCAAAGAGTCGGACATGACTGAGCAACTGAACTGAAGTGAACTGAATTGACAATGAAGTGATGGGACTGCATGCCATGATCCTATCTTTTTGAATGTTGAGTTTTAAGCCAGCTTTTTTGCTCTCTTCTTTCACGTTTTATATTGAAAGTTTGCAACAAAGTCAATCGTGAGCATAGAACATGCTGTTTAAACAAGGTATTGTATCACACTTGACTGGACCCAGTTGTTTATGAGGCTATGACCCTGCCAAACTCTAAAGTGTTTGAATGATAGGCTATTTTATTGTTCCTTCCGTATTGCTTCAACCTAGAAGAAACTTTGGTCTCTAAAAATC
Organism: Budorcas taxicolor; assembly: GCF_023091745.1. Classification (NCBI taxonomy): domain Eukaryota; kingdom Metazoa; phylum Chordata; class Mammalia; order Artiodactyla; family Bovidae; genus Budorcas; species Budorcas taxicolor. The sequence goes on from NC_068926.1 coordinate 38,583,676, forward strand.
ACTTGAATCACTTAGTATTTGTTGAATAAACCTCAGAGTCTGTTATTGGCACTGCAGAAGTAAACTATTTTATTTTTTGCATGCAGTATACCATTCTGATTCACCAAAAATCAAACTCATGTTGTAGTTTTCTTAGTATAGAAATTATTTATCTGAAGCCAAGATCCCTATATAATGTTATACCCTCACCTTTAACTTTACTTCACCTTTTTAAAAAAAATTTAAGAGTAAAAAGAGTGAAATAATGCCATTTGCAGCAACATTGATGGACCTAGAGATTTGCATACTGAGTGAAGTTAAGGGTCAGCCCATTAAAGTGAAATATCATATGATATGACCTATATGTGGAATATTAAAAAAAAATTGTGTGGATGAGCTTGTTTACAAAACAGAGGCAAGTTTACAGACTTAGAGAAGGAACTTGTGGTTACCATAACACAAGGGAAGAGGGAAGGTATAATTAGGGAGTTTGCGATGAACATATACACACTGCTATATTTAAAATGGAAAACCAGCAAGGATCTACTGTATAGCACAGGGAACTTGGCACAATATTCTCTAACCAACCTAACGGCAAGAATTTGAAAAAGAATATATACATCCATAGTATAACTGAATCACTTTGTTGTACACCTGAAACTAACACAACATTGTTAATCAGCAATGTAAAATAAAAAAAAAAATTAAAAATATACATTGGATCACAATCTACTGTAGAGAAAGTGCTTAGCCCAACAGTTATTTAATCTTGAAGCCTGTGTATTCTTAAATCTGGAACTTGGCATGGGTACAGTGTGAGCAGATGTTTATGAGAGTTCCAGAACAAGACAGTCACTTAAAGATATTGAGTGATTCAGTGCACCCATTCTACAAGCTGCTGTCAGAAGCTGAAAGACTCTATGGCCTTTCTGTGCTTTGCTGTTTTCTGCAATAAAATTTGCATTTTGATCTGCAGGGATGTTCCTATCTTTCTGCCAGCTAGTATCAGCATCCTGTCCAGAGTTATCAAACTAGAAGTATGATGGCCTTGACAAATATTTTCATTTCACTTAGCAAAAAGTTCTTCCATCACTAAAAACTTAACAGCTCCATAACCAAGAGCTTATATGATTTGGGAGGGGTCTAAAACTTCATTTAAACAAACAAAAGTGATTTCATAAGGAATTATATTGCCATAACAAATCAACAGTTTGAATAAGGGAATAGTCGTAGGATTCTCCATAGCATCTGGAGTGCATAGAATTCAAAGTGCTCAGAGGGGAAAAGACTGTCCTAGTTATGCTTGCTCACTTTAGTGGAAATTACACATGCATATCAAGAGTAGAAGCACTTCTGCTCGACTTACTGAAAATTCTAATTAGAGAGATCCACACAGAGCTCATCCAATTATACCTACGGACTTTTCTAAAACCACTTATGTAAGCAGGAATATAAATTAAAGTGGGCTTGCCCAAAAACATATACAAAGGATATTACAACATTGAATTTAGAAGAAAAAAAAAAGACCAGCTATTAAATCACTAATACTTTCAGTTGCTGGAGGGATATTTAAAATGAGATCAAAAGAAGAACAAAATAGATTCTCAGCTTCATTTTCTCAAAAAAACAAACAAACAAACAAACAAAAAAACCTGTTAAGCAAATGTTTTCCCAAGAGTATCCCCAGAGATGCTCAGCAAAATGTCCCTAAAGCTATTCTAAATTCCATAAATTTGTTGAATGTATCCTTTTACTTTCTAACATTTAGATGAAAAAATAAGGACTAATTGCCCAAAATGTAAACATGAGACTATATAGAACATTTTAGTATTGTACTTTATGAATAAAACACTATTTCTTTATGAATAGTGACATAGTGACAGTCCTGTCCTGTTTTTTTTTTTTTCCTAAATGTTTTCCTCTCAGTAACATGTATATATTTATAAAGCTTCATGATAGGAAAGGCAGACTAGCACTTTATTTCTGTGCCAGCTCTCGTGGCAAGGACAAGTGGTTATTAATCTTGGCTATGCCTGTTATTATCTATGTAATGGTGATCAGAAAATCAGTGATAGCCTGTTGTATGAGCTGGTGAGCAACTCAGCACTAGCGTTTGCTATCACAGCTTTAGCCATCTCTCTCCATATACATCTTTGTGGCTCCAAACCTTTGACAGAAGGCAGCACTCTTATAGAATGCACTGGACCATAACTTTCACCACTTACCCATGTCCTGTTTAGCCAGGCTGGTAACAAGGAAGCAGTGCTGTGATTGGCTCTGTTACAATCTATAGAAATGCTTCATTTCCTGAACTTTCATTTTTGTAGAGTATATTTTATAAAAATAATGGTCAGTTATATTTAGTTCTATGCTGTATGATCTGTAGCTATGGCTATATATTAATTCATCTTTGTTTGCCCCACATAACTTACCTGAGAGCCACATCTGCAAGAAAGGTTCATTTGATTAAGTTCACTTCAGTTCAGTTCAGTTCTTTGCTCAGGTGTGTCCAACTCTTTGCAAGTCCATGGACTGGAGCACGTCAGGCTGCCCTGTCTTTTACCATCTCCCAGGGCTTGCTCAAACTCATGTCCATCAAGTTGGTGATGCCATTCAACCACCTCATCCTCTGTTGTTTCCTTCTCCTCCTGCCTTCAATCTTTCCCAGCATCAGGGTCTTTTCCAGTCAGTCAGTTCTTCACATCAGGTGGCCAAAGTATTGGAGTTTCAGCTTCAGCATCAGTCTTTCCAATGAACATTCAGGACTGATTTTCTTTAAGATGGACTGGTTGGATCTCCTTGCAGTCCAAGGGACTCTCAAGAGTCTTCTCCAACACCACAATTCAAAAGCATTAATTCTTCAATGCTCAGCTTTCTTTATAGTCCAACTCTCATATCCACACATGACTACTGGGAAAAAAATCATAGCTTTAACAAGATGGACCTCTGTTGGAAAAGTAATGTTTCTCCTTTTTAATATGCTGTTTAGGTTGGTCATAGCTTTTCTACCAAGGAGTAAGCGTCTTTTAATTTCATGGCTGAAGTCAACATCTGCAGTGATTTTGGAGCCCAAGAAAATAAATCTATCACTGTTTCCATTGCTTCCTCATCTATTTGACATGAAGTGCTGGGACCGGATACCATGATCTTAGTTTTCTGAATGTTGAGCTTTAAGCCAACTTTCTCACTCTCCACTTTCACCTTAATCAAGAGGCTCTTTAATTCTTCTTCGCTTTCTGCCATAAGACTAGTGTCATCTGCATAACTGAGGTTATTGATATTTCTTCCAGAAATCTTGATTCCAGCTTGTGCTTCATCTAGCCTGGCATCTCATATATGATGTACTCTGCATATAACTTAAATAAGCAGGGTGACAGTATTTAGCCTTGACATATTCCTTTCCCAATTTTGAACTAGTCCATCATTCCATACCTGGTTCTAACTATTGCTTTTTGACCTGCATACAGGTTTCTCAAGAGGCAGGTAAGATTAAGTTACAAAAACATTTAATTAGTCACTTGACTTTCCTATTTAATAATGGACTTACAAAGAGAGATACTATACATTGCATCCACTTTTATATCATTCTATACTGTGTGTTTAGACATTCAGGAAATTTTGGGAAAAGACAGAAACAACTTTCTTGTATTCTTTTGATAAGAGAATAATATTAAAATGATGTCACTTAAATTTGCTATGGATGACTCAGAATACAACACACTACCTTCAGGGAGTGTCCTTATTTTTTTTAATGATTCCTCAGCACATTCAGATTATTATACTACTCTTTAAGCCATGTTTTGAATATTTGAGTGTAGAATTGATACTGAATCTTCTTACAGAATTGATTGTAGCTCTTATCTCTATAGCTGATTCTTACTTAGAACTTGTATTTTATTAAGTAATGCTGCCTTTCATATTTTCCTACTACTCATATTTTCTCAAAGTCTTGTTTAAAGTATGAATCCTCATTATTGAATGCACTGCCAGGTTGTGACTTCTACCACTGGTTTTTGGCAACAAACTAGAACTTGACTTTCTTAGTGAAGTAAGGATTTCATTTGCTTTAATTTCTTCTATTTGTGGTCACACTACTTTTTATTTTCAAAAGATAACCTTTGAATATGCCTTGTTATCATTTTTCCACTTTTGTTCTCAATGCATTTTTTATTTTTTATTTTTAGTCCAAGGTTATCTATTTACATGAAAGAAAGACTTGCTCAGTCGTGTCAGATTTTTGTGACTCCATGGACTGTAGCCTGCCAGGTTCCTCTGTCCTTAGAGTTCTCCAGGCAAGAATACTGGAGACGGTTGCCATTCCCTTCTCCAGGGGATGTTCCCAACCCAGAAATCAAACCCAGGTCTTCCGCATTGCAAGCAGATTCTTTACCATCTGAGCCACTGAATGAGCACTGTTTTAGCAACAGCAAACTATCTTCTAGGATCTAGAATTACCATATTTTATGTAACTGGAAGAAATGTAAATACATGAGTTTCAGTATTTGAAAAGGAACTATCTCCAAATACTGCACTTATTATTGATAAGTGAGTAACATAGGTTAGTGTGTAATTTCAAGTGCAAAACAAAAGCATCAAACACATATAGTAAAATTATCTATGTATTTAATATTCCTCACATTCTTAGTAGCAAAATTTTTACCTTCCAAACTCCCACAACAGGTGCCTCATTTTTGGGGGAATTGGGGGTCCCACAGAATTCCTCATCAGTATCTCTTCAACCAATATGTCAGTTAGAGTTGTCACTAGATGTCTGTCTTATCCTCCTTTTCTACTTTTGCTCCCAGCTTTGATATTTGTTCTTTTTGTAAAACTTCTCAAAAAGTGTTTTTGGCTACTTGAAGAGAAAGTTTTGTCTACGGTGATGATGAAATTCCTTCATGCTCCACAGCTTCATTTGCTCAGAGCTCTGGAGAGTAACAAGTCCTGGGCCAATCTAGGGAGAATTGCTCCTTCCTAATTCTCTGTGAGTCTTGCTTGCTAAGTCCTGATTTTCACAAACATTTTCCATCAGGTTCTGCTGTTAACCTTCTATTAGTGTGAGCTCCAGGCAAAACCAGGTGATACTGTTGAGTGCAGAGGTCATTTATTCCTCCCTATTCTCCTTAAGCCATATATATATATATATATATATATATATATATATATATATATAAAATTTTACTCCAGAAACATTTGTTTTTGCTCCAGTAATTTGATAACTAAATGATTCACACATGAGTAGGTACATAGGTGTACAGTTATGAAGGTGTTGCCTTCCTTAGCAAAAGTTATTCTGTCTAAAACAGACACTTGGCACTTGATGCTGTTGGATTTAATATGTCCAATCTGAATTGAGATGTGCTGAAAATGTTAAACAAACCATAAAGTGAAAAGCCTTAACAAAATAAATGTGAGATTGCTCTTATTTTAAATTTACAAACTCTAAAAGGAACATATTTTGGATATTTTAAAAATATCATTAATATTAACATAATCTGGGTTATTTTACCATTTAAAATAGGCTACTGTAAGGTTTAAAATGACACATGTGGCTCATATTTGTGGCTCACATTTCATTTCTATTGTACCAGTTGCTGATACAGTGAATAATATTGAATTAAAATATATGGTTGCACTGTTTTTCTTTTAATGGTCATACTTATTTGCAATGCTAGTGCTAATTTTCTAACAATTCAAGGTACAAAGATGATTGAAAAAATCATGTATTTTCCACATGTCATATCACATAGTACTATTTAATTCTAATAGTATTTATTTAAAATTTGTTAAAGTGTAAGCCAGGACTTAATATTTCATTCAATAATTTTCAGAACAAAATTATATTCAATATAATTCCCCATATATTTGATATCATCAAAAATCAGGATTTGGTCCTTCTTCCAAGTTATTGAATTCCTAATTGCAATCAATTGGCAATAAAATTGAATTAGCAAAATGTTTAGTCTTGTTTAGAATGTTAAATAGAGTATATGTTGCAGAAGACTTTTTAAAAATTTTTAATTTAAATTATTATGTCCGAATGTTATATTTGGACATGCTAAATGATATAAGAATTCTCCAGGTTAAGTTATTCCTGGAGGAAAATATTATTTTTCTTGACCTATACCTCAGTTTCTCTGATCATTTATAATAAATGTCTGTACTGCTCTTCAAGTTTTATCATAGAATAAACATGTATAGGTTTTATTTATAAGGTGGTAGCAAAGGCAAATGGGACAGAATCTATATGGTTAAACATAGTTTTGATAAAATTTTCCTTATTTGTTAAAAATTATAAAGTATTTATAAAACATAAATACCTAGATTAAATATGCTTCCCGAGGATGAGTTAAATCTGCCTAGGGCATGACTGAGCGACTTCACTTTCACTTTTCACTTTCATGCATTGGAGAAGGAAATGGCACACCACTCCAGTATTCTTGCCTGGAGAATCCCAGGGACAGAGGAGCCTCGTGGGCTGCCATCTATGGGGTCACACAGAGTGGAATCTGATTGAAGTGACTCAGCAGCAGCAGCAGAAGCAGAGGCAAAGTAGACAATTGATGAAGCATTATTTGCTTCTATTCTCTTTCTTTGGAGCATTGCATGATAATTCTTAACAGAAATGTGTGTGATTAATGAAATCTACCTTGCCTGTAGAGGAGTCACGTTAAGATTAACTTCAGGAAGATGAGACATACACTGTGGGAGATATCAATGAGAAGGGTAAATAGTTACACACGATGGATGACCACAAATGAGACGAATGATCACTATGATAGGTATTTTAATGTCCATTTTCCCATAATTTTTTGCCTATTGTTTCTTGAAATGGGATCTATATTTCTGGTTTCAATGTCTCCTTTCATTCTGAATGTGCTGGGTTATAAGATAAAACTTAACTCATTATCTGAGTAATATTTATTATTTATATTCAATTCCAATAAAATATTAATAATGTTAAATAATTCATTATCAACCTAGGTTGAGGGCATAGCTATACAAAAGTACTCCAAATGGCGAAAATATTACAACTATCTGTGAAAGAAAAGTTTATTAGATGTGTCATTCTGTTTAACTCACAGAATTATTTTAGGATAGATAAATTGACTAATACACACTTTTTAATACAAAGTTATATGTATCGGCTTCCTGGGTGGCTCTAGTGGTAAAGAATCTACCTGTCAATGCAGGAGATGTAAGAGACGCAGTTTAGATCCTTGGGTTAGGATGATTCCCTGGCAGAGGTTATGGCAACCTACTCCAATATTTCTGCCTAGAGAATCCTATGGATGGAAGAGCTTGGTGGGCTACAGTCCTTAGGGTCACAAAGAGTTAGACACCACCGAAGTAACTTAGTATGTACGTATGTATGTAGTATAAGAAATGTATAAAATATATAAGAAAATAAGATTTATTAATATAAATGTATATAAATTATTTATTAAAAAGTATTCCTATAACTTCTTTCTATTTGTGCTTATGAGTTTTCTCTCTTGGTTTCACAATATTTTGAATTGCTTGGCTCAGATGGTAAAGCATCTGCCTGCAATGTGGGAGACTCGGGTTCAGTCCCTGGGTCGGGAAGAACCCCTGGAGAAGGAAATGGCAACCCATTCCAGTACTCTTGCCTGGAAAATTCCATGGACAGAGGAGCCTTGTAGGCTACAGTCCATGTGGTTGCAAGGAGTCGGACACGACTGAGTGACTTCACTCACTCACTCAATAGCATTATGGACAGATGGTAAGTAAAAAGAAAATGGAGGTCAAGTTTTTAAAATATTGCAAAAATGTAGCTTAATTTCAGATGATTGCTTCCAGTATATAAATGAAGTTTTCATAGTGACAGTAGTGATGATAAACATAATCTATATTCTGTAAACACATATAGGAAAAAATATGGTATGTTATTTCATGAAATGACTACCAATTTTTCCATTAATATGACATCAAGCTATAGAATGCATTTTTTAAATATATAAATGTCTGTGAGAATTATTACAGACTGTTACAGAGTATCCTGTAAATTATATTTTTTAGTCATTTATTTTTATTTTTGTATGTTACCCTTGCTACTATTTTATAGATAAGATTTATAAAGGCATGTTTAATTTTAGAACCTGATGACCACTACAAATTTTTAATATTTAAATTTCACAGAATTGTTCTGTTGCAAAATTTATTTTATTTGTTATGTCAAACAAGAATAAATATCTTGCTAATTGATCTCAATTTGTCTCTATATTGCATTTAAAAATTGAACAGCATGCAAAAAGGAACAAAATGCTGACCTTGGGCTATATGAATACTTGGATAATTCATTTGAGAATAATATAACTTTAGTCTCATGGTAAATAATTGGACTCTGATACTCATAGCAATTTTAGTAATTATTTAAATTAATTTCATGTAAAAATTGAATGTATTATATGATGCTTTATATGGAAAATCTTCAGTTACCTCTGCAAACTGGGTTATCCAAGACATTATACAATTATCATTATTGATAAAAATGGGTATTAATAAAAAGAAACACACTATAAATTTTAGTTTGGTATTTTTTCTATATCAACAGTTGATATAAGTGACATAAGAGTATATCAGTGTACAATAAGTATATAATGTGAGCCATAAATGAGTACCATATATAACTTCAAACTTTCTATTAGCTATATTTAAAACAGTTAGAAGAAACAGATAAAATTAATTTATTTTTTTCTTTAATTAATTAATTAATTTATTTTTTTTTAATTTTAAAATCTTTAATTCTTACATGTGTTCCCAAACATGAACCCCCCTCCCACCGCCCTCCCCATAACATCTCTGTGGGTCATCCCCATGATAATTTGTTTCTTTCAATATATCTCAATATTCTAATTTTATGTGAAATTAATATAAAATGTTAGGTAGATACATGGCATTCTTTTTTTATACTAACTCCTTAAAAACTGATTTGTATTTTAATTCTAAAGCACATCTCAGTTTGAAGTAGCTGCATTTCAAGCACTCAGTAGCATTATGTGGTTAATGACTATTATATTGGGCACCTACATTTATATTTTAGATATTCCAAAAATAAAGTATTTATTGTTCCACATACAAATGTTCCCACTGTGATCCATCATACAAATTCACACCATATTTTCCCTCTGCAACCCAGAAGAGGTCTGAGAAAATACTCCTTTACACAATCATTCTTGATGAAATTTCAGGAATATTTTCTTATTTGAAATGGTCCTCTAAAAGTAGAAATATTCAATAGCCTATACTACATAACTCTTGTGTTCTCATACAACCCTGGGCTGCATGATGTATGGGAACTCATGTGATGCCAAACAGGGGATAAAGTTAAAGTCAAAATCTACAACTTCAGATAGATTCTCAAGGATATCAGGAAATCCATTTATGTTTCTGAGGTTCATATCCCATTCTCTACAATGCCTCTCAAACCTTCAAGTCCCTGCAGCCTCCAACTTATCCAATCATTTCTTTCTCTGAGACAAAATAGAAGCCATAAGACAAGAGCTACTTCACTCAAATCTATAAATATTTCTGCAACACATACATACAACTATTTCATTTTTCCCTCCTTTACTGTCAAAAATTTGTATCATTCCCTTTCCAAGTTTTAGTTGTTCAGCATTGCTATTCTGGATCATTTAACTTATCTCCTTTTCTAGTGGGATCCCACATGATCTTGTTCTATAAATTGTCATTTTTTTAAACCCAATCTCTTCTCTATATCTTTCTCTTTTTCTTACGGTTTTCATTTGGAGTTGGCTCTGGATATCCATGGGTATGTGACTCCCAATGATCTGGAGGGCTGACTTTCATACCCTTTTTTTTTATGGAACTTGAGCATCCAGGGGTTTCAGTATCCATGGGGTTCCTGCAGACAATCCTATGGAGATATGGGGGGGAGGCGATTGTACATTGAATAATGTTCATATTTGTTACATCTTTAAAACAAACAAATACGAAGTCTTTACTTTGTTTCCACAGTTTTCATTCATCTACCAGTCTAACAGTCAGCATTTTAAAAGGCGTTTCTACCTTTATTGTCTTCAATTTTCATTCCCAGTTACTCCACAAGTCTTGACAGATTCTCTTCTGCCCTATCACCTCTTAGAAAATGTTTTCACTAAAGTAACTAATTACTTCTGGTTCCCTATTTTGAATGAAGAGCATTCATCATATGCATCACTTCTTTCTTTCCTGAAACCATTGCTTCTCTTCTGCAGAGAAAGAGCGAATTAGCCAAGGAGATGGCGTGGTCAGGCTCTCTCACTTACTCCCTGGGTCATGGGTTACTTCGTGTGGTACGCCAGTATGAGCGCCACCATGAGAGCCTTGGCGGCTGCTGCACTGGGGCTACACTGGAGACACATTACGGTTATAAGAGATTGTGCTACGGCTATGCCATGGCTACATTATGGTTCTGTTGCAGCTGCTGCTTTGGCTGCTGCGTCAGCCAGGAGAGAGGCTGAGTTATGGCTGCCATGCCAGCCAGGAGAGAATAAAAGTATGTGCAGCTCCTGTGGCTCCTTGAGTCTCCTTCCAGGATCTTAGATCGCACTTTGCCTACCCTGGGTTCAGTAAACAGTGCAAACAGTGTGAACAGCGAGACAATTAGTGCTGCGAGCAGGATCGCCAATACACCTTCCTTTCCATAACATGTAACTGCAGCCCATTCCTCCTCAAACTTCCTTACTGTCTCACTTTCTTCGCAGGATTTCCCTGGTGGCTCAGATGGTAAAGCATCTGCCTACAATGCAGGAGACCTGGGTTCAATCCCTGGGTCGGGAAGATCTCCCGGAGAAGGAAATGGCAACCCACTCCGGAATTCTTGCCTGAACAATCCCATGGACGGAGGAACCTGGTAGCCTACAGTCCGTGGGGGTCGCAAAGAGTCGGACACCACTGAGCGACTTTCTTTCTTTCTTTTCTTCATTACATCCCCCTCATACAGCTACAGCTCCGGTTTTGCCTCAGATAATTCTCTTCACTCTGCATCCAAGTCTTTATCAGGAATATATACAATTCTATGTGTTCAATTATAGTTATTTCTAAATGTATGTTCCTAATGCAATTCTTATTCTGAAAATCTAGACTATATATGTAATTACCTACTAGACTTCTCTTTGTAGTCCCTGTAGTCAACAAAATTTTAACATATTCAAATTATAGCCATCATGTTTTCCCCAAATTATATGTCCTCATGGTTTTGTTTGTTTGTTTGTTTTACTTTGTAGAATCACAATTTAGCTAGTTTTTCAAAATCAGAAAACCTTTTTCTGGCTTTGAATTTCCACTATCCATTCTAACTCATGCACCTCATCCCTTATCCCTATGTTTTTTTTGGTAAGGATTATTTATTTATTTATTTTTGGATGTGCTAGATTTTTGCTGCTGTGTGAGGGCCTTCTCGAGTTGTGGAGAGTGGGGACTACTCTTTTTTGAGGTGCACAGGCTCCTCATTGTGCTGTCTTGTTTTGCTGCTTTGTGCAGACTCTGGAGCACGTTGGCTCAGTAGTTGAGGCACAGAGGCTTAGTTGCTACACAACGTGTAGGATCTTCCCAGAGCAGGGGTCGAAACCATATCCCCTGCATGGTAAGAAGGATTATTCACCCCTGGTCCACCACAGAAACCCCCTTATCCCAATTTAATTAGTAACTCCATGACTTTGTTTCTGCTTCCCAAATATCCACCATTATCATTTAGGTCATTTTATTTACAATGTTTCGTATCTGGCATAAGTGAATAGAAATAACTTGGATATAGTTGCGATGTGGAAAATGCATGGGATGGCCCCATGTATTATAGAAAGTTTGGGTTTTATTAAAATAATTCAAGTGAGAGTGTGAAGGATGATTAAGGAAAAGAAGGTGGTGAATATGGGTAGATCAGCAGGCAAAAGATTTTGTATGGGGATGCATTTGTGTTTGCATATAGCTGTGTGTAAAGGGGTAGACATAGTATTATGACATGAGAAACAAATGAACCTAACCCTGATTGTCAATTTCCTGTAGTTAAGTTGCAAACTCACAATTATACATTTTATATATGGTCAAAACACCACCAAATTGTAGAAACAAACAAATAAACAAAAAAATGTCCCCTTGCTTTATATTTCGATAAAAAGTGAGAAAAATCAGTGTAAAAGTGATAAACATATACAGAGAGATAGAAGATATAGAAACAGAAATGAGAGAATTGATTATCAGTGTTTATTTTAGCAAAGATTAATTGTGTCTAATTTTGCAATCCTTTTTTGTAATTTAATTTCTGACTTTTTCTTCTTTCAAGAAGATGACATACCTTATAAATAATCTCCTTAAGCCTGTTACTGCCACAATTCTTGAAAACAGCCTGATAGCTCAGTTACTAAAGAATTCACCTTCAATGCAGGAGAACCCAGTACGATTCCTGGGTCAGGAAGATCCGCTGGAGAAGGGATAGGCTACCCACTTCAGTATTCTTGGGCTTCCCTTGTGGCTCATCTGGTAAAGAATCCACCTGCAATGCAGGAGCCCTGGTTCAGTTTCTGGGTTGGGAAGATCCCCTGGAGAAGGGAATGGCTACCCACTCCAGTATTCTGGCCTGGAGAATTCCATGGGGTCCCAAAGAGTTGGACACAACTGAACAACTTTCACTTTCATTTTAAAAATAGTAACCAATAATCATAATAGTAAATTTAATGATTGCAATATATATTTTAAATCCCATGTCTTACTCTGTACTACGGTTTGTACATGAACCATAATTTTTAGCATAAATTTCCTTTATTTCTATATATACAAAATATATGTAACAAAAATTTACCAATTCAGATGTACAGATTCAAACTTTGAATAAAGGAAATGTGTCTTATACTTCCAGAATTTTCAAAAACAAAACTAAAAGTTACTAAAGAGTAAATTACATTATTGAGTGTAAAGATTTTGCAAGTTAAAAATTAACATAAAAATTAACATTATAGTATTAAAATGATATAATTAGTTATACTTTGCAACATCCATCTATATATAATGAACACAGAGATCTCAAAAGTATCAAGCAAAATGTGACATTATTTGAAAATCAAGAAGTGAAGGGGGGACACTATTTAGAATTATTAAATTTTAACTAATCCTTCATAAAGACTCATCTATGGCACTCCACTCCAGTACTCTTGCCTGAAAAGTCCCATGGACAGAGAAGCCTGGCGGGCTGCAGTCCATGGGGTCCCTAAGAGTCGGACATGACTGAGCGAATTCACTTTCACTGTTTGCCTTCATGCATTGGAGAAGGAAATGGCAACCCACTCCAGTGTTCTTGCCTGGTGAATCCCAGGGACGGCGGAGCCTGGTGGGCTGTTGTCTATGGGGTCGCACAGAGTCGGACACTACTGAAGTGATTTAGCAGCAGCAGCAGCAGCAGCAGGGTAGATTTAAAAAGAACTTTTTCAGTGGCTAAAAGCTAGTGAAAAATATGCTCAAGATCTGATTATGATACAAATCACAAATTTATATCCAAGGACCATAATAACATTACATAATATCATTTCATTTAAAATCTTATGGTTTAAAATATTCTTAATTTACATGAAGTTTATGTTTTGTGTGTTTGGTGTTAATAATTTATGTTCAAAATTATACTGCATGATGAAGTTTATATCTCATAGCTACCCTCCTATTTTTTGTCATAGGGTATTTTTAGAAATGATTTTCAAAATTTTTGTAATATTTAGTAAATGTTAAACTAGGAATGTACTTACTTATCAAATAATGTACTGATATTAATACCAATAACTAAATATCAGTATTGTTATTTTACTCTAATAATGCAATAATTTAATAACAATGTTGTTAATAGGGTCTATGGCCATATCACCCTGAACATGTCCAATCTCACCGGATCTCAGAAGATAAGCAGGATCGGCCCATGTTAGTACTTGGATGGGAGACAGCCTGGAAATACCAGGTGCTGTAGGGATCATAAAACAAAGATAAAAGCATAAAAAAGGAAGAAAGGAAGGAGATTAAATATTATTGTGTATTTTATATTATCTTATATTTTACAAAATACTTTTTACAAATTTTTTTTTTTTAATTTATTATTTTGATGGTACTAAGTCTTTGTTGCTGTGCATGGGCTCTCAGTAGCTGTTGCGCACAGGATTCCATCATGGCGGTGTCTCTTGTTGCAGACCATGGGCCCTAGGCATGTGGGCCTCAGTAGTCGTGGTACAGCAGCTTAGTTGCCCCACAGCATGTGGAATCTCCCAGATCAGGGATCAAACCTGTGTCCCCTGAATTGGGAGATGGATTCATAACTGCTGGACCACCAGGAATATCTATAAAACACTTTTATGAATTACTTTCTTGATAATTTCCTCCAAACCAAATTATTCCTTTTCAACCTCAGCAACCTCTGAAAGGGTCATGCATTAACCTCCATACTTCAAGATCTGACTTCTTTAGATTGCCGCTTTTTTCCCTTCCAACTCTGTTATTTCTTTATTCCCAATTCATGTATTTATTTAAGCATTCTTATTTCTGATTTTTTATGCTTATATAAAGTCACTATCCTAAACATATTTTTTTCACTTGCTTCTATATTAACAGTCAACTAGTCCAGTAGTTTATATGTAAAGGAAAGGAAACACTGATCTACTAATGAATGCTGTCAATCTATCCAACTGCTTTGAAATCCAAATGGACAATAATATACTCTCTAAAAATGAGTCATATGAATGTCAAATGGAGATTCTTACTGGAGAATTTTTCTATTGTTTCCTCTAAATGACTAGTGATAGAATGCATAGCACAAGTATAAAACACCATTTCTGGAACTAAAAGTACATCCCATTCTCTGTAAAACAAAGATACTGAATGTAAGTAGGTGATGGGAGGTGATGGGAGACAAGAGAGGGAGGGGTAAATGAAAAAAAAGAGGAAGAACATTATAAGGTTAAAGAAGAAACGAGGAGAATTTAAAACCCTAAGGGTCTCTTCTGGAGACAAGGAGCAAGAGAAAGCAATCATCTCCACAAGGATGCATCCTGCTGTAAGTGGAGACAAGGAAAATACTTGTGGAGAAATAGTTGGTGTCTTATTGTCATATTAAAGGAACAAGACTCAGAAACTTAGAAGAGTGGTGAGAAAGGTAAAGGGAAGAGGAGAATAACATGTTTATTCAAGTTATCTTATGCATAATATATATAACATGAAAGAAAGAATGTCACTTTACCATATTTTTCCAAAAGTGCAAATACTAGATTTCCTACTAAAGAAAAAAAAAAAAAAAATTGTCCGATTAAGATAAAAAATATAATTCCAGCTATGACCTTTGTAAGAAATATCTTAAATGATGTAATAAAGTTAGGATGTAAGGAACACTGGCTGTGGGTGATGCTTGTCTCTTTCACCCTCAAACACATCCATCTATTCTCTCCTGGTGTAGCCATGACTGGAGGGAAAAAGCACATTGCCATCTTCACTCGCAGTTAGAGCCCTGTGTAATACCACCTCTGCGAATGAGGTGCAATGGTACATAATTTAGCAGTGGTAGGTGCCATATCTCTGCAGCAGTTGTGTCTGGAAAACAAGTTCTGATGGTTGTGTTTGTGGTTACTGGGCACCCCAGTTCAATTCCTGGATTGGGAAGTTCCCCTGGAGAAGGGATACAGCTAACCACTCCAGTCTTCTTGGGCTTCCCTAGTGGCTCAGATGGTAAAGAATCCACCTGCTATGTAGGAGACCTGGGTTTGATTTCTGGGTGGGAAGATCCCATGGAGGAGGACACGGCGACCCACTCCAGTGTTCTTGTCTGGAGAATCCCATGGTCAGAGAAGCCTGGCAGGATACAGTCCACGGTGTTTCAAAGAGCTGGACATGACTGAGTGACTAAGAAGAAGAAGGACTCTAATTCCAGTACCTACACCAGGATCAGGAGCATAAAGTAGCAGTGGTTAAAGTAGAAACAGCACACATTTCCTAGATTCCAGATTATCACTAGGGTCAAATAACCCTGGAATTAATAGTCTAGTTGTAATTCCTTTACTTTCCCCACTTAACTTTTCAATTATTTTTAATCAACAAATTCCCTTGACATGCAAGCAATGATTTTCTGCATTGCAAGTGAAACAAAGAAACTTAATGCACATATACATATATCCTTAAATCAAATATTTTTTGTCACTTAGTTTGAAGATGCTTTTCAGGAAAGTTTGTCCGGAACACTTTCTAATTTAGTAAGAAGACTTAGAATTTAGTAGAATAGATTTATATATATGCATAATTTAATATGTACCTATACTCATACATGTAAATGCATTTGTTCTTTTGTGTATGCATATGAAACCTTTACAAATAATTTAAATATTTTATGTACTTGTTTAAAATGAAATCTTTAGAACATCTCCGAAGCTAACATTTACAAGACATATTATCTGATCATAACATATTTCAATTAAAAATAAATGGTAAAATTCAGGGCAAAAATTTTTTTAAACAAAGAGTTCTTTCTTCCCAACACAGGGATTGAACTCAGATCTCCAACATTGCAGGCAGATCTTTTACCAGCTGAGCCACAAGGGAAACTCTCTTTCCTCAATAGTTAGTTCAGTCACTCAGTCATGTTCAACTCTTTGTGACCCCATGAATTGCAGCATGCCAGGCCTCCCTGTCCATCACCAACTCCTGCAGTCCACCCAAACCCATGTCCATCAAGTCAATGATGCCATCCAAACATCTCATCTTCCGTTGTCCCCTTCTCCTCCTCCCTTCAGTCTTTCCCAGCATCAGAGTCTTTTCTAATGAGTCAGCTCTTCACATCAGGTGGCCAAAGTATTGGAGTTTCAGTCTCAACATCAGTCCTTCCAATGAACACCCAGGACTGATCTCCCTTAGGATGGACTGGTTGGATCTCCTTGCAGTCCAAGGGACTCTCAAGCATCTTCTCCAACACCACAGTTCAAAAGCCCAACTCTCACATCCATACATGACCACTGGAAAAACCATAGCCTTGACTAGATGGGCCTTTGTTGGCAAAGTAATGTCTCTGATTTTTAATATGCTATCTAAGTTGATCATAACTTTCCTTCCAAGGAGTAAGCATCTCTTAGTTTCATGGCTGCAGTCACCATCTGCAGTGATTTTGGAGCCCAGAAAAAGTCAGCCACTGTTTCCACT
The DNA here is from genome assembly GCF_023091745.1 of Budorcas taxicolor. Lineage (NCBI taxonomy): Eukaryota > Metazoa > Chordata > Mammalia > Artiodactyla > Bovidae > Budorcas > Budorcas taxicolor. Next base: position 38,600,830 of record NC_068926.1, read on the forward strand.
GTTTCCCCGTCTATCTGCCATGAAATTATGGGACCAGATGCCATGATCTTCGTTTTCTGAATGTTGAGCTTTAAGCCAACTTTTTCACCTCCTCTTTCACTTTCATCAAAAGGCTCTTTAGTTCTTCTTCACTTTCTGCCATAAGGGTGGTGTCATCTGCATATCTGAGGTTATTGATATTTCTCCCAGCAATCTTTCCTCAATAATGTATATCAAAAATAAACACATAAATAAAACTAGAAAATCTAAATGACCTGAAAATCAATAAAAATGAGAAAAACTCAAAAATTTATTAACATATTGGAAACTAAAATGCATCATTTTTAATCATATTGCTTTTTAAAAGCCAAAACTAAAGATAAATTCATATTGTGGTCATTCCCATACCCCCCCCCCCCAACACACACAACATTATTCTTTTTTGACAGAAAGTATCTCTTCTTCCTTCCTCTTTCCTCCCTTCTTTCCTTTTTATTCCCTCTTTGAAGCAATTTATTCTGTCTCAGGAAAGGAATAACAATCAGTTCAAAAACGTAAAACTTATGAGTCAAATCTGGCCCATCAGTTGCTTTATAGACACACTTTGTCTGAACTGCAGCTTTGCTCCTTTATTTACACACTGTCTGTGGCTGTTTTCATATTAAAATAAGTAGCCACAACAGTCTGTTCAACTTGCAAAGCTCAAAATACTACTCTCTACCTGAATCTAGAGAATGTAATACTGAATGAAGTAAATCAGACAAAGAAAGATAAATATCATATGATATCACTTATATGTAGAACCTAAACAAATGGTACAAATGAACTTATTTACAAAACAGAAATTGAATCACAGATGTTACCATAGGGGAAAGGAAAGGAGGGATAAATTGGATGACTGGAGTTGACATATACACACTACTATATATTAGTTATCTACTAATAACTAATAAGGACCTACTCTATGGTACAGGAAATTCTACTTGGTACTGTTATAGTCTATATGGGAAAATAAACTAAAAAAAAGAAGGGATGGATATATGTATAACGAGTCACATTTCTTTATAGCAGAAATAAACACATTTTAAATCAACTGTATCTAATACAAAGTAATAATATAAATAATGTGCCAACCTATGCCTTAAACTGTTGTTGACAACTATTTTCTGTCTGATACTTGGCTTTTATTCTCCCTGTGAGTTAGAACTGAGAGAATTCTGGACAGGAAGACATAATGAAATATCTGATGGAGGGCTTCTAGGAAGAATATTTTGTGTTTAAAAGAAAGAGACAGAAACAAGAGGAGTGTCAATGGTTTTACATTTCTCAGATTCTTTTCTTGACCTTGCCTCACAGAATGACAGCCATGTGACAGTACAAAGCAACAAGGATGAGAAAAAGACCATTATCACGTCATCATCACCATCAAAAATAATGCCACATCAAAGATGGCAGACTGATAAAATAGTGTTTGGTCTTTGACTTCATAGTTGCCCTCTTGCCATGGCTTTTGCCTGTCTACTTCCAAATATTGTTGTGAGATCGTTTCTTGTTTCTACTTTTAGGTCAATATTGATAATCTATTTAATGTTCTATTACATTATGAATTCCTGACTATAATGTAAACTGAGTAACAACAAAGGAAACGACTATTTGGTTTATTGTTCCTGGTGCTTAGAATAGTACCTAAAATATGGCAGGCTCTCAAGTTTTAGCATTTTAAATACTTAATAATATATTATGTATTACAACTGTACAACAAGAAATTTGGAAACCTAAAAAATATTGTAATATTTATTGTGAAGCACGTGCTATCAAAATTCCCCATGGAAATAACTTGAATAGACCAATTCATGCAGAAAAAATAGAAAAAATCTAAATATTTAATAATTCTCAAATAAAAACCTTTAGTTCTAGCAACCTGTAAACTAGATAGTCAGAAACTCTTCCCACTGCAAATATCTAGAAATGTCACATACAATTTTAACATTTTTTTAAACATATGGTTTGAAACACAATAAAATGATGTTAGACCTTTGGTGTCAGAGATACAGAAGAAAGTAAACCTATGGAGGGTTTGCTTTGGGAATGGGACAAAGGACTACTCTGGTACCCACATGGGGAAGGATCTGAGTCATGAGGGTATGGGAGATGCAAGTTGAATTTAGAACCTCACGCAAAGCAGGAATCCTCAAAGAATTCTGTAGTTAACAAAAGGGAAAGCCACGGAAAACAAAGACCTACATACAATCAAAGAGAGTTGACAGTTCTCATCAATACCTGGCTCTCAGTTCAGTTCAGGTCAGTTGCTCAGTCATGTCCGACTCTTTGCAACCCCATGAATTGCAGCACGCCAGGCCTCCCTGTCCATCACCAACTCCCAAAGTTCACTCAAACTCATGTCCATCGAGTCGGTGATGCCATCCAGCCATCTCATCCTCGGTCGCCCCCTTTTCCTCCTGCCCCCAATCCCTCCCAGCATCAGAGTCTTTTCCAACAAGTCAACTCTTCACATGAGGAGGCCAAAGTACTGGAGTTTCAGCTTTAGCATCATTCCTTCCAAAGAACACCCAGGACTGATCTCCTTCAGAATGGACCGGTTGGATCTCCTTACAGTCCAAGGGACTCTCAGGAGTCTTCTCCAACACCTGGTCTCTAGGTTGAAACAAATGTCTCTAGATAATTTGTAACCAAGGGTTATGTATACTTTGTAACCATGGGCTATATCACACATAGTTTTATGCCCCATTTATTGGTACAAGATACCCACATTGAGAAAACGATTATGAAAATCAGTCCCTGAATATTGACACTCGCTAGGCACCCAAGAAAGCAAATACAAAAACACTGTTCAGAGACAAATAGTCTGCTGGGGTTTCTCAGAATCCATAGGTTAGTCCTCAGTTAAAATTTCTCATGCTTTTTGCATTTTCTTTCCATCCAGATCACCACAAAGCACTGAGTAGAGTTCCCTGAGCTTTATAGCAGTTTCTCATTAGTATCATAATAACAATAGCATCAATAGTGTATATATATATACCCCAATAGTTTTTTCTCTACATCTGCACATCTATTTCTGTTTCAAAAATAGGATCCAAAAAAGTTCAGAAAAGTTATCCTCTCTTTTATGGCAAATTCACTTTGCCATAGATGTTTTGTTTATTTATTTTAAATTAATTTTTATTGGAGTATAGCTACTTTACAATGTAGGAACTAATACAACATTGTAAAGTAACTATACTCCAATAAAAATTAATTTAAAAATAAATAAAACGTCAAAGTTTAAAAAAAATGTTCATGTTGAAATGTTACAAAGCACATGAGAAAAAACCAGCATTCCCATGAAAGAGTCAATGTAAATACATAAAGGTGGAGGGAAAAAACTCAAAAATATGACAAATCTCAAATATCAAATTAGATTATAAACTTCAACATTCTAAAGTTCCCAGAGAATAATTAAAGAATATTTTGCAACTTATGATTCAATGAAATAAATATTTACTGTATTAAGTTGAAGACATTTGTAATGTTGTATGGGCTTCCCTGGTAACTCAGCTGGTCAGGAATCCACCTGCAATGCAGGACACCTAGGTTCGATCCCTGGGTTGGGAAGATCCCCGGAGAAGAAACATCTACCCACTCCAGTAGAATTGCCTGGAGAATTTCATGGACAGAGAAGCCTGGCAGATGACAGTCTAGGGGCTTGCAGAGTCGGACACCACTGAGTGACTTTCACTTACACTTTGGAACCCAAAGAAATGACAGCCAAAATAGAAATGTGTCCATTTTTGAAGTAAAGCCGCCAGAAAATTGAAGCCCCGTATTAGTTTTCATCCTCTGAAGTTCTAACTCAGCTTGGTCTCAGCTCTGGCACCTTCTGCCATCTCACTGGGGAAATGAAATCGCTTTCACACTTACAATCCAGGCTATTTTCCTGCTCTGAATACAATGTCTTCAATATAGCGAAAGCAGAATTAGTTTAATACTAAGTCTTCAGTGTTTTTTTTTTTTTTTTAAAGTTCAAAAAGTTAACAAAACCTGCAAGACTATCATACAAGTGTATCCACAGTCACAAAATTTAGAAACACAAGCAAATCCACAGCTTTAAGAAATCGTTGTGGGCCAAATTTTGTTAAACAAACCTGTATCATATTTGGGTTTGCCAGCAATCAGGACAGAATATAGATTTATGCAGTAAATATTTCTTCTTGGACATAGTTGGAGAAAATTTTGATTTTAGTTTTGCCAGAATAGCAAAGTCCATCTTTTTTATTCCTTTTGTCTCTTTCTTTCCTGCTTTACTAATAGCGAACCAAGTTAAATGCCACCATCTGCTTTCTCCTTTTCCTTCTAAACTGCTAAAGGCTTCTGAGAGACCCACTGATAACTGCTGCTAACATTTTATGGTTTCCAACCTCCTGTGACTCTTTTCAGCTTCCATCTGCCAAACTTTTATTCATTTCTAATAGCCTTTCAGCATGTCTCTCAAAATATCAATCCATATGTTTCTCTATATTCAACTTTAAAATTCCATATTATAAAATTTTGTAAATTGTTTGGCATTATGTTTTATAAGTAAATACAAATAAAGCATGACAAAGATATCTGAGAATTAATCTATATATTTGCATTTCTTTAAGAAAAAAGTTTTCAAATGACATGGATGTTGTACTAAGGCCAGTTTTCTTTAAACATTATAAAAATGATGAGAGTTTAGAGATGATTAATGATTAAGGCTTGTTTCACTACTTGTACATTAAGAGGTTTAGTATGAAATTACACAAATAATGTCAAAGTTGGAATTATAAGCATTCAAAGCATTTCCACTGGTGGAATTAAATAGATATAACATTTCACTTGTAGTAATCTTGAACATAAATATTATTGTGTAATATTACCAATGATAGTTAACCTGATATTGCTATTTTACCTAAATAATTTTAGTTTATATCTAGATTGTATTTTTCCACCTTATTTATTGGAGTCCCTTACTCTGCAACTGAAACCATAATCACAGAAAACTAGTCAATCTAATCACATTAGGACCACAGCCTTGTCTAATTGAATGAAACTAAGCCATGCCCGCAGGGCAACCCAAGACAGGTGGGCATGATGGAGAGGTCTGACGCAATGTGTTCCACTGGAGAATGGAAGGCAAACCACTTCAGTATCCTTGCCTTGAGAAGCCCATGAACAGTATGAAAAGGCAAAATGATAGAATACTGAAAGAGGAATTCCCCAGGTCATTAGGTGCCCAATATGCTCCTGGAGATCAGTGGAGAAATAACTCCAGAAAGAATGAAGGGATGAAGCCAAAGGAAAAGTAATACCCAGTTGTGGATGTGACTGGTGATAGAAGCAAGATCCGATGCTGTAAAGAGCAGTATTGCATAGGAACCTGGAATGTCAGGTCCATGAATCAAGGCAAATTGGAAGTGGTTAAACAAGAGATGGCAAGGGTGAACGTCGACATTCTAGGAATCAGCGAACTAAAATGGACTGGAGTGGGTGAATTTAACTCAGATGACCATTATATCTGCTACTGCAGGCAGGAATCCCTTAGAAGAAATGGAGTAGCCATCATGGTCAACAAAAGAGTCTGAAATGCAGTACTTGGATGCAATCTCAAAAATAACACCATGGTCTCTGTTCGTTTCCAAGGCAAATCATTCAATATCACAGTAATCCAAGTCTATGCTCCAAACAGTAACGCTGAAGAAGCTGAAGTTGAACGGATCTATGAAGACCTATAAGACCATTTAGAACTAACAGCCAAAAAGGATGTCCTTTTCATTATAGGGGACTGGAATGCAAAAGTAGGAAGTCAAAAAACACCTGGAGTAACAGGCAAATTTGGCCTTGGAATACGGGATGAAGCAGGGCAAAGGCTAATAGAGTTTTGCCAAGAAAATGCGCTGATCATAGCAAACACCCTCTTCCAACAACACAAGAGAAGACTCTACATATGGACATCACCAGACGGTCAACACCGAAATCAGATTGATTATATTCTTTGTAGCCAAAGATGGAGAAGCTCTATACAGTCAACAAAAACAAGACCAAGAGCTGACTGTGGCTCAGATCATGAACTCCTTATTGCCAAATTCAGACTTAAATTGAAAAAAGTAGGTAAAACCGCTAGACCATTCAAGTATGACCTAAATCAAATCCCTTATGATTATACAGTGGAAGGGAGAAATAGATTTAAGAGATTAGATCTGATAGACAGAGTGCCTGATGAACTATGAACGGAGGTTCCTGACATTGTATAGGAGACAGGGATCAAGACCATCCCCATAGAAAAGAAATGCAAAAAAGCAAAATGGCTGTCTGGGGAGGCCTTACAAATAGCTGTGAAAATAAGAGAAGTGAAAAACAAAGGAGAAAAGGAAAGATACAAGCATCTGAATGCAGAGTTCCAGAGAATAGCAAGAAGAGATAAGAAAGCCTTCTTCAGCAATCAATGCAAAGAAATAGAGGAAAACAACTGAATTGGAAAGATAGAGATCTCTTCAAGAAAACTAGAGATACCAAGGGAACATATCATGTAAAGATGGGCTCGATAAAGGACAGAAATGGTCTGGACCTAACAGAAGCAGAAGATATTAAGAAGAGGTGGCAAGAATACACAGAAGAACTATACAAAAAAGATCTTCATGACCAAGATAATCATGATGGTGTGATCACTCACCTAGAGCCAGACATCCTGGAATGTGAAGTCAAGTGGGCCCCTTAAAAGCATCGTTACGAACAAAGCTAGTGGAGGTGATGGAATTCCAGTTGAGCTATTTCAAATCCTGAAAGATGATGTTGTGAAAGTGCTGCACTCAATATGCCAGCAAATTTGGAAAACTCACCAGTGGCCACAGGACTGGAAAAGGTCAATTTTCATTCCAATCCCAATGAAAGGCAATGCTGAAGAATGCTCAAACTACCGCACAATTGCACGCATCTCACACGCTAATAAAATAATGCTCAAAATTCTCCAAGCCAGGCTTCAGCAATACGTGAACTGTGACCTTCCAGATGTTCAAGCTGGTTTTAGAAAAGGCAGAGGAACCAGAGATCAAATTTCCAACATCCTTGGATCATGGAAAAAGCAAGAGAGTTCCAGAAAAACATCCATTTCTGCTTTATGGAATATGCCAAAACCTTTGACTATGTGGATCACAAGAAACTGTGGAAAATTCTGAAAGAGATGGGAATACCAGACCACCTAACCTGCCTCTTGAGAAATCTGTATGCAGGTCAGGAAGCAACAGTTAGAACTGGACATGGGAAAACAGACTGGTTCCAAATAGGAAAAGGAGTACGTTGAGGCTGTATATTGTCACCCTGCTTATTTAACTTATATGTGGAGTACATCATGAGAAACGCTCGGCTGGAAGAAACACTAGCTGGAATCAAGATTGCCTGGAGAAATGTCAATCACCTCAGATATGCAGATGACACCACCCTTATGGCAGAAAGTGTAGAGGAACTCAAAAGCCTCTTGATGAAAGTGAAAGAGGAGAGTGAAAAAGTTGGCTTAAAGCTCAACATTCAGAAAATGAAGATCATGGCATCTGGTCCCATCACTTCATGGGAAATAGATGAGGAAACTGTGGAAACCGTGTCAGACTATTTTTTTGGGCTCCAAAATCACTGCAAATGGTGACTGCATTCATGAAATTAAAAGAGGCTTACTCCTTGGAAGAAAAGTTATGACCAACCTAGATAGCATATTCAAAAGCAGAGACATTACTTTGCCAACAAAGGTCCGTCTAGTCAAGGCTATGGTTTTTCCAGTAGTCATGTATGGATGTGAGAGTTGGACTGTGAAGAAAGCTGAGAACCGCAAAATTGATGCTTTTGAACTGTGGTGTTGGAGAAGACTCTCGAGAATCCTTTGGACTGAAAGGAGATCCAACCCGTCCATTCTGAAGGAAATCAGCCCTGGGATTTCTTTGGAGGGAATGATGCTGAAGCTGAAACTCCAGTACTTTAGCCACCTCATGCGAAGAGTTGACTCATTGGAAAAGACTCTGGGATGGATGCTGGGAGGGATTTGGGTGTGGGAGGAGAAGGGGACGACAGAGGATGAGATGGCTGGATGACATCACTGACTCGATGGACGTGAGTCTGAGTGAACTCCGGGAGTTGGTGATGGACAGGGAGGCTTGGCGTGCTGCGATTCATGGGGTCGCAAAGAGTCGGACACGACTGAGCGACTGAACTGAACTGACTCTGCAACTGTCTTCCAGAATGTTCCTGCACAGACTTGCGTGTGTGCACACACACACCCACACATCTGTTTTATGTCTGTTCACTAAAGAACAGGGCAGTAATAGGGAAGTGAACCTTAATACATGAAAGTCTGTGCTGCACTTACCCATTGTTTTAGACACTGAATCTCTGTCATATCCCATATTTTAAAGCTACCAGGATCAATACCCATAAAATCCCCGTGGTACTACATGTATCCATCTGTATAGCAAGTTTACAAAGGACCAGCAACAACTTCCAGATAATAAAACTATCCATTCAAAAAACTTCCTCAGAAGAGTAAATCCAACAATTTCTATTATTCTGTTTTAAATTGCTCATGTTTCTATAGCAAAATAAAGGACCTCAAAGGGTATTGAAATGAATGAATGTGTTTATCTCTGAAATCAAAATCAGAGGTGAAAGCTAAAATTAAAACGAAGACTGCCTGTTCACCTTTTCTTCTTGTCCAGGATCCCAAGCAAATAAATACTTAATATTTTCCTGAGATCTTTCTACCATAGACAGTTTCCTATTTTCAAGACGACATAGTTTTTCACTCAAAGGTGAAAGGTGAGAAAATGTCCGTTGCCCTCTTGATGTAAAATTTGTTCAAGTTTTGCAAATATTTTCCTAAATTTTACCTTTCTACTTCTATCAACATCATAGACTAGATACACTTCCACTGTCTCTTTAGCTTATTTACTTTTCAGGAAGTTTATCTGAGGATATTACTTGAATGCAGTAAAATATGGGGTCTGAAATTTGTATGCATATTTATATATTCTGTTTCTTTCACATGGGACATTTTCTCTTCACATTTAGTGATTGTGTCTTCAACCATTTAGAATATGCCCAAAATAAGACCTGTTGATGTCTTAAAAATATCTTAAGGCCATTAACATATACTTATTATATTGGCTTGATTTTGTTAATTAACTGTTCTGTGATAGTCATTAAACTAATCTCCAGATATGTTTTCAATTATGACTGAAAGTGAAAGTGAAAGTCACTCAGTCATGTCTGACTCTTTGAGACTCCGTGGACTATACAGTCCATGAAACTCTCTAGGCCAGAATACTGGAGTGGGTACCCTTGCCCTTCTCCAGGGGATTATTCACAACCCAGGGATGGAACCCAGGTCACCCTCTTTGCATGCAGATTCCTTACCAGCTGTGCAACAAGGGAAGCCCAAGAATACTGGAGTGGGTAGCCTATCCCTTTTCAGCGGATCTTCCCAACCCAGGAATCCAACTGGGGAATCATAGGTATCACAGGCAGATTCTTTAACAACTGACGTATCAGGGAAACACTGCAATTATGACTATTAGATATTAATACAAACTGTCAATTATATTCTTAATTTTTGTCACATTAATTATTTTATTGGAGCATATCTTTATTGAATCAAAGTCTTTTAATTCTGCAGTGCTTTAAACTTTGAAAAGTTCCACAAACATGAATTCATGTAATCCCATAATAACCCTTTTTTTCCCCTGACCCCATATTTTCCCTCTTCTCTTTCCTCTCCCACTGGTAATGACTAGTTTAATCTATGCTTTTCTGAATCTTTTTTATACTATTCATCAGCTTGCTGTATATTTTAAGATTTCACATATAAGTACTATCATATGGTATATTTACACCAATTCTTTTTATACTTGTGATATCTGTTATGGTGTGACTATATCATTAATACTTTTAAAATCTCAGAGATTGTATAAGAGCATTGAGAGATCATGACAAAACCACTAGTGGTGGTGAAGAAAACTAAAATGAAACAAGAAACAAGTTAATTAATGACAAATGTGTAACTCAACAGTTTTCCCAATGCTCTTTCTAGTATATTGCTACTCTAAGTTTAGCCTTTGTTATCTCTTTATTTCAAAACTGCCACCAAATAGGTATGTATGTGTATTTCTAGTACAAGTAATATTTTGATGAAATGTCACCTTCTTTAATTGTAATAAGTCAAACTAGACTCTTTTTTAAAGCTTCCTATTGAATTAATCAAGTATTTATTTAGCATCTAATTATGTTCATTGCTTAATGTTTCTCAAATTACCCATAAAAATTCTGTTTGGTGCACAGGAAAATATTCAATTCATTGTTCTAATTCTGTTTTCATGGTCTGACATTTTTAGCAGCTTTAAATTACAAGCCAAATTTTTGGTAAAGCTTATATTTAGAATGAATGCTCAGTCTCTCAGTTGTGTTCCAACTCTTTGTGACCCCATGAACTGTAGCCCATCAGGTTCCTTTGTCTATGAAATTTTCCATGCAAAAATATTGGAACATAATGCCATTTCCTTCTCCAAGGGATCTTCCCGACCCAGGAGTTGAACTCAACCTATTTCCAAAGACAATAATGTGTGTTGATTTTTTTTTTTTTTTAACTTTAGTGACCCTCACTGCTTGCAGATGAACTAAATGTATTGATTTTTCCCTCTCCCAAAGACTGTTATTGTCAGTGGCAGTGCACCTGAGTATCTTATTGTCATTTCCATACTGTCTATTCCATCAGAGTTGCTTTGCAATGATTATTATTCTAATAATGTTAAACTCCTTATTGATCTTTTCTTCCATTGAATATGGAATAGTGAGACCTTGCCTCTGAGGGATTAAGGGCAGATGTGTAATCCTGGTTTACCCTAAGTAGCTCTATGTGCTTGAATGGCACATCTTTTGAGTTTGTAATTTGAGAAATTAACATTTGATACATATTATCAAAAGTTATTCATTAGTTTACCTGGACTGTAAAAAAAGGAAAATTTAAAAAAAACTATATTAGGCAATAAGAAAAATATGGAAGTGCAATTTGATTTAACTAGTCTTCAACAATTTCTTTGTGGAATGAGGGTTTGTACTCAGGTGATCAGTGAACCACATGATGGTATGCTGAACAACTAGGGAAGATTCCTTGATTAAAGCTGTCTATGTTACTATCTAAAGTTGATGACCTTTGTGTTTCAATGGTGAGGACTAACTATAAGTTAAGCTTTTTTTTTTTTTTTTTTGGATTGCAAGGGCTGTATGCAATCATCTATGATCTTGTTGCTTTAAAGGACTCAATCATTAGCATGAAATAGTTCATTTTTGACTGTGTCCATGATACTTAATAACATTTTTGTTCCATTCTCTTTAAAGGCTGGCTAAGATGTAGAAAAAAACAGTTTCAAATACAGTCATGTGCTACTGTTAAGTTTCTGCAATATAACAGTGTCTGCTCTCACCCATGCGTCTGTTCATAGACAGCTCTAGTATACAAAGGCAACTGACATTAATACAGACATTAAATAGAAAAGACAAATATAATATGTCATCACTTATATGTGAAATCTAAAAAAAAAAATAGTACAAGTGAATCAATTTATAAAACCGAAATAGAGTCTCAAATGTAGAAAACAAGCTTATAATACCAGAGGGGGAAGTGGGGAGGGATAAACTGGGAGATTGAAGCTGACATATATATGCTGCTTTATATAAAATAGATAACTAATAAGGACCTACTGTATACCCCAGGGAACACTATTCAATAGTCTGTTCTGACCTACATCGAAAAAAGAATCTAAAAAAGAGTTAACATACATTTACATATAGCATTCACTTTGTTGTAAAGTAAACTAACACATTATAAATCAACTATAGTCAAATAAAAATTTAAAAAATAGGAACCTCAAGAACGTCTGAAAAGCTGATGAAATATCTACTCAGAAAAATGATAAAGCATAATAAAGTAAATAAAATAAATAAAATGCAAAACTATAATAAATTAAAAATAAAGTAATATACAATTGTTATATAAATAAGATAATTTCACAGTAAATCTCAATTTACATCTGACCTTAAAGGGAGATATTAAAAGACTTAGGACAAGTGATAAACATTACATTAAAAATATGATGAATAAAGCAAAATATTGATTTGTTTTGATGGAAACTCAGAAAATTTAACCTAACTTTACAAAAGTGTCTTGAAGAAAGATGCAAAACCATGTAGATTATTTTCTTGAAGTCAGTTTCCATTAGAAGCATGTGGAGATCATTACTGTTGGTTATATATTTTTAATATTTAATAAACACCATTATAGACTAGATACTAATCTTTAAAAAAGAATCTGAATTTAGAGAAGATAAAGGTTGAGAATTTCAGTGGCATTTAATTGGTTAAATATATACTGCTAAGTCACTTCAGTCGTGTCCGACTCTGTGCGACCCCATAGACGGCAGCCCACCTGGCTCCCCCATTCTTGGGATTCTCCAAGCAAGAACACTGGAGTGGGCTGCCATTTCCTTCTCCAATGTATGAAAGTGAAAAGTGAAAGTGAAGTCGCTTAGTCGTGTCAGACTCTTGGCAACCCCATGGACTGCAGCCTACCAGGCTCCTCCGTCCATGGGATTTTCCAGGCAAGAGTACTGGAGTGGGGTGCCATTGCCTTCTCCAGTTAAAAATATATGTATTCTCAAATCAGGAAATTTTTAAAGACTATAAATATACGTAAGGAATAAAATCATGGCTTAAATAACTTAATGATTATAATAGTTAGAATGAAGTTTCCCAAACAGTATATGATTATAGAGCAATCAATAATAGAAACTTAAGTAAAAATAAATTATAATAGTTGATAATCAACAAATTTTAAAACTTATTAAATCATAGTTATTGAACATCAACCTATATTATGTTTAGGAAATAACTGACCTAGTGTTCCTAAGATAAATTTACTATGCATAATGTCTTATTTGTATTAATGAAAGAGAAGAATAAGCAGAGCTCTGGGTTTTGCAGTCATTATAAATTCCACTTCATGAAGATAATGAAACATACTTGGCAGTATAATTAATGGTCATTTTACCTTTGTGTGATCTCAGTCACTTGGCCTGTAGTAGGAGAGCTTATTAGACCTTGATTAAATAGTTGTTACAAGAGTACTATTCTTTTGGGTCTTGTCAATAGAGCTTAATTTATTTAATTATGCTGCATTATTTGACCCATAATTGCACTATATGCTACATTAGTATACATGTGGTGCAATAAGCGACTCAAAATTTCATCTGATAAGTTAGTGTGTTGGCCAAAAAGTTCATATGAACCTTTACATAACGTCTTATGGAAAAACTTTAATGAATTTTTTGGCCAACCCAGTATTTTGAACACAAGTTCACACACATATGCACTTAAAAATTGTTTGTGTTTTCTATTTAAATGGAAAAAACTTGACACATTATCTATAATATTATGTATATAATGACATTTTTATGATATGTGTGTCATACCACATACTAAGTCTAAAAATAAGTTTGTATTTTCTGTGCTTTTCTACAAAAATAATATTGTCAAATTGTTACGGAATCAATTCTTGTCACCTAATTTTACCACAGTTTTTATTTGAATCAAAAAAAAAAGGCAATATGGGCTATATATTAGTATGCAGTATCTCATTCAGATTATTTTTACCAAAGTAGAAACAAACAAAGAGAATAAAAAGAAGAGAAATACACTCTAAGTGCTTTGAATTGCCTTATCTTATAAAAGAAACAGTGATAATAAGCACTCACTAATTGCCTTATTTAATCCTTAGGAAACAGAATAATATAAATGATAGCCCTCATACAAGGATGGGGAAAATAATGAACCATAGATAGCACAAACAACATATTAAATTATTCAGCTGTAGGTTAATAACCATAGAATATAAAACTGGAATATTACTAACACAAAAGTTTCAGATTTTTATTATATTGTATATATCATTTAATTTTTATTATTGGTTCAGTTGCTCAGTCATGTCCAATTCTTTGAGACCCCATGGACTGAAGCATGCCAGGCATCCCTGTCCATCATTAACTACTGGAGCTTGCTCAAACTCATGTCCATTGAGTTGGTGATCCCATCCAACCATCTCATCCTCTGTCGTCACTTTCTCCTCCTGCCTTCAATCTTTCCCAGCATCGTTGGTCTTTTCCAATGAGTCAGTTTAATATTTATTTGATTTCTACTACTGGAAATATATTCTGAGAGATTATAATATATATGTATATAAAATATATATAAAAAGTGACAAGCTCACACATGTATTTTATTTTAACCTAAAAAATATTAACATTTAAGATAATTTGAATGTATCTATTTCAAGATATGTAGAAACCAAATGTAACACTGCTTGAATTGATCTCCAGTATATTGGAGTCATAGAATCCTACTACAGCCTAATTCTGATAAATATTTGATATGAGACCTTTAGCAAGCTGGTTAATTTCTCTAAAGTTGCAATTGTCTCATCTGCAAAATGGGTTAATAAAGGTAATTTCCAGAAGTTGTAGGCAGCATTAATGATTTAATATATACAAAACACCCATAAAATATCAGTTGTTTTTATTGTTATTAGTATCATCAAAAAAATAAAATATCTTTAATATTACAAATAGTTATAATTATTTAATATGCAAAAATAAAATAATTCAGCCTAAATAAGATACAGTTAATGAAAAAAATTATTTTTTCTATATATGTTTACTCTTCATGACTATTTTTAAATTAATTTTAAAAATAATATTAATATTAAGGAACCTCTAATATATTCAAAGGAATATGCTAGCATTAAAACTTTCTAAAATTTGAAATTTCAGCATAAGAAGCTCTATTTATTTATTTTGTAATGATATTTTCTATTTCTGAAATTGTGGGGCTTCAACTGTGGAAAATATGCTGTAGTATTATCTTATGACAAAGATGTATTATACAATAATGGCGGACCAAAAGAATTTATTTCTGTAGATAAAGTGATTCTAATTTTTCAAAACCCTTGCCAAAAGCTAAACACATACTTACTCATTTTTGACAAAGGCTACTTCCCTTAGTTAAAGGAAGATACCCTGGAATAAGAAATGGCAATCGACTCCAATATTCTTGACCTAAAAATTCCATGACTATCTGAGGAGGCCTTACAAATAGCTGTGAAAAGAAGAGAAGCCAAAAGCAAAGGAGAAAAGAAAAGGTATACCCATTTGGATGCAGAGTTCCAAAGAATAGCAAGAAGAGATAAGAAAGCCTTCCTTAACAATCAGTGCAAAGAAACAGAGAAAAACAATAGAATGGGAAAGACTAGAGATCTCTTCAGGAAAACTAAAGATACCAAGGGAACACTTCATGCAAAGATGGGCTCGATAAAGGACAGAAATGGTATGGACCTAACAGAAGCAGAGGACATTAAGAAGGCATAAGAATACACAGAAGAACTATACAAAAAAGATCTTCATGACCCAGATAATCACGATGGTGTGATCACTCACTGAGAGTGAGACAATCCGGGAATATGAAGACAAGTGGGCCTTCGGAAGTATCACTACAAACAAAGCTAGTGGAGATGATGGAATTCCAGTTGAGCTATTTCAAATCCTGAAAGATGATGCTGTGAAAGTATTGCACTCAATATGCCAACAAATTTGGAAAACTCAGCAGTGGCCACAGGACTGGAAAAAGTCAGTTTTCATTCCAATCCCAAAGAAAGGCAATGCCAAAGAATGCTCAAACTACTGCACAATTGCACTCATCTCACATGCTAGTAAAGTAATGTTCAATTCTGCTAGCCAGGCTTCAGCAATACATGAACCGTGAACTTCCAGATGTTCAAGCTGGTTTTAGAAAGGGCAGAGGAACCAGAGATCAAATTGTCAACATCCAATGGATGATCAAAAAAGCAAGAGAGTTCCAGAAAAACATCTATTTCTATTTTATTGACTATGCCAAAGCCTTTGACTGTATGGATCACAATAAACTGTGGAAAATTCTGAAAGAGATGGGAATACCAGACCACCTGACCTGCCTCTTGAGAAACCTCTATGTAGGTCAGGTAGCAACAGTTAGAACTGGACATGGAATAACAGACTGGTTCCAAATAGGAAGAGGAGTACATCAAGGCTGTATATTGTCACCTGCTTATTTAACTTCTATGCAGAGTACATCATGAGAAACGCTGGACTGGAAGAAGCAAAAGCTGGAATCAAAATTGTTAACAGAAATATCAATCACCTCAGATATGCAGATGACACCACCCTTATGGCAGAAAGTAAAGAAGAACTAAAGAGCCTCTTGATGAAACTGAAAGAGGAGAGCGAAAAAGTTGACTTAAAGCTCAACATTCAGAAAACGAAGATCATGGCATCTGGTCCCATCATTTCATGGGAAATAAATGGGGAAACAGTGGAAACAGTGGCAGACTTTATTTTGGGGGGCTCCAAAATCACTGCAGATGGTGATTGCAGCCATGACATTAAAAGATGCTTACTCCTTGGAAGGACAGTTATGACCAACCTAGACAGCATATTAAAAAGCAGAGACATTACTCTGTCAACAAAGGCTCATTTAGTCAAGGCTATGGTTTTTCCTGTGGTCATGTATGGATGTGAGAGTTGGACTATAAAGAAAGTTGAGCACCAAAGAATTGATGATTTTGAACTGTGGTATTGGAGAAGACTCTGAGAGTCCCTTGGACTGCAAGGAGATCCAACCAATTCATCCTAAACGAAATCAGTCCTGGGTGTTCATTGGATGGACTGATGCTGAAGCTAAAACTCCAACATTTTTGCCACTTGATGTGAAGCGCTGACTCATTTGAAAAGACCCTGATGTTGAGAAAGATTGAAGGCAGGAGGAGAAGGGGATGACAGAGGATGAGACGGTTAGATGGCATCACTGCCTCAGTGGACATGAGTTTGGGTAAACTCCGGGAGTTGGTGATGGACTGGGAAGCCTGGCGTGCTGCAGTTCATGGGGTCGCAATGATTGGACATGACTGAGCAACTGAACTGAACTGAACTGAAAAATTCCATAGACATAGGAGCCTGGGTAGCTATAGTCTAGTTCAGTTCAGTTGCTCAGTCATGTCTGACTCTGTGTGTCACTAACTAAGTGGCTGAGCACATGCATACCCAGAGCATATTAATATTTAATTAACTCAATGACTTTTCTACTGTATAGAAGACTTCCCATATGTTATTTCTTATATGATTCACTAAAAAGTTCTAAATCAAAGTGCTATAAATAAATATTATCTTTAGAAACAGGAATATTTGACATACTTGATATACAGGTACATCAAAATAAGAACAATATGCAAATTATTCTACTTCTTTTCATCTTAAATGATCCACCAAGTTTGAACAAAGTACAAAAACTGTAAATAAATGCAAGTCAAAAAAATAATTGCCAGGTATGATGATATAATTAATCCAAAAGTCTTCAATCTAAGAAGCAAATATGGAGGTTTGTTCCTTGTCAAGGTAGAAGATTAGATGTCTCAAGTTGTTTCTGCAGTGAAAGTCTCTAAATTGATAAAAAGTGGCATAGGCATTAGGTTAGTTGCACAAATTACAAAATTCAAGAAGTCCTAAATACAGCCATCAGATAAGAAAAATATTTTTGTTCTCTGGCAGGAGAAGAGGAGTGCATATCCTTCTACTCCGCCATCTTAAACCTGTCTCCAGACATATATACATTATTGATACTATGTATAAAATAAGTAACTAGTGAGAATCTATGGTATTGCACAGGGAGCTGAACTTAATGCTCTGTGGTTACCTAAATGGGAAGGAAATTAATAAAGAGAGGATATGTGTATACCCTTGGGCATCTTTGGTAACTTAAGTGTGACAGGTTGAGGAATTTGTTTCCAGGTGGCTCAGTGGGTAAAGAATCTGTCTGCCATTCAGGAGATGTAGGCGTTGTGGGTTTGATCACTGGATTGGGGAGATCCCCTGAAGAAGGGCATGGCAACCCACTCCAGTATTCTTGCCTGGAGAATCCCATGGACAAAGGAGCCTGGTGGTCTACAGTCCGTAGGGTCACAGGATTAGAAGCAACTGAAGTGACTGAGCATGCACACATACTGACTTTTCAGCTAGTAGGCATGTGAGGGGCTACCCAGGTGACTATCGGTAAAGAACAGCCTACCAGTGCAGGAGGTAAGAGATGCGGGTTGGATTCCTCAGTAAGAAAGAGCCCCTGGAGAAGGAAATGGAAACCCACTCCAGCATTCTTGCTTTGGTGGATCCCATGGACAGAGGAATCTGGTGGTCTACAGTCCATGAAATCACAGAGAGTCAGACACAACTGAATCGACTTAACACAGGCATGTGAATTCTTAACTTGTGGAGATTATATCCAATGTATATATATGTACATTGGAGTATTTGTGCAACATAATATGTTGCGTACATTTATAAACTATTCACACAGAAATTCAGGAATGTTAAGCCACTTCCCTAATGATACAAATTATGAGCAATAAATGAAATATTAAGTCAGTTTAATAGTGTGTTCTGACAGAAGTAGAGCCAGCTGGGTCTAACTTTTTGTGACCAGATGAATCATTGCTCATCAGACTCCTCTGCTCATGAGATTCTCCCAGCAAGAATGCTGGAATGAGATGCCATTTCTCCTCCAGGGGATCTTCCTAACCCAGGGACTGACATGTCTTATGTACCCTGCCTTGGTCGGCAGATTCTTTACCAATGGCACCACCTGGGAAGCCCTTCCTTCCTCTAACCAGATCCTAATACATTTCAAGATTACTATCCTAGGGTTTCCACAATTCAGGAGCTTATGGAGCTTGAACATGGAAAACATGGTCTGTTAAAATTATTGCAGTTTAACCAATGCAATTTTGTATTGCAATGACAGTATCTACTGTTTACATGACAGAATTTCTGAATTTTAGTTCCATAAGAAATAAGCCCTTACAGAAATCTAAAAAATGTTATTATGATTCTTTCTGCAATGAAGAAAGAAACTGCCTTTTGTAGAATTACTAGCGGACATACAGAATGGTCACTGAATTAAATATAGTTTAAAACTATACAGAATGGTCACTGAATGAAATATACTTTAAAACTCTGTTGTGTGTATGTATTTGGTCGTTCTGTCATGTCCAACTCTTTGTGACTCCATGCACTGTAGCCCGCCAAGCTCTTCTGTCCATGGGTGGGATTTCCCAGGCAAGAATACTGGAGTGAGTTACCATTTCCTCCTCCAGGGGACATTCCTGACTCAGGCATCAAACTCACATCTTTTAGGCCTTCTGCTTTGGCAGGTGGATTCTTTACCTCTGTGCCACCTGGGAAATCCCTAAAACTCTTAACTGAATCTAATTCAACATAAAAATAAACAACATATAACATAGACCTTTCAGTTTTTTAAAAATAAATCCTGACCACTTAGTTGGAATGTTATTGTCTGGTTTTGGGAACAGAGTGAGACAGGCAAAACTGCATCCTCATGGAAGCAATTTGGATCCTGTCAGCAATATGAGATGACTGCAGTCTCACAGGTGATTAGATGGCAGTTTTTCAAGGAGCTATCTCCTTGTGTTAATCAGCTTCAGCTGCATAACAAAAAATAATAGACTGGATGCTTTTAACCACAGGAATTTATTTCTAACAGTTCTGGAAGCTGGAAGCCCAAGATCAAGGTGCCATTGTGATCACTCTTTTGCTGTGAACTCTGGGTTGCAGAGAGCTAGCCTCTGTCTGTGTCTTCATATAGGCTTTTGTGTGTTTGTGTGTGTGTGTGTGTAGGTGGAGACAGAAATGAAGCTAGCTTTTAAAAGGGCACTGATTTCATCATGAAAGCTTTACCCTCATGAGCTCATCTAAACCTATTTATCTCCCAAAGGCCAAGTCTCCAAATAGCACCACTTTGGAGATTTTAACAAATGTATGCTTTTCAGGAAATACAGTTCAATCCATAGCCCTCCTAGAAGTGTTGCAGCCAGAAATGTGAATAAAAGAGAAAAGTTTGGGGAAAAAGAAAATTTGACATACAGGTAAGCATCCCATTGGAAAAGGCTACATATCGCACAAAGTTAGCAAACTAGGTGGCAAATATAAAGGAATCTGTAACTTAAATATTTGCCTATATTAGTTACTCAGGCATGGGCTCTTTGTCTATCCTTTTACATTTTAAAAACTAGGCAATAACTGGTACTTCAATATTAGGAGTATATCACCATGTCAGTTGGAGGATGATTAGTAGATTAATCAGCCAGTCACATAAACAAAAAACCAAAAATTCTCCATCTTTGCCTATTTTTTCTATTATGTTCCCTCCAAAAAATATTTAATGTATTCATTTATATCTTCCACTAAAGGAAGCAGACATCACTAAAGAGATTTTTAATTATATTTAATCTTGTTTAACAAATTATGATAATAAAAAGGTCTGCATCTAGGGTTGCCAGATTTAGCAAATAAAACACAGGACATCCAGTTACATGAATGATAGCTCTAACTGATAAATTTTTGTAATCTAGTGAAAAAAGCTGAATAGAAGACCAAACTGAGGAAGTCCTGAAAAAGTCATTACAGGATTCAAGATAAAATAAATAAATATATAACATGTTCTGTCTATACAAGCAGCCTTACTTATATCTTGCTCTTTATAATATTGGGCTCTTCATAATATTTTAAACTTAAAATTAATGATCAGCATTAATTTTGAAAACAGAAAATAAGTCAGTATTCTTCAAATAGACAAGAATCTGTTTTAAAGCATTTTTGTACTATGTAAACTTTGTGAATATGAAGCTGTTGTAACAGAAATGAAGCACCTTGAAAAACTTGCTGATACTCAGAGAGTCATGAAGTAATCTTGTCAATAACATATTCCTAAATTTATCTTGTATTTTAGACTTTGAATAGGATAAATTGAAGAAATATGACAAAAATTGAAGAACAAATAAACAGAGGACAAGGAGAATTGACAAGAGTCCAAGTAATTCTTATTGTTTGAATTATAAGACCAAAAATATACTTGATTTTATATCTGCATCTGTAAAAGAGTGAAGTAACATGATAAATGGATCTGACGTTACTTGTTTTATAAGCCATTTGGTATGTCAGAATTTCTGTGGTGAAAGCACAAAAGCTGAAGTGGACGTGGGGCCACAGAAGAAAACAAAGTGTGCCTTTAGCATTTACAGTAAGTAAAAAGCCAACATTTCTTGACTCATTGTTCCACACTTGGGAAATAAGGCTTAAGGCCTCTTATACTTGGGATGGTATGAGGACACTCCCAATGAGGAACTCTCTTTTATAATTATTCAACACCTCAGGTGTTACTTAGTGTCTTAAAGGTCAAGATAATGTTAGCTGTAAAGGTTAAGAACCCAACATTGCTGGGATGGGAGGGACAGACGGAAAATGTTTACCATTAAGGAAATGAAACATTGAAACAACAATAAAAAAATTAACTATGTTACAGAACAAAGTTAAAGGATATTTAAGAGGAAAAAAAAAAAAGCCACAAAAGAGCATGCAAAACAACATCAGTAAGTATGTATTTGCTTTTACATGTCAATCATTTTCTGTATTTAAAAGCATTTGCAATATCAAGTCAAGATCTGGAAGGTACACTATTTGGACTAATTTGATCATTCCATTATACTTACAAGTAATGGCACAATCATTTCTAAATATGTGTTTCTAAAATAATACTACAGTAGAAATAGTTGTTCACAGTAGAAAAATTAGACAATGAAAAGAATTATAAAGAAACAATAAAGGTAACATTCAAAGCAGCTTTCACTAGTGGTGTAGAATTTTGTCACAATTAATCAACTTGATTTTTATAAAGTTTATTATAACCTACTATAGTCATTATACTTTGATTAAACATTAGCATTTTATGCCATGAATAGTGGCACTAACAGTAACTATGAAGTAATACTATTATCAATATCTCTATTTTATTCAGGAAGAAATTAAGATTCAGGGTTTATATTTAAATCTAAGAGGCTTAATTTCTATACCTGTACTCTTTATGTTACCTTACCTATGGTTAATTTAGTATAACTTCCAATGAATGAAATTACTAATTTCAAAATATGAAGAATGTACGATTCAACAGATTTTGTCTTATATACATCCAAAGATGCCATACCAATTTATTCTCTCACTTTATAAGAGTACATGAAGGTTTCTTTTCTCTGCTAGTAGAGGAAATTAAAATTAAGAGAAAAATTTTTGCCAAAGAGCAGCCAAAAAATGGCTATTGGGTAATTTTTTATTTCTGCAATTTATTAAAAGAGTTTGAATATATTCAGAATACTTTTAATGATTGGAGAAAATAAACATGTAAAATTACACTTACATATCTATGTACCTTCTGCATCTGGAGGAAGACTTAAAAGGAGGTCTGCACTCAGAAAACTGGAGTCAAAGTTGTGGTGGAACTCCATCAACAAAGTCCAGAAGTCATTGGCCTTTGACCTAGTTGACAAACACATGAAGCTGCTGGTGTTTACATTGCCCATGATTGTGTCTTTCAAAAGGAATCAGTCTACAAATGTCCCGTAGGGCTCCTTATATTTTCATAACTTGAAGAGGACAGCATCACTGTCCAGGATCTCAACCAGGATCTTTCACAGACAACACTGGAGAAGGAAAGCTCCAGGTAACCAAGACCCCTGAGACTACTTCCTGACACCTACCCATGACCAGCACTTAGAAAATAATAATCTTCAAGAGGAACAAGGAATCAGATCTTCATCCAGAAGAAAACCTGGCAGCTCCTTGACAACTGGAAGCCCTGACATATGTGGGAAATACTCAACTTGTCCTGAAGGGCAAAGACATTCAAATATTAATTATCAGGTCTATATGAATCAATGGAGGGGATTGAGGGAATGCCTGTGAATTTGAGAATCACACTCAAGTGACTTGGGCAGGACTGCCGTACCATCTCATTCTTTGATGGGAGTCTTCTGTGTTCAGTCCCTCCTCAAACTGCTCTGGTGGAGTTCCTTATCCTAAGAGAACAGAGCTCACCTCTAGGACTTGCTCTGTTTCTCTCCCCTCATGCCACAGGGAATCTTATTAGCTTAACTGAGGATCTGGTCAGGCCTGACTGTGACTCTCAGAGGAGACCTGGTTCAGGAAACTCTGGCTTCAACTCAGACCCAACCTAAGGACAGAGGGGCATGATGAGGAGTGCTCCTTTCCTCAGCCTATGGTGGCACATTGAATTTTAATTTGCTCTTAAAGTCAAACTTTCTATTTATTTAGAACATTTGTATGCATGTGTGTTTGTACACATATGGCTTATAGCTATATGTTTATGAGTGTCTGCACATGTATGACCTGCCCATGATATGACTGATGATGACTCATACCAACTCAGAACAGCAATAATTAAATGTTCATAAGTTCTGCAAGCCTTTTGTCTGATAGTTTGAAATCAGTCATTTGGGAGGGTATTTACCTTATAGAAAGGAACAAATACTCTATAGGTCAGAGAACTCTCCAAACAGTGTTTTCATCTCCCTGGAGTGCTCCTGTTCATTAATTTTATGCATTATTTTACAGATGAAGAAATTGAGACTCAAAAATTACATTGGTAGCTAATGTCTGAAAAGCTAAACATTGAATACTAACTCCGAACATGAGTTAGTGATTTTGTGTGGAAAAATAAATTTCTCTTATCTATGAAATTCAAGATCATTGATTTCTTTTTCCTCAAAATTAATTCATACCTGTAGCAATGAGTACAACCAGTATTTAAGTTTGGGTTTCTGATGCCTTACTTCAGCTGATGGAAGCAGGAGTACTTGAAAAATATCTCATTCTAGAACTAAGACAAGGAATTTATAAGATAAGCCTGTAAGGCATGTCAGAAAGCAAGTGCTAATGAGAAAAATAAATTATGAGGGCATGTTAAAGCGGCGCAGGTGTCAACTGAAATAACTGCCACTGGCCAAAGCTAGAACAGTCTGATCAAATAAAATAAATATCATAGAATTAGAGTGTCCCAGTACTCATAGCACACTACTGACAGTAGCCAAGACATGAAGGCCACCTAAGTGTCCATCAAGAGATGAATGATAAAGAAGATGTGTTACATATATACAATGGAGTACTATTTAGCCATAAAAAAGAATGAAATAATGCTATTTGCAGTAATATGGATGAACCTGGAGATTATTGTACTAAGTGAAGCAAGCCAGAGGAAGACAGATACATGATATCACCTATGTGGAATATTAAAAAATGATACAAATGAACTTATATAAAAAGCAGAAATACACCCACAAATGTAGAAGACAAACTTATGGTTACCAACAGGGAAAGGGAAGAGGGATAAATTAAGAGTTTGGGATTAACATAAACATACTACCTTATGTAAAATAGATAAACAACAAGGACCTACTGTATAGCACAGGGAACAATGATTAATGTTTTAATAACATAAGGGAAATTAATTTGAAATATATATATGTTTATATATAGTTGTTATTATTGCTTAGTTGCCAAGTCATGTCCAGCTCTTTTGCAGCCCCAAAGGCTGTAGCCTATCAGGCTCATCTATTCATGGGATTTCCCAGGCAAGAATACTAGGTCAGGTTACCATTTACTGCTCCATGGGATCTTCCCAACTCAGGGATCGGCAGGTGGATTCTTTATATAATGAAAAGCAGAATCACTTTTTTGAAACTAACATAGCATTATAAATCAACTATATTTTTAAAAATTTAAAAAAGAAATAAAATATATATTCATGAGTCTATACTGATTGGATGGTGGATTGAATACATTAAATACTGAGATGGAAAATATTCATTCCATACAGAAAAATTCCAAATAAATTATGTAGAGACTCCTCTCTCAAGGAAATAGAGCCCTCCTTAGGCATGGACTACTTACAGTGACATCCTTTCAAACAGCACAGGCTGGAAAGGGGAAAAGAGTAATTTTATTATGAATAAAAATGAGCAACACTACTTCACCCAGGTAACTAAGTTAACCTTTATAAGTGATGAGTCAAGCTAACAGATGTGAGGAAATGGCATTGGGCCTCTGTTTTGTTCTTCGCTTCAAAAAATCACCACATCCTAACAATAAAGAAAACATTAGGTGATCCCAAATTTAGAAGCATTCTACAAAGTACTCCTCCAGTTGTGAAGGTCATCAGAAACAAGGAAAGCCTGAGACACTGTCACAGTCTAGAGAATCTGCAAAGTTGCAACAATCTGGTTGGGATTCTGAAATGGAAAAGGGATATTAGGTAAAAACTAAGGAAATCTGAATGAAATGTGGGCTTTAGCTATTAATAATAACAAAATATTAATAATGTATCATGTCATTAGTTGGAACAAATTCAGCACATTGATGTGAGGATATAATATGTTAACAAAAGGAAAATGGTAAAGGATATATGGGAATACTCAATACTAATTTTGCAGCTTTTCTGGGAATCTGATGCTGCTGCTAAGTCGCTTCAAACGTGTCCGACTCTGGGCGACCACATAGACGCAGCTCATCAGGCTCCCCCATCCCTGGGATTCTCCAGGCAAGAACACTGGAGTAGGTTGCCATTTCCTTCTCCAATGCATGGAAGTAAAAAGTGAAAGTGAAGTCGCTCAGTCGTGTCCGACCCTCAGCAACGCCATGGACTGCAGCCTACCAGGCTCCTCCGTCCATGGGATTTTCCAGGCAAGAGTACTGGAGTGCGGTGCCATTGTCTTCTCCGTTCTGGGAATCTAAACAGTTGTAAAATTAAAAGGGTATTTTAAAACATCTATTTGGGTTTAACGTTATATTAAACAAACTTTAGCTCTGAAGTTTAGTTTATTATTTTGGTTTATTTTCTTTTATTATTGGCATCAGCTAGGACTATATGTGGCAGTAAATGTCATACACTGATGGACGTAAGAGACATGTGTTCAGTCCCTGGGTTGGGAAGATCGCAGAAGGAGGGCTTGGCAACCCACTCCAGTATTCTTGCCTGAACAATCCCATGGACAGGGGAGCCTGGTGGGCTACAGTCCATGAGATCTTAAAGAGGCGACATGAAGGAAGAGACTTAGTGCACACACACACACAAACGTGCCTATTTTAAAAGCTTGATTCTCACCTCTGCGATTACTTGTAAAGTAAGAAGCAAAACACTAAAAATGAATCGCGCAAGATGAGTACTGTTAAGATTTGGACTGTTTGGAAATTTTGCCAATATATATCAATATATAAGAATGTTTCCCAGATAGGTAAGCTAATTAGATTCCTTGCAATTCAAAAGACTGAAGGAGATTGTTAAAATCAAAGTTAATTTTTCTGAATTAGAAAATTTAGTTGAGTTTCTAATTTAGTTAATGGAAAAATATTAGAATAATCTATAATAAAATAAAAATATACTCTAGTTTCTATAGAGGTTATTGTATATCTTTTATAATAGAAAATAATTATCCAAGAAACATTTTCAAATTATATGTAACAAGCTTATAATGGCAAATTTTCCTTAAGCTGAAAATTCAAAAGAGAGTAATTTATGTCAGGATAGGCATTGCTCAGAAGGGTCTAGCTATCTCTTTTTCAATGAACTTCCTTCTACTATCTGAAATAGGGAAAACAAAATAAATACACCATAATCATTTCAGTTTGAAATTATAAATTGGGAGAAATGAATATTAGCTACAGATCCTTTACTTCTCCAGAAACTGCAGCTGCAATCAGTCAGTAAAGTAGACTACTAAGAACTGAATTAATGGTACTCAGTGACAATACAGAACAACAAGATTGGTAGCTTAAAGGACTTCAATTTAGGCTCAAGTCAATTGTCACAGGAAAGAGAAAGGGGATATTTTTGACAGAGAGTAAGTATCATTATGCTGTAATAGCTGAAAAGTGTTCAGAACTTTTCAGAAAGGAAATTTTTATTTTCCTTTACTACAATAAGCCAGTATGATGGAAGCTTTCTTTCTTTTAATTGCAGACTATTACAATGACTCATAACACAAGATATTTTATTCAATATTATATGTTCTAGAGTGCACAAAAAAGTTTTGATGATTTTGCATATTTGGTCACATCAAAATCACTGCAGATGGCTACTACAGCCATGAAATTAAAAGATGCTTACTCCTTGGTAGGAAAGTTATGACCAACCTAGATAGCATATTCAAAAGCAGAGACATTACTTTGCCAACAAAGGTCCATCTAGTCAAGGCTATGGTTTTTCCAGTGGTCATGTATAAATGTGAGAGTTGGACTGTGAAGAAGGCTAAGTGCTGAAGAATTGATGCTTTTGAATTGTGGTGTTGGAGAAGACTCTTGAGAGTCCCTTGGACTGCAAGGAGATCCAACCAGTCCATCCTAAAGGAGATCAGTCCTGGGTATTCATTGGGAGGACTGATGCTAAAGTTGAAACTCCAATGCTTTGGCCACCTCATGTGAAGAGTTGACTCACTGGAAAACACCCTGATGCTGGGAGGGATTGAAGGGGGCAACAGAGGATGACATGGCTGGATGGCATCACCCACACGATGGACATGAGTTTGAGTAGACTCTGGGAGTTGGTGATAGGGAGGCCTGGCGTGCTGTGATTCATGGGGTCACAAAGAGTCGGACACAACTGAGCGACTGAACTGAACTGAACTGAACTGATACAGTTTAAAAGGTGTGAGCAAGACAGAGAAGCCTGTTGTGCTACAGTCCGTGGAGTCACAAAGAGTTGGACATGACTGAGTGACTGAACAACAACAGCAAAATACCGTTTAACCATCATTTGTAGCTTTTATTATTTATTATAATGATTACTAAACATTTGTTTTATGAGCTCATTTAAAAAGCATTGGTAATAAATTCCATCATGTCTATCAACATAATTGAGAACTACATGGTTTTAAAGGTTATCAGAAGACAGTGTCATAAAATATATTTATTTTCTAGACTTCATATTAAAAGTGAAAAAGTTTGCATGTGTCACAGTTGTTTATGAACAGAGAGACACTGAATATTAATGCACTATTCTTTCCTCTAAAGAAAGTCCAGACATAAATAATGTTTAGAATAAATATTTCCTGAGATGGACCAAGTTCTTCTTAAAATTGTACAAAGTCAGAACTGCATGAGAATTTTCAAGTCTGAAGTTTCAAAAATAAAACAACAAAGGCAATTTTTAAAACTCTAAGTCTGAGCATAAAAAAAAAAAAAAATTACTTTCATTATGTAGGTCAGATGGACCCATACAGGACGCGAGTCTGAGTGAACTCCTGGAGTTGGTGATGGACAGGGAGGGCTGGCGTGCTGAAATTCATGGGGTTGCAAAGAGTCGGACATGACTGAGCGACTGAACTGAACTGAACTGAACTGATGTTTGTTAGGTTTGGGTGATTCTAAAATGTCTATGTGATCACTCACCTAGAGCCAGACATCCTTGAATGTGAAGTCAAGTGGGCCTTAGAAAGCATCACTACAAACAAAGCTAGTGGAGGTGATGGAATTCCAGTGGAGCTATTTCAAATTCTGAAAGATGATGCTGTGAAAGTGCTGCACTCAATCAGTTCGGTTCAGTTCAGTCACTCAGTGGTGTCCGACTCTTTGCGACCGCATGAATCGTAGCACGCCAGGCCTCCGACATTCAATAGGCCAGCAAATTTGGAAAACTCAGCAGTGGGCACAGGACTGGAAAAGGTCAGTTTTCATTCCAATCCCAAAGAAAGGCAATGACAAAGAATGCACAAACCATCACACAGTTGCATTCAACTCACACGCTAGTAAAGTAATGCTCAAAATTCTCCAAGTCAGGCTTCAGCGATATGTGAATGATCCAGATGTTCAAGCTGGTTTTAGAAAAGGGAGAGGAACCAGAGATCAAATTGCCAACATACACTGGGTCATGGAAAAAGGAAGAGAGTTCCAAACAAACATCTATTTCTGCTTTATTGACTATGCCAAAGCCTTTGACTGTGTGGATCACAATAAACTGGAAAATTCTGAGAGAGATGGAAATACCAGACCACCTGACTTGCCTCTTGGGAAACCTGTATGCAGGTTAGGAAGCAACAGTTAGAACTGGACATGGAACAACAGACTTGTTTCAAGTAGGAAAAGGAGTATGTCAAGGCTGTATATTGTCGCCCTGTTTATTTAACTTCTATGCAGAGTACATCATGCAAAATGCTGAGCTAGAAGAAGCACAAGCTGGAATCAAGATTGCTGGCAGAAATATCAACAACCTCAGATATACAGATGACACCACCTTTATGGCAGAAAGTGAAGAGGAGCTAAAAAGCCTCTTGATAAAAGTGAAAAAGGAGAGTGAACAGTTGGCTTAAAGCTCAACATTCAGAAAACGAAGATCATGGCATCCAGTCCCATCACTTCATGGCAAATAGATGGGGAAACAGTGGAAACAGTGTCAGACTTTACTTTTTTGGGCTCCAAAATCACTGCAGATGGTGACTGCAGCCATGAAATGAAAAGATGCTTACTCCTTGGAAGAAAAGTTTTGACCAACCTAGATAGTATATTCAAAAGCAGAGACATTACTTTGCAGACTAAGGTCCGTCTAGTCAAGGCTATGGTTTTTCCTGTGGTCATATATGGATGTGAGAGTTGGACTGTGAAGAATGCTGAGCACTGAAGAATTGATGCGTTTGAACTGTGGTGTTGGTGAAGACTCTTGAGAGTCCCTTGGACTGCAAGGAGATCCAATCAGTCCATTCTGAAGGAGATCAGCCCTGGGATTTCTTCGGAGGGAATGATGCTAAAGCTGAAGCTCCAGTACTTTGGCCACCTCATGCGAAGAGCTGACTCATTGGAAAAAACTCTAATGCTAGGAGGGATTGAGGGCAGGAGGAGAAGGGGACGACCGAGGATGAGATGGCTGGATGGCATCATGGACTCGATGGACGTGGGTCTGAGTGAACTCCGGGAGATGGTGATGGACAGGGAGGCCTGGCGTGCTGGGATTCATGGGGTCACAAAGAGTCGGACACGACTGAGCGACTGAACTGAACTGAACTGAACTCTGAAGCTTTTAGTGTGGCATATGAAAAATTCACCTTGGGATGCCTCTCCAAAGAAGGACATCTCCAACGAAGGACAAATCTAGATACCTAAAGCTGAGACAGCATGAGAGCCTGTATAATCATGATTAAAATAAACTCCTTCAAAGTAGCAGGATCCTGGGTCAAAGAAAGTTAATACTAGCCTTGAATACAAGCCCTAGATTAAAGGCATAAAGGAAAACATTGCAAGTCATTTTGCAACTTGCTTCTCACATGGATAACTCTAAGAAATATTTTTATGATGGGGATTTTTTATAAAACAAACATTCAAGTTTCACACTATTTTTTTTAGCTATTCACCTTAGGTATATTTTACGCAGAGGCAGATACTGTGATAAAAAAGACTAAGAGACCCAGAATTTAGAAAGGAAAGTAAGAGAAAAAGAAGCCTCAGCTTCATGGTTTGAGCTTCTATCTGAAGACATATCTTCGGAGAAGTTTTCAATAATTGAATGAGTCATTTAATATCAAAATAGTTGACACTAAGAACACATTTATAAAATAGGACACTAATAGGGGATCATACACAGAATTTGTGTCTATTTTAATGTAGACAAAACAGTGAAAAACTCATGGGTGATTTCATTTTGTTCAAAAGCTTATCAAAGTTTGATTCATAGGTAATAATTCTGCTTTATTCTCGGTACATTGGGTTGGCCAAAAAGTCATTTTGTTTTTCTATACGATCTTATGGAAAATCTGAATGACATTTTTGGCCAACCCTATATGTACATAGGATCTATATATATTTACATGTGTATATATATGAACTACAAATAACAATTTTTACTTTATCTTATACATTATAAAATAGCACATGCTCACTTTCACTTATTTAATGTAGAATTTTAGTGTTTTCTTTCTCTTGCTTGATTGTTTGGGAAGATATTTATATCCATGTTTTATCAAATATTTTTCTTTATTGTAGTTTGTTTTTAACATAATTTAAAAATTCCATTTGTCACAGACATGATGTAGCAATGAAAAAATATTTTTACTACAAATTTTGTAATATTTGGAAAATACTAAACTAAAAACTTACATAAAATTATTTTCTCAAATTCTTGAAAATTACTTCATCCTTTTTGAAAAATTAATATAATTTATTTTGCAAGTTGTTTTCATTTACAGAAAAATTGAGCAGATGGTATGGAGATCAGATACAACTCCTTCATCATTTTTTTTACTTTTGGTATCTTGCATTAGTGTGGTGCATTTGTTTAAATTTATCAACCAATACTGATAGACTGTTATTACCAAAACTCCACAATTTATACTAGGGTTTCCTCTTTGTGTTTTATAACTTTGTGGATTTTCACATGCCTATATTATGTATCTTTCTAGATACTGTATATTATAATATAACTTCACCACCTTAAAATTCCCTCTGCTTCATTAGTCACCTCATCCTTTCCCATATCCTCTGGCAGATTTTCTTTACCTGTTTCTATAGTTTCACCTTTTTCAGTGTATCATAAACTGGAAATATACAATATGTAGTGCAACCTTTCCTAATGGATTTATTTCATTTAGTAATGTACATTTAAGTTTCCTCCATGTCATTTCATGACTTAATAGCTCGTCTCTTTTTACTGTTGAATAACATTGCAATGCATAAGTGTACAGAAGCTTGTTTATACATTCACCTATTGAGGAGCATCTTGTTTACTTCCAGTTTTTGGCAATTATAAACAGAACTGCTGTAAACATTCCTTGCAACATTTTGTTTACACCCAAGTCTTCAATTTTATTTGTATGTTACTGGACTATATGCTACGACTATGTTCAGCTTTGTCAAAACTGCCAAATTGTCTTGCAAAGGGGCTGCATAACCTTGCTTTTTCCAACAGGAATGAATTAGTCTTTGGTAGTCTACATTCTTTTCTATATGTGATATTGTCAGTGTTCTGGGTTAAGGCCATTCTAATGGATGTATAGTAGCTTTTCAATGTTGTTTTAATTTGCAATTCATTAATATCTTGTTGAGCATTGCTTTCATACGCTTATTGGCTATCTGTATATTTTTTTAGTGAGCTATTTATATAGATCTGCTTTCTATTTTTTTAATTTACTTTTTTGTTTTTGTACTTTTGAGTTTAAATTGTTCTCTGTATATTTTGAGTACACATTTTTTATCAGATAAACATTTTACAAACTTTGCTCCCAGATCATGGCACACATATTTTCATTTTATTAAAAGTATCTTGCTCAGAACAGAAGTCTATTTTGTTCTTTCCATGGTTGATGCTTTAGTGTTGTGTCTAAGTATTTGCTGCCAAATCTACAGTAACCTAGGTTTTTTTCCTATAATGTATTCTAGAATTTTTATAATTTTGCATATTACTTCTACATCTACAATTTAGAGTTATTTTTTAAGGTATAAAGTCTATATTTGCTGTTTTTTTTCTTTTTCCAGAACAATTTTTTATAATACTCTAGTTTCTCCATTGAATTGTCTTTGCTCCTTTATCAAACATCAATTGCCTGTGTCTGTGTATTCCATTTCTTGGCTCTCTATTTTGTTCCATTTTCTACTTGTCTATTATTTCATCGATATTGCAGGCTCTTGATTATTACATCTTTATAATGAATCTTGAATAAGTGTAGTGCTAGTTCTTCAAATGTTTATTTCTTTTTCAGCCTTGTGTTATCTATTCCAGGTCTTTTACCTTTAACTTATAACCTTTAGCCAAATTTTTTGAATATTTGCAAAATAATTTGCTGAGATTTTGATTGAGAATGAACTGAATTTACATAAGAAAAACTAACATCATTAATAATATTGTCTTTCTATCTACAAAAATGAAAAAAAAACATTTCTACTTTCTTAATGTTTTATCAGAGTTTCATACTTTTCCTCACATAGATTTTTATATACATTTTGTCAGATATGACTTGCAAGTCACTCAGTTGTGTTCAACTCTTTGTGACCTCATGGACTATACAGTCCATGCAATTCTCCAGGTCTGAATACTGGAGTGGGTAGCCATTCCCTCCTCCAGGGTGGATCCTTTAGCAGCTGAGCCACCGGGAAGCACTTTGTTAGATATACACTTAAGAATTTTCTATTTGTTGATGTCAATGAAGTGGCATTATGATTTACATTTCAAGTTCAAATTGATTATTGCTACTAAAAAGGAAACCAATTGACTTTGGTATGTTAACCTTGTATTTTGTAACCTTGCTATAATTGTTTAATACTTCTAGTAGTTTTGTGTGTGTGTGTGTCAGTTCTTTGAGATTTTCTTTATAAATAACTATGTCATCTGCTAACAAAAAACAGTTTTACTTATTTCTCCAAACCAGATCCATTTAATTTCCATTTCTTATCATATTTCACTAGCTAGAACTTCCAGTATGATGGTGCCTTTTTCTTCTTCAGTCTTAGGGTAAAAGCATCTAGTTTCTAACTCTCAAGCAGGATTATAAGCTAGACATTTCAGTAGATGTTTTTCATCAAGATGAAGAGGTTTCTAGGTTGCAAAGAGTATTTATCACGAATGCATGTTGGATCTTGTGAAATGCTTTCTCTTCTTCTATTTGACATAGCATTTTTTTTTTTCTAATTTAGGCTTTTGTTGTAATGGATTGTGTTAACTGATTTTGAACATCAAGATAGTCTTTTATATTAAAATACTTGAATTCTATTTGACCGTGATATATAGTTGTTTTTTACATTGTTAGAGTATATGTGTTAATGTATTGTTGACACCCTCTGTGTCTGTATGAATGAGACATATTTGTCTGTAGTATTATTTTTTCCTTGTCATATTTTTTTCTAGTTTGGAATTAGAATAATTTTGGCTTCATAAGATGAGTTACAGAAAGTTCCATCTGTTTTCTAATTCTAAACAAGATTGCAAAGAATTGGTCTAATATTCATTAAACTTTTGGTGCAGTTCAACAGTAAATCCTTCTGAGTCTGGTGATTTTGTTTTCAGTTCAGTTCAGTTCAGTCGCTCAGTCATGTATGACTCTTTGTGACCCCATGAATCGCAGCACACCAGGCCTCCTTGTCCATCACCAACTCCTGGAGTTCACTCAGACTCATGTCCATTGAGTCAGTGATGCCATCCAGCCATCTCATCCTCTGTCGTCCCCTTCTCCTCCTGGCCCCAATCCCTCCCAGCATCAGAGTTTTTTCCAATGAGTCAACTCTTCGCATGAGGTGGCCAAAGTATTGGAGCTTCAGCTTTAGCATCATTCCTTCCAAAGATATCCCAGGGCTGATCTCCTTCAGAATGGACTGGTTGGATCTCCTTGCAGTCCAAGGGACTCTCAAGAGTCTTCTCCAACACCACGTTTCAAAAGTATCAATTCTTTGGTGATAAGCCTTCTTCACAGTCCAACTCTCACATCCATACATGACTACAGGAAAAACCATAGCTTTGACTAGACGGACTTTAGTCGGCAAAGTAATGTCTCTGCTTTTGAATATACTATCTAGGTTGGTCATAACCTTTCTTCCAAGGGGTAAGTGTCTTTTAATTTCATGGCTGCAATCACCATCTGCAATGATTTTGGAGCCTAAAAAAAATAAAGTCTGACACCGTTTCCCCATCTATTTCCCATGAAGTGGTGGGACCGGATGCCATGATCTTCGTTTTCTGAATGTTGAGCTTTAAGCCAACTTTTTCACTCTCCTCTTTCACTTTCATCAAGAGGCTTTTTAGCTCCTCTTCACTTTCTGCCATAAGGGTGGTGTCATCTGCATATCTGAGGTTATTGATATTTCTCCCAGCAATCTTGATTCCAGCTTGTGTTTCTTCCAGTCCAGCATTTCTCATGATGTGCTCTGCATATAAGTTAAATAAGCAGGGTGACAATATACAGCCTTGACGTACTCCTTTTCCTATTTGGAACCAGTCTGTTGTTCCATGTCCAGTTCTAACTGTTGGTTCCTGACCTGCATGCAGATTTCCCGAGAGACAGGTCAGGTGGTCTGGTATTCCCATCTCTTTCAGAATTAAGGCTATTAATTATTGATTCATTTTTAGCAGATATAAGCCTATTTTGATATCTTTTCTCTTTATGTGACTTTTCAAAGATATGTCTTTCAAGAAATTGATTTGTTTCATCTAAATTATCATCTAAATTATTATCATCTAAATTATTATCATCTAAATTTGTTGTCACAGAGTTTTCATAACATTCCTTCCTTAGCTTTTTGATGTCCATGAGAAAAGAGGTGTTTGTTTCTGTTTTACTTCTGTTATTAGAAATTATTTGAATCATCTTTCTCTCTCTCTCTCTCTCTCTCTATTTATTTAGCTAGGTTAGTTTAGAGTTTTATTAATTCAATTGAGCTTTAAAAATTATTTTTTTGTTTCATTATTCATCTCTAATGTCTACATGTTTCAATTTTATTAGTTTCTACTATAGAAGGCAGGAGGAGAAGGGGATGACAGAGGATGAGATGAATAGATGTCATCACCGACTTGATGGACATGAGTCTGGGTAAACTCCTGGAGTTGGTGATGGACAGGGAGGCCTGGTGTGCTGTGATTCATGGGAACTCAAAGAGTCGGACACGACTGAACTGAACTGAAGTGAGCAACTGAACTGAACTGGTAACCTTTAATATGTATTTTCTTATGATTTCCTAAATTTATATTGCTCTTCTTTGGTTTCTTATGCTGATTCTTAATTACTTATTTTAGATTTTCTTGTTTTTTAAAATACACATTTTATGATATGCTGCTGTTGCAGCTGCTAAGTCACTTCAGTGGTGTCCAACTCTGTGCAACCCCATAGATGGCAGCCCACCAGGCTTCGCCATCCCTAGGATTCTCCAGGCAAGAACACTGGAGTGGTTTGCTCTTTCCTTCTCCAATGCATCAATGTGAAAACTGAAAGTGAAGTCGTTCAGTTGTGTCCGCCTCTTTGATATCCCATGGACTGTTGCCTACCAGGCTCCTCCATCCATGGGATTTTCCACATTTATTCATAAGCACTGCTGTCACTTCATTCTGCAAATTTGGGTAATTGTATTCTCATTTTCATATGATGTAATATATATTTAAAGTTTCTCTTGAGTTTTCTTTGATATATATCTTATTTAGAATTTTGTTATTTAATTTCTAAATATTTGGCAATTTACCCACCATCATTCACTTTTTGATTTCTAGTTTAATTCCATTGTGATCCGAGAGCATACTCTGTATGATTTTTATTGTCTTCATTTGCAAAAGTGCACTTTATGCCCCAGAATGTGATCTATCATAGTGAATGTTCCAAGTGATCTTGACAAAAATGCAAATTCTGCTATTGTTGGTTACTCTAAAAGTGCCCGTTTCATCCAATTGAATGATGGTTCAGTTCAGTTCAACTATATTCTTTTCATTGTCTGCCTGCTGGATCTGTCGGTTACCAAAAGATAGATGTTTAAAGCTCCAGTTATAATTGGTGACTGCCTACTTCCCTTTAATATTCTATAATTTTTGCTTCATGTACTTTGATTCTCTATTGTTACGTACATAGACTTTAAGAACTTTTATATCTTCTTACAGAACTGACTCATTTGTCATCATGCAATACTCCTCTTTATATTTGATTTTTTTTCTTTTTCTGAAGTCTGCTTTATCTGAAATTAATGTAACTCCTCCAGTGTTTTGCTTGTTAACATGAAACATCTTTCTCCAATCTGATACTTTAAATCTATCTGTGCCCTTATGTCTAAATTGGTTCTCTATAAATGGAATGTAGCTGTGTCTTAATTTTTATCTATTCTTTCTACTTCTGTCTAAT
The DNA here is from genome assembly GCF_023091745.1 of Budorcas taxicolor. Lineage (NCBI taxonomy): Eukaryota > Metazoa > Chordata > Mammalia > Artiodactyla > Bovidae > Budorcas > Budorcas taxicolor. The sequence goes on from NC_068926.1 coordinate 38,637,638, forward strand.
CGGTGTTTATAGATCATTGACATTTAAAGTCATTATTGTTATATTAGAAGTAATAGCCACCATATTTGTCACTGTATTCTATTATTGCTTTTGTTCTTTGTTTCTTTATGTTTTTAACTGCCATTCTTTTCCTGCCTTCAATGATTTAAACTGAACAATATTATTTACTCAGTTTACTCTCTTTTCTTTCTGCATTGCTTGCATTCTCTTTTTTAACTTTTTTCTAAAATATTTGTTGATTTATTTGGCTGTGCTTAGGTCTTAGTTGTAGCATGTGGGATACAGTTCCCTGATCAGGGATTGAACTTGGGTCCCCCACAATGGGAGTGCTGGGTCTTAGCCACTGGACCAGTAGGGAAGTCCCTTTTTTTGAAATTTCACATGATGGTTTTGTGTTGAAAATGCCAGTTTACAAGTAGTATAAATCCTCTTTCAGGTAACAGGATACTACCTCATAAGTGTTTCAGGCATTTTATAACTGAATATTCTCCATTCCTTTCTTTCATCCCTTATAACATTTTACTGACCCATATACTACAATCCATATTCTACGATCATGAAGCATTGTTGCTTGTATTACTATGAAATAACAATTATCAATTACATCATTTAGAAATTAGAAAAGTATAAGCTTTTACATAACTTTATTTGTTACTTCTCTGATGCTCTTCCTTTTTCACATAGATCTGAATTTCTGACATATTTTAACATTTTACTGGTGATAAAGTCCTTCAATGTTTATTTGTATCAGAAAATCTTTATTTCTCCTCCACTTTTGAAGGATAATTTTGATAGATTAAGAATTCTAGTTGGGTTTATTTTTGTTTGATTCTTCTACTATTTAAAATATTTTATTCCATTCCCTCTTTCCTCATAACTTGTAAAAAGAAGTCTTATTCCTTTTTTCTTCCCCTATAGATAGTACTACCACCATCCCTCTAACTTTTTTCAAGATTTTTCTAGTCTCTCTCTCTCTTTTTTTTTTCCTTCAGTTTAAATATGATCACTTTCATCTTTCATGGGGATTATATATATACACATACCACCAGGGAAGTGCTTTAAATATGATATACTTGGGTAAATGAGCTTTGGTTTTTAGCTTCTTACCTAGGAGCTCAGTGGTAAAGAGCCTGCCTGCCAATGCAGCAGACACATGAGACCCAAGTTCCATCCCTGAATTGCGAGATCCTCTGGAGGAGGAAATGGCAACCTGCTTCAGTAGTCATGCCTGGAAAATCCCATAGACAGAGGAGCCTGCCAGGAGATGGGCAGAGAATCTCTGTCCATGGAGATTCTTCACACAGGAATACTGGAATAGGTTGCCATGCCCTCCTCCAAGGAATCTTCCCAACCCAGGAATTGAGCCCAGGTCTCCTGCACCCACTGAGCTACCAGGGAAGTCACTGACATATCATTAGGCTCACTGAATCTTTCTGCTGCTTTCCAGTCTACTGATGAGCAGTTTTTAGTACTTTTTATTTCCAGCTTTTCTTTTGAGTCTTTCATAAATTTTCCATCTCCTTACATTAGCAATCTGTTCTCTCATTATCCACTTTTTCCATTAGAGCCCTTGGCAAATTAATCACAGCATATTTTAAATTTATGATATGACAAACCCAAGATTTCTCTTATCTGTGTCTCGACTAATGCTTATTCCTTTTTTCAGACTTTTGTTTTTCCTTTTATCATGCCCTGTAATTTTGTTGGAAGTCAAGCATGATGCACTCAGTCAAAGGAACTAAAGTAAATAGTCCTGAAAGTGTGAGATTCCCTGTTTATCTGGCTAGGAGCCATGATGAGTTTAATTTTTGCTGTAGTTGTCAGAAGCTTAACTTTCTTCAAGTATTCTTGATATTTTCTCTGCTGTGGTACTAAATTTCCCTATAAACTCCTTTTAAAATAAATTTTGTGTCTTCCAGTTCTCGCTTATGTAATCCACTGTTACTATCCCAAAGCCCTGCAGTGCTGAAGGAGTCTGTAATCTTTGGATGAAATCTCTGTGGTCTCTTCTTTTTCCTCTTTTTTCTCCCCCTATCCCCACCAGGCAAGAGTCCCTGGTCTGTGACTATCAGAATATTTTCTTAGCTTCTTTATTTATTTATTTTTCTTCACTTTGTGAGGCAGGAAAGCTAAAGCGAGCTGGAGTTGCCTAGTTGCCCTTCACCAAGGTCAAATAAGACTGATAAAGTAGTTTCCTTTGAAGGGTGGCCTTTGTTACAGATAATATAGTGAGGAACAGAATGTTGGGAGTGTATTTTAAAATTGTTTCTTTTACCCTCCCTTTGCCTAATGCATGGTGAAATTTTCTTAAATCCTTAGTGAAAACTTGATCTGTCTCTTTGAATTAAAATTCAGGAAAATGTGAGGCTTTATTAAGAACTGGGCCCTGAATTTTCACTCTCAAGCTCATTCACACTGAGCCTCCAGCAGTTCATCAGTCAGTTTAAATGTTTCTACAGTTTCTTTCTTTCTTTCTTTCTTTTTTTTTTACTTTATTTAACTTTACAATACTGTATTGGTTTTGCCATATATCAACATGAATCCGCCACGAGTGTACATGAGTTCCCAATCCTGAACCCCACTCCCACCTCCCTCCCCATACCATCTCTCTGGGTCATCCCAGTGCACCAGCCCCAAGCATCCTGTATCCTGCATCGAACCTAGACTGGTGATTCATTTCTTACATGATATTATACATGTTTCAATGCCATTCTCCCAAATCATCCCACCCTCTCCCGTTCCCAGAGTCCAAAAGTCTGTTCTATACATCTGTGTCTCTTTTGCTGTCTCACATACAGGGTTATCGCTACCATCTTTCTAAATTCCATATATATGAGTTATTATACTGTATTGGTGTTTTTCTTTCTGGCTTACTTCACTCTGTATAATCGGCTCCAGTTTCATCCACCTCATTAGAACTGATTCAAATGTATTCTTTTTAATGGCTGAGTAATACTCCATTGTGTACATGTACCACTACTTTCTTATCCATTCATCTGCTGATGGACATCTAGGTTGTTTCCATGTCCTGGCTATCATAAACAGTGCTGTGATGAACATCGGGGTACACGTGTCTCTTTCAATTCTGGTTTCCTCAGTGTGTGTATCTAGCAATGGGATTGCTGGGTCATAAGGTAGTTCTACTTCCAGTTTTGTAAGGAATCTCCACACTGTTCTCCATAGTGGCTGTACTAGTTTGCATTCCCACCAACAATGTAAGAGAGTTCCCTTTTCTCCACACCCTCTCCAGCATTTATTGCTTGTAGACTTTTGCATTGCAGCCATTCTGACTGGCATGAAGTGGTACCTCATTGTGGTTTTGATTTGCATTTCTCTAATAATGAGTGATGTTGAGCATCTTTTCATGTGTTTGTTAGCCATCTGTATGTCTTCTTTGGATAAATGTCTATTTAGTTCTTTGGCCCATTTTTTGACTGGGTCATTTATTTTTCTGGAATTGAGCTGCAGGAGTTGCTTGTACATTTTTGAGATTAGTTGTTTGTCAGTTGCTTCATTTGCTATTATTTTCTCCCATTCAGAAGGCTGTCTTTTCACCTTGCTTATTGTCTCCTTTGTTGTGCAGAAGCTTTTAATTTTAATTAGATCCCATTTGTTTATTTTTGCTTTTATTTCCAGTATTCTGGGAGGTGGATCATAGAGGATCCTGCTGTGATTTATGTCAGAGAGTGTTTTGCCTATGTTCTCCTCTAGGAGTTTTATAGTTTCTGTCATACGTTTAGATCTTTATTGCATTTTGAGTTTATTTCTTCTCCTGGTAAGCTGTGATTCTCTTGTGTTCACCTGTATCTCCAGTTTTAAGGGTAGAAGTTTGCACTGTGACCTAGTTCTCCAGTGGGTCTAAAAAGAATTGTTGATAATCACTTCCAAGTTTTGTATGAGTCAGAAAGAGAAATGGAAGACACAGCATTTTTTTGTTAAAAATAAAATATATTAATTATCATCTTTATTTAAAGCATTTTGACCTATTATTTGCTTGTTTCAGGCATAATTTGAGAACAAAATATGTATAATTTTCAAATAAGTATTGAATCATCTATAGAGGAAATATTTGCAATACTGTATTCTCACATTGTTCCTAATAGATTTTCAGTTTATTTTCTTGATCTTTGAAGCTATACATTATCTAATCTATCTCCTTTAAAAAGTCTCATTTTATTTCATTTAACAGTATAAAACACTGTATATAGGTATGCTATACATTGTTCCAAAGCACATACACACTCATTAATTTTGATTAACTGCATCTGCTAGTGTATCCAGAATAATGCTACATAAGTATGGAAGTATAAGCCATTCCTATTTTGTTTGAGTGTAATGAGAGGGTTTTATGACCAAGGATAACATTTGCCCTTTACTCACTCCCTCTTCTATACATCTTTCTCCCTCCTGACTTCCCTCTTACTTCTCTCATACTATCTGTCTATATCATTATACCAGTTTTCACATTAAGAAAGGATCCATCCATTTTCATCAGAATGGAATCTAAGAATTTGTCAGATGCTTTCAGATTTTATAGAAATATTTTTCTAATTAAAAAGTTATAAAATCAGAAGCATGTTTAAATTTGAGTAAAATTAACATTAATTGTAAAGTAGTGATATATTTCACTTAAATATAAACATACATTGCTCACACTCTTTTATAAATCACTTTCTTTATCTATATAGGAATACTTTGGATCAATGTATGTACAAATCATGGAGCAAAAAATTAGGCAGTCTACCTGCTGTCTGGTGAGGTTGAGACAATTCTAAAACTGTCAGTTACCAATTATTAGTGGTAGAGTGCTTGTATTGCATTTTCATCTCATTCAATATAAGCAATAAGAATGATATGTCTTCCAAATTATTTTATTACTGAGACTGTCTTTAGTCATCTGAAATCTAAACTTTATTTAGACTGATGCAGAAGTAATTGCGGTTTTGCACTGCTGAAATTTGCCATTTGATATTGGACTAACATTCCTAAACAAATGTAGTTATGTTGTGCATAATTTTAATGCATATTTCTCAGTTTATTTGTTTTTGATGATGACTTATTACTTGCTATTTATTTTGTATTTGCTTTAGACTACAGAAATGATGTTAGACAAAAAGCAAATTGAAGTGATTTTCTTATTCGAGTTCAAAATGGGTCATAAAGCAGCAGAGACAACTTGCAACACCAACAACGCACTAGGCCCAAGAACTGCTAACAAATATATAGTGCAGTTGTGGCTCAAGAAGTTTTGCAAGGAGGCTAGAGCCCTGAAAATAAGGACCATAGTGGATGGCCATTGGATGTTGACAATGACCGATTGAGAGCCATCATAAAAGTTGATCCTCTTACAACTGCATGAGAAGTTGCTGAAGAACTCAAAGTTGACCATAATATGGTCATTCAGCATTTGTAGCAAATTGGAAAGATAAAAAAGCTTAATAGGTGGATGCCTCATGAGATCAAAAAATTCATGGCTTTGAAATATCGTTGTGTCATATTCCATGCAACAAAGAACCATTCCTCAATTGGATTGTGATGTGGGATGAAAAGTGGATTTTATACAACAACCAATGTTGACCAGTTCAGTGGCTGGACTGAGAAGAAGCTCCATAGCACTTGCCAAAGCCAAACTTGCACCATAAAATATCATCGTCACTATTTGGTGGTGTGCTACCATTCTCAGCCACTACAGCTTTCTGAATTCTGGTAAAACCATTACATCTGAGAAGTATGCTTGGTAAATTGATGAGATGCACTGAAAACTACCTGCAGCTGGCATTGATCAACAGAAAGAACCAATTCTTTTCCATGACAACGGTTGACCACACATCACACAGAACCAATGCTTCAAAAATTGAATGAATTGGGCTATGAAGTTTTGCCTCAACTACCATATTCACCTTACCTCCTGCCAACCAACTACCATTTCTTCAGGCATCTCAGAGAGACGTTATGGGGAGGGATGTGGGTGGGGGGTTCATGTTTGGGAACGCATGTACACCCTTGGTTGATTCATGTCAATGTATGGCAAAACCAATACAGTATTATAAATTAAAATAAAGGAAAAAAAATTACATTTAAAAAAAAAAATTTTGCAGGGAAAAAGCTTCCACAACCAGTAGGAGGCAGAAAATGCCTTCCAAGAATTCATCAAATCCCAAAGCATGGATTTTTATGCTACAGGAATAAAGAAACTTAATTCTCATTAGCATAAATATGTTGATTGTAATGGCTCCTATTTTGATTAATAAAGATGTGTTTGACCCTAGTTATAATGATTTAGAATTCATGGTCTGAAACTGCAATTATGTTTGCACCAACCTAATGTTGACCTGTCTCTTGAGAAATCTGTATGCAGTTCAGGAAGCAACAGTTAGAACTGGATAGGGAACAACAGACTGGTTGCAAATAGGAAAAGGAGTGTGTCAAGGCTGTATGTTGTCACCCTGCTTATTTTAACTTATATGCAGAGTACATCATGAGAAACGCTGGGCTGGATGAAGCACAAGCTGGAATTAAGATTGCTGGGAGAAATATCAATCATCTCAGATATGCAGATGACACCACCCTTATGGCAGAAAGTGAAGAAGAACTAAAGAGTCTCTTGATGAAATTGAGAGGAGAGTCAAAATGTTGGCTTAAAGCTCAACACTCAGAAAACTAAGATCATGGCATCTGGTCCCATCACTTCATGGGAAATAGATGGGGAAACAATGGAAATAGTGACTGACTTTATTTTGGAGGGTTCCAAAATCACTTCAGATGGTGATAGCAGCCATGAAATTAAAAGACGCTTACTCCTTGGAAGGAAAGTCATGATCAACCTAGACAGCATATTAAAAAGCAGAGACATTACTTTGCCAACAAAGTCCATCTAGTCAAGGCTATGTGTGTGTGTGTGTTTTTTGTTTGTTTTTTCCAGTTGTCATGTGAGAGTTGGACTATAAAGAAAGTTGAGTGCTAAAGAATTGATGCTTCTGAGCTCTGGTGTTGGAGGTGACTCTTGAGAGTCCCTTGGACTGCAAGGAGATCCAACCAATCCATCTTAAAGGAGAGCAGTCCTAAGTCCTTGGAAAGACTGATGCTGATGCTGAAGCTCCAATACTTTGGCCACTTGATGCAAAGAGCTGACTCATTTAAAAAGACCCTAATGCTGGGAAAGATTGAATGCAGGAGGAGAAGGTGGTGACAGAGGATGAGATGGTTGGATGGCATCACCAACTCAATGGACATGAGTTTGAGTAAACTCCGGGAGTTGGTGATGGACAGGGAGACCTGGTGTGCTGCATTCTATGGGGTCACATAGAGTCGGACATGACTGAGCAATTGAATTGGACTGAACTGAATAACGTTGAGGTCTGCATTAACTCCAAAGGCTTCCACTGTTTTTCTTTTGGGAAACTTTTCAGGAGATATATTTTTGGATGGTGGAAATGGTAAGAAAGATGTTAACAAAATATGGAACTTCCTCCTGTTCCTACTTCCTTCATAGCTTGGTCGGTAAATCATCTGCCTGCAATGCAGGAGACCCAGGTTCAATTCCTGGGTCAAAGAGATCCCCTGGAGAAAGAAACGGCAATCCACTCCAGTACATTTGCTTAAAGAATCCCATGGACTGAGGAGTATGGCTGGCTGCAGTCCATGAGGTCGCAAGAGTCAGACATGACTTGGCGACTAAACCACCACCATCAGTGTTAGTGTTCATTCAATTTGTAAACGAAATCACTCTTCATTTTTGTTTTTATTTTCTTTATTCTAAAAAACAGCTAAAACAACTCTCTCACATGTTTTGAGTTGACTGCAATACTATTTTTTTTCCCTTTGTCAAAAGATTAAAAATAAAGCTATAAACACACTTTGAGTTTCTGAACATGAAAATATGTGATCTTGCTTTGTATTTTATGTAGTAAATGTAGGAATGACACAGAGCTCAAAATTTGGCCCAGTTTGACTTTCTATGTACCCATTCTCTGTAAATTATTTCATATAATTATATGGCTTGAGTTACCTTTGCAAATGATATTTCTAAAATATCTAATCTGGTCCTGGGGGATATATGTTTATGTATAGCCAATTCACTTTGCTGAACAGTAGAAACTGACAGAAAATTGTAAAGCAAGAATATTCCAAATTTTTTAAAGGCATCCGATTCTTTGCTTCCCTGGAGAAGGAAATGACAATCCACTCCAGTACTCTTTCCTGGACAATTCCATGGATGGACGAGCCTGGTAGGTTACAGTCCATGGGGTTGCAAATAGTTGAACAAGACTGAGCGACTTCACTTTCAATTTAATTCTTTGCAGCTTAAAACATGACACTGTCCCAGTACCCTAAGGACCAGCTTTGTGATTCTTCCACAGGAATTTGCAATAAACTCCAAAGTGCATCTTTTCCCATCAACAGAGATACACAATAACACAAGTGCTGGCAACTCATAAAGCCCATGCTTCAGGGTGGTTGGCTCTATGGCCTGGTCTCGCCACAGAGCATTGCATTGTTCTGGGTTGCACCCAAGTTTGACAGTCTTCACGTCTTACAGTATGAGGGGTGGGGATGCACACTACACTTATGGTGGAAAGGAGTCATCTCCAGAAGCAAAATAAGCCTGCTAGTTGTTTCCTTCTCTGCAACAATTCAAGGGTCTGCTAATACAAAAATATTTCTTTTATTTCAGGGGTTATACTTACAAATCCCTGACCACTGGATCCTAAATTTTACTGAGTACCCTATCCCTGATACTTCATAGAGCTAATATTCCAAGATATGGAACACATGTAATACCAAGATGTTTGGCATCAGTTCAGTTCAGTTCAGTTCAGTCGCTCAGTCATGTCCAAATCTTTGCAACCCCATGAATTTCAGCACGCCAGGCCTCCCTGTCCATCACAACACCTGGAGTTCAACCAGACTCACGTCCATCGACTCAGTGATGCCATTCAGCCATCTCATCCTCAGTCGTCCCCTTCTCCTCCTGCCCTCAATCCCTCCCAGCATCAGAGTCTTCTCCAGTGAGTCAACTCTTCACATGAGGTGGCCAAAGTACTGGAGTTTCAGCTTTAGCATCAGTCCTTCCAAAGAAATCCCAGGGCTGATCTCCTGCAGAATGGACTGGTTGGATCTCCTTGCAGTCCAAGGGACTCTCAAGAGTCTTCTCCAACACCACAGTTCAAAAGCATCAATTCTTCAGCGCTCAGCCTTCTTCACAGTCCAACTCTCACATCCATACATGACCACAGGAAAAACCATAGCCTTGACTAGATGGATCTTAGTCAGCAAAGTAATGTCTCTGCTTTTGAATATGTTATCTAGGTCGGTCATAACTTTTCTTCCAAGGAGTAAGCATCTTTTAATTTCATGGCTGCAGTCATCATCTGAAGTGATTTTGGAGGCCCCAAAAATAAAGTCTGACACTGTTTCCCCATCTATTTCCCATGAAGTGATGGGACCGGATGCCATGATCTTTGTTTTCTGAATGTTGAGCTTTAAGCCAACTTTTTTACTCTCCTCTTTCACTTTCATCAAGAGGCTTTTTACCTGCTCTTCACTTTCTGACATAAGAGTGGTGTCATCTGGATATCTGAGGTTATTGATATTTCTCCCAGCAATCTTGATTCCAGCTTGTGTTTCTTCCAGTCCCGCGTTTCTCATGATGTACTCTGCATAGAAGTTAAATAAGCAGGGTGACAATATACAGCCTTGACGTGCTCCTTTTCCTATTTGGAACCAGTCTGTTGTTCCATGTCCACTTCTAACTGTTGCTTCCTGACCTGCATACATAGTTCTCAAGAGGCAGGTCAGGTGGTCTGATATTCCCATCTCTTTCAGAATTTTCCACAGTTTATTGTGATCCACACAGTCAAAGGCTTTGGCATAGTCAATAAAGCAGAAATAGATGTTTCTCTGGAACTCTCTTGCCTATTTGACGATCCAGCAGATGTTGGCAATTTGATCTCTGGTTCCTCTGCCTTTTCTAAAACCAGCTTGAACATCAGGAAGTTCATGGTTCACATATTGTTGAAGCCTGGCTTGGAAAATTTTGAGCATTACTTTACTAGCGTGTGAGATGAGTGCAATTGTGCGGTAGTTTGAGCATTCTTTGGCATTGCCTTTCTTTGGGATTGGAATGAAAACTGACCTTTTCCAGTCCTGTGGCCACTGCTGAGTTTTCCCAATTTGCTGGCATATTGAGTGCAGCACTTTCACAGCATCATCTTTCAGGATTTGAAATAGCTCCACTGGAATTCCATCACCTCCTCTAGCTTTGTTTGTAATGATACTTCCTAAGGCCCACTTGACTTCACATTCCAGGATGTCTGGCTCTAGATGAGTGATCACACCATCGTGATTATCCAGGTCGTGAAGATTTTTTTTGTACAGTTCTTCTGTGTATTCTTGCCACCTCTTCTTAATATCTTCTGCTTCTGTTCGTCCATACCATTTCTGTCCTTTATTGAGCCCATCTTTGCATGAATTGTTCCCTTGGTATCTCTAATTTTCTTGAAGAGATCTCTTGTATTTCCCATTCTGTTGAGGCCACTTATTGCTTGTCCTGTCTAGACAGCATGATGTAATCAATATCATGCATCAGGGATGCCCACAGGGTTCAGATTTTGGGGGATCATATTATTACAGAAAGCAAGAATGTTAGCATAGCCTTTTGAAAAATCTATAAATGAACATTATTGTCCATTTCATATGAATGTGAACTCATCTAATCCTCTTAACTGATAAGCATAGGAGAGAAAAAAAAAAAAAAAACCTCACCAAATCAATGGCCAACTTGTAGCATGCCAAGGTTTTTTTAATCTATTGTGGCAATGATAGCACCAAACATAACAGCCACTCCAGTGGCTCCTCCTTGGTTGAATCTACTATCTTTCTCAAGGATTCAATTTCTGTCAAAGTCAGATTGGTGAATTAAATGGAGATGTGACAGGGACTCCTTCTCCTGCATCTTTTGTTTCTTTAATGATGTCACTAATTTCCATCATCCTTCCAAGAGTGTGATTTGGTTTTTGATTCACTCTCTTGGCTTCAAGTGGAGGAGGTAGCAAACCGGTAGCTCAGAGGCTCCACTCTATCTTCCCCACTACTAATAGCTCTTATCATACATGTTAGGGGCTTCCCAGGTTGTTCAGTGGTAAAGAATCTGCCTGCTAATGCAAGAGATGCAGGAGAACGGGTTCATTCCCCAGGTTGGAAAGATTCCCTGAAGGAGGAAATGGCAACCCACCCCAGTATTCTTGCCTGTAAAATTTCATGAACAGAGGAGCCTGGTCAGCTACAGTCCAGGGGGTTGCAGAGTCAGACTAGATGGGGTCACTGAGAATGAGAGGACATGTGTTAAAGACCACATCTTGAGTGATTTCAACTGCCAAATATGACCATGCCAATTAACAAACTCAGTGTTGTAGAATAGGACTGTGTTTCTCTAGACTTCATATGTTGAAATATTAACCAACAGCATGACTCTGTTTGAAGATAGAGCCTTTAGGAGGTAATGAAAGTTAAATTAAGTCATGAGGGTGGGGCCTTAATATGATAGTATTGGTATCATTATATGAATAAGATGAAAGAGAGATTTCCTGCTCTTTCTCTCTGCATAAACACACCAAAAAAGGGTCATGTGAGAATTTAGTAAGCAAGCAGCTGTCTACTAGTCAGGAAAAGAGGTCTCATAAGAAAACAGATTGACCAGGACCTTGATCTTGGACTTCTCAATCTCCTAAACTATGTAAAAATAAATAATTTTTTTATAAGACACTCACTCTGTTATATTTGTTAAAGCACCCCTAGCAGACAAAGACACTCAGGAAAAGAACTGACCCTAGTTTGGGACTGCTGACTCAGTGGACTTATGATCATTTGGTTCCTATTGGTTCAAACCCATTGGCCTTAATGATATTAAATAGGCCATATCTGTGGCCAGAGATAACACCAGCCTTGGCTTTCAGAGGAAATTCAATACTGAACATTGTAGTTATGCTGGTTTCCATCTCATGAGAACTTTCCTGATAGTCTTGGGGAATATTGAGCCCTGCCTCTCCAATGGAAGATAATCTTCTGTTGATATTCTGGCCTTACATAGTATGCCCAACACAATACTTTCACTTCCTTTAGCCTTTTTATTTTTCCTTCTATCACCCACTAAGACAATCAGGCCTTGCCCGCTTGGCACAGTAGGAGTCATTGCTTTCTCAAGACTTCTCTATATCACTCCAGCTGTAAGTTTGTCCCAACCCTGGGGTGCTTATAAGGGTGTTAAATCTCACATATCAAGAAAGTGAGCACAAGTTAATTAATTCTTGCATCAGTTCAGTTCAGTTCAGTTGCTCAGTCGTGTCCAACTCTTTGCGACCCCATGAATCACAGCATGCCAGACCTCCCTGTCCATCACCATCTTCTGGAGTTCACTCAGACTCACGTCCATCGTGTCCGTGATGCCATCCAGCCATCTCATCCTCTGTCGTCCCCTTCTCCTCCTTCCCCCAATTCCTCACAGTATCAGAGTCTTTTCCAATGAGTCAACTCTTCTCATGAGGTGGCCAAAGTACTGGAGCTTCAGCTTTAGCATCATTCCTTTCAAACATATCCCAGGGCTGATCTCCTTCAGAAAGGACTGGTTGGATCTCCTTGCAGTCCAAGGGACTCTCAAGAGTCTTTTCCAACACCACAGTTCAAAAGCATCAATTCTTCGGCACTCAGCGTTCTTCACAGTCCAACTGTCACATCCATGCATGACCACAGGAAAAACCATAGCCTTGACTAGATGGACCTTAGTCAGCAAAGTAATGTCTCTGCTTTTGAATATATTATCTAGGTTGGTCATAACTTTTCTTCCAAGGAGTAAGCGTCTTTTAATTTCATGGCTGCAGTCATCATCTGAAGTGATTTTAGAGCCCCCCAAAATAAAGTCTGACACTGTTTCCACTGTTTCCCCATCTATTTCCCACGAAGTGATGGGACCGGATGACATTTGTTGGCAAAGTAATTTCTCTGCTTTTCAATATGCTATCTAGGTTGATGATAACTTTCCTTCCAAGGAGTAAGCATCTTTTAATTTAATGGCTGCAAAGACTCTACACCATCTGCAGTGATTTTGGAGCCCCCCAAAATAAAGTCTGACACTGTTTCCACTGTTTCCCCATCTATTTCCCATGAAGTGATGGTAGGATATGTCAAAAGCAAGAATCTTAGAAGGGGTATTTCAACATGCTTGCATCACTCTACCATTAGAAATTTCTCTGACATGTTTGGAATTTGGATTTTCAACAGATTTATTTCCCACTCTCCAGCACAGAATGCCTTATCACTAAGTACAGTAAAGTTGCTACTTCTTCCTCAGAAGGTCCAGCCAGTATAATGTTATCCATATGTTGGATCAGTAATATCTCATGCAGAGAAAAGATAATCATGATTCCTGAGAACTAAATAATGACAGAGCTAGGGAGTTGATATAACCTAGAAGTAGTACTGGAGAAGGCAATGGCACCCCATTCCAGTACTCTTGCCTGGAAAATCCCATGGATGGAGGAGCCTGGTAGGCTGCAAACCATGGGGTCGCTAAGAGTCGAAAACGACTGAGTGACTTCACTTTCACTTTTCACTTTCATACATTGGAGAAGAAAATGGCAACCCACTACAGAGTTCTTGCCTGGAGAATCCAAGGGACTGGGAAGCCTAGCGGGCTGCCGTCTATGGGGTCACACAGAGTTGGATACGACTGAAGTGATTTAGCGGTGGCAGTGGCAGTGGCAGAAGTAGTATATGGAATGACTGATTGATTCAAAATTGGGAGAGGAGTCCAACAAGGCAGGATATTGTCAGCCTGCTTGTTTAACGTCTATGCAGAGTACATCATGTGAAATGCCTGGCTGGATAAATTACAAGCTTCAGACATGCAGATAATAACACTATAATTAAGCAGAATATGAAGATAAATTAAGAGCCTCTTGATAAGCATAGAAGAGTAGAGTGACAAAGCTGGCTTGAAACTTAATGTTAAAAAACTAAAATCATAGCATCCAGTCTTATCTTTTTATAGCAATGATAGATTTTGTTTTCTTGGGCTCCAAAATCACTGCAGATAATAACTGTAGACTTGAAATTAAAAGACACTTGCTCCTTGGAAGGAAAGCTATGACAAACCTAGACAGCATATTAAAAAGCAGAGACAGCACTTGGCCAACAAAGGTACATATAGTCAAAGCTATGGTTTTTCCAGAAATCAGGTATAGATGTGAGGGCTGGACCATAAAGAAGGCTGGGCACCAGGGAATTGATGCTTTTAAATTGTGGTGCTGGAAAAGACTCTTTAGAGTCCCTTGGACTACAGAGAGATCACACAAGTCAATCCTAAAGGAAAGCAACCCTGAATATTCATTGGAAGGACTGTTGCTGAAGCTGAAGCTCCAATACTTCAGTCACTTGATGTGAAGAGCTGACTTATTGGAAATGATTGTGATGCTGGGACAGATTGAAGCAGGAAATTAGAAGGTGGTGGTAGAGGATAAGATGGTTAGATAGCATCACCAACTCAATGGACTTGAATTTGAGCAAACTCTGGGAGATAGTAGAGGACAGAGGAGCTTGACATGCTATGGTCCATGAGGCTGCAAAGAGTTAGATATGTCTTAGTGATGGAAAACTGCAACAAGAGGTAGTACATTGAAAGTGTAACTTTGCTGACCTTTCTCCCTGAAAGTCAGCTACTTCTGGTGGTGTTTATTCCAAAGTATTAAAAAAATAAAGTATTTCCCACATCCACATTCAAGGTACCAAGAGTTGGGCATGACTTAGTGACTGAACAACAGCAATCAATTATTTTCAATTCTATTGATTACCTGATCTCCATAAACTCCTCTTCTGACCACATCCTCTGTTAATTCTCCTGAATTAATATCAGTTTAGAGACAGCATCTAGTGGTCTCTGAAAGATCTGCTTATTTTCTTTTCTCCAGTGTACTGTTGCCCTGTTTAAAAGAACAGCAACAACAACAAACACTATAGGTCCCTTTGGTGAAGGCTCAAAGAAAGATTAATAGTATAGATTTTAGGGAATGAACCAGGGTTTTCTCTCAATGGAGCTCCATTTTCTTTTCATTCTAGGCTTATAAACTAGCAACTCTGGAAATCAATTGAAGGGCCCTGACTCTCTGTTTTTATAATTCAGATGAGACCTAGAATCTTTCTTTTTTTGCAGATCAAGAAAAGATTGTATAAAAGGACTATGCAGCTGCATAAGCACCTCTACTGCTTACCCTAATGATCCACCAGATCCAATGACTCCTGAAGTGGCAACAGAAGACAGGATCACAATCTGGAGCCTTTGACAGGATCTTACTATTGAATTACAGCCCATACCTATTTCCTTGTTGCTTATCTGTTTTGTACACAGCAGTTTGTACCTCTTAATTTCATATCTTAATCTTCCTCCTTCCCACTAGATTCTAAAATACAAAGCTAGTAGATAAAAATAATAAAACAGAAACAGACACAATGATATAAAAAACAAATTGGCTGCATATATTTTTATTTCATTTTCTATCTAGCAACTATCTTGAGCTATTTTAGCTCTCTTCATAGGTTTCTGGCTTAATTTGAGGCTCTCTAGCTTGGCACATTGCTGCTGGTAGAAACTTGGGCAGCACTGACACTGGGGATTGCCCACACATAACCTACCTATTACAAGTCCTATTCTCTACAAGCTTGAACTCAAGCCTCAGCTTCTTTCCTAACTTTGGTTTGTAGGAGGCCTTTCCAAACATCTGGACTACCATACTTCTTTTGCTAATGCTTTTATGATTAATATTCTTTTCTCAGTTAATTTGATTTTTAACCTGATTTATGGAGGTGACAAAGGTTCATAAGTCAAAACTATGGTTTTTCCAGTAGTCAGGTACTAATGTGAGAGCTGGACCATAAAATAAGCTGAGCACTGAAGAATTGAGGTTTTTGAACTGGGTGTTAGAGAAGACTCTTGAGAGTTCATTAAAGACTACAAGGAGATCAAACCAGTCAATCATAAAGGAAATCAGTCCTGAATATTCATTGGAAGGACTGATGCTGAACCTCCAATATTTTGGCCACCAGATGCGAAGAACTGACTCGTTGGAAAAGACCCTGGTGCTGAGAAAGATTGAAGGCAGGAAGAGAAGGGAATGACAGAGGATGAGATGGTTGGATGGCATCATAGACTCAAAGGACATGAGTTTGAGCAAGCTCGGCGAGGTGCATTCCATAGGGTCGTGAGGAGTCAGACACGGCTGAGCAACTGAACTGAACTGAACTCAAGAGAGACAACATAATATTCAGCTACTTTTTGTTCAGTTTTATAAATTTGGACAACTGTTGATAGTTTTTTAAACATCAGAATTATAAAAATTTAGAACTTCTCCATTACATTCAATGTCTTAGTTTTCCTTTATATTCTATTCACTCCTCCCTACTCACTAGCCCAAGGCAACCAGTGATCTGTTTATCTCTACTATAGTTTTTACATGTTTTTCCTTTCAAAAACTGCATGCCATTCACATGAAAGACCTAATTTCACCTGAGATCTTATTCTGTCTTGCTTTCTCAAAGGATTATTTTTATTGTCTCTTTTGTTTTCAGTACTTCTAAAGAAAATTACCTCTAGACATATCAATTCAACTTTATTTTAGCTTACAGTTTGTAAATGAATGTGATCCAAAATTTATTTTCTGCTTTGAATAAGATACAAAAATGATTTTAAAAAAATAGAGTGTTCTTCTTTTCAGAGGTGTTAACTGCACCTCTTTGCCTCTGCAGGTGTGTGTGTGTGTGTGTGTATTATTTTTAAGATTTTTCTTTTTCTTTCTTTTTAGGATTTCTCCTACCTACCCTTAATTTTTGCACTCTTTATTTGTAGATGCAAAGAGAGAAACCCCAAATCTGCATAGAATCAAATCAGAGAATCTTTTAAAAATGTTAAAATGTCTCTTTCTCAATGAACACTGCTTTCAAAAAGATTAAAACATGAGGCTTGACACCTTTGCCTCATTGCTGCGGTGTGTTTTCCTGACTTGTTTATTTACCTTGTTTGTTATGTTCATGTCAGCTTCTATGCAGGTGGAATTAGAAGTCTAGTTTAATTCCCTCATACTATCCCAAAACTTTAATTCAGTAGTTTTAAAACCACATATATTGGAGTACAGAAAACTGTCATTTCTAAGAAGTAACATATTTTTAAATAATGGCAATGAATAGTCTTCTAAATAATATTTGGATTAAAGCATTTTACTTTTGCAATTTCATCAAAAGAGATTATTAAAATATTCCCACCTTAATAACCCAAAGTGGAAAACATGGTAAGACATTTTAACTACCTTGTCTTCACATTTCTCTTTAATCCGTCTATAGACCTGTCTCCATGTTACACAGTAATTTTTTTCTTAAAAATTGTAATCTCAGAATATGGCATATGAGATCCAGTGCAAGTTTAATAAAGGATTTTTATTGAATAAAAGAAATATTATAATTTAAAAGAAAATTTCAACTGTAAAAGTTAACATATTTTGAAAATATAGCCATATGCATAGTATATAAGAATAAGCATATAATTTATTGTAAGAAAAATACAATTTCTGATGAATAAAGACTAGATGTAAACTGTACATAATAGAAATAACAAATCTTTACAATTTGCATGTAAACTCTGTAAAGTAAATTACCAAATTAACTGATATTAAAAGGGGTGATTTTAGGAAATATCACACTGGATCCAAGAATCAAGTAGCATATGACATCAATCTAGGACAATGGCAAACAAATCACTGGGAAGGAAATTCTATTTCTGTCTAAATTTCCTGACTGTACCATTGAGGATGATTGGATATTCAATAAGAGAGCCCCACACTTATACAGTATCTGTAGGTATTCTAAAAATATTTAATTTATTTAACCCATATAGTTGGAACTATTGCTAGTGAATGTATTTCTTAAATTTATGAGGCCTGAACATTGATAAGGCATTAATGGAAGATATTCAAACAGAAATTACTGGTTGTTAATCCAAATAAGCTTTCTCTGCTTTATAGGTATAGAATCAGTCTCCATGTGAGTGGAGACAATGAGGGCTAACTCTACCCTTAACCCTTGGAAACCTGCACGGGGCTGTTGTGAGCTCTTTCCATTTCTGGTTGACTGAGATGGGTCCTATCTTCAGGGAAACCTTCAAAGATATTTGTGGAAAGCATTGGAGCCTTTATCAACCTGGGTTCCTGGATTCTAATGTAAAAACTTCCTAGTCCCTATGCACAGGAAATGGGCCAAAAGCAAACATGCTGGTTTTGATTCACTTTGGATTTGGAGATTGTCTGTTACCCCATCCTAACTTAACTAGTGCTGTTTCTGACCCAAGTGATATCAGTCAAGACTTAGAGTTACTCTTTTGCTATGAAAAAAACTTGAATCAAACCTCTTCCTGTCTGCACATATCACACAGAAAAACACATTTCTAGTCTCCTTTTCTATACTATAAATGGACAATACTTAAATATTCATATATTCAAATTCAAATGATAGAGCTATCATTTCAATACAGGAAAAATATAGTAATACCCCAACAAAGAAAGAACAATAGCAATGAACAAAGATTTTCTGTCCTTTTTGCCTCACATTTTTAGAATAAACGAGGGGACTCTATGCCATTACTGCTTGCACAAGTGATCTGATGTATGTATGTAAAATATGCTGCATGAAATTTTGTGAAAAGCAAACATACTCATTGTATTCATGTTATTTTAAACATTTATTTATAAGAAATATATTTTCTCTAGTATTAGAACTTATCACAGAATTTAAATGAATTGATGATTTGGTTAACTTCTCAGGCAAGGTACTACTGTTGCTCCAGCTGAGAGATAAAAGACTGTTCCTTTGTAACACTTTCCAAATCTTTATATAATAAAAATGTATCCAAAACCTCCAAAGTTAGAGAATGGAGACCATAATAACAGGCATTGTCACTAAACAGTTCTGATACCTCAGTGTAACTGAGCCCCCTGTGGGATGACAACAAGATCTTCAGTAGGAAATTGTATCATTATTATGGTCTGATGGATATGGTCATTAGAGGCAGCAGAGGACTCATCTTCTGTGGATGACTGCTGTCCAAGGTGTTCATAGCAGTTTTCATCTCTTTCTAAAGAGGAACATGCAAAACAGCATGTGTACACCTTGACAACTTGCCCACAGGGGCTTCATTAAAAGCATTTACTGTGAAAAATCTTGATAACAGCCTTTTGTTGGAAAAGGTAGCTGAAAGCTGTCAAATTCTAGTCTTTTGCTGTATGTAATGAGCTGTGCCCATTGCTATATTGTCCTGACTAAATCTGGGTTTTAAATGGTTCTTTAGGAGTAAACTCTTAACATTTGTCAAATTTTATGTAATGTGGTTATTCTGTTCCAAATGTTTATTATGTTCCTCACCTAAGCTCTCTAAGTTGTTCATCTTTAACTCATCCCCTAATGAAAGGAAAGGACAGAACAAAATAAAACAAAAGTGCTCTTCTAAAAATACACTTTTCAACTCTGGTTCTCATTGGAGTTAGTAATTTGCTCCATGTGTCCTAGTTTCTAATACTACCAGGTTTCAGTTTCAATTGTTCAGTTTTCTCTGGAATTATCAGCTTCTTTATACTTTTATTGTTCTTATACATTCACAACTACACAACTAATGCCCTATCTTTCCATAAATCACGTTTTTTTTTTTTCCCTTTGAAATGAGAACAAAAACATCTTATCTTAATTCTTAGAACATTTTAGTTGATATGTACTTAATCTGGAATGAATAGTTTGAAGCTATTTATATGCCTTGAGTCCTTTATATATGTCTTACCTA
Organism: Budorcas taxicolor; assembly: GCF_023091745.1. Lineage (NCBI taxonomy): Eukaryota > Metazoa > Chordata > Mammalia > Artiodactyla > Bovidae > Budorcas > Budorcas taxicolor. The sequence goes on from NC_068926.1 coordinate 38,657,502, forward strand.
CAGTACAAAATAGTGTTTAAAATATGCTTTCTTATGCTCTTTATAAAACTAAAATAGTGGATTTTTAATGCTAAGGTATAAACAGGTGGATATTGTGTTGTTTTACTATAAATATCCTTTATATTCCCTCCTTTTTTCTTGATCATTTTCTTAGAAGTGACCTAATTTCCTGTCACTGGATTTCCTGGCCTACTTAGAGTTCAATCTTCCCTTACATTGCCTTGGCCCTAAGATTATTTGACCCTACAGGAACTGACAATGCACTGATCCTGACACCTATTTTCTGGTTCTCATCCCCATCCTATTCTCACTTTTCTTCACTTCCAGAGTAGAATCTATGTTTTATCATTATTATCCTCTCTTGAAACATCCTCAGTAGCCTCCGTAATCTATTTCACTCATAAAACTGTCCAGAGTCCCCAAGGTGGGAATCTTCACCAACTCTGTGCTTGAAGAAAAATATTCAACCTTAATGGCTCTCTCATTTTAAAATATGATCACTAATGTTGGTCGATTCTTGACATGGCTCTGCCAGCCTCTTAAAATGCCCCCATCCTGTAACTGGACAGAACCTTCCAAGGAGTATTTTATACCATCTTTTCTTTCCTCAGATTCTACTCTACCACCATTTATATCCATTCCTATCTTTTTTCCAATTCTGTGACAAAATGGAAATAAGCACAGAGACAAAATTCTAGTTTTACTCAGCATCTCATTTCTAAGTCACACACCACTGTATCCTGTCTGTACTTTTATTAATAAGGATCCATGGTTGGGAAACATGGGGGAAGGGGGCAAGGCACAACCTTTAAAAGAATGACATAGCCTGAGGAGACAACATAACTGATTAGAATGAACTAAGTCCAAGATGGCAGAAGATTCAACTTCCAATGGACTTTGAACCTCATCATACACTCATCGTAATGTATTAGCATTCTAAACAGCACAGCTTCCAGTGCTATGCCAGTTCTGAGGCCAAACTTAAAAGGTCATAAAATGGTGTTGGCCCAATTCTTGGAAATCTCTGACCCGTTTTCAAAATAATTGGAACAATCCTCCCACTCTTTAGCCTATGAAATTACCCAGCCCACTAAAACTAAACATGTCATATTTCAGAGCTAGCTCTCTCTTACTTTCTGAGATGGACCACACTCTATAGGTGGCATCTGTTTCTCTCTAAATAAATCCACTTTTTTTGTTACTTTGTCTCCAAATTCTTTTGCAAAGAAGCAAGAACCTCAAATTCAGTTGCTTTTGTTCACTGGATCCCATCTACTTTTCTTTGCATGCATACTAAGTCTTTTCAGTCATGTCCAACTCGTTGTGACCTCATGGACTGTAGCCCTCCATGTTCCTGTGTCCATAGGATTCTCCAGGCAAGAATACTGGAGGGGATTGCCATTCCTTTCTCCAAGGGATCTTCCCAACCTGGGATCAAACCCATACCTCTTACATATCTGCTTTGGCAGGCAGGTTCTTTACCACTAACACCACCAGTGAAGCCCTACTTTTCTTAACTCAGGGACATATTTCTAGGAATCATTTCTTTTCTCACTGTTTATTTTTTTTTCTTTCCCATTGTTCATTATCTATTTTATAAATACATATTTTTTCATTAAAAATATCTTTTTACAGTGTAATCATCTCTATCTGCTGTAGCACTTTACAGCAAGCTGCTTTCTCCATATCTTCATCACTCAGTCTTTCTTGAGCTCACTGATTTTTACTCTTCTTACTCAAAAGAATATATTCACTTATATACACTTTGCTAGACTCAGTGAGGAATTTTCATTCACATTTTGTATAATTTTATAGGTTTAAACATTATCTCTTTTCTGTTGATTTAAAATATTTCTTGGCACATGAACTTAGAATTCTAGACTACTATGTTAAGCATGTTACTTGATATCTCTATGCAAAAGCATAAAACTTTAGTTGATGCCTACCTTAAAACTTATTCTTTCCATAGTTTTCTCCATCTTAATGAATGGAAACTTCATTAATTGAGTTACTCAGGCAAAATAAATCTTGAATTTATTTTAGAATCATGTCTTTATTTTTATATTTTATATCCAAACTACCATGAAATTGTATTTCCACACTAAAATACATTCACAATCATTCTTCCTTACACAGCCTTCATCAATAACACTGGGTCTAAACCACCATGCTTTTCTGCCATGTGGATTATTGCCATAGTTTTCAGTGTCTCCCTACTTTTACCTGTGTCCTTCTATTTAACTTTTAATGCAAAAGCCAGAGGAAATTATCTAAGCCAAACCATTTATATGTGATTCCTTTCTGTCACTTTTAGTTTGTGTTATTTGCAAATTAAGAATTATATTTAAAATTTCACAGGTTATTTGTCTTAAAATTTATTAAATGTAAAAATGGTACATCATTTATCTAATTATCAAAATAAGAGAAAGTGTTTTTCTGATTTTTAACAAGCAATATGAGATATATTCATAAAATTGTTTTCTTTCTTCCTCCCAGTTTCCATGATTGTTAATTTGCTCCTAAAATTTTAGGTGCTATTTTTACCTATATAATCTATAACTGAGTCACGATGGACTATCTTATGGAACATTGAGATATTTGTATGAAAAAAGTATGTATGAATGTACTAATCATGATTTCATGTATAAAATACATGAGTGAGAAACTTTGCCAACAAAGGGCCATATGGTCAAAGCTACGATTTTTCCAGTAGTCACATATGAATGTGAGAGTTGGTCCATAAAGAAGGCTGCATGATAAAAAAACTGATGCTTTCATGTTGTGGTGTTGACGACTCTTGAGAGATCAAATCAGTCAATCTTAAAGGAAATCAGTCCTGAATATTCATTGGAAGGACTGATGCTGAAACTCCAATACTTTGGCCACCTGATGCAAAGTGCTGACTATTTGAAAAAGACCTGGGAAAGACTGAAGGCAGAAGAGGACGACAGAGGTATCACTGACTCAATGGACATGAGTTTGGGCAAGCTTCAGGAGGTGGTGAAGGACAGGGAAGCCTGGCGTGCTGCAGTCCATGGAGTCTCAAAGTTTCCAACACTACTGAGTGACTGAACAACAACAAAAATTAACTTGCAACATGAATCTTTTAAATTTCCACATTGGTTAAATTTTCTGTCACAAGTAAGATAGAAATCTTGACCTATTAATAATTAAGTTTCAGTAAAAGTCACTCAGTCATATCTCTTTGTGACTCCATGGACTATACAGTCCATGGAATTTTCCAGGCCAGAATACTGGAGTGGATAGCCATTCCCTTCTCCAGGGGTTCTTCCCAACCCAGGGATCGAAACCAGGTCTCCGGCAGTGCAGGCAGATTCTTTACCATCTGAGCCACCAGGGATAGTTAGAATTTGTTCCCCCCCCCCCACCCCCACAGTGGTTATCAAAATCAATCAGAAAGTCAAAAATTTTCATTTTTCATGACACAGAAAAAAATTATGGGAGAACCAGACTGATACAAAAGAGAACAGAAATAGGCAGAAATGTAAACTACACTTCAGAGGAATTGGATGATTTAATCTAGCCACTTCAGTTTTCTATGTAGCAGAGTCTTGGCATGGATACATTTCAGTAAAGTTAAAGACCAAAAGGGGCCACTCTTGATTATTAGCATATCTTCTGTTTCCCTGGTGGCTCAGCTGGTAAAGAATCTGCCTGCACTGCTGGAGACCTGGTTTCTATCCCTGGGTTGGGAAGATTTCCTGGAGAAGGGAAAGGCTACCCACTCCACTATTCTGGCCTGGAGAATTCCATGGACTCTATAGTCCATGGGGTCGCAAAGAGTCAGATGTGACTGAGCAACTTTCACTTCACTTTCACTTTCCTACTAGCTGATGTAGAAGAAAAGAAGAATCAATAGCACTTCCCCCTTTGTCTAAAGCACTCAATACATAGTTCTAAATTTCCTAATGTTGAATAGACAAATAATTAAGCTATGTGCATGATTTGTTATATAAAGGGGACTGGGTTTCATTTCTGTGGCTAACTTAACCACTTGGAATAACAATACAACTTAATGTATGTTTATATATTATTAAAGTTTATCTCTCCATAGACACATATACACACATAACACATAGAAACACATGTTTCTGTTGTTTTGCACTATCAACAACTTTATTTTACACATTTTCTATTACTCATTTACTAATCTTGGTTTTTCTTTTACTTGGATGGAAACTCTATTTGGATATTTTACTCAGAAAAGCGTATACTGTTTCTGTGTTTGCAACCCTGATGCTTTTAAAATTATTTCATCACATAGACATCACTGATTACCTGCAATGGCCTTCCAGCAGTCACCTTCACTTCTGGCTTAGTTGCATATTAGGAAGTTTAGCTTTTTAACACATGTAGAAAAAAAGGGTAAAAAGTTCTGGTGGTTTATTCAGTGTCTTGACTTTAAAAGGAAGATTCTGAATTATCTGCTGATAATTTGCTATTGTTTATTTAATTCAACCTAACCTTGACATAGTGACTAATTACTTATGTTATATTACTTTTCTGTTTAAAAAATTCCCTTCACAGATCTAAGTTGATGAAATTTTCTTTTTTATGTAGCTTATTAATGATACAATTGATGAATATGAAAGTGATCATATACATTGAAAATGTGAATTTGATTCCTGTATATACAAGATAAAGTATATATTAAAAATAAAATGATTACATTTTCAACTTCAGTTCAGTTCAGTTCAGTCGCTCAGTTGTGTCCGACTCTTTGTGATGCCATGAATTACAGCACACCAGGCCTCCCTGTCCATCACCAACTTCCGGAGTTCACCCAAACCCATCAATTGAGTCGGTAATGCCGTCCAGCCATCTCATTCTCTGCTGTCCCCTTTTCCTCCTGCCCCCAATCCCTCCCAGCATCAAAGTCTTTTCCAGTGAGTCAACTCTTCACATGAGATGGCCAAAGTACTGGAGTTTCAGCTTTAGCATCATTCTTTCAAAAGAACACCCAGGACTGATCTCCTTTAGAATGGACTGGTTGGATCTCCTTGCAGCTTAAAATTCCAGCTTAATATTAACATAAAATTGAAACAAATAAACAAAATTATCTTTCCTGTTGGTGAGTCCAACCCCCCTTTATCTGATTGTAGTAAATTCTAAAACTATCTTCAAATGATATTTACATAAAGATTTTCTCTCAGTATTCTTGATCTTCTGCTGCTGCTATAATTGTTTAAACAATAATTTCCCATAGGATATGATCTCACTGATATTTAGATAACTTGCTCTTCAAAGCTTAAGCTGAATCATTTTGTATACATTAAGGGATATCAGAAAATGCACAAAAACTCTCTGATAAGATTTTAAAAATTCTTATCTCCCTATACCTCATATATTTTACTGTCTTGAATAAGTTTTCACCCCTTTGATTCATCTTGCTATTTAATATAAGCAGTGTGTCTTAGTAAAGGTTTTGTAGAGAGCAATAGTGTGTGTGTGTGTGTGTGTGTGTGTATGTGTGTTTGCATGTGAAGAGATTTATTTTAAGACACTGGTTCATAGTATTAGGACACCTGGCAAGTCCCAAATCCACAGGGCAATCTGGGGCAGGCTGGAAATTCAAGTAAGAATTAATGTTGCAGTTTTGATCTGAAATTTTTTGAGTAGGCCAGCAGTCTGTAATCTCAGATAAGATTTTAGTTGCAACCTTCAGGTAAAGTTTCTTCTTGTAGATTCTAATAATAATCTACAAAATACCTTCATAAAAGTATCTAGAGTAGTCTTGACCAAACAAGTAGGCACCATAGCCTAGTCAAAGTTACACATAAATTTCACCATAACAAAGGTCCCAGCAAAATGTCTGGATCAATGTGAAAGTGAAAATCACTCAGTCATGTCTGACTCTTAGGGACCCCCATGGACTGTACAAACCATGGAATTCTCCAGGCCAGAATACTGGAATGGGTAGCCTTTCCCTATCCAGGGGATCTTCCAAACACAGGGATCAAAACCAGGTCTCCAGCAGTGCAGGAAGATTCTTTACCAGCTGAGCCACAAGGAAAGCCCAAGAATGCAGGATTGGGTAGCCTATCCCTTCTCCAGCTGATCTTCCCAAACCAGGAATCGAACCCGGTATTCCGCATTGCAGAACAATTCCTTACCAGCTGAGTTATCAGGGTCTGGATCAATAGAACTCAGTATTTCAACATATCATGCTGCTGCTACTAAGTCACTTTAGTCATGTCCGACTCTGTGTGACCCCATAGACGGCAACCCACCAGGCTCCCCTGTCCCTGGGATTCTCCACGCGAGAACACTGGAGTGGGTTGCCATTTCCTTCTCCAATGCATGAAAGTGAAAAGTAAAAGTGACGTCGCTCAGTTGTGTCCAACCCTCAGCGACCCCATGGACTGCAGCCTTCCAGGCTCCTCCATCCATGGGATTTTTCCAGGCAAGAGTACTAGAGTGGGGTGCCATTGCTTCTCTGCAACAGATCATAAAGCCTCACAATTTATAAAATTAATATACTATTAAAATACTTTCCTGTATTATAATATTTTTATATTGCTAACAAGGAAACATAGTGAAAAATCATAGATGTTGAAGCAAAAGTTAAACTATAATATATTCATACAATGCATTACCATGTCTGTTTTGAACATCCCTTCTGCAGAGAAAGGCTTAAAAACCAGGACACATTTTTTAAAAACTTATTTTGAAATTGCAGGTTATTAAGTGAGTGACAAAGATAGAAAAGTATAACATTTGGAAAAAGAAATATCTCTTATAGTATGAAATATGTTTGCCAAAAAAAAAAAAAAAAATTAAAAAAAGAACTAAGTTGAGCCCTAATTCACACTGCTCACAATTGTAGATTATAATTCTATAGTATAACTCACAATGTAAAGATAAATAATAAAATGATTAGATGGTTGCTCAGAATGATATCTTTATGAGTTTGAGTTTGGAAAAGCACTTACCATAAAGGAAAATATTAATAAGATAAACTATGGTAATATTAACAATTTCTGTTAATCAAAAGATGAATCTTGTATTTTAACAATAGTCCTCTGTGCTTGTCTTAACCCCTTGACCTTCATTGTCATCATTTGCTACTGCCTTGACAAAATGTGAGACATTATTGTCAGGAGGAGAGCCACCTTACATACTCATTGAGTTTGATATTGAATAGGGCTTTTGGCCGCTCCAACCAATGGAAATTTACTAAAAGGAAGACGAGAAATTCAAGCAAGGCTTTATTGGGTTTCCCTTACCAGCTGCACATGGGAGCAAAAGCAAGTAACAGGTTCCCTTGTTTGCTCCCTGAGGTGGGGTAGGGGAGGTGGCGTCGAGTTCCCTCCTTATATAGGGTAGGTTATTACTTTGCCGACTAAGGTCCGTCTAGTCAAGGCTATGGTTTTTCCTGTGGTCATGTATGGATGTGAGAGTTGGACTGTGAAGAAGGCTGAGCGCCGAAGAATTGATGCTTTTGAACTGTGGTGTTGGAGAAGACTCTTCAGAGTCCCTTGAACTGCAAGGTGATTCAATCAGTCCATTCTGTAGGAGTGGGATTTCTTTGGAAGGAATGATGCTAAAGCTGAAACGCCAGTATTTTGGCCACCTCATGTGAAGAGTTGACTCATTGGAAAAGACTTTGATGCTGGGAGGGATTGGGGGCAGGAGGAGAAGGGGATGACAGAGGATGAGATGGCTGGATGGCATCACTGACCTGATGGACGTGAGTCTGAGTGAACTCCAGGAGTTGATGATGGACAGGTAGGCCTGGCGTGCTGTGATTCATGGGGTCACAAAGAGTCGGACACGACTGAGCGACTGAACTGAACTGAACTGAGGGATGTCCAGGGACGAAGGGTTGGCTTAGGTGGTTTGCCCACTACCTTCGTGTTTGAGTGCAGAAGGGCATGAGCAGTACTACTTTTGCTCCTGACACCCAGTTTTTTCTTCATGCTCTGTAGAAATAGCAGTTGGAATTTTTTGTTTTTGAGTCTTTGTATTTTTTGGCCCAAAATTTGCCCCAACTGCACATGTAGACAGCTAATTTTAGTCTCATATAATTTCTTTATATTTTGTTGCTTGAAGAGAGGTTTTCCAGGTGCAAGTTTTATCTTGCACCAAAGGGTCTGAGGTCCTAGGCCTGTCTCAATTCAATAGACATTTATTGATAATTAATATTGCCCCTGGAGAAGGGAAAGGCTATCTACTCTAATACTCTGGCCTGGAGAATTTCATCAACTGTGTAGTCCATGGGGTCACAAAGAGTCAGACACAACTGAGTGACTTTCACTTTCACTTTCAACCTTGTCCCAGGTATTTTTCTAGGTAATGGAAGCAGATAGTAAGTAACAGAGTGAAAAATCGCTTTTCTCCCAGAGCTTAAAATACAATAGAAGGAAATAGGCAATGAGAATTAAGCAAGTAGCATACAATTTGTCATATTGCAAAACATGTTTCAGCGAACAATAAAGAATAATGGGGAATGAGGAATGTGTGTGAGAGGAAACTGTAATAAAAAATGTGTTTGAGGATGGAGCCAGGGTTACTCCAGTGTGAAAAGTTCAGAGAAAAGGAGAGGAAGTACCAAAGGAGAATGACTGGGAAGAAAACTAGGATGGTGTGGTACCAAGAATTCAAAGGCAGAAAGTGTTCCCAGCAAGAGAGTAGCATCTGTTATTTTCCATGTGACAGGAAGACCAACCATCACATTCATTTGGGTAGTGTTTGTCCCACTGTAAGTAAAAGACCTGATTGCACAATGTTTACAAGAAAAAGGAAGGGGAATTAGGGTGAATACCAAGTGTGGGCAATTCTTTGCAGATATTTTCTATAAGAGCATAGGGGTCTACTTAGTGAGAATAAGTAGGATTTATGTTGATGGAAGAAATACAAGTTTCTCTATTTTGCTGATAAGAAGGACAAAACAGAGAGGGAAAATTTGATAATACTGAAGACAAAGTATAATATAGATCTGTTATTAAGTTGGTGAGAGTGAATGGAACCAAGCATACAAGTTGAACTTTAGATATACCAATAGACAGAAGGAGTATGGACAATAAATCATAGAGTCAGAAGTGAAAGATAAGTAAATGTATCAGGGATAAGGGGTTGAGGACATGTGCAGAACTTTACTGAGGTACACAGTATTCTGAGTAAAGCAGGACACTAAACCATTAGCCAAGGTAAGGAACAGGGATGCTGTATGGTGAAGTTAAGGAGAAATAAGTAGTTTTGGAACAGAGTGGGAGAGTGAGGGAGCTGAGAAAATACAGGGTGATCCCCAGGCAGATTTTAGAGTTCTCTTTATATTCTTGTCTTTGGTAGGAAGTAGATCAGTCAACTGAGGGACTGGCTAATACCTGCTAGAAGATGATAAAAGGGATGGACATGTATATAACCATGGAGTAAGAAGGACTTACACAGTAATGCAGATGTACATTATAGAGCAGACTGCTTCCAGTGAACAGCAAGCACAGAGCCCAAATTGCTAGCTGTATCTCCAAACAGTTAGGATTTAAGGAAAACTTAGAGAAGGATCCAGTTTTTACCCAAATGGTGGCATCACTGCCATTTGTATGATGCTTGAACAGAAAACATGATGATGGTCATGATAGTCACAACTCTATTGTGTTCAATTAAGTGCTATTGTGTCATACATATATATATATGACAATGTAAGTCCTATTCTGTCATATATATATATGTATATATAGAGGTATATAAATGTATGTGTGTGTGTATATGTGTGTGTGTGTGTGTATCCATTATAAATATTTTTGTTCTTTTTCACTCACTGAGTTATCTCTTATTCAATGAGACCACATGGACTACAGCATGCAAGACTTCCCTGTCCTTCACCATCTATCTGAGTTTGCTCAAACTAATGTCCATTGAGTCTTTGATGCCATCCAACCATCTCATGAAGGAGATGAGAATACCAGATCACCTGACCTGCCTCTTGATAAATCTGTATGCAGGTCAGGAAGCAACAGTTAGAACTGGACATGGAAAAACAAACTGGTTCCAAATAGGAAAAGGAGTATGTGGAGGCTGTATATTGTCACTCTGCTTATTTAACTTATATGCAGAGTACATAATGAGAAACGCTGGACTGGAAGAAACACAAGCTGGAATCAAGATTGCCAGGAGAAATATCAATAACCTCAGATATGCAGATGACACCACCCTTATGGCAGAAAGTGAAGAGGAACTGAAAAGCCTCTTGATGAAAGTGAAAGAGGAGAGTGAAAAAGTTGGCTTAAAGCTCAACATTCAGAAAAGAAGATCATGGCGTCTGGTCCCATCACTTCATGGCAAATAGATGGGGAAACAGTGGAAACAGTGTCAGAATTTATTTTGGGGGCTCCAGAATCACTGCAGATGGTGACTGCAGCCATGAAATTAAAAGACGCTTACTCCTTGTAAGAAAAGTTATGACCAACTTAGATAACATTAAAGAGCAGAGACATAACTTTGCCAACAAAGGTCCATCCAGTCAAGGCTATGGTTTTTCCAGTGGTCATATATGGATGTGAGAGTTGGACTGTGAAGAAAGCTGAGCACCAAAGAATTGATGCTTTTGAACTGTGGTGTTGGAGAAGACTCTTGGGAGTCCCTTGGACTGCAAGGAGATCCAACCAGTCCATTTTAAAGGAAATAAGTCCTGGGTGTTCATTGGAAGGACTGATGCTGAAGCTGAAACTCCAGTACTTTGACCACCTGATGCAAAAGGTTGACTCATTGGAAATGACCCTGATGCTGGGAGGGATTGGAGGCAGGAGGAGAAGGGGATGAGAGAGAATGAGATGGCTGGATGGCATCACCGACTCGATGGACATGAGTTTGAGTGAACTCTGGGAGTTGGTGATGGACAGGGTGGCCTGGCATGCTGTGATTCATGGGGTCGCCAAGTCAGAGATGTCTGAGCTGCTGAACTGAACTGAACAATCTCATTCTCTGTTGCTCCCTTATCCTCACAGATTGCCCTCAGCCTGTTCCAGAATCAGGGTCTTTTCTAATGGGTCAGCTCTTCACATCAGGTGACCAGAGTACTGAAGCTTCAGCATCAGTTTTTCCAATGAATATTAAGGGTAGGTTTCTTTCATATTACCTGGTTTGATCTCCTTGCTGTCCAAAGGACTCTCAAGAGTCTTCTCCAGAACCACAGATCAAAAGCATCAATTTTTAGTTGTTCAGACATCTTTATGGCCCAACTTTATGGTGCAATCATACATGATTACTGGAAAAACCATAGCTCTGGCTATAGAGAATTTTGTTGAGAAAGTGGTGTCTCTATTCTTCACTTGCTGTCTAGATTTTTCATAGCTTTCATTCCAAGGAGTAAGCAGTTTTTAATTTCATATATGCAGCCATTGTCTACAGTGATTGTGGAGCCCAAGAAAATAAAGTCTGTCACTGTTTCCATTCGTTCTCCATCTATTTGCCATGAAGTGATGGGACTGTATACCTTGATCTTAGTTTTTTAAACGCTTAATTTTTTAAGCCAGCTTTTTCACTCTCCTCTTTCACTTTCAGCATGAAGATCTACAGTTCCTTTTCTCATTCTGCCATTAAAGTGGTATCACCTTCATATCTAAGGTTGTTATATTTCTCCTGGCAATCTTGATTCCACTTTGTGATTCATACAGCTCAGCATTTTGCATGACATACTCCACACAGAAATTAAATAAGCAAGGTAACAATATACAGACTTTGCATACTTCTTTCCCAATTGTGAACCAGTTCGTTGTTCTATGTCCTGTTGTAACTGTTCTGTCTTGACTTACATACAGGTTTCTCAGGAGGTGGATAAGGTGGTCTGGTATTACCATCTCTATGAATTTTCCACTTTGTTGTGATCTACACAGTCAAAGCCTTTAGCATTGTTAATGAATCAGAAGTAGATTTTTTTTTTTCTGGAATTCTCTTGTTTTTTCTACTGTCCAATGGATGTTGGCAATTTGACCTCTATTCCTCTGCTTTCTCTAAATCCAGCTTGTAGATCTGTAAGTTCTCAGTTCACATAGTGCTGAAGCCTAACTTGAAGGATTTTGAGCATTACCTTGCTAGCATGTGAAATGAGTGCAATTGTGTGGTAGTTTGAACATTCATTGGCATTGATCTTCTTTGGGAATGGAATGAAAATGGACAAGGTTTTGTTTGTTCCCTCCAAGAGTCTATTTCCCCAGTCCTTGGAAATTCTGAAATCAAATCCCGCTGGCCTTCGAAGTCAAATTCCCTGGGGGTTCTCAGTCCCTTTGCCAGATCCCCAGGTTGGAAAATCTGTTGTGGGCCCTAGAAATTCTGCAACAGTGCAAGAACTTCTTTGGTATAATTTCTCTTCAGTTTTTTCATTGTCTGTTTGGTTGCTGTATGGTGGGGCTCACACATCATGTTTCCCAGGTATGCTTCAGCCAAAGCCCCTGTCATTATGTCAGGCCACTGTTGGCCTGTGCCTCTGAAGGAGACACTCAAACACTTAAGGCAGGTCTGGCTCAGTCTCTGTGGGGCTCTGGGTCCTGGTGTGCACAAGGTTTCATTTGAGCCCTCTGAGCATCTCTGGTGGGTATGGTGTTTGATTCTAAACATGATTTTGCCCCTCCTACCATCTTGTTGGGGCTTCTCCTTTGCACTTGGACACAGGGTTCCTTTTTCGGTGGGATCCAACATTGTCCTGTTGATGGTTGTTCAGCAGTTAGTTGTAATTTTGGAGTTCTAACTGGAGAAGATGATTGCACATTCTTCTATTCTGCTGTCTTGTGCCTCTATATTTAAAAGAGTGGACATATCATATATTATCTATTAAGTATATAATAGGTTAGTATTATGGATAACTTTATGTCTATACATTTGATAACTCAGGTAAAATTAACCAATGACTTGAAAGATATAAATAACCAAAACTCATTCAAGGAGAAACAAATTATTGGATAGGTCTATTTCTAACAATGAGTTTATGAACTTCCAAGAAAGAAAACACCAGACCCAAATAGCTTTACTTATGTATTCTACCAAGCTTTTAATAAAGAAATTATACCTTATAATGAAGAAATTTCTACAATCACATGCAGAAAATAGCAGAGGGAATGCTTTCTAATATATTCTATAAAGACTACTTTATCAAGTAAAGACTTTATAAGAAGGGAAGACTGAAGATCAATATCTCTCATGCACATAGATGTAAAAATCATCAACTAATTATTGGCAAATCAAATCCAACAATGTACAAACAGAACTATTCTCTATAACCAAGAGGGATTTACTTCAAAAATGCAACCTTTCAGCCTTCTACAATCAATTAATGTAATCCATTACATTGACTGACAAAAGAATAAAAGTCATTTGATCATATTAATAGATGTGGAAAAAGTATTTGACAAAATCCAGTATTCATTTATGATAAAAGCTCTAAGCTAGCTAGGAGCAAAGGAAATTTCTTCAACTTGATACAGAACATCTACAAATATTCACCATTTATATCATGCTTAATGGTTAAAAATTAGATGCCTTCTTCCTATCATCAAATTTGACAAAGCAAGAGTGCCTTGTCTCATCACTCATATTCAACATTTTCCTGAAAGTCTTAGTAATGCAATAAGACAGAAAAAAGAAATAAAAGCTATAAAAGAACTAAAAAGCAATTAAAATAGCAAGGTTACAATACACAAGTTATTATGTAAACTGAATTCATTTTCCACATTCCAGGAATGAACAATTGAATTCTGAAATTAAAAACACAGTACTAGTTACATTCAGTTCAGTTCAGTTCAGTTGCTCAGTCGTGTCCGACTCTTTGAGACCCCATGAATCGCAGCACGCCAGGCCTCCCTGTCCATCACCATCTTCCGGAGTTCACACAGACTCATGTCCATCGAGTCTGTGATGCCATCCAGCCATCTCATCCTCTGTCGTCCCCTTCTCCTCCTACCCCCAAATCCCTCCCAGCATCAGAGTTTTTTCCAATGAGTCAACTGTTCTCATGAGGTGGCCAAAGTACTGGAGTTTCAGCTTTAGCATCATTCCTTCCAGAGAAATTCCAGGGTTGATCTCCTTCAGAATGGACTGATTGAATCTCCTTGCAATCCAAGGGACTCTCAAGAGTCTTCTCCAACACCACAGTTCAAAAGCATCAATTCTTCGGCGCTCAGCCTTCTTCACAGTCCAATTCTCACATCCATACATAACCACAGGAAAAAACATAGCCTTGACTAGATGGACCTTTGTTGGCAAAGTAATGTCTCTGCTTTTGAATATGCTATCTTGGTTGGTCATAACTTTTCTTCCAAGGAGTAAGCGTCTTTTAATTTCATGGCTGCAGTCACCAGCTGCAGTGATTCTGGAGCCCTCCAAAATAAAGTCTGACACTGTTACTGCTGTTTCCCCATCTATTTCGCATGAAGTGATGGGACCAGATGCCATGATCTTCGTTTTCTGAATGTTGAGCGTTAAGCCAACATTTTCACTCTCCTCTTTCACTTTCATCAACAGGCTCTTTAGTTCCTCTTCACTTTCTGCCATAAGGGTGGTGTCATCTGCATATCTGAGGTTATTGACATTTCTCCTGGCAATCTTGATTCCAGCTTGTGTTTCTTCCAGTCCAGCGTTTCTCATTATGTACTCTGCATATAAGTTAAATAAGCAGGGTGACAATATACAGCCTTGACGTGCTCCTTTTCCTATTTGGAACCAGTCTGTTGTTCCATGTCCAGTTCTAACTGTTGCTTCCTGACCTGCATACAGATTTCTCAAGAGGCAGGTCAGGTGGTCTGGTCTAGTTACATTAGCACACAAATAAATGAAGAAAATACTTAGCTGTAAATATGCAGCAGTCCCATATAAGGAAAACTATAAAGCTCTGATAAAAGATATCAAAGGTTTAAAAGAGTAGACATATCATTGTTGTTCATCTATCATTGATGATAGAATGATTCAATATCATTAAGGTGTCAATTTCTTGCAACTTGATTTATATATTAACACAATCCCATTTAAAACACTGAATCATTCTGTTGATATCAACAAACTGATTATAAGTTTTATATGGAAAGACAAAAGATCTAAAATAGTCAACACAATACTTAAAAAAGAGATTAACTTGTAAGATTGATACTACTTGACTTCAAGACTTATTATAATGCTGCAGTACTCAAGACAGCATGGTATTGGTACACAAATAGATCAGTGGACAGAACATAACTGAAAAATAGGCACACAGAAATCTAGTCAATTGAGTTTTGTCTGACAAAGATGCAAGTACAAGACTTTTCCAGTGCTGCACTGCATCCTGACACTCTTCCAACCCAATCGTTGCCCATCTCCCTTCACAGGGGTCAAAACTGGGCTGTGTCTGAAATTCTCTAGCTATAGTAGTTCCCTCACATTTTTATGCTTCACAGATATCCTTCCAATATATCTTGTTTTTTGGCTTTTGCTTCCTTGAGGACCTGAACTGATGACAGTCCCTGCAATTGTGTTCTAGTAGTAAACAATCATATACTTAATATACAATTAAATAAGTTTTTGATCTTGTAACCCTGCCTGAGAGAGATTCAGTTATGCAAACATAAGGCAAACAGTTTCTGTTGTTGAAGACCAAACAAAAGATTAGCCAAATAGAACTCAACCTAATTTTCTCTTTGGTAGGATAGATTGGGTGCATATTTTTAGCAGTTATGTCCGCTAAACTAAAAGCAGTGTTGCTTTTTAGCCCTGACCATCATTACTCAAAGAAAGGATGTGCTTGTTTATGTTCAACCAGTTGCCTATAGAATGTTCAGTGAGCAGACTTTAGCCTTAAAGAGAGCAGTTATAGACACTTTATCAGCCTGTCATCATCCCACATATGGCATTAATGATGAAAACATCTGACTGATAGATATGTACTTTTATGCAAATATTATGTTTGTTGTTGTTACTCCTGCTGCTGTTCAATGCATATGGTTAGACAGAATCTGGAAAGGGACAGGCAGAGGATGAAACGTTTAGATAGCATCACTGACTCAATGGACATGAACATGAATTTGAGAAAACTCAGGGAGATACCGGAGGACAGATAAGCCAGGCATGCTGCAGGTCATGGGGTTGCAAAGAGTCAGACATGACTTATCTACTGAACAACAGCAAGTGGTTAGTGCATGATGTAATCCCTGAGGGACATGATATCCCCATTCTCAATTATCTGGAAGAATATGTCTTCTCACAGAGTGCGAGTTGGGAGTGCAGCCTTAGGCTGGAATGAGAAAAGAAATGTCATTGCCTGCTTAATTGGAAGTGATTATGAAAATCTCTGATGGATTAAGCTTGCCCCAGTCACATGGCGAAAATTGTGATCTAGATCAGTACATACTCAAAAAAGGACTCGGTGGTGGGACCTTGAGACTGGGAAGTATGGAAGTTTCCTCATACTTGGTATTAATATTGTTTTTAGTTATTTCTAATGTAATCATATATGGACTCTAGAATATTAAAGAAATTTTTATCATACTTCTTCCTAACATGAGAGGAAATAATAGGTAGTATAATGTTTAATATCCAAGGCCTTGGAATGAAGCCACCTCTTTTCAAATTCTTGCAACACTACTTTCTAGCTTTGTAAACTTTACCTGAGTTTTCACCTGCAAAATTAAGATAATAGTGGCATGTAGAAATAGCAATGACCATTACTGAAAAAGTGAGAGTTATTCAGTCAATCATGTCCAACTCTTTGCAAGCCCATGGACTGCCTGCCAGGCTCATTTGTCCATGAAATTTTCCAGGCAAGAATACTGGAGTGGTATCCATTCCCTTCTCTAGGGAATCTTCCTGACCCAGGGATCAAATTGGAGTCTCCTGCACAGCAGGCAAATTCTTTACCATTTGAAATGTTAAGAGAAGCCCTAGGTCTAACAATTTATTTAACCTGGTCACAGTACATTGCTACAGAAATGAGGGTCAAACCGATATTCATAAGTCAATTCAAAAGAGAAATATTTTTATTACTTATTTTAAAAATAAGAAAATGCTACCCCACAAAATGACAACAATCACCTTGTGGACATGAGAAGAATTTAAAAGCTGTGAAACAAAGCTGAGAAATCCAACATGGTTATCAAGCTGCATTTAAAACCCATCTATCCTAAATGGTTTGTAAAATAACCTATGTTATTTAAGCAAATTTAAGCTGGGTCTCATTCATTTTTATGTAAAAATTCCTAATATTCTATTTCTTGAAAAATAAAAATTAAGTCAGATCAAAGGGGTTAGGCAAAGAACAATATTAATCAAGGATTTTGAATATCCTGATGGCAAATCTAATAGTTACTCAATGTAATGATGAGGGAATAAAAATTAAAGATGTAAATATGATTTTAGGCTTGTGTTACTAATCTTTTTCACATCAATGCATAAACAGAAAATCATAATATTTAAATTAAAACTGAGTAACAGAACAAGACTTTTTGCCAACAGAAAGCTGGATGCTCCAGTTGCCCCAGTCAGTCCCTGACTGGACTCCCCTGCTGGAAGAAGTGGTTGCTATCTTCTTCACACCTGTAAACCATTCATAACGTACTTGATTGAATGGCACAGAGTTCAATTCTAGAAAACTGTAAAATAAGAAGACTTAACAGAGAGGGAAAGAAGAACAAGCAAAAAATTTCTGTCTTATGCATAAGGAAATTAGATGCAATAAATTTTAACATTTTTATAATGACCCCATTAGGAAATCTAAAATTTGTAGACAACTACTAAAATACACCAACTGGACTTCACAATTTTCAATGCACTGAAGAATAATTAATATAGGGGAGTGAGAATAAATAAAAATTGTTTATTTCAAAAAAGAGAGAAGAAAAAGAATGCAAAAAAAGAGTAAGATGAAAATGTAATGACAAAAATAGTACTGAAATACACCAATAATGACGAGTCATCCTCCCTAATATTAAAAGGTGGAGATTTTTCACATTGACCATAAAAAATACACTTACACAGAGAATTAAAACAAGAAAAAAGTAGTAAATGTGTTTAATATGACTTTCAAAGAAAATGATAAGAAAGAGATAAAGAATTATATAGAAGGTCAGAAATATATGATTAACTAATATGTTTTAATAAACACAAGAAAAAAAACAACAACAACAACAAAACTTTAATCCAGTAGAGAATATGAGCACTTTTAATACAGACATTTAGTTCAGTTCCGTCGCTCAGTCGTGTCCGACTCTTGTGACCTCATGGACTGCAGCACGCCAGGCTTCTCTGTCCATCAACAAATCCCAGAGTTTACACAAACTCATGTCCGTTGAGTCGACGACGCCATCCAACCATCTCATCCTCTGTTGTTCCCTTCTCTTTCAGTCTTCAATCTTTCACCGCATCAGGGTCTTTTCCAATGAGTCAGTTCTTCGCATCAGGTGGCCAAAACATTGGAGTTTCAGCTTCAACACCAGTCCCTCCAATCAATATTCAGGACTGATTTCTTTAGGATGGACTGATTGAATCTCCTTGCTCTCCGAGGGACTCTAAAGAGACTTCTTCAATACCACAGTTCAAAAGCATCCATTCTTCCACACTCAGCTTTGTTTATAGTCCAGCTCTCACAACCATACACGACTACTGGAAAAACCAAAGCTTTGACTAGACTCACCACTGTTGGCAAAGTAATATCTCTGCTTTTTAATATGCTGTCTAGGTTGGTTATAACTTTTCTGTCAAGGAGCAAGTATCTTTTAATTTCATGGCTGCAGTTACCATCAGCAGTGATTTTGGAGCCAAGAAAACAAAGTCTTTCACTGTTTACATTGTTCCCATTTATTTGCCATGAAGTGATGGGACCAGATGCCATGATCAGAGTTCTCTGAATGTTAAGTTTTAAGCCAACCATTTCACTCTCCACTTTTATTTTCATCAAGAGACTCTTTTGCTCTTCTTCACTTTCTGCTGTAAGTGTGGTATGATCTGCATATCTGAGGTTATTGATATTTCTCCTGGCAATATTGATTCCAGATTGTGCTTCGTCCATTTCATCATGTCACATGATGTACTCTACATATAAGTTAAATAAGCAGGGTTACAATATACAGCCTGACATACTTCTTTCCCAATTTGGAACCAGTCTGTTTTCCCAAGTCCAGGTCTAACTGTTACTTCTTGACCGGCATACAGGTTTCTCAGGAGGCAGGTTAGGAAGTGTGGTATTCTCATCTCTTTCAGAATTTTCCATAGTTTCTTGTGATCCACACAGTCAAACGCTTTAGCATAGTCAACAAAACAGAAATAGATGTTTTTCTGGAACTTTCTTGCTTTTTCCGTGACCCAGTGGATGTTGGCAATTTGATCTCTGGTTCCTCTGGCTTTTCTGAATCAAGCTTGGACATTAGGAAGTTCACAGTTCATGTACTGTTAAAGACTGGCTTGGATAATTTTGAGCATTTCCTTGCTAGCATGTGAGATGCACAAGGGAATATATGTGGTAGACTGAGCATTCTTTGGTATTGCCTTTCTTTGGGACTGGAATGAAAACTAAACTTTTCCAGTCTTATGGCTACTGCGGAGTATTCCAATTTTGCTGGCATATTGAGTGTAGCACTTTCATAGCATCATCTTCTAGGATTTGAAATAGTTCAACTGAAATTCCATCACCTCCCCTAGCTTTGTTCACAGTGATGCTTCCTAAGGCCCACTTGACTTTACATTCCAGAATGTCTTGCTCTAGGTGAGTGATCACAGCATCATGATTATCTGGGTTGTGAAGATCATTTTTGTATAGTTTTCTGTGTATTGTTGACTCCTCTTCTTAATATCTTCTGTTTCTGTTAGGTCCATATAATGTCTCTCCTTTACTGTGCCCATCTTTGCATGAAATGTTCTCTTGGTATCTCTATTTTTCTTGAAGAGATCTCTAGAGTTTCCCATTCTGTTGTTTTCCTCTATTTCTTTGCACTGATCACGGAGGAGAGCTTTCTTATCTCTCCTTACTTTTCTTTGGAATTCTGCATTCAAATGGGGGTATATCTTTCCTTTCCTCCTTCTTCTTTAGCTTCTCTTCTTTTCTCAGCTATTTGCAAGACCTCCTCAGATACCATTTTGCCTTTCTCCATTTATTTTCTTCCCCTTGGGGGTGGTCTTGATCACTGCCTCCTGTACAACGTCACAAACTTCCGTTCATAGTTCTCAGACACACAGTTTTATCAGAGCTAATCCCTTGAATCTATTTGCCTTGTCCACTATATAATTGTAAGGGATTTAATTCAGTTCATACCTGAATGGTCTAGTGGTTTTCCATGCTTTCTTCAATTTAGGTCTGAATTTGGCAATAAGAAGTTCATGATCTGAGCCACAGTCTGCTCCCGGTCTTGTTTTTGCTGATTGTATAGAACTTCTCCATCTTTGGCTACAAAGAATATAATCAATCTGATTTTGATATTGACCATCTTGTGATGTCCGTGTGTAGAGTTTTTCCTTGTGTTGTTGGAAGAGAGTGTGTGCTATGACCAGTGTGTTCTCTTGGCAAAACTATTAGTCTTTGCCCTGCTTCATTCTGCACTCCAAGGCCAAATCTGCGAGTTACTCCAGGTGTTTCTTGACTTCCTAATTTTGCATTCCAGTCCCCTATAATGATAAGGACATCTTTTTTGGGTGTTAGTTCTAGACGATCACTTAATACAGACATTGAACATTTGTTAATGTTGATATCTTATAACCTAGGAATAATAAGTCAAGAAACTCTGGAGACTGTGTTATATCCTCTGATAACAAAGCAATAAAATTAAAAGTAATTAAATATCAGATCATTAAACTACAATCATACCATATTTAAAAGCTAAAAATATTGACATAAAGGCAATTAAAATAAACTTAGAACCAAATCAAAATGAAATAATCATTTCTCAAACTATGAGAAACAGATAAATTGTTAGCTATGACTAATCTGTAGCTCTTCTTATATGCAGGAAATAATTAAAAATAAGTAAACATTTAAATCAAGAAGCTAGAGAAAGACAAATCGATAAATTTGATTGGTTGGAGAATAAAATAAACTGCCACTCAAACAGGCTAAAATCAAAATGCAATTCTTTGAAAATGAGAATAGAAGAGAGAAAGTAACTCATGAGATAAACTAGTCCAAACAGAAACAAAACAAAACAAGAAGACACAACAAAACTCAATAATAAGTGTAAAATAAGGAGATTAAATTAATCTAAATACACACTTGATGTTTGAAAGTCATAGGAAAATTTCATGAAATAATTCAGGAATCTATATTTGAAAACTAAATTTAAAAATACATTTTAAGATAAACATAAATGACCAAGTTAATCCAAGAGTATGAAATTGTTAAAATAGTCTCTTAGGCAAGAGTTTGTATAAACAAGCAAAATTTTACACGTGCTTATATACACACAGACAAATTTTATTAACACTTCAAAAAAGAAAAAAAAATCCTTAATCCTTATTTTGAACAGTCCTTTCTGAAGAATAAATTCAGCAACAGCTACCAGATTCATTTATGTAGTTTACATAATCGTTATACCAAAATTAGTGAAGGATTCTTCATGAAAACCACATAGATCAGTGACACAATATTAATATAAATTCAAATCATCCTTCTAATTTAGCTAATGAAATCCAGAACTATATAAGATAAAGTATGTTACTTAGGGTTTGTCATAGAATTCAAGACTGGCTTATCAATATACCTAATAATGAAGTCTACCACATTCACGGATTAAGGGAGGAATATCAGCAGAATTGCCCCTGAGGCAGGAGAAGTATTTTCTAAATTTACAGAGGTAGTGAGTGGCCATCTAGGGCATGTGAGTTTAAACCCATTCTCACTTGACTGTGCTTTTAATATAACAGGGTTACATAGAGAAGTTTCAATTTTTTGTATTTTTATGATGCCATGTATCATATTGTACTTGCATCACACACTAATGTGAATCTGTGAATCTCCAAATTCTCTACACTTTGTTCTTTTAATCATGGAATTTTATCTTCCTTTCCATCTCTGCCATGTCTGCCTTATTCTGACCTCTGTCATAATTGACTTGCCAGGCCCCTGAGCCATCTGTGGATAACGGATTTAGTGCACACAAGAGTCCAGGCTCTAACACTATTTCAGGAATGTAGACAGAATGTAATACAAAATCAAACTACAGAATATGTTCACATTTTATTTACTTATGAAAATACTTCCACTAAAATAAATTATAATTAATTAGAAACTCAGCATTGTATTAATTGCATACATTATAATATGTAAATTACCCACAATATAGTCAAATATTCTTCATTTTGAACCAACTTATATAACTATATAGTTATTATATAGGTTTTTGTTTTTTGTTTTTTTTTTTACTGAATTCAAGTTTGTTTATTTAGAGAATATTTAGTATGTATTCTGGAGGGAATTTTGATATATAGTTGATGTATGCAATTTTCAGATGTAAAACATGATTCACAACTTTGAAAGGTTATATTACTTTTATAATTACTATAATTACATTACCATAATAACTGAAATATTGGTTATATTTACTGTGTTGTACAATATGTACTTGTTTATTTATTTCACAAATAGTAGTTTTTACCTCTTAATTCCCTACCACATCCTGTCCCTACCCACTTCCCTCTCCTCATTGATAAAACACAAGTTTGTATATATTGTAATATTATTTCCTTTTCGTTATATACACTAGTTTGTTGTACTCTTTAGATTTCACACATAAATGATATTATATCTTTTCCTCTCTGACTTATTTCACTTAGTATGTGCTCAGTCGTGTCTCATTCTTTGCAGCGCCATGGACTGTAGCCTGCCAGGCTCCTCTGTCCACAGAGGAATTCCAGTCAGGAATACTTGGATGGGCTGCCATTTCCTTCTCCAGGGGCTGTTTCCAACCCAAGGATCAAACCCGTGTCTCTTGGATCTCCTGTATTGGCAGGTAGATTCTTTGCCACAGTGCCATCTGGGAAGACCTTCACGTAGCATATGATATGTGCTAGTGGAGGTGATGGAATTCCAGTTGAGCTCTTTCAAATTCTAAAAGATGACATTGTGAAAGTTTTGCACTCAATATGTCAGCAAATTTGGAAAACTCAGCAGTGGCCACAGGACTGGAAAAGATCAGTTTTCATTCCTATCCCAAAGAAAGGCAATGCCAAAGAATGCTCAAACTACCACACAGTTGCACTCATCTCACAGGCTAGTAAATGCTCAAATTTCTCCAATCCAGGCTTCAGCAATAGGTGAACTGTGAACTTCCAGATGTTCAAGCTGGTTTTAGAAACGGCAGAGGAAACAGATCAAATTGCTAACATCCACTGGATCATCGAAAAAGCAAGAGAGTTTCAGAAAAACATCTATTTCTGCTTTATTGACTATGCCAATGCCTTTGACTGTGTGGATCACAAAAAACTGTGGAAAATTCTGAAAGAGATGGAAATACCAGACCACCTGACCTGCCTCTTGATAAATCTGTATGCAGGTCAGGAGGCAACAGTTAGAACTGGACATGGAACAACAGACTGCTTCCAAATAGGAAAAGGAATATTCCAAGGCTGTATATTGTCACCCTGCTTATTTCACTTACATGCAGAGTACATCATGAGAAACGCTAGGCTGGATGAAGCATAAGCTGGAATCAAGATTGCTGGGAGAAATATCAATAACCTCAGATATGCAGATGACAGCACCCTTATGGCAGAAGGTGAAGAATAATTAAAGAGCCTCTTGATGAAAGTGAAAGAGGAGAGTAAAAAAGTTGGCTTAAAGTTCAACATTCAGAAAACTAAGATCATGTCATCTGGTCCCATCACTTCATGACAAATAGATGGGGGAACAGTGTCAGACTTTATTTTGGGGGGTGCTCCAGAATCACTACAGGTGGTTATTGCAGCAATGAAATTAAAAGACGCTTACTACTTGGAAGGAAAGTTATGGCCAACCTTGACAGCATATTAAAAACCAGAGACATTACTTTGTCAACAAAGGTCCATCTAGTTAAGGCTATCGTTTTCCAGTAATCATGTACGGATGTGAGAGTTGGACTATAAAGAAAGCTGAGTTTAGAAGAATTGATGCTTTTGAACTGTGGTGTTGGATTAGACTCTTGAGAGTCCCTTGGACTGCAAGGAGATCCAACCAGTCCATCCTAAAGCAGATCAGTCTTGGGTGTTCATTGGAAGGACTGATGTTGAAGCTGAAACTCCAATATTTTGGCCACCTGATGTGAAGAGCTGGCTCATTAAAAAGGCCCTGATGTTAGGAAAGATTGAACGCAGGAGGAGAAGGGGATGACAGACGATGAGATGGTTAGATGGCATCACTGACTCCATGGACATGAATTTGGGTAAACTCTGGGAGTTGATGATGGACAAGGAGGCCTGGCATGCTGCGATTCATGGGCTCACAAAGAGTTGAGCATGACTGAGCAACTGAACTGAATTGATGCTATGCTGAGTTGCTTCAGTCATGTCCGACTCTTGGGGACCCCATGGTTTATATCCTGCCAGACTCCTCTGTCCATCGGATTCTCCAGGCTACAAACTGGAGTGAGTTGCCATTTCCTTCTCTAGGTATCTTCCTAAACAAGGGATCAAACCCGCATCTCTTGCATCTCTTGAATTGGCAGGTGGGTTCTTTACCACTAGCCACACCTGGGAAGCCCTCACTTAGCATAATGCTCTCCAAGTCCATCCACATTGCTGCAAATGGCAAAATTTCATTCTTTTTTGTGGTGGCATAATATTCCTATATATATATATATATATATATATATATACCACATCTTCTTCATTCATCTGTTGATAGACATTTAGTTTGCTTCCTTGTCTACAGTCCATGAGGCTGCAAAGAATGAAACATGATTGAGCACATACTAACTGAAATAAGCCAGAGAGGGAAAGGCATAATATCATTATAAATAATGCTGCTAGAAACATTGAGGTACATTCATCTTTTTGAATTAGTGTTTTCCAGTTTTTTTTTTTTTTTTAAGATATATACCTAGGAGTGGAATTGCTCAGTCTTATGGTATTTCTATTTTTAGTTTTCTGAGAAATTCATACTGTTTCTCACAGAGGCTGCAACAATTTACAGCCCCACCAACAGTATGTGAGGGTTTGCTTTTCTCTACATCCTTGCTGACATTTGTTATCTGTTATTTTTGATGATGGCCATTCTAACAGGTCTGAGGTGATATATAATTATAGTTTCTATTTGTATCTCTCTGGAGACTGATGATGTTAAAAATCTTTACAGGTGCTTGCTGTATTTGTTTTCTTTGGAAAAAAAAAAATGTCCAGGTCTTTTGGCTATTTTTAAATCGAGTTGTATTTTGATGTTGAATTGTATGGATTGTTTATGTACTTAGTAAATTAACCAAACCCTTATCTGTCATATCATTTACAAATATTTTCTAACATTAAACATTAAGTAGGGTTTTTGTTTCATTTGAGTTCTTTAGATGTGCAACAACTTTTAAGTTTAATTTGACCACACGTTTATTTTTGCCTTTATTTCCCTTTCTTTGTGAGACAGATTCAGAAGTATGTTCCTAATATTTATGTCAGAGTGTTGTGCCTATGTATTCTTCTGGGAGTCTTATGGTTTTTCATCCTGAATTTAGGTCTTTAATCCATTCTGAGTTTATTTTTATATGTGGTGTTTGAGATTACCCTTATCTGATTTATTTACAGGTAGCAATCCAGTTTTCCAAGCACCACTTATTAAAGATAATGCATTTTATTATAGATTAATTGACAAGTATTGCCTGGGTTTATTTATGGGCCTTTTACTCTAACCCATTGATGCATGTGTCTGTTTTTGTGCCAGTACCTTACCAACTTGATTACTGTAGTTTTGTAGTATAGTTTGAAGTCAAGGAGTATGATTTTTCCAGCTTAGTTTTTTCTCATGATAGTTTTGGCTCTTCAGGATCTCTTGTACTTTCCATATAAATTTTAAAATCATTTGTTCTAGTTCTGCAAGAAACACAATTGGTATTTTGATATGGCTCATATTGAATCTGTAGATTCCTTTGGATTGTTTTAACAGTATTAATTGTTCTAACACATGAACATGGTGCATCTTTCCAACTGTGTGTGTCATCTTCAGTTTCTTTCACTGATATCTTAAATTTTTCTGAGTACAGTTCTTTTACCTCCTTATGTAGTTTCATTAATAGGTATTTTATTCTTTTTGAGGCAATTGTAAATGAAATTGTTTCTTTAAATTCTATTTCTTAGTGTATAGAAATGAACAGATTTCTCTGTAGATTTTTGGTGGTATCTTTAAGATTTTCTATATATTGTATCATGTTATTTGCAAACAATTTTACTTCTTACTTTCAATTTTGGACTCTTTTTATTTCTTTTTTTCTCTGATTTCTGTGACTAGGAGTTCTACTATTACATTGCTTATTGAGGATATTGATGATTTTACTATTTTTATTTTTGATCATTCTATCAGCTTTGTGCATAAATGACTTAATACTTTGTAAATGTCATTTATACCTTTACTGTATATTTGCCTTTACCAATGAACTTTTTCATTTAATCATTGTAATTTTACTAGTTGTGGACTTTTTCTTTTTTTCCAAGTGGAGAAGTTCCTTTTACATTTCTTATGAAGCTGGTTTGGTAGTACTGAACTCTCTTAGTTTTTGCTCATAAGCTTTTAATCTGTCTATTAAATCTGAATGAGACCCTTGTTCGGTAGTTTAGTCTTGGTTGCAGGGTTTTCTGTTTTACCTTTTAAATATATCATTTCACTCATTTTGGTTTCTATGGTTTCTGCTGAAAAATCAGCCTTATGGGAATTCCTTTGTATGCTACTTTTTGCTTTTCCTTTGCTACTTTTAATATTCTCTATCTTTAATTTTTGCCATTTTAGTTATAATGTCTCTTGCTTCAGTTCTCTTTGGGTTGATTCTAAACTGGATTATCTGTACTTCTTGCACTTGGATATCTATTTCCTTTCCCAGGTAAAGGAAGTTTTCAGCTATTATGTCTTCAACTATGCTCTCAGCCTCTTTCTCTCTATATTCTCCTTCGGTCTATATATGGTAATATTCTATACATTCTGTTGGACTACATTCTCTTCAGATGCTATTTCAGAGGTCTCTTAAGCAGTCCTCCTTTTTTCTTTTTCTCTTTCTTTTCTTCTGTTCAGCCTCAGTGATTTCCACTGCTCTGTTTTTCAGCTCATTCATCTGTTCCTTTGTATCATTTAGCCTGCTTTTATTCTTTCTAAATGTTTTTTTAAATTATTTTTAAAATTTTTATTTTTACTTTATTTTGCTTACAATACTGTATTGGTTTTGCCATATATTGACATGAATCAGCCACGGGTGTACATGAGTTCCCAATCCTGAACCCCCCTCCCACCTCCCACCCCATATCATCTCTCTGGATCATCCCTGTGCACCAGCCCCAAGCATCCTGTATCCTGTATCAAACATAGACTGGCGATTCGTTTCTTACATGATAGTATACATGTTTCAATACCATTCTCCCAAATCATCCCACCCTCTCCCTTTCCCACAGAGTCCAAAATTCCATTCTAAACATCTGTGTCTCTTTTGCTGTCTCACATACAGGGTTATTATTATCATCTTTCTAAATTCCATATATATGTGTTAGTATACTGTATTGGTGTTTTTCTTTCTGGCTTGCTTCACTCTGTATAATAGGCTCCAATTTCATCTACTTCATTATAACTGATTCAAATGTATTCCTTTTAATGGCTGAGTAATACTCCATTGTGTATGTGTACCACAGCTTTCTTATCCATTCATCTGCTGATGGACATTCTTCATCTCTTTTTGGTTATTCTTTATACTGTCTCTTTGTTAAAAACTTCCAGCTTTTCACTCTGTGCATCTATTCTTCTTCCTACTTCTTCGATTATTTTTACAGTCACTATCCTGAACTCTTTCTTGGGTTGTCGCCTATATCCCCTTCACTTAGTCCTCCTTCTGTTGTTTTATTTTGCTCCTTTTTGGGGAACATATTCCTCTGACACCTTATTTTTCCTGATTTGCTATATTTATTTTTACCTACTTGGTAGGTTGGTTATAATTCCAAGCCTTGGAGAAATGCATTTTCTTAGATGTATTCTATACATCCTGGCAGCACACTTTCTTCTTGTCCCCAGAGCTGTATGCTCTAGAGTTACTTCTATAAGAGTTGTGTGGTTTTTCTGGTTGGTGTGATAACTATGTGGGCAGCCTGGTAGAATTAGTTGACCACTGGTCCAGTTGGTTGCTAGATCCTGCCTTATGTAAAGATTGTCAGTGGCTAGTTGTCAACATGAGGTCACAAACTAGCAGATTGCAGAATGCCAAGGACCCAAGGGCTAATGATGGGTTACTGGTGGGTAGAGACTAGTCCAGGAGACCCCAGGGCTCTTGGGGTCTGGTTAAAGGACACAGGGGTCCTAGAACTGATGTTGAATCATTGGTAAATGGTGTTTCTTCCTGATAATGTTGGCCTGGGGTTTCTTGAAGGGGGTCTTAAGGCATCTTGATGGCTAGAATGTGAGATAATTAGTTGCTTGGCCTGAGGGATCCCAGCAATGGTGACTACAAGCCATTGGATCAGGGCCAGACTGAGTCCTGGGTTAATACATTAGAGGAAGTATTCCAAAATAACACTAGCATCACCAGTGTCCACAAGGTAGAAGGAGCTCCCCTAAATGGCTTCCATTAGTGTCTGTGTCCCCAAGGTAAGCTGCAGTCACTTCCTGCCTCTCCAGGAGAATCTTCAGCATCAGCAGGTTGGTCTGATATAAGCATCTAGCAAATTATGGCTTCTTCCCTGAGCTCTGAAGCCAGAGCATATGTGATTTTTGTGGGTGTCACTCAAGAGTGACATCACTATTTCCTCTCAAACTCTGGAAATCCCCAAAGTAAACCCAGTGGATTTTGCAACCAAAAGCTCCAGGGATTCATCTTCCTGTTGCAGTGTTCCCATGCTACAGAACCCACATGGGTCTTGGACCTCTCACTCCTTTGGGTGAACCTCTGAAGTATAATAGTTCTCCTCTTTGTGGGCAGTCCACTTGAACGTATTGGACTTGACTATATTGCAACTATGTCCCTCCTGCCCATCTTATTGTGATTTATTTTTTAATAACTTTAGTTCTGAAGGATCTTTTCTAGTAGATCTGGTCTTTCTTCACTGATGGCTGTTTTCCAAATAATTGTAAATTTGATATGCTTATAAGTGAGAATGAGCTCAGGGTCTTTCTACTATTCCATCTTGCCAACTATTAATTGACTTTCATATTTAAGAATTAATAATCACAGAGTTAATAATTTCAGCATAAAATTTAAACCAGCCTTCTTTTGGAAGTAATCTATCCAACAAATTACAACAGAAAAATAATGATTCTTATTTCTCTCACTGCATTCCCACTAAGGAAATGTATTCAGACTCAAGAAACAAAGCAATTTATGTAGTTGAATCTGCAGGGAGAAGGTGCAACAGTGCCTAAGGCCATAATTTGTAACAGCATACTGAAAAATATTCATCAACCACAGATGGAGCTCAAATTATCTGCAGTACAAAACTGGGAATACCTGTAAGTTAGAGGTAGTTCAGAAGGTAATAAAGGCAGTTGACAGATTCTTCACCAAATGTTCCTTCTGGAGACCTGTCTACTCCCTTCAAAGGGAAAATCATTCTATTGCTAGATTTGGCATGTTGCTTCAGAGACAGCCTTCTGGTGTATTTGCTTGTACTGATAGTAATTTAAAAGTGACCACACATTTTCCAGAGCAATATAGGTTTGCTTACAATGCTATTTATGATCCAATATAGATTTTCCTTTTTTCTCTAAGTGCTAAAGGAGAATAAAAGTCCATGGATAAAAAAATTTGTTCACTTTGTGTTGGTTTACATTGAAGAGTCTTTTGTTTGGAAAATATGCTAAAACCCATTTACAGATATAAACTGAAAGAGTAATATAAGCCTAATAAATCATTTTAAACTATAATTATTAGATATCAATGAAAAATTAATTTAAAAATGATAAGATCTTGTCTACTAACCAAAGCTCTAGCCAGGACATACTGGTAAAAATGATAAAGAAGGGATTATATTTATTCTACTTTTTTATAACCATAACAGTATAAGTTATGTTTTCATCTCAAATCTTTAGAAAACTTATGGTGAATTTTAAGCAGATTAACATTTATATATATATTAATATATATATAATATATATTAATAGATAAATGAATATACAGTTGACTCTAAAATAACGTAGGTTTGAACTGCATGGGTCCACTGATATGTGATTTTTCAAAATCATAAATGCTACAGTACTAAACAATCTGTAGTGGTTTGTATACATGTATGTGGTATCACAGATGCAGAGGAATTGCATATATGAAGGGCTGACTATAAGTTATACACACAGATTTTCAACTGTGAGGAGGGTCAGTTCCTCTAACCTCTACATGACTCTTGAACAAGAGTCAACTATGTTAAATGAACCAATTAATAAATACATGAGATAGAGATAGATGATCTCAAAGAGTGAGAATAAAAGATAAGTGAAAGTCAAGAGATTACATATCCTTAAAACTATCTTAAAAAAAAAAATAGATCTCTAAGTGTGATTACTGGAACAATAGTATAAGTACCAATTGGAAAACTGCTAGGAATGCAAGTTTTTGGGATCCTCATCAAACCTGCTGAATCTAGAACTCCAAGTTTGTGAATCTATAATCTGTGTTTTAACATATGTTCATGGGTTTGTGTTGCTTGGTAAAGCTAAAGAAGCATTTTCTTAAGATGACCATTTGTGGATCCTAATATTCCTTATATGAAGTAAAGTTCTTGATTCCTCATGAAAATCCTGTCTTTGCAGAAATGTTAAATCTCCATTTTCCTCTATCATTTCTTTGTGCCTTTCTGACATCAGTCATCATGCTTGTATCCAAGTCATTAACAGCTGAATATGCCTAATAAATTACCTACAGACATGAAGCTTGATCTCACTTTATACCCACAGCCACACTAAGGTCAAGTGGGTTTTTAGTGCTGCTTCAAAATCTTATGTCATAATACAGACAATTCACTCTTCTATTCCCCTAGACTATCCCATGCCTTCTCCTCACTCCACTCCAGATCTCTTCTCTCAATCTCATTCAAATTGGATAACCATGCTTCCTATTTATGAGGAAACCAGAAAATATCAGAATAGTATTTGCACTTGAGAGACCATCACTTTTAACAACTTGCATCCTGCTCATTTACTCTGCTGTCTCTACTGTCCCAGTGAAAGTTCTAGGTGTGCCTCTATTAAGGAAGGAGTCACATCTTCTCTTATCTCATCAAGGGCAGAAGTATTAAAAAAAAAAAAAAGGCAACCCTTTCTTACATCGTTTTATTTTCCTCTTTACAGAGCATTTTTACAAGCACATAAACACCTTTTTTTTTTTTCATTAAAAAAATCCTCTCTTGACCCACAAGATTTGTTACTACGTCCTCAAATCTTTATTGTCATCTTTTCTCTCTTTGTTTTCTGCTCCAGTCACATTATCTCTTTCGTGGTTCCTCAAGTACGCCAGGCATGTGCCTGTGTGCTAAGCCACTTCACTCGTGCGACTCTTTGCAATAGCTGCCGGTCTCCTCTGTCCATGGGATTCTCCAGAGAATACTGGAGTGGAACTTCAGATCGCAGTCAGAGAAGGCGGGAGCTGATTTGGACAAAGATACTCTGCTGATCTGACAAGACCCAGTTGCTGGCTCGGCCCCAGCTCTGGCCTCAGCAGCGACCCTACGAGGCGATGGCTAAGATGTCAGTATTGAGCATGGTGGTAAGGGAAAATCCGAGCCTTTTCCAGCCCTTTCTGGTTCGAGATCAGCTTCGAGTGCAATAAGGTCCTGGCAGACTACCTGGAGTGGAAGATCGTTTATATTGGCTCAGCTGAGAGCAAGTTTGATCAAATCCTAGACTTTGCTGGTCGGCCCTGTCCCGGCAAGGAGACACATGTTCATCTTTCAGGTGGATGCCCCCAATCCATCCCTCATCCTCGAGACAGATGCCCTGGGAGTGACCATGGTCCTCATCACCTGCAGCGACCACAGACAGGAGTTCATCCGAGTCAGCAACAACCTTGACAGTGGGTACCTCAGCAGCTAGCTGTGTGAGAACCCTCCCCTGAAGTCAGACTTCTCTCAGCTCCAGTGGAACATCTTGGCCTCAAATCCCTGGGTGAATTGCTTCCACATCAACTGGGACAACAACACCTACAGGCTGGAAGCCATAGAGAACCAGGACCCTGCCCTCAGCTGCAGTGGTATCAAGGGCTTGGGTCTCCCTGGCTGCAAAATGGGCCTCCTCCGTCAGAACTCTATTGACTTCATCTAACTGTTGGACTCCAGGCCCTACCTGGGCCCAGTTGGGACTACAACCAGTCTCCTGGCACATCTGGAGGGACAGCCAGGCCTCCTGGAGAGTCTCGGGGAGGCCATGCGGAGGACTTTGGGGCCATGAGCTATCCAGACCAGTCAAAACCTGAACCCCAGGAAGAAAGGGGCTTCTGGTCTCTTCTAGCCTCTACTCCCCTCTACTGCCCAGGCCTGAAAGAAGCAAGTACTCAGCTCTTAATTCTTTCTGTCTTGTGTCCTTTCTGTCTTCCACATACACTATAAACCCCATCTGTGGGCCATTGTGTCACCATCATCCAGGGAGTGCCATTAATCCAAAACTCTTCTAATAGACCACTCTGCATTGAGGCTTTCTTGGTTAATACCTGGCAAGGCTCTGACCCTGTTGGGCCAAAGGTTCTGACATTCACTTCCCTTCCCAACCATCTGAGCAGATCCACCCAACTTTCTGGAGTGCCAGGCCAGGAGTCTTGGTAGAAGATGGACTCAGACACACTTTCTTGTCCTTTTACTAGGATGATTTTTAGGTCTTTCCAATTCAGTAGCACTCTGGAAAACTTTATTCCCATAAAGGTGGTCAGCAGGATACTAAGAAAAGATGGTTGACTCCCCTTTGAGTCACAACCATCTTCCTCTTACCTCCCAACTGGATATGGCTTTCCCTGGAGGCTGCTCCTTAGAGACAATGGCATTTTGAAGGGACCTGCTGTTATTAGTCTGTCTCAATATCGGTTTCAGGACCTCTCTGCTTTTGGCTGCCTTGGTCTGAGCTCTGCCAAAACCTCTTGTTCTCAGGTCACAGAGCAGACCAGGGAAGTAACAGGGACCTCCCTCCCCTGCCATGCTCCCCACCCTCAAGCCCATCCCCTCACTGCTATGTGGATATTGTTGTGATTGCACTTTGTATATTAAAAGATTTTTATATTAAATGTTTAAAAGTGAAAGTGAGTCACTCAGTCATGTCTGACTCTTTGACTGAGGAGCCTGGTAGGCTACAGTCCATGGGATTTTCCAGGCAAAAATACTGAAGTGGGTGGCCATCTCCTTCTCCAATAAAATGTTGGTTGGTCTAAAAATAAAAAGCATTTAAACTAAACTCTTTTCTGCTTAAAAAAAAAAAAATACTGGAGTGGGTTGCAATGCCCTCCTCCTAAGAATCTTTTCTCAGAGCAGTTTTCTTTGCCTGGAATTTTCTTTCCCCAAACAGTTGCTTGGTAAACTCTCTCATCTCTTCAAGGCTCACTTTATCTGTGAGACCAACTAGAAAAAGCCTACTTAATAGTGGACCATCATTCTGAGCACTGGTATTCCTGCATCTCTTATTTTTACGAATTTTCCTTGGTTCTACAGCATGTAGCAGAAATAGATGTTTTTCTAGTACTCTTGCTTTTTTGATGATCCAGTGGATGTTGGCAATTTGATCTCTGGTTCCTCTGCTTTTTCTAAAACCAGCTTGAACATCTGGAAGTTCACAGTTCATGTATTGCTGAAGCCTGGCTTGGAGAATTTTGAGCATTGCTTTATTAGCATGTGAGATGAGTGCAATTGTGTGGTAGTTTGAGCATTCTTTGGAATTACCTTTCTTTGGGATTGGAGTGAAAACTGACATTTTCTAGTCCTGTGGCCACTGCTAAGTTCTCCAAATTTGCTGATGTATTGAGTGCAGCACTTTCACAGCATCATCGTTTAGGATTTGAAAGAGCTCAACTGGAATTCCATTACCTCCACTAGCTTTGTTCGTAGCGATGCTTCCTAAGGCCTGCCTGATTCACATTCCAGGATGTCCAGCTCTAGTTGAGTGGGAGTGATCACACCATCATGATTATCTGGATTGTGAAAATCTTTTTTCTACAGTTCTGTGTATTCTTGCCACCTCTTTATATCTTCTGCTTCTGTTAGGTCCATACCATTTCTGTCCTTTATTGAGCCCATCTTTGCATGAAATGTTCCCTTGGTGTCACTAATTTTCTTGAAGAGATCTCTAGTCTTTCCCATTCTACTGTTTTCCTCTATTTCTTGCATTGATCGCTGAGGAAAGCTTTCTTATCTCTCCTTGCTATTCTTTGGAACTCTGGATTCAAATAGGGGTGCATCTTTCTTTTTCTCCTTTACTTTTTGCTTCTCTTCTTTTCACAGCTATTTGTAAGGCCTCCTCAGACAGCCATTTTGCTTTTTTGCATTTATTTTTCTTGGGGATGATCTTGCTCCCTGTCTCCTATACAATGTCACAAACCTCCATCCATAGTTCATGAGAAACTCTGTCTATCAGATATAGTCCCTTAAATATTTTTCTCTATTTAAATCTATTTTCAACATCTGCTGGATCATTGAAAAAGCAAGAGTTCCAGAAAAAAATCTATTTCTGCTTTATTGACTATGCCAAAGCCTTTGACTGTGTGGATCAAAATACACTGGCAAATTCTTAAAAGGATGGGAATACCAGACCACCTGACCTGCCTCTTGAGAAACCTGTATACAGGTCAGGAAGCAAAAGTTAGAACTGCACATGAAACAACAGACTGGTTCCAAATAGGAAAAGGAGTATGTCAAGGCTGTATACTGTCACCCTGCTTATTTAACTTCTATGCAGAGTACATCATTAGAAACGCTGGGCTAGAGGAAGCACAAGCTGGAATCAAGATTTCTGGAAGAAATATCAATAACCTCAGATATGCAGATGACACCATCCTTATGGCAGAAAGTGAAGAGGAACTAAAGAGCCTCTTGATGAAAGTGAAAGAGGAGAGTGAAAATGTTGGTTTAAAGCTCAACATTCAGAAATCTAAGATGATGGCATCGGTCCCATTACTTCATGGCAATTAGATGGGAAAATAGTGGAAACAGTGGCTGACTTTATTTTTCTGGAATCTAAAATCACTGTGGATGGTGGTTGCAGCCATGAAATTAAAAGACACTTGCTCCTTGGAAGGAAGTTATAACCAACCTAGACAGCCTATTCAAAAGAAGAGACATTACTTTGCCAACAAGGTCCATCTAGTCAAGGGTATGGTTTTTCCAGTGGTCATGTATGGATGTGAGAGTTGGACTATAAAGAAAGCTGAATGCAGAAGAATTGCTGCTTTTGAACTGTGGTGTTGGAGAAGACGCTTGAGAGTCCCTTGGAGTGCAAGGAGATCCAACCAGTCCATTCTAAAGAAAATCAGTCCTGGGTGTTCTTTGGAGGGACTGATGTTGAAGGTGAAACTCCAATACTTTGGCCACCTGATGCAGAGAGCTGACGCATTTCAAAAGACCCTGATGCTTGGAAAGATTGAGGGTAGGAGGAGAAGGAGATAACTGAGGATGAGATGGTTGGATGGCATCACCAACACAATGGACATGGAGGGATTTGGGGCAGGAGGAGAAGGGGATGACTGAGGATGAGATGGCTAGATGGCATCATGGACTCGATGGACATGAGTCTGAATGAACTCCAGGAGATGGTGATGAACAGTGAGGCCTGGCATGCTGCAATTCATGGGGTCACAAAGAGTTGGACATGACTGAGCGACTGAACTGAACTGAACTGAACTGAGGGAGGCCTGGAGTGCTGTGGTTCATGGGGTCGCAAAGAGTCGGACATGATTGAACAACTAAACTGAACTAAACTGAACAGTGTGTAGCATGTTCTAAAACTATGCAACTTACTCATCTATTATTCTATTAAAATATAAGATCTAAGGTAGAAAAATCTGTTTTACTACTTATCTATCTCATATCTTGAATCAGACTGAACTTTGCACGTTAAGTATTTGTTGAATAAATTCAGGTAAATAAATAAAATACACTAATATCGAGACTTTTTGTTTAACATTTAACATTAATATAAAATGGAGACCCTGGCGAACTTTGTGTTGAAACATATATTTTATTAATAAGAGTGTTACATAAGGCTCAGAAGTGATGGGGATTTAATGCTTTTACAATGTTTTGTGGTGGTTCATCATCTCTTGGAAAATTTGCTCAAACCCAATTTTCAGTTCAGTTCAGTGATTCAGTCATGTCTGACTCTTTGCAACCCCATGGGCTGTAGCATGCCAGGCTTCTCTGTCCTTCACCAGCTCACAGGCCTTACTTAAACTTGTGTCCATTGAGTTGGTAATGTCATCCAACGATTTCTCCTCTGTCATCCCTATCTCCTCCCACATTCAATCTTTCCAGCATCAGGATCTTTTCCGAGGATTCAGTTCTTTGCACCAGGTGGCCAAAGTATTGGAGCTTCACCTTCAGCATCAATCCTTCCAATGAATATTCAGTACTGATTTCCTTTAGGATTAACTTGTTGAATCTCCTTGCAGTCCAAGGGACTCTCAAGAGTCTTCTCCAACACCACAGTTTAAAAGCATCAGTTCTTCAGTGCCCAGCTTTCTTTATAGTCCAACTATCATATCCATACATGACTACTGGAAAAACCAAAGCCTTGATTAGACAGACCTTTGTTGGCAAAATAATGTCTCTCTTTTTTAATATGCTATCCAGGTTGGTCATAGCTTTTCTTCTAAGGAGAAAGCATCTTTGAATTTCATGGCTACAGTCACCATCTACAGTGATTTTGGAGCCCCCCAAAATAGAGTCTCTCACTGTTTCCATTGTTTCCCCATCAACTTGCCATGAGGTGATTTAACTGGATTCCAAGGTCTTAGATTTCTGAATGTTGAGGTTTAAACCAACATTTTCACTCTCCTCTTTCACTTTCATCAAGAGGTTCTTTAGTTCTTCACTGTCTGACATAAGGGTGGTGTCACCCTTATGGTGCATATCTGAGGTTGTTGATATTTCTCCTAGCAATCTTGATTCCTGCTTGTACTTCATTCAGTTCAGCATTTCTCATGATGTACTCTGAGTGTAAGTTAAATATGTAGAATGACAAAATACAGCATTAACATACTTCTTTCCCAATTTGGAACCAGTCTGTTGTTCCAGTCTAGTTCTAACTGTTGCTTCCTGACCTGCATACAGATTTATCAAGAGGTAGGAAAGGTGGTCTGGTATTCCCATCTCTTTAAGAATTTTCCAGTTTGTTGTGATGCACACCCTTTTGGCATAGTCAATAAAGCAGAAGTAGATATCTTTCTGGAACTCTTTCGCTTTTTTTTATGAGCCAACAGATGTTGGCAATTTGATTTCGGATTCCTCTGGCTTTTCTAAATCCAGCTTGAACATGTGAACGTTCACAGTTCATGTACTGTTGAAGCCTGGCTTGGAGATTTTGAGCATTATTTTGCTAGTTTGTGAGATGAGTGCAACTGTGTGGTAGTTTGAACATTCTTTCACATTACTTTTCTTTGGTATTGGAATGAAAACTGACCTTTTCCACTCCTGTGGCCACTGCTGAGTTTTCCAAATTTGCTGACACAGTGAGTACAGCACTTTCACAGCATCATCTTTTAGGATTTGAAATAGCTCAACTTAAATTCCATCACCACCTCTAGCTTTATTCATAGTGAGGCTTCCTAAGGCCCACTTGACTTTGCATTCTGCCACGTCTAGCTCTAGGTGAATGATCACACCATCATAGTTATTGGGGTCATGAAGAACTCTTTTTTGTATAGTTATTCTGTGTATTATTGCTACCTCTTCTTAATATCTTCTTTCCCATTCTATTCTATTTCCCACTATTTCTTTGCATTGATCACTAAGGATTTTATCTCTCCATGCTATTCTTTGGAATTCTGCATTTAAATGGAGGTTTATTTTTCTTTTTCTCATTTGCCTTTTGCTTCTGTTCTTTTCACAGCTATTTGTAAGGCCTCTCAGACAACCATTTTGCCTTTTTCCATTTCTTTTTCGTTCAGATGATCTTGATCATTGCCTCCTGTAATATCATAATCCTCCATCCACAGTTCTTCAGGCACTCTGTCTATCAGATCTTTCAGTTCAGTTCAGTTCAGTCGCTCAGTCGTGTCCAACTCTTTGCAACCTCATGAATTGCAGCACGCCAGGCCTCCCTGTCCATCACAACTCCTGGAGTTCACTCAGAGTCACGTCCATCAAGTCAGTGATGCCATCCAGCCATCTCATCCTCTGTCGTCCCCTTATCCTCCTACCCGCAATCCCTCCCAGCATCAAAGTTTACTCCAATGAGTCAACTCTTCACATGAGGTGGCCAAAGTACTGGAGCTTCAGCTTTAGCATCATTCCTTCCAAAGAAATCCCAGGGTTGATCTTCAGAATGGGCTGGGTGGATCTCCTAGCAGTCCAAGGGACACTCAAGAGTCTTCTCCAATACCACAGTTCAAAAGCATCAATTCTTCGGCGCTCAACCTTCTTCACAGTCCAACTCACATCCATACATGACCACGGGAAAAACCATAGCCTTGACTAGACGGACCTTAGTCGGCAAAGTAATGTCTCTGCTTTTGAATATACTATCTAGGTTGGTCATAACTTTTCTTCCAATGAGTAAGCGTCTTTTAATTTCATGGCTGCAATCACCATCTGCAGTGATTTTGGAGCCCCCAAAAATAAAGTCTGATACTGTTTCCCCATCTATTTCGCATGAAGTGATGGGACCAGATGCCATGATCTTCGTTTTCTGAATGTTGAGCTTTGAGTCTACTTTTTCATTCTCCTCTTTCAGTTTCATCAACAGGCTTTTTAGTTCTTCTTCACTTTCTGCCATAAGGGTGGTGTCATCTGCATAGCTGAGGTTATTGATATTTCTCCTGGCAATCTTGATTCCAGCTTGTGTTTCTTCCAGTCCAGCGTTTCTCATGATGTACTCTGCATAGAAGTTAAATAAGCAGGGTGACAATATACAGCCTTGACGTACTCCTTTTCCTATTTGGAACCAGTCTGTTGTTCCATGTCCAGTTCTAACTGTTGCTTCCTGGCCTGCATACAGATTTATCAAGAGGCAGGTTAGGTGGTCTGGTATTCCCATCTCTTTCAGAATTTTCTACAGTTTATTGTGATCCACACAGTCAAAGTCTTTGGCATAGTCAATAACGCAGAAATAGATGTTTTTTCTGGAACTCTCCTTTGTAATTATCCCCAGCAACATGAAGGAAAGGGAATTCTGGAAAATTTAGTTTCAACTTATTGAAGTTAACATAGTAGAAAGATCCACAATCTATATGTTAGCCACTATATAACCATAATAGACATCTTCTCTTAACTATTAGGTTCTGAAACCCAGTGGAATCTAAATCATTACCCCATAACACAATGCAATTCTTCCCTGTACAATCTGAAAAATAATTGCTCACTCACTCCTCCAAGGAAGCTACAAAACTCTGTATATCATTTATTTAGTTTTGGTTGAAGATTGAGTCCACTTTTAACTGAGTCACACTTTGATATACTTAAATCTGAATATATAATGTTAATCCTTATAAAACATTTTATTTCCACTGATAACGCAATCAAATAGAGGATGCAAATAATTACTGAATATGTACATTGATTATTTATATAAAAATAAATAAATAATAAACTACTATAACTATTACGTTCTTGTTTCATATTTTCTAATTGGTATTTATATCCACTCTCCCCATTATCCATTTCATATTCCTTGTACCCTGAGCAAGCAAATTTCCTGTTTGTGATTCTTTGCATTGTTGGTCCCACCTGCCCTTAGTTGTAATCATTTTCCATTAACTTTTATTACAGGATATGGGGTTCATAAGAGGTGACTTATGGGTTATCTTTTATTCCTGACATAAATCACCATTCTACCATGGTGTACTAGCAACTGAATTTCTCTTTGAAAGTAATAGATGATAAGTAACTTCTGTTTTGCCTTTTTCTTACTGAAATGGACTATCCATTATTTCCATATCTCTCACTGAAAGTATTCTTTACAGTAAAACACAGACTTGGATATCTCTAGAAACCTGTCATGAACATGGAAAATAAAATCTTTGATATTTGGTCATTGGGGATAATGATGGAAAAATTTTATTCCACTTTATCTCCTTGAGTCCTGGATATATGACCACTTCTTATGAGTTAAAGGGGACTATATATTGGTTGTTTGCTTAGAATATATACAAGTACCAGATCACCTTATCCCAACCTTGGATTATATTGCTGTCCACTTGCACAATACACTGATTTCTGAAGGACCATTCATTATTCTATTGGGACAGCTATGTCAGTGTAGGGCTGAATATGGAAAGACCAGCCAATTCCACAAGCATGTATTCATTGTTGTTTTAGTTTTCACAAAATGAGTCCACTTGTCAGAACTAATGCAGTATGGAATATTATATGGCTAAGTTGATCATTCTGTAATGGTTTGAGCAGAAGCATTACAGCCAAGACATTAACATACATGAAAACTGCTTCCTCTATGGTGGGCAATCTCAGTGTAGGCAACCTGCCTAGGTAGCAAGAAGAAGTCCTCAGAGAAGGATGCCATATTGGAGGCTCAGTGTGACCTCTGAGGGTGCACACTGCTGCCAACTTGCTGTTGGCAAGTCACACACTCAGCAGTAGGTATTGTTTAGTGAGCCCATGCATAACTTAGTCCTTGCTGTCACAGCCACTTTGTTCATAAGCCAATTCTGAGAAGACAAAATGGTTGGGAAAATGTTGAGTGATATCTACAAAACAGAACATTGTTTATTCATCTAATTTATAAGATCTTCTGCTGAAATTTCTCCTTGGTTGATGTTTATTTTGAACACACATATCCTTACCTTCTGTGCCAATTTAGAGAAATTTAACCATACTTTTATTTAGCAAAAATCATTGTCTCTGGTTTCCTAATTGCCTCCTTTCTGAGTTACCCAATTTTCAGCCAAACAATTTACCACTGTTTATTAATCAATGTACAGCATCTCTGTGTATTTGTCAATCTCTCCTTCCATTCAGGAAAAATGAACAATCTAATGTTCAGCTCAAAATTCTCCTCTCTTCAGTTCCTTTACTTTTATGGGGTATAGTACTGCAGCCATCTACTTCACCTAGACCAGTTTGTCTTCAAAACTATAAGTAAAGTATGCTTATCTTTTATTTCTACCAATTCAACTGATCATAGGAAACTCCAGGAGAAGATATAGGTGTAGAATGAACAATTAGAGAAAATGTAATAGCAGTAAGTTCCATAGCATTTGGATACTTGATCTCATGATATGTGTATGCCACTAGAACGTGATTGAGTCTACAATTACACATACCACATCCATTTGGAGTGCTGCATGCATGCCAAAAATCATGGTACATGGGGTCCACCATGAGATGAACTCAAGCCAAGACTTATGGGTTATTCTATAAGCTTCTCATTGGTAGACCACAGAAATGTGGGTTTCTAGTTATCAGTGACAGCTGAGAGCCAGTATTTAGTCATCTCCGCAGAGTTTGATTATGGCCCTTTGACCTAATGCGCAATCATTTTGGTAAATGGCTACAGATATTGATACTTTTGATTAAACCTAAAATTGCACAATATAAACATTTTGTAATATAGCATGAGACTTCCTCAAGAATCCACTAGCCAAAATCAGTGACCTCCGCTAGTCAAACTATTCTGATTACTGCTTCTAGTCTGCCTACAATAAATGTATTAAGATATCACTCTACATCTTGTCTCTGACAATTAAATATCACAGTTTGGTCACTAATAGCCCAAAATACCATCTTCCACAGTGAACTATGAGAACCCTGTGGACTGGATATGCTATCGCAGTGCCTTTTCTGACTGAACAGAGAATAACCACCACAGAGCTTTTCAACAATGCCAGGGACTGAGCGACCTCACTTTCACTTTTCACTTTCATGCACTGGAGAAGGCAAGAGCACCCCACTCCAGTGTTCTTGCCTGGTGAATCCCAGGGATGGCGGAGCCTGGTGGGCTGCCGTCTATGAGGTCGCACAGAGTCGGACACGACTGAAGCGACTTAGCAGCAGCAAGTAGCAGGGTCCTCTCACAAATTTCTGGTCTTGTAGTATTCGCATAGCTTTGCTGCTGCTGCTGCTACTGCTGCTAAGTCGCTTCAGTCGTGTCCGACCCTGTGTGATCCCATAGACGGCAGCCCACCAGGCTCCCCCGTCCCTGGGATTCTCCAGGCAAGAACGCTGGAGTGGGTTGCCATTTCCTTCTCCAATGCATGAAAGTGAGAAGTGAAAGTGAAGTCTCTCAGTCATATCCGACTCTCAGCGACCCCATGGACTGCAGCATACCAGGCTTCTCCATCTATGGGATTTTCCAGGCAAGAGTACTGGAGTGGGGTGCCATTGCCTTCTCTGGGCATGGCTTTGACCAAGGTAATATCCTCTGGATACTCTCTTATGACTAGTTAGGGAATGAATGAGCACTTCTCACATTATAAATCTGCTCTAGATTTAGCATGCCATATGGCCTATTCCTTTGTGTATCTCCTTTCACAGGAAGTTCTGCCATTTCCAATTTATTCAGTGCAGGTGTCCTTTGAGTCCACATTTCTTTATTCTTTTCTTTTAGTGGAGTGTAGTTTACAATGTTGTTTATTTCCTGTACAAAAAAAAGTTAATCAGCCACATATATCCATATATCCCTTCTTCCATGGATTTCCTTCCCTTTTAGGTCACCACAGAGCATTGAGTAGAATTCCTTGTGCTGTTCAGTAGGTTCTCATTAGTTATCTACTTTTATCTATACATGTGC
This sequence comes from Budorcas taxicolor, assembly GCF_023091745.1. Classification (NCBI taxonomy): domain Eukaryota; kingdom Metazoa; phylum Chordata; class Mammalia; order Artiodactyla; family Bovidae; genus Budorcas; species Budorcas taxicolor. The sequence continues at coordinate 38,700,463 of NC_068926.1, forward strand.
TGTGCTTAGTTGCTCAGTCATGTCCAACTCTGTGATGCCATGGACTGTAGCCTGCCAGGCTCCTCTGTCCATGCAGATTCATCAGGCAAAAATACTGAAGTGAAATAATAAGATGGTGGAGGAGTAGGTGGATGTGGAGTATATCTCTCTCCATGGATATATCCAGAATACACCTTCAAACACAGAAGTGTAGGCAGAACACCACCTGAGAGCAGACAGAAGTACCTGACCAGCAGAAAAAAAAATATAGAATCACCCAAAACTCGGAAGGACAAAGGAACTACGGGAAAAAATAGAAGTGTTAGTAGGACTGGACCTGCCTTTGGTGGGTGGGGGTACTGGAACAGTGGTCCGATCTCCACACCAGGGCAATTGTCTGAGTCAGAGGAGAAACATTTAAGGTTGAAAGTGAAAAAACTGATCTGTGGAAGCCTAAATGGGATGAGGATCAGACAGTCTTTGCCACAGCCATACATACCCTGGACAGGGATGCAGGTCCCTGAGAAGGTGCAGTGGCTGGGAGCTGAAGTTTAGGGATTGTGGAGCAATCCCAGGGCGAGGACTGCTGTTGACCGTGGAGAGATGGATCGAGGGGATATGAGGGAGGAGATTGTGGTCAGAAATGTGTGTGGAGAAAATAGGCAACCATGGAAGCAATGCAATGCTGCTGAGTCCGGCGTAGTGGATGGAACCATCACCATAGCCCCTCTCTCCCCACATGCCAGCATGGGCAGCTGAACAATAAAGAGGTTGGCCCATCAAATGCCTGACGCACTGAACTACAGAGTAGATCCCACCCAGGGTGCCCGTTTAAGTGCTTGATGTGCCGTTCTACAGAGTAGGATCCCAGCCAAGGGGGCTCCTTTATGTGCCTGATGTGCCAAACAATAGAGAAGGACCCTAGGCAAGGGAGCCCTTTAAATGGTTGAATGGGGAGAGCTACAGAGAAAGACTGGCCAAAGAGGGCTTCTGATCACCAGTACAAGAAGCTCGAGAAAGGATTCTGATAGGGCCATAACTCCCGTGGTGGAGGCAGTCCATGTACTTGTACACTTGACACCGCCAGGGTCCCTGCAATTCAAGCAGCTTTGCCACTTTCATGGTCAACCTTCGCTGGGGTAGAGCTGCCACAGGCAAAAAAAAAAAAAAAAAAAAGTCTTGTGTCGATGCATTCAGGGTCACTTTGGTCATGTCAAGCTCTTTGCAACCCTGTGGACTATGACTTGCCAGTCTTCTCTTCAAGGGGCTTCTCCAGGCAAGAATACTGGAGTGCGTTGGCCAATACTGGTTGTCATATCCTTCTAGAGCACTATATTTCATGCTGTCCTAGCCACCAACTCCCTTGAGTACCTGGTTCTTCCAGAACCCTTGTGACCCAAGCAGCTACACCTCCTCCACACCTGGCTCTCACTGGGGCAGACTCAAGTCCTCCAGGGCAGCCTCAGGAGCAAATCACAGGGACAGCCGAAATGCAGAGGAGGAAATTAAACCACAGTTGAAATGTAAGGGCCAGTGTGGCTATGTAAGGAATGTAAGGAATAAGGCTCAAAACCTTCTCACCAGCTGTACAAGTGGCAGATTAAATCTACAAGTTCAACTAGGCAGACTCTGTGTCTATGGAATATATGAAAAGACATTGAGAGCTCCCACCAAATAAAATGCACTAGTTTTGATAGCTTTGGATATTGGAGGCAAGAACAAACAGGAGTAGGACCAGATTAGCATCCGTGCTGCCCCCACAGCAGGTCAAGAGATCAGCACAGTGTTGGAGGGCATCCTAGAGAGGTGAGGTGGACTGCGATTCCCAGCAAGGGAAAGGACTCTGACAGCAGTGACTCAAGAAATACTCTTGTATATCTTCTGTAGATTCTTTTGGATTTTTTCCTTTTTTTCTTTTTGTTTTCCTTTTTTTCCCACCCCTCTGTTGTAGTTGTTGATTTTATTGCCACTATGAAATCTAGTTAAGCTTTTGAGTTTTTTTTTTCTTTCCAGTCACAGTTTATGTTGTTCTAAACCTCTATCTTTATGGGGAGCCTTTGCTGTTTTGTGGAATTTTCCTTTCTCTCTCTCTCTTTTTTTAAATTTTTCCTCCTTTTACTCTTTTTTTATTTTAATTTTTAAACCTATCATTATATTTTTTATATTTATTTCATTGTTTGCTTTTTTTATTGTTCTTTCCCCCTTACAGTCAATCTTTAATTAGATTATCTACCTCTATGTAATTTTGCATATCTATTCTTTCTTTCCTTTTTTTTTCTTTCCCTTTCTCTCAAAATATTTGTTAGTTTTGTTTTCATTGCTTTATTTCCCATTCAGCATCTTGCTTTAGTTTTGTTTTCCAGTTTGTGCTTTACTTAGTTTTATTCTTTACTGGTAGATGTAATTTTTGGTGTACTTTGTTCACTGGGTCAATGTATTGTACTTTATTTTTATTGGATTGTTTTGATTTTGCTTATGGGTGCATAAGTACATGTGTATATTTTACTATTTTAATTACTATGTGCCTAATTTTGTATGAGCCATTTGCCTGGGATTAATCTTTCGTTTCTTATTTTTGATTATTAGTTTTAATCTTACTTACTGCCATAACAAACCATTTGTGGAATCTTTATTCCTGACCAGAGATAAAGCCCTGAGCCTTTGAAGTGGAAGCCCTGACCCTAAGACCCTAAACTACCAGAGAATTTACTCAAGGGAGTATCAAACAGTGAGAATACACACAAAGGAAACCACTTGAATACAAGACCTGATATCAGGCAACCACCAGTAGCACCCTGTGCAGGATGCCTCATCTACACAAAAAACAAACAAAAATACAAGCCCAATCATCAGCAGACAGGATTACCACCTCATTCAGCCTTGCTCATCAGAGGAAAAAATAAACAAACAAACAAAAACTCAGCACAAATCTCACCCTATACAAAGTTAACACAAACCACTGGACCAAATGTGTGAGTGAAGTCACTCAGTCGTGTCCGACTCTTTGTGACCCCATGGACTGTAGCCTGTCAGGCTCCTCCATCCATGGGATTTTCCAGGGAAGAGTTCTGGAGTGGATTTCCATTTCCTTCTTCAGGGGATCTTCCCAACTCAGGAATCAAACCTGGGTCTCCCTCATTGCAGGCAGACGCTTTACGGTCTGAGCCACCAGAAGGTAGAAACCGAAAGGAAGAAAGAATTCAACACTGAAGCCTGGGAAAAGGAGATTTCAAACACAATAAGTTAAAAAAATTAAAAAAAGTTTGAAAAGACAGATAAATACTACATGAATGAACCAACAAACTAGAAACACAGAAGTCCAAATAAATGAAGAGGAAATAGGCAAACTACCTGAAAAAGAATTCGGAAAAATGATGGTAAATATGATCAAAAACCTTGAGAAAAGAATGGAGAAAATGCAAGAATCAACTAACAAGGACCTAGAAGAATTAAAGAATAAACATACAGATACAAACAGCACAATTACTGAAGTTAAAAATACTCTAGAGGGAATCAATAGTAGAATATCTGAAGCAGAAGGACAAATCAGTGAACTGGAAGAAAAAATGATGGGAATAACTTCTGAAGGGGAGAATAAAGGAAAAAGAATGACAAGAACAGAGAATAGTCTCATAGACCTCTCAGACAATATCAAATGCAGCAATATTTTAATTACAGGACTCCAGGAAGAAGAAGAGATCAAGAAAGGGTATGAGAAAAATTTTGAAGAGGTTATGGTTGAAAATTTTCCCAACATGGAAAATGAACTAGTCAATCAAGTCTAAATCTCATACAGGATAAACCCAAAAGTAAACATGACAAGACACACAGTAATCAAACTAACAAAGACTAAACACAAAGAAAGAATATTAAAAGCAGCAAGGGAGAAGTAACAAATAACATACAAGAGAAACCCCACATGTTTAACAGCTGAACTTTCAGCAGAAGCTCTTAAGGCCAGAAGGGAATGGCAAAATATATTTAAAGGGAAAAATCTATAACCAAAATTACTGTACCCAGCAAGGATCTAATTCAAAATTAATGGAGAGTCCCTTGGACTGCAAGGAGATCTAACCAGTCCATTCTAAAGGAGATCAGCCCCGGGTGTTCTTTGGACAGAATGATGTTAAAGCTGAAACTCCAGAACTTTGATCACCTCATGTGAAGAGCTGATTCACTGGAAAAGACTCTGATGCTGGGAGGGATTGGGGGCAGGAGGAGAAGGGGACGACTGAGGATGAGATGGCTGGATGGCATCACGGACTCGATGGACGTGAGTTTGAGTGAACTCCTGGAGTTGGTGATGACAGGGAGGCCTGGAGTGCTGTGATTCATGGGGTCGCAAACAGTCAGAAACGACTGAGAGACTGAACTGAACTGAAAAAGCTTTTTGGACAAGTAAAAGTTAAGACAATTCAGTACTACTAAACCAGCTTTACAAAAAATGTTGAAGGGACTTAATATAGACAAGGAATACAAGTGAAGAAAAAGATCTACAAAATCAACCCCAAACAATTAAGAAAATGGCAATAGGGACATATACATCAATAATTACTTTAAATGTAAATGAATTAAATGCTCCAACCAAAAAACACAGACCAGCTGAATGAATACAAAAACAAGACCCATATATATATATACTGTCTACAAGAAACTCACTACAGACCTAAAGACACATATAGAATGAATGTGAAAGGATGGAAAACTTATTCCATGAAAATGGGAAGCAAAAAAAAGATGGAGTAGCAATTTTCATATCAGACAAAACAGATATTAAAATGCAGAAGATTACAAGAGATAAGGAAGGACGCTACATAATGATCAAGGGATCAATAAAAGAATAAGACATAATAATAGTAAATATCTATGCACCCAACATAGGAGAAACTAAATACATGACAAACACTAACATATATAGAGGAGAAATTGACAGTAACACAATAATAGTAGGAGACTTTAACGCCCCACCCACACTAAAAGACAGATCATCAAAACAGAAAAGTAATAAGGAAACACAAGTCTTAAGTGATACATTGGATGAGATGAATCTCACTGATATCTTCAGGACATTCCATCCAAATGCAGAAGAATATAACTTCTTCTCAAGTGCACATGGAATATTCTCCTGGATTACCACATCTTGGGTCACAAATCAAACTTCAATAAATTTAAGAAAACTGAAATCATATCAAGCATCTTCTCTGACCACAATGCTATGATACTAGATATCAATTACAAGGAAAAAAAAACTGTAAAAAAAAAAAAAAAACAAACACAAATATATAGAGATTAAACAATATGTTTTAAAATATATTTAAATGACCAACAATATTTTCCAAATAACCAACAGGTTACTGAAGAAATAAAAAGGGAAATCAAAAAATTTCTAGAAACAAATGACAATGAAAACACAAGTCAAAACCTATGGTATGCAGCAAAAGCAGTTCTAAGAGGGAAGTTTATAGCAATACGATCTTACCTCAAGAAACAAGAAAAACATTGAGTAGACAACCTAACTCTACACCTAAAACAACTGGGAAAAGAGGAACAAAGGCAACAATAAAAGTTAGTAGAAGGGAATAAATCATAAAGATCAGACCAGAAAAAAGTGAAAAGAAATGAAAGAAACAATAGTAAAGATTAATGAAACTAAAAGCTGGTTCTTTGAGAGGATAAAGAAAATTGACAAAATTTAGCCTGATTCATCAAGGCAAAAAGAGAGAAGAATCAAATCAACAAAACTAGAAATGAAACAGAAGAAGTTACAACAAATAATGCAGAAATACAAAGGATTATAAGAGACTGTTATGAACAACTATATGGCAATAAAATGGATAACCTGGAAAAAATTGACAGATTCCTAGAAAAATTTTATCTTCCAAGACTGAACCATGAAGAAATAGAAATGGTGAACAACCCAATTACAAGCACTGAAATTGAAGCTATGATCAAATATCTTCCCAAAAACAAAAGCCCAGGACGAAATGACTTCATAGAATTCTATCAAACGTTTAGAGAAGAGTTAATGCCTATCCTTCTAAAAGTCTCTCAAAAAATTGCAGAGGAAGGAACACTTCCAAACTTTTTCTACAAGGCCACCATCACCCTGATACCAAAACCAGAAAAAGACAACACAGAAAAAGGAAACTATAAGCCAATATCACTGATGAACACAGATGCAAAAATCCTCAACAAAATTTTAACAAACCGAATTCAGCAACACATCAAAAAGCTCATACACCGTAATCAAGTTGTGCTTATTCCAGGGGTGCAAGGATTCTTCAATATACACAAATCAATCAATGTGACACACCATATTAACAAATTGAAATATAAAAACCATGTGACTATCTCAATAGATGAAGAAAAAGTCTTTGACAACATTCAGCACTCATTTATGATTAAAACTCTTCAAAAAGTGGGCATAGAATGAACCTACCTCAACATAGTAAAGGCCGTATACTATAAGCCTACAGCTAACATTATTCTCAGTAGTGAAAAACTGAAAGCATTCCCTCTAAGATCAGGAACAAGACAAGGGTGCTCACTTTCACCACTATTATTCAACATAGTTCTGGAAGTCCCAATACAGCAATCAGAGAAGTAAAAGAAATACAAGTAATCCAGATCAGAAAAGAAGTAAAGCTTGCACTGTTTGCAGATGACATGATAGTATACATAGAAAAACCTAAAAATTGTATCAGAAAATTACTAGAGCTAATCAGTGAATTTAGCAAAGTTGCAGAATACAAAATCAATACACAGAAAGCATTTGCATTTCTAAAACTAACAGTGAAAAATCAGAAAGAGAAATTAAGGAATCAATCCCATTCACCATTGCAACAAAAAGAATAAAATGTCTAGAAATAAACTTACCTAAGGAGACAAAAGAACTGCATACAGAAAGTTATGACACTGATTAAAGAAATCAAAGATGACATAAACAGATGGAGAGATATTCCATGACCCTGGGTAGAAAGAATCAATATTGTGAAAATGACTATATTACCAAACACAATCTACAGAATCAGTGTGATCACTGTCAAATAACCAATGGCATTTTTCACAGAACTAGAACAAAAATTTCACAATTCATATGGAAATACAAAAGACCCCAAATAGACAAAGCAGTCTTGAGAAAGAAGAATGGAGCTGGAGGAATCAACCTTCCTGACTTCAGATTATACCACAAAGCTGCAGTCATCAAGACATTATGGTACTGGCACAAAAACAGGAAAAAAAAAAAAAAAAGACCAATGGAACAAGACAGAGAGCCCAGAGATAAACCCATACACCTGTGGATACCTTCTTTTTGACAAAGGAGGCAAGAAAATACAATAGGGCAAAGACAGCCTCTTCAATAAATGGTGCTGGGAAAACTGGACAGGTACATATAAAGGAATGAAATTAGAACACTTCCTAATACTATACATAAAGATAAACTCAAAATGGATTGAAGACCTAAATGTAAAACCAGAAACTATAAAATCCTTAAGGAAAACATAAGCAAAACACTTGATGACATAAGTCAAAGCAAGATCCTCTATAACCCACCTCCTTAGTCAGTTGAGTTCAGTTCAGTCACTCGGTCGTGTCCAACTATTTGCAACCCTATGAATCGCAGCATGCCAGGCCTCCCTGTCCATCACCAACTCCTGGAGTTCACCCAAATTCATGTCCATCGAGTCAGTGATGCCTTCCTTCCATTTCATCCTCTGTCGTCCCCTTCTCCTCCTGCCCCGAATCCCTCCCAGCATCAGGGTCTTTTCCAATGAGTCAACTCTTCACATGAGGTGGCCAAAGTACTGGAGTTTCAGCTTCAGCATCAGTCCTTCCAGTGAACACCCAGGACTGATCTGTAGGATGGACTGGTTGGATCTCCTTGCAGTCCAAGGGACTCTCAAGAGTTTTCTTCAACACCACAGTTCAAAAGCATCAATTCTTTGGTGCTCAGCTTTCTTCACAGTCCAACTCTCACATCCATACATGACCACTGGAAAATCCATAGTCTTGACTGGATAGACCATTCTTAGCAAAGTAATATCTCTGCTTTTCAATGTGCTTTCTAGGTTGGTCATAACTTTCCTTCCAAGGAGTAAGCATCTTTTAATTTCATGGCTGCAATCGCCATCTGCAGTGATGTTGGAGCCGCAAAAAATAAAGTCTGATAGTTTCCACTGTTTCCCCATCTATTTCCATGAAGCGATGGGACCAGATGCCATGATCTTCGTTTTCTGAATGTTGAGCTTTAAGCCAACTTTTTTACTCTCTTCTTTCACTTTCATCAAGAGGCTCTTTAGTTCCTCTTCACTTTCTGCCATAAGGGTGGTGTCATCTGCATATCTGAGGTTATTGATATTTCTCCCAGCAATCCTGATTCCAACTTGTGCTTCTTCCAGCCCAGCATTTCTCATGATGTACTCTGCATATCAGTTATATAAGCAGGGTGACAATATACAGCCTTGAGGTACTTTTTCCTATTTGGAACCAGTCTGTTTTTCCATGTCCAGTTCTAACTGGAAACATAAGCAAAACATTGGATGACATAAGTTAAAGCAAGATCATCTATGACCCATCTCCTAGAGTAATGGAAATAAAAACGAAAGTAAACAAGTGGGACCTGATTAAACTTAAAAGCTTTTGCACAGCAAAGAAGACTGTAAACAAGGTGAAAAGGCAACCCTCAGTATGGGAGAAAATAACAGCAAAGGAAACAACTGACAAAAGATTGATTACCAAAATATAAAAGCAGCTCACACAATTCCAAACCAAAAAATGAACAATCCAATCAAAACGCAGGAAAAAGATGTAAACAGACATTTTTCCAAAGAAGACACACAGATGGCCAACAAACACATGAGAAGATGCTCAACATAGCTCATTATTAGAGAAATGTAAATCAAAACTACAATGAGATATCACCTCGCAGCAGTCAGAATGGCCATCACCAAAAAGTCTACAAACAATAAATGCTGGAGACGGTGTGGAGAAAAGGGAATGCTCTTGCACTGTTGTAGGGAATGTAAATTGATACAGCCATTATGGAAGACAGTATGGAGATTCCTTAAAAAACTAAGAATAAAACCACCACATGAACCAGCAATCCCACTCCTAAACATATAACCTAAGGAAACCAAAATTGAAAGAGACACATGTATCCCTTTTTTCACTGCAGCACTATTTATGACAGCTAGAACATGGAAGCAACCTAGATGTCCATCAATAGATGAATGGATAAAGTAGTTGTGGTATACACACTATGGAATATACATGTTTGAGTCAGTTCTAATAAGGTGAGTGAACCTAGAGCCTATTATACAGACTGAAGTAAGTCAGAAAGAGAAAGATATATATTGTATTCTAACACATATATATAGAATCTAGAAAGATGGCACTGAAGAATTTATTTACAGGGCAGCAATGGAGAAACGGACATAGAGAACAGACTTATGAACATGGGGAGAGGGGAGGGGAGAGTGAGATGTATGGAGAAAGTAACATGGAATCTTACATTATCATATATAAAATAGGCAGGCAATGGGAATTTGCTGTATGTCCCAGGAAACTCAAACAGGGGTTTTGTATCAACTAGAGAAGTGGAATGGAGAAGGAGATGGGAGGGAGGTTCAAAATAAAGGGGATAAATGTATCCCTATGGCTGACTCATGTTGAGGTTTGACAGAAAAACAACAAAATTCTGTAAAGCAATTATCCTTCAATTAAAAAATAAATAAATTTTTAAAAAAGAGAATATTGGAGTGGGTTTCCATGCTCTTTTCCAGCGGATGTCCCCAACACAGGGATCAAACCCAGGTACCCCACGTTGCAGGAAAATTCTATACTGTCTGAGTCACTGGAGAAGACCCAAAATACTGGAGTATGTAGCCTATCCATTCTCCTGGGGATCATCCAAACCCAGGAATTGAACTGGAGTCTTGCACATTGCAGGCTGATTCTTTACCAGTTGAGCTACACATAGTAGTGTGTATATATATATGTATATATATATATGTTTATCCTCATTTTTTAATCCATCCCACCCCCCGAGTCCATATTTCAATCACACAACTTAAAACCTCTGTTTCTCCCAGTTTCTAAAGCTAATACAGTGAATCCAGAATATCTGCCAGCAAATATGACTTGATCCAACAATATTTTATTTTGCCTCATTCACCCCTAGAAACATTGATATAAATGGGAAAAATTTTATACTCTTTAGATTCTCCTTCTAGGATTAAATTTATAACTTACAAACTTGGGCTTTCAGTTATGAATCTAATTTATTTCTAGGAGCAATGAGAGGTGGTGGGCGTAGTCCTTAGGAAAATCAGCAATTCCTTTGATGGCAGTTATTTTTTTAGGAAAAGAGGCAGGAGGAAAACCTGTTTCTACATGTAGATGAGGTTTAGCAGAATTAGGAAGTCAAAATGCTTACTTAATAAGAATTCACACATGCACCTATATCCCATTTTTTAGTGCGCCACTCCTATCTAGTCAATGCCTTAACTTTAACATAGCAGTATTCCTGAGGTTGTAAATTCAATTTGCAGTGCAATTTAACTACCCATAAGATTAGACTGTGGCTTTGGCTTTCATAATCTCTGTATCTACAAAGGATAAGAATTTATTGTAAAGTCATCACATATTTTTCTGATTACTTTCCCAGACCTCTAGTTATGAATTTAAAGCTCTGAACTAATTATGCTTCTTTTTGCTATAAGTACTGATGCACAACTAGAAACAGTCAATGAATTACATTACACTGCTTATTTCCACTAAAACATTTCCAGTGGTAACTATTTTGTCACCTTAATTCTTACTTCCTACAGACATTTTATGAAAAGAGTTTAAGTATGATAATGTAAGTGAATGTTTTGACATAATTTTCCAAGGGCTAGTAGCCCACTTCACCATACCAACAAGGTTATTAATGCAATTGGAACTAATCATATCAGAGAAATATTTCAGAGAATAATTCTTGAAGGTTGTTTTTCTTGGAACTACTCACATGAGTAGTGATTGATCAAGGAAATGAATATAATATGAATGATAAAAGGTTAAGCTGTATGGTTGTAACTAGCCTTCCCATAATTGTAGGAGCATGTGACACATTTGTGTGGCAGGCTCTTTCCCCTCTACCTAAGAGTGAGTCTAAGAAGTCAGTAAAATGCTGGACATGAAGTAGAAGAGAGCAAGGACACATGATGACTCATGAAGACAAGCTACATCCACGAGCTTAAGTGTCAGCCTTGATGAAAGAAGTTATCATCTTGTTATTGTTCTTTGTGCACCATGCCTGGGCCAGAACTAGAATCTATGAAAGAGGAAATCTGGACAGTGCTGAGGACTTATGGGCTTGGGTGCAGCCCCCATAGCAGCAAAGTGATCCAGTAGGTAAGTGGCAATGTACCTGAGACACAGTTGTGATAGACCCCTTTCACCAGACTTGACAGTACAATGGCTACTGCTTCACCTCCACTTTCCAAATTCTGCATGATTTCTTTTGTTGTCGACTGTCATTCAGATTCATATAGGAATGTGATTCCTGGCAAAACTAATTCCAATTTAACCAAGTTGACAGAGCACAAATATTCCACAAACCATATCAGACATCATTGTAACTATATGCTTAAGGCCTACTACTTATACCTCAGACATCTTCAAAGGCAAAATCTTGTCTATTAGCACATCTTTCTCACATAGTCTAGTGAATAAAACACAAAAGACTCTGAATGTATATGCATCATATAAAAATGTACATACATAAAAAAGTGAGTAGAACTTGAGTAGCCAGTGAAAAGGAGATATGATTTTAAGTGAAAAATTGAGATGAATAAAGAGTAAAATGATAAAATACAAAGTCTTTAAGAATCTGTGAACATGTAAATTCAGCCATGGATAAAGTTAATCTAGAGAATAAAGGAAATGATGTTCAAAATATAGTTTAAAAAGCAAATTGTGAATGATTTTCAATGGCAAACCTTGGAATGTTGACCCAACATAAGTCACAGTTCAATGGATTTTCAACATCTTTCAAAGACAGTTTGATTTAAACATTTTTGTACTCATGAATAAATATGTCTTCTCAATCAAAAGACAAGAGTAGTTCCATTTTCCAATGTTAATTAAGCCTGGGAGATTTGTTTTAATATATCTCCTAAGTGGTAACATGATTTTTAAAACTGTGTATCCTCTGGGCTTTTGGTTTTGTTCGTATACTCATAAAAGATGTTAAATTTTTCCTTTTTTTTTTTCCTAGTCCTCACTGGAGAGATTATAATTTAATTTCAAGTAATAGATATTAATTTATAAGATATTTTCTGTCTAGCAGATCTTAAATATTTATATCCAATGCTTTAAAACTTTGTATATTTCAGTTAGGACTTCCCTGGTGGCTCAGAGATAAAGAATCCTCCTGCACTGCAGGAGACATGGGTTTGATCTCTGGGTCAGGAAATTCTCCTGGAGAAGGAAATGGCAACACACTCTAGTATTCTTGCCTGAGTAATCCAATGGACAGTGGAGCCTGCTGGGCTACAGTCCATGGGGTCGCAAAATAATCAGATTTAGCAACTAAATGACAACAACATACTTCAGTTAGCATAGTAATACACCAATAAATAAAGATATATGTAGCTTTTTATAATTTTCACAAGCTCTAAAGGTCAGTTGCCCAATATTCTTGCATTTTGTACTCCTTTTTAAGGGATTTCTCAATCCCGCTTGTTAGTGTGGAGTCATTCTCCAGTGGAAATCACCACTAACCCTCCAAACTAATCTCAAGAAGGGCTATCTTTGTCACTAAGCTCTGAAGTAAGGAGGTTTTCCTTGATCGTCTAGGAATTTCTAAAATCAGTTTGAACTTTTAAAATGCTTTTGTGAAGGCACAGAAGAAGCCCTTTGTGCTTGTCATTGGCCTATTTATTTGAAGATCTGTTTCTTTCTTTTCTCTTGCAAGCTACATTTCAAAGTCTTCCTTGCTCACTGGATTCCTGATAGATTTGGTCAGTGCATGGGTATATCTTCTATCTCTCTGCCTCTGGCAATGGGTGACTTCCTCTGATGTTGGTGCCACTGGCCTGGTCTGCTTTCTTGGTACTGCCCCCTGCAGGGTAGCACTGCTTTGGTTCAAGCTCAGTTAAGAATTCTGTGGTTTCTCATTTCTTCACAGATATCTTTTCCCAGATGACTGATAGTATTGCCTATAGTTAATCTCTGAGTTGTACAACTCTATTATTCTAATCCTCAGCTTCTCCATCTACCTAATTTTCTAGGTTAAACTAATTCCTTGAATTAAACTCCCTAGGCTTGAAATATCTTGAGTAGTCTCCATTTTTCTAAACAGGCCTTCACTGATAACACTCTTATATGAGAATAATTAAAATAAAACACATATATATTTTTTAGCTGAGAACTGCTCCTCTATCTTTCACAGTTCTTCTGCAAACCATCATGGAAAACACAGCTTAATAGGAAGATACATGACTTTAGTCCAAATTCAGATTTATAAATAAACATTTTCTAATGAATATCATAATTTTCAAAGGCATAGTTTGTGTTATTAAACAGAATGATTGTTGCTGTTGTTTGTTGTTTAGTCTCAAGTTGTACTTGACTCTTTTGCAGCTTCTTGGGCTGTAGCCCACCATGCTCTTCTGTTCATGGGATTTTCCACGCAAGAATACTGGAGTGGATTGCCATTTCCCCTCCAGGAGATCTTCCCAATCCAAGGGGGGTTGACCCTGCGTCTCCTGCATTGGCAGGCAGATTCTTTACCTCTGGGCCATGAGGGAATCCCAAACAGAACGTTCATCCTTGTCTTAAATATCAGTTCTTGGGTTACTTCATGCAGCTCCCCACAATGGACAGACATTTTCTTTATATGAGTATGATTGAGGGCTCACTAAAGTGTTTTCTGTTTCAGATCCATCTCTAGAAAAAAATTAGTCCTAAAGGAAAATCTCACTTCAATCTAAAAAGGAAAGAGCTTATGACAATTTGTAGCATTACAGCTTTTGTCCTGCCTCTTAAACAAACCAATAAAAATATACTGTCAGATACATAATTTTTGCCAAAGACAAAGGATAACATTTAGGTATAAGCACAAATACAATCATATAGATAGGCAGACAGATGTATCTAAGCATTCACTCCATTTATTACAATAGTTTCAAAAAGATTCAGAAAATAAACTAATAACAACTATAAAACTAACCTTGCTTTGTGCTCTTTGACCCTGCATAAGTTCTGCGTTCTCTATGTGTGCTTAGAACTTGGGGTTTACTTGAAGGATGTTCCACCATATCATAAATCAATAAACCAGGAAAAATAAAGGTTATTCCATTATGGTGAATTATTCAAACAGTGCATAGCCTAAATTTCTTTCTTGTGTATTTTAAGTATGAAAATTTGCAAATGTTTGACTCTGTTGGAAAGAATCTTTGACTTTTGTAGTAATTAATGGAGCTGTTCTTGTTTTAATACCAGTCTGCTACGTGTATATTGGGAATAACACTCCTGGAGATTTTTTTTCCAATTATCTTCATGCTCTTTTTGTTATACAGTCTGCATACTGATTCCACAGGCTGCTCTGTTTATTCATACACTGTTTGTTCCTATCGAGACTGGCCTCACCATCTTTCAGTCCACTCAGTTGACTCACCCACTTGCAAATTATGCTACATCACATAGCAGTTTTAAAATATGTTAGCTCCAAAAAGTGTAAAACATAAAATCACAAATGATTTATTCATTATTTTGCAGGACAGAGAAAGAGAGAGGAAGAGAATAATAATCTTCCTTATAAAATTCCTGTTTCAAAGACATAGCCAAGTCTTGGTAATTCCTTCACAAACAGGGTAATATATTAACTTGGCTAATATGATGATGTATAGCGAGGCCTGGTGTGCTGCAATTCATGGGATCGCAAAGAGTCGGACATGACTGAGTGACTGAACTGAACTGAATATATAAGCTACGATTTATAAGTACTAAAACCATATAGCTAAGACTTAAATGAATCCTATATTTTAGTTGTAAGAGACAGAAATAAATAAGATAGGGAGTAGAGTTATTCCAAAATATAATAATCACTGTAGAAAATGTTGTAAGATTTGATTCAGAATAACTGAAGGTGTGATGAAAAGAGGGCAACTTAAGACATACAGACTCTGGAGAGGTCACATCCACACTGAGGCAAAGAATGAGAAAGGATCAACCATTCAAAAGTCTGAGAAATACAGACTTGACAGAGAAGAAAAACTTTGAGTGTGACAGAAACAGAGTAAATGTCAGCGTGGCGAACATACAGGAATGGTAGGAAAAGGTTGTACAACGAAGAACCTTGGCAGAAGGCTGAAAAGCAGGCCCCACAGCTCTCAGACTGGTATAAAGAGATGTTTTTCCTGAAGTGTTATGGGAAGCCACTGAAAGCCTTTGAGCATGGCCAGGATATAATTCAGTTTAAGTGGAAGGTGGGAGACAAATTTAAAAGTTCTTAATTGCAGAATTCTAGGTAAGATATCCAGAGATGGTTCTGCAGTGGTGACAACTAAGATGAGAAAAATAGATGAATTTAAATATCATTTCTGGTGTAAAATGTATAGGTCTTGCTCATGGATTAGAAGGAGGTTATGAAGCATCTGTGAGAAATAGAGAAATTATTGTCAAATTACAGATTTAATAGTATTATTAGCTCTGTTCTTGCTCTGTCTCTCATGTGTTTAATATTTTCATGTGCTCTTTCTCAATATCAATATAAAATAATCTCTTCCCATTTATCACTAAAGTATACATCTCTAAGTATATTTATCCATTTAATTGTTATTCATTTCCTGTACATTAGGTCATTTTCTTTTATATTATATAGAAATTGCTATGAGGCACATTCAATGTGAGAAAATGAACAAGGTAGTAAAAATAAATCTTACTTCAGTAAATATGAAGTAATTATCTTAGAGATCTTACTGTAATGGAACTTTACAGAACATCCTTAAATTCAAAATTTCATATTCCTCAGCAACATATGTCTTAAGGATGACATGTGTAGAAAATAATGATTAAGAATTTGACAAGACAAAATTATAGATTAAGAAACTTTCAAACTCTAAAAATAATTTGATAAAAAATAAAATGAATGGAGTCTGTAAAATGACCTTTAATGCAACTAGATCTTAGGATTTAAGGAACATTTAATTATAAATAACTGAATAAAGAAGAAAACAAACCAGTTCAAGGAAAGGTGTGAGCAATGAAGTAGTGAACATGTGCAATTAAAAATGCACTTGCACTCAGGAGAGCCAGGATA
The DNA here is from genome assembly GCF_023091745.1 of Budorcas taxicolor. Classification (NCBI taxonomy): domain Eukaryota; kingdom Metazoa; phylum Chordata; class Mammalia; order Artiodactyla; family Bovidae; genus Budorcas; species Budorcas taxicolor. Next base: position 38,716,748 of record NC_068926.1, read on the forward strand.
AATTTTGCACATAGGTCAGTGAACCTGGTGGATTAGCATATGCCAAAATTCATAACTAATGCAATGAATAATTTAAAATGAAAAAGATCACTATTTATAATGTTAAGTAAGATAAACCCTAGAGGTCAAAGTTTGAAGAAAAAATTACTCCAAAGCTGTCATTATTTTAGAAACTACAGCATTGTTTAAAATAGATATTTTACCAAATGTATCTCTTTAATTTTTTCTCCTTTTACACATGTTTTTATTCTCAGAGATATTAAGTTATATCACTAAGGGCTTCTGCACTGATGTTATCTTCTTCAGTGTTTCACAAACTGCTTGACTCATAAGCAATATCTACAGTAATATGTAGAATCTCCACACTTTCTTTACCTTACTTTGTTATTTAATCACTTGGGAGATATATAAGACTGCATTTTTCTACCCTGCATCTAGCTTTGGTTAACAAAAGATAAAACCAATTTTATTTCAGCATGCATAGATTATTTCTACATTTTCTTCACTTTTCTCAGGATACAGGATGCTTGGGGCTGATGCACTGGGATGACCCAGAGGGACGGTATAGGGAGGGAGGTGGGAGGGAGGTTCAGGATTGGGAACACGTGTATACCCATGGCAGATTCATGTTGATGTATGGCAAAACCAATACAATATTTTAAATTAAAAATAATATTATTAATAATAAAATTTTTAGAAAAGAAAATTGCTTTGACAATTTTGTTTTTAAAGGATGCTCACAGATTCTGCATAAGAAAATTTGATACAATTTAATGAAAATGGGAGAAAGATACTCATGTTGCAACTAGACAGAATAATGATCAATCATATAGTTCTCTCTTTCATTAATGCATTTTGATCACAGTGTAATATGAATATCTAAACATTTCTCATGGTTTGAGAGGCAAAGTGGTTCTATAAAGACTAAAACAGAACGTGTCATGTGTTTATCACTTCACCTGTAATAACATACAATGGAATGAAAAAATGGTTTGAAGAGCTGGCAACAATGTTCTTTTTAGAAGAGATTTTAAAATGGTTAAAAAAAAAGAAAGAAAAAAGTGAACACAAAAAATTTTAATAAGCCTTTCTAACATGACTCATGAAACTTTAAAATCCTTGAGTTGCAGGATCAAAGAAGAAAAAAATAAGGCAACCATTCTAAAAAAAGTTAACACAACTTTCTCACTTCTTCATATCATTTACTAACTCATATATATGATATCTAAAAAGATGGTACTAATGAAATTATTTACAGAGCAATGCTGGGCTGGAAGAGGCATAAGCTGGAATCAAGATTGCTGGGAGAAATATCAATGACCTCAGATATGCAGATGATACCACCCTGATGGCAGAAAGTGAAGAGGAGCTAAAGAGCCTCTTGATGAAAATGAAAGAGGATAGAGAAAAAGTTGACTTCAAGCTCATCATTCAAAAAACTAAGATCATGGCATCTGGTCCCATCACTTCATGGGAAGTAGATGGAAAAACAGTGGAAGCAGTGTCAGACTTTATTTTTGGAGGCTCCAAAATGACTGCAGATGATGATTGCAGCCATGAAATTAAAAGATGCTTACTCCTTGGAAGGAAAGTTATGACCAACTTAGACAGCATATTCAAAAGCATAGACATTACTTTGCCAACAAAGGTCCATCGAGTCAAGGCTATAGTTTTTCCAGAGGTCATGTCCAGTGGTCATGTATGGATGTGAGAGTTGGACTGTGAAGAAAGCTGAGGGCTGAAGAATTGATGCTTTTGAAGTGTGGTGTTGGAGAAGACTCTTGAGAGTCCCTTGAAGTGAAAGGAGATCCAACTGGTCCATTCTAATGGAGATCAGTCCTGGGTGTTCTTTGGAAGGACTGACGCTGAAGCTGAAACTCCAATACTTTGACCACCTCATGCAAGAGTTGACTCATTGGAAAAGACTCTGATGCTAGGAGGGATTGGGGGCAGGAGGAGAAGGGGACGACAGAGGATGAGATGACTGGATGGCATCACTGACTTGATGGACATGAGTTTCAGTCAACTCTAGGAGTTGGTGATGGACAGGGAGGCCTAGTGTGCTGTGATTCATGGGGTCACAAAGAGTCGGACACCACTGAGTGACTGAACTGAACTGAACTGAATTGAATGCAGACACAGACATCGAGAACGGACTCACGTGTGACACGGGGGAATGGGGAGAAAGGAGAGATTGGGATATATGGAATGATTAACATGGAAACTTACATTACCATATATAAAATAGATATCCCCATGCATTGGAGAAGGAAATGGCAACCCACTCCAGTGTTCTTGCCTGGAGAATCCCAGGGACGGTGGAGCCTGGTGGACTGCCATCTATGGGGTCACACAGAGTCGGACACGACTGAAGCGACTTAGCAGCAGCAGCAGGAATTTTCTGTGTGACTCAGGGAACTCTAACTGTGGCTCTGTAACAACCTGGAACGGTGGGATTGGAGGGGATGGGAGGGATATTCAAGAGGCATGATACATATGTATACCTATGGCTGATTCATGTTGATGTTTTGCAGAAATCAACAAAGTTCTGTAAAGCAATTGTCCTTCAACTATTAAATAAATTTAAAATTAAAAAAATTGACTTTAGATAACTTATTTAATCTAGTGGTCAGTATGGATGTGAGATTTGGACTATGGAGAAAGCTGAGTGTTGAAGAATTGATGCTTTTGAACTGTGGTGTTGGAGAAGACTCTTGAGAGTCACTTGGACTGAAAGGAGATCCAACCAGTCCATTCTGAAGGAGATCAGCCCTGGGATTTCTTTGGAAGGAATGATGCTAAAGCTGAAACTCCAGTACTTTGGCCACCTCATGTGAAGAGTTGACTCATTGGAGAAGTCTCTGATGCTGGGAGGGATTGGCGGCAGGAGGAGAAGGGGATGACCGAGGATGAGATGGCTGAATGGCATCATCGACTCAATGGACTTGAATTTGAATGAACTCCGGGAGTTAATGATGGACAGGGAGGCCTGGTGTGCTGCGATTCATGGGGTCGCAAAGAGTTGGACACTACTGAGCGACTGAACTGAACTGAACTGAAGTGATACCTCACCTACCATTTGTGAAATATGTAGAATTCTTGAGCTAACTGATAGAATTATGTGTGAAATAAATGACAAATAATGCAGTGCACTAAAAGCTGCACCTGGCACAGAAAGAGTGTCCATTGCTTATCATCAGTGAACAGTGAGCACCTGGCCTTGTTCATTTGCTCAACCACAAGAACTCCCAGAACACACATTCTGGCTAGTCAGTATCTTTTTGACGAGAGGATGTCAATTTCACTGGGAGAATAAAAGCCTAAAGGTATTTTTATTTTGGTTTTCTCATTATAACAACTCTGCCAAATCAACCATTAGTCAAATTAACAGTTGAAGGCAAATTAACATACATGGTGATCCCAGACAGATTTTTAATGCATAATTATTAAATATGCTGAAATAGATAAGAAACCCCAAGTTTTGAGGAAAATGAAGTCTAATAATAAGGCAGAAGACAAAAGAAGCAAATAGAAAATAGTACTTTTTAGAAAATATTTAAAGGTAAGTAAAAAATCTGAATATTAGAGCTGAGACAACATTGCATCTGTGAAAAAAAGAACAAACTATTGCTCTAAAGAAAAAAAATATTCAAAGAAAAAAAGAAGGCCCTTGAAGTTAAAATTATAACAGGAAAAATAAAAATTCAATAGAGAAATTAGAAGATAAGGAAATAAACCAAAAAATATTTTTTTTTAGATAAAAAATGGTAGAATATATATAAGTTGGAGAATCAACCTGGAAAAACTATAATAAAATTTAGTTTAAAAAGAAAAAGAAAAGACTAAAAAAGAGAGGAAGGATCCAGTAGGCAATGTATTCCATAAAGTTTTTAGATGTAAGAAAACTTTTCATGAAGCTAAGTACCAATCAAATTCATAGGATAGTAAACAGAAATAGATTCAAATAAAGTCACATCTTAATGAATTTTAGAACATTCAGAATGACAAAGAAATCTTAACAATTCAGAGAGGGAAAAAAAGTTGCAAGAAATGGCTCCAGGATGAATAAGACATCCATATTCTCACTGCAACATAAGAAAACAGAAAACAATAAAAGATGCATTAAATTTTTCTGAACTAAAATTTTCTGTCCAGTTTAAAGTTAAGAAAAGATTAAATAAATACATGTTTACAAACTGAGTGTCTTGATAAATTTCTTTAGCCCAAATCTATCTCAGAAAGAACTAGAATATTTACTGCACCAAAATAATAGAGTAAATTAAGAAATAGAAATAGGAAATCTGGGAAATAAGAAAATTCTCCAAAGAAAACATGAGAAAAATCATGATGATGACAAAAGGAGATCCTAAGATCTATAACAAAACTAGAAAATGTACCTTTTCACAGATAACTATTTGTTGTTGTTCAGCTGTTCAGTTAATGTCCGACTCTTTGGGATATCCCATTGATTGCAGAATGCCAGGCATTCCTGTCCTTCACCAACTCCCAGAGCTTGCTTAAACTCATGTCTGTTGAGTCAGTGATGCCATCCAACCATTTCATCTTCTGTTATCCCCTTCTCCTGCCTTCAGTCTTTCCTAACATTAGGGTCTTTTCTAATGAGTTGGCTCTTCACATCAGGTGGCCAAAGTATTTGAGCTTCAGCTTCAGAATCAGTCCTTACAATGAATATTCAAAATTGATTTCTTTTAGGATTGACTCTTTGATCTCTTTGTTATACAAGGGATTCTCAATAGTCTTTTCCAACACAATAATTCAAAAGTATCAGTTCTTCGGTGCTCAGTCTTCTTTATGGTCCAGCTCTAACATCCATACATGACTACTGGAAAAAAATGTAACTTTGACATATGGACCTTTGTCAGCAAAGAAATGTCTGTTTTTTAATATGCTGTCTATGTTTGTCACAGATTTTCTTCTAAGACGCAACCATCTTTTAACTACATGGCTGAAGTCACAATCTGCACTGATTTTGGAGCCCAAGAAAATAAATTCTCTCACTATTTCCATTGTTTCCCCATCTATTTACCATGAAATGATGGGACCAGATGCATGAATCTTCATTTTTTGAATGCTGAGTTTTAAGCCAGCTTTTTCACTCTACTCTTTCATCTCCATCAAGAGGCTCTCTAGTTCCTCTTCAATTTCTGCCATAAAGCTGGTGTCATTTGCATATCTCAGGTTATTGATATTTCTTCTGACAGTCTTGATTCCAGCTTGTGCTTCATTCAGCCCAGCGTTTCTCACGATGTATTCTGCATACACATTAAATAAGCAGGGTGACAGTAAACAGTCTTGATGTACTCCTTTCACAGTTTTGATTCAGTCCGTATTTTGAACCTGTCCATATTTAGTACAGATATCCATATATACATACTAAAATGTACATAGGCATTCATGTGTGTGTGTTTCATCAGTTGTGTCAGATTCTTTCTGCAACCCCATGGACTATATAGCCAACCAAGCCCTAGTGTCCATGGGGTTTCCCAGGTGAGAATACTAGAACAGGTTACCATTTCCTTCTCCAGAGGATCTACCCAAACAAGGGATCAAATGTGCATCTACTGCTTGGCAGGTGGATTCTTTACCACTGAACCACCTGGGAAGTCCAATGGTTCTTAAGAATAAATAAGAAAGAAGTCAGGTCCTATGTTCACATCCTAAAAATATAATGATTAACAATGATGAAATCCTTTGCATAGTATTAATTGGGTATTTTGTCTCCTCTGTTGAGTTGCAAAAGTTCTGCATATATTAAAGATATTAGAATGTATGAGATCTGTAATTTGAAAATGTTTTCCACATTGTGTCTCATGTAATTTTCCAGACATTTCTCCAAAGACGATGTACAAATGACCAACAACCCCATGAAGAGATGTTAAACATTTGTCATTCAGTTCAGTTCAGTTCAGTCGCTCAGTCGTAACCGACTCTTTGCGACCCCATGAATCGCAGCACACCAGGCCTCCCTGTCCATCCATCAACTCCCGGAATTCACTCAAACTCACGTCCATCGAGTGGGTGATGCCATCCAGCCATCTCATAATCTGTCGTGCCCTTATCCTCCTGCCCACAATCTCTCCCAGCATCAGAGTCTTTTCCAATAAGTCAACTCTTTGCATGAGGTGGCCAAAGTATTGGAGTTTCAGCTTTAGCATCATTCCTTCCAAAGAAATCCCAGGGTTGATCTCCTTCAGAATGGACTGGTTGGATCTCCTTGCAGTCCAAGGGATTCTCGAGAGTCTTCTCCAACACCAGTTCAAAAGCATCAATTCTTTGGTGCTCAGCTTTCTTCACAGTCCAACTCTCCCATACATGACTACTGGAAAAACCAAAGCCTTAACTAGACAAACTTTTGTTGGCAAAGTAATGTCTCTGCTTTTGAATATGCTATCTAGGTTGGCCATAACTTTCCTTCCAAGGAGTAAGCATCTTTTAATTTTATGTTTGCAGTCACCATCTGCAATGATTTTGGAGCCCCCCAAAATAAAGTCTGACACTATTTACACTGTTTCCGCATCTATATCCCATGAAGTGATGGGACCAGATGCCATGATCTTCGTTTCCTGAATGTTGAGCTTTAAGCCAACTTTTTCACTCTCCCCTTTCACTTTCATCAAGAGGCTTTTTAGTTCTTCTTCACTTTCTGCCATAAGGGAGGTGTCATCTGCATATCTGAGGTTATTGATATTTCTCCCAGCAATCTTGATTCCAGCTTGTGCTTCTTCCAGTCCAACGTTTCTCATGATGTGTCCAACGTTTCTCATGATGTACTCTGCATATAAATTAAATAAGCAGAGTGACAGTATACAGCCTTGATGTACTATTCTTCCTATTTGGAACCAGTCTGTTGTTCCATGTCCAGTTCTAACTGTTGCTTCCTGACCTGCATACATATTTCTCAAGAGGCAGGTCAGGTGATCTGGTATTCCCATCTCTTTCAGAATTTTCCACAGTTTATTGTGATCCACATAGTCAAAGGCTTTGGCATAGTCAATAAAGCAGAAATAGATGTTTTCTGAAACTCTCTTGCTTTTTCCATGATCCAGCAGATGTTGGCAATTTGATCTCTGGATCCTCTGCCTTTTCTAAAACCAGCTTGAATATCTGGAAGTTCACAGTTCACGTATTGCTAAAGCTTCGCTTGGAGAATTTTGGACATTACTTTACTAGAATGCAAGATGAGTGCGATTGTGTGGTAGTTTGAGCATTCTTTGGCATTGCCTTTCTTTGGGATTGAAATGAAAACTGACCTTTTCTAGTCCTGTGGCCACTGCTGAGTTTTCAAAATTTGCTGACATATTGAGTGCAGCACTTTCACAGCATCATCTTTTAGGATATGAAATAGCTCAACTGGAATTTCATTACCTCCACTACCTTTGTTCATAGTGATGCTTTCTAAGGCCCACTTGACTTCACATTCCAGGATGTCTGGCTCTAGGTGAGTGATCACACCATCGTGATTATCTTGGTCATTAAGATCTTTTTTTGTGCAGTTCTTCTGTGTATTCTTGCCACCTCTTCTTAATATCTTCTGCTTCTTTTAGGTCCATACCATTTCTGTCCTTTATCGAGCTCATCTTTACATGAAATGTTCCCTTGGTGTCTCTAATTTTCTTGAAGAGATCTCTAGCCTTTCCCATTCTGTTGTTTTCCTCCATTTCTTTGCATTGATTGCTGAGGAAGGCTTTCTTATCTCTTTTTGCTATTCTTTGGAAGATTCTTTCTTCAGATGCTTATATCTTTCCTTTTCTCCTTTGCTTTTTGCTTCTCTTCTTTTCACAGCTTTTGTAAGTCCTCCCCAGAGAGCCATTTTGCCTTCTTGCTTTTCTTTTCCATGGGGATGGTCTTGATCCCTGTCTCCTCTACAATATCACAAACCTCCATCCATAGTTCATCAGGCACTCTATCTATCAGATCTAGGCCCTTAAAACTATTTCTTACCTTCACTGTATAATCATAAGGGATTTGATTGAGGTCATACCTGAATGGTCTAGTAGTTTCCCCTACTTTCTTAAATTTAAGTCTGAATTTGACAATAAGGAGTTGATGATCTGAACCACAGTCAGCTCCTGTCTTGTTTTTGCTGACTTTATAGAGCTTTTCCATGTTTGGCTGCAAAGAATATAATCAATCTGATTTTGGTGTTGACCATCTGGTAATGTCTATGTGTAGAGTTTTCTCTTGTGTTGTTGGAAGAGGGTGTTTGCTATGACCAATGCGTTCTCTTGGCAAAACTCCATTAGCTTTTGCCCTGCTTCATTCCCTATTCCAAGGCCAAATTTGCCTGTTACTCCAGGTGTTTCTTGACATCCTACTTTTTCATTCCAGTCCCCTATAATGAAAAGGACATCTTTTTTAGGTATTAGTTCTAAAAGGTCTTGTAGGTCTTCATAGATCTGTTCAACTTCAGCTTCTTCAGCATTACTGGTTGGGACACAGACTTGGATTACTGTGATATTGAGTGGTTTGCCTTGGAGACGAACAGAGATCATTCTGTCGTTTTTGGGATTGCATCCAAGCACTGCGTTTCGGACTCTTTTGTTGACCATGATGGCTACTCCATTTCTTCTAAGGGATTCCTGCCCACGGTAGTAGATATAATGGTCATCTGAGTTAAATTCCCCCATTCCAGTCCATTTCAGTTTGCTGATTCCTAGAATGTCGACGTTCACTCTTGCCGTCTCTCATCTGAGCATTGCCAATTTACCTTGATTTGTGGACCTAACATTCCAGGTTCCTATGCAATATTGCTCTTTACAGCATCGGACCTTGCTTCTATCACCAGTCACATCCACAACTGGGTATTGTTTTTGCTTTGGCTCCATCCCTTCATTCTTTCTGGAGTTATTTCTCCACTGATCTCCAGTAGCATATTCGGCACCTGCTGACCTGGGGAGTTCCTCTTTCAGTATCCTATCATTTTGCCTTTTCATACTCTTCATGGGGTTCTCAAGGCAAGAATACTGAAGTGGTTTGCCATTCCCTTCTCCAATGGACCACATTCTATCAGACCTTTCCACCATGACCTGTCCATCTTGGGTGGCCCCACAGGGCATGGCTTAGTTTCACTGAGTTAAACAAGGCTGTAATCCATGTGATTACATTGACTAGTTTTCTGTGAGTATGGTTTCAGCGTGTCTGCCCTCTGATGCCCTCTCATAACACCTACCATCTTACTTGAGTTTCTCTTACCTTGGACTTGGGGTATCTCTTCACGGCTGCTTCAGCAAAGTGCAGCTGCTGCTCCTTACCTTGGACGATGGTATCTCTTCACCACCGCCCCTCCTGACCTTTAACATGGAGTAGCTCCTCTCTGCCCTCCTGCGCCTGTGCAGCCACCACTCCTTGGACATGGGACATTCGTCATTAGAGAATTGCAAATCAGAATTACAATGAGATACAACTCCATACCCTCTAGATTTAAATCATCATCATCATCTTCATCAGACATTCTTGACAAATATATGGAGCAATTAGGATTTGCACACTGCTGATGGAAATGTGAATGATGCAACCCTTGCGAACGAGTTTGGCAGGTCCTCTAAACATTAAACATAGAATAGCTATATGATCCAGCAATTATACTTTTAGGTACAAACCAAAAATAATTGAAAACTGGTGTTCAAACAAATACCTGTACACCACTCTTTGTAGTCACACTAGTCACAGTAGCCAATAGGTGGAAACAACACAAAGAACTACCATCTGATAAGTAAGTAAACAAATATCATTAATCCAATCAATGAAATGCTATTCAGTCATAAAAAGGAGTTGGCTACAGATACATGCTACAATATGTGTGAACACTGAAAACCTCAAACACGTACACAATGGTAACTTATTATATTCTTCTATTTATGTGAAACATAAAGAATAGGTAAAATTAAAGAGGCAGAAAACACACATTGCCAGGCCCAGAGAATGGGGCATGTCTTGCTTAATGAGTGTGGTGTGCTTTTGGGGGTGATGAATATATTCTTGGAACTAGACAGAGATGATGGTTGCATAATATTGTGAATGTGCTAAATTCCACTGAATTATACACTTAAAATGCTTAATGGCTGATTTCATGTCACAAAAAAATGTTACTTCAAGAAAAAAAAATGTAAACATCATTATGAAGCTATGTGTGAAGCTTTATAAAATTTAAGTAGAAGCAAAAATTTATGATAACAAAGAAAATATTACTACACAAATAAAAATTAGACAATATCATAATTGAAGATATTTCATATTTTCAAGATAAATAGAATACTAATGATAGAGAAGATCATAAGACTTTCAACCCATGTGTTCAGTTTGAGCTAAAGCACAAAAATGTAACAGTACATAGCATATTCCCAACTGTCTGCAGAGTTTGGGGTGATTAGAGGATAAAGTGAAGGAGATGGCATGGTTATAAATAAAGGCTATCAAACAGGCAATAGTCAGATGTAAAAAAGTAGAGAAACATGTGGCATGGTTTCTACCTGATTCTGCTGATATCAGTATACTATGGAGCATTTTGAAAATAAATTTTAAAAATAAGTCAATCTGTAGGATTAGATCCCTTTGCTGGCCATTTGAAAAGAAGAAATATTATAGTCTTTTAAGATGTTTTAAGTAGTTTAGGCCAAAGACTATAAAAGTCTAACTTGAAAAGTGGAAATGAAGAAAATGGAAAGACAACGTTTTGTATAGGTGATTAAATTAGTTTTTCAAATGACTAATTTGGGAGCGACATATGAAATTATTTAAATAGAATATGTCTTGGAGATTTCAGGTTCATTTTTTCAACAGAAGAAAAAGATATTTCTTTCTGAGAACAGAGATATGGAAAGATGAGGATAATGGATAAGACTCAATTTTTATCACTTCAAAGTATGTAGTATGTTTAATGTGTGTTCTATTTAGTAATGAAGGTGTACCTACTGTCACCATTCAGGGAATACAAATGTAGTTTTGAAGTAGCTTGATTTCAAATATTCATTGGACTCTCCAAGACTGCTTTCAAAGTTCTAGCTCTAAACTCAGCTATTTTTGACACTGCCTAAGATCATTTCGGTATATATGACAAACCAGTGTTCTGTATACTCCCCAGGAAATAGTCATCATGGGATTTTTGTTTTGAGTTCCATAATTCTACTGTTGAAGTTATTTATCATGTTTTCAATGAGGGAACATCACTGGATTGAAAGAATGCTCTTGTAATACTAAGATTCTCTGTCTTGAGGTTACTAAATAACTAGATGCCAGAGATGAAGATAGAGATGAGGAAAATAGCACTCTCGTCTCCACAGTTTGGCTTTGTCACTTCAAAAATAAAGGGCTGTGGGTATTCTTATCAAAAATTACATCAAATTTTATTTTTGCACATATTTGTATTAATATATTAACAGGATAGATTACACATATATGCATTAAGAATATTAATATGATATTTGTTTTTCTCTTTCTGACATTTCTTTCTGGATGACAGCCTCTAGGTCTATCCACATCTCTGTAAATGACATAATTCTGTTCCTTTTCAATTGTTGAGTAATATTCCATTGTGCCTATATACCACATCCTCTTTATCCATTAATCTACTGATGGACATCTACATTATTCCATATCCTGATTATTGTAAATAGTGGTGCAATGAATTCAAGGATACATGGGTCTTTTTGAATAATGATTTCTTAGGTATATGCTCAGTAGTGGGATTATTGGGTCATATGGTAGGGAGGAGAAGTTGGGACAAACTGAGAGATTAAGATTGACAGGCAAGAATTCTGGAGTGGGTTGCCATTTCCTTCTCCAGGGGAACTTCTCGACCCAGGGATTGAACCCAGGTCTCCCACATTGCAGGCAGACGCTTTAACCTGTGAGCCACCAGGGAAGCCCGACATATATATACTACCAGGTATAAAATAGATATGGAAGCCTGCTTTATAGCACAGGGCATTAAATTCAGTTCTGTGGTGACCCAGATGGGTGAGATAGGGGAGTGATAGGGAGGACTAAGAGGGAGGGAATATGAAACTAACAAAACATTATAAAGCAACTATATTCCAATATTGCAAAATTCAGACTTAAATTGATGAAAGTAGGGAAAACCACTAGGCCATTAAAGTATGACTTAAGTCAAATCCCTTACAATTATACAGTGGAAGTGACAAATAGATTCAAGGGATTAGATCTGATAGAGTGCCTAAAGAACTATGGGCAGAGGTTTGTGACATTGTATAGGAGGCAATGATCAAGACCATCTCCAAGTAAAAGAAATTCCAAAGGAAAAGTGGTTGTCTGAGGAGGCCTTACAAATAGCTGAGAAAAGAAGAGAAGTGAAAGGCAAAAAGTGATAGATGTACCTGTCTGAATATAGAGTTCCAAAGAATAGCAAGGAGAGATAAGAAAGCCTTCCTAAGGTGAGGGGGGTGGGGAATGCAAAGAAATAGAGGAAAACAGTAGAATGGGGAAGACTAGAGATCTCATCAAGAAAATTAGAGATACCAAGGGAATATTTCATGCAAAGATGGGCACAATAAAGGACAGAAAAATAATGAGCTAACAGAAGCAGATGATATTAAGAGGTGGTAAGAATACACAGAAGAATTGTTAAAAAAAAAAAAAGAAAAAAAAAACAGAAAAGAAAAGAAAAAAAACGAAAAAAATCTTAATGAACCAGATAAATACAATGGTGGTTGTCACCTAGAGCCAGACATCTTGGGGCATGAAGTCAAGTGGGCCTCAGGAAGCATCACTATGAACAAAGCTAATGGATGTAGTGGAATTTCAGCTGAGCAATTTCAAATCCTAAAAGATGATGCTGTGAAAGTGCTACACTCAATATGCCAGCAAATATGGAAAATTCAGCAGTGGCCACAGGGCTGGAATAAATAAGTTTTCATTCCAATTGCAAAGAAGAGCAATGCCAAAGAATGTTCAAACTACTGCACAATTGTACTCATTTCACGTGTTAATAAAGCAATGCTCTAAATTCTCCAAGCCAGGCTTCAACAGTATGTGAACCAACAACTGCTAGATGTTTAAGCTGGATTTAGAAGAGGCAGAGGAACCAGAAATCAAATTGCCAGCATCTGTTGGATCATAGAAAAGCAAAAGAATTTCAGAAAAGCATCTTTTCCTACTTCATTGACTACACTGAAGCATTTGACTGTGTGGATCACAACATACTGTCGAAAATTCTGAGAGATGGGCATATCAGAACACCTTACCTGCCTCCTGAGAAACCTATAAGCAGGTGAACAAGCAAAAAATAGAAATGGAAATGGAACAATAGACTGATTCCAAACTGGGAAAGGAGTATGTCAAGGCTGTATATTGTCCCCCTGCTTATTTCACTTATATGCACAGTACCTCATGTGAAATACCAGGCTGGATGTTAGCACAAGCTAGAATAAAGATTTCTGTGAGAAATATAAATAACCTCAGATATCCAGATGACACCACCCTTATAGAAGAATCTGAAAATGACCTAAGGAGCTTCTTGGTAAAGTTGAAAGAGGAGAGTGAAAAATCTGGTTAAAACTGTACATTAAAAAAATGAAGATCAATGCATCTGATCCCATCACTTCGTGAAAAATAGGTGGGGAAATAATGGAAACAGTGATAGGCTTTATTTTCCTGGGCTCCAAAATCACTGCAGATAGTAACTGCAGCTATGAAATTAAAACATATGTGCTCCTTGGAAGAAAAGCTATGATAAATCTATATAGTATATCAAAAAGCAGTGACATTACTTTGTCGACAAAGGTCCATATGTCAAAGTTATGGTTTTTCCAGTAGTCATGTATGGATGTGAGAGCTGGACCATAAAGAAGGCTGAGCACTGAAGAATTTATTCTTTTGAACTGTGGTGTTGGAGAAGACTCTTGAGAGTCCCTTGGACTGCAAAGAAATCAAACCAGTCCATCATAAAGGAAATCTATCCTGAATATTAATTAGAAGGACTGATGCTGAAGCTCAAATACTTTGGCCACCTCATGCGAAGAGCTGACTAATTAGAAAAGACCCTGATGCTGGGAAAGATTGAAGGCCAGATGAGAAGGGGATGACAGAGGATGAAATGGTTGCATGGCATCACTGACTCCATGAACATGAGTTTGAGCAAGATGCAGGAGATGGTGAAGGATTGGGAAGCCTGGCTTGCTGTAATCCATGCAGTCACAAAAAGTCAGATTATCACTGAGCAGCTGAACAACAAAATACTTCAATAATGTTTTGCCTGGTGGCTCAGCTGGTAAATAATCTGCTTGCAATGCAGGAGACCTTGGTTCAATTTCTGGGTTTGGAAGATTCTCTGGACAAAGGATAAGCTACCTTCTTGAGTATTCTTGGGCTTCCCCAGTGGCTCAGTCAGTAAAGAATCTACTTGCAATGCAGGAGACCTGGGTTCAATCCCTGGGTTGAGAAGATTCCCTGGAGGAGGGCACGACAACCCACTCCAGTATTCTTGCCTGGAGAATCCCCAAGCTCAGAGGAGCCTGGCAGACGGCAGTCCATCAGGTTACAAAAGTCGGACACAACTGACTAAACACAGCATAGCGTACTCCAATAAAACAGAATAATAGTTGCATCAACTTTCTTCTCACCTGACTCTTCCATTAGAAATTCCAAGGGCTTTCCAGAATCAGAGGTGGCTAAGTACTTCTCTATTTCCATGGCATCTACCACACTCAGTATTTCTGATGTAGAGTACAGCTCCAACTTCCTTGTGTATTAAACATGCAATTCACAGAGATTTACCAGACTTGAATATCTCGTAGTTTAATAAAACTTAAAATAATGCACTTATTTATATCATGGAATAGACACTTTTGCATTTTGTCCAAAAAAATCATAATGTCATTAAAAGTCCATTTATCCCAAATTTTGAAATAATTTTACCTTAGAAGAGAAACAAATTCTTTTAGTGTTAAAAAATAAATGCACTAACATATCTGGAATGGAAGAACCACCTGCCTAACTAAAATGGCCTGTGAACAGCCAGACTAAATTTGAATGCTCCACCATTAAACATAAATATCAGTTATCTAACTCATATATAAAAAAGGAAAGCTTATATTTAATTACTCAAACCTCATGTGAAAATTTTATTCAATTTGTTGTTTCTTGAATTTAATTGCCTACATCTATGTTTCTGGAATATATGAATCTCTCAATAAGCTGGCTACATCTACCTGGAACATGACTTTTCACTAGAGGTTTTGAGTACAAAAATTAGAATGAATAGGAAAATTATACTTTAATACTCAATTACAAAACTCAGCATTTATAAAATAGATGCAAGTTTTTCCTCAGGACAGGGGTGATGTGGGGAAGAAGGTCTCTAGGATTAAAAATAAAAAAAGTCATTCTTTCTGCCAACAAGTATATTTTGACAGAAAGATCTGTGAAACTTTGCTCTTATTTCTGAATTTAATATATATATGTAAATATATATCTTTAATTAAATCTTTATAGAGAAAACTGGGGCATAAAATCACCCAAACATATGGTATGCATTCAGTTATGATAAAAACATTTTTCATTCAAAATTAAAATTTTTCCTTAAATTAATATAAAAGTTTAATTTGTGCTTTCATTCAGAACCTTAAAAAAATTTTTTTTGTTTGAAATGGAGAAAACACTTTTCAAGCTTTAAATCTCAGTAGTTATATACATTTATTATAGATAAATTGCTTACATTATCCAGAAAATTTTACATCCTCTCTACTGTGTTGTTATTGATTCTCTGGCATTATTTTAAACTGCTGAAAATAACTCAGCTTAGGATTTTCAGGTTCATATACTAAGTAGAGAACACTATATTAGCCCAGATAAAAATTTCATAAGGGGAATTCCCACAAATATTGGCTGAAGAATTGCAAGTGTGAAGGCTCAGGTTACAAAACAGATGTGGTTTATTGGAGAAATTAATAGTCCCTGAAAGTGTTCACAGAAAACCTGTGCATTGTAGTTAACCACCAGTGGAGAAGCCACAAGATCTTTCTCTAGGCCATGAAAACTATAATGCACCTTTCTGTCAAAAGGAGCACAGCCCATGCTCCACAACTGCTAACAACTGTCATGCAGTAGCAATTATAATTTCTAAGTTCCTCAAAAACACTTATTTCTCCTCCTACTTTAAAAGAGAATAAAGCAATAGGACAGTGAGAAATGAATTTTATGAATAAAAAGATCATATGGACGATGAACAGGAGACACTTAAAGCCCTTTTGAATCATCCATCATCCAGGGATCTTTAATGTAACATGCTCACTGCATCCTTCTGTTTCAGGATACCAAAGTCAGCTAACCATGAACACTTAAATAATGTCAGGAATACACAGAATATCATGAGTCATTCAGAAGTATGTGTATGTTTTCTAATAAAGAATTTAAGTAATTGATGATAACTGGGCTCACTACCAAATGTTTCAGGAAGTAAAAAAGGAGCATGTCTTAAAAGTTGTACCAATTTTTAATATCCCAGAGATCATGTGATGGGTGGAAGAGGAGTTCATGAGCAAGCTCTGAATCCACAGTCATAGAATTAGACATTCCTTCCTGGATTTTTGGCATTGTGGAGTTTGTTCTGTTTTGTCCAGCACCATACTTTTGGACTTACAATGTCACAAGAATTAATTATTTTGCCATTAAAGATACACACAGACACAAAAGTCAAAAGCCTGAGGCTATATAATTTCAACATAATTTAAAAATCTAAGACTAATTTCATGTGCATTTTTTGCACAAAAATTCTAACATGAATTTTAGCAGGTATATTGAAAATAGTTCTAGATTGATTATTTAATGTTTGATATATATCTCTACTTTATAAACTTTATTACTTTTTGAAGGAGAAGGAAATGGCAAACCCACTCCAGTATTCTTGCCTGGGAAATCCCATGGACAGAAGAGCCTGGTCAACTACAGTCAGTGAGGCTGCAGAGTGGAACACAACTTAGCAAATAAACCAAAACCACAAGTTTTAGAAAGTTTATCAGTCTATTTTCTTTTTATCATTGAACATCTATTAACTTTCAGCATTTTACTTGAAATTAAAACTTGGACAGTGATTGGTACTTTGTTATTGCTTAATAAAAACTTTTTGGTTCAAGGGAAAATAAATACATTACTTTGTAATGTCAATCATTTTAGTTATCTGAAGCTCAGTTTTCATGTGTTCCTCATACAAAACTTAAGTTGGAAATATAAATTATGTTCATGTCTATATAATGTGAATTATGCTATAATAGCAAAGTTTAATTTAGGCTTGCATTCACTTATTTTTAAACTGAAGGCTTTGAACTAAAAGGTCTCTGGTAATTTCTAATATTTAATATTAAATAAAATTTAAGAAAAGAGGTTCCAATTATGCTATGGTCTATTCTTATATTATGAGCTTCTTTACCCAATCTTTTCTTATGACAGACAAAATATGCAAGAAACATTTTTTTAAATGACTGAAAGCATTCTTAGAAAACTATAACCTTCTAAAACCAAACCAGGAAGAAAGAGAAAATCTTAAAAGGCCCATCACAAGCAATGAAATAGAAACTGTAATAAAAAATATTCCAACAAACAAAAGTCCAGGACCAGATAACCTCACAGATGAATTCTACCAAAACTTTAGAGAAGAGCTAATACCTATCCTACTCAAACTCTTCCAGAAAATTGCAGAGGAACATAAACTTCCAAACTCATTCTATGAGGCCATCATTACCCTAATACCAAAACCAGACAAAGATGCTACAAAAAAGAAAACTGCAGACCAAGATTCCTGATAAACATAGATGCAAAACTCCTCAAAACAATTCTAGCAAACAGAGTTCAAAAACACATTAAAAATTTCATACACCAAGATCAATTCAGGTTTATTCCAGGGATGCAAGGATTAGTCAACATTCACAAATCAATCACTGTGATCTACCACATTAACTAATCGAAAGATAAAAACCATATGGTTATCTCAATAGATGAAGAGAAAGCCTTTGACAAAATTCAACACCCATTTAAAAAGACAAAAAAAAAAAAAGAAAACCTCCAGAAACCAGGCATAGAAGGAACATTTCTCAACATAATAAAAGCCATATATGACAAACCCACAGCAAACATTATCCTCAGTGGCAAAAATTTGAAAGCATTTTCTCTAAAATCAGGAATAGAAAAGGGTGCCACTCTTACTACTACTCTTCAACATAGTTTTGGACATCTTAGCCACAGCAATCAGAGAAGACAAAAAAATTAATAAAAGGAATTCCAGATTGGAAAAGAATAAGCAAAATTTCACTGTTTGCAGATAACATGATCCTCTACATAGAAAACCCTAAAGAGACCACCAGAAAATTATTAGAACTAATCAAAGAATACAGTAAAGTTTCAGGATATAAAATTAATACACAGAAATCCCTTGCATTCCTATACATTAACAATGAAAAAGGAGAAAGAGACATTAAGGAAGCAATCTCATTCACCATTGCAATGAAAAGAAGAAGATACTTATAAATTTACCTAAAGAAACAAAAGACATATATATGGAAAACTATAAAACACTGAAGAAAGAAAACAAAGATGTCACAAACAGATGGAGAAATATACCATGTTTGTGGATTGGAAGAACTAATATAGCGAAAAAGTATGCTACCCAAAGCAATTTATGGATTCAATGCAATCCTTATCAAGCTATCAATGGTATTTTTCACAGAACTAGAACAAATAATTTCATAATTTGTATGAAAACACAAAAAACCTTGAATAGCCAAAGCAATCTTGAGAAAGAGGAATGGAACTGGAGGAATCAACCTACCTGACTTCAAACTATATTACAAAGCTACAGTCATCAGGACAGTATGGTATGGGCATAAAGACAGAAGACAGATCAATGGAACAAAACAGAAAGCCCAGAGATAAATCCATGCACCTATGGATACCTTATCTTTGACAAAGGAGTCAAAAATATATAATGTAGAAAAGGTAATCTCTTTAACAAGTGGTGCTGGGAAAACTGGTCAGCCACCTGTAAAAGAATGAAACTAAAACACTTTATAACACCATACACAAAAATAAACTAAAAATGGATTAAAGATGGAAATGTAAGACCAGAAACTATAAAACTCAGAGGGGAAAACATAGGCAGAACACTCTCTTACGTAAATCACAGCAAGATCCTCTATGAACCACCTCCCAGAGTAATGGAAATAGAAACAAAAATAAACAAATGGGGCCTAATTAAACTTAAAAGATTTTTCAAAATGAAGGAAACTATAAGCAAGGTGAAAAGACAGCCTTCAGAATGGGAGAAAATAATGAAACAACTGACACAGAATTAATCTCCAAAATATACAAACAGCTCATGCAGCTCAATACCAGAAAAATAAAGGACACAATCAAAAAGTGGACCAAAGAACTAAACAGACATTTCTACAAAGAAGACATACAGATTGCTAACAAACACATGAAAAGATGCTCAGCATTATTCACTATCAATGAAATGCAAATCAAAGCCATCATCTCATACCATCTCACACCAGTCAGAATGACTTCCATCAAGAAGTCTACAAACAATAAGTGCTGGAGATGGTGTGGAGAAAAGGGAACCCTCTTTCACCATTAGTGGGAATGCAGACTAGTACAGCCACTATGGAGAATAGTGTGGAGATTCCTTAAAAAAAGCTGGACCTAGAACTGACATACAGGCCAGCAATCCCACTGCTGGGCATACATACTGAGGAAACCAGAACTGAAAGAGACATGTGTACCACAATGTTCATTGCAACACTGTTTGCCATAGGTAGGGCATGGAAGCTACCTAGATGTCCATTAGTAGATGAATGGATTAGGAAGTTGTGGTGCTTATACGCAATGGAATATTACTCAGCTATTAAAAAATAAAACACATTTGAGTCAGTTAAGAAAGTATATTAATGCATGCATATGGAATTTAGAAAGACAGACAATCCTATATGAAAGACAGTGAAAGAGACACAGATGAAAAGAGCAGACTTTTGGACTATGTGGGAGAAGGTGATAGTGGGATGATTTTAGAGAACAGCTTTGAATCATGTACATTACCATATGTAAAATAGATGGCCATTGCAAGCTTGATGCATGAAGCAGGGCACTCAAAGCCAGGGCTCTGGGACAACCCAGAGGGATGGAGTGGGGAGGGAGGTAGAAGAAGGATTCAGCGGGAGGGGACTCATGTGCCCTCATGGCTGATTCATGTTGATGTATGGCAAAAAATCCACCACAATATTGTAAAGAAATTAGCCTTCAATTAAAAAAAATAAATTAATTTAAAATAAAAAATAAATGCCTGGAAACTTTAAAGATTAAGTAAAAAGCAGATTTGATTATAGAGGAGTGTCAAAACTCATACAAAGATATACATTTCTTTATCACTGTTTCTTCTCCCAGGTTTTGGCTTAAGGCTAGAACCTAGTTGCAGAGAAGAGAAGCAGTGTGGAGGAAATAAAACAAGATAAATTCCATCTTTCAGTCCAGAGAAATGATCCTCTGCATACATAGAGTAGGATAGTCCCAGAAGGAAGACAACTGAAAGAGATCCCCTAATTCTTGGTGTGCTGCAGTTCATGGTGTTGCAAAGAGTCAGACATGACTGATCAACTGAACAACAAAATTCTTGGTATAAATCCATACCAAGAATTTGGTATTAGCCTAACACCGAAACTGCACAGTATGGAATAGACCCAAATAGCCTTTGAAAGAGGAACTATTTGAGCTACCCATGTAAGTCTCAGACTAACCTCTGAATGATGCATAGCTGCACAGATCAACACTAACACAGCAAAGACTTAAAGTAGCAAAGAGAAGCAAACATAAAATTAAGTAAAAGAAAAGAAAAATTCATTAGTAGAAAAGATACTATAAGAAAGTCAATTGAGAAATTTGCAGATGTATAATACAGTATGTGGGAAGGAAGAAAACCTCACTGAATGGGATTAATAGTGAATATATATGAAAGAAGAGTCAATTAAGATTGACCAGCATAATTTTTGGACTTTGAAAACAAAAATATAAAAGAGATAGATAACAAATAAATAGATTTTACACAACTATTACAAGTCAAAAATGTCTAACGTGTAATTAGACTTCCAAAATGAAATGAGAAAGAGATGGAGGACAGTTATATGTGTGTATATTTATGATATATTTATTTGTATGCATGGGAAATGTTCATATACATATGTGAAATAATGGCTAAAATCTTCATAAGTATAGTAAAAATACACATTTACATATTCCAGAAGCTCAGAATTTCTAACAGGGTATACTCAAAGAAGCAATGGCACCCCACTCCAGTACTCTTGCCTGGAAAATCCCATGGACGGAGGAGCCTGGTAGGCTGCAGTCCATGAGATCGCCAAGAGTCAGACACGACTGACCGACTTCCCTTTCACTTTTCACTTTCATGCTTTGGAGAAGGAAATGGCAACCCACTCCAGTATTCTTGCCTGGAGAATCCCAGGGACGGGGAAGCCTAGTGGGCTGCCGTCTATGGGGTTGCACAGAGTCGGACATGACTGAAGCAACTTAGCAGCAGCAGCAACATACTCAAAGAATACCACACCTAAACATATCATAATCAAACTGCTGAAAACCAAAAGGGTGGGGGGGGGGGAATGAACACCTTTGAAAGCAACTAGAAAAAGATTAAAAAAATATACAATGATTATGAATATCATCAGAAGCCATCATAGATAGAAGACAGTGAAGCAACATTGTTAAAGCACTTAAAACAAGAAAAAACTGTAAATCTAGAATTCTATGTTCAGTGAAAATGTCCCATAAAGGCAAAATGGAAGTAAGGATATTCTGTGATGAATTTGTGTCTTAAAAAATCTTCTCTGTTGGTAATGTGAATGACAGTCCGTCAAGATGAAAGTAAATGGTATCAGAGGGAATATTGATCTTTAAGTGTGAAGGGAGAGCAACAGAAATAGTAGAGCTGGGTAAAGATAAAAGGTACTACTACTTATGTTCTTCAAACTATGGATAAAAGGTTAGAATAAAAATTATTAAAAAAAAACTTCTTGTGGAGTTTTAAATGTGTCTATATATTATATGAAGAAATATAAAATTAGCTCTTAGTAGACTGTGAAAGTTTGTGTGCATATTGCAATCTCTACAGCAACCAGAAAAAAATTCAATAGTTACTGAATACTAATATATGGATGTGGGTGTGTGTATATCTTTATATATATGTGAAGTGTGAATGTCACTCAGTCATGTCTGACTCTTTGTGATCCAATGGACTATAGCCTGCCAGGCTCCACTGTTCATGAAATTCTCCAGACAAAAATAATAGAATGGGCACCCATTCCCTTCTCCAGGGGATCCTCCCAACCCAGGGATCAATCCCAGTTCTCAGGCATTACAGGTGGATTCTTTACCATCTGAGCCACCAGGGAATATATACACATATATATTTGAGTAAAAATGACTAACCCAAAATAAGATATAGAACAGTACAGAAGTACACAAGGTAGGGAAACAAAATAAAGCAAATGGTAAAATTGCAGGTCTAAATCATATTCTACTGATATTTACATTAAAGTTATTACCCTTAAAATCCCATTTAATTGTAAAAATAAAGTGAATAAAAAAGTGAGACTGTGAGATGTTACCTTAAAAAGACACACTTACATATAAAGAAAAATACACATTGTAAGTAATTAGGTGAAATATAATAAAATTAAATTTATCTTTAATAGTGACTTTGAAACTACATGATTATGTTAGGATATTAATTATAATTAACTCTTAAAAACCCTCTTTTTTTTTTTTCAGATTTACTACATGGAAAAATGTGAAATCATACCAAAACTAAAATATAAAGTGAAAAATCTCATAGAGCCATGGCAGTGTAAAAAATAAATAAAAGCTTCAATTAAATACATTCAGGAGACCAGAAAGGCGAGCTCTGACACCCTGTGACAGTAGCAGAGCCCAACAGCAAGAAGAAAGAATTCTTGTCTTTCCAAGCCAAGACTCAGCCAATGAAATGCCAGGACTGTTTGTTTACTACAGCCCTCAAGTCTTCCTTGTCTTTTTTATAAAACAGTTCTCCTGTCCTTGCTCTGAAGAGCCCAAGGCATGGCTTTCTATGGTTGCATAACCTTTGTTGTCATTCTCTTCTAATCCTGAATGAACCTTTCTTTCCTGGAGATACTTCTGGCAGTCTGTTTATTTCAGGTCAACAGTAGGGCATAAGAGACAGAGATCTACAATGTACTGATTACTTGGTAATTAAAGCAGCAATTTTACATTTTGATAGGGAAACATATAAAAAAAATCCTAAAATAGTCTTCCCAAATTCTCTAAATCAAAGTCTGAACATTAGTAAGTTTGTGAAAAAATTTGAGATAAATTTAAATAAATATAAATTTTAAAATAATTTTCACAGTGCAGAAGAAAATAACACTGACTCAACTAAAAGTTTTGACTTACTGAAATGTAGGGACAATTGATTTAAAAGTGTGGAAGTACTCAAGATGATTTCAAATGTGATATTTAATACTAGAAATAGGATTCAGTATACAAATCTGAATCTTATTCATGACTCAGAGTTACTGACTACACAAAGTTAGAACTGTTGGGTTTTGTTAAAATGGGAAGAACAATCATCAAAATTATTTTGAAACATATAGCAGATATTTGTTTTACAGAAGTAATATAATGAAAAGTTTGATTAAGTAAGTCATGAAGCCTACTTTAAAGTTGTTTTCAAAATTAAAGTTGATATCATCTTGGAATGAAGCTTAAACAATTGAAGAACATTTATTAAAGCCATAGGTAAAAGCTATGGACAAATGTATTTAAGGTTGAAAAAAGACCATCAAGCTTGAAAATGTGCCCTTATGTAATTAGAGTCAAAGTATGTGTTACAAATTTCTCAACAGTCATACTAGAAAAAATAGAATGAGAAAATGATGTTAAGCTGTCAATTTTCTTAAAAGTTAATAAAATTAGAATCAATAATGAAAGTTGTTTGTCCAATCTCATATCTTTTCTCCCTATAATTATAAACCCACAGTAACTGTAGTTTACTTTTTTTTTTTTTCCTTGTCAGTGTTAGCTGGTAAAAGTAAAATTATGAGGGCATTTTCAAAAAGAGATGTAAAGTTGTATGTATGGTTTTTATTCTGTAATATGGTATTGATTGGAAAAAATAATTTAAAGCCAGTGTACATGTAGGAGGGCAGAAGTTTCATTTTAGCAAAAGTAACTTTTAAGTAGACAGTTACATTTATTGATCTTGGGTTTTGACTTAAGATAGTGAATTTGGAGAATGGGGAATTTAGAGGTGAAGACCAATGGACTGAAAGTCAAACTAGTGTAAAAATGCAGAAAAACAAAAGCACAGGGGAAGCTCAAAGTTTATAATTCAAGGAAAAGAGAAAAAGTGAAGGAGACTGAAAGCTACAAGCCTGGGAGGCTGGGGGAGGCTGTGGGAAAATACTATGAGACAGGGTGACAGAGAAACAAATGAAAGATGTAAGGGGGAAGAAAGGGTGGCTTAAAGCCAATTTCAATGTCTCTTTTACTAAAAAAATAATATATATGCATAAATAACTGATAAAACAAAGAAAAATACGCTAAGAATAATCAGAGTATATGGATTAACCAGTAAATGACACAAAACAAGACAAGAGAGTTAAAATTATTCAGTAATCTTCAGGGCTAGAATTGGGACAGCTCCATTTTTTAAAATTAATTAATTACTTTTTAATTGAAGCATATATTTAACTAAGGAAAATTTCATTTTGTCATTAAATCTGCTTTCTATAGAAACACTATGTAATGAAATACTGAAAGTGAAGTTGCTCAGTCGTGTCCAACTCTTTGTGACCCCATGGACTACCAGGCTCCCCTGTCAATGGAATTTTCCAGGCAAGAGTACTAGAGTGGATTGCCATTTCCTTCTCCAGGTGATCGTCTTGATCCAGGGATAGAACCCAGGTCTCCTGCATTGCAGGCAGACATTTGACTATTTGAGACACCTGGGAAGCCCATGTAATGAGAAGTAAAGTGCAAGTTCCTAAATATCTCATCAACCAAGAGCACATAATAAGGCCGAAGAGATAATCACCAAAACTAAGAGCAAAAGAAAGAAAAATTTGGGGTCTCCAGAAAAAAAAAAAAAAAGCATATGCAAATGGAGAAATACTCATTCGAGAACACCTACTATATCTCAGTGAAAAGTGGGATTTTGTGGTATTTGAGCCACAAGTTTAACTGGCTAGTTTTTTCTTTTCGTTTTTTTTTTTTTCTGGGTGAGGTTTTCTATTAGGGTTTTATTTTATTTTAGGAAGCAAGGAACACTTTATAATTGGCTTTTAAGTACAAGTGGCAGCTTTTGCTCATTTGTCTGATTCCAACTCTATTCCTGGGGGTTTTCCAGGCTGGGAAAAATCCAATGAGAATTTTTCTGTCTCAATGAGAAGAATCCCTGGCCCATGGCTTTGGGACATGTGTCTGTCATAAGAAATTTCTCAGTTCATACTTTGATCCTCCTTTCAACTGGATTTGAGAGGCTGATCATTGCTTGGTTTCTTCTGGTATCTCCACATAGAGAACTCTCAGTCAGCTAACTGGATTAAAATTCAGGAAAACTGGGTTCTAGCATTGGTTTTCTAATACCGACTTTTGCTACAGTAAGACATTTTAGTAATTATACAGGGTTTACCTAAAAAATGAAGTATTAGGATAAACTTATCTCTGTTCCAAATCCTGAAGTTAAAGTTCAATGAATTTATCATTTGATAAATTCAATGAAAGCTTGACCTTTAGATTTCCAAACTTTATTCATCTATTAAAGGCACTGCTATATGTAAAAACTAAGCTTTTACTGCAGTATTTTAAGCAGACTTAATTTGAGCATTCTAGTTTGTATAGCTGAATAATCTTTCATCTAAAATTTTCCACTTCATCCAATGATTCAACACAACTTAACTCTAACTTGTTTGTCAATGGCTAACAAATCATCCTAAATTAGCAAGTAAGTCAAGATGGTTATTTTTTTATGACTTTTGTTTATTATTTCTCTTTGAAACGCTGACATCTTTTATATACTTTCTTATTTTTCCTCATTACATACTTCTAACATGAGAGAAAAATGTAATAATGACATTGTTCATGCTAATGAGCAATTCTGATGAGTGAATCAGTACAAGAAATGTTTCCAGTTTGACATCGAATTCAGTGATTCCAAATTTTCTTCTACTGAATGATGTAAAAAATTTATTGCTTTTTAAAGAGCCCTTTTGAATCAATTTAGTTGCATTTGTTATTTTTGGAATCTTTGTTTTTATATGAATGTTTAAATGATGAGAAATCATTTCTGTATAGCTTATTTAATTTATATTGTCTGAATACTTACCCTGCTTAAGATCAAACTAGCATGGCCATTGCAGATGAAGACATTCATATAAGTATTAAAATGATTTTTCATACTTGAAGATAGAGTATGAAATTAAAATATTTTCTATTTTTATGAGTTTTTAACTAACATTCTTTGTAATATAAACTCAAATACAGAGGCAGCACATAAAACTGAAGCTTCTCTTGCCCTCATCTATTTTTAATAATACACAAATCTATAATTCTTATAATTATAGACTTAAGTAGAGTCAATCAATATTTCCTCAGAGAAATGTGTATCTAAAGAGAACATCAATCCATGTCCATTTAAGAATTTTTCCCCTTTTAAGTCTAGAGATTAATTATTAAAGTCAAACTCAAAAACTCACCAAAGACTTGTCAAATTGAAACTGAAAACTTGCTGTATTTCACAGAACAGAATTTATATGTTGGACTTGGTTTCTACCGTCAATGAACATTTTAAACACAGTTATTTATTTATTTATTTATTTTTGCCCTTCAGAAAATAAACATAAATGTACTGTTTTCTCAGTAAGAATACTGGCTATTAACATTTTTATTTATGGAATTATATAACCTATGTCTGACTGAGGCTCATTCACTTGGAAAATGATACAAATTATATTGGAATATTTTGTCAAAACTTTTCAATTTTGTAAGGAATTCTAACCTTGTACACTTCTAATATTTTGATTCTTTCTTTTCCCTCAAGTTCCTCATTTCATGATTAAGTTGTGTATTGAACTGAACACTGATATTTTACCTGAAATCTAAGGAGGAAAGCTGTTTTGATTAAAGCAATTAATAAAAGAAGTCATGAGATAGGAAAATTCAGTTTACAGCTATGTGATGATGTGAGCCCTAAGGTAACCTACTCTGAGAGTCATCAGGCAAATATCCCAATCAGCAGCTTATCATTTAGTTCCTTCTCTAGTATCATGAAACCTGAGCATGGCAGTGGTGACCTCTGTGCTTCTTTCAGCTAGACTCAGCTATGCTATTCTGTTTCTCAGTCATGTCTGACTTTTTGAAAATCCATGGAATGTAGCCCACTAGGCAAGATACTGGAGTGGATAGTTATTTCCTCCTCTAGAAGACATTCCTCACCCAGGTATCAAAAGGGCATCTCCTGTGTCTCTAGCATTGACAGGTGGATCTTTTACCACTTAGCCATCTGGGAAGCCGCAAACCCTATTGCTGTTGTTTAGTTGTTAAGTCGTGTCTAGCTCTGCAACACCAGGGACTGTAGACTATCCCTTTGTCCATGGCATTTCCTAGCAAAACTACTGGAGTGAGTTAGTTCACCATCAAAATCACTGCTTCATCAGAATTACAGTCATTCTGGAACATATCAGCACATTCTTTCCTCTTGGAAAGCACATGTCTATGAAAGTAACCTTAATATCTGAAAACTATTTGACCATTACTTTAGATTATTATCTAAAACAAACAATTGGTTGGATATTTACAACCAATTCTTTGTAAGAGGTAGATTTCAATATCTTCAATGACTTTATGCCCCAAAGGCCTCTTTTCGGCAAAATCATAAATAGCAATTTAGGATGATGATGTTCTAACAACCTCCACATACTTATATATGTTTTTTTATCATTTATGACCCCCATCCATTTTGGAAAAACGACACAGAAGCAATATTTATAGCCATAATTCCCTAGAGTTTGTTGAAATTTTAATAAATGATAGAAGTTGATCCATTTTTCATAATCAAATTTTGAAAAAAATGAAAGCTAAGCGGGAGTCAGGCAAACTGAAGACTAAAATACCAGTGAGTTTTTGCCTTTTTTTAAAGTAGTGTTTGTATATGCAGCATAACTGTGTTACTGATGTTGAACATCAAAGTCCCAGACTTTCCCACTCAGTCACAAGTAGTTCCAGCCAATAAAAAGGCTTTCTGCAAAGTGTATGTGTGTGTGTGTGTGTGTGTGTGTGTGTGCATGTGAGTGCTTGTGCTCAGTCATGTCTGACTCTGTGACCCAATGGACTGTAGCATGCCAGGTTCCTATGTCCATGGAATTTCCCAGACAAGAATATTGGAGTTGGTTGCCATTTCCTTCTCCAGGGCATCTTCCTGACCCAGAAATCAAACCTGCATCTCTTGAGTCACTTGTCTTGGCAGAGGGGATTCTTTACCCGTACACCAAAAGGTAGAACAATCTAGCTGCTAAATTTACTGCAAGTTTCAGAGCAACATAAAAGCACATGATATCTGCAGACAGACAAGTCTGAGAATCTGAGACATATCTATTGTGAAGCTTGAATTATTTTCACTAATGGAGTAAGTCAGTACCTGAAAGAAGAAAGACAGTTGAAGAGTCTTTGATTAATGGATCTCCCTCCACTTGGAAGCAATCATGAGAAGTGAAAAAAGACATACCCCTACCAGAAACCCCAGCTTTTTGTCTTTTTAATCCCAGGGTGCCCAACCATTAACACTCTGATCAAAGAAGCTGATTCAGTCTATTGGGACAGAGGAAAAAAAGGATCCCAAAACAAAAATTGTTCTTTTATAAATGCTGCTGGAAAACATAAGAGCCTGAAATGGCTTATAATGTTAATTAAGTTAGCTACAAGGTCATTCTATTTCAAGGCTGAAATTTTATTTCTTCTTTTGCTTCCTTTTTTAATTTTTTCTAGATGTATTTTTCAATATACCCTTCAATAATAACAAAAGACTTCACAAAGACACTCCAATACCATGCACTAAAAATGTTACCCCACATTTGAATTAATTACCTCCTATTGTCAAATTCTCCTGTAGAAATTAAAGCTAGTTAAAGTCTCTTGAGACTTAAAGTTGAAATGGGTTGAACTGCAAAGTCAAATACCCTTTCTGTGTTGATTTGAAGTTAACAACTCTAAAGTACAAAGTGCAATCTACCTAATTTATTAATAAATTATTTTTCTTCTAGAAAGATTATCAATGCTTAAATAGATTTTTTTTTGTATTTTCGTACAACTCTGCCTAAGCTGTCTCTAATGGAAAGGGAGGTGTTTCAGTTAAAGCCTCAGGAGTAGTATTAATCCTGTGATAAGATTCTAACATACTCTCCATTAAAGAACAAATGCTGACAAAAGGAACCAGGACCATCAAGGAACTGGCAGTACATGCACTGCATTCTGAAAACAAGCTAATCTCTGCAACCTAGAATTTGTGTTACCAGGATTGTATTATCATATATTGTATTAGGACCCACTGCTCAGTGATTTCAGCTTTGTTAGTATGATGACAGTCAATGTAACTTAACCAGAATCCAACACTTTGATATGTGTGTGCGTGTGTGTGTGTGCCCATGGGTGTAGAGGTGAAGGCTAGCTTTCAAAGTATATACTAGAGCCACTTCTGCCTTCTTCTGAAGTTTTGAAATGTAATATGAATTGAACTCCAGTCACCAGGCCTTAACTGAGATGTACTTCCTTTTCTGTATATTCAAATATCTAACTTGGATTTTCTGAGTCCTGTATTTCTGGCACTCAAGTGTTGTGCAATCTCAATGTTTGTGTTAGCCTAAGAATTATCCTCAGGGTTTTCTAGCTCTGAATCTTGTACTGATGATTCTGAAGTCTATTCCCCAGAGTCCTAAGGAGAACCAATATCCCTGCCATGCACTTAAACCTTTTAATTTGGGGCTCAAAACTTCAATGCCACGATCACACATTGTATAGTTAAAGCAAAACTTAATTACAAGCCATGTCATAAGGGGTCAATCTTGAGCCCATGAACAAGCCACAGAAATTTGATTAATCTCATACAATATTCACACATGTACATGAATGAAAAGCATAAAATTTCAATGCCATCTGAACAGTTTGAACCTGAACACTTGCTCATGCTCTGTGGATCAGGCAGAAGTCATGTGCCTTAATATTTGATATTCCATCCTGTAGATCTGGTTGATAGTAAAGGAAAGCAGTAGATTTGTTGCTAATGTGAATCAAAATATCACTACTTCCAAGTCACCATCCTTTTCAAAAGCGACCAGGTTGTGCTTGTTCATTTCAGATCCATCTACAACAACCTGCACTGTAAGCCCTCAAGCCTTTCCACTTAACTCTCTCCTAATTTATCTTTCTCTTCATAAAAATAAACACTGGCCCATATAAAAAAAGTCATGAAGCATAGGGAACTACCAACATCAAAATCTTATGTGGTCCACTTGCTTAAATTTTAATGTTTAAGGCTGCAGCAGTTAAAAGCCAACCAGATGACCGAGAAAACAGTCAAGTGGCACAATATGGGACCCGATAAACCTTCCAGGTGAAACAGCAACCACTGTAATAAAAAATCCCGTTGCCTTTCTTTGTTCATTACCAACAGTCCTCAGAGTCCCTTCTCTGGCAGCACAATCATGCCTCAATTGTGCCAAACCACCTTGATCTATATATACAATGTTCCTATTAAGCCTTGAAGTTCTTTGTTCGATAATACAAGTTACTGAAAAGTCACCTCTGATTTGAACTTATCTTCCCAAATATCAGGTCTTCCCTGAGGAAGACCTTTTTGTATAGACCCTAAAGCCCTAAAGAACAAAAAAAAAAAATGATATCAAAAAAGTACCCTGAATGCTGCCAGGGCACCAGGCAATTATGGACTTCTAACAGTCAACCGTGAAATTAGACAACCCACCCCGACCCAGTCTTGCTGGGAACCCCCAGGTATCTCCCAATTAGATAGAGCCTTGACTCCCAGCCTCTTCTGGTTGGGAGCATATCAGAGAACCTGTTCTCTGCATGCAGGAAGCTTCACAGAATGGAGTAACTGAGACACCTGATTCTCTGTAAAACACTCAACATAACCTAACACTCCCCTGTCTTCCTTGAGGGAAGAGTGAGTAAAGTGTAAGGTAGCAGACAGAAACAGATGTTCTTTTACATGTGAGGAAATACCAGTAATTGGGAATAAGTGATTCCTCTAATAAGACTTAGGGAAACATGTCACAGGCCAGATCTTTAAATACAGATGGCAATGACCACACAAGGGGAATTTATTTCACATGGTATAGACTTCACAGAGTTGCCATAACTAAAGGGAGCCAACTCAGTTAAACAATACAGTCCCACTTAACACTCACCTTCCTGTATTTGTTCTTAAAACATTGTATTATTGGGAGCTGGTGATCCAAAGATGAGTAAGCAATGATCTTTGATCTCCAGGAGAAGTGCGAGACAAAGATGTGGGAAACATATGTGCAGTCAAAATAAAATGTACTAAGATATGCAAGCTGCTGCTGCTGCTGCTAAGTTGCTTCAGTCGTGTCTGACTCTGTGCGACCCCATAGATGGCAGCCCACCAGGATTCCCCGTTCCTGGGATTCTCCAGGCAAGAACACTGGAATGGGTTGCCATTTCCTTCTCAAATGCATGAAAGTGAAAAGTGAAAGTGAAGTCACTCAGTCATGTCCGGCTCTTAGTGACGCCATGGACTGCAGCCTACCAGGCTCCTCCATCCATGGGATGTTCCAGGCAAGAGTACTGAAGTAGGGTGACTTTGCCTTCTCTGAAGAATGCAAGAACCATGTTTAAAAGCTATTGGGAGCACAAGACAGGAACTCAGGACAGGAGCAGGTGGTTAGTGTCTTACAGTAAGAAAGCCTTAGCAGTATTTTGTGGTGTGTGTGTTAGTTGATCAGTTGTGTCCAACAGTTTTTGTGACCCCATGCACTGTAGCCCACTAGGCTCATTTATCCATGGAATTAATTCTCCAGGCAAGAACACTGGAGTGGGTTGCCATTTCCTTCTCCATTAAAATATTATAGTAATATTTTAAAATAATGACATGAGAGGACATTGAATCATAAAAGTCATTATAGTTTTCCTATGAAAATGTTATATCTAACACATAAAATAGTTGATGTTATAAAAGATTTCCTAATTATATTATTTCAGCAAAGTAATTTGCAAATATCCCCAGTGTCACAAAAGTGATACATAATTTTGATGTTGGCATGTTACAATTGTATGAGTGGGTTGTCTGCCTAATTCTGTGGTTCAGTATTAGAGACTGATAGCTATTTTATGTCTAAACAACATCTTCCAAGTCTGTAAAAAAGATAAATAAAAAGAAATATAAGATGTTGGAAAATTAAATAATAAAAGTAATAAAATAATTTTTGGAAACAGTACCACCATAAAGTCTAGATGTATAGATATTACCATTTCATTAGTGTTTAGGTCCAGAAGACTTCTCAATACTAAAATCATACAGTAATTACATTTTTTATTTTTTGTCTATATATGCATGCTTAGGAATCAAGATTGCTGGGAGAAATATCAACAACCTCACATATGCAGATGATACCACACTTATGGCAGAAAGTGAAGAAGAACTAAAAAGCCTCTTGATGAAAGTGAAACTGGAGAGTGAAAAAGCTGGCTTAAAGCACAACATTCAGAAAACGAAGATCATGGCATCTGGTCCCATCACTTCATGGGAAATAGATAGGGAAACAGTGGAAACAGTGGCAGACTTTATTTTGGGGGGCTCCAAAATCACTGCACATGGTGACTGCAGCCGTGAAATTAAAAGATGCTTATTCCTTGGAAGGAAAGTTATGACCAACCTAGATAGCATATTGAAAAGCAGAGACATTACTTTGCCAACAAAGGTCCGTCTAGTCAAAGGCTACGGTTTTTCCAGTGGTCATGTATGGATGTGAGATTTGGACTGTGAAGAATGCTGAGCACCGAAGAATTGGTGCTTTTGAACTGTGGTGTTGGAGAAAACTCTTGAGAGTCCCTTGGACTGCAAGGAGATCCAACCAGTCCATTCTGAAGGAGATCAGCCCTGGGATTTCTTTGGAAGGAATGATGCTAAAGCTGAAACTCCAGTACTTTGGCCACCTCATGCGAAGAGTTGACTCATTGGAAAAGACTCTGATGCTGGGAGGGATTGTGGGCAGGAGGAGAAGGGGACGACAGAGGATGAGATGGCTGGATGGCATCACGGACTCGATGGACGTGAGTCTGAGTGAACTCCGGGGGTTGGTGATGGGCAGGGAGGCCTGGCTTGCTGCAATTCATGGGGTCGCAAAGGATCGGACTCAACTGAACTGATCAGTTCAGTCCAGTTCAGTCACTCAGTCATGTCCGACTCTTTGCGACCCCATGAACTGCAGCATGTCAGGGCCCCCTGCCCAGCACCAACTCCCGGAGTACACTCAAACTCACGTCCATCGAGTTGCTGATACGATCCAGCCATCTCATCCTCTGTCGTCCCCTTCTCCTCCTGCCCCAAAATCCCTCCCAGCATCACATTCTTTTCCAATGAGTCAACTCTTTGCATGAGGTGGCCAAAGTACTGGAATTTCAGCTTCAGCATCGTTCCCTCCAAAGAAATCCCAGGGTTGATCTCCTTCAGAATGGACTGGTTGATCTCCTTGCAGTCCAACGGACTCTCAAGAGTCTTCTCCAACACCACAGTTCAAAAGCATCAATTCTTCGGTGCTCAGCATTCTTCACAGTCCAACTCTCACATCCATACATGACTACTGGAAAAACCATAACCTTAACTAGATGGACCTTAGTTGGCAAATAATGTCTCTTCTTTTGAATATGCTACCTAGGTTGGTCACAACTTTTCTTCCAAGGAGTAAGTATCTTTTAATTTCATGGTTGCAGTCACCATCTGCAGTGATTTTGGAGCCCCCCAAAATGAAGTCTGCCACTGTTTCCACTGTTTCCCCATCCATTTCCCATGAAGTGATGGGACCGAATGCCATGATCTTCGTTTTCTGAATGTTGACCTTTAAGCCAACTTTTTTACTGTCCTCCTTCACTTTCATCAAGAGGCTTTTTAGTTCCTCTTCACTTTCTCCCATAAGGGTGGTGTCATCTGCGTATCTGAGGCTGTTGATATTTCTCCCAGCAATCTTGATTCCAGCTTGTGTTTCTTCCAGTTCAGCGTTTCTCATGATGTACTCTGCAAGTTGCTAATAAATCATATATTCTATGGTATACTTGCATTTTATGATTTTTAAATGTCAATCCTAAAGGAAATCAATCCTGAATATTCATTACAAGGAGTGATGCTGAAACTGAAGCTCCAATATCATGGTCACCTGATGCAAAGAGACAACTCATTAGAAAAGACCCAGATGCTGGGAAAGATTGAAGGCAGGAAGAGAAGGGGATGACAGAGGATGTGATGGTTGGATGGCATCATTGATTCAGCTGAGTCTGAACAAGTTCTAGGAGATAGAATAACATAGATGCCTTTTGTACTACAGTCCTTGGGTTTGCAAAGAGTTGGACATCACTGAGAGACTGAACAACAACAAATGATTTTTAAAAATTTAATTTTTGAAGTATAGTTGATTTACAATGTTGTGTTAATTTCTTCTGTACAGCAAAGTGATTCATATATATATATATATATATATATGAATTATTTTTAAAATTTCTTTTCCATTATGGTATATATCAAATGGTATTGAATATAGCTCCATTTCCCTGTGCTATACAGCAGGTCCTTACTATTTTTAGCCAACCTATATATAATCATTTGTATCTGATAATCCCATACTTTCAGTCATTCCATCTTCCACTCTCTTCCCCCTTGGCAACTATATGCCTGTTCTCTGGGTCTGTGAGCCTGTTTCTGTTTCATGGATAAGTTTATTCATGTTATAGTGTAGATTCAGCATGTAAGCACATGATATTATATTTTCATAATTTTAAATTTTTACAATTCTTAACAATTCTTTTGGTAAAAGGATGACTGAGTGAAAAAGAAAAACTAAATAGCCTTTCTAACATGCCAAGTTGAATTTATATCAGGTAACCAATCATCTTTTGCACTGTAGTAAAATTGATTCTCTTTATGGTTAGTAACACTTAAAAAGACAATGAAAACTTCACAAAGCTTAATACTTAGAAACAAAAAAATTTTCCTGTCTAGAGAAAAACCAGATGTATTTCTAGAAAAATTTCAAGAGACAAAAATGGTATCTGTGAATCTATGCCCAATCATTGTGAAAGGAACTTGACAGGATCTTTCTCTTCAAGTCAATTGAGTCTCATGCTTTTTCTTTTTCTGTATGTAGTCAGGACAATTTTAGATATGAGAGAAATCAATTTTGGCAACAATCATTTAATAATTGTTTACTGGACATTACTTAAAACAATAGGAGTGGGAGAAGTCACAAGGAAAATTTTACAAAAAAGCAAACTTTGTTGCTCTCAAGGTGCTTTAACTGTATAATGTCCTTCAAAGAAGAGCTCTATTAATTGGCACAAGGGGTTGCAAAATCACATGTCTCTGTGATGCAGGCAGGTTACACAAAAAAGTGAAGCGGCCAGATGTCGTACACAAGGAACAGTGGGAAATGTGAAAAATGTAGAGTGTGTGCCCATCCCAAATTAATAATTTTTGTTTTTCTATGTTGTATTAGCTGAATAAACACATCTGCATATTCTTGCAGGTTGTAACTCTGGGTACCAAAGCTCTGTTCACTAATGATAAGACTCAGAAACAAAGATCCCATGGACAAGGAGACTCTTGCAGGCTTTTGTGTGCAAGAGAGACTTAAAACTCTGATATAGAACCGGTCATAAGGAGAGCCAGGATCTAATAAAAGTGTACAAATTGTAGTCAATCAGAAACAAGTTCAAGCAGAGACTGATGCACTGATGTGTTTCACATAGATCTGTCCCTTTTCCAGCCTTGCCAAAGCTAAGGTGCCTCAATTCATGCTTAGATAAGCTACCCTTGGGAGCTTAATTGGTACATCACTCTAAATCCTGATTGCAAGGTCCTAGGAGATAAATCCCCTGGAGAACGAAATGACAACCCACTCCAGTACCTTTGTCTGGAAAATCCCATAGACAGAGGAACTTGATGGGCTACAGTCCATGGGGTTGCAAAGAGTTGGACACAATTGAGCAACTTCACTCAGGAGATAAAAAATGCTAACTGATCATTTAACCTACTGTGGTCAGACTTACTCTAGGTAGGACAAAAACAATTAGAGATAGGTCTCTTCAAGAAAATTGGAAATACCAAGGGAATATTTCATGCAAATATGGGCACAATAAAGGACAGAAATGGTAAGGACATAATAGAGGCAGAAGATATTCAGGAAAAATGGCAAGAAAACACAAACTGTGCAAAAAGTCTTAATGATCTGGATAACCATGATGGTGTGATCTCTCACCTAGAGCCAGACATCCTAGAATATGAAGTCAAGTGGGCTTTAAGAAATATTACTACAAACAAGGCTAGTGGAGGTGATGGAATTCCGGCTGAGCTATTTCAAATCCTAAAGAAAGTACTGCTGTTAAAGTGCTGCACTCATTATCCCAGCACATTTGGAAAACTCAAAAGTGGCCATCGGACTGGAAAATTTCAGTTTTCATTCCAATTCTAAAGCAGCCCCAAAATTATGTTCAAACTACTGGACAATTGCACTCATTCCACATGCTACCAAGGTTAGGCTCAAAGTCCATCAAGCTAGACTTCAGCAGTATGTGAACTGAGAACTTCGAGATGTACAAGTGGGGTTTAGAAATGGTGGAGGGAGCAGGGAACAAATTGCCAACATTCTTTGGATAGTAGAGAAAGCAAGGGAGTTCCAGAAAAACATCTACTTTTGCTTAATTGACTGCACTGATGCCTTTGATTGTGTGGATCACAGCAAGTTGTAAAAAATTCTTAAAGAGATGGAAATACCAGATGACCTTACCTATCTCCTGAGAAACCTATATGGGATCAAGAAGCAACAGTTAGAAACCCACATTGAACAACTGACTGATTCAAAGTTGGGAATGAAGTACTACAAGACTGTATATTTTCACCTGCTTATTTAACTTCTAAGCAGAGTACATCATGTTAAATGCCGGACTGGATAAATCACAAGCTGGAATCATAAATGCCTGGAGAAATTTCAACAACTTCATATATGCAGATGATACCACGCTAATGGCAGAGAGTGAAGACGAACAAAATAGCTTCTTGATGAGGGCGAAAAGACGGGGGTGAAAAAGTCTGCTTAAAACTCAGAATTCAAAAAACTAAGATTATGGCATCTGGTTCAATCACTTCATGGCAAATAGAATGGAGAAAAAAGAGGAAGCATATTTTATTTTCTTGGGCTCCAAAATCAAGGCAGACCATGACTGCAACCATGAAATTAAAAGATACTTACCCTTTGGAAGGGAAGCTGTCTATGACAAACCTAGACAGCTATTAAAAAGCAAATATACAACATTGCTGACAAAGGTCTATATAGTCATTTGTGACTGTTAGAGTTGGCGCATAAAGAAGGCTGATTGCTGGAGAATTGATGCTTTTGAATTGTGGTGCTTGAGAGTGTCTTGGATTGCAAGGAGATCAAATCAGTCAATCCTAAGGGAAATCAACACTGAGTATTCACTGGAAAGACTCATACTGAAGCTGAAGATACAATACTTTGGCCACCTGATGTGAAGAGCTGACTCGTTGGAATAGACCTTGATGCTAGGAAATATTGAAGGCAAAAGGAAAAGAGGGTAGCAGAGGATGAAATTGTTAGATAACATCACCGACTCAAAGGACATGAATTTGAGCAAACTCTGAGACAGTGACAGACAAGGAAGCCTGCTGTGTTGTGCATCATTAGGTCACAAAGAGTGGGACATGACTTAGTGACTGAACAACAACAATGTGAGAAAAGTATTTTTTAGTATATGATTTCTTTTTCTAGACTTTCTTCAGAAGGGAAGGATTTAAGAGAACATTACTCCAACAAGTTTTGTTTGTTTTGTCACATCGTACAGTATGTGAGATCTTAGTTCTCCAAACATTGATCAATCTGATGCTCCCTGAATTGGAAGCTCAGTCTTAGCCACTGTACTGCCAGTAAAGTCCCTTCAATGAGTTTTTGAATTAGTGAGAATTAACTGGACATGGAACAACAGACTGATTCCAAATAGGAAAAGGAGTACGTCAAGGCTGTATATTGTCACACTGCTTATTTAACTTATATGCAGAATACATCAAGAGAAACGCTGGGCTGGAAGAAACAGAAGCTGGAATCAAGATTGCCAGGATAAATATCAATAACCTCTGATATACAGATGACACCACCCTTATGGCAGAAAGTGAAGAGGAACTAAAAAGCCTCTTGATGAAAGTGAAAGAGGAGAGTGAAAAAGTTGGCTTAAAGCTCAACATTCAGAAAACGAAGATCATGGCATCCGGTCCCATCACTTCATGGGATATAGATGGGGAAACAGTGGAAACAGTGTCAGACTTTATTTTTGGGGGGGCTCCAACATCACTGCAGATGGTGACTGCAGCCATGAAATTAAAAGACACTTACTCCTTGGAGGAAAAGTTATGACCAACCCAGATAGCATATTGAAAAGCAGAAACATTACTTTGCCAACAAAGGTCCGTCTAGTCAAGGCTATGGTTTTTCCAGTGATCATGTATGGATGTGAGAGTCAGACTGTGAAGAAAGCTGAGCACCAAATAATTGATGCTTTTGAACTGTGGTGTTGGAGAAGACTCTTGAGAGTCCCTTGGACTGCAAGGAGATCCAACCAGTCCATTCTGAAGGACATCAGCCCTGGAATTTCTTTGGAGGGAATGATGCTGAAGCTGAAATTCCAGTACTTTGGCCACCTCATGTGAAGAGTTGACTCATTGGAAAATACTCTGATGCTGGGAGTGATTAGGGGCAGGAGAAGAAAGGGACGACTGAGGATGAGATGGCTGGATGGCATCACTGACTCGATGGATGTGAGTCTGAGTGAACTCTGGGAGTTGGTGATGGACAGGGAGGCCTGGCATGCTGCCATTCATGGGGTCGCAAAGAGCTGGACATGACTGAGCGACTGAACTGAACTGAACTGAACTACTATATCCTTACTAACATTGTATGTAATTAGATTAAAATAATATACTTTACAATGTATAAAACGTTGCATTTTTTAAATTTATCAGAGTTTGAACCTATGTGTGGTGTATGTATTTGCCTTTAGAACAAAATAGTTATAGGTGTTAAGAACCTAATGTAATACTTGCGGAAAGTGAAATCCTGTGAAAAACAATTTTCTGGAAGAGAAAAGGGCTTCACAGACCTGTGGAGATGGAAATTGGTGACTAATTTTCTGCTTGAAATGTTTCTGGATGTTGTTGCCTATTAAGGAGAAGTGGGGGAGATGATTATTTGTCAGGTAAAAGGGCATAATGTCACAACCAGATAGTGCTTTGTTTTTTTGTATTTTCTCTTGAAGGAAGGGAAAAGAGTCTGAGAGTTGCCAGAGCTAGTATAGGGCTTTGGCAGGATAAGAACACTACACATTTTTGCTATTCTTTCCTCTGCAGGAGAAATTGTTTTAGAATCCCCAATGCCAAGCCCTGGATGTGCCAGTCTCATCATGTGTGTGTGTTATTCTCTCCCTCAGGTGAAAAATGAAGATTTCATTGGTGCTCAAGCCTCAGTGAGGAAGCAGATGGAGCAGACTGTATGCTTCCTGACCCTGAATGTACATGAGTTATACTGACTGGCATGTAACCTTCACTGGTTCAGTTAATGTCTGAGTCCCAGATGCTCTGACCAAAACTGCCTTAAAATTCAGGATGGAGCTGAGGTCAACCTTTACCAAGAAATTAAGGAGGCTAGAGATTTGACAGAGAGATTTGAAGTTACATTTCTGTTGAACATGGATACCGAAGTACCAAGTCCTATGGGGGAAATGGTTCTAGATTTGAAGGGGGCCCAAGATGATGAGAAATGCAAGGTAGAACCATGGTAACATGGGAGGGGCTAAAAGAGAGAAGCTTAGAGTCCTGGGTACTTCCCCGACTGTGGGAAGTATTCAGGGGAGAAAGTAAATCATTCAGCTAGAAACTAAAGAGGAAAAAAAAAAAACAAAACTGTCCAACCATTTATTTTTTAAAAAAATTTTTATTGGAACATAGTTATTTGCAATGTTGTGTTAGTTTCTGCTGTACAGCAAAGTGAGTCATTTATACATGCACAGGTATCCACTCTATTTTAGATTATTTTCCCATATACGTCTTTACAGAGTATTGTGTATAGTTCCCTGTGCTATACAGTAGGTTATTATTAGTTATCTAGCCATTTCTGCCACGTAATTTCTTTTCACCTTCATTCCTGCAATAGATTTCCACCTTTGAGATAATAGACAGCTATGATTTTAACCTTTGAAATTCTGACTAAACAGTCAGAAATTTGAGTAAATATGCATTGAAAACAACAAATAAGATTAAAAGGATTTTGTGTTATTTTGTTTCTTTTGTTTGTTAGTGCTTGGTAGAAATTGATGTATGCTATTATATGCTTGTAGTTTCCCAAATCACAGTAGCTGAATGGGTCATCCCAATTGGGAAAACCTGCAGATAGAGAATTATGTTATTGGGACAAACTATTCTATTTTTGCACCAGTGGATGTGTCAGAATATAGCACAAATGCCACTAAATTTCAGCCAGCTATACCTTTTCAAAGTGTTGGTTATGGCTACTATTTATCCCTTTTTTGAAAAACTGGCAACTGAGCTTGCACTGAAATAAAAGTCTTCACACAGAGAGACCATGTGATTCCCCCTTTGAATATACACTTAAAGGTGCACTCCATGGCTGACAAGATAGAATATAACTAAAGAAAAAAAAAAACTCAAATAAATGTGTTGCTTTTTCAGTGGACTCATGTTAATGCTGAAACCTCAATGGTGCCAAGTTGAATCTCGGAGACAAAGTTTTGGGTGAAGTTTAAAAGAAAAGCTTTATTGCTTTGCCAGCCTTAGGGGGACATAGTAGGCTAATGCCCTCAAAAATGATGTATCCCAACCAAGGGGAGTTTGCTGGGGATCTTTGTTTATTTTTATTACATTGATTGATTTGCAAATATTGGAGAATCCTTGCATCACTGGAACAAAGCTCACTTGATCATGATATATGATATTTTTAAAATGTTTTTGGATTCTGCTTGTTAGAATTTTGTTGAGGACCTTTGCAACTATGTTCACAGTGATATTAGCCTGTAATTTTGTTTTCTGTATGTGTGTAGCATTTTTGTCTTGTTTTGGTATCAGGGTGATGGTGGCCTCTTAGAATGAGTTTGAGAGTTTTCCTTCCTCTACAATTTTCTGGAAGAGTTTGAGTAGGACAGATGTTAGCTCTTCTCTAAATATTTGGTAGAATTCACCTGTGAAGCCATTTAGTCCTGGGCTTTTGTTCAGATTTTTTATTACAGTTTCTATTGGGATTGGTCTGTTCAAATTTTCTATTTTTTCCTGGTTCAATTTTGAAAGATAATACTTCCCTAAAAATTTGTCCATTTCTTCCAAGTTGTCCATTTTATTGGCACATAGTTGCTTAATGTATGATTGTATTTTTGTGTTGTCTGTTTTAATTTCTCCATTTTTTGTTTCTAATTTTGTTTACGTGAGTCTTCTCCCTTTTTTATCATGTTAAGTGCTGAGTGTGATAAAGGTTTGCTTATTTTGTTTATCTTTTCAAAGAACCAGCTTTTGTTTTTATTAGTCTTTGCTTTAGTCTCCACTTATTTTTCATTTATTTCTGCTGGTGTTTTTATAATTTATTTCCTTCCAAAAACAAACTTTGGGTTTGTTTTGTTGTTGTTGTTCTTTTTCTAGTTGATTTAGGTGCAAAGTTAGGTTGTTGTTTAATATTTCTCTTGTTTCTTGAGGTAGGCTTGTATTGCTATGAACTTCCCTTTTAACACTGCTTTTCCTAAATCACATAGGTTTTAGGTTGTTGTGTTTTTATTATCATTTGTTTCTATGCATATTTTGATATACTTTTTGATTTCTTCAGTGATCTGTTGGTTATTCATAAGCATGCTGTTTAGCCTCCATATCCTTAGCATTTTTATACTTTTTCCCCCCAGTGGCTAATATCTAATCTTACAGCATTGTGATCAGAAAATATGCTTGAAATCATTACTTATTTTTTTTTTATAAGCCTCGATTTGTGGCCGAGGCTGTGATCTATCCTAGAGAATGTTCCATGTGCACTTGAGAAAAAGGTGAAATCCATTGTTTTGGGGTGAAATGCCTTGCAGATATCAATTGGTCTAAATGATCCAATGTATCATTAAAAGCTTATATTTCCTTGTTAATATTCTTTCTGGATGATCTGTCTATTGGTGTGAATGGGGTATTAAAGTTTCCTGCTATTATTGTGTTACTGTCAATATCCCCCTTAGTAATAGCACTTGCCTTGTGTATTAACGTGCTCTTATGTTGGGTGCATATATGTTTATAATTGCTGTGTCTTCTTCTTGGATTGATCACTTGATCATTATGTAGTGTCCTTTGTTAACAGTCTTTATTTTAAAATCTCTTTTATCTGATATGAGAATTGTAACTCCTACTTTTTTTTGGCCTCTATTTGTATGAAATATCTTTTTCCAGCCCCTCACTTTCAGTCTGTATGTGTCCTTAGGTTTGAGGTGGGTCTCCTTGTAGACAGCATATATAGGGGTCTTGTTTTATATCCATTAGGCAGTCTTTGTCTTTTGTTTGGAGAATTTAACCCATTTATATTTAAGGTAATTATTGGTAAGTATGATGCTGTGCCATTTACTTTATTGTTTTGGGTTCAATTTTATAAACCTTTTTATATGTTTCCTATCTAGAGAAGAAAGATCCTTTAGCATTTGTTGAAGAACTGGTTTGGTGGTGCTGAATTCTCTCAGCTTTTGCTTATTGGTAAATCTTTTGATTTCTCCTTCAAATCTGAATGAGATCCTTACTGGATAGAGTAATCTTGTAGATTTTTCCCTTTCTTCACTTTAAGTATGTCCTAACATTTCCTTCTGGCCTGCAGTTTCTGTTGAAAGATCAGCTGTTATCCTTATGGGATCCCCTTGTAAGTTGTTTGTTGCTTTACCCTTGTAGCTTTTAATATTTGCTCTTTGAGTTTAATTTTTGTTAATTTGATTAGTATGTGTCTTGGAGTGTTTCACCTTGGGTTTATCCTTTATGCGACTCTCTGGGCTTCTTGGACTTGAGTGGCTGTTTCTTTCCCTATTTTAGGGAAGTTTTGGACTCATGCCCTTTCCATTTGAGTTTTTCTTCTGGAACACCTATGATTCAAATGCTGGGGGGTTTAACATTGTCCCAGAAATTTCTTAGGCTGTTCTCATTTCTTTTTATTCTTTTTTTCTGCTCTGCTTTATTTATTTCAACCACTCTATCTTCCAACTCACGTATCCTTTTTTTCTGCTTCAGTTACTCTACTGTTGGTTCCCTCCAGAGTGTTTTTAATCTCCATTATTGCGTTGTTCATTACTGATTGAGTATTCTTTATTTCTTCCAGGTCCTTCTCAAGTGTTTCTTGCATCTTCTCAATCTGTTTCTCCAGCTTATTTATATACAACTCCATTATTGTTTTCAAGATTTTGGATCATCTTTATTATCATTATTCTGAAATCTTTTTTCAGGAAGACTCCCTATCTCCTCCTCTTTGGTTTGGTTTGATGGATTTTTATCATGTTCCTTCACCTGTTGGATATTTTTCTGCATTTTCATTTTGTTTAGTTTGCTGTATTTGGGGTCTCTTCCCAGGTTCAATCCCTGGGTAGGGAAGATCCCCTGGAGAAGGAAATGACAACCCTCTCCAGTATTCATGCCTGGAAAATCCCATGAACCAAGGAGCCTGGTGGGCTACAGTCCATGGGGTTGCAAAGAGTCGGACACGACTGAGCGACTTTTCTTTTTTCTTTCTTTCTGCAGGCTGGAGAATTGTAGTTCCTCTTAATTGTGGAGTCTGTTCCCTGTAAGTTTGGTTGGACCAGAGGCTTGTGAAGGTTTCCTGATTGGGGGAACTTGTGTTCGTGTTCTAATGGATGGAGCTGTATCTTGTCTCTCTGGAAGGCAATGCAGTGTCGAGTAGAGAGTTTTTTGGTGTCTATGGGTTTGATATGGCTTTGGGCAGCCTGTCTTTTAAAGTTTAGGATTGTGTCCCTCTTTTGCTGGAGAATTAGTATGGAGTGTCTTGCATTGCAACTTGCTGGCTCTTGGGTAGAGCTTGGTCTCGGTTTAAGTATGGAAGTTTT
This sequence comes from Budorcas taxicolor, assembly GCF_023091745.1. Classification (NCBI taxonomy): domain Eukaryota; kingdom Metazoa; phylum Chordata; class Mammalia; order Artiodactyla; family Bovidae; genus Budorcas; species Budorcas taxicolor. The sequence goes on from NC_068926.1 coordinate 38,761,187, forward strand.
TTGGTGGTTTCTTGTCTATTAATGTGTCCTGGGGTCAGAAGTTCTTTGAATATCCAAAGTTCTGGAGTTGAGCTTCCTGCCTCTGGGTTTCAGTCCCCCTCTTACATTAGCATCAAGACTTTTCTGTCCACACAGAACAGAAGACAAATATCCTAGGTTAATGGTGAAACAACTCTCCACAGCCAGGAACAGCCAAAAAGATTCACAAAGCTATATAGAGAAGAGGGAGGAGACAGACAGAGGTGACCAGGAGGAGACACTGGAGAGTCAAAAGTGAAAAGAGTAATCAAGCCAGTAATGAAATCCCTAAGTGAAAGTGATACTAAAAATTAGAATCTTAAAGGTAAAAAATTAATAACAAAAATGAAAAACTTAAAATAGAAATAAGACTCAAATTGTCAATATAAAAAAATTGAACACAAAAATTTTTAAAATATGGAATTTATTTAAAAATAAGTTTTTTAAAGGAAAATAATAGTAGCCTATAAAAAATGAAAGTTAAAGGAGTGATAAAGAGCCATATTAGGACATTATGATGGAAAAAAAGAAAAAGATGGGGATGAACGAAAAAAGAATTTTAAAATAATAAAAAATAATAAAATTTTTAAAATTAAAAAATAAAAATATATCTAGGAATTTCTCTGGAGCTGTTATGAGCAATGTGGGGTCAGTTCAGCATGAGACAATCCGTTGCTCAGGCTTTTACTTATCCTCAGAGCCTACAGTTGCACCTCAAACGCAGTCTGAGCTTACCTGCAGGATTTTAATCTGTTGCACCTGCCAGTTCTGGGAAAGTTCCCCCTCCTTTTCTGTGCTTAGGTTCGCCTCCTCTGTTTGCAAGTTTCTTCAGTGTCTAATCTCCACCCTGACATGAGGAGGCAAAAGTGGCCACTTATTAGGGCTCACTAGTCCTCTTGTGCTATGGACAAGGAGGGACACTGCAAACAAATACTGTTTCCATGTGTGGAAAGTGTTCACAGTGGGTGGATCACATGGGGATTTGCCACAGCCCAAGGCCGCATGTACTTCTCAGGTCTAAGCTGCTCAAACTTCCAGGTGTTCCATGAGGGCACAGTCCCAGTTGGGGCATACGTCTAGTGCACCTTCCAGGTTCAGTTGCTCAGGCTTCCTGGTGCTCTGCAAGGGCACAGTCCCAGGTCGGCCATATCCTTAGGGGATCTGGTCTCAGGCTGTGACACTCCTGGTACATACAAGCCACCCAAGATCCCAGGAAGATATGATTAGTGACTGGCGGCCTTCTCATAGCTTGGCAGGAGATGTGGTCTTTGGGGCTGAGATTGCAGGGGCCCCTTGCCTTCTGCTTCTGGATGTTGTGCACCTGCCTCTCTGCCTCCAGGGAGGGCCATAAACAGCAGCCAGCTTACTCTCCTTTGGTATTCACTAGGAGGTGATCCTTTGTTCTGTGAGTGAGACAGGGGTCACAGTGTGGCATTAGAGCCTTCCACATTGAAAAGTCCTTGTTTTTCTTTGCTTCTTTGGTGTTTCCAGAATGTCAACATTCTAGGAATCAGCGAACTAAAATGGACTGGAATGGGGGAATTTAACTCAGATGATCATTACATCTACTACTGTGGGCAGGAATCCCTCAGAAGAAATGGAGTAGCCATCATGGTCAATAAAAGAGTCCAAAATGCAGTACTTGGATGCAATTTCAAAAATGACAGAATGATCTCTGTTCGTCTCCAAGGCAAACCATTCAATATCACAGTTATCCAAGTCTATGCCCCAACCAGTAACAATGAAGAAGCTCAAGTTGAATGGTTTTATGAAGACTTACAAGACCTTTTAGAACTAACACCCAAAAAAAAGATGTCCTATTCATCACAGGGGACAAGAATGCAAAAGTATAAAGTCAAAAAACACCAGGAGTAACAGGCAAATTTGGCCTTGGAATGAGGAATGAAGCAGGGCAAAAACTAATAGAGTTTTGCCACGAAAATGCACTGGTCATAGCAAACACCTTTTTCCAACAACACAGGAGAAGACTACACATGGACACCACCAGATGGTCAACACTGAAATCAGATTGATTATATTCTTTGCAGCCAAAAGATGGAGAAGCTCTATACGGTCAACAAAAACAAGACCAGGAGCTGACTGTGGCTCAGATCATGAACTCCTTATTACCAAATTCAGACTCAAATTGAAGAAAGTAGGGAAAACCACTAGATCATTCAGGTATGACCTAAATCAAATCCCTTATGATTATACAGTGGAAGTGAGAAATAGTTTTAAGGGCCTAGATCTGATAGATAGACTGCCTGATGAACTATGGACAGAGATTTGTGACACTGTACAGGAAACAAGGATCAAGACCATCCCCATGGAAAAGAAATGCAAGAAAGCAAAATGGCTGTCTGAGGAGGCCTTACAAATAGCTGTGAAGAGAGGCAAAAAGCAAAGGAGAAAAGGAAAGATATAAGCATCTGAATGCAGAGTTCCAAAGAATAGCAAGAAGAGATAAGAAAGCCTTCTTCAGAGATCAATGCAAAGAAATAGAGGAAAACAACAGAATGGAAAAGACTAGAGATCTCTTCAAGAAAATTAGAGATAGCAAGGGAATATTTCATGCAAAGGTGGGCTCGATAAAGGACAGAAATGGTCTGGACCTAACAGAAGCAGAAGATACTAAGAAGAGGTGGCAAGAATACACAGAAGAACTGTACAAAAAAGATCTTCACGACCCTGATAATCATGAGGATGTGATCACTAATCTAGAGCTAGACATCCTGGAATGTGAAGTCAAGTGGGCCTTGGAAAGCATCACCATGAACAAAGGTAGTGGAAGTGATGGAATTCCAGTTGAGCTGTTTCAAATCCTGAAAGATGCTGCTGTGAAAGTGCTGCACTCAATATGCCAGCAAATTTGGAAAACTCAGCAGTGGCCACAGGACTGAAAAAGGTCAGTTTTCATTCCAATCCCAAAGAAAGGCAATGCCAAAGAATGCTCAATCTACCGCACAATTGCAGTCATCTCACATACTCGTAGTAAAGTAATGCTCAAAATTCTCCAAGCCAGGCTTCAGCAATACGTGAACCGTGAACTTCCTTATGTTCAATCTGGTTTTATAAAAGGCAGAGGAAACAGATCAAATTGCCAACATCCGCTGGATCTTTGAAAAAGCAAGAAAGTTCCAGAAAAACATCTATTTCTGCTTTATTGACTATGCCAAAGCCTTTGACTGTGTGGATCACAATAAACTGTGGAAAGTTCTGAAAAAGACGGGAATAACAGACCACCTGACCTGCCTCTTGAGAAATCTGTACGCAGGTCAGGAAGCAGCAGTTAGGACTGGACATGGAACAACAGACTGGTTCCAAATAGCAAAAGGAGTACGTCAAGGCTGTATATTGTCACCCTGCTTATTTAACTTATATGCAGAGTACATCAAGAGAAATGCTGGACTGGAAGAAACACAAGCTGGAATCAAGACTGCCAGGAGAAATATCAATAACCTCATATATGCAGATGACATCAGCCTTATGGCAGAAAGTGAAGAGGAATTAAAAAGCCTCTTGATGAAAGTGAAAGAGGAGAATGAAAAAGTTGGCTTAAAGCTCAACATTCAGATAACGAAGATCATGGCATCTGCTCCCATCACTTCATGGGAAATGAGTGGGGAAACAGTAGAAACAGTGGCAGACTTTATTTTTTGGGCTCCAAAATCACTGCAGATGGTGATTGCAGCCATGAAATTAAAAGACGCTTACTCCTTTTAAGAAAAGTTATGACTAACCTAGATAGTATATTCAAAAGCAGAGACATTACTTTGCTGACTAAGGTCCGTCTAGTCAAGGCTATGGTATTTCCTGTGGTCATGTGTAGATGTGAGAGTTGGACTGTGAAGAAGGCTGAGCATCAAAGAATTTGTGCTTTTGAACTGTGATGCTGGAGAAATCTCTTGAGAGTCCCTTGGACTGCAAGGAGATCCAACCAGTCCATTCTGAAGGAGATCAGCCCTGGGATTTCTTTGGAATGAATGATGCTAAAGCTGAAACTCCAGTACTTTGGCCACCTCATGCAAAGAGTTGACTCATTGGAAAAGACTCTGATGCTGGGAGGGATCGGGGTCAGGAGGAGAAGGGGACGACAGAGGATGAGATGGCTGGATGGCATCACTGACTCAATGGTCGTGAGTCTGTGTGAAATCTGGGAGTTGGTGATGGACAGGGAGGCCTGCCATGCTGCGATTCATGGGGTCACAAAGAGTCGGACACGACTGATCGACTGAACTGAACTGAATGACACATTAATCCCCTCAGAGTGTCCTCAGGGTATTCAACACTAGTCCTTACCCTAAAGACCAACAATGCCTCCCACCCCTCCACACCCAGCCCCCACTCACTGTGGACAGATGTGGTTTTGTAAGCTGCATTTCTGCTGGTAATTGCCATTCAACATGAATTCTCTGTTGATTTGTTTGTTTGCTTATACTGCCTTCTGAGATCCTAAAACTGCCCCACTGACTCCATTTTTGAGAGACTTTTCTATTCTGTGGAAACTTTTCCTCCTTCACAACTCTGTCCCCAGGATGGGTCTCCATCCCTAAATCCTTTGTCTCTCTTTTTGCCTTTATCTTTTGTCTACCTCATTTCAAAGAGGTTTTTTTTTTTGTTTTTTTTTTTTTTTTTGTCTTTCTAGGTATCTGGGGTCCTCTGACAACGTTTGGAAGTTGTTTTGTGGAAGTTTCTCCACATGGAGATGAACTTTTAATGTGTTTCTGGGGGCGAAAGTGATCTCCCCATCCTATTCCGTTGGCATCTTGGGACTCCTCCCCCCCCCCAAAAGTTTTTTGACAGTGGGTTATAGCTCAAATGATGTATTATTGGCAATTTACACAAACCACATATAAATGTCATGTGACCCTTTATGAGATCAGGAAAAATGTTATCTTTAAGGAGTTGTCTTACTCATGCTAATCGAATTATTCCCTTTATGGTTTTGCAGGTATTCCTGCCAAGGAAGGAGGTTTTATCAATCCATAATTCAGATACACAATGCACAGTGGGGAAAAGAGTGTACTATAAGGCAGAGAAAAAAATTATGGCTAAATTTTTCTTGTCTTGCCATAAAATATGATCTTTATTTCGCAGTATACTAAAGAATTCAATTCTTCTGTCTTACAGTTATTTTGTCTGTACATAAGAAATTATCACAAAATGTGGGGAAAAAAGTTTTCTGCACCCATATATCTGAAGTAGTAGTTGAACATTCTTTGGAATTGCCTTTCTTTGGGATTGGAATGAAAACTGACCTTTTCCAGTCCTGTGGCCACTGCTGAGTTTTCCAAATTTGCTGGCATATTGAGCGCAGAACTTTCACAGCATCATCTTTCAAGATTTGAAATAGCTCAACTGGAATTCCATCACCTCCACTAGCTTTGATCATAAGATGCTTCCCAAGGCCCACTTAACTTTGCATTCCAGGATGTCTAGCTCTAGGTGAGTGATCACACCACTGTAGTTATCTGGGTCATGAAGATCTTTTTTGTAGAGTTATTCTGTGTCTTCTTGCCACCTCTTCTTAATATCTTCTGTTTCTGTTAGGTCCATACCAGCTCTGTCCTTAATTTTGCCGATTTTTTGCATGAAATATTCCCTTGGTATCTCTAGTTTTCTTGAAGAGATCTCTAGTCTTTTCCTTTCTATTGTTTTCCTCTATTTCTTTGCATTGATCACCGGGGAAGGCTTTCTTAGCTCTCTGTGCTATTCTTTGGAACTCTGCATTAAAATCAGTATAACTTTCCCTTTCGCCTTTGTTTTTAGCTTCTCTTCTTTCCTCAACTATTTGTAAGGCATCCTCAGACAACCATTTTGCCTTTTTTGCATTTCTTTTTCTTAGGGATGGTCTTAACCACTGCCTCTTGCACAATGTCACGAGCCTCCAACCATAGATTTTCAGGCACTCTGTCTATCAGATCAAATTGCTTGAATCTATTTCTCATTTCCACTGTATAACTGTAAGGGATATGATTTATGTCACACCTGAATAGTCTAGTGGCTTTCCCTATTTTCTTCAATTTAAGTCTTAATTTGAAAGGTAAGTTTTCATTCCAATCTCAAAGAAAGGCAATGTCAAAAATGTTCAAACTACCACACAGTTGCACTCATCTCACATGGTATTTGAGTAATGCTCAAAATTCTCCAAGCCAGGCTTCAACAGTATGTGAATCATGAACTTTCAGATGTTCAAACTGGATTTAGAAAAGGCAAAAGAACCAGAGATCAAATTACCAACAATAGTTTGATCATCTAAAAAGCAAGAGAGTTCCAGAAAAACATCTACTTCTGCTTTATTGACTACACGAAAGCCTTTGACTGTGTGGATCACAACAAACTATGGAAACTTCTTAAAGAGATGGGAAAACCAGACCACCTGACCTGCCTCCTGAGAAATCTGTATGCAGGTCAAGAAGCAACAGTTAGAACTGAACATGGAAGAACAGACTAGTTCCAAATAAGGAAAGGAGTACATCAAGGCTCTATATTGTCACCTTGCTTATTTAACTTATATGCATGCAGAGTACATCATGTGAAATGCCAGGCTGGATGAAGCACAAGCTGGAATCAAGGTTGTTGGGAGAAGTATCAATAACCTCATATATGCAGATGACACCACCATTAAGGCAGAAAGCGAAGAAGGTTGAAAGAGCCTCTTGATGAAAGTGAAAGAGGAGAATGAATAAGTTGGCCTAAAACTCAACATTCAGAGAATTAAGATTATGGCATCCAATCCCATCACTCATGGGAAATATATGGAGAAATAATGGAAACCATGAGAGACTTTATTTTGGGGGGTTCCAAAATTAATGCACTTTGTGACTGCAGCCATGAAATTAAAAGACGCTTGCTCCTTGGAAGAAATGCTATGGCCAACCTAGACAGTATATTAAAAAGCAGAGACATTACTTTGCCAACAAAATTCTGTCTACTCAAAGCTATGTTTTTCAGTATTCATATGTGGATGTGAGAGTTGGACTCTAAAGCAAGGTGAGCACCAAAAATGGATACTTTTGAACTGTGTTATTGGAGAAGACTCTTGAGAGTTTCTGGACTGCAAGGAGATCCAACCAGTCCATCCTAAAGAAAATCAGTCCTGAATATCCATAGGAAGGACTGATGCTAAAGGTGCAACTCCAATACTTGGACACCTGATGCAAAGAACTAACTCGTGGAAAAGACCCTGATGCTGGGAAAGATTGCGGGTAGGAGGACAAGGGGATGACAGAGGATGAGATGGTTGGATGGCTTCACTGACTCAATGGACATGAGTTTGAGTAAGCTTTAGGAGCTGATGATGGACAAGGAGGCCTGGAGTGCTGCAGTCCATGGAGTCACAGAGTCAGACACAACTTAAAGACTGAACTGTATACCTGAAGCCAAACTAAAGCCTCTGGCTTTTCTGAGGCCTTTGAGTGAGGTTCTCCTGAAGTCATGGATGTCTCCCAGAAATATCAGTTAAGCTTAAATACTATATTATATCCCATAGCTGTTCTAGACTTTTGAACTAACTGTGATTTGTGTCTAGGGGCTTCCCAGGTGGGGCAGTGATAAAGAGTCTACCTGACAATGCAGGAGATGCAAGAGACTTAGGTTTGATCCCTGTATTGGGAAGATCCCCTGGAGGAGGCAATGGCAACCCATTGCAGTATTCTTGCCTGGAAAAGCCCATGGACAGAGGGTCCTGGCAAGCTACAATCCAGGAGGATACAAAGACACAACTGATCACATAATCACTGATGATCACTGTAGTTTTCCAAAACACTCAAGTATTTAAGAAAATATGTCATACTCTGTGGGCAGTTTTATCTACATGGGAGTATTTTCTTGAAAGGGTAATGTGAAATTTGGCTCTAACTTTAGCTGAAGTGATAAATGACAGTATCTGTACCCTTGAAAGTATCCATGTCAGCCCCAATTTACTAGCCAGTTTTGCTCTTGGTGACAGTCTTGTTCTAAACTTCCTTATTGTAGGTCAAGGTGATATATGTGCCAGTTATGATGATACCTTGTTTTATTTGGCTTTCCTGGTGGCTCAGATGGTAAAGAATCCTCCTGCAATGTGGGAGATCCAGGTTTGATCCCTGGGTCTGAAAGATTCCCTGGAGGAGGGAATGGCTACCCACTCCAGTATCCCTGACCAGAAAATCCCATGGAGAGAGGAACCTGGTTGGCTACAGTCCATGAGGTCACAAAGTGTCAGACATGACTGAGCAACTAACATTTTCATTTGGATTAATACCCTGAACCAGACAGATAGGTCTAATCACCAGACTTTCTCTGGTAGACTCTGAAAGTTAACGTAATTTCCTTAGTTCTTTGAATCCAAGACCCTGACATCCACACTACCTGGTGGTCTCACACTGTTGCACTGAGCTCTGCTGCTACAGCCTTGATAAGTGCTGTGTCAGACAAAGAAAATGCTTGGTGCTCTCCCCTGCTGGTAACAGTAATCAGGATGGCCTATGAAGTAGCAAATAAATAGAAAATTTGATATAAGTAGTACCATGTAAAATAAAAGGCAGAACTTTAGGACACCATTTTTTTTGTTTCATAATGGTCAGGGCTTTCAGAATAAAAATTCCTGACAATCTGGCTTACAGGATGCTTGAATGGTAAGCACTCCTTGCAAATGGAGCCCTACAGAGAGATTTATACGTTTATTTCTCCCCAAGCTTTTCTATTTGTTGTAATCATTAAGAGGCCTTCCCTAATTCTCCCAGAGAGGATTTTTTCACGATAGTAGGAGGAGGATTTGTTCCCTCTCTCAAGGTGGGGCAGAGTTGCTGTGAGACAACACTTGTGTCAGCTCTGAAATCAGTGATTTCAGCATTTTTCCCCATCTGTTCTTTACATGGCATCCCTAGAAGGGGGAGTGTGGAAGGGACTAGAAGAACAGGCAAGGTTATTGGTAGAAGTAATAATAAATGTGATCTGTGGACCAGAAACTTCATGTAGATATTAAAACTCTTCATTTAGTTGTTTATCCCTGCATGCCAAGTTACCTGTTAATGAGAGGGCCTGTGAAACACCACCTTAAAATTGCCTAGGTATTATTAGGTTGCTCACTAGATTTGAGTTTTCACCATGAGGCCTTTCTTAACTCGAGAAATTTTTGCTGCCTGGAAATGTTGGAAACAGGAAACAGTTTTATTTTCCAATTCAATAAGTTACATAAAATGTTCTTGAAAAGGAAACCCAATTCTTAATCTCTTATTTCTTTAGCAATATCTTATCTTGCTCCACTAAAAGAAGCCAATTAGTAGTCTCAAAATCTTGCCTATAATTCTTCTTAGATCCACAAGTTCAGTGAGTAGGTTTTCCATCTCTCAAGTAACCAGAGGTAACATTCTTGCAATTGTGCCATTGATATATAAAATATATCTGCTCCAGTGTGCAATATTAACTTATGTATTGCACTTCCTAGTCTCTTTCCACCATTCAGAGTTCAAACAAATGCTGTAATGTTTGTAAGTGGGACATACTCTTTACATACTTAGGAGAAGCTTTAATTTCCTCTAATTTTTGAGTGATTTCTTCTCACCTATTAACTATTTTACTATTTTCAATATTTCTTCATTGATATGTGGTGGCTGAGTTTCCCTTTACACAATTGACATATTTTTTCTTCAGAAAATAGTTTTTTTTTTTTTTAAGTTATTACTCAGGTACTACTTTATATTTTTACCAAGGAAAAACATGTTCAGTAGAAAAGCCAGCCAATAGTGTTGGTTATGGGCTTAATTGGAAGTTTACATTTAAACAATATTTTTAGCATTTAGAATTTGTATTTTCTAACACAAAAAAATGATATGTTAAAGAGCTGTATTTTATATTTAACAATTAAAAATATATCTAGCTGTATAGGTTATAAAAGTTAAAAAAGTGAGTTTGTTGTATGAGAAAGAATGCTTCCATTCTGGGGGAGGTGGTTAATGAAAACTTAGAGTTGTAAATCTAGTATTGAAGCTCAGAGTTGACTAACATATTTACTTTCTGAAATAGTAAGTTCAGCTAGCTGATGTTGATGTTTAACTACTCAGAATTTCTCTTGATTATTTGTAGCATATCAACAAATATTTAAATTCCTTTAAAACCCCAAGGACTATTTTAATTTTATGGAAGTAATTGTTAACCAAAATATGTGCATATTTAGTGTATACAATCTGAGGAGTTTGTAAAATGCATACTCCTGATATCATCTCTACAGTCAAGATAATTGATACATCCACCATTACCAAAGTTTCATTCCCCTTTGTTTTTTGTTTCCAGGGGTGGTGTTTAACAGTACATAATATGAGATCTATTTTTTTTAAGTGTCCAATACAATACTGTTAGTGTCCATGAAATTTTAAGAAATATAAATTCATACTCCAAGATGCCAGTAACTTAAAATCAAAGTAGCCATGTGTACCAAATACAGAAATAGATACGGTGAAATGTCATTATGACAGATATGGGCATAGTCAATTAAAGGCATAGACTCATTCTAAAAGAAAGATCAAGTGAAATGTCAAATATTGTAATGAGTTGTAAGCCAAACAAGTGTAGGTATACCCTCTGTACAATAAAGAGCAGACTGCTTGTTCCAAAGCACTCTTCATTAGCCTTATCCACAAGCAATGTATACTTTCATTTCTTAATGTTTGGGAAAGGAAACTTTATTTGCTTCCTGATTTTTCCCCAAGGTTTCAGTATAATAATGCATCTAGCATTATTTCGCTTTTGTGATCTATGTCATTATTATCTTCAATGTTATGCTTCAAGATTTAAATAAAAAACTTATAGAAGTGATATACACATATAAACAAAAGTATGACATAGTATGTCTTCTTACACTTATTTCCACATTGCGCTCATTAAGGCATACCTTTTATTATACAAATAAAATAATATTTAAACATTTGTGCATACATGCTGAGTCATGTCTGACTCTTTATAACCCTATTACTGTAGCCCTTCAGGCTCCTCTATCTATGGGATTCTCTAGGCAAGAATACTGGAGTGGTTCACCATGCCCTCCTCTAGGGGATCTTCCTGACCCAGGGATAGAACCTGAGTCTCTTGCATCTTCTGCCTTGGCAGGCAGGTTCTTCACTAGGACCACCTGGAAAGCCCATTTTGGTTAATTATTTACTCTTCCTTTCTTATAGTTTTGGACTTCTCTGGTCGTTCAGATGGTAAAGAATTCACCTATAGTGTGGCAGACCTGGGTTCGATATGTGGATTGAGAAGATCCTCTGGAGGGGGGCATGTCAACCCACTAGGGTATTCTAATTTCTTAAATATAAATAGGAAACTTCTGATTCAATACACACAGGAAAAAGGAGAAATTAAACACCACTTATGATTAAAAATCTTAGAAAACTAGGAACAGAGGGAAATTTCTTATGTTAGTTTTCTACTTGTGCCTTGCAAATTTCCTACAAATTTCCAGCTTAATAAAATAGCCATTCATTTTCTCATGTAATTTCTAAGGTTTCAGAATTTAGAAGTAAATTTACTGGGTGTTTCAGCTTAGAGTCTTTCCCAAGATTGTGGTCAAGCTGCAAGCCCAGTTCCACAGCCATCTCAAGACTTAACCATAGCTGTAGAATCCTCTTCAAGATCACTCACATGGGTTTTGCAGGTTTTTGACTGTTTGCTGGAAGCCTCAGGTTCTCGACATATGGTTCTCTCAATAAAGTTATCACGGCATGGCAGCTGGCCTTGTGTGGAACAAGTAATCCAGTAGAGAGCAAATCCACCTTTTATATCCATCTTTTAAGTCCCTTCTGTCATATTCTATTGATTTGAAGTTAGCCAACAAGCTTAGCCCATGCTCAAAGAAGAAGTACTTAAAATTATTCATGTGTGGATAATTCAGAGTCTTCAACTTGGAGGCAAGTAAACACATGCTTTAATTGTACAAAGACAAAACGCTAGAGCAAAATCACATTTAATAATGAATTCAAGAATTTTTGTCTCTGTGATGGTTAATTTTACATGCAAACTAGTTTGAGGGACACTCAAACAGCTGGTAAAATAATATTTCTGGGTTAGTCTGAGGGTGTCTCCAGAAAAGTTTAGGATTTGAATCAATAGAAGAAGATCACCCTCACCAATACTGATGGGCATCATCCAATTGGTTTGGACCTGAATAGAGCAAAGAAGTTGGAGGAAGAGGAAGATTGCTCTGTCTGGACTATTTTGCCCTTGACATCAGATCTCCTGGTTCTCAGGCCTTCAGACTCAAATTGGGATACAAACCACTGGATCTTGACTCAGACTGAATTACCAGGCATTTCTGGTTCTCCAGCTTTAAGACCACAAAACCTGGGATCTCTCATGCTTTATAGATATTTGAGCCTGTTCCTGTAGTAAATCTATCATCTATCTATCTATCTATCTATCTATATATCTTATTGGTTTTATATCTCTTGAGAACATCAACTAATATATCCCTTGGAATCAAGAATGGAATTGTGATGCACCTAATTATGACTTCTACCCAATATTGTAGTGGAAGTTCTAACCAGTGTGATAAAGAAAAATAAACAAAAGGAAAAGGCATGAGGATTCGAAAGAACCAAATGAAATGGAGGCATTTATGTATATGAAAGTGAAAGTTGCTCAGTCGTGTCCAACTCTTTGCCAACCCATGGACTATACAGTCTATGGAATTCTCCAGGCCAGAATACTGGAATGAGTCAGTTCAGTTCCATCACTCAGTCATCTACAACTCTTTGTGACCCCATGAATTGCAGCATGACAGGCTTTCATGTTCATCACCAACTCCTGGAGCTTATTCAAACTCATGCCCATCCAGTCAGTGATGCTATCCAACCATCTCATCCTTTGTCGTCCACCTCTCCTCCCACTTTCAATCTTTCCCAGCATCGGGGTCTTTCCCAGTGAATCAGTTCTTTGCATCAGATGGCCAAAGTATTAGAGCTTCAGCTGCAGCATCAGTCCTTCCAATGAATATTCAAGACTGATTTAAGATTGACTGGTTTGGTCCCCCTTCAGTCCAAGGGACTCTCAAGAGCCTGAATACCCTTCATACTCAGGAGTCTGAGTGCTGGAGTGGGTACATATTCCTTTCTCCAGGGGATTTTCCAACCCAAGGATAGAGCTCAGGTCTCTTGCATTGTAGGCGGGTTCTTTACCAGCTGAGCCACAAGGGAAGCCCAAGAATAATGAAGTGGATAGCCAATCCTTTCTTCAGTGGATCTTCCTAACTCATAAATTGAACTTGGGTCTCCTGCTTTGCAGATGGATTTTTTACCAGGTGAGATACCAGGGATATTATATATATAATAAGAAGGCTGAGTGCTGAAGAATTGATGCTTTTGAACTGTGGTGTTGGAGAAGACTCTTCAGAGTCCCTTGGACTGCAAGGAGATCCAACCAGTCCATTCTGAAGATCAGCCCTGGGATTTCTTTGGAAGGAATGATGCTAAAGCTGAAACCAGTACTTTGGCCACCTCATGCAAAGAGTTGACTCATTGGAAAGGACTCTGATGCTGGGAGGGATTGGGGGCAGGAGGAGAAGGGGACAACAGAGGATGAGATGGCTGGAATGCATCACTGACTCGATGGACATGAGTCTGAGTGAACTCCAGGAGTTGGTGATGGACAGGGAGGCCTGGCATGCTGTAATTCATGGGGTCGTGAAGAGTCGGACACGACTGAGCAACCAAGATATATATATATATATAACAGGTCATAAAATATTATTAAAGTACATATGAATCTAGAAATAAAGCTTTTAAAAGATGTTTGTCTAGGTGTCCATCAGCAGATGAATAGATAAGAAAGCTGTGGTACATATACACAATAGAGTATTACTCAGCCATTAAAAAGAAAACATTTGAATCAGTTCTAATGAGATGGATGAAACTAGAGCTGATTATACAAAGTGAAGTAAGCCAGAAAGAAAAACACCAATGCAGTATACTAACACATATATATGGAATTTAGAAAGATGGCAATGATGACCCTGTATGCAAGACAACAAAAGAGACATAGATGTGTAGAGTGGACTTTTGGACTCAGAGGGAGAGGGAGAGGTGGGATGATTTCGGAGAATGCCATTGAAACATGTATACTATCAAGTAAGAAACGAATCACCGGTCTATGTCCGATGCAGGATACAGCATGCTTGGGGCTGGTGTACGGGGATGACCCAGAGAGATGTTACGGGGAGGGAGGTGGAAGGGGGGTTCATGTTTGGGAACGCATGTACACCTGTGGTGGACTCATGCCAATATATGGCAAAATCAATACAGTATTGTAAAGTAAAATAAAGTAAAAATAAAAAAAAAAAAAGGAATTAACTTTGAAAAAATAAATAAATAAATAAAAGATGTTTGTGATCCCTGTGTGCCTGCTAAGCCGCTTTAGTCATGGCCAACTCTTGGCAACCCTGTGGACTCTAGCGCATTAGGCTCATCTATCCATGGGATTCTCCAGGCAAGAATACTGGAGTGTGTCTTCTGCAGCTCCTACACTGAAGGCGGGTTCCTTACCACTGAGCCACTGTGAAAGCCCCTTGTAATCCCTACAATAAAACAATCTATTATGGAGAAAAATTAAAAGAAACCTAAGTAAATGGAGGAATGTATTATTTCCATTCTTTTAAAAACTTAATATTGTAAATTATAATTAATATACTTCCAAACTGATTTACCTGTTCTATGCAATCCCAGTCAAAATATCAGAAGAAGTTTATTCCTTTAAAAATCAACAAGCTGATTCTATTATTTAACACATAGAAATACGCCTGTTCAGTCACACAGTTGTGTCCAACTCTTTGCAGTCCCATGGACTCTAGCCCTCCAGGCTCCTCTGCTCATTGAGTTTCCCAAGCAAGAATATGGAGTGTGTTGCCATTTCTTACTCCAGGAGATTTTTTCAACACAGGGATCTAACCTTCATCTTCAGAGTCTCCTGCACTGTCAGGTGGTTTCTTTACTATCAGTGCCTCCTGGGAATATAGGTAAATTCAAAGAAGAAGATTAATATGACTGCAAGAATAATCTAATTATATCTACTTACTCAGCAATGTAAATTAAACAGTGTAGTATTTGCACAAGAATGGAAAATAGTACAAAGTAAAGAATAGGGAGTCTAGATACCAATATTTCACTTGATTGATTATAAAGGTGATGCTGAATTACAGCAGAGGTTTCTGAGTCAATTGGATATTCACTTCAAAACAAATTAAAAAGCAAGAATCTTGACCTTTACCCGACAACAAAAGACACATGCAAGCTTTTCATGGCAAAAATGTTTTTAATAATGAATGAAATTAAATACATAACCCTGAATCCTAGAATGAATTACTACATTGAAATTAATAAAGCAAGATGCTATACACTGCAATAAATACTAATGAAATAAGACTATATGCAAGACTGACTATCACAACATATACTGAGTAAAATAAGCCACAAACAAGAATGCACCTTGTTTGATTCCACTTGTACAAAGTTCAGAAACAGAAAATATTAATCTGTGGTGCTAGACATAGGATTGTGGTTATTCATGTCACAGGGGCAGAGAATGGAAAGAAACTCAAGACGGGCTTCTGGATTTCAAATAATTTTTGTTTGACTGTTAAAAAAACATTCTAGATGCTTATTACAAAGCATATTCACTCTCAAGTTTTGATATGCATGTTTACATATGAGTGTTATTCTTCAATAAAATTAGCAAACTAGGCTCCTTTTGAAAAGGCTGGAAATGTAAAAAATATAAATAGAGAAGAATATAAAGGTCTTATCTTTTGAAGTAGTTTGAATTTTTAGTTTGTGTTTTACGTAAGAAAAAATCTTTTGCTAATATAATAATAATTTAAGAAAATCTAAAACATTCATTTTTTTATTATGTCATCAGGTAAAATTTAAAATAAATATGAGTAATTGTTAAGTTAATGTGTCATTATTCTCTTTGAATAAGCAAAAAAAAAAAATCTGAAATAATAAGTAAAAGAGATGACTCTGTCACTTTCTTAGTGTTCTTCCAGACTTTTCTTGATATCATAAAGATCTCCAGGCAATTTATAAATGAATTGTTATAATACACAAGGTATTCAGTTTTGCAATTTGACTATTAGAAATTGGATTCTGGGAGATCTGTCCTGGGTGTTCATTGGAAGGACTGATGCTGAAGGTGAAATTCCAATATTTTGGCCACCTCATGCGAAGAGTTGACTCATTGGAAAAGACTCTGATGCTGGGAGGGATTGGGGACAGGAAGAAAAGGAGACAACAGAGGATGAGATGTCTGGATGGCATCACCGACTCGATGGACATGAGTCCAAGTGAACTCTGGGAGTTGGTGATGGACAGGGAGGCCTGGCGTGTTGTGATTCATGCGGTCGCAAAAAGTCGGACATGACTGAGCGACTGAACTGAACTGAACAGAAGAATATGCTTAACTTAAATAAAATCAGTGCTAGAAATCTAAAGACAGAAAGCCAACAATCAAATCTACTTGCACATAATGGAAAGAATTACAGTAGTTTGAAATTATAATAATTATGGAAAGAAGTATAAAATTTGGAAATTATTAGGTTTAGCAAAAGACTGTGGGAGATTATTTGGTGGAACACAGTAAAAAAGCACAAAATCCAGGCAAATTGGTATTCAGTATTCGGATCTGGTGAATATTTCTACTTCTCAAGCACAAGGGTAGGAGTTGCAACCGAGAAAATATTTATAGATGAGAATACAATGAAAACTAGCAACAGAGGAGCAATAGAAAGTTCAATTGAAACTAAATCAAGAGAGCAAATAATTGTCTTATTTTTAAAAAATAATCATTAGGTTGATGCCATATCTTGAGAAATGTCTTGCCTTAGATATGGCAGTCATGTGACTCTAACAGTGGAGATTAGAAGAATTGTGGGTCCAAGGTTGGGATGGTGCAGATTCAGCTGGGTTACGACACTGACTTGGGAGATCTACTGTCAGTAGAGAACTACTGACAACCCTACTTTCTTTGCCCAAATGCAATGTGCCACATACAGAAACCGGTTAATTTACTTTGAAATCTTTCTAAATGACAGTATTTTTAAAGTTTTCTATATTTTATATCAAAATTATCTTAATACTCATTTATAAATATGATGAACTGTCTACTTCCAAGTGGTTTCATGAAGTAATTACATTTTATCTGACAGCAAAGTTGCCAATGACATTAAATAATTTGCTGTTATTTTAAAAAGCTGAGCATCTTTTGAGAAAAACTATGTTTAGGGTTTTTCATATTCATAAGTATAGCAATAATAACTAGCTTGTATACTGAATTAATAACTTTCATCTTTACCTTGAGAATAATATCTTTGCCAAAATTTCATGGTAGATATATGTTAAGAATAATTCCAGTTAAAATTTTAGCTTTTTTGTTCAATCACATTGTCCAAAGAAACAGCAATATTTTTCTTTACAATTGCTCTAAATTTGAATATTTTCTTCAATGAACTTGGCTTCAAATGTTGTAGCAAAGTAAGATACATTCCTTATCCTATAGCCCAAGGCAAATCTCAGCTCACCTGACTGATTTTAGGATTAAATCAGTATATCTACTTATAAGGAACACTGCCAGAACACTGATCTGGTAATAAATAATGTAGCTTGTACTTGAAAGACATGGAAATTTCCTCTTGCAACATTTTAAAGTACAATTTACTTAGTCTCCTAGGAAACATGATGGGCAAATTGCTCAAGTGAAAAAATAGTTAAAATAGAGGTAAAATAGAATAGATATTTCACATAATTTATCAATGTCTTCTTTTACTCAAGACCTGAGAATGCTTTTACATGATATGTGTAATCAGTAATTTTCCTAAATTGTAATTATCATAATACAAGCTACTTCCTAAAACATAAACCTATTATGTATTTAAAAGATAAAAATAAGGGGCATAATAATGACACACACTTCTTGAGCATATACAGTGTACATCTCCTATAAAATAACTCTTGAATTCTCATGTGCTAGGCAGAATTCTAAGGCAACCATTAATGATTCTGCCCTGGTGTAATGCCCCCAAACCTTGAGAATGGGATGCACATGATGGATATTGTAATAGGAAAGAACAAATCTAACCCTACAATTGATCTCTTTTACTTTAATTTGGTATTCCATTGATTTTGCTACAAGAGTGTTGCCTTTAGCATGCAGTATACATGTAAATAACAGGTAATAGCACGTAATATGAAATATACACTACAGTCCAAGTTCTCAAGGTTCTGACCTTTAAAGGTATAACACATTTCCATTCATGCGTGTGTATTAAGTTGCTTTAGTCATGTCCAACTCTGTGCGACCCTATGGACTGCAGCCTGTCAGGCTCCTCTGTCCATGGTATTCTCCAGGCAAGATTACTGGAGTGGGTTGCCATGCCCTCTTCCAGGGGATCCTTCCAACCCAGGGATCAAGCCTGCATCTGTTACATCTAACCTTCATTGGCAGGCCAGTTGTTTATCATTAGCACCACCTGGTAAGCCCTTTCCATTCATAGAGAGACAAAAAGTTGAAGAAACAGAATAACATTTGTCTTGTTGGAGGCTTACAGGAACATTGTGACCTGACCTATGTGGTAGCTGCAACAACAAAGAATTCCTACATCAAGAAGTTTGTAACAAATGACCACACCCCCTTCCCCTTTAAGTATAAAAAAAGTATGAATTTTAACTTGGGGAAGGTGATTATTTGGGACACTAATCTACCATATCCTTGATCTGCTGTTTTTCCGAATAAAGTCATATTCTTTGCCCTAACAACTCATGTCTCGATTTATTGTCCTGTTGGGTGGTGAGCCTGTTATGTGGGACTTGGTACAATATTTTCTTCATTATTATGTGATATGGTAAAATAGATTTTGTAGAAGAAATTAAGATCCCTAAATCAAAGCTATGGTTTTTCCAGTAGTCATGTATAGATGTGAGAGTCAGACTATAAAGAAAGCTGTGCGCTAAAGAATTGATACTTTTGAACTGTGGTGTTGGAGAAGACTCTTGAGAGTCTCTTGGACTGCATGGAGACCCAACCAGTCCATCCTGAAGGAAATCAGTCCTAAATATTCATTGGAAGGACTGATGCTGAAGCTGAAACTCCAATATTTTGGCCACCTGATGAGAACTGACACATTTGATAAGACCCTGATGCTGGGGAAGATTGAAGGCAGGAGGAGAAGGGGATGACAGAGGATGAGATGGTTGGTTGGCATCACCAACTCAACGGACATGAGTTTGAATAAACTCTGGGAGTTTGTGGTGGACAGAGAGGCCTGGCGTGCTGCTGTCTATGGGGTCACAAAGAGTCAGACACAACTAAGAAACTGAACTGAACTGAATCACTTGACTTATGTCAATCCAAAGGGAGATTATGCTGAGTGACCTGCTTAAGTGAGTCCTTAAAAGAGAAAAGGGGTAATACACACTCTGCATCTGGACTGCTCCTGCTGCTGCTAAGTCGCTTCAGTCGTGTCCGACTCTGTGTGACCCCATAGACGGCAGCCCACCAGGCTCCACTGTCCCTGGGATCCTCCAGGCAAGAACACTGGAGTGGGTTGCCATTTCCTTCTCCAATGCATGAAAGTGACAAGTGAAAGTGAAGTTGCTCAGTCGTGTCCGACCCTTCTGAGATCCCACGGACTGCAGCCCACCAGGCTCCTCCGTCCATGGTATTTTCCAGGCAAGAGTACTGGAGTGGGGTGCAAACAGTCTTGTGAACTGCCTCTAGTGGGGGCCTTGCAGCCAGGAGCTATGGGTGACACAGAGGAGGTAAGTGTGAATCCCAGCAGACAACCAACAAGAACAGAGACACCTCAGTCCTACAATTACAGGGAACCAGATTCTATCAGCTTGAAGGATAAGAGGAAACAGAGATCTAGATGAGAATCCCAGTTCTGGGCAAATCCTTGATTTCAGTTTTGTGAGAAATGAGACCACACACAGGAACTGTGTGATAACACTCTTGTGTTGCTCTAAGACATTAACTTAGAGGTAACTTATTACAAAGCATAGAAAACTAATATATCTCACAGCAGCCTTAAAATTGTAACTTATATCCTCATTTAGGGCAATAAGAAAACTGAAGCTCAATGAGGGTATGTGAAGAGCTGAGATTTGGAAAAGCTCTGTGTTAAATATACACATGCATACGTAAATACATACATACATACATAATCTATATTCCTCAAAAATCACACTATTGCCTAAATAACTCACAAAATTTTATTTTACTCAAACATGAATCATGTTACTATAATGCTATAATTCATAAGAGAAATAAAACAGCAAAAACATTCCCTGTGTTTCAAGGGATAGAATTAATCTAAGAGATTTGTGAAATAGTACAATAATTTTTTTTTTACTGATTCCATACATTTGCTTTTTCCAATATGTCGTATAGTGGGTTTCACATAGCTTGGCTTCTTTCACTTAGTAAGATGCATTTAAGTTGTCTCCATGTCTTTTCACAGCTCGATAGCTCATTTCTTTTTAGTGCTGAATAAAATTCCATTATCTGGATGTACCGCAGCTTATTTATCCATTTTCCTACTGAAGAACATCTCGGTTGTTTCCAAGCTTTTGCAACTATGAATAAATCTGCTATAAATGTTAGTATGCAGGATTTTCTGTTGACATATGTTTCCGTTCCTTTGAGTACATAAATACTAAGCAGAATGTTTGCTAGATCATATGGTAAGAATATGTTTAGTTTGGTAAGAAACTGCTAAACTGTCTTCTAAATTGACTATACTATTTTTCAATCCTACCCAAAAATATGAGAATTCTGGTTGCTCCACATCCTTACTACTTTTTGCTGTTTTTAGTGTTCCAAATTTTGGCATTTCTAGTAGATGTGTGGTGGTATTTCATTGGTGTTTTAATTTGTATTTTGCTGAAGACATATGATATCATGTTATACACTCCTCTTTATATATGCTTTGCTTATTCATTATCCATTTATCTTTTTTAAAGTCTTTGGCCTATTTTATAATCAGATCCTTTGTTTACTACTGTTGTTTTAAGTATTTCTGAAATATATTTTGGAAAAAATCCATTAAAGGTGTTTGTATTAAAATATTTTCTATCAGACTGTGGTTGGTCTTTTTATTATCTTTCTTGATAATAAAGAAATAATAATATTGGTCTTGATAATAATACTGGTCTTGATATTATCTTTCACACAGTAGAAACTTTCAGTTTTAATGAAATCAAGTTATTAATTATTTCTAACATAATTGTATTTTTGGTATTATATCTAATAAGACTTTGCCATACACAAGGTCATCTAGGTTTTCTTCTATGTTATCTTCTAATAATTTTATAGTTTTGCATTTTATTTTTAGGCCCAGTGATTCATTTGGCATTGATTTTTTTTGAAGAATTTGAGATTCATATTTAGAGTCTTTTTTGCAGGGGAAGGGGTGAGGGTAGGTATGCAAAAGTCTGGTTGTTACAGCACCGTTTGTTGAAGAGACTATCTTTGCTCCATTGTATTACCTTTGCGTCTTGTCAAAGATCAGTTGTAAATATTTATGTGGGTCTGCTTCTGGGATCTTGATTCTATTACATTGATCTATGCATCTGTTTTTTCACCTGTGCCATACTATCTTCATTACTGTAGTTGTACAGGAAGTTTTGAATTCGGTAGCATCAGTCTTGCAGCATTGTTTTTTTTTTTCCTTCATTATTTTTTTTTTCATTTTTTTTAACTTTTTATTTTTACTTTATTTTATTTTATAATATTGTATTGGTTTTGCCATACATTGACATGAATCCACCATGGGTGTACATGCGATCCCAAACATGAACCCCCCTCCCACTTCCCTCCTATCCTAGTCTTTTACCTCACCATAGAACCATAGAAGAAGTTTGTTGATATCCATGAAATAAACTGCTGATATGTTGATTGGGATTGCATTGAATCTGTAGGTCAACTTGAAAGAACTGACATATTGACAATATTGAGAAAGAGTTAACTTTTTCTTCAGAATGTAAGAGAAAAATTCAATTATAAGGTGATATTGGAATAGGAATATGAAAAACCTAAAGGCAGGTTTTAAAAATTAGGATTTCTGGTAAAATCTGAATGCAAGGGTGGTGGAAAAATGCTTGTTGTGCTATGGAATTTCTTAGGATTCAGAGTGGTTGTAACCCAGTGAACAATGGTGAGAGAAACAGAAGTTAAGGTTGGAGAAATAGTGAAGGTTCATACACTTTGGACTAAAAGAATATTTACTTTGAAAAAAAAAATGAGATGCCACTGGAGAGTCTGATCACAGAGGTAGCATTATTTGTTTGACATTTTAAATTTTCATTCTTATTTCTGTGTTACAAATGGATTGGTGGAAATAGAAAGAAGTACTCAGAGGAAGAAGGTAAATTAGAAAGCTATTGTAATTCAAGCAAGGGGTGATGGTGCTTTGGATAAAGCTGAGAGAAAAGGAATAGGTGAAAATGCCTCAGCCCCAGGAGATATTTCAAAGGAGCATCAACAATAGACAGAGTGAATATGAGAGGTAAGAGAAAAATGAATCTTGCTTACTCTGAGTTGCTTGTCCTGAGTAACTGAAAACGTGAAGTATATCTTTTCAGAGATAAGTGAGAATGTGGAGAAGCATGTTTGGAGGTTAAAAAAAAAAAAAAAAAAAGATGAAGACAATCAATAAACCTATGGACACCAAGGCAGGGAAGGGAGGATAAGATGAATTGGAAGATTGGGACTGACATATTTACAATGCTATGTATAAAATAGATATCTAATGAGAAGCTACTGTATAGCTTGGAGAACTCTACTCAGTGTTCTCTGGTGACCTGATGTGAAGTAAAAAAAAGAGGCTATATATTGACTCACTTTGCTGTACAGCAGAAACTAACACAACACCATAAATCAATGATACTCTCAACAAATTTTTTAAAGTCATTATAAATGTATATATTTATAATGTATATAATATGCATATATATAATGCATATTTATATATATATATATATATATATATGACATTTATCATGTTTGAGTGTAAGACATCAAAATAGAGACGTCAAGTAGGCAGGGTATAAACATATCTGAAGTTCAAGGGGCAGGTAAATAAAATTTTTGCATCCTGGTCTGTGAGTCATTGGTACAAAGAGGATATTTACAGCCAAAGACTCCAAAGGTGTGAATGAGGAGACAGAAGAGAACATCTGGTGTCTGAGTCCTGAGATGTCAAAGTGATGAAGCAAAGTCAGCAAAGAATATTGACAAGAGACAGCCAGTGCAGTAAGGAAAGTAGCAGTAGTTTTCTGAAAGTCATGATAGGCACATCTTGATTTATCAATATTCATCAACAACTGCCACGTGGAGTTGTCAATGGTATAGCAGAAGCTCTGAGACTTATGGGCAGAGAGTAAGAATAAGGGGAGAACTGAGAGCAAGTAAGAACAAGGAACTATGAAAATTTATTTCTGCATTGCAGCTGGGGTACATCTCAACATTTACCAGCACTCATATCTGTCTTGCTCTTCACAGTTAAAAAAGACAATTTTATTTTCTGTTATTTATTAAGCTGGAATTTGAAGACCTTATTTAGAAGTATTGTTAACTAAACTCTATCACAAGCTATTCTGATGTCCATGTATTTTAACTTTGAGAATTAGCATTATTTTGATTCTAATTTCCTATCTGGTTTGAATGAAAAGACATGAAACTTGGCATCGATTTTTTTTGATGAATTATCTAAGTATGAACTGAAGGTTATATGCAAGTCTAAACAACGAACTCTTTCTATCTTACACTCCTCATTTGAACACTGATTCTTCTAGAATACAGTAAAATGAGGATAAAAATAATGATACATGCAGTTGCACAGAATGGCTGATTTAAGCTATAGAACACATATTTATAGTGTTATACTCTAGTCAAACAACAAATATACATGATTTTTTAAAACACATATGAACTTAAATATTTAAAATCATCTGAACTTATAGTAGATAAGTTTAAGTAGGTATCTAAAGCATTATATTGACATCTTACTGTGAGGCATGACATTGGCTTTTAAAATATTGTTGTTCTTCTAATATGAAAAAATAGTGTAGACTTGGCACAGGCATTAGAAATTCAGAATAAAACTTAAATAAGCAACAAGTTTATACTGTAATCCTGATTAATTCACTAACATTTCAAGAAGAATTGAGCAAAAGCAGATATTATGAGTCACAATTTTGCAAGTACCTGACTCTATGTATATCTGCATGAGTAAAACATTGATGTTTTAAATCTACAGCAGTATATGAATAGATTAATGAATTAAAAATTGAAATTTTAGATACATCACAAGTCTTGCAATTACAAACATGCTAAAAGAATGTTAAATATCTTCTTTAAAAATGTACAAATGTATGTCGATGCATACATTAAGACGTGATATTCCAAGAGGCCTTAAGTTTGGGGAGCGCTGTGCTTCTTTTCAAGTGCACACATATATTTTCCTGATATTATCTGATTGAACTCTCCTCGTCAAGTGCCTCAAATTTGTAGCTTTCTATCTCAACAATAAGCCCTCTGATTCACCAGAGTGAGCTGATTATATTCAGCACAGATCAGTTTGCCAGTTCAAGAATGTAATAGAAATTGAAGCATATGACTCTTTGCTTTACTAGCTCCATTCACAGAGCACACTGCTGTTGCAGGTAAGAGCATTTACATACCACAATTTGTGTATTCATTTCAGTAAATGGATTGTTTGAAATTGTGGTCTATTAGAAATAATCTTGCCTGGAGAATCTCCATGGACAGAGAAGCCTGGTGGAGTACAGTCCATAGGGTCACAAAGAGTCAGACACAACTGAAGTGACTGAGCATGCATGCACACATGTTTTTATTCCTCTTGGATTAGAATACATAAAAGTGGAATGTCTTGCTCAATTTATAAGTTCATGTTTAAAGTTTTAAAAAAAAGCAAAGCTTTCAAAACTTTTTACAAAAGTTTTACAATTTCAGGTTTATCATTTTACATTCCTGTCAGCCATATATATCTTTGTTAGTTCCATATCTTAACCAGGACTGTATTTTCATCAGTGTTTTATTTAAATAGCTTTACTGAGATGTAATACATATACTATAAAATTCACCTATTTAAAGTGGTCAGTTTCTTTGTTTGGGGTATTCTGTGGAGTTGTGTGTAACCAAGAGAAGAACTCCATTTTGGATGCTCAACCTGAACGCAACTTTTTCGCCTTTCATCTACCTCTTTGGCCTCACATTTGGACCAAACAATAAGACAGCCCTGTACATTCCCTTCCTGGCACTGGTTCAAAGTTCTAACCATACACACCCTGACCCACGTCCCAGAGAGAGTAAAAGCCACTTGTCTCTCTTCACTTCTTTCACATGGACTGGCTTGTGCCAGTAGTCATGTCTGGATGTGAGAGTTGGACCATAAAGAAAGCTGAGTGTGCAAGAATTCGTGCTTTTTAGCTGTGGTGTTGGAGAAGACATTTGAGCATCCCTTGGACTGCAAGAAAATCCAACAAGTCCATCCTAAAGAAATCAATCCTGAATATTCATTGCAAGGACTGATGCTGAAGCTGAAGCTCCAATATTCCACCTGATGCAAATAACTGACTCATTGGAAAAGACTCTGATGTTGTGAAAGATTGAAGGTAGGAGGAGAAGGGGATGACAGAGGATGAGACGGTTGGATGGCATCACTGACTCGATGGATATGAGTTTGAGCAAGCTCCAGGAGTTGGTGATGGACAGGGAAGCTTGAAATGCTGCAGTCCATTGGGTCACAGAGAGTCGGACATGACTGACTGAACTTATATATATATATATACACATACACACACACACACACACACACACACATATATATATATATATGCATGCAATGAACTATCAGTCAAAAGAAAAAAAAATTCTGCCGTATGCAAAGATGAGGACATTTAGGTTGCTCCCACGTCCTGGCTATTGTAAAGAGTGCTGTAATGAGCACTGTGCAGCATGTTTCTTTTCAAATTCTAGGTTTTCTCCAGAGGGCAGGCCTATGAATGGAATGGGTCTTATCATAGATCTACTTTTAGTTTTTAAGGAACTTTCATACTATTCTCTATAGTGTCTGTAACAATTTTTATTCCCACTAACAGAGCAAGTGGATTCCCTTTCTCCACAACCTCTCCAAGATTAGGTTTGTAGATATTTTTAATTATGGCCCTTCTGACTAGTGTGAGGTGATAACTCATTGTAGTTTTGATTTATGTTTTTTTCTAACAATTAGTGATGTTGAACATATTTTCATATGCCTCTTGGCCATCTCTGTGTCATTTTTGGAGAAATATCTATGTATTCATTATGCTCATTTTTTGATATGGTTCTTTTCTTTTATTGAGCTGCAAGAATTTTTTGTATATTTTGGAGATTAATCCCTTATCAGTTGTTTTGTTGGTAAATATTTTTTCCCAGTCTAAGAGCTGTCTTTTCATCTTGTCTTTGGTTTCCTTTGCTATGCAAAAGCTTTTAAGTGTAACTATGTACCAATTGTTAATTTTTCTTTTCATTTTCACTTTTTAGGGAGTGTATGAAAAAAAATCTTGCTGTAATTTATGCTAAGGAATTTTCTGCCTATGTTTTCCTTTAAATTTTATAGTATCATAGTATCCAGAAATTCATTTAGATCTTTATTCCATTTTTAGCTTATTTTTGTATATGGTGTTAGATAGTATTCTAATTTCATTCTTTTGCATGTAGCTGTCCAGTTTTCCTAGAACATATTGAAGAGACTTGTCTTCTTTCCATTGTATATTCTTACTACTTTTGTCATAGATTAGGTGACTAAAAGTCCATGCAGAAATGGATAAATTTATAATGTAGGTGAATAAATGTCCACAGAGAAATGACTAAAGTAGACTTTGAATACAGTGGAATATTACTCAGTCACAAAAAATGAATGAAATTAGTACCATTTCTAAAGCCATGGATAGACCTAAATATTGTCATACAGAGTAAAGTTAGTCAAAAGACAAAAAAAAAAAAAAACATCACTTATGTGTGGGCTCTAGAAAAATGGTAAACATGAACTTATTTGCAAAGCAGAAATAGAGGCACAGACTTAGAGAACAAATTTATGGTTACCAAGGAGGGAAATGGGGGAGGATGATCTGGAAGATTGCAACTGCCATATATATGTTGTTATTATTTAGTAACTAAGTAGTCTGACCCTTTTGCAATTCCATGGACTGTAACTCACCAGCCTCTTATGTTCAGGGGATTTCCCAGGGAAGAATATTAGAGTGGGCTGTCATTTCCTTCTCCAAGGGATCTTCCAAACCCAGTGATCAAATACGGGTCTCCTGCTTTGCAGGCTGATTCTTTACCATCTGAGCCACAGGAGAAACCCTAGAATATTTTAATAAAGTTATAAATATCCTTGGATTTCCAATGAGAAGAATTCATAAACTTGGATAAACAAAGCTTCCAGAATATTAGTCTCACTGTTTAACTTAGGTGTTTTATATTGTATATAAATGCTAGACACAATACAGAAAGAAAACACATTCCATCTTATACTGCAAACATTCAGAAATCAAAGTTGTACTTATATATGAATATCTCCTGGCCTTTATCATATTATTAGTAATAGAAAATAAAATTAATGTAAGCCTCCATGGGATTGCAAGCTTGGTAAAATATCAAGGTATTTACAAAGGTGAAAGCCATTTGAAATTATGTATCATTTTCTATTTTTAGTTATGATTAGACATTAAAATTTTTATGCTGTCTAATGTACTTAATTTTATTCCAGGGAATGCCTTAGAATCTGAGTACATTTTTATTTAACAATCTGATTTATAAATGAGCACTGAGTTTAAACCTACAAAAATGTTAATTGTTAGATTTAGTACATTTATTACACTACTTTAGTGATTTTTCAATAAAAAAATTGTGATAAATCATAGTCAGGGGATATTGCTTATTGGTCATATGGTAAGAAACACTGACAAGATTGATTTTAAAATATTTATAGAAGATGAATATCACCGCATTTGACTTTAAATTCAACTTTTGTTCCAATTATTTTTCCACAATGAATGATATTTGTTTACATAAGAGCAGTGACTATATATTTTAAATTAAAATTATGTGTATATATATATGTGTGTGTGTGTGTGTGTGTGTAGCCATGCTTGTTTTACCTAAGCACATTCAATTTATAATAAAAGCAATTTTTTCTTTCACTTTTGTCATGATGAAGTTATGAATAAAATCTGATGGATACTACACAATACACTTCCCTACAGAGGGTACCAAATACTCTTTGATCAAGTGAGAAATGATCAAAGTCTAAGCCTCTTTCAGAAAGCCATGAAAATATAATATTCAAGTGCTTTCTTTATATTTCTCTTTGAGTTGGCCTTTTGATGATCCATTTTACTAAAAAGGAAGAAAACTCTTCTAACATAGAGAATAAAGCTATGGAAACATCATATGGGTGATATTTTGTTACAGATGGATTTATCCTGACACTGAAAAATCAGCATTTTGAAGTGCAAGCCATTAGAGATCTAAGGCATGTGTTCCCTTCAGATGTCACAGTTGCTCATTTATGTCAGTTAAAGATTTCATTTTTTATAGTGTAATTTTATTACTATTTAGATGCATGTTTGATTGGAGAGAATCTTAAACTTAATTTATCACAGATAAACTAGTCAGAAAGATCATTTATTCCCACAAGAAAGGACAAAATATCATATCTTAGTGCAGATCACTATCAGCAGCTCTCTATCAGTTCACAAAATTATCAAAAGCAAGAATTATCTGAAATTGTTTTTGCTAATATAATACCACATGTTTGTGTCTTCAGCAAACCAAATCCTGTTAATAGATAGCATTCATTAATGTACTTTTGCAAAGCCTGCCCACATTGGATTTATGAAATCTTTGATCCAATTCAGATTTTTTCTTGCTATCACAACACTATCTTGTCATATCCCTAAAAGACAAATATGTATCTTTAATCTTACAGAATATATTACAGTGTAAGAAATACTTCTCAGAAGTAAAACAGAGACAGGGGAGCTGTTTGTAACATCTTAAAAGACAGTGCTAAAATAGAGTTGCTCCTGATGCTATAATTGCCTTCTGCTCTCCTAATGAAAGATGATGCCGTTAAAGTGCTGCACTCAATATGCCAGCAAATTTGGAAAATTCAGCAGTGGCCACAGGACAGGAAAAGGTGTTTTTATTCCAATCCCAAAGAAAGGTAAAGTTAAAGAATGTTCAAAGTACAACACAATTGCACTCATTTCACACACTAGCAAAGAAATGCTCAAAATTCTCCAAGCAAGGCTTTAGCAGTATATAAACTGAGAACTTCCAGAAACCAGAGATCAAATTGCCCACATCTGTTGGATCATAGATAAAGCAAGAGAATTCCAGAGAAACATCTACTTCTGCTTCATTGTGTATGCTACAGCCTTTGACTGTGTGGATAACAACAAACTGTGGAAAGTTTTTCAAGAGATGAGAATACCAGACCACCTTACCTGCCTTTTGAGAAAGCTGTATGCAGGTAAAGAAGAAACAGTTAGAACTGGACATGAAATAAGGGACTGGTTCCAATTTGGGAAAGGAGCACTTCAAGGTATGTTGTCACCATGCTTATTTAACTTACATGCAGGGCACATAATGCAAAATGCAGGGCTGAATGAAGCATAAGTTGGAATTAAGATTGCAGGGAGAAATACCAATAACTCCAGATATACAGATGAAACCACCCTTATGGCAGAAAGGAAAGAAGAATTAAAGAGCCTCTTGATGAAAGTGAAACAGGAGAGTAAAAAAGCTGGCTTAAAACTCAACATTCAAAAAACTAAGTTCATGGCATATGGTCCCATCACTTCATGCCAAATGGATGGGTAAACAATGGAAATAGTGACACACTTTATTTTCTTGGGTTCCAAAATCATTGCAGATAGTAACTGCATCCATGAAACTTAAAAGATGCTTGCTCCTTGGAAGAAAAGCTATGCCCAAAATAGATAGCATATTAAAAAGCAGAGATATTACTTTGCCAACAAAAATCCGTCTAGTCAAAGCTACGTTTTTTCCAGTACTCATGTATGGATGTGAGAGTTGGGCTATAAAGAAAGCTGAGTGCTGAAGAATTGATCCTTTTGAATTGTGGTATTGGAGAAAACTCTTGAGAGTCCCTTGGACTGCAAGATCAAACCAGTCAATCTTAAAGGCAATCAATGCTGAATATTCATTGGAAGCACTGATGCTGAAGCTGAAGCTCCAGTACTTTGGTCACCTGATGAGAAGAACTGAAGAACTTTTCACTGGAAAAGACCCTGATGCTGGGAAAGATTGAAGGCAGGAGGAGAAGAGAACAACCGAGGATGAGATAGATGACTGTATGGCAAACTCGATGGAGTTTGAACAAGCTCCAGAAGTTGGTGATGGACAGGAAAGCCTGCCATGCTGCAGTCCATGGAGCTACAAAGAGTGGGACATGACTGAGCAACTGAACTGAACTAAATGACAGAAACAATGTATATGGCTTTATCATTTATTATGGGGGGGGGGTGAGAAAATCACAAATCTCATCTATCCAGTTTCTTAGAATAAATAGGGAAAATAGTAGCCATCTATGAGTTGATGGAATTCTATGAAATGGTATCTTATTTCTGACTTTCCACTTACCACTCTCTTCTTTTTCTGTGCCCAAGCACACAATGTAGTATTCATTATACACTCCAGCACTAATAACACTAGCTCCCACTTACAAAGCAGTTCATCTGTGCCAGCACAGTGGAGTGGATGTACTTGTGTATGTTTTCGAGGACCCAAGGGCAAGCGCTGAATTTCATAATTTTTCTCCTACAAACACTTGTATATTATCAACCTTATTCTTTAGATCAGTGAACTCCTAATTCTATTCTTCAAAGACTCCATTCCATGGAAGAATCATCAGGACACTGAGAGGCTTTGTGAAATATGCAGAAATCCAAGTAGCCTGGATAGCAGGCTGTCTGTTTTCACTTTTAACAAAGCAAAATTATTTTTAACTCTTTTGTATATAATTGTGCCTCACATTTAATTTTCAAACTGTTTTATTGTGAATAGTCTTAAATTTATTGATGAAAAAATGTGACAATAGTGCAAAGACTTCCCATTTGCACCAGATCCAGTTTCCCCTTGCTTCCCTGGTGGCCCAGAGGGTAAGAATATACCTGCAATGCAGGAGATACAGGTTCAATTCCTTGGTTGGGAAAATCCCCTGAAGAAGGAGAATCAAGGGACTCTTACCCATGAGACCACAGAGTTGAACATGACAGCATATTCAAAAGCAGAGACATTACTTTGCCGACTAAGGTCCGTCTAGTTAAGGCTATGGTTTTTCCTGTGATCATGTGTGGACGTGAGAGTTGGACTGTGAAGAAGGCTGAGCGCCAAAGAATTGATGTTTTTGAACTGTGGTGTTGGAGAAGACTCTTGAGAGGCCCTTGGACTGCAAGGAGATCCAATCAGTCCATTCTGAAGGATTTCAGCCCTGGGATTTCTTTGGAATGAATGATGCTAAAGCTGAAACTCCAGTACTTTGACCACCTCATGCGAAGAATTGACTCATTGGAAAAGACTTTGATGCTGGGAGGGATTAGGGGCAGGAGGAGAAGGGGACGACAGAAGATGAGATGGCTGGATGGCATCACTGATGAGATGGACATGAGTTTGAATGAACTCCAGGAGTTGGTCATGGACAGGGAGGCCGGGCGTGCTGCAATTCATGGGGTTGCAAAGAGTTGGACACGACTGAGCAACTGAACTGAACTGAACTGAGCAACTAATACATACATACATACATACATACAGTTTTTCTTAGTATTTACAAGTTGGTAAGTTTGTCACAATCATAAACCAGTCTTCATACATTCTTTTTCTTTAGAGTCATACTTACATACAGATTTTGTTTTCTTGGTTTTTGCTTAGTATTCTTTCTCTGTTTCAGGATGATATCCAGGATTCCATATTTGAGTGAATATTCATGAATCCTTAGATTCCTCTTTGTTTTCACAGTGTCTCAGTGTTTCCTTATTTTTGGTGACCTGATAGTTCAGGGAAGTATTGATTGTTGTCTAGAATGTCCTCAATTAGGTCTCTCTGGGCTTCCTAATTGGCGCTTATGGTGGAGAATCCGCCTGCCAGTGCAGGAGACGCAAGAGAGGCAGCTTCAATCCCTGGGTCAGAAGATACCATGGAGAGAGCATGGTAACCCACTCCAATATTCTTGCCTAGAGAATCGCATGGACAGAGGAGCAAGGCAGGCTACAGTCCATGGGGTCACAAAGAGTTGGACATGACTGAAGCTACTGAGCAGGCAAACATTCACAATTAGGATGAAGTTATGTGCTTCTTGGACAGAAGATCAATTAAGTAAAATGCTGTGTTTGCAACATCATGTTCAGTTCAGTACAGTTTAGTTCAGTCACTCAGTCGTGTCCAACTCTTTGTGACCCCATGAATCACAGCATGCCAGGCCTCCCTGTCCATAACCAACTACTGGAGTTCACTCAGACTCACATCCATTGAGTCAGTTATGCCATCCAGCCATATCATCCTCTGTCATCCCCTTCTCCTCCTGCCCCTAATCCCTCCCAGCATCAAAGTCTTTTCCAATGAGTCAACTCTTCACAGGAGGTGGTCAAAGTAGTGGAGTTTCAGCTTCAGCATCATTCCCTCCAAAGAAAGCCCAGGGCTGATCTCCTTCAAAATGGACTGGTTGAATCTCCTTGCAGTCCAAGGGACTCTCAAGAGTCTTCTCCAACATCACAGTTCAAAAGCATCAATTCTTTGGCAATCAGCTTTCTTCACAGTCTAACTCTCACATCCATACATGACCACTGGAAAAACCATAGCCTTCACTAGATGGACTTTTGTTGGCAAAGTAATGTCTCTGGTTTTCAATATGCTACCTAGGTTGGTCATAACTTTTCTTCCAAGGAGTAACCATCTTTTAATTTCATGGCTGCAGTCACCATCTGCAGTGATTTTGGAGCCCAAAAAAATAAAGTCTGACACTGTTTCCGCATCTATTTCCTATGAAGTGATGGGACCGGATGCCATGATCTTCGTTTTCTGAATGTTGAGCTTTCAGCCAACTTTTTCACTCTCCACTTTCACTTTCATCAAGAGGCTTTTGAGTTCCTCTTCACTTTCTGCCATAAGGGTGATGTCATCTGCATATCTGAGGTTATTGATATTTCTCCCGGCAATTATGTTAAGAATAGATATTACCAACATCTTGTCAGTGTTGATGTTAAACTTGATCACCTGGCCCAAGTCTTGTTTGTTGTGTATATTCATTGTTAAGTAACTTTTTTCCTCCTTTTCACACTTTATTTTTTGGAAGTAATCATTATAAGTAGCCCCATTTAAGGAGTGCTCTGTCTTTTTGAGAAAGGAGTACCTACATTAATTATTTAAAATTCTGTGTGGGTTATCTATCTATTCTCTTCTATTTATTCAATTACTTTATATGATTTTCTATTTAAATGTAATTGACACAAAACATTATAATAGTTTTGGGTGTACATCACAATATTTTATATTTGCATAAGCTGCAAATACATATAATCAACTATTTATGTAGGTAAGGACTCATGGATATATATTCATACTTTGGGTTATAAGCCAATAGCACTTTAAATTTTTGTTCAAATTTCTCCATCTTTGGCCACTGAGAGGTGTTTCAGTTGGCTGCTTTTTCCTTTTGACATCTGTCATCCAAGAGCTCTTGGTTCTTTGCATTTTAGAATAGTATTATAAACCCCATATATCAGTGCTGGATATGTTTTTTGCTACTGGGAGTCTATATTCAAATTTAATGCAAGAAACTCATTACTGATGATTCAAAAGTTAAAGTATTTCTCTATGTGAACTTGCTCTGTTTATTCTCTCTCTCTCCTTCTTTCCATTTCTCTCTCTGAGTCAAATATCTGGTTTTATAAAGTCTGTTCCCACTGCATCACAACTTCTGGATCAAAATATGATCTCTGCTCTACCTCTAGATTTTTCCCCAACCTCTTTT
This sequence comes from Budorcas taxicolor, assembly GCF_023091745.1. Classification (NCBI taxonomy): domain Eukaryota; kingdom Metazoa; phylum Chordata; class Mammalia; order Artiodactyla; family Bovidae; genus Budorcas; species Budorcas taxicolor. The sequence continues at coordinate 38,795,286 of NC_068926.1, forward strand.
TTTTCCTAAGAAAGTCAAATTCTTTTCCTTCAGGGTTATGTTTTCTCCTAGAAGTCATCTAATATTATGAAAGCAAGTATTTATTTATATAAATATTATGCTAATATATTATCTAAATTACTTAAAGATACTAATTTCTCTATCTTACATAGAACTAGAAAAATAGTTTAAAAGAAATTAAGGCAAGCTTATCTGATTTAAAAATGCATTCAATAACTAAGAGAGCAGAAAGAATATCTATTTTTCTATAAATATCAGGAAAAGCACTAAAATAATTATAGCACTGAAGTTTAGATTTTTCTTAAAAGGAAATTTGGGAAGGGAGAAGGCTCCCAATCTATTTCTTGATACAAAATGTTAAACTTTTCAATTTCTTACACAGTCACTGTTTTTTCTTTCTTTTAAAACTAATATTCATATAACTTGTACTCACCTCTTCACTTTCTACTTATTGGCATAACTTAAATTTATTTTACTTCGTTCTTAAAAAATCACTAGGGTCTCTACATTGCAATCATTGAATTGAAAAGGATGATACATCTCAATTTCAGTTCACAAGAGCTTTAAATCTTATTATTAAGCTGTAATCTTCAGTGTTCCCAAACTATTCTTCATCTCTTCCTTCATATTCTTGGTTAAAAGAAGTCTTAAAATCTGGCAAATCAAAGAATTCTCTAGTAATCTGATAGCCATAATAAGCCAGTTATTGCATACAGACAGTTTTCCCCTAGTTTCTTAAGAGTCTAATAGCTAGAAGTTGTTGTCCATACCTTGACCCCTTCTTTCACATTTGAGCAGTAAGAACAACTGCTACTTATCACAGTGGCTTAAAAATATATGCCATTATTGTTCTCATGTCTATGGGTGACTGAGGCAGTTCTGCTGATGTAGACTAGATTTATTTGATCCGGGGTGTCCTTGTTCATAAGTCTATGATGAACTCTTTGTCTGACCAGAAACCAGCTCTTTTAGGTTGGCTTCTTTTATATAGCAGACAATTATTTGTAACTCAGCTGGCACAACAGATAAACTGTTTATCCCTTCATCCAGAAAGCTAATCCAGCCTTGTTCATGTGATGGCCATAATGTTTCCACAAAGAAAGTGAAAGTGTGCAAGTTCTCTAGTGGCTTAGACTCAGAAATAGCGCAGTACTATTTCTGTCTCATTAAAGACAATGCAGACTAAAGTGATTAGGAAATAAACCCTACATTTTAATAGAAAGAGCCACAACATGACGCTGCGGATGCATGACTTCAGGTGAGGGAATAAATAAAGAGAATTCTTATAGTCAGTCTACCACACTATCCAAACAGGGAATGAAAAAAAGTCTAATATCAGCATACACCAGTATTTAAATGTCAGAGGAAGGTATGTATGTACGTGAAAATGGCTCCATCATGTCCGACTCTTTGTGAACCCATGGACTGTAACTGACCAGGCTCCTCTGTCCATGGAATTCTCCAGGCCAGAATACTGGAATGGGTAGCCATTTCCTTCTCCAGGGAATCTTTCCCAGCCAGGGACTGAACCCAGATCTCCTGCATGGCAGGCAGATTCTTTACTGTCTGAACCACCAGAAAAGCCCAGAGAAAGGTATAGGAAATATCAAAGGAAGTTGAAAAACTGAAGAAAGTGAGATATAATGAAAACAAAATAATAGCTATGTCTTCATGATGAGTAAAGAATGTGTTTCAAGAAGAGAGAAGTGATCAGCCTCTCAGATGGTGCTGACAGGTCCGGTTAGAGGTGTCTCTAAGAAGTAATCATTGAAACCAGCTATGTAGAAATCAACACTTGGGTAAAGCCTGGTTGGAGTAAATTTGAGAATGAGAGCTGAAGAATAAAAACTATTGTTCAGACATAATTACCAATATTATTAACTATTATTTTTATTCTCAAGCAGATGACACAAAATGTGGCTCTACACTCAAATTTCAATGTGTGGAGAGGGGATTTTCCCTACACATCAAGCAACTGTCCAAACCAAAGTTTCTTAAAATTTAACTCATTCCTTACACTATCTATCTGAAGATAATATCAGATTCCACAGGTTAAGGGTTGAGTTCCCACAAGATTTCCCCTCACTCCCATTCAGATGAAAGTCACAAGTCCAGATTATCACCTGTGCTTCCAACCAATTACTACAGATCTGAGATTCAACAATCCTTACCTTGGGTTCAATTAATTTGATAAAGTGGTTTATAGAATTCAGAGGAACAGTTTACTTACTAGATCACCAGTTTATTTTAAAAGGTTATGACTTAAGAACAGCCAGACAAAAGAGAAGCATAGAACAAGGTACAGGAAAAGGGCACTAACTTCCTTGCCCTCTCCAGGCATGACACTATCCCAGAATTTCCACCTACTAACCTACCTGGAATCATTTCAAAATTTGACCTTTTGTTTTTTTTTACAGAGGCTGCTTTTCATAAGCATAATTGACAATGTTTCGCCATTGGTGTTTGAAGTCAATCTACAACCCCTCTTTCCTCCCAATAGGTGGATGGTGTGGGTGGGACTGGAAGTTTCAATACTTTAATTATAAGGTTGGCTCCACTGACTACTGCCTCCATCCTTAGGTTCTGGCCCTTAACAAAACAGAAAACACTCTCATAGCTCTCACTACTTAGGAAGCTCCAAGAGATTAAGGAGAGCTTTGCCAGAAATGAGAATGAAGACCAAATATGTATATTTCTCATTATAAATTACAGCATCAAATGGGTAGATCAAGATGGTGGGATAGGGAGCTGGGCTCACCTACTCTCATGAGTATGTCAAAACCACATGTGGAGTGATTCATGCTGAAGTCAACCTGGGAATTAGCAGGGTGACTCTTCTACCACCAAAGCTAATAAGGGATCTGCTGGGACCCACACCTCTATCAGGAGATTCAGAAAACTAGAGGGATATTACAGGCTCAGAAATTCTCCCTGGGGAGCAAGGGGTTCAGGACACACATAAGACATCTTAGCCCTGGGTCCAACATCAGGATAATTAACTCCCTTCGGTGGTTTGAAAACCAGTGGGATGTATAAGAAAGCTGTAAGAAATTGAGGATCCATCCTTGAAGAGCATATACACAAGCTTGCTTACTTCCAGTCCCAATGCAGAGGTAACAGACTGAAAACTATCCAGGTATCTGCTTGGCTTGCCAGGAATGCCCCAGCTTGTCTCCTTCACACATTGTGCTTCTCCAATCATTTTTCTTTGAGACTGGTCTCCACTAAGTCAGAGGCTGCTATTTCCAACTACTGTATGCACACTTGGGGTTACAAACCTGGTTCCAATCCGTGCCCTATCTCTGACAAAGTAGATGCAGAGCCATAGCAGCTCATACATCCCTGGACACATTCCAGAGGGAGCAAAGCTAGCTGCATATGGGAGGCCACCACTACTGAAGGGTGTGTCTGTATGCACACTTGAGAAGGGAAAATAGCAGCCAAGTTGTGTGACACCAAACCCAGACTCTAAACAAGATATCCACGTGGGAAAAAAAGTAAAACCAGCATAAAGTTCAACCTGAAGTCCTTAAGCCTCAGCAATGTCCCAAACCAAACTGGAGACATCCATCATACTTGTTAAAAACCTAGCTCCCTCTGGGCTCCTACTCCAAACCATGGAACACTTAGCTCACCCTTGATAGAGTGGTAATGTCACTGAGCATAGAAGAAGCCCCAGCTTCAGCTCTGTCTCTAGCCCCTGCAACTATCAAGGTGGTGGCGAACAGTGCACTCCCAGAGAAGACATAGCTTCCTGCTCATTTCAGAACCCAGCTCCCACAAAAGTCACCAAGCACACAGAGACAGCATAAAGATACTCCCACAGAAAGACATGCCTTTGAGATGATCCATACTGTCAAAGCTATGAGCCATTGATGAAGAAAACTGAAGACAATACAAATAAATGGAAAGCTGTCCCATGTTCATAGATTGTAAGAATTAATGTAGTTAAACTGTCCATACCACCCAAAGCAATGTACATATTCAGTCCAATATCTATTAAAATACCTGTGACAGTTTATTCACAGAATGATAACAAATAATCACTGAAATAAAGCAATCAAAAAAGTATGGTACTGGCAAAAAAACAGACACACAGATCAATAGAAAATAATAGTAACCAACAAATAAACCCATGCAATTAATCTATAATGCAAGAGGAAAAATATACAATGGAAAAAACTTGATAGCTACATGTAAAACAATGAAACTATAACATTTTCTCACAGCATATACAAATATCAACTAAAAATGAGTTAAGAGGCCTAAATGTAAGACTTGAAACCATAAAACTGCTAGATGAAAATATAGGTAGTATATTATTTGACATAAGTCAGGAATATTTTATTTTGTATCTGTCTTTTTACACAACAGCAACAAAAGTGAATGTAGACACATGGGACCTAATTAAAACTTAAAAAGTTTTGCACAGTGAAGTGAACCATTAACCAAATAAAACAGAAAATCTTCTTAATAAGAGAAGATATTTGCAAATGTTGTGTCTGTTAAGGGGTTAATATCTAAAATACATAAAGTTCTTGTATAGCTCAAAAAAAAAAGAAAAAAGAAAAAGAAACAAAACTTCACCACAATCTAATTCATGGGCAGAAGTTCCCAAAAGACATATTTTCAAAGAAGACACACCACTAGCCAACAAGTGCATTAAGAATAGTCAATATTACTAACCATTGGGGAAATGCATATCAAAAACTCAGTGAGATATCATCACACAACTTTTATACGGATATTGTAAAAATAACAACAAATAATAAATGTTGAAGAGTATGTGAAGGAAAATGAACTTTGTTCACTATTGGGAGGGATTATAAGTTAATGTGATAAATATGAAAATCAGCATAGAGGTTCCTCAAAAAGTTAAAAATAGAACTACAATATAATCCAGAAATTCCATCTCTTATATATCCAAAGAAAATGAAAACACTAATCTGAAAAGTTATATGCAACTCAGTGTTCATAGCAGTATTATTTATAACAGCCATGATATAAAAGCAACTTAAGTATCCATCAACAGGTGAACAGATAAAGTAGATGTGACACAGACATATTTGATGAAATATTACTCAGCCATAAAAAAAACAGAATGCAATCTTTCCACTTACAGTATCATGGATGGACCTGTAGGGTATTATGCTTAGTGAAATATAATACTGTAAGTTTTCACAATGTAACATGCAAAAATAAAACAAGCAAGTGAATATAACAAAATGGAAAATACTCATAGAAACAGAGAACAAACTACTTGTTTGTGAAGAGAAGGTCTATGGAAGGACAAGATATGGTTAGAGGATTAAGAGAGACAAACCACTAGGAAAAATTAAATAAGATACAATAAATAATAAATCAGAAAAAGAGTGAGTCATTAATAGAAGACTGTGCCAGGAAAGATGGTGTGGCTATAAATTGATGATAAGAACATTGGATCTGAGTGTTAAGAAGGAGTAGGTTAATTATATGGAAATGGAAATGAAAAGAAGATAGATCACTCTTCTAGCTACCAAATGACAGGGCAACAGAGGAAGCACAGACTTCACACAAGAAACAGCTTTCATGTTGAGTAACGAAGTGAAGAAATGATTGGAGAGATAAACAAGGTCTTATTATTGATGGACTGTGAACTGCAGGGACAAAGAACACTTTAGTGTTTGAAAAGAAATAAGAGAGGGGGCAGATTAGAAACTGAAAAGGTGTTTCGGAATGAAAATTTGAGTGAGAGTTTACCTGGGTCCTTTGGTACCCTTATTTTAATTGATGTGAACTAGGATAATGAGAGTAACAGAATTAGTTCTGATAGCACATGGAATTAAATGGCAGTGAGGAGGAGAAACACTGGGCTGGAAGAATCACAAGCTGGAATCAAGATTGTTGGGAGAAATATCAATAACCTCAGATATGCAGATGACATCACCCTTATAGCAGAAAGTGAAGAGGAACTCAAAAGCCTCTTGATGAAAGTGAAAGTGGAGAGTGAAAAAGTTGGCTGAAAGCTCAACATTCAGAAAACGAAGATCATGGCATCTGGTCCCATCACTCTGGGGAAATAGATGAGGAAACACTGGAAACAGTGTCAGACTTTATTTTTGGGGCTCCAAAATCACTGCAGATGGTGATTGCAGCCATGAAATTAAAAGATGCTTACTCCTTGGAAGAAAAGTTATGACCAACCTAGATAGCATATTGAAAAGCAGAGACATTACTTTGCCAACAAAGGTCCGTCTAGTCAAGGCTATGGTTTTTCCAGTGGTCATGTATGGATGTGAGAGTTGGACTGTGAAGAAGGCTGAGCACTGAAGAATTGGTGCTTTTGAACTGTGGTGTTGGAGAAATCTCTTGAGAGTCCCTTGGACTGCAAGGAGATCTAACCAATCCATTCTGAAGGAGATCAGCCCTGGGATTTCTTTGGAGGGAATGATGCTGAAGCTGAAACTTCAGTACTTTGGCCACCTCCTGTGAAGAGTTGACTCATTGGAAAAGACTGTGATGCTGGAAGGGATTGGGGGAAGGAGGAGAAGGAGACGACAGAGGATGAGATGGCTGGATGGCATCACAGACTCGATGGACATGAGTCTGAGTGAACTCTGGGAGTTGGTGATGGACAGGGAGGCCTGGCATGCTGCGATTCATGGGGTCACAAAGAGTCGGACACGGCTGAGCGACTGAACTGAAATGAACTGAACTGAACTGAACTGAGGATGCTGCTAAGTTGCTAAGTCGCTTCAGTCGTGTCCGACTCTGTGCGACCCCAGAGACGGCAGCCCACCAGGCTCCTCCGTCCCTGGGATTCTCCAGGCAAGAGTACTGGAGTGGGCTGCTATTGCCTAGAGGTGAAGGATGGAAGGACATATACTCTTACAATAACAATTTCTATAAATTGTGTTAAATATAAATGGTACAAGTTGAAATATGAAATTAATTATTTTACTTTTTCATATGTAACCAGTGAAAACAGTATTTTACTTTTCAAGCAGGCTTTCCAGGTGGCACTAGTGGTAAAGAACCTTCTTGCCAATGCAGGAGACATAAGAGATGTGGGTTTGATTTCAGTTGGACATGACTGAACCAACTTAGCACACATGTATGCTCTTACTTGCAAGCATACATTTAAATATAGATGGATTATACAGATCTCTGTCTAACTTGATGTATTTTGCATATGCATAGAAATTCCTGGATTAATACATTTGATTTCTGCTTTGGAAGTATCCCCTGGAGGAGGGCATGGAAACCTACTCCAGTATTTTCACCTGGAGAATCCCCAAGGACAGAGGAGCTTGGCAGGCTACAGTCCATAGGGTAGCACAGGTTTGGACATGACTGAAGTGACTTAGCATGCACCCATGCATAAGCAAGTACATGAAAATTTCTGGTGTCTTTTTTTTTTTTTTTGGTTTCTATTTCTGTTTATCTCTGTTTATCCATTTAAAAATTTTGCAAGTATACTCACATAGAAAATAATCACACTACCTATTCTGTTTTATCTCACCCAATATTTTATCTTAGCAATTTTTCTTCAGTAAGCACATATGGATACATTTTTCAAAGATTTGTGCATTAATTTTTTAGTCTTTATTCTACTAATGAACACTTAGATTATTCACAGTTTTCTTGGACTTGTAAGCAATAAATATTGGTGCATATTTCATTTTACAATTTGTAATTTGTGTAGTATATAGTATGAAAATTTTAAAACCAACTTATTAAATAAAATGGCATTTTCATTTTACTTTTAGTACTTGTTTCTAAATTTTCCCTCTTAAAAAGTGTGAAAGCATACAACAGAAGTACATGATTACACTATGCAATACAAATGTTATCAAGCTTATTAAACTTTGTCAATTTTCTTTTTTGAAATAGAAAATTGCATTGTTTTAATTCAAAAGCTTCCAGTGTTAAAGGTGGAAATGTGGGCAACCAGATACCACACACACACTGACATACACATACAGGCATATTATAAGATAAGTTATTTGGTCAAGTTGACAGCATTTGGTATTCTATAAAATCACTCCACCTAAACAGTTTCTTACATCTTTTTATATAACCAGTCTTGCATCTGTGCAGGAAATAACATCCTTATCACCGGCTGTGAAGGAGAAACAATTTATTTTGTATCTACTTTGGATATGCAAAAGCCAATTAGGGAAACTGTTGTAATGTGGTGTGAATAATTGAAGCCTTTTTCTCTTCTCTCTAGCATGAAATATTGAAACCTTTAGCACATGTCAAAGAGCACTTTACATCTGGCAACATGACCAGGTCCTTAAAGGGATGCTTAGTCTGGAACCCAGCCCTGATGTCATATCATTATAAACCCAATTTCCAACTTCTCAGTTATCCCTTGGACATGAACTGAAAACTTCAACTTCCTTTTCTTAACATAAAGTGTCTTAGTGATATATTTCAATTTTTTCCAACTATTTAGGATTTCTTATTTTCCACTTCATTGTTTCTTCTTGTATTTAATCAAGATAGATAATTAGAATAAAGAAAAATTACTTAATGAAAACATATGTCTAAATTTTAAAAGCTGGTTAAACTTCTATCACCTCACATAGTTCTTTATTACTAGGCAGCCGTGAAGAAATACCCCACGACCAAGGTAAGAGAAACCCAAGTAAGATGGTAGGTGTTGCAAGAGGGCATCAGAGGGCATACACACTGAAAGCATAATCACAGAAAACTAGCCAATCTGATTATATGGACCACAGCCTTGTCTAACTCAATGAAACTAAGCCATGCCATGTGGGGCCACCCAAGATGGACAGGTCATGGTGGAGAGGTCTGACAGAATGTGGTCCACTGGAGAAGGGAATGACAAACCACTTCTGTGTTCTTGCCTTGAGAATCCCATGAACAGATTGAACAGGCAAAATGATAGGATACCAAAAGAGGAATTCCCCAGGTCGGTAAGTGCCCAATATGTTACTGGAGATCAGTGGAGAAATAACTGCAGAAAGAATGAAGGGATGGGGCCAAAGCAAAAACAATACCCAGCTGTGGATGTGACTGGTGATAGAAGCAAGGTCCAATACTGTAAAGAGCAATATTACATAGGAACCTGGAAATTTAGGTCCATGAATCAAGGCAAATTGGAAATGGTCAAACAGGAGATGGCAAGAGTGAATGTTGACATTCTAGGAATCAGCAAACTAAAATGGACTGGAATGGGTGAATCTAACTCAGATGACCATTATATCTACTACTGTGGGCAGAAATCCCTCAGAAGAAATGGAGTAGCCATCATGGTCAACAAAAGAGTCTGAAATGCAGTACTTGGATGCAATCTCAAAAACGACAAAATGGTCTCTGTTGGTTTCCAAGGCAAGCCATTCAATATCATGGTAATCCAAGCCTATGCTCCAACCAGTAACACTGAAGAAGCTGAATTGAACGGTTCTATGAAGACCTATAAGACCTTTTAGAATTAACACTCAAAAAAGATGTCCTTTTCATTAAAGGAGACTGGAATGCAAAAGTAGGAAGTCAAGAAACACCTGGAGTAACAGGCAAATTTGGCCTTGGAATATGGAATGAAGCAGGGCAAAGGCTAATAGAGTTTTGCCAAAAGAACACAGTGGTCATAGCAAATACCCGCTTCCAACAACACAAGAAGACTCTACACACGGACATCACCAGATAGTCAACACCGAAATCAGATTGATTATATTCTTCGCAGCCAAAGATGGAGAAGTTATATACAGTCAACAAAAACAAGACTGGGAGCTGACTGTGGCTTAGATCATGAATTCCTTATTGCCAAATTCATACTTAAATTTAAGAAAGTAGGGAAAACCAGTAGATGATTCAGGTATGACCTAAATCAAATCCCTTATGATTATACAGTGGAAGTGAGAAATAGATTTAAGGGACTAGATCTGATAGATAGAGTGCCTGATGAACTATGGAATGAGGTTCGTGACATTGTACAGGAGACAGGGATCAAGACCATCTCCAAGAAAAAGAAATGCAAAAAAGCAAAATGGCTGTCTGGGGAGGCCTTACAAATAGCTGTGAAAAGAAGAGAAGCAAAAATCAAAGGACAGAAGAAATGATATAAGAATCAGAATGCAGAGTTCCAAAGAATAGCAAGGAGAGATAAGAAAGCCTTCCTCAGTGATCAATGCAAAGAAATAGAGGAAAAGAACAGAATGGGAAAGATGAGAGATCTCTTCAAGAAAATTAGAGGTACCAAAGGAACATTTCATGCAAAGATGGGCTCGATAAAGGACAGAAATGGTATGGACCTAAGAGAAGCAGAAGATATTAAGAAGAGATGGTAAGAATACACAGAAGAAGTGTACAAAAAATTCACGACACAGATAATCACGATGGAGTGATCACTCACCTAGAGCCAGATATCCTGGAATGTGAAGTCAAGTGGGCCTTAGAAAGCATCACTACGAACAAAACTAGTGGAGGTGATGGAATTCCTGTTGAGCTATTTCAAATCCTTAAAGATGATGCTGTGAAAGTGCTGCACTCAATATACCAGCAAATTTGGAAAACCCAGCAATGGCCACAGGACTGGAAAAGGTAAGTTTTCATTCCAATCCCAAAGAAAGGAAATGCCAAAGAATGCTCAATCTACCACACAATTGCACTCATCTCACACGCTAGTAAAGTAATGCTCAAAATTCTCCAAGCCAGGCTTCAGGAATACGTGAAGTGTGAACTTCCATATGTTCAAGCTGGTTTTAAAAAGGCAGATGAACCAGAGATCAAATTGCCAACATCTACTGGATCATGGGAAAAGCAAGAGAGTTCCAGAAAAACATCTATTTCTGCTTTATGGACTATGACACCTTTGACCATGTGGTTCACAATAAACTGTGGAAAATTCTTCAAGAGATAGGAATACCAGACCACCTGACCTGTCTCTTGAGAAACCTGTATGCAGGTCAGGAAGCAACAGTTAGAACTGGACATGGAATAACAGACTGGTTCCAAATAGGAAAAGGAGTACGTCAAGGCTGTATAATGTCACCCTGCTTATTTAACTTATATGCAGAACGTATCATGAGAAACCCTGGGTTTGGAAGAAGCACAAGCTGGAATCGAGATTGCTGGGAGAAATATCAATAACCTCAGATATGCAGATGACACCACCCTTATGGCAGAAAGTGAAGAGGAACTAAAAAGCCTCTTGATGAATTTGAAAAAGGAGAGTGAAAAAGTTGGCTTAAAATTCAACATTCAGAAAATGAATATCATGGCATCTGGTCCCATCACCTCATGTGAAATAGATGGGGAAACAGTGGCAACCGTGTCAAACTTTATTTTTCTGGGCTCCAAAATCATTGCAGACAGTGATTGTAGCCATGAAATTAAAAGACTTACTCCTTGGAAGGAAAGTTATGACCAACCTAAATAGCATATTCAAAAGCATAAACATTTTGCCAACAAACTTCCATCTAGTCAAGGCTAAGGTTTTTCCATTGGTCATGTATTGATGTGAGAGCTGGACTGTGAAGAAAGCTGAGCACCGAAGAATTGACGCTTTTAAACTGTGGTGTTGGAGAAGACTCTTGAGAATCCCTTGGACTGCAAGGAGATCCAACCAATCCATTCTAAAAGAAATCATTCCTGGGTTTTAATTGGAAGGACTGATGCTAAAGGTGAAATCCAATACTCTGGCCACCTCATGCAAAGAGTTGACTCATTGGAAAAGACCCTGATGCTGGGAGGGATTGGGGAAGGAGGAGAAGGGGACGACAGAGGATGAGAATGGCTGGATGGCATCCCTGACTCAATGGACATGAGTTTGAGTAGACTCTGGGAGTTTGTGATGGACAGGGAGGCCTGGCATGCTGCGTTTCATGGGGTCGCAAAGAGTCGAACAAGACTGAGTGACTGAACTGGAACTGGAAAGATTATTATCTTGAAAATGCTTAAGATCTATTCTCTTAGCAAGTTTCAAGTGTATTATTCAAGTATCATTAACTACAGTCACTGTACATTTTTTAAAAATCAATTAAAGGAGAGAATCATAGAAGAAAATAAGGTGTTCATAAAATATTTTACACAAAAATATTTGCATTGTAATGCAATTTATATCAGTTATAAGTAGATAGGCTATTCTCCAAACATTCGGTACAAATCAAGGAATCTTCTTAATTATGCACACTCTAATGGACATTTCTGATATTTTTCTTTCATAAACCACATCCAAGATACACTTAAAGTTATTTCCTCCTATTCTGCAAATAATATCTCTTTCCCAAACCAAAATGTCTCCTCTTTTCAAGTTAACTCAAAAAGTCTGCAATTGGACCAAAATCTTCTATCTTCATATCTCAGAACATTCAAATTTAGAGAAAGGCTTCATTGCCTGAAGAGGAGAGGAGAAAGACAAAGGGAGAGAGACAGGAAAAGGCTGAGGGCAGGAGAAATGAGAGAGAAAAAGAATAATTAGAGAAGAATATATGACATATAAACAATATTGGCACTATATATAAAATAGATAACTAATGAGAACCAGAAAAATATCTACTTCTGCTTCATTGATGACGATAAAGCCTTTGACTGTGTGAATCACAACAAACTATGGAACATTCTTAAAGAGATGGGAATACCAGACAATGTTCCCAGCCTCCAGAGAAATCTGTATTCAGGTCAAGAACAGTTAGATCTGGAAAATCAGACTGGTTCAAAATTAGGAAGTGGTACTTCAAGGGTGTATATTGTCACCATGCTTATTTAACTTATATTCAGAGTACATCATGAGAAATATTGGGCTGGATGAAGCTGGTCTGGATGAAGCTCACCTGGAATCAAGATTCCTAAAAGAAATATCAGTAACGTTGGATAAACAGAAAACACCACCCTTATGGTAGAAAGTGAAGAGCAACTAAAGAGCTTCTTGATGAAGGTGAAAGAGGAGAGTGAAAAAGTTGGCCTAAAACTCAACATCCAAACAACAAAGATATGACATCCTGTCCCATCACTTCATGGAAAATAGATGGAGAAACAGTGGAAACAGTGACAGACTTTATTTTCTTGAGCTCCAAAATCACTTCAGATGCTAACTACAGCCATGAAACTTAAAAGATGCTTGTTCCTTGGCAAAAAAAGCTATAGCAAACCTAGACAGTGTACTACAAAGCAGAGACACTAATTTGCCAACAAAGGTCCATCCAGTCAAAGCTATGTTTTTTCCAGTAGTCATGTATGGATATGAGATTTAGACCATGAAGAAGGCTGAATGCTGATGAATTGATACCTTTGAACTGTGGTTTTGGAGAAGACTCTTGAGAGTGCCTTGGGCTGCAAGATTAAACCTGTCTGTCCTAAAGGGAATCAGTCTTGAATATTCATTAAAAGGAGTGATGCTGAAGCTGAATGAAGCTCCGGTACTTTGGCCATCTGATGCAAAGAGCTGACTCATTGGAAAAGACCCTGATGCTGGGAAAGACTGAAGGCAGGAAGAGAAGGGGACAATAGAGGTTCATATATTTGGATGGCATCACCAATTCAATGGACATGAGTTTTAGTAAGCTCCCATAATGGCATTGAGTTATTTGGATATATACTTTATTCCTTCTACTGAAATGTAACTAATTTAACAACTTTTTCAGTATTTAAAACAATGGTTTCTATGTTTTATGTGATATGAGGATTTACTTCATTAAATATCTGTTGAATTAATACAAAAAGTTACTAATAAACTATAGTATTGAGTCATAATTATTCTCAAAATATGGAGACATAGTAAAAGGAAAAAAAAAAAAACATTAACATAAATGAGCCTTGGCTCAATGTAGTTATGCACTAGAAATAAATTATAATGCTTCTGCATACAGCACCAAGTAGAAAGCACAGACAGAGCAGGTTTACTACTTGTAATAAGACAAAGTAAGGTAAAATTTTATTCCTGTTGAAATTATTCTTATTACTGATTACAAATCCACTCTTTTTATGACTGTTGTAATTTTTAGTAAAGAGTTATAGTTCAGTGAGTAAAGCTCTGATTCAGGGAAAATTGGAAAAGCAAAGATGTAAATTTAAAACTTCTGGATTAAAAACTAAGAAATATAGTCTATAAGAAAAGAGTTTGATGTGATTCTTCACAATAAACAAAACCTTATTTAAAAAAGAAAAAAATAAATTTAATGAAGCTCTTAAATATGAAATTGTTGATTTGAAAGGAAATTTCAAACTTGAGGAGCTTGGAGAAAGAGGATAATATAGAGCTTAAGTAAGACACACGATATCAAAATTGAGAACAGGATTTTTAGTAAGTTATAATCCCACCAACAAAAAAAAGTATGAAACTGAGGGAAAGAAGATATCAAATCCTACAGCATCATATACTACTAGATGATATTTTTCTTCCAAAATTTATTAATTTAAACAAACCTGCCTCATTTTCATTTCTTAAACAAACAGTAATAAACTGTCACTTAGAAATTTAAGATGGACATAATGCATGCTTAATGTTTTTAATAACATGATCAAAGTAATTAAGGATTTCAGAAGGTCCTTTTGGTTTGGATCCACAGCTCTTAAAAATTCTCCATATGAAGGGCAGTCAAAATACATACAGTTACTTTATTTTTTTAAATTTTTTTTATTTTTACTTTATTTTGCTTTACAATACTGTATTGGTTTTGCCATACATTGACATGAATCCACCATGGGTGTACATGAGTTCCCAAACATGGACCTCCCCTCCCACCTCCCTCCCCATATCATCTCTCTGGATAATCCCCGTGCACCAGCCCCAAACATCCTATATCCTGTATCAAACATAGACTGGTAATTCGTTTCTTACATGATAGTATACATGTTTCAATGCCATTCTCCCAAATCATCCCACCCTCTCCCTCTCCCACAGAGTCCAAAAGTCCGTTCTATACATCTGTGTCTCTTTTGCTGTCTCACATACAGGGTTATCATTACCATCTTTCTAAATTCCATATATATGTGTTAGTATACAGTATTGGTGTTTTTCTTTCTGGCTTACTTCACTCTGTATAATCGGCTCCAGTTTCATCCACCTCATTAGAACTGATTCAAATGTATTCTTTTTAATGGCTGAGTAATACTCCGTTGTGTATACGTACCACAGCTTTCTTATCCATTCATCTGCTGATGGACATTTAGGTTGTTTCCATGTCCTGGCTATTATAAACAGTGCTGCGATCAACATTGGGGTACACGTGTCTCTTTCAATTCTGGTTTCCTCGGTGTGTATGCCCAGCAGTGGGATTGCTGGGTCATAAGGCAGTTCTATTTCCAGTTTTTTAAGGAATCTCCACACTGTTCTCCATAGTGGCTGTACTAGTTTTCATTCCCACCAACAGTGTAAGGGGGTTCCCTTTTCTCCGCACCCTCTCTAGCATTTATTGCTTGTAGACTTTTGGATCGCTGCCATTATGACTGGTGTGAAATGGTATCTCATTGTGATTTTGATTTGCATTTCTCTGATAATGAGTGATGTTGAACATGTTTTCATGTGTTTGTTAGCCATCCATATGTCTTCTCTGGAGAAATGTCTATTTAGTTCTTTGGCCCATTATTTGATTGGGTCGTTTATTTTTCTGGAATTGAGCTGAATAAGTTGCTTGTATATTTTTGAGATTAGTTGTTTGTCAGTTGCTTCATTTGCTATTATTTTCTCCCATTTCGAAGGCTGTCTTTTCACCTTGCTTATAGTTTCCTTTGTTGTGCAGAAGCTTTTAATTTTAATTAGATCCCATTTGTTTATTTTTGCTTTTATTTCCAGTATTCTGGGAGGTGGATCATAGAGGATCCTGCTGTGATTTATGTTGGAGAGTGTTTTGCCTATGTTCTCCTCTAGGAATTTTATAGTTTCTGGTCTTACGTTTAGGTCTTTAATCAATGCTGAGTTTATTTTTGTGTATGGTGTTAGAAAGTGATCTAGTTTCATTCTTTTAGAACTGGTTGACCAGTTTTCCCAGCACCACTTGTTAAAAAGACTGTCTTTAATCCATTGTATATTTTTTCCTCGTTTGTCAAAGATAATGTGTCCATAGGTATGTGGATTTATCTCTGGGCTTTCTATTTTGTTCCATTGATCTATATTTCTGTCTTTGTGCCAGTACCATACTGTCTTGATCACTGTGGCTTTGTAGTAGAGCCTGAAGTCAGGCAGGTTGATTCCTCCAGTTCCATTCTTCTTTCTCAAGATTGCTTTGGCTATTCGAGGTTTTTTGTATTTCTATACAAATTTTGAAATTATTTGTTCTAGCTCTGTGAAAAATACCGCTGGTTGCTTCATAGGGATTGCATTGAATCTGTAGATTACTTTGGGTAGTATACTCATTTTCACTATATTGATTCTTCTGATCCATGAACATGGTATATTTCTCCATCTATTAGTGTCCTCTTTGATTTTTTTCATCAGTGTTTCATAATTTTCTATATATAGGTCTTTAGTTTCTTTAGGTAGATATATTCCTAAGTATTTTATTCTTTTCGTTGCAATGGTGAATGGAATTGTTTTCTTAATATTTTTTTCTACTCTCTCATTATTAGTGTATAGGAATACAAGGGGTTTCTGTGTGTTGATTTTATATCCCACAGCTTTACTATATTCATTGATTAGCTCTAGTAATTTTCTGGTGGAATCTTTAGGGTTTTCTATGTAGAGGATCATGTCATCTGCAAACAGTGAGAGTTTTACTTCTTTTCCAATTGGGATTCCTCTTATTTCTTTTTCTGCTCTGATTGCTGTGGCCAAAACTTCCAGAACTGTGTTGAATAGTAGCAGTGAAAGTGGGCACCCTTGTCTTGTTCCTGACTTTAGGGGAAATGCTTTCAATTTTTTACCATTGAGGATAATGTTTGCTGTGTGTTTGTCATATATTGCTTTTATTATGTTGAGGTATGTTCCTTCTATTCCTGCTTTCTGGAGAGTTTTTACCATAAATGGATGTTGAATTTTGTCAAAGGCCTTCTATGCATCTATTGAGATAATCATATGGCTTTTATTTTTCAATTTGTTAATGTGGTGAATTACATTGATTGATTTGTGGATTTTGAAGAATCCTTGAATCCCTGGGATAAAGCCCACTTGGTCATGGTGTATGATCTTTTTAATGTGTTGTTGGATTCTGATTGCTAGAATTTTGTTAAGGATTTTTGCATCTATGTTCATCAGTGATATTGGCCTGTAGTTTTCTTTTTTTGTAGTATCTTTGTCAGGTTTTGATATTAGGGTGATGGTGGCCTCATAGAATGAGTTTGAAAGTTTACCTTCCTCTGCAATTCTCTGGAAGAGTCTGAGTAGGATAGGTGTTAGCTCTTCTCGAAATTTTTGGTAGAATTCATCTGTGAAGCCGTCTGGACCTGAGCTTTTGTTTGCTGGAAGATTTCTGATTACAGTTTCAATTTCCATGCTTGTGGTGGGTCTGTTATGATTTTCTATTTCTTCCTGGTTCAGTTTTGGAAAGTTGTACTTTTCTAGGAATTTGTCCATTTCTTCCACGTTGTCCATTTTATTGGTATATAATTGCTGATAGTAATCTCTTATGATCCTTTGTATTTATGTGTTGTCTGTTGTGATCTCTTCGTTTTCATTTCTAATTTTATTGATTTTATTTTTCTCCCTTTGTTTCTTGATGAGTCTGGCTAATATTTGTCAATTTTATTTATCCTTTCAAAGAACAAGCTTTTGGCTTTGTAGATTTTTGCTATGGTCTCTTTTGTTTCTTTTGCATTTATGTCTGCCCTAATTTTTAAGATTTCTTTCCTTCTACTAACTCTAGGGTTCTCCATTTCTTCCTTTTCTAGTTGCTTTAGGTGTAGAGTTAGGTTATTTATTTGACTTTTTTCTTGTTTCTTGAGGTATGCCTGTATTGCTATGAACTTTCCTCTTAGCATGGCTTTTATACTGTCCCACAGGTTTTGGGTTGTTGTGTTTTCATTTTCATTCATTTCTATGCATATTTTTATTTATTTTTTTATTTCTTCTGTGATTTGTTGGTTATTCAGAAGCATGTTGTTTAGCCTCCATATGTTGGAATTTTTAGTAGTTTTTTTTCCTGTAATTGAGATCTAACCTCAATGCATTATGGTCAGAAAAGATGCTTGGAATGATTTCAATTTTTTTGAATTTATCAAGGTTAGATTTATGGCCCAGGATGTGATCTATCCTGGAGAAGGTTTCGTAAGCACTTGAGAAAAAGGTGAAATTCATTGTTTTGGGGTGAAATGTCCTATAGATATCAATTAGGTCTAACTGGTCTATTGTATCATTTAAAGTTTGCATTTCTTTGTTAACTTTCTGTTTAGTTGATCTGTCCATAGATGTGAGTGGGGTATTAAAGTCTCCCACTATTATTGTGTTATTGTTAATTTCCCCTTTCATACTTGTTAGCATTTGTCTTACATATTGTGGTTCTCCTATGTTGGGTGCATATATATTTATAATTGTTATATCTTCTTCTTTGATTGATCCTTTAATCATTATGTAATGGCCTTCTTTGTCTCTTTTCACAGCCTTTGTTTTAAAGTCTATTTTATCGGATATGAGTATTGCTACTCCTGCTTTCTTTTGATCTCTATTTGTGTGGAATATCCTTTTCCAGCCCTTCACTTTCAGTCTGTATGTGTCCCTTGTTTTGAGGTGGGTCTCTTGTAGGCAGCATATATAGGGGTCTTGTTTTTGTATCCATTCAGCCAGTCTTTGCCTTTTGGTTGGGGCATTCAACCCATTTACATTTAAGGTAATTATTGATAAGTATGATCCCATTGCCATTTACTTTATTGTTTTGGATTCGGGTTTATATGCTCTTTTTGTGTTTCCTGTCTGGAGAGTATCCTTTAGCATTTGCTGGAGAGCTGGTTTGGTGGTGCTTAATTCTCTCAGCTTTTGCTTGTCTGGAAAGCTTTTGATTTCTCCTGCATATTTGAATGAGATCCTTGCTTGGTACAGTAATCTGGGCTGTAGGTTATTTTCTTTCATCACTTTAAGTATGTCTTGCCATTCCCTCCTGGCCTGAAGCGTTTCTATTGAAAGATCTGCAGTTATCCTTATGGGAATTCCCTTGTGTGTTATTTGTTGTTTTTCCCTTGCTGCTTTTAATATTTGTTCTTTGTGTTTGATCTTTGTTAATTTGACTAATATGTTTCTTAGGGTGTTTCGCCTTGGGTTTATCCTGTTTGGAACTCTCTGGGTTTCTTGGACTTGAGCGATTATTTCCTTCGCCATTTTAGGGAAGTTTTCAACTGTTATCTCCTCAAGTATTTTCTCATGGTCTTTCTTTTTGTCTTCTTCTTCTGGGACTCCTATAATTCAAATGTTGGAGCGTTTCATATTGTCCTGGAGGTCTCTGAGATTGTCCTCATTTCTTTTAATTCGTTTTTATTTTTTCCTCTCTGATTCATTTATTTCTACCATTCTATCTTCTATTTTACTAATCCTATCTTCTGCCTCCAATATTCTACTATTTGTTGCCTCCAGAGTGTTCCTGATCTCATTTATTGCATTATTCATTATATATTGACTCTTTTTTATTTCTTCTAGGTCCTTGTTAAACCTTTCTTGCATCCTCTCCTGGCTATTTATCTGTGATTCCATTTTGATTTCAAGATTTTGGATCATTTTCACTATCATTTGGAATTCTTTCTCAGGTAGATTCCCTATCTCTTCCTTTTTTGTTTGGTTTGGTGGGCATTTCTCCTGTTCCTTTACCTGCTGAGTATTCCTCTGTCTCTTCATCTTTGTTATATTGCTGAGTTTGGGGTGGCCTTTCTGTATTCTGGGAATTTGCGGAGTTCTCTTTATTATGGAGTTTCCTCACTGCGGGTGGGGTTCTATCAGTGGCTTGTTAAGGTTTCTTGGTTAGGGAAGTTTGTTTCGGAGTTCTGGTGGGTGGAGCTGGATTTCTTCTCTCTGAGTGCAATGAAGTGTCCAGTAATGAGTTATGAGATGTCTATGGTTTTGGAGTAACTTTGAGCTGCCTGTATATTGAAGCTCAGGCGTGTCTTCCTGTGTTGCTGGAAAATTTGCGTGGTATGTCTTGCTCTATAACTTGTTGGTCCTTGGGTGGTACTTGATTTCAGTGTAGGTATGGAGGCATTTGATGAGCTCCTATTGATTAATGTTCCCTGACTTCAGAAGTTCTCTGATGTTCTCAGGATTTGGACTTAAGCCTCCTGCTTCTGGTTTTCAGTTTTATTTTTACAGTAGCCTCAAGTCTTCTCCATCTATACAGCACTGATGATAAAACATCTAGGTTAAAGATGAAAAGTTTCTCCACATTGAGGGACAGCCAGAGAGGTTCACTGTTTTTGAAGACAATGATCTGCTTTTCTGAGTGCCTTATGTCCTCTGCCAGCATTCAGAAGTTGTTTTGTAGAATTTGCTCAGCGTTGAAATGTTCTTTTGATGAATTTGCGGGGGAGAAAGTGGTCTCCCCATACTATTCCTCTGCCATCTTAGGGCCGCCCCCTCATGCAGTTACTTTAGATTCTCAAATTTGATATATTGTTGCAATATTTAGCTCACTAGACATAAAATTCAATTTTACAAGATAGAAGGTACTGTTACCTTTTATATGTACCATAGTACATATACTATTTACTGTATAACAAATAGCCCCCATACTTAGCATCATAAAAATAAGTACACCTTTATCATATCTCACTGTTTCTGAAGATCAGGAATCCAGAGTCCAGGATCCAGAGTCAGCGTAGCTGGCCTGGGCTAGCTAGCTGAGGTTCTCTTGTGGGATTGAAGATGGCTGGGACTGAATATATTTGAAGGCTGGACTCAGACTGGATATACTCTTTCACGATGCTCAGCTTCATGTGTAGACAGAAGAGCTCAGGTTCTTGCTCCAATTTGGCTGAAAGCCTCAAGACTGCCATGTGGACATCTCCAAAGGACAGCTCTTAGTATGACAGCTATCTTCCCCCATAATGAGTCATCTAAAAAAGAACAAGGAAGGAACACAATGATTTTTCAGATGTGACATACCATCACTTTTGCCACCTTCCATTAGCCACACAGGCCAATTCTGATACAATGTGGGAGGAAGAAATAGTCTGTAAGTATCAGTAGGACAACACCATTAGGGTCTGTTTTAGAGGCTTCTTGTTACAGATGTTTTATGTGAATGGGTACTTTATCTGAATAAAAAAAAACCTTTTTCTGAATAAAACTTTATCTGAATAAAATTTAAAAAAAGAGAGAGAGAGAGAGAAAGAAGATATTCTTATCTCAGCTGTCTAAGGGCAAGAAACAAACGCTGCAGAAGCCAGCTGTGTTCATGATTACCATAGTCAGTGTTACTCAATGTGCGATCTTGAGACCAGTGCTGCTCCACAAATTCTTTGTCACCCAGTACAAAATGAGGTTCCCTAAAGACCCAGGGTTTAAAATTCTGAGAAAGCATGTCACCCAAGTATTTGTGGTGTCTCCAAGAAGGATCAGAGAAGGCAATGGCAACCCACTCCAATATTCTTGTCTGGAAAATCACATGGACAGAGGAGCCTGGTAGGCTGCAGTCCGTGGGGTCGCTAACAGTCAGACACGACTGAACGACTTCACTTTCACTTTTCACTTTCATGCATTGGAGAAGGAAATGGCAACCCACTTCAGTGTTCTTGCCTGGAGAATCCCAGGGATGGGGGAGCCTGGTGGGCTGCCGTCTATGGGATCACACAGAGTCGAATATGACTGAAGCGACTTAGCAGCAGCAGCTAAGAAGGATGATGAGGTTGGATCTGGGAGTATGTATTTGAAGGAGCTGGAAGTCAAAACCTAATGCCTCTGATGGTGTAAAATACAGTGTCTGAGTAGACACTGGCACAAATAGAAAACCAACAAAAGGAACCGTGTCTCTTCTTCCTCCTGTCTTCCATTATCCCCCTTGCCTCACCTAAAGGTAGAACCTAACAGGATGTCAGCAAGCAAAGAGAGAATGCAGATTTAAACCCTAGCCTCATAGTGTATTCATCTGCCTAGTCAATATCCATAAATATGCTCTATGCTACAAGAAATTCAGTCCTTCCAATGGCAAAAGGATGTTTAACAAACAATCCCAAAACAGGGATACACATTTCAACAGTCAGGTTACTCAAATTCTATTGATGTTAATTATTTCTCAAGTTGAATACCAATTCCATTTGAATATTCCTTAATCTAATGACTACATTGTAAAGTTAATCACCAACAATAATTTTTATGTAAAATAAGAAGGGGAAACACTAATAAGAAGAAAAGGAAAAGAAACACATACATTTAACAAGTGAGGAAGACAATATGTGTAAGTGCTGCAATTCCATAAATGCCTTTGAAGTGCATTTCTTCATTATTTCACCTTCCATCCATGTTCCTTTTCTCCTCAGCTACAATCTCAGTAGTTGGGGATTTTTACCTGTTAAGGTGGACTAAAATTTTGCTCCTGAAGAGCTGGAGTCTTCAGCAGTCTTTTTTTTTTTTCCTAACTGTGGCTTTCCTTTAAATTAATTAATATTATTGGAAACAAAGGATCTAAGACACAGCCCAGGAATCATCAGTATTAAAAAAAAGAGAGAGAGAGAGAGAGAGAGAGAGAGAGACCTCTCTGTCACCTTTGCACAACAGAAGCCTAATTTCACTTGGTAACCACCATAAGCCATACAGTGACACTCATATTTGCTGGCAGAGACAAAGGTATGAGATCCCAATAAACCCAGGTATTACTCAAAGTATTCAATTTCATGGAGCCAAAACTTATTTCCTTTTGAGCTAATGCTTCCAGTTCGTGCATGTGTGCTAAGTTGCTTCAGTCGTGTTTAACTCTTTGAGACCCTATGAACTGTAACCTGCCAGGCTCCTCTGTTCATGGAAGATTCTCCAGTCAACAATATTGGAGTGGATTGCCATGCCCTTCTGCAGGGGATCTTCTCCACCCAGAGATTGAAACCGTATCTCTTCTGTCTCATAAATTGTCAGGTGGGTTCTTTACCACCAGAGCTGCCTGGGAAGTCCCATTTTTAGTTTACCAAATCCCAAAATTTTCAATGCTAGAAACATAAAATTTTTGAGTGAATGCTGAGGAATAATAGTGAAAGTCGCCACTCTCCTTTTTATTTCTTGCTTGCTAGACTCATGCACCATGGGTTTTTTAGACTCAGGAATAACACCATACATTTGGTTCAAAAAAAAAAAAAAATACTACATCATGTGGTAGAATCTGAAACTTGCAGTAAATTCAATTTTCTCTTCAATAGAAGGACTCCAATCTGTGAAGTGAGTTAGGAATGGAAAAACAGTGAAGACTGTGATTCTCCTTTAACAACTCGAGGATAAGTTTCTGGCATTGGACCTGGAGTATTTCCTTGTTATAGAAGATGAGAAATATTTTAGTAGGCTGCCAGTGTGTTTCATTCTCAGGGACATCATTTTTTATTATCCCCTAGCACAAAGTCCCAGTAGATCAAAACGTTATGTGTATATCCCTGGTAGTCCAGTGGTTAAAAATCCACTGCAGGGGATGCAGTTTCCACCACTGTTCAGAGAAATAAGACCCCTATACTGTATAGTGTAGCAAAAAAAAAAAAAAAAAAAAAAAAAAAAAAAAAAAAACAACAGTAAATTCTGATCATTATTGTCTTCCTGCTTCATGCTATGGTGATTGTGATATCTTGCCTTTAAGAATTAAATATACTCACTTGATCCTTGCAGCTTTAAATTCATATTATCCTCATTAAAATAGGGGAGATATCTTTATGGCCACAGTTTTCATAGTCACATCCAGCTTGCAGGGGACAGTCACAGAGCTTTCCTTGTTCTGATTTCCCCTTCCCAATGTATTTATCAATGCCTTAGTGAATGGAGTGTCTTCTAGACTCTATTAAGGATGCAATGGAGGGTGGTATGCAGGTCACACATGATAAATGCACTCCAACATTGCTTTCTTTCAAAGACATTATTTCTACTTTTGAATTTCTTATACCATTTCCATCATTGTATAACTAAATTTAAGTCAATTAAACAAGCAAAGAATTGGAGGCAACTCTAGGTGCTTGAGTTAACTCATTAAATCCAGAATCCACAGTAAGGGCAACTGTATCAATGTATTTAGAATCTGAAAACTAAAACCAACTACCACTGAATTGAGAAAGAGGTATAATTAAGGAGTTAAAAACCAGGAAGAAGCAAGGACTTTACTCTGTCTTCAGATCCCGTCATCTCTCTCTTGCATTTTTTGTAGGCAGAACTTATTAACAGATCAACTAACCAAGGAGGAGTTAGGTTGAGGTACCTCAGTCCTTCCTTCACAGAAGAGAGTCAGAATGGGAAGACATTGAAATGAGCGACAGTAGCTTAATTAATGATGCAGCTTCTTAAAATAGCTTAAAGCAATTAGCTAGTATTTTACACATTATTAAGCTTACATTGGAAATTTTCATCATCTATTGAAATGTATTTAGTTTTGTGTTAATATAAGTTAGAACTCTTAAACAATTTATGAGATTAAATACAATTCAGCTACAACTGGCATAAATTTGTGACAAAATGCTTTACAAGAATAAGTTTGAACTATGGTATTGCATGTCTCATAGTGAATTAAAAATATCATCAAAAGTAAAATTGTATTCAATAAAGTTATATACCTGGAAAACATTCTAAGTTTTGAAAGTGCTAGCTGCTCAGTCATGTCAGACTCTTTGCGACCCCATGAACTTCGACCCATCAGTCTCCTCTGTTCAGGGAATTCTCCAGGCACAAATACTAGAGTAGCTAGTCATTCCCCTCTCTAGGGAATCTACTTGACCCAGGGATGGAACCTGTGTCTCCAGTACTGAAGAAATATTCTTTAACATCTGAATCACCAGTGAAGCCCTAAGGTTTAAAAAAAAGTTAGGCTCAATACCTAAACTAAAATTTTTGTTTTAAATTCAGAACATTTCAACATAGGCCAATAAATATGAATAAAAGTGATATTAGGAATGTGGATAAAAGAAAACC
Source organism: Budorcas taxicolor (assembly GCF_023091745.1). Taxonomy (NCBI): domain Eukaryota; kingdom Metazoa; phylum Chordata; class Mammalia; order Artiodactyla; family Bovidae; genus Budorcas; species Budorcas taxicolor. The sequence goes on from NC_068926.1 coordinate 38,820,229, forward strand.
TAAAGTATTATGAAATTAAAGTGATATAATTAATTAATTAAAGATGTTACCTAAAACAAATACTATACTTTGAAATACCTATTTAACCTCGTTCTTGTGATATCTTTATGTCTTTGGGCACTGTACCACAATGAGATTCAAGATCAGTGAGGATTCTGGCTTCTGTGCTAGGTCCTGTTATTGTCTCCTATCATGAATCCCTGCCAGTCTGTATGTGAATCATAGATCTTTATGTAGAAGAAGAACATCTGTTTGTCCCATGTTCAAGCTTGAACTAAAGTCATTTTTGACTTTAGTCAAATACACAGGGAGGTGACTTTTGGCAGGACCACACAGAAACTTTGAAAACCAGTGAACACATCCATGAGCATGCTTACTACCTCCCCTCTAAGTCCCAAACATGTGCTGCTCTTTCAGCCATGATCACAGAACTAAGAATATACTTAAGGAAAGTTTAAAGATGAGCTTTACTCTGGAGGTTACCCCTAGCTAATCAGAAGCCAATGTGCACCTTGAGGACTAAATATATTTATGTAGTAAGGTACTGAAACCAGGAAGATGTTTTCGCTACAATTTAAATTAGTAAAAACTAATGTTTCTCTTTTGATATGCTTGGAAAGAGGAGATTTTGAATGCAGGAAAATTCTAAAAGCATTTTTAGACAAAACATATATATGAAAGTTGAAAATGTGAAAATTAGTTCTCTCAAAACTAGCTGGTTGGGACTTCCCTGGTGGTCCAGTGTTCAAGATTTCACCTTCCAGTGCAAGGAATATGTATTCAATCCCTGGTTGGGGAACTAAGATCCCACATTTCTCTTGGTCAAAAAGAAAAAAACAAAAACAAACAAACAAAAAAAACCAGAAACAATATTGTAACAAACTCAATAAAAACTTTAAAATTGGTTCATATATTAAAAAAAAAAAAAAAAACTTAAATGAAAACTACTAGCTGGTTGCACTTACTCCTCAGAAAGACTTTATAAAATTTCAGAAGTTGACATCTTAATTTGAAGATGACTTAATTTCACACTACAAACTAAAGAATAACATGGACCCAATTGTACCTTATCACACCCCAAAGCAAAGACTACACTCCTTCATATTCTTGCTGATATTTAAATTCATTTAGCAAAGAGGATATATTCCATTATATTTCTTAAAAAGACAAATAACCAAGAAAGCAAACATGTGACACAGTAATATTATGAAATAAAAAATTATTAACCAATAACAGCCCATAGATTTTGAGTGACATAGCAATGCCTTAATCACATTCTAGAAGCTGAGAAATGTTATAATTGGAAACTTGGTATTCAAAAAAGACATATTTTTTACATTTTTTCCAATATTTGCTACAGAAATCATAGTTTATATACCATTATTTAATTCTAAATTGAGAAACTACATTTTAACTATGAGGAAACATTAATATATTCATAATGAATATTTCATAAGATAATCTCAGTTTCCATTGCTTACTCATTCTGCTACAGTCTAACATTCACTACTGACCATGAGCTTTTTCCTACATAATATATCCAGTGTCGGGAAGTAAGAGAAAATACTAAAATGGAAGAAGGATCAAGATGTCAAAGTAGAAAGATTCTGAACTTGCCTCCTTCTATGAACACTTCAAAAATATTATTAGATAGTAGTGATAGTCTCCAACAATGATCTGAAGACCAGAGGACATCTACAACCAGAATCACATAGAGTCTGGTAGGAGGGGAGGATAAATCTAGGGAAATCTAGAAATTTCTAGAAATCTCTGGTAGGTGATACTCAAGAGGAGAGAAATATCATAGGCTTGGGAACCATCCCTAAGGGGCTAGGTATTTAAGCCCTGCATTGGGTACCACAGTCCCGGGGCCTGGCACCAGAAAGACAAAATTCTATACTGATTTGAAAACTGATAGAGTTTATCCAAGGATTGTAAGAAACCAAGACTCTGAAGAATGTACAGCATTGCTTGCTTCCAAGCCCACCACAGAAGGCAGAAACTCAAAAATGCCTGACACTCTGACCAGATCATCAAGACCAGCCCAGCAATCCCCTTATCCTGTACTGGGCACCAGTTTCAGACCATCCTGCTCTGGTTCACTCCCTGCCATGGCAGAGAAAGCCATCACACCAGGGAGAATGTACAGTTTACTCTAGACTGCAGTAAGAGCCACTTGAAATCCTCAAACTCTGGTCCAAAACCCATATAAGGTCACACTGCCAGTGGGAAAAGCAGCACACCCCAAACTGTGATATCAGGCCCTCAGGACTCTGTCCTCCAAAAAAAGATAGTGGGCACCATCATGCCAGGGAAAAGCAGTAGCTCATGTAGGACTTAGGCTCACCCTTTGGGAGCCTGCTCCCACACCCTATCAAGATAGCAAATGCCATTGCACCATGCAAGAAGTCAAGGCTGGCACTGGGTTTTGACTCCATTACCTCCATCTCTGACTCCATTCCCACCAAGGCAGCAACTTCATTGCACTGAGCGAAAGGCTTTGGCTCACAATCAGCTCCAGCTCTAGCCCATCAGGCACCAGCCCTACTCTACACCAAGGTGATAGTCACCAGTGCTCACTTTTCACCAAGGCCTCTAGGCATATGCAGACTGCATAGGGATACTTGCACACAGGACGTGGCTCAAAGACTGGATAGGTAGCTATTTGGTCTAATTTCCTAATAGACTATATATACGTGGGTATATTTTGGGGCTCTCTATTCTGTTTCATGGGTGTCCCAGGTGGTGCTAGTGGTAAAGATCCTGTCTGTCAATGCAGGAGACATAAGAGACACAAGCTCAGTCCCTGGGTCAGGAAGATCCCGTGGAGGAGGCAATGGGAATACACTACAGTATTCTTGCCTGGGGAATCCTATGGACAGAGAAGCCTGATGGGCTACAGTCCATGGGATCCCACAGAGTCGGGCACAACTGAAGTAACTTAACATGCATGCATTCTGTTCCTTTGAATACCACCCTATTTTAATACATGGTTTTTAATAGGGATTAAAAAGATTAAATTTTTGCTTTAGAAACTATACTTTATGATTTACTGGAGGAACTAGAATAGACATAAGTAGACGCAGAGAGACCAGATAGGGGGATTTGCAGTAATCCTATTGAGAGATTATGTTCCATTGGACTAAGGAGGTGATAAACAGAACAGAGAAAATCTCAAAACTTTGAGGGGAAGAACAGAGGAGTAGAAAATTGGTGTGACTCTCAGGTTTCTGATGTGAGTGATGCTGGTGCTTACTAAGATGCAGAGAGTAGAGGAAGCAAAGAGGTTTGAACTGGAGTGACATTAAACCACTTTGGGGATAATATTAGAAAACTAGATCCTACAATAAGGAAGACACACACCCATAGACTCTAGCTTTATTGCACGAAATCATGACATTTCCATTGTCAGTGTAGAATACAATGCTCTTTGGCCAAAAAATATATAATTACTAGTTTAATAAAACAAATAGTGAGATGGACTGGGCCTTTTTCATTTCATTGCAAATTTTCAGTTCAGTAATTTTTATATTTTTTTCTAAATTGTGTCTTCCAGTCATCTATTTAAGCTACAAAGAACTGCCTGCAATTGAAATTACATTTGAAAACAGAAACTCTTTGTAGTACACATGGATTTCATCGGTGGTCAACATGTTTGATATTGAAGAAACTCAGCTAACATTGGGAATAATTGTTTTGTTTTTCCCCCCTCAGTACTTACAGATTAGAGGAACACATTTAGGTAAATTTTTTATTTCAATTCAATTTTTAAACTATCTGTTGATTCTGCTAACTTGAACACAGCGTGTTTTTACATATTTTAAGGAAAATATCAATACCTCTAAAATAATGGAAGAAAATCATTGGCAAAGAAAGTTCATACATTTGGCAAAGTTAAAAACCCCAAACTTCATTAACTTTATAACTTATAAGCCTGTATAATGTAACTGTGAATGTGTATGCTACATGAAAATGAAATAATAAATATCAGATCAGTTCAGTCACTCAGTCATGTCGACTCTTTGCAACCCCATGGACTGCAGCAGGCCAGGCTTCCCTGACAATCATCAACTCCTGGAGCCTACTCAAACTCATGTCCATCACATCAGTGATGCCATCCAATCATCTCATCCTCTGTCGTCCCCTTCTCCTACTGCTTTCAATCTTTCCAGCATCAGGGTTTTTCCAATGTGTTAGTTCTTTGCATCAGGTGGCCAAAGTAATGGAGTTTCAGCTTCTGCATCAGTACTTCCAATGAATATTCAGGACTGATTTCCTTCAGAATTGACTGGTTGTATCTCCTTGCAGTACAAGGGACTCTCAAGAGTCTTCTCCAACATCACAGTTCAAAAACATCAAATCTTCAGCACTTAGCTTTCTTTATAGTCCAACTCTAACATCCAATAGGATATATTTTAGAATCAATCCTGTATTTTAGTAAGAAGTAGATATTATATTAATGGGTAATGTTTAAATATGCCTCTTCTTTAATCTAAAAGTAGCAATAATTATCTATTAAGAAAAAAGGTATTGACAAAATATGAAAATGCCTCTTTCTCTTCAGATGTTAACACTTTGTTCATCTCCATATAATACCCTATATACTCTGTTTGCAACATTTTAAAATAACTGTACTTCTTTTGCCTTAATCTTATAAATTCTATATCAGTGGGGTCATATTCATAAAGTTTTCCTCCATTTTTGCATAATAGAAAAGACAGAGGGAAGTTCTCAAGGGCAGACAGACTGGCTGTCTGTTTAAGAATGATGTTGCATTTCAATCTCTTATAATTAGACAGGTGTCATGTCCATTCTAAGGAGATCTATCAAAATATGCTTTATTTTTTTCTTTGTTTTCTTCTTGTCTTCTCAGTTTGACAGAATTGACTGAAAAGAAATTTGAATAAAGAGAACATTTTTTTTTTTTTAACTTGAGCTACTGTCAAAATAGAAAAGCAAAAGGAAAGCAAAAGATTGAGTGGTGAATAAGTAATTGCATAAGGGGCAATATTTACCTGGTAACAGAACTTCATTTTCGCAACGGTCCTTCTCAGAAGACAGGAAAGCCTTGGTCTTGATACTAGCTATCTTTCATACATAGATGTATGCTCCTGTATATGTTCAGTTTGATCATTTCTAAGACCAGTCATATTAACTTAAGTAGATGTTAACAAAAAACAGCTTTATAGAGTCAATATGTATGTGGTAGAAGTCATGGTTAAAGTACATATATAATAATTTAATGAGACTGTTATGTATTTTTCTTTCTATAGAATCTTTAAAGATCGTTATATAGAGCTCATGTTTCACAGTATAGCATGCCAGGCAGAGAAATACTATGTGTATAGTATACGTCCAGAAAAGGTATTATTTTTCAGAGGTGTAGCTTATGATCATGAGTCTGCCTTTAATAGATTTTCTATTGATGAGTAATTTTGCCAAAATCATCATGTAAAAAAGGTAATCTAAAAAACCTAAGTAACCAAGCACCAAAACTAAAAGAAGTTCTGTGTTTCCTTGTAGGAGCAGTGATGCACAGGAAACAGCTTCATTGCATAATTCACTAGCAGTATATCTCCCTGATTTGGGGGCTCATATAGGAGTGATGTGTTTCTCCTTCCAGTTCCTCAGACTGAATAAAGAGGGGGAGCTTTACTTAATCTATCTTGTCTATATCTACCTCTTCTATAATTTTTATATTGTGAGACACCTAGTGTGAGACATCATTTTTTAAATTATTAATGCAATAATAAATGCATATTTTTGTAAATTTTACAAACAATTAAATAAGAGCTTTCACAGAACAAATGTAAAGTTTGAATGGTAAATCACATTGTAACTTCTCTAGTGCCAAAGAGTGATAATGTTAAAATACTTTCAATTTTAATGTGCAGCATTTATAGAAAAAAAATCCATTTTCTTACTCATTTTTTCTAAAAAATAAAAAGATAAGTGCTAAACACTCCACTTAACAGGACAGGAAAATAATATATAGAGCATTGTGTTCTAACAGAGTAAACATGTAAGAAAATATATATTTTCAACTACTGTTAACTGAAATAATACAGAAAATAAATAAAAAATAAACCCAGGTGTATGACAGATGATGATTAGGAAATACTCTTTAGTAAGATAGTCAGAGAATATCTTTGAGAAAATAAAATCTAAGCTAAAGATGAGTCCAGTGAGTCCAAATATGCATAAGTTGAATAATATTGAAGAAATGGATAATTTTTAGAAAGATACAACTTACCATGGCTGAATAAAGAAGAAATAGAAAGCCTGTATTGAGTGGGGAGAACAAGATGGTGGAGGAGTAGAAGGATGTGGAGTACATCTATCCATGGATACATCAGTAATACACCTTCAGACACAGAAGAGCTTGCAGAACACCAGCCAATAGTGGACAAGAGTACATGACCACCAGAAAAGAATGTATAGAGCCATACAAAACTCAGTAGGACAAAGGAAGTAGGGAGAAAAAGAGGAGACTTAGTAGGACTTGACCTGACCTTGGCGGGGGTGCGGGGAACTGAAGCAAGGATCCAATCCCCAAATCAGGGCACTTGTTTGAGTCAGAGAAGAAACATTTGAGTCTGAAAGTGAAACAGCTGATCTTTGACTGTCTAAATGGAATGAGAATAACACATATAATCCTTACCACAGCCATATGTACCCCAGACAGGAATATGGGTCCCCTAGAAGGCACAGTGGTGGGAAGCCTGAGTGTAGGGACTGTGGAGTAATCCGAAGGTCAGTTCTGCCAGGGTCCCCATGATCCCAGTACCATGCCATCTCCATGCATGATCCCCACTGGGACAGAGCTGACAGAGGCTAGAAAAAGTACTGCATCTGTGCATGCGGGGTCACATCATTGCCACCCTACAAGGCTTTACTGTCTGTGGGATTCTCCAAGCAACACTACTGGAGTGGGTTGTCATACTCCTCTAGAGCACTATATTTCCTAATGCCCTAGCCACCAGCCCATCTGGTGCTGCCAGGCCCCTGCAACCCAAGAAGTTGCACCACCTCCACACCTGGTCCTCACCAGGGCAGACACAAGCCTACCATGGCAACCCTCAGGCACAAACCCATGTGATAACCCACATGCAGAGGTGGAAATAAAACCACAATTGAAACCCAAAGTTGTGGGATATAAAATCAATATACAGTAATCACTTGCATACCCAGATACTAACAATGAAAAATCAGAAAGAGAAATTAAGGAATCAATCCCTTTCACCTCTGCAACAAAAAGAATAAAATATCTAGGAATAAACCAATCTAAGACAAAAGAACTGCATACAGAAAATTATAAGGAAGCTATAAACAAGGTGAAAATACAACCCTCAGAATGAGAGAAAATAATAGCAACTGAAACAAATAACAAAGGGCTAATTTCCAAAATATATAAGTAGCTCATACAACTCAATATGAGAAAGAGAAACAACCCAATCAAAAAGTGGGAAAAAGACCTAAACAGACATTTCTGCAAAGAAGACATACAGATGGCTAACAAACACATGAAAAGATGCTCAACGAGGCTCATTATTAGAGAAACGCAAATCAAAACTATAATGAGATATCACCTAACACAAGTCGAAATGGCCATTATCAAAATGTCTGTAAACAATAAATGCTGGAGAGGACGTGGGGAAAAGGGAACCCTCTTGCATTATTGGTGGAAATGTAAATTGATATAGCTATTATGGAAGATGGTATGGAGATTTCTTTAAAAAAAAAAAAAACAAACTAGGTATAAAACCAACATATGACCCAGCAATCCCACTACTAGATATATACTCTAAGGAAAGCAAAATTGAAAAATACCCATGTACTACAATGTTCATTGCAGCACAATTTACAATAGCTAGAACATAGAAGCAGCTTAGATGTCTATCAACAGATGAATGGATAAAGAAGTTGTGGTACATATACACAATGGAATATTACTCATCCATTAAAGTAACACATCTGAGTTGTTATAATGAGGTGGATGAACCTAGAACCTATTACACAGAGTGAAGTAACTCAGAAAGAGAAAGACAAATATCATATCAAGTCGGTTCAGTTCAGTCACTTAGTTGTATCTGACTCTTTAGGACCCCATGTACTGCATCACACCAGGCGTCCCTGTCCATGACTAACCCCTGGAGCTTGCTCAAACACAAATCCATTGAATTGACATCCAGCTGGATGTCCATGACATCCAACCATTTCAACCTCTGTTGTCCCCTTCTCCTCCTGCCTTCAATCTTTCCCAGCATCGGGGCTTTTCCAGTGAGTCAGTCCTCACATCAAGTGGCCAAAGAATTGGAAATTCAGTTTCATTATCAGTCTTTCCAACGAATATTCAGGACTGATTTACATAGGATTAACTGGTTTGATATTCTTGCAGTCCAAGGGAGTCTCAAGAGTCTTCTCCAACACCGCAGTTTAAAATCATCCATTCTTATGCCACTCAGCTGTCTGTATGACCAGCTCTCACATCCACACATGACTTCAGTAAAAACCATAGCTTTGACTAGAAAGACCTTTGTCAGCAAAGTAACTTCTTTTTAATATTCTGTCTAGGTTTGTCATAGCTTTTCTTTTTCAAAATTTATTTATTTTAATTGGAGGCTAATTACTTTAAAATATTGTAGCGGTTTTTGCCATACATTGACATGAGTCAGCCATAAGTGCACATGTGTCCCCACCTGAAACCCCCTTCCACCTCCCTCCACATCCCATCCCTCAGGCTCATCCCTGTGCACCAGCCTTGAGCACCCTGTCTCATGCATCAAACCTAGACTGGCAGTCTATTTCACATATGATAATATATATGTTTCAATGCTATTCTCACAAATCATCCCACCCTTGCCTTCTCCCACAGAGTCCAAAAGTCTCTTCTTTACATCTGCATCTCTTTTGTTGTCTCACATATAGGGTCATTATTACCATCTTTCTAAATTCCATATATATGCGTGAATATGCTATATTGGTGTTTTTCCTTCTGACTTACTTTGCTCTGTATAATAGGCTCCAGTTTCACCCACCTCATTAGAACTGACTTAAATGAATTATTTTTAATAGCTGAGTAATATTTCATTGTGTATATGTACCACCACTTTCTTATACATTCATATGCCAATGGACATGTAGGTTGCTTCCATGTCCTAGCTTTGTAAGCAGTGTTGCAATGAATAATGGGGTACACATGTCTCTTTCCGTTTTGGTTTCCTCGGTGTGTATGACCAGCAGTAGGATTGCTGGGTCATATGGCAGCTCTATTTCCAGTTTTTTAAGAAATCTCCACACTGTTCTCCATAGAGGCTATACTAGTTTTCATTTCCACCAAGAGTGTAAGAGGGTTCCAGCATTTATTGTTTGTAGACTTTTTGATAGCAGCCACTCTGGCTGACATGAGATGGTATCTCATTGTGGTTTTGATTTGTGTTTTTCTGATAATGAGTGATGTTGAGCATCTTTTCATGCGTTTGTTAGCCACCTGTATGTTTTCTTTGGGGAAATGTCTGTTTAGTTCTTTGGCCCGTTTCCTTTTTTTTTTTTTTTTTTAAATTTGGTCATTTATTTTTCTAGAATTGAGCTGCAGGAGCTGCTTGTATATTTTTTAGATTAATTACTTGTCAGTTGCTTCATTTGCTATTATTCTCTCCCATTCCAAAGGCTGTCTTTTCACCTTGCTTATAGTTTCCTTTGTTGTGCAAAATCTTTTAAGTTTAATTAGGTCCTATTTGTTTATTTTTGCTTTTATTTACATTACTCTGGGAAGTGGGTCATAGAGAATTCTGCTGTGATTTATGTCGGAGAGTGTTTTGCCTATATTTTCCTCTAGGAATTTTGTAGTTTCTGTCTTTAAGTTTAGATTTTCAATCCATTTTGAGTTTATTTTTGTGTATGGTGTTAGAAAATATTCTAGTTTTATTCTTTTACAAGTGGTTGACCAGTTTTCCCAGAACCACTTTTTAAAGAGATTGTCTTTTCTCCATTGTATCTTCTTGTCTCCTTTCTTAAAGATAAGGTGTCCATAGGTGTGTGGGCTTATCTCTGGGCTTTCTATTTTGTTCCATTAATCTATATTTCTGTCTTTGTTCCAGTATCATACTGTCTTGATGACTGTAGCTTTGTAGTATAGTTTGAAGTCAGGTAGGTTGATTTTTCCAGTTCCATTCTTCTTTCTCAAGATTCCTTTGGCGGTTCAAGGTTGTTTTTTTGTTTGTTTTTTGTTTTTTTTCATACAAATTGTGAAATTATTGTTTTCTAGTTCTCTGAAAAATACTGTTGGTAGCTTGATAAGGATTGCATTGAATCTATAGATTGCTTTGGGTAGTATACTCATATTCACTATATTGATTCCTCTGATCCATTAACATGGTATATTTCTCCATCTATTTGTGTCCTCTTTGATTTCTATCATCAGTGTTTTATAGTTTTCTATATATAGGTCTCTTGTTTCTTTAGGTGGATTTATTCCTAATAATTTTATTCTTTTCATTGCAATGGTGAGTGGAGTTGTTTCCTTAAATTCTCTTTCTGTTTTCTCATTAGTGTATAGGAAGGCAAGGGATTTCTGTGTGCTAATTTTATATCCTGCAACTTTACTATATTGTTGATTAGCTCTAGCAATTTTCTGGTAGACTCTTTAGGATTTTCTATGTAGAGGATCATGTCATCTGGAAAGAGTGAATTTTACTTCTTCTTTTCCAATCTGGATTCCCTTTATTTCTTTTTCTTCTCTGATTCCTGTGGCTAAACCTACAAAAACTATGTTGAATAGTAGTGGTGACAGTGGGCACCCTTGTCTTGTTCCTGACTTTAAGGGAAATGCTTTCAATTTTTCACCATTGAGGATGTTTGCTGTGGGTTTATCACATATGGCTTTTATTATAATGAGGTATGGTTCTTCTATGCCTGCTTTCTGGAGGGTTTTTTAAATCATAAATGAATGTTGAATTTTGCCAAAGGCTTTCTCTGCATCTATTAAGATAATCATATGGTTTTTATCTTTCAATTTGTTAATGTGATATATCACACTGATTGATTTGCAAATATTGAAGAATCCTTGCATCCCCTGGAATAAAGCCCACTTGGTCATGATGCATGATCTTTTTAATATGTTATTGGATTCTGTTTGCTAGAATTTTATTCAGGATTTTTACATCTATGTTCATCAGTGATATTGGCCTGAAATTTTCTTTTTTTGTGGCATCTTTGTCTGGTTTTGGTGTTAGGATGATGGTGGCTTCAGAGCATGAGTCTGGAAGTTTACCTTCCTCTGCAATTTTCTGAAAAAGTTTGAGTAAGATAGGTGTTAGCTCTTCTCGAAATTTTTGGTAGAATTCAGCTGTGAATCCATCTGGTCCTGGGCTTTTGTTTGTTGGAAGATTTTTTACTACAGTTTCGATCTTTGTGCTAGTGATGGGTGTGTTAAGTTTCTATTTCTTCCTGGTTTAGTTTTGGAAAGTTATACTTCTCTAAAAATTCATTGATTTCCTCGAGTTTTCCATTTTATTGGCATATAGTTGCTGATAGTAGTCTGTTAGAATTCTTTGCATTTCTCTGTTTTCTGTTGTGATTTCTCCATTTTTATTTCTAATTTTGTTGGTTTTATTCTTCTTTCTTTTCTTGATGAGTCTGGCTAATGGTTTGTGTATTTTATTTATAGTTTCAAAGAAACAGTTTTTAGTTTTGTCGATTTTTGCTGTAGTCTCATTTGTTTCTTTTTAGATTATTTCTGCACTAATTTTTATGATTTCTTTCCTTCTACTAACCCTGCGGTACGTCGTTTCTTCTTTTTCTAGTTGCTTTAGGTGTAAAGTTAGGTTATTTGTTTGATTTTTCTCTTGTTTCTTGAGGTAAGCTTGTATTGCTACAGATGTTCCCCTTAGCACTACTTTTACTGGATTCCATAGGTTTTAGGTTGTCGTGTTTTCATTTTCATTCATTACTATGATATTTTAATTTCCTTTTCTACTTCTTCTGTGGTTTCTTGGTTGTGCAGAAGTGTGTTGTTTAGCCTCCATATGTTTGTATTTTAATAGTGTTTTTTTTTTTTTTTCCTGTAGTTGGAATCTAATCTTACCACATTGTGAACAGAAAAGATGTTTGAAATGATTTCAATTTTTTTTTAAATCAAGGCTAGATTTATGGCCCAGGATGTGATATATCCTGGAGAATGTTCCATTTGCACTTGAGAGAGAGGTGAAATTCATTGCTTTGGGTTGAAATGCCCTATAGGTATCAATTAGGTCTAACCTGTCCATTGCCTCATTTAAAGTTTGTGTTTCCTTGCTAATTTTATGTTTAATTGATCTATCCATAGGTGTGAGTAGGGTATTAAAGTCTCCCACTATTATTGTGTTACTGTTAATTTCCTCTTTCATTCTTTGCCTTTCATATTGTGGTGCTCCTTTGTTGGGTGGATATATATTTATAATTGTTATATATTCTTGGATTGATCCTTTGATCATTATGTAGTATCCTTCTTTGTCTCTTTTCATGGCCTTTTTTTCAAAGTAGTTTATCTGACATGAGTATTGCTACTCTTGCTTTATTTTGGCCTCCATTTGAGTGAAATATCTTTCCCCAGCCTTTCACTTTCAGTCTATGTGTGTTCCTCATTTTGAAGTGGGTTTCTTGTAGACAACATTAGTAGGGGTCTTGTTTTTGTATCCATTCAGCCAGTCTTTGTCTTTTGGTTGGGGCATTCAACCCATTTATATTTAATTATTGATAAGTATGATCCCATTGCCATTTACTTTGTTGTTTGGGGTTTGAGTTTATAAACCTTTTCTATATTTCCTGTCTAGAGAAGATCCTTTAGCCTTTGTTGGTTTGGTTGTTGTGAATTATCTCAGCTTTTGCTTTTCTGTAAAAGCTTTTGATTTCTCCTTCATATTTAAATGAGATCCTTGCTGGGTATAGTAATCTGGGTTGTAGGTTTTTCTCTTTCATCACTTTAAGTATATCCTGTTATTCCCTCTTGGCCTAAAGAGTTACTATTGAAAAATCAGCTGTTATCCTTATGGGAATCCCCTTGTGTGTTATTTGTTGTTTTTCCCTTGCTGCTTTTAATATTTGCTCTTTGTGTTTGAACTTTGTTAATTGATTAATATGTTTCTTGGGGTGTTTTGCCTTGGGCTTATCTTGTTTGGGACTCTGTGTTTCTTGGACTGGGTGGCCATTTCCTTCCCCATTTTAAGGAAGTTTTCAACTATTATCTCCTTAAGTATTTTCTCACGGCCTTTCTTTTTGTCTTCTTCTGGGACTCCTATGATTTGAATGTTGGGACATTTAACATTGTCCCAGAGGTCTCTGAGGTTGTCCTCATTTCTTTTAATTCTTTTTTTCTTTTCTCCTCTCTGCTTCACTTTTTCCCACCATTCTATCTTCCACCTCACTTATCCTATCTTCTGATTCAGTTATTCTACAATTGGTTCCCTCTAGATGGCTTTTGATCTCATTTATTGCATTATTCATTACTGATTGACTGTTTATTTCTTCTAGGCCCTTGTCAAACATTTCTTTCATCTTCTCAATCACTGTCTCTAGTCTATTTATCTGTAACTCCATTTTGTTTTCAAGATTTTGTATCATCTTTACTATCAGTTTTCTGAATTCTTTTACAAGTAGATTCCCTATTGCCTCATCTTTGGTTTAGTTTGGTGGACATTTATCATGTTCCTTTTCCTGCTGAATATTGTCTGCCTTTTCATTTTTTTTAGATTGTTGTGTTTGGGGTGGCCATTCTGTATGCTTGAAGTTTGCAATTCCTCTTTATTGTGGAGGTTGCTCACTTTGGGTGAGGTTGGACTAGCGGCTTGTCAAGGTTTCCTGGTTAGGGAAGCTTGTGTCAGTCATGGGTGGAGCTGAATCTCTTTTCTCTGGAGTGCAATGAACTGTCCAGTAGTAAGTTTTGAGGTGTCTGTGGGTTTCGTGTGACTTTGTGCTTCCTGTATTTTAATGCTCATGGCTATATTCCTGTGTTGTTGGAGAATTAGCATTGTATGGTTTGCTCTGGAATTGTTGACTCGGGTGGAGCTTGATTTCAGTATAGTTATGGAGGCTTTTGGATGAGCTCTTGTCAATTAATGTTCGCTGGAGTCAGGAGTTTTCTGGTGTTCTCACTTTTTGGATTTAAGCCTCCTTCCTCTGGCTTTCAGTCTTATTCTTACAGTAGCCTCAAAACTTCTCCATCCATACAGCACAATTGATAAAATATCTAGGTTAATGGTGAAAATATTCTCCACAGTGAGGGACACCCAAAGGAGTTCACAGAGTTACATGTAGAAGAGAAGAGGGAGGAAGGAGATAGATGTGACCAGGAGGAGAAGAGGAAAAATCAAAAGGGAAGAGAGCTATCTAGCTAGTAATTAATTTCCTATGTGCTGTCCACAGTCTGGAACACCCAGAGAAGTTCATGGAGTTACATAGAGAAGAGAAGCGGGAGGAGGCAGATATAAGTGACCAGGAGGAGAAGTGGGGGATTCAAAAGGGGAGAGACCAATCTAGCCAGTAATCAGTTCCCTAAGTGTTCTCCACAGCCCATACACCCAGGGAGATTCACAAAGTAGAGAAGAGAAAAGGGAGGGAGGAGATAGAGGTGACCTGGGAGAGAAAAGGGAGAGTCAAAAGGGGAGAGAGCAATCAAGACAGTAATCACACCCGTAAGTAAAAATGAGTACTGATAATTAAATTCTTAAAGGTACAAAATTGATAACTAATACCAAAAAACAAAGGTGAAAAATCTAGAGTAGAGGTTAGACTCTCAAAAAATACAATAGTAAAAATACAAAAAAAAAAAAAAAAAACTCAATAACAAAAGTTATAAATTATATATATATATATGAAATTTGCTTTAAAAATAGGGTCTTTTGGCAAGGTAATAGTAGGTTATAAAAATTAAAATTAAAGGAGTAATAAAAACAAAAATAAAAAAAGTTTAAAAATTTAAAAATGATAATAGTAAAAATATATCTAGGAATTTCTCTGGAGCTGTTGAGGACAATGTGGATCAGTTTAGTTTCAGATACTTCCATGATCCAGTTCATATTTCTTCTCAAGATATATAGGCCCCTTCCAATGCTTCAGTTCAGTTCAGTTCAATTCAGTCGCTCTAAATACTGGGTTTTAATCTGTTGCAGCTATCGCTTCCAGATTGGTTCCCTCTTCTTTGTTTATTTTGGCTTCCTCTGTTTGCATGTCTCTCAGTGTCTAATTTCCCTCCTGACACAAAGGGGTGAAGGTGGTCACTTATTTAGGCTCTTTTGTTCAGTTCTGCTGTGGGGAGGGAGGAAAACCACAAACAAATATCACGGGTGTGTGTGTGGGATACTCATAGTGTATGGACCACACTAGGTTTGCTCCAGCTTGTGGTGGTGTGTGCTTTCCCGGTCTACACTGTTCAGGCTCCGGGTTTCTCTGCAGAGGTATTGTTTAAAACTACCCTTGGGTTTGGTGCACTTCTCAGGTCTAAGCTGCTCAGGTTCAGGTTCTTGGGTACTCCACAAAGGCACAGATTCAGCTGGGCCTGCGTTTTGTGCCCTTCCCAGGTCTGAGCAGCTCAGGTGACCAGGTGCTTGGTGAGCACACTGTCCCAGGTGGGCTGTGTGCCTTAATCACCTCTCCAGTCCCAGCTGCTCAGTTTCTTGGCTGTGCAGCAAGAGCACCATCTCTGATGTTCCCTGTGTCTTCTCTGGGGAGCTGATTTCTGGCTGCAGCCCTCCTGGTTGATGTCAACTGTCCAGGATCCCAGGAAGACTTGGTTAGCAGCTGGGGGTCTGCTCAAAGTTTGGTGGAGGATGCCATCTCTGGGACCAAGATTGCCCCTTAACTTCCAGCTCTGGCTGTTGCCCACCTGTCTCTCTTCCTTCCTCAGAAGGATGGCCTGGTACACAGCTGGCTAGCTCTCCTTTGGTGTTCACTCAGTCCTTTGTTCTGTGAGTGGGCCAGGTTGTGCCTTAGGTTAGAGCTTTTCGTGAGAAAGTTCTCTCTCTTTCTCTTTTTTCTCTCTCTGGTTACACCACAGTTTGGGTTGCTATCTCACATAAGCTCCCTCAAATTGTCCTAAGGTCATTCAGGCCTGGTCCTTACCCTAAGCATGCAACCCATACCTCCCTGTTCAGCCCCTGCTGGCTGGTGGCAGACGCCAGCGTTTGGGCTACTTCTCCACTGGGAATTGCACTTAGGCACGCATTCTGTGGATTTTCTTTTTTCCCTCCCGGTTTTGTTACCCTCTGAGATTCCAAAACTCCCCACAGACCTTCTGATGAGTTTCCCGGTGTTTGGAAACTTGTCCTCCTTCACGACTCCCTCCCTAGGACAGGTCTCCATTTCTAACTCTTTTACTTCTCTTTTTTAAAATATATTTTGTCCCTCCTCCTTTTGAAGAAAATGGGCGGCCTTTCTGGGTGCCTGCGAGCGTTCAGAAGTTGTTTTGTGGAAGTTGCTTAGCATTCAAATGATCTTTTGATGAATTTGTGGGGTAGAAAATGGTTCCCCATCCTATTCCTCCACCATCTTAGGACCGCCCTCTGTCATAGCTTTTCTTCCAAGAAGCAAGCATCTTTAAATTTCATGGCTGCATCATCATCTGCAATAATTTTGGAGTTCCCCAAAATAAAGTATCTTACTGTTTCCATTGTTTCCCCATCTATTTGCCACGAAGTGATGGGACTGGATGCTATGATCTCCATTTATTGAAGGCTAAGTTTTAAACCAGCTTTTTCACTCTTCTGTTTCACTTTCATCAAGAGGCTCTTTAGTTCCTCTTCACTTTCTGCCATAGGGTGATGTCATCTGCAAATCTGAGGTTACCAATATTTCTCCCAGCAATCTTGATTCCAGCTTGTGCTTCACCCAGCCTGACATTTCACATGATGCACTCTGTATGTAATTTAAATAAGCAGGGCTACAATACATAGGCTTGAGGTAGTCCTTCACAATTTGTAATCAGTTAGCTGTTCCCTGTCTGATTCTAATTATTGTTGCTTGATCTGCATTCAGATTTCTCAGGAGGCAGGTAAGGTGGTCTGATAGTCCCATCTTCCCATCTCTTTAAGAATGTTTCACAGTTTATTGTGATCCACAGTCAAAAGCTTTAGTGTAGTCATTGAAACAGAAGACTTTTAACTGGAATTCTCTTGTTTTTTTTTTTCCATGATCCAGTGATTGTTGGCCATTTTATTTCTGGTTCCTCTGCCTTTTCTAAATCCAGCTTGAACATCAGGAAGTTCTTGGTTCATGTATTGTTGAAGCCTCACTTGGAGAATTTTGAGTGTTACTTTGTTAGTTTGTGAGATGAGTGCATTTGTGCAGTAGTTTGAACATTCTTTAGCATTGCCTTTCTTTGGGATTGGAACGAAAACTGATCTTTTCCAGTCCTGTGGCCGCTGCTGAGTTTTCCAAATTTATTGGCATATAGAGTGCTGCACTTTCACAGCATCATCTTTTAGGATTTGAAATAGCTCAGCTGGAATTCCAGTACCTCCACTACCTTTGCTCCTAGCAATGCTGTCTAAGCCCACTTGACTTCACACTCCAGGATGTCTGGCACAAGGTGATCACACCTTTGTGATTATCTGGGTTGTGAAGATCTTTTTTGCATAATTTTTCTGTGTATGCTTGCCACCTCTTCTTAATATCTTCTGATTCTGTTAGATCTATACCTTTTCTGTCCTTTATTGTGCCCACTTTCCCTGAAATGTTCCCTTGGTGCATATAAATGGAATCTAGAAAGATAGTACCATTGAATTTATTTACAGGGCAACAATGGAGAAACAAAAATAGAGAACAGCCTTATGGACCCAGGAGGAGGGGAGGAAAGAGAGAATGAGGTGTATGGAGAGAGTAACATGGAAACCTGCTTTACCATATGTAAAATATACAGTCAATGGAATTCACTGTATCACTCAGTGAACTCAAACAGGTGCTCTGTAACAACCTAGAGGGGTGGGATGGGGAGGAGATGAGAGGGAGGTTCAAGAGAGTGGACATATGTATACCTACAGCTGATTCATGTTGATATTTGGCATAAAGCAATAAAATTCTGTAAAGCAATTATCCTTCAATTAAAAAAAAAGAAGTCCTGTACCAAACAATATGAAATAAGAAAATTTAAGTAATAACAAAAATCCTCAGAAATAAGAAAAGTCCAAGACCAGATGACTTCACAGATGAGTTCTATAAAACATTCAGAGAGAAACTAATATCAATTATTTTTAAACTCTTCCAAAAATATAGAACCAGATGGAATACCACAGGTTCATTTTATGAGGTCAGTATCACCCTGGTATCAAAGCCAGACAAAGAACTACAAGAAAAGAAATTCACAAGCAAATATGTCTGATGGGTGTATAATCACTGCAAACTATTCAGTAGTATATCAGTATATCAAATTCAACAACACATCAAAAAGATTATACATGGCCAAACGAAAGTTATGAAAGTTTTATTTAAATATTCACAAGTCTGTGTGATACACATTAACAGAATGAAAGACAAAAACCACATGATCATGTCAATAGATGCAGGAATAGCATTTGACAAAGTTAAATATCAGTTCATGATAAACATTATCAATAAAATAAATTTATAAGAATCCACCTCATCATGAACAAAGTCATGAACAAATTTATAAGAATCCACCTCATCATGAACAAAGCATTTGACAAAGTTAAGTATCAGTTCATGATAAACATTATCAATAAAATAAATTTACAAAAATCCACCTCATCATGAACAAAGTCATGAACAAAGTCATCATGAACAAATGTCATAATTAGTGTTGAGAAACTGAAAGCTTTTCCTCAGTACCAATACAAAGACATAGCTACTGACTCTTGCCACTTATATTCAGTGTACAAAGTAATAGCAAGAGCAATCATGCAAGAATAAGAAATATAGGCATTCAAATAGGAAAGGAAGAAACAAAATTAAATGTTTGAAGATGGCCTGATCCTACACGCAGAAACCCTAAAGATTCCACAAAGAGCAGTTAAGACTAATAAAAAAAAATCTGTAAGTTTGTAGGATACAAAATCTACATACAAAAGTCACTTTCACTCCTTGTATTATCAACTGAATAAAAGAGGTAAACTGAAGCAAGTTCAAGTTACAATAAATTTATTACATTATGGAAAAGCAGAGTAACTGACCACTGAGGGCTTGCAATGATTTCTATTCATGAGCAAGAAGTGCGAAGAGGAGAAAATCAAATCAGAGACCAAACAGGAAGATAATTGGCTTGAGGATGGAGAGAGATACTTAGTGGATGTTCACTGAAAAGCAGATAAAGTCTTGGCTTGTAAAAAATTAAACATTTATGGGAAATCAGTCTCTCAGTTTTTAAGTTCCATTCTTCTATGTGCACGTGTGTAAGACTGTCCATTTGATATCCTCTGATTCCATTTGATATCCTCTGATTCCATTTGATATGCTCTGCTTCCATTTTATACTGAAATCCTTTCACAACACTGAGGAAAATATGTTAAAAAAGGAAATCAAGAAAGCAATCTTGCTTATATAATATTAAAACTAATAAAATACTTAGGAATATATTTAACCAAAGATCTGAAACGTATGTACACTAAAAATTATAAAACATGGAAAAAATAAATTGGAATTGACAGAAAGAGATGGAAAGGTTATTCTGTCTTCATGGGTTGGAAGAATTTATATTTATTAAAATGTCTATATTACTCAAAGTGATAGATTTAAGGCAATCTTTATCAAAATTATAATTTTTTTTGCAAACATAGAAAAGACTATTCTAAAATTCATGTGAAATCACAAAGACCCCCAAATAATCAAAGCAGTCTTGAGAAAAAAAAAACAACTAGAAACATTATACTTCCCGATTTCAAATTCTGTTAAAAAACTGTAGTAATCAAAACAGTATGGCATTGGCATAAAACTAAGGATACAAATTAATGGGATAGAATCAAGAGTTCAGAAATAAACCCAAACATATACAGTCAATTAACTTTGTCCTCACATGAGGGAAATAATAGTCTCTTCAATAAAAGGTTTGGGGAAAACTGGTCAGCCACAAACAAAAGAATGAAACTGGATCTTTATCATATACATATACACCAAAAACAAATAAACAAACAAAAAATCAACTCAAAATAGATACAAGACTTAAATGTATGTCCTGAAACCTAAAACTACTAGAAGAAAGCATAAGAGAAAAGACCTTCAGCATTGATTTTGCAATTATTTTTGGCTATGACTACAAAAGCTTATCCAACAAAAGCAAAAATCTGAATTTTCATAAACTAACTCTTGAAATGAACTTGAAATGATATAGCTAGGCTATGGGTAATGCAAGTTGATTTTAAAACTAGAAGTTCTTTGAATCAACATTTCTGCAACTGTGATATTTGTTAAGGAAATTAATTAAAAATATGCTAAGATAAAACTTGCATATATATAATTAAAACTCATCAGTAACAATGGCAACAATTTGGTACTTAGATAAAACATAAGTTATTTTTATTCTCCTGAAAATGTATTTTATCTTTGACATCAGAAGCAGACAAACTTGCATTCAGTTTCATTATTGCTTTGAAATTCTTTAAAATAATACATCTTCCTATTGCCTCTGACCGTGTCTGAACACTACTTGGTCCTTCTTTCCCCATACCTTTTTTTTTTTTTTTTTTGAAGATTTTTTTGATGTGGACTATTTTTAAGTCTTTATCGAATTTGTTACAATACCACTTCTGTTATTTATGTTGCTCTTCTTTTTCTTTTCTTCTTGACCACAAGACATGTGGGATCTTAAATCCCTGACCGGGCGTTGAACCTGCACCTCTTGCATTGGAAGAAAAATCTTCCAATGAGACGACCATGAGACGACCAGGGAAGTCACTTCATAACTTTATTTATATCTTATCCAGATGCTCATGATTCTATGTTAGAATTATTAATATTTTTCATATTTTCTGGTGATTGTTTTTCCTTACTCAGAGGCAGTCTGAATATTGCTCCAAGATTAATCTTCTTAAAATAACATTTACTTTATGTCCCTATCCAGCATTACAAAGTAAAGATCACACACATTGATTCCCTATTTTCTTCTACATTAAGCCTAAACAATTTTCCTTCTCTATTAAAAATGGACAGAATCTGTTTACTTTTTACCACTAATCTTTTCTAGATAAATCCTTGTTTTGTCTGCCCTAATTCCTCAGTTCTATATATGCTGTGTTAATTTCTGTGTCTATGCATACTCCACTTATCTTTTTTTAAGACAGGAAGCTCAATGCTGATCAATTATTTCCTTTAAGTGAGCTTAACTCTTTTTTCCACTAAATTCTCCCTGTCAACACCAATCCATAATAAGCTATCATTACCTTGAACCATATGTTTTATTTCTGTTCTAAATTATATCTATTAAAACTATCCATAATTATTAGTAGAGAAGATGACATGCAATTTTGTAAAAATCATTTTTAGAATTTAATCATTTCTATGTAAAGTTTAAAAGTATAAAGGACTCGTACATCAAATAGAGCTGTGTTTAGAAACACAAGGGAAAAAAAGATTCCCTGCATGTCAAGAATATAGCATTTATAGATTTTATATCAGTTTTGAAGCACAATTTGAATAAACATTCATGATATGTGATATTATTGTGAGAAATTTGTCACTGCATTGTACTAAAGTAAAACAAATGTGTCTAGCATAAGCACTCTACATATAAATATAGTGTTTGTTCTCAAAAGTATCAGAGATAATTTATTATGAATTCAATTTTTATAAGGGTAATTTTCTATACAATTAATATATTCCTAATATAATAAGGTTAGTAGTTCAGCTTTAAAATTGTTTTGTTAATATCTTGGGTAGATTTCCTAAGTAGATTACAGCTTCATAGATGTTTAAATGTGTTAGAGTTGAACTTAGTTTTTTTTTTTTTTTTTCATTAAGGAAAAAAAATGAATTTTTTTTTTTTTTTCTCATCAGGGGATAATACTACAAATTCTATTTTATGTCATCTGTTTGCATCTGTATAAAATTTATTGAAGAATTCTCTATGGCTTTTAAAAACATTATTTGCAAGCCTTTTGGGGGGTGGAAACATAGATTTTATGTTTTGCTATATTTCTATTGGTTAGATGGCTCCATTCCATGATAATTTCATTATATCTTCAATATGTGTTCCAACTCTCATGGCTGCAATTACTTGTGAAATTTATAGTTACCAGATTGTAAAGTTATGACATCCACTACCAGCTACCCAAGGGTCACTTCCTCATTACACTACTTTTTCCTTAGTTTTGATAACATGGAAAAAAAAAAAAAGAATCCTTAAGGAAAAAAAGTTTTTAGAGCTAGGTTCTTATCTGTTGAAATATTGTAATAAACATCTTGGTTGCTGATTGGCACAATATTCCTTCTAAGCATGAAACTTTTTTAAAATATTAACTAAAATTGTATTTATTCTCTTCAGTCAAAACCACTTTAGAAATTCTCTTACACTTTTTGAGGAAGTAAAATTTGTAAACCAAAGATATCAGCAAGTGTGGAGGATTTTCTAACAAATATCATCCCAGAGACACCCCAAACCAGGAAGTCAGATAGAGCTCCAATCCACCAAAAAGGATGCCATAAGGTCATTGCTGTTTTTCAGTGGATTTCATGTCTATGTACAACCCCAGGAGCTGAAGTATGTCAGACTCCTCCACAATATGCTGTCCTCCACTATTTCTCAGAGTTTGTTCAAATTCATGGCCATTGAGTCAGTAATGCTATCTGACAATCTCATCCCCTATCCACTGCCCCCACCCTGCCTTCTCCTTTTGTTTCAGTCTTGAAGAGCATCAGGATCTTTTCCAGTGAATCTGCACTTCACATCAGGTGGCCAAAGTATTGGAGCTTCAGCACTGGTCCTTCCAATGAATATTCAGGACTGATTTTTCTTTAGGATTGACTGGTTTGATCTCCTTGCAGTCCAAGGGACTCTCAAGAATCTTCTCCAACACCACAACATGAAAGCATCAGTTCTTTGGCCCTCAACCTTGTTTATAATACAACACTCACATCCGTACATGACTACTGGAAAAACTATAGTTTCAACTACACAAACTTTGGTCAGCAAAGTGACGTCTCTGCTTTTTAATATGCTGTCTAGTTTTGTCATATCTTTCTTTCCAAGGAGCAAGCATCTTTTCATTTCATGCCCACAGTTACCATCCACAGTGATTTTGGAACCCAAGAAAATAAAATCTGTCACTGCTTCCAATTTCTTCCCTTCTATTTGCCATGAAGTGATAGGACCAGATACCATGATTTTTATTTTTAAATGTTGAGTTTCAAGCCAGCTTTCTCACTATCTTCTTTCACTTTTAGCAAGAGGCTCTTTAGTTCCTCTTAACTTTCTGCTGATAGCTTTCCTGAAAATCTTAATACCAGCTTGTGATTCATTCAACCCAGCATTTTGTATGATGTACTATGCTGCTGCTGCTGCTGCTAAGTCACTTCAGTCATGTCCGACTCTGTGACCCCAGAGACGGCACCCCACCAGGCTCCCCCATCCTTGGGATTCTCCAGGCAAGAACACTGGAGTGGGTTGCCATTTCCTTCTCCAAGGCAGGAAAGTAAAAAGTGAAAGTGAAGTCCCTCAGTCGTGTCTGACTCTTAGTGACCCCATGGACTGCAGCCTACCAGGCTCCTCCGTCCATGGGATTTTCCAGGCAAGAGTACTGGAGTGGGTTGCCACTGCTTTCTCCGAATGTACTATGCATATAAGTTGAATAAGCAGGGTGACAATATTCAGCTTTGATATACTCCTTTCCCAATTTAGAACCAGCCTGTTGTTCCATGTCCAATTCTGTTGCTTATTGATCCATATGCAAGTTTCTCAGGAGACAGATAAAATGGTATCGTATTCCCATCTCTTTAAGAATTTCCCAAAGTTTGTTGTGATCCTCACAGTCAAAGCTTTAATGTAGTCAATGAAGCAGAAGCAGATGTTTTTCTAGAATTCTTTTGCTTTGCCCATGATACAATGAATGTCGACAATTTGATTTCTGACTCTTCTGACTTTTTGAAACCTGGCTTGTACATCTGAAAATGCTCAGTTCATGTGCTGATAAAGCCTAGTACGCAGGATATTGCACATAACTTTGCTAGCATGTGCAATGAGTGAAGTTATACTGTAGTTTAAACATTCTTTGGCATTTCCCTTCATTGGGATTGGAATTAAAACTTCCCTAGTATGACCACTGATCAATTTTCCAAATTTGCTGACATATAGAGTGCAGCCCTTTAAGTGTATCATCTTTTAGGATTTGAAATAGCTCAGTTGGAGTTCCATCACCTCCACTAATTTTGTTCATTGTAATGCTTCCTAAGGCCCATTTGACTTCACACTCCATAATCTGGCTCTAGGTGAGTGACCACACCACCATTATGGTTATCTGGGCCTTTAAGATAGTTTATGTATAGTTCTTCTATATATTCTTACCACTTCTTAATCTCTTCTGTTTCTGTTAGGTCTTTATTGTGTTTTCTTCATTAGTGTCGGGAGCCAGCACAGGAGATCCCACCCATGACAAGGTCATGGAGGACTCGAGGGACTCCCTGGGCCATCCGACCCATGACAAGGTCATGCCGAAGAGTCCTGATAAGCAAGGCCTCAGGACTCGATGGACCCCCTGGACCTGCTCAAGCATCTACCCCCAAACCAGAATCTGTCTGTCTTATTATTTTATGTGTTTCACCAGCTCTTCTGACATTAGCAGGCAGCTGTCCCTGACCAAAGAGTTAACTTAGGGCTCTAGTTGATAAATCTCCTGGGCATGAAAGGAGTGTTTCAAACCCTCTGTTAGCATTCTAGCTTACTTGGCAGGTTTATCCAGACTCTTGCAACATTGTTGAGCCTATGCTTGCTGCCAAGTTCTCACATCTCTTATCCATTGTGTTTCTGGGAGTACATATAGTCGAGATGTAGAAATAACAAGCAGTAGTTTAGCATTATCAACATTAGACTTTGAGTTAAGAAGTCCTTTCTTTGCTGTAACCCACTGAATCTTTGCTCCATAAGAATGTAACTCTGTACTTTAAGGGTGACGCAAGCTAAGAATTTAAGAAGAAGCACTTTAAAGGAAGATTATTGTTCTGGCTGACCAACATTTATCAAAAAGAGGTCATGGAATACCAACAGGCCTCCAGAACAGAAGATGAGGTACAGAGAATAAGACTCTTACAAGAAGGAACCTGATATTGATAAAAGTTATTACTGATGGAATGTTGTGTTGACTCTGCATTTTTCACTTTGCTGTATGTGTAACTCAGAGTATAAAAGCCCCGAGAAGAATAAAGTAAATGGGCCTTGCTCACTGAAGCCTGGTCACCCCATGTCTCTTTCCTTATCTCTTTATCTATCTTTCTTCATTCGCTGACATTGTCCATCCTGAGGATATCCCTGGACGCTGCTGAGGCTGGGTCTTGCTGTCTCCATCCTTTATTGTGGCAATGTTTGCGTGAAATTTTCCCTTGATATCTTAAATTTTCTTGAAGAGATCTCTAGTCTTTATCATTCTTTCGTTTTCCTCTATTTCTTTTCACTGTTCACTTAAGCAGGTTTTCTTTTCTGTCCTTGCTATTCTCTGGAACTCTGCATTCATTTGGGTATATCTTTCTTTTTCTCCTTTGCCTTTAATTCTCTTCTTTCCTTAGATATTGTAAAGCCTCCTCAGACAGCGAGTTTGCCCATTTTCATTTCTTTTTCTTTCAGATGGTTTTGGTTCTATACAATGTTAAGAATCTCTGTCCATAGATCTTTAGGCACTCTGTCTACTAGATCTAATCTTTTGAATGTATTGGTCACCTCAGCTGTTTAATCACAAGGGATTTGATTTAGGTCACACCTGAATGGTCTAGTGGTTTTCCCTATTTCCTTCAATTTAAGCCTGAATTTTTCAATCAGGAGCTCATGATCTGAGCCACAGTCAACTCCATGTCTTGTTTTCGCTGACTGCATAAGCTCATAATTGAAGCTTAAAACATTTGTGTTCAATCAACTTCACCTAAATGGATCAAATTAATTCTCAACAATGCCAACTAAATGAGAGGTTGCTTAATTGTCCCCTGTCATAGTATGATGGTACCCAAAAGCTTTGAAAGTGTTAGTGTATTATCAAAATTTTCAAGATATTACCTAGAAGAGCACAGACTCAGGATTAAAAAATAAATAAAAAGATGACTTTTAAAGAATAACTAACTAGAAGCATGTGAAACCTTCTTTCCACAACATTAGCTATTAATCCATCTTTCTTTCTGCTCAAAAATCAGTGATGCTACAAAGAATTATATGCTGTTGATTAGAGCAAGGACTTTATCATTTTCCTATTCTATTAATACATTACAAGAATAATTGATGGTCCATTAAAGAAGAAAAGAAATTTACAAACTATCCCAGATGGGAAATTCCATTCTGATTATTTAGTTCCAATTCCTTGTTCTTTATCTAAAGCAACTAAGAATCAATAGGTTAATTGATTTTCCCAGACTAGAATTTTTGTTACCTGAACCCCAGTTCACGGTTATTTTGTCTTCACTGATAATTCTTAGCACTCTAGTGACTGGGGATCAACTAGATATCATTTGTTGATGAAACTAAGGATGTTTCCACATGCTCAATGCTCTCTACAGCTTCAGAATCTGAATTCCCTTTCTGTACAATGCTATGATTAGAAATGATCTGTTTTTGTAAATTCCACACTTGTTTATTTTTAAATTTTGTGTTGAAGCATCAAACAAGACCAATGTGTCTTTTTATCCTATATAACGCTCTTGTGAAGTTTTTTTCATTGGTGTGCTACCACCCACATAATTAATTTGTGTGAGATTATTTGATGTGGAAGCAATAGTAGGAGGTATTGCCTATCTTTATTTTACTATTTGTTTACTTCTAAAGGAGTCTGAAAATTTTAAATTTACATAATCATAATGTTCTTCCCCAATGGAAGACCCATAATTGTCTTCCCCAATGGCTCCAGGGGAAAGAATCTACCTGCAGTGCAGGAGATACAGGAGACACGGATTTAATTCCTGGATCAAGAAGATCCCCTGGAGGTAGAAAGAGCAACCCACTCCAGTACTCTTGCCTGGAAATCCCAAGGACAGAAGAGCTTGGTGAGTCACAAAGAGTCATACATGACTAAGAACATAATGGATTATGGAATGTAGACACAACATTTGTGTGTTAGCATTGAGATCATGATTCAGATCACATTAATTTTTAATCATAATCCAAGGCAGATGTATTTTAGCCTGACTATATACAACACATAAACACACATCACACAAAGTAGCCTCTTAACAATTTCTCGATGATCACAGAATTTTTTTGAAAAGTAATGTACATGCGTGTGCTAAGAGATCTGTCATCATGGGTTCTCTGTCTCTTTGTTGTCTCTTACTCTGGTTCCATGGCTCCTATGATTAAAACTATTTAGCAAAACTTCACCTCTGCCACACAGAAGGTGTCCATTTTAAGAAGTCTAACATTCATGCCAAAGACACTTAGTCCTTGAGGTCCCAGAATGTTGTTGGCTTGCATATAGATCTGTAAGTATGATCTAATTACAACTACTGGAACTAATCTAATTACAACAACTAGAGCTCTCAGCACAGCTCTAGGTGTACCAAGCATCTCACAGAATTATCTCATCAATTTCTAGGTCAGATGCTAGCTTTCTTCCTTCACTTAAAGTCTCAAAATTGCTCTCAAAGAAGCAGATCCTTCAGTGTATATAATTCTCATCTCCCTTGCAGAACTTCACTGGCTCAACTCCATGGACTTTCTCTGAAACTTTGCTTAAGTCTCAGCTGCTTTGGAAATTCTTAACATCAACCTATGTGTCTTTGGTGAAAGTGAAAGTTGCTCAGTCATGAAAGTGAAAAGTCTGACTCTTTGTGACCCCATGAACTGTGTAGCCTGCTAGACTCCTCTGTCCACCAGAATGGGTAGCTGTTCCCTTCTCCAGGGGATCATCCCAACGCAGGGATCAAACCCAGGTCTCTTTGTAGGCTGATTCTTTGCCATCTGAGCCACCAGGGAAGACCCTGTGTCTTTATCCTAGTATTATTCCTTCCTCAATTTTAGCATTCTATCTCCACCACTCTGGGAATTAGCATATGCTCTCATGGGAAAACAAAACTGATCAAATGTGAAGCTCAACTCTGAGCTCATTTCACTCATTTTAATTTTATTCTTGCCAGTCTTAATTACATTGGCACCTCTCCAATGGATCTAAATAGAAGTTTTATATATTTAACCCAATTTTAGTAGTTCTTCGTAGTAAACAGTTGACTCTGTTACAGGTTCCTCCCTCATGGTCAGAACCTGTAGTCTCTACTTGCTAACTTTTTTTTTTTTAAGCAAAATTTTTAACCTGTCTGATTTCTTACAAACTAGTCATTTTTCCCACACTGATGAAAGTTTTCTGAATCAGATATTCCTTGGATAAAAATATTATCTGTCTTATTTCTTTAATGCTATTTCTTTCTTGTCTAATTACATTCAACAATTAACAGAATATAATGATTAGTGTCTAACTTCTTAGTATGCTTTTCTTCTTAATTGATATACCAAACTAAGTATTCCATAATTCCACACTAAAATCAAAGTGAGTTTCTACCACAAACTAGTCAGATCTGTCAGATTGAAGGCAGGTTAACACTCAGTTCCTATAGAGTAATAAATATGCTAATACCAAGCCCCCAAATGAAAGGGTGCTTTTCTGGCAATACTATTAGAAATAGCTGGGGCTTCTCAGGTGGCTCAGTGGATAAAGAATCTGCCTTCAATGCAAGAGATGCAGGAAATGCTGATTTGATCGATCCCTGAGTCAAGAAGATTCCCTGGAGGAGAAATGGAAACCAGTCCAGTATTCTTGCCTGGAGAATCCCATAGACAGAGGAGCCTGGCAGGCTCCAGTCCTTAGGGTCACAAACAGTCAGGCATGACTGAAGTGACTGACCATGCACACATGCTAAAAATACATCTCTCTTTCATACGGCACTTTGCGTGAAAGAGTAAAATCATATTGACCATTTACCTTTTCTCAGTTTAACTTCATTTTTAAATAGCTATTTGACTTTT
The DNA here is from genome assembly GCF_023091745.1 of Budorcas taxicolor. Taxonomy (NCBI): domain Eukaryota; kingdom Metazoa; phylum Chordata; class Mammalia; order Artiodactyla; family Bovidae; genus Budorcas; species Budorcas taxicolor. The sequence goes on from NC_068926.1 coordinate 38,849,348, forward strand.
AAAATGAGTCCTTCTTCGTTTAACATTTTATAACATTCTTTATTCAATTTTAAATAAAATTTGGTAAAGTATTATATACAATGTTTTAACTTTTAAACTTTCTCATCTACCTACAATCATTTATGTTCCACAGTTTTAGGATGATCTTGATATGCCTTCAATCATTACTAGATTTTAGATACCATTCTTATTGACACATGTAACAAACCTTCAGATGTGTCCAGAACCATAATGCCTATCACCTGAGCATTTATCATCTGAATTTTAAATTTGGAGAGACTTGAATACAAACAACTGTATTGATTTATTTGTCAAAATATTATAGGAAATATGGATTCCCCTATATATGTTTATTTCAATATGAGAAGAATATATTTGGTGAAGCTAATTTATCATTTCAGATAGACATCACTCAGTAGAAAAGTGTGACAGTCCTTGAGTTACTATTTTTACATTTATAGTCAAGGAGTTAGTACTTCTGTTTCTTTTCTGCTTGCCTATACTTCAGAGATGGCTATTTAAGAATAAGTTGAGAATCAAAACTTGTTTTCCTTCTAATATTTCTCTCTGCTGTGAACCACACTCAGAAAAAACATGAAATCTGGAAAAATAGGAGGAGAAAGAATACATTTTTTTTTTGCATTTAATAATGGCTTTCTGCAGTCTAAGTCATTGCAATATTTTATCCATAATTTTTAAAAGATAGATCATTCCTTCCAAGCAATGAATATCAACAGGTTTACATAAATTATTCTGTTTATTTACAGATTTGTGTACCATTTCACACTTGTATATTTAAAGAAGACACGTCCTATCCTGGCCATATACCTAGGACAATAAAATAGCATAAAATTCAAGAGTGTCTTACTCAAGCCTCTGTGGTGACCTGAATGGGAAGGAAACCCAAGAAGGGGGATATATGTGTGTATAGCTGATTTATTTTGCTATATAGCAGAAACTACCATGACATTATAACTATTTTCCAATAAAATTTATGTGTGTGTGTGTGTGTTAGTCACTTAGTCATGTCTGACTCCTTGTGACCCCATGGAGCCTGCCAGGCTCCTCAGTCCATGGAATTCTTATATGTATATATATATATATATACACACACACACATATGGTAGATTATGAAGTCCCAGGACTTGCATTTCTTTCTTATAATTCTATTTTTAACATGCTAAGTGGTATTTCTCTTAGAGTTTCTGTGATTGATATTTGCATAGGGAAATTTGGGAGAAAGTATAAAATAAATCAATTTAATAAAATTATATAAACTATTAAAAGTATGCATATTTTCCTGCACACTATGTGTATTTGTCTACTTTGATGACAATATTTAAATTTTGGAATAAATTTAAAGTTGAATTATGAAAATAAAATAGTAAAGAGTGCCCTCCTCTGTGTTGGGGAAGGACAGGAGCCTATAGATATGTGAAAGCCTGAATAAGCAACATATCTCAGGCCCTAGAAAGGAGTTTGATTTTTATTTCAAATTTCAAAGAAAAACCATGACAGAGTTCTAAGCAAGTGGAGAGCATAAATTAGTGTAATTTTTAAAAATATAATTTTGAGAGCTGTGTGGAAAATAGAAAGCAAGGGAAGAAGAGTGCAAATGAAAACACCAAGAAGAGGATTGCAATCAGGAATCTGAAAGTGATGCCAGCATGGAATATAACAGCAGCTGTGGAAATGGACAGGTGTGTAGAACAGATGGGAAGAAGTTTTGCACTGGGAGCCACCAAGAGTATCTGATAAATCGGGTATTGGGATGTGTGAGGAAAAACAAAAGACCAAAGCTAGTACGTAGATGTTTGGCCTGAGCCAGTGAATATTTTGCATTCTGAAATTTTGAGCTTCTTGGTTTTTGTCTGAGCATGAGGATCTCTGGGCACTTCCCAGACATTCTCTCTAGACCGTAACCACTCCATGGAGAAGTATCCTTATGCATTTTCCACCTTGTTGAAATAGTTACAGGTTTTGGCATTATTAAAAGGTCTCATCTTTAGAAAGGGAACATCAGCCTATATAGAGATGGCCTGCTGCAAGAGTGCCATAGCTCACTCACTGAATTCTTTTATGAATCACAGCTGCTCTTGTTTCCAGTTTCTGAGATATTTTTGCCCTCCCTGTCCCCTCAGGACTATTTTAGGAAGAATCATTCAGAAGTCTTGTCTTTTGCTTTAGGGAAGTTGCAAATTCTTTCTTTCAAGATACTTATAGAATTTTTATATTTTATATTTTCTGCCATTTCAATAGATTTGAACCAAAGGAAAAATAAAGGTGTGTATTCATGCACAGACCTAGAATTTCAAGTCTGCAAATACATTTACCTTCCAGCATTTTGTCAGTCTCATTCTAGAAATCTAAATTCAGGCATTATATCAGAATTATTTTGTGGGTTTTTTTTTTTTTTGTCATTGTGATTTATTTGTTGAATTAAAAAGCTTACTCTATTTGACATGCAAAAGTTCTATTATTGTCCTTATATAATAGTTTTCAAAACCATTTATGCTTCCAAAGCAAGTTAAGTTCTACGAACTTATTATATTCCCCAGGATCTTCTCAGCTATGCTGAATCAGAATTGTAGGGATGTACATCTGATAACTGTATTTTTATGGATTCTATGGCTCATATGGTAAAGAATTTGCTGGCAATGTGGGAGATCTGGGTTCAGTCCTTGGGTCGGGAAGATCCTCTGAAGAAGGGAATGGCAACCCACTCTGGTATTTTTGCCTGAAGAATCCCATGGACAGAGGCTACAGTCCAGTGTCGCAAAGAGTAGGACACAACTGAGCGACTAACCCTTTCACTTTCTAAGTGACTAAGATGAACAGCCTGACTTGAGAAACACTACCTTAGGGTAATATGCCCTCCTACTTCTCCAACATTTTAGAATTGCTCTGTATAATGAGTGGTGTCACCCATGAGACTATGTTGTAAATATGATCCATGTGAATCAGAAAATAAAATGGATAATGTATTATATCTACTGATTTAGATAATTTGGATGCAGCCCTTTCTAACACCATAAATCAAGAAGAAATCATCACTCTGTGTGCCGACGACATTGCTCTATAATGAAGACGCCTTAAGCAATTAAACCTCTGACTAATTATAATGAGAATAATAGCTCAGCTGCAGCAGAGCTAAAACAAAACCCTAAAGTTTGAAAAATATTTTCTAAAACTTCACTGATTACTATACAATCTCACCCAGAGGTCAAATTCTTGTGACTTAATTATCAGTCATTCTATAGGAACAAAAACAAGTTTCTATTCAGGTCAAAGAAACCCAGTATCACAGTCATATTTTCACAATTGCAATGTGGGTTTATGTATTGAGTACTTAATATGGTAATATACTTTCTATATTAAAAATATCACCATTTACATATTGTATATTTTGTGATATACAGGGATTTTTTTAAAAATTCTCTGAGTACAAAATCACAGTTTTGCTACCAAAACAAATTAGATGAGCATAAGAATGACAGTACTAGAGAACTAGTGAATATATTACAATTTAAAATATTGTGTGTGTGCTGGTTGGACTCTTATTCCAGGTACTTGGTCACTATGTGACACTAGTCAACTGATATATGTTTTTTTGATCCAGTCTTATCATTTCTAAAAGAGACTATTAACACATTTTAAAAATTATTGTGGGGATAACATGAAATAATCTTATAAATGGCAAGCAGAGTTGCTGTCATATACTAAGCTAAATATATGATAGCTACTATTCACAGTTGCTCATCTTAAAAAAAAAAAATCCGACATCTATAGACAAATGCTTCTTTTCCTATTCAATGTACCTACTTATTTTCCCAATGCTGTTTTTCTTCTTCCTCACTCCCACCTTCTAGAGCCCACACAAACATATTGCTGCCAAGCCTGGAAAATGGAAGTAGTTCCGCTACTTTTCCTTTTTTTCATTCCTTCTCTAATGTTCTATTTGATGGTGTTTATTAATGTTGACATACTAACCTATTGAGGTGTTCCTTTTTCATGAATTTGATTTATAGAGTTCCAATAGGTTTGCACAGCAGTCTTTATCTCTAGGAAAATGTTCTGCTTTATTTTGTAGGAGTTCTAGTTCTGACATTTGGTGACATTTTCCCTTACTGTTGACAGCTGGTTTTAGTTTTTTTTCTTTCGACTGTGAACCAGACTGGTGAGGTGTTTCATTTGTTCAATCCAGCCTGTTTTATATCTCATAAAGTCCTACAAAGTTCCCATCACACAATACATCCTTGTTTATTTTTTATTGGCATTACTTTTTGCTTTAGCTTGAATTATTTTGTTGTTTACTAGGATATGGGAAGTTGACTTTTCCCCCTAAGCATCAGGAAAACACATTTTTGTTTGTCTTTGTAAAAAGTTGTCCTCCTCCCATAATCATGTTGTCTGAATTGAATTATTTTTGAAGCACTATAAAATAAAATATCTTAATTCAGTAAAACCTAATATGAACATTATTTTACAACTTGTTCTGTATTTATTTATATGGGTCAGTGTTATGCAATCAAAAAATTTTTGTACCATCTTGTCTCTCAGCAAAATTTCTATCTTTATCTAACATATGCAATAAACACTACTATTCAAAATTGCTGATAGAAAAAAAAAGGCTACATTTTCATAGCATAGGAAATGCATTTTTTTATCATTGTTAAAATGAACATGATTAAGGTAACACTTTCTGGATAGTGGTGGAAATTACAAACAGTAATTAAATAGCACTTAACCAGACTGAATTCTCTGCCTCACCTCTATTTCCATCACACCTGACAAAGCAAGAGTGACACTTTTTTGTACAATTCCCCGTCATTAAAAACAACAACAAAAATCAGTGTGTAGCATTCTTGCAAAGCTAGAAGTTTAAAGTACTTGAATCAACTGAACTGAACTGAACTGCTAAAGTCAAAACTCCAATATTCTGGCCACCTGATGTGAAGAAACAACTCACTGGAAAAAACCCTGATGCTTGGAAACACTAAAGGCAGAAGGAAAAGGGGGTGGCAGAGGATGAAATGGTTAGATAGTATCACTGAGTCAAAAGACATGAATTTGTGCAAACTCTGGGAGATAGTGGAGGACAGCAGAGCCTGGCATGCTGCAGCCCACGAGGCTGTAAAGAATCAACTATGACTTCACAAATGAACCACAGCAATTTCTTTATTCACATGACCATCATGCCCTATTGTTGTCTTAAGCTTTAAATATGGCTATTTAGCCCACAACCAAGATACTGATTTAGTACTGAACTTGTTGAAAATCTGTGCGAATTCACATATATAATCATATCCCTATTCATGTACACACACAGACTTCACTTTAATAAATCCTTTTCTTGGTACTTTTTTAACACCAACTTGTTTTCAAGACATTTGATACAAATTTAATAAATTTTACCAACAGAATTTTCTGCTTTGGAATAGAGATAAATTATTCCTCCATATAAAAATATATTTGAGAAATGCAGAAGAAGATTCTAAACATTTCTGTAGTATGCTCATTCTACACAGAATATATTACAACATAAGGATCAGAGCTGTAAAGCAGAGATGGCTTAATTAAAGTACTATATTCACAGCTCCCTATTTAAAGCATCTCTCAAAGTAAAGGCTAGAGCATATTATAAAAGATGAACAATCATCACACCAGTATTAACTAGCTTTAGGCCCTCTTAAAGAGCAGTGACACATTCTCCCAATTTCTCCAGAGGAGGTTTTCTGATATTTTGGTTGAATTTATTCATACATATATAACCTTAACAAGATTATCTTTGCTATTCTCCAGTGGCTTTAATTATTTCAACTGGCCAACTCCTTTCTTAGATAAATCATTTTTGCCATAAATTATGATTTGTATATTTAAGGATATGAATGTTAAAAGCCATTTCGGAGGCCAAGCTACATCCTCCTATCTACTGCCCACACCCCTTAACACCACTACTGAGATTCTCTTGACAAAGTTCTCAACCTCTCAGCTATTTCATTCCATCTGTCCTGTAGAATTCCAGCCTTGGTTGAGAACATGTCCCGCTTATGCTTCTCCAGGGTAATGGAGTCACACCCAAAGCAAACATGTTGCCCAGAGGAACTGCAGGTCTAGTAACTTCTGGTTAGTCACTACCCACAATTAGCTCCCCTATTTTGGCTAGCATAATTCAATTTCCTTGGTCAAGCTACTCACTGATTCTCCTCAATCACTACTCTTAACCTTATTGTCTTTCTTTCAAACTCCTTTACCAGGTGATTCCAGATCCAGGTTAAAGGGATCTGGTCAAAAGGTGCTCAAATTAACACCAACTAATTAACCAACATGTGTTTACCAAGGCTTCTTCTCCTACAGGTCTAATGTATGAATGACTCTACTTTTCTAGAGTAGCCAATTCCTTTGACCCTGCCATTGACTCTGTAGCTAATTCTTTTGAGTCAGCCTTTATCAATCCCCTTCTCCCTCCCAGCTATCTAGTTATAGATTTTCTCTCACAGCCTTTGGTTACACATTTGTCTTTTTATACTTGGACTCTACTTTCCAGTGTTTGTTGCATATTAAAATTATTTCTCTTCTTAGAAACAGATACTCTCCTGGCTCTGTTCTCCCCAGTTCACATTTTTCTCTCATTTATTTAACAACTTATTTTTATGAAGTTTTGGGAGCACTTTCTGTTTATATTGCTTATTTCATACTCATTCTTCCACTCAATTTAATTTGGCTTCTGTTTTCATCATTCCAGTGAGACTGCACTTGTTGCAGTCATTCAGATACTTCTCTGGGACATGTCTTTCCTACCTCTTATATTAATTAGTAAAGTTGATTATGGGTCTTCCTTGTGTAAGGCTCACAGAAAGCACTTGACAAACATTAAACACAGTAAGTCCCCTACATACGACCCTTCAAATTGTAAACTTTCAAAGATGACAATATGCATTTGCATGTCCAATCACATGTTAGTTCACATGTCTGGCACACATTATCACCTGTGTGCATCCCTTACAAGTGGTTGTGCTTTTGTGTACTTTAAAGTACTGTACAGAGTACAGTCGTGTGATGTCTTTATTTTAACCCCAGGATGCCTGGAATCAAGCATAAAAGCAGTAACACAGCTGGTACTGCTAAGAAGCAACAAGTGATAACAATGACAACAAAAGTGAGAATAATTGAAAAAATGGAGTGAGGTGAAAAGCTGGTAGAGGTCATTCTTTCTTATAACATTGAACTCTTTGCTGTGCAACAAAAGGCACTTACTAATAAAGACCTGATAGAATTGGAGGCCCAGGGAAAGGATGAAGAGAGACAAGAGGAAGAAGAGGTATCTGAAGAACTGAAGATTTCACTCGATGCCAACACTTGTATGCCAACTGTTGTACTGTACTGCTCTGCTTTCCAAGGTGCTGTAAGATTAAAAATGTTCTCTTTATTTTTTATGTTTGTTTTTATTTATTATTTGTATGAAAATTACTATATATGCAAAACAGTACAGTACTATATAACTGATTGCATTAGTTGAGTACCTATACTAATTTCATTAGACTTAGTAACAAATTGGACTTAGGAGCATGGTCTTGGAACAGAACTTGTTCATATGTAGGGGATTTATTTTATTAAAAATAGTAATAGCAAGAATGATCACATTGAGCATTACTTAATATTTTTGTAAGTTTGTATTTTACATGTGTTTTCCCTATAGGTTTAAGGTTCACTGGGGAACTTATGAGTCACTAATATTTATATTTATACCTATGTCTGACTGCCCTATTGCCATCACAGTACCTTTAGAAGGTTTTGCCATGTCAAGTTTAACATGTAGAAAGAGTATTAAGCTGTAATTCCACTTCAGCAGACATTAAATGGAAGATGAATGAAATAAATACAAAGCCATAAAATATAAAAGGAAAAGTAAGTATTTAATAAGCCTCAAATTAGGAGTGTAATATTTTAGTATAAAAATAAAACATATCAATAGATTTTACTACTTACAAAGTTAAAATAATGCTAAAATAAAGCAAAAATAATGCTAACACAAATTAATGACCAAATCACAAGTGGTTAGAATATTACAAAAAGTTTTTCTGAAAGATCCTTGAGAAAAGGGGTTGACTTAGATGTTGCAATTTGATATATATTCCAGACAGACCTACCCCTGGACTACCAATTGGATTCAGGCATATCTTCACAGATTGGCAGGTATTTGAACCCTCCAAACTCATTTCAATGATGGAAATACATTGAAGGCTTTGCTGAAGCAGAGGAGATTGTGTCCATGACACTGGGACAAAACACATGGAGAACATGGCAAGTCACAGATCTCCAAAATCAGTTCATGGTGGCAATGGTGGGGGTGGGGGGTGGGGGGGGGTGGGGCGCGGAATAGGTAGAAGGAGCTGCCTATGGTAACTCCTTGTTGGTTATCTGTTTTTTAAATTAATTAAATTTTGGCTATGTCTTCATTGCTGTGTGTGGACTCTCCCTAGTTATGGTGAGCAGGGACTACTCTTCATTGTGGCACATAGGCTTCTCATTGCAATTGTTTCTTTGTTGTGGAGCACAGGCTCTAGGTGCTTGGGCTTCTGCAGCTGTAGCACACTGGCTTCAGTAGTTGCAGCACATGGACTCAGTAGTTGTGTCTTATGGGCTTGGTTGCACCATGGCATGTGGGATCTTCCCCAAGCCAGGACTGAATGCTGTATTGGCAGGTGGATTTTAAAACACTGGACCACCAGGTAAGCCCTTGTTATCTATTTTAAATATAACAGTGTGTATTGTCAATCCCAAATTCCCAGGCTGTCCCTCCTCTCCACCCTTCCCTCCTGGTAACCATAAAATCGTTCTCTAAATCTGTAAGTCCATTTCTGTTTTGTAAATGAATTCATTTGTATCATTTTTTTTTACATTCTGCATATAAACAATATCAAATTATATTGTCTTACCCTGTTTGACTTACTTACCATGATAGTAGGTCCATTCATGTTGCTGCAAAAGGCATTGTTTCATAATTTTTAATAGCTGAGTAATATTCTATTGTATACAGGTGCCACATCTTCTCTATCCTATTAACCTAAATGGGAAAATAATTTGAAAAATAACAGATTCATTATATGTATATTGATTCATATACAGAATAGATTCATATATATGAATTACTGTACTGTACACCTGAAACTAACACATTGTTAATCAACTATGCATGTGTGCATGCTAAGTCCCTTCATTCATGCCTGACTCTTTGTGACCCTATAGACCATAGCCTGCCAGGTTCCTCTGTCCATGGGATTCTCCTTGCAAGAATACTGGAGTGGGCTGCCATGCCCTCCTCCAGGGCTTCTTCCTGATTCAAGGATCTAACCCACGCTTCTTATGTCTCTTGCAGTGGCAGGTGTGTTCTTTACCACTTGTGCTACCTGGGAAGCCCTAATCAACTATACTCCAACATAAAATATGAAAAAATAAAGAGAAGAGAAATAGCTGCCTTTAGGAAGCAATTGCTAAAACTAGAGAAGAGATATCACTGCTCTAGTTCCAATCACAATGTGTGATATGGTATGAGAAGACCACTAATTTTACATCTGCTTCAAAGAGAAAAAATTTGGAGAAATTCCATAATCACTCAATGAGAATTTGTGCCAATGAAAAGTTGAATGGAAAATGGATAGCATTGCCAAGTGGATGCAGCCAATGCCTTTAAAGACCATTGGTAATGAAAGGAGCGGTAGTAGGGAATGAAAGCCAGGTGAAAAGAAGAATAAAACAGTATATGGGTAAACTTTGCAGTGTGTAAAAAGAATTCCTCCACATATATCACTGTGTACATGGCAGACACTTCAAGATATCTTAAGGTAAATGGAAAAAGAAATAGCTGAGGAGATATTGGAGTAGCAGCTGAGAAATCTCACCAAAATTCTGGTCACTGCCACTTTGTATGAAGTAGATAGCACTATCACTTGCAAATAAACACATATACACACATATGTACACATTTAGCCTAAAAACTCTGCGTGAAAACATAGGAAAAAGTTTACAATTAATATAACAAATAGAAGACATTTATTAATTTTGTCTCTTGGAATGTTACTAATGCTGCTGCTAAGTCGCTTCAGTCGTGTCCAGCTCTGTGCAGCCCCACAGATGGCAGCCCACCAGGCTCCCCCATCCCTGGAATTCTCCAGGCAAGAACACTGGAGTGGGTTGCCATTTCCTTCTCCAATGCATGAAAGTGAAAAGTGAAAGTGAAGTCACTCAGTAGTATCCGACTCTTAGCGACCCCGTGGACTGCAGCCTACCAGGCTCCTCTGTCCATGAGATTTTCCAGGCAGGAGTACTGGAGTGTAAGGTCAGTTTAAATTTCCATTTACATATATTTGGCATATTTCATAATTTCCATGGTGAGGAATGTATATACACATGTATATAATAGTTATATATTATATAATCATTTACTATATATAATTTTACAGTACATAGAATAATATTAATGAAAATAATATTAATCATATATTTATTCAGTTTTCTGAGTTTTATCTTATTATTGCTAAATACTGTAATAAAAATTTATTGCATTTTCTTATATTTAAGTCTGAATAATTGTTTTGCATCAGGAATTGCTATGGTCATCTTCTCTATATTAGTGGCTAGGTAGAGCGTAGGACCTTCTGAACAATGAATAATGAGAAAAGGTGTATTTGTTACTTATTAAAGGAAAAGGCTCAAGTTAGGTGTACATATTTAAAGAGGAAAAGTGTGGATAAGTGAATATGAGAAGCAGAAGAAAAAACAGGTGTGATCTAAATGATTGGATAATATGACGATTTCCCTACCTGTAAGCTCATATTTTTTCTCATAAATTTAGGATTGAGTTATATGCCTATGAAAAGGAAACCTTAACTCACACTGTGAACTCCCTTCTCATTGACCCAACAACATAGAATCATGTTGATTTAAAGATATGGCTCAGTATGAAATAGGTTCAATAGACTCACTTAGAACTACCCCAGGACCAAGTAAGAGGTAGTATCCATCTGCTTTAGCAAACAAAGAAAATGGTTTGATAGGTGAACAGAGTTCAGAAGTGCCATGTGTGGTAAAAAAAAATAATCATAAATTTTCAGATATTTCCACAAGTTCATAGACATATGTAATATATGTGTGTTATAAGGATTCTCTTGCTCCAGGTACATACATACTTTCCTTGTTATAAATGTATTGTTTTTATAGAATATAAATATATTTTATATTACATATTTATTTAAGGATGATTTACATATACTTTATATATTATGACTTCCCTGGTGGCTCAGACGGTAAAGCGTCTGTCTGCAATGCAGGAGACCCGGGTTCGATCCCTGGTTTGGGAAGATCCCCTGGAGAAGGAAATGGCAATCCACTCCAGGACTATTGCCTGGAAAATCCCATGGACAGAGGAGCCTGGTAGGCTACAGTCCATGGGGTCACAAAGTGTCGGACACAATTGAGCTACTTCACTTATATATTATTACTTGAAAACTATAACATACATATTTAAAAGCTGAGAGAGAAACATAGTTATTCAAAGTGAAAAGCTAAGAGTTACAGTAAGGTAACCAAAAATAAATGGGACTGGGACCACAATGATATTTTGAATAAAATAAGAAACTAGCATTTTCTGTAATTATACTGGCATAATTTATGTTTTCTGTTAATAAAATATAGGATAATTTTAACTGATCAATTTATAAATACATTTAAGTATATACATTTATATATTGTACATATACATATACACAGACCAGTTCAAATTTAGAAAAGGAGTGCATCAAGGTTGTATATTTTCACCCCACTTATTTAACTTATATGCAGAGCACTTCAGGCAAAATGCCAGGCTGGATGAATCACAGGCTGAAATCAAGATTGCCAAGAGGAATATCAACAACCTCAGATTTGCAGATGGTACCACTCTAATGGCAGAAAAGGAAGAGGAAATAAAGAGCCTCTGAAAAAAGCTAACTGAAAAGGTTAACAGGGAGAGTGAAAAGCTGGCTTAAAACTCAACATTCAAAAAATGAGGATCTTAGCATCCGATCCCATCACTTCATGGCAAATAGATGGGAAAGAAATGGAAACAGTGACAGATTTTATTTTCTTGGGCTCCAAAATCACTGTGGATGGTGACAGCAGCCATAAAATTTAAACACGCTTGTTCTTTGAAAGAAAAGCTATGACAAACCTAGACAGCGTGTTAAAAAACAGAGACATCGCTTAGCTGACAAAGGTCTGTATAGTCAAAACTATGGGTTTTCTAGTAGTCATGTACCAGTGTGAGAGTTGGACCACCAAGAGCACTGAGTGACACAGAATTGATGCTTTTGAACTGTGGTGATGGAGATTTTTGAGAGTCCCTTCGACAACAAGGAGATCAAATCTGTCTATCCTAAAGGAAAGCAACCCTGAATATTCACTGGAAGGACTGATGCTGAACCTGAAACTCCAATACTTGGGCCACCTGTTGCAAAGAGCCAACTAATTGGAAAAGACCCTGATGCTGGGAAATATAAAGAGCAGGAGAAGAAGGGGGCAACAGAGGATGAGATTTTTGGATGGTGTCATTGACTCAATGGACCAGAGCTTGAACAAGTCCATGGGTTCCTAAGGGCTTCCCTGATAGCTCAGTTGGTAAAGAATCCACCTGCAATGCAGGAGACCCCAGTTGGATTTCTGGGTCAGGAAGATCCACAGGAGAAGGGATAGGTTACCCACTCCAGTATTCTTGGGCTTCCCTTATGGCTCAGCTGGTAAAGAATATGCCTGCAATATGGGAGAGCCGGGTTCCATCCTTGGGCTGAGAAGATCCTTTGGAAAACAGAGAGAGTCTAGCCACTGCAGTATTGTGGCCTGGAGAAGGCCATGAACTGTATAGCCCATGGGTTCATAAAGAGTCAGACACAACTGAATGACTTTCATTTTCACTTTCATTGATTCGTAAAGAGTCAGACACAAATTAGCGACTAAACAATAACATATATATATACACACACACACACATATATATATCAATATCTGTAATATCTTTGTGTATTTAACTTCTAAAAGATTTTATTTTGACATTTTGCCACTTAAAATGAATCCTACTAAAATCTTGCTCTTCGTCAAGGACAGTAGATGTCCTAAGAGAATTCATAAACCACAGAACAAACCCAAAGTCCAATTTTAAAATGTAAACATTTTTTTCTATTTTCAAATTGCTTTGAAAAGTCATTAGATTTATGCAATTTTGTAATAATTTTATATTTCAAACTTTGAGTTCATTTTTTAATTGCAGGGTAATTTCTTTACAGTGTTGTGGTATCTCTGCCATAGATCGATATGACTCACATACATATCTATATATCTATATATATCTATATATATATACCCTCTGTCTGGTGCCTCTCCCTCCCCACTTTCACCCATCTTGGTCATCACACAGTGCCAGGCTGAGCTCCCTGTGTAATATAGCAACTTCCCACTAGATATGCATTTTACACATGATAGTGTATATGTGTCAGTGTCATTTTCTCAATTTTTCCTACCTTCTCCTTCCCCAGCTGTGTCCACCAGTCTGTTCTCTACATCTGAATTTCCATTTCTTCTCTGTAAATAGGTTCATCAGTACTATTTTTTCTAGATCTTATGTATATGCATTAATATATTTGTTTTTCTCTTTCTGACTTACTTCATGCTGTTAAACAGGTTCTAGGTTCATCCACTTACTCAGTTCAGTTCAGTTCAGTCACTCAGTCATGTCTGACTCTTTGTGACCCCATGAATCGCAGCACGCCGGGCATCCCTGTCCATCACCAACTCCCAGAGTTCACCCAGACTCACGTCCATCGTGTCAGTGATGCCATCCAGCCATCTCATTCTCTGTCATCCCCTTCTCCTGCCGCCAATCCCTCCCAGCATCAGAGTCTTTTCCAGTGAGTCAACTCTTCACATGGGGTGGCCAAAGTACTGGAATTTCAGCTTCAGCATCATTCCCTCCAAAGAAATCCCTGGGCTGATCTCCTTCAGAATGGACTGGTTGGATCTCCTTGCAGTCCAAGGGACTCTCAAGAGTCTTCTCCAACACCACAGTTCAAAAGCATCAATTCTTCGGCTCTCAGCTTTCTTCACAGTCCAACTCTCACATCCATACACGACCACTGGAAAAACCATAGTCTTAACTAGACGGACCTTTGTTGGCAAAGTAATGTCTCTGCTTTTGAATGTGCTATCTAGGTTGGTCATAACTTTTCTTCCAAGGAGTAAGTGTCTTTTAATTTCATGGCTACACCAGATTAAAATCACTTCTTTAATGGCTGAGTAACATTCCATTGTATATATTTACCAAAAATTATTTAATCATTCATCTGTTGCTTCCATGCTCTGGCTATTATAAATAATGCTGCAATGAATATTGGAATTAGAATTGCAGTTTTCTCAGGGTATATGCCAAGTAGTGGGATTACTGGCTCATATTGTAGATTTATTCCTAATGTTTTAAGGAACTTTGATACTGTTAGCCACAGTGACTGTATCAATTTACTTTCCTATCAACAGTGCAAAAGGGTTCCATTTTTCTCCACATCCTCTCCAGCATTCATTGTTTATAGCTTTTAAGATGATGGACATTCTGACAGGTGTGAAGTGATACATCATTGTAAATTTAATTTGCATTTCTGTAATTATAAGCAATGTTGTGTATTCTTTCATGTGTTTATTGGCCATCTGTATGTTTTATTTGGAGAAATGTCTGTTTAAGTCCTCTGCCCATTTTTGATTGTGTTGTTTGTCTTTCTGAGTTTGAACTTCATGAGCTGCTGATATATTTTGAAGATTAATCCTATGTCAGTTGTTTCATTTGCAATTACTTTTTCCATTCTGAGGATTATCTTTTCATCTTGTTAATTTTTTGTTTGTTTGTGTGCTGTGCAAAACATCTTAAGTTTAATTAGGTCCATTTGGTTATTTTGGTTTTCATTTTCATAACTCTAGGAGGTTGAGTCAAAGATCTTGTGATTTATGTCAAAGAGTGTACTGACTGTTTCTCGCTAAGAGCTTTATATTTCCTGGCCCTACATTTAAGTCTTTAATACATTTTTATTTTGTAACTGTATATGGTATTAGCAGGTACTCTAGTTTCATTCTTTAATGTGTAGATGTCCAGTTTTCCCAGCACCACTTATTGAAGAGGCTGTCTTTTCTCCAGTTTATATTATCACCTCCTCCGTCAATGATAAGATATCTATGGGTGTGTAGGTTTATCTCTGAGTTTTCTATCTTGTTTCATTTGTCCATACTTGTTTTGTGTCAGTACCATACTGTCTCAATGACTATAGCTTTGTAGTATAGTCTGGAAACCTAGTATAGTTAGGAAACCTGATTCCTTCAGGTCTGTATTTCTTTCTTAAGATTGCCTTGACTATTTAGTGTCTTTTGGGTTTCCATACTAATTGTTATTTTTTTTCTATTTTTGTGAAAAGTACAATTGGTAGTTTGATAGGGGTTGCACTAAATCTATAGATTGCTTTGTGAAATGTAGTCATTTTCATAATATTGATTCTTCCAATCCAATAACATGGGGTGTATCTCCATCTGGCCATGTCCTCTTTGATTTCATTTTTGGTGTCATAGTTTTCTATAGACATGTTTTTTGTCTCATTAGGTATGTTTGTTACTAAGTATTTTATTATTTTTGTTACAATGGTGAATGATATTATTTCCTTAATTTCTTTTTCTGATTTTTCATTGCTAGTGTATAGAAATGCAAGGGATTTCTGTGTATTAATTTTAAGTCTTGTGAAAGTACTATATTCATTGATTAGCTCTGGTAATTATCTGCTGGGATCTTTAGGGTTTTCTATATATAGTATCATGTTATCTGCAAACAGTGAGAGTTTTACTTCTTTGTTTTGTTTTGTTTTTCCCCCAGTCTGGATTCCTTTTATTTATTTTTCTATTTGGATTGCTGTGGCTAGGCCTTCCAAAGATATGTTGAATAATTGTGACAAGAATAAGCACACCCTTATTTTGTTCCTGATCTTAGAGGAAATACTGTTTTTCACCACTGAGAAAAAAATGTTTGCTGTGGGTTTGTTGTATATGGCCTTTATTATGTTGAGATAGGTTCATATTATATCTGCTCCCTGGAGAGCAGACACAAATAGGTGTTGAAAGTGAAAGTGAAGTAGCTCAGTCGTGCATGACTCTTTGCGACCCCATGGATAGTAGCCTGCACCAAGCTCCTCCATCCATGGGATTTTCAAGCCAAGAGTACTGGAGTGGGTTGCCATTTCCTTCTCCAAGGAATCTTCCAAACAAGTATTGGATTTTGTTGAAACTTTCTCTGCATCTATGGCAAAGATCACATCTTTCCCCTCATATTTTGTCAATATGATGTATCTCGTTGATTGATTTCCATATATTGAGGGATCTTTGTGTGCATGGGATAAATTCCACTTGATCATAGTGTATACTCCATTTAATGTATTATTGGATTCTGTTTGCTAGAATTTTGTTGAAGAATTTTGCATCTAGATTTATCAGTGACTTTGGCATGTCATTTTCTTCTTTCATGGTAACTTCTTCTGGTTTTGGTATCAGGGTGATAGTAGTCTCATAGAATGAGTGCAGAAGTTTTTCTTCCTCTGCAATTTTTTGGAAGATTTTGAGCAGAATTGATGTTAGCTCTTCTCTAGACATTTAATAGAATTTGCCAGTGAAGTCATTTGGCCATGGGCATTTTGTTGGATGATTTTTTATCATGGTTTTGATATTAGTGGTTGTGATTGGTAAGTTCATATTTTTTATTTCTCCCTGATTTAATCTTGGAAGTCTCTACTTTTCTAAAAACTTTTGCATTCCTTTGAGGAGCAACCATTTTATAGTTGCTCATATTTTC
Organism: Budorcas taxicolor; assembly: GCF_023091745.1. Classification (NCBI taxonomy): domain Eukaryota; kingdom Metazoa; phylum Chordata; class Mammalia; order Artiodactyla; family Bovidae; genus Budorcas; species Budorcas taxicolor. The sequence continues at coordinate 38,866,248 of NC_068926.1, forward strand.
TTTCTTTTCTTATGATATTTTCTTATGGCTCTTTGTATTTCTGCTTTGTCTATAGTAACTTCTCCCTTTTCATATCTAGTTTTATTGGTTTGAGTCTTCTCCCTTTTTTTTCTTGATGAGTCTGGTTAATAGTTTGTAAATTTTGTTTATAGTCTTAAAGAGCCAGCATTTAGTTTTATTGATCTTTGCTGTTGTTTCATTCCCTTTTCATTTATTTCTGATCTCATCTTTATGATTCCTTTCCTTCTACTAACTTTGAAATTTTTGCTCTTCCATTTGTAGTTGCTTTAGGTGTAAGTTTATGTTGTTTATTTGTTGTTTCTCTTGTTTCTTGAGGTAAGTCTCCCATAGGTTTTGAGCTGTCATGTTTTCATTGACATTTGTTTCCTTGTTTTAATTTTTTTTTTTTTTCATTTATTTTCTCTTTGATTTCTTCAGTGACCACTTGGGTATTCATAAGTGTGTTGTTTAACCTCTAAGTGTTTTTGTTTTTTACAGATTATTTTCCTTTTGTTGATATCTAACCTTAGAGCATTATGATCAAATTTCACATTTTTTAAATTTTCCAAGGCTTGATTTGTGACTCAAGATGTGTTCTATCTTGAAGAATGTTCCATGTGCACTGGAGAAAAATGTAAATTCTGCCCTTTTTGGATGAAATTATCTACATATATCAATTAGGTTCATATGATCCAATGTGTCATTTAGTGACTTTTTCCCTTATTAATTTTCTGTCTGGATAATCTGTCTATTGGTGTGAGTAATGCATTCAACTCCCCCAGTATTATTGTGTTAGTGTTAATGTTCTCTTTTATACTTGTTAGCATTCACCTTATATACTGAAGTGGTCCTATGTTTGGTGCACATATATTTACAATGTTATGCCATGAAATTAAAAGATGCTTACTCCTTGGAAGAAAAGTTATGACCAACCTAGATAGCATGTTGAAAAGCAGAGACATTACTTTGCCAACAAAGATCCATCTAGTCAAGGCTACGGTTTTTCCATTGGTCATGTATGGATATGAGAGTTGGACTGTGAAGAAAGCTGAGCACTGAAGAATTGATGCTTTTGAACTGTGGTGTTGGAGAAGACTCTTGAGAGTCCCTTGGACTGCAAGGAGATCCAACCAGTCCATTCTGAAGGAGATCAGCCCTGGGATTTCTTTGGAAGGACTGATGCTGAAGCTGAAGCTCCAGTACTTTGGCCACCCCATGTGAAGAGTTGACTCACTGGAAAAGACTCTGATGCTGGGAGGGATTGGGGGCAGGAGGAAAAGGGGATGACAGAGGATGAGATGGCTGGATGCCATCACTGACTTGGTCGTGAGTCTGAGTGAACTCTGGGAGTTGGTGATGGACAGGGAGGACTGGCGTGCTATGATTCATGGGGTCACAAAAAGTCAGACATGACTGAGTTGCTGAACTGAACTGATACTCTTCTTGGACTGATACTGTGACTATTATGTTGTGTCCTTCCTTATCCCTTGTAATGGCTTTTATTTTAAAGTGTATTTTATCTGATATGAATATTGTTATTGCTGTTTTCTTTTGATTTCTATTTGCATGAGATTTATTTTTCCAGCCCCTCACCTTCAGTCTGTATGCATCCTTAATTCTGATGTGAGTCTCTTATAGACAGCACGCTGCTGCTGCTTAGCTGTGTCAGTCGTGTCCGACTCTGTGCGACCCCATGACGGCAGCCCACCAGGCTCCCCTGTCCCTGGGATTCTCTACATGAGTCTTCTTTTTGTGTTCATTCAGCCAGTCTATGACTTTTTGTTAGAGCATTTAATATATTTATATTTAAAATATTTATTGATATATATGAGACTACTAACACTTACTGTATTGTTGTGGGTTAGTCTTTGTAGATCTTTTCTTCCTTTTGTGTTACTTATCTCTGGAGAAGTTCCTTTAACATTTGTGGTAAAGCTGTTTTGGTGGTTCTGAATACTCTTTACTTTTGCTTATTAGTAAAGTTTTGATTTTTCCATTAAATCTAAATGAAATAATTGCTGAGTAATTTTGATTGTAGGTGTTTTTTTTTTTTTTTTTAATAATCATTTTAAGTATGTCTCCCCATTCCTTTCTGGCCTGCAAAGTTTCTGTTAAATGATTTGCTGTTAGCCTTATTGGGATCTCTTTACACATATTTTTGTTGCTTTCCCCTTAGTGCCTTTAATATTTTTTCTTTGTATTTAATTTTTGTTAACTTGATTAAAATATATCTTGAATAAATTGTGTTTCTCATTGGATTTATTCTGTATGGAATTCTCCGGGTTTCTGGACTTGGGTGGCTATTTAATTTATCATGGTAGGGAGTATTCCACTAAAATAACTTAAAATGTTTTCCAATAACCTCTCCTTTTCTCTTCTTCTTCTGGGCTGCCTATAATTTGAGTGTTAGTGTGCTTAATGTCCTAGAGGTCTCTGAGATTGCCCTCATTCATTTTCATTCTTTTCTCTTTATTCTGCTCAGCTTCAGTTATTTCAAACATTCTATCTTCCAGCTTGCTTATACGTTCTTCTGCCTGAGTCATTCTACTTTTGATTTCCTTTAGTGTATTTTTAATCTCAGTTGTTGTGTTGTTCACTGCTGTTTATCTCTTCTTTATTTCTTCTAGGTCCTTGTTAAACATTTCTTGTATCTTCTCAAGCCATGCCTTGATTCTATTTGTCTTTGTCTCCATTTTATTTCCCAGATTTTGGATCATCTTTACTATCATCACTCTGGATTTTTTTCAGGTAAACTACCTATTTCCTCTTCATTTGTTTTATCTTGTGGTTTTTTACCATGTCCCTCATCCTCTGCATATTTCTCTTTTTCATTTTTTTAATTTGCTCTGTTTGGAGTATCTTTTCTGCAGACTGTAGGGTTGTAGTTCTTCTTGCTTATGAAGTCTACTTCCAGTGGGAAGGATTGGACCAGTGCTTTGTGAATCTTTCCTGGTTGTGGGGCTGCTATATTTTGTTATTGTTGTTGTTAGATGGAGCTGGATCTTGTCTCTCTGAAGGGTGGTGAAAATCCAGTGTTATATTTTGAGGTGTCTGTGGACTTGGTATGGCCTTGAGCAGCCTGCCTGAAAATGGATAGGACTGTTTTCCTGTTTTGCTAATGTTTTGACATGAGGTGTCTGGCACTGGAGCTTCCTGGCCTTCAGATGGGGCCTGGTCTTAGTGTTGAGATGAAGGCCTGTGGAAGAACTCTCATCACTTAATGTTCCATGAAGTCAGGAGCTGTCTAGTGGTCCAATATCCTGGATTCAGATTACACTACGCTAGCACCAAGTCTCCACAAGCTACCCAGTACAGAAGGGAAAGAGTAAGCAAAAGAAAGAGGTGGGGAATAAAGGAAAAGAAAGAAAAGAAAAGAGAGAGAGAAAAGTGAAACATACATACAAACAAAAAAGGAAAGGACAGACAAAGCCCCAATTGGAATCATGAAAGCAATACTAAACAGAGGAGAACACCGAAAGAAATTCACATACTCAAAGAGAAAAGAAGAGAAGAAAAAAGAGAGAGAGAGAGAATAAAAACAAGAACCAGAACAAAAGCAAGAACAAAAAAGAGCAATCAAGCCAATAAACAATCCCATGATTGAAAACAAATAGTAAAACATAAACTAGCAAAAATACAAAAAAAAAAAAAAAAAAAAAAAAGCAGGGGGTGGGGGAAATGCAATATAGCAAAAGAGCACCATAAAAATAGGAAAATAAATTTATTTAAAATTAAAGCATTTTAAAAAAAAGTAATTTAAAAATAGAAGAATCATAAAAAAGAACAGTAGAGCAATACAATAAAGGCAAAAAAGTACATATATAGAGAGACATAGTAAGGAGAATGTCCTCCTGTGTCCTCCATTGTTCTCACCTCATAGTAAGCTCCAGAAAATCTGCCTTTTGAAGAGGTCCTCCAAGTATTTCTAGGAAGGTCTCTGGACCTTCTGTGGGTGCTGTGGAGTCAAATCACAAGTCTTAGAGCTGGCCTTACTTCAGCTTTTACTTGCTTCCAAATTTCACAACTACCCCCAGTCCACAGTCTCAAATTAATTGCAGGGATTTAATCTGTTGCACCTGTGGGTGCAGGAGGGCATTCATTTTTATTTCCTTGGTCACACAGTCCCTGGTGCTCAGCTTTAATGTTGGCCCTGCTTCTGCAGGCTGCTGTCTAGTGTCTGTTCCCTACTCAGACAAAAGGGAGGGGGAAGCAGCTGCTTGTTGTATATCACAAGCTCAGTTGGGCTGGGAGTTGGAGGGATACTACAGACACAAGTTGGCATGTGCACCAAGTGCCTGCTCTGGCCAAGGCCTGTGGAAAGTTGCTACAGTCTGAGGAGAGTCTTCCCCCAGGGCAGTTAGTCCTGTGTTGTTGGTCCCTTGGCATAGACAAGCTGCATAGTCTCCCAGCAAGATGTGGCAGTGCCCTGTGCCTGCTCACAGCTTGGTGGTGGCTGTGACCAGTAAGATGCAGGCAGGACCACAGCAGGGTCTTTTCATCTGCCTCTTGCACAGGCTTCAGTGGTGGCCAGCTAGTCTGTATTCCCCACTCTGAGATCACAAACAGCAATTGGTGGCTAGTCCCAACTCTGACACTCTCACCAACCTTAGAGGCAGCTTTGGCCTGCCATATCTATTAATATCTCTGGGGTCACAGTCCACAGCAATTGCTAGTCCCACTATGACACTCCGAAAGGCAAGGTCCTGTGTCCTGCTCGAGCATAGAGTTACAGCACACAGAGCTTGAGTACACATTGTCCTGTGACAATGATCTCACGCCTCTCTGGCAGGCCTAGGCCTTTCCTTGGACTCCCTCAGCTGTGTTGTACTAACCCCCTCAGAGTATATCCATGGCAGTCAACCCTAGTCTTCTCCCTGGGGTTCAACCCTCGATGCCTGAGCCATAGCACTCAGCCCCCACTCACCACAGTGGGTGTTCAAATAATATCTCAACTAGGAAGTGCTGTCTGGAACTGATTTTTGTGGTGAATTCTTTTCATTTTGCCTTATAAGTACCTGTTACTGTGTCCCCCTCTGAGATTCCAAAGCTCCCTCTCTTCGTTCACCTGAGAGGGGATTTCTGAGTGAGCAGAAATGTTTTCTTCTTCACGGCTCCCTCCCAGAGGCACAGGTCCCTGTCCCAAACCCTTTGTCTTTTTCTTTTTTCTTATGTCTTTTGCCATACCTCATATTGTGGAGATTAGTTTGCCTTTTGGTAAGTCTGGAAGCTTCTGCCAGCATTTAGATGTTCTCTAAGGGTTGTTCCACACACAGAATTACTTTTGATGTGTTTGTGCAGAGAAAGGTGGTTTCCTTGTCTTACTCCATCATCTTTAAAGTCCTTCTGAGTGCTTTTTTTTTTGTTGTTAATTACAGAAGATTATCCACATTACCAATATGTTATCTTTGTATTCGGTTCTTATTTCTTATAGAAGCCTGTAGACTCTTTGCCACCCAACTGTATTTCCTAAATTTTATATTTAGGAGTTAGTAAGTTGCTGGAAAAACATGTGGTATTCAACTATAATCAACTATATAATAGAGAATACATAGATTCCCGACAGTAAGAATTACTCCAATCATAGTGGACACTGTTTTTTAATGAAATTGTATAATTGTTGTCTAAGTACTTTCAGAAGTATGCACTAGGCAATTGATGATTTCATATATTTTTAAATTTATGCCTATCAAAAAGCAATATATATTCTAGCATGAAAAGAGACTAAAATTTAAATCTTGACATAATTAGCACATTAATAAAGCTCTAAAGCAATGTGTATTAATGGTATGTTCCTCAACCAAATAAAAACAAAAATAAACAGGTGGGACCTAATAAAACTTAAAAGATTTTGCACAGCAAAGAAATGATAAACAAATTGAAATGACAGCTCTCAAATGGAAGAAAATAATTGCAAAGAAAGCAACTGATAAAGGATTAATTTCTAAAATATATAAGCAACTCATATAGCTATTTATCACATAAACAAAGAACCCAATCAAAAAATGAGAAGACTTAAACACACATTTATCCAAATATATACAGATTACCAATAAAAACATAAAAAGATCATCAACATTGTTAATTATTAGAGAAATGTAAATCAAAACTAGAATGAGGTATCACTTCACCAGTCAGAATGGCTATCATAAAAATCCTACAAACAATAAGTGCTGGAGAGTATGTGGAAGAAAGGGAATACTCTTGCACTGAGGAATGATATGTAAATGATACAACCATTATGGAAAACAGTATGGAGATTCCTTTAAAGAGTAGGAATAAATTTGCCAAATGACCTCACTTCAGTTCAGTTCAGTTGCTCAGTCGTATCCGACTCTTTGTGACCCCATGAATCACAGGAAGCCAGGCCTCCCTGTTCATCACCAACTCCCGGAGTTCACTCAGATTCACACCCATTGAGTCAGTGACGCCATCCACCATCTCATTTTCTGTCGTGCCCTTCTCCTCCTGCCCCCAATCCCTCCCAGCATCAGAGTCTTTTCCAATGAGTCAACTCTTCACCTGAGGTGGCCAAAGTACTGGAGTTTCAGCTTCAGCATCATTCCCTCCAAAGAAATTCCAGGGCTGATCTCCTTCAGAATGGACTGGTTAGATCTCCTTGCAGTCCAAGGGACTCTCAAGAGTCTTCTCCAACAGCACAGTTCAAGAGAATCAGTTCTTTGGTGTTCAGCTTTCTTCACAGTCCAACTCTCACATCCATACATACATGACCACTGGAAAAACCATAGCCTTCACTAGACAGACCTTTGTTGGCAAAATAATGTCTCTGCTTTTCAATATGCTGTCTAAGCTGGTCATAACTTTTCTTCCAAGGAGTAAGCATCTTTTAATTTCATGGCTGCAGTCACCATCTGCAGTGATTTTGGAGCCCAAAAAGATAAAGTCTGACACTGTTTCCACTGTTTCCCCATCTATTTCCTCGAAGTGATGGGACCAGATGCCGTGATCTTAGTTTTCTGAATGTTGAGCTTTAAGCCAACTTTTTCACTCTCCTCTTTCACTTTCGTCAACAGGCTTTTTAGTTCCTCTTCACTTTCTGCTATAAAGGTGGTGTCATCTGCATGTCTGAGGTTATTGATATTTCTCCCGGCAAACTTGATTCCAGCTTGTGCTTCTTCCAGCCCAGCATTTCTCATGATGTGCTCTGCATAGAAGTTAAATAAGCAGGATGACAATATACAGCCTTGACATACTCCTTTTCCTATTTGGAACCAGTCTGTTGTTCCATGTCCAGTTCTACCTGTTGCTTCCTGACCTGCATATAGGTTTCTCAGGAGGCAGGTCAGGTGGTCTGGTATTCCCAACTCTTTCAGAATTTTCCACAGTTTCCTGTGATCCACACAGTCAAAGGCTTTGGCATCGTCAATAAAGCAGAAATAGATGTTTTTCTGCGAACTTTCTTGCTTTTTCAATGATCTAGCAGATGTTTGCAATATGATCTCTGGTTCCTCTGCCTTTTCCAAAACCAGCTTGAACACCTGGAAGTTCACAGTTGACGTATTGCTGAAGCCTGGCTTGGAGAATTTTGAGCATTACTTTACTAGCGTGTGAGATGAGTGCAATTGTGCAATAGTTTGCGCATTCTTTGGCATTGCCTTTCTTTGGGATTGGAATGAAAACGGACCTTTTCCAGTGCTGTGGCCACTGCTGAGTTTTCCAAATTTGCTGGCATATTGATTGCAGCACTTTCACAGCATCATCTTTCAAGATTTGAAACAGCTCCACTGGAATTCCATCCCCTCCACTAGCTTTGTTTGTAGTGATGCTTTCTAAGGCCCACTTGACTTCACATTCCAGGATGTCTTGCCCTAGGTGAGTGATCACTCCATCGTGATTATCTGGGTCGTAAAGATCTTTTTTGTACAGTTCTTCTGTGTATTCTTGCCACCTCTTCTCAGTATCTTCTGCTTCTGTTAGGTCCATGTCATTTCTGTCCTTTATCTAGCCCATCTTTGCATGAAATGTTCCCTTGGTATCTCTAATTTTCTTGAAGAGAACTCTAATCTTTCTCATTCTGTTGTTTTCCTGTTTCTTTGCGGTGATTGTTAGGGAATCTAACAATCTCTCCTTGCTATTCTTTGGAGCTCTGCATTCAGATGCTTATATCTTTCCTTTTCTCCTTTGCTTTTTGCTTCTCTTCTTTCCACAGCAATTTGTAAGGCCTCCCCAGACAGCCATTTTGCTTTTTTGCATTTCTTTTCCATGGGCATGGTCTTGATCCTTGTTTCCTGTAGAGTGTCACAAATCTCTGTCCATAGTTCATCAGGCACTCTATCTATCAGATCTAGTCCCTGAAATCTATTTCTCACTTCCACTGTATAATCATAAGGGGTTTGATTTAGGTCATACCTGAATCATCTACTGGTTTTCCCTACTTTTCTTCAACTTAAGTCTGAATTTGGCAATAAGGAGCTCAAGATCTGAGCCACAGTCAGCTCCCAGTCTTGTTTTTGCTGACTGTATAGAGCTTCTCCATCTTTGGCTGCAAAGACTATAATCAATCTGATTTTGGTGTTGACTATCTGGTGATGTCCATGTGTAGAGTCTTCTCTTGTTTTGTTGGAAGAGGGTGTTTGCAATGACCTGTGCATTCTCTTGGCAAAACTCTATTAGCCTTTGCCCTGCTTCATTCCATATTCCAAGGCCAAATTTGCCTGTTACCACAGGTGTTTCTTGGCTTCCTACTTTTGCACTCCAGTCCCCTATAATGAAAAGGACATCTTTTTTGGATATTAGTTCTAAAAGGCCTTGTAGGTCTTTATAGAACCGTTCAACTTCATCTTCTTCAGCATTACTGGTTGGGGCATACTTGGATTACTGTGATATTGAATGGTTTGCCTTGGAAACGAACAGAGATCATTCTGTCGTTTTTGAGATTACATCCAAGTACTGCATTGCGGACTCTTGTTGACCATGATGGCGACTCCATTTCTTCTAAGGGATTCCTGCCTGCAGTAGTAGATATAATGGTCATCTGAGTTAAATTTACCCATTCATGTATAAAATAGATAGTTATTGGGAAGTTGGTATAAAATCAAGGAGCCCTGCCTGGCACCTTGTGATGACTTAGAGGGATGAAATAAGGGGAGTAGAGGGAGGCTAAAGAGGAAAGTGATATATATACACACACTTTATATATATATATATATATATATATATATATATATGTATATGTATGTATATGTATATATATATATATATAATTATGACTGATTCACATTTTTGTACAAGCAGGAACCAACACAACATTTTAGAGCAAATTTCTACCAATAAATAAAGAATAAGCTTTATATCACTTGAATGATTCACTAAATTAAGCAAATACAACTTAAAGCTAAATATATATTCTCTAATAATTTACAGAAAAGTTTTCAGAACCTCCAATTTTTCTGTAAATGTGCTATGTTCTCTGGTTCATTCTACATAAAGAATCAGGAATATATATTCCATTGCCTGTAACAAGATTTGTGCACCTTATCCTCTGAAAACTAGAGATGTTTTTCCAAAGTGACTTCTTAAAAGATTCTATTTAATAGCATAAATCATATAAAATGGGAAGTCATAAAAAATTACAGACATTTGTAAATCCTCCTGTATTAAAAGTACTGAATACTATTGAGGTTTTCAATAACTCTTTTACTCTTTTTTATTAACTGATTTGTTATACATAGAAAAAAAAAAACATGAAAAGACAGCTACATAAAAAATAGCTGCATTTTGTTAAAGCAACTGTCATCACACTTCAGTTTCAAGATCATCTTCCCTGATTTCATTTTTTGAAAAAATGCTCTTAAATGAAGCTTTATGATCACCATTTTATAGTGGTTAGATACTGGTAATCCTTTTATTTGTGCAGATTTGGGCAGGTCCCCTGTGCTCCTCATTATTATTAAACATAAGATTTAATGAAGCTCATACAGTGTTTCTGGGTAATTATTACTTAGAGTTTGAAGTGAATTTTAGTTCCAATCCATTTACATTTATGTGCTGAAACTAAGTGATTGACGTGAATTTTTCCATGTTTTTAGATTTAATTTTTACAAGAAATAAAACTATAAATTTTAAGTTCTTCTATCTTACTTAATTCAGTAAGTAATTGAAAACAAGCTTATAATGTAGACAGAAAAATTTTCCAAATTTAAATTAACTAGCTGTTAAGCCACTCTAATATATTGAAAGCAAAAGATTTTACTAGTGTTCAAAACATAAAAAAAATTTCAAAAAAAATAGGCAGTTTATAACTTTTTATTTCTCCAAAATTAGTATTACAATATTTTTATCCCATTCATTTTCTTATAATGTATTTCAATATGCAATACTAATTTTGAAAAAGATTTATTCATTGCTTATTGGTTATCTTACAAACTTGGTTAGTAAATCTAAACGCTTCACTTAGTCAGCTATCATAACCATACTGATCATAACCACACTGAAAAAAATCATTTTCCATAAGTTAGAAATAGCCATAGACTTATCCAAATACTTATTAAAGCTTCTAATCATTATTCAACTGAGAAAGCACCTATAAGTAATTTATCAAATTATTATCATTATTTCTAATATCTGGGTTACTAATAAAACAAATATGTTTGTAAGTATTATAGTGGTAGCAATGATAACAGAAGCAATTAAACATAAGAAAGAACTTCTATTTCAAAATAGGCTTTATTTTTTTATTTTTTTTAATTACTTAATTTTTTAGCTCTACTACTTCATAGGATTTTGTGAGGCCAAAATGAATACAGTTCAAGAAAGTGTATGTAATAGAGCCTGGCCAACTGTAAAGTGAAAATGAAGTTGCTCAGCACTCAATAAATGTTAGCTCTCAGGGGCATCAATCTCTCTGAATAAATACAGAGGAAAACTGTTCTCTCCACTGTGTTGTGGAACTCTTTGAATGCATAAATTGCTGGTGGCATTAGAAGCACATACAGGTCACAAACATAAACTGCATTTTTTTATTTATTTTTAATGTATTTTTAAATATTTATTTATTTTTTTGACCTCTCCGCACAGCATGCAGGATCTTAGTTCCCTGACCAGGGACTAAAACTGTGCTCCCTGTATTGGAAGCTCAGAGTCTTAACCACTGGAGCTCCAGGAAGGTTCCAACTTCATTTTTTAGAACAGTTTTACATTCATAGCAAAACTGAGTCAAGTACACAGAGATGCCATACTCCCCCAACCTCCATACATGCATGCCCTCCCCATTATCAATGTTCCCTATCAGAGGGGCACATTTGTAACAATTGATGAGCCTAGATTGACACATCATTATCACCCAGAATCCACAGCTAAGTGAGTGATCACTCTTCAATTTAGTTCAGTCACTCACTTTTATCTGACTCCTTGTAATCCCATGGGCTGTAGCACACCAGGCCTCCTGTCCATCACCAACTCCCAGAGTTTACCCAAACTCATGTCCATTGAGTCGGTGATGCCATCCAACCAACTCATCCTCTGTTTTCCCCTTCTTCTCCAGCCTTCAGTCTTTCCCAGCATCAGGGTCTTTTCAAATGAGTCAGTTCTTCCCATCAGGTGGCCAAAGTATTGGAGTTCCAGCTTCAGCATCAGTCCTTCCAATGAACACTCAGGACTGATCTCCTTTAGGATGGACTGGTTGGATCTCCTTGCAGTCCAAGGGACTCTCAAGAGTCTTCTCCAACACCACAGTTCAAAAGCATCAGTTCTTCTGCACTCAGCTTTCTTTATAGTCCAACTCTCACATCCATACATGACTACTGGAAAAACCATAGCCTTGACTAGACGGACCTTTGTTGGCAAAGTAATACATTCTATGGGTTTGAACAAATGTGTAATAATATGTGTCTACCACCATGATATTATACATGTACATATATACATCACAGTTTCACTGCCCTGAAAATTTTTTGTGCTTTGACTATTTAGTCTTTCTGATTCCAACCTGGCAAGCCTAGATCTTTTTAATATTTCCATATTGTTGCTTCATCCAAAATATCATATAGTTGGAATTATACAGTGTGTAGCCTATTTGGATTAGCTTCTTTCACTTAGCAATACTATGCACTTAAGTTTCATCCATAGGTTTACATGACGCATTTTGATTTCACATTGATTAATATTCCACTGTCTGGATGCCTCATAGTATATTTATCCATTTATCTACTGAAGGACATCTTGATTACTTCCAAGTTGTGGCAATTATAAATAGAGCCTACTGTATAGGCTTTATTTATAGACTACTCTAAGCCTCTGTATAGCTTTTTGCATGAACATAAAGTTTTTAACTACACTGGGTAATTATCAATTATGTGATGGCTGGACTATATGGTAAAATATGTTTATATTTGAAAACAATTGCCAAACCATCGTCCATAGTGGCTGTACCAGTTTGCATTTCCACCAGCAGAAAATGAGAATCCTATTGCTACACTTTATTGCCAATGTTTGGTGTTGTCATTATTTTATATTTTGTCCCTTTTAATAAGTACATAGTGATATCTCAGTGATGTTTAATTTGCAATTCCTTAATGACATTTGATGTTGAGAACTATTTTCACAACCTTAGCTGTCATATTTATACCTTCTTTGGTGAACTTTCTGTTCAGATATGTGATCATTTTTTAATCAGGTAGTTTGCATTCTTACTTTTGAGTTTTAAGAATTTTTTTGTATTTTAGATAACAGTCCTTTAACAAATGTGTTGTTTGCAAATATTTTCACCCAATCTATGATGTCCTCATTCTGTTAAGCTTACATTTGTTAAAAGTATAAATTTCCTATGCACTTTCAAATACAACATTTATTCTTCCTAATTTATTAAGTATAAAATTTTTTGTTGTGAATATACTTCCTAATATAACAATATGGAAAGAAATGCATGTTTCAGAACTGGTTGTACTTTTAAAATTTTGATTTAGAGATAATTTCACTTATGAGAAACTGAAAAAATGAGAGTAATGAAAAAAGACTGATAGTCTTCACTATTTCCATTGATTCCCCATCTATTTTCCCTGAAGTGATGGGCCCAGATGCCATGATCTTAGTTTTTTGAATGTTGAGTTATAAGCTAAACTTTCCACTTTCCTCTTCCACTTTCAAGAGGTTCTTTAGTTCTTCTTCTATTATTTTACATAACCATAGTATAATTGCCAAACCCAGCACACTTAACATTGATGTGTCATTTTTGTGTAATTACTCTCCATGTTCTAATTTGGTCAGTTTACACAATAATGTCATTCACAGTATTCTTCTTTTTTCCTTCAGTATAAAATACACTCTAGGGCCAGGAACTGCATCTGAGAAAAAAATTGCATCTTAAAACATACCTATATTATGCTTCATTTTGTTTTTATTTTAATTAGAGTTTTCATATTGAATAAGCTTAGATTCAGATGCAGCTACTAGAATAATATGGGTCCATTTACCCCGTTCAGTTTCCCCAGTGCTAACATAGTCCAAGATGGGACAAAACAGAATTTTTGAAAGCTCAAAGGAATATGTTAGTAGATCTCTTATCCTGAAATTTCACAAACCTCAAGGAGTTTCTCTAAGGGTGGAAGAGTCTTTTCATACAAAGCTGGGTTAGTCAGATTTATCCAGATGTTTCTATCCTCCTCATTATTGAAAAACAAACAAACACACAAAACAAGAACATTGGGTTAAAATAACATGATTATGAATTTTCTTACTTTCATTGGTAGAAAATATAGATGAATAATAACTTTTACACTAAAAAAGCAAAGCAAATCCATCTGTATTTAGAATAGATGGAAAACTCAGAGAGAGCTCATATTTGAAGCTAATGCTGATTGTTTTTCTCCCTGATATACTGAAGCATGGTTTTGATCATGAAAGCTCATATAGTTGAATTTTAAAATCAAGTATGGTCTAACAACATAATTATGCATGCACTTGTTTGTTTCCAAGGCAAACCATTCAAGGCCAAGGCTATGGTTTTTCCAGTAGTCATGTATGGATGCGAGAGATGGATGTGAAGACAGCTGAGCACCAAAGAATTTATGCTTTTGAACTGTGGTGTTGGAGAAGACTCTTGAGAGTCCCTTGGACTGCAAGGAGATCCAACTAGTCCATTCTAAAGGACATCAGTCCTGGGTGTTCTTTGGAAGGACTGATGTTAAAGCTGAAACTCCAGTACTTTGGCCACCTCATGCGAAGAGTTGACTCACTGGAAAAGACTCTGATGCTGGGAGGGATTGGGGGCAGGAGGAGAAAGGGATGACAGAGGATGAGATGGATGGATGGCATCACTGACTCGATGGACGTGAGTTTGAGTGAACTCCGGGAGTTGGTGATGGACAGGGATGCCCGGCGTGCTGCGATTCATGGGGTCACAAAGAGTCAGACACAACTGAGTGACTGAACTGAACTGACATATTCTTGTTAAGTTATCTAAATCCAGCTAAAAAACATTTGAATATGATTACAGTAAGACGATTGATTTCTCTGGTGGCTCAGACAGTAAAGAATCCGCCTGTAATGGAGGAGACCCAGTTTTGATCCCTGGGTTGGGAAGATACTCTGGAAGAGGGCATGGCAACCCACTCCAGTAGTTTGCCTGGAGAATCCCCATGGACAGAGCAGCCTGGTAAGCTAAAGTATATAAGATCTCACAGAGTCAGACACAACTGAGTGACTAAGCACAGAGAAAGGTTCTTGTTGATAAAATTAAATTCCTTTCCTGATTTCCTTTGTATTATGGTACCCACTCATCCAAACACTGGTGATAAGAAACCATAACAACAGGATAATTTGTTTTATCCCCCTTCCTTAAAAAAAAAGAAAAAATTAGCTATCCCTGCATCTTATTTTTAATTCACTTATTTGTGTTTTTAATTTATATTTTCAATAAATATTTATACACAAATCATCAGTGATAACTAAATGATAAATCACAGTGGTAATAAATTATTGTGCTTATAAGGACTCAGAAGTCAAAGTACATATCTTCAAATCTTGGCTCTTCCATTTAGAACTTGCGTCATTTTCAGCAAGATAGTTAAGCACTTTGTAACTCAGGTTTCTCACTGGCAAATAAAGAAAATAATTTTGCCATCTCAGGAAATTTTTGTGAGAAGTTATGGAATTAATGATGAAATGCCATTAGAATCATGTTTGTGGTATAACTAGAGTTCCAAATATAATTTTTAAAAATCATAACTATAACTCATTTAAATCTACTTTGTAAATTAAATAATAAATTACTTTAAATATTTATAGAAATTCTCTATACCCTTCACATACCCAGGTAAGGTAAAGCTTATTAAAATACAGTTTTAAGATAGTAACACTATTACTATCATATCCACAAAACTTTTTAAATAAAATTGAGAAATATTTTTAAAGCATTTAAACATCTTAAGTGACTGATTTAATTTGATCTGAAGGTTTTTTCTAAGTTTCAGAGTTAATTACATATTCTTCACTTCTTTACAAAACAGATGGATATAGCATTTCTATTAAGAGACACTTAAAGGTACTATTGGGCTTAAGATTGAGTGCTGAAGAATTGATGCTTTCAAATTGTGGTACTGGAGGACTCATGACAGTCTTGTACAGCAAGGAGATCAAACCAGTTAACACTAAGGGAAATCAGCCCTGAATATTCTTTGAAAGAACTGATGGTGAAGGTGAAGCTCCAATATTTCAGCCACCTGATGTGAAGAGCCAACTCACTGGAAAAAAAAAAAAAAAAAACAACCCTAATGCTGGGAAAAACTGAAGACAAGAGGAGAAGGGGATGACAGAGAATGAGACTGTTGGATGGCATGACCAACTCACTGGACATGAGCTTGAGCAAACTCCAGGAGATAGTGAAGGACAGGGAAGCCTGGCATGCTGTAGTCCTTGGGGTCACAGAGTTGGACAGGACATTGCACCTGAACAACAACATTAAAGGTACTATTTTTGCTAACAGTTAAGCCTCCCTACAACTAGAAAAGATTTCTTCAAGTTTATGATGCAATTAGCTACGTTCCATTCATATAATAGAATTTCACTTGAGAATAAACAGGCAGAATGACAAAGAGGGAAACAGTTCATTAGCATAGGAAACTTAGAGATACAAACTGGCAGTCAAGAGAGCACTTCTCAGAGAGACGGGTGGGGAAGAAAAGAAGACCACATTTTTCTTTTCCTTCATTCTTTTTTTTAAATAGCTATTTCTTTTTAAATTATATATATATATATATATATATATATATATATGGAGAATGTGTGTGTGTGTGTGTGTGTGTGTGTGTGTATAATATATATAGGCTTCCCTGGTGGCTCAGCAGTTAAGAATCCTCCAGCAATGCAAAAGCCATGGGAGATGTGGGTTTGATCCCTGGGTTGGGAAGATCCCCTGGATCTTCCTTCTCTCCTGGAGGAGAGAATGGCAACCCACTCCAGTATTTTAGCCTGGAGAATCTCATGGACAGAGGAACCTGGTGGGCTACAGTCTACAGGGTCACAAAGAGTCAGACATGACTGAAGCAACTTAACACACATACATATGTGTGTGTGTATACATATATATAACTTTCTTAATTGAAGTATTGTTGATTTATAATATTATATTAGTTTCAGTTGCATAACAGTGATTCAGTGTTTTTAAAATTATATGACATTAAATGTTACTGCAAAATAAGGTGTATGATTTCCTATGCTATACAAAATGTACTTGTAGCTTATCTATTTTAAACAATAGATTGGTTTTTATTTCAATCCCATATATCTTTCTTTATCCTCCCTTCATTCCTTCTCCACATTGGTTAATCCTTTTTCGTTTTCTATATCTGTTAGTCTGTTTCTGTTTTTATGTTTAAACTTTTTATTTTGTATTGGGGTATAGCTAATTAACAATGTTATCTCTGGTGAACAGTGAAGGGACTGAGCCATTCATATACATGTATTCATCCCCTGCGAAATTCGCCTCCTGCCCAGAGGCATCAACACTCCATCATCAGTCCCTCCTCCACATTAGGCGGAGGAGTGTTCTTGTCTCTGCGAAGCTAAAACAAAACTATCATGGCACTATGGAAATGAGCAAAAAGGTGGTAACATATACTAAAATATGATAAATCATCTCTGGTTTTAATGTAATGTCACCTTTCCCCTAAATTTCTGCTCTCAATACATGTAGAAAAAATCTCCTCTCAATGATCATTGACTTACTGAGTAGAATGGGAATGATGCGGGTCTCATGTTACAATTATTTTGTTGCTTTGGGGCATGTCTCATGCTTCTGTTGCATGGCTTTGTTGCCAGGAAATCTTGGTTTTGTTATCACGGAAGCCTGCTTTCTTCAGTGATCGTTAACTTACAGGAGTCTCTCATATTTTTCTACTTAAAATTTTTAGTAGGATAATTTAATCATCTATTTTCCCCTTTACTCTAAAATTCTGAAATTTCCCCTTTATCTAAAATTCTAGTCCTTTTTTAAAGGACTTTTTTAAATATTCCACTCCAACTTTATGCAATCCAATTCTTCCACGACCATTTCTTAGAGTGAATGATTAAAAATCATAAGAAAAATGGCAATAATAAGATAAACATGAATAATATTTAATACTTTTGAGTGGTGGTGGTGTTGTTTAGTCACTAAGTCATGTATGACTATTTGTGACCTCATGGACTACAGCACACCAGCATGCCCAAACTCATGTTCATTGAGTCAGTGATGCCATCCAACAATCGCATCCTTTGTTGCTTTCTTCTCTTCCTCAGTCTTTCTTAGCATCAGGGTCTTCCAATGAGTTGATTCTTTTGCACCAGGTGTCCAAAGTGTTGGAACTTCAGCTTTAGCGCTAGTCCTTTTAACAAATATCCAAAGTTGATTTCCTAAAGGACCGATCTTGTAATCCAAGGGACTCTCAAGATTCTTCTCCACCATCACAATGTGAAAGCATTGTTCTTTGATGCTCAGCCTTCTTGATGGGGCAACTGTCACATCCATACATGACTACTGGAAAAACCCCATAACTTTGACTATATGGACCTTTGTTGGCAAAGTGATGTCTCTGCTTTTTAATATGCCATCTAGGTTTGTCATAGCTTTTCTTCCAAGGAGCAAAGTCTTGTAATCTCATGGCTGTAGTCACTCTCCACAATGATTATGGATTCCAAGAAAATAAAATCTGTCAGTGTTTCCACTTTTCCCCCTTCTATTTGCCATGAAGTGATGGGACCAGGTGCCATGATCTTAGTTTTTTGAATGTTGAGTTTCAAGCCAGCTTTTTCACTCTCCTCTTTCACTCTTATCAAGAAGCTCTTTAGTTCCTCTTCACTATCTGCCCCTAAAGTGGTATCATCTGCATATTTGAGGTTGTTGATATTTCTCCTGGTATTCTTGATTTTAGCTTTTGGGTCATTCAAGCCAGCATTTTGCATGATGTGTTCTGCAAATAAGTTAAGCAGGGTGACAATATACAGACTTGACATACTCCTTTCCATTATTGAACCAGAGCATTGCTCTATATCTGGTTCTATCTGTTGCTTCCTGTCCTACATACAGATTTCTCAGGAGACAGGTAATGTAGTCTGATATTCCCATTTCTATAAATTATCCCCAGTTTGTGATCCACACAGTCAACAACTTTTGCATACTCAGTGAAGAGGTAATTTTTTTTTTTTTTTTTCTGGAATTCTCTTCTTTTCCTATGATCCAACTAATGTTAGTAATGTGATCTTTGGTTCCCCTGCCTTTTCTAAAAACATCTTGTACATCTGGAAGTTCTCAGTTCGCATACTTCTGAAGTCTCTTGAAGGATTTTGAGCATTACCTTGTTAGCATATAAAATGAGCAAAATTGTACAGTAGTTTGAACATTCTTTGGCATTGCTTTTCTTTTGGATTGGAATGAAAACTGATCTTTTCCAGTCCTGTGGCCACTGATGAGTTTTCTAAATTTGCTGACATATTGAGTGCAGCACTTTCACAGTATTATCTTTAAGGATTTGAAATAGTTCAGGTGGAATTCCATCACCTTAACCAGCTTTGTTCATAATAATACTTCCTTAGGCCCACTTGAATTCACACTCCAGGATGTCTGGCTCTAGGTGAGTGACCTCACTATTATGGTTATCCAGGTCATTAAGACCTTTTTCTGTATAATTCTTCTGTGTATTCTTGCCACTTCTTCTTAATCTCTTCTGCTTCTGTCATGTCCTTGCAATTTCAGTCATTTTTGTGTCCACCTTTGTATGAAATGTTCCCTTGGTATCTCTAATTTTCTTGAAGAGCTCTCCAGTCTTTCCCATTCTATTTTTTTTCCCATTATTTCTTTCTATTGTTCACTTTCTATTCTCTGGAACTCCGCATTCAGTTGAGCATATTTTTCCCTTTCTCCTTTGCCTTTTGCTTCTCATCTTTTCTCAGCTATTAGTAAAGCCTCCTCAAACAACCACTTTGCCTTCTGGCATTTCTTTTTCTTTTGGATGTTTTTGGTCACCACTTCCTATACAATGGTACAGACCTCTGCCTGTAATGTTTCATGCACTCTATGTACCAGATCTAGTCTCTTGAATCTATCCATTGCCTCCAATATAAAATCATAAGGAGTTTGATTTAGGTCATACCTGAATGGACTGGTGGTTTTCCCTACTTTCTTGAATTTAAGCCTGAATTTTGTGATAAGGAGCCCATGATCTGACACACAGTCAGCTCCAAGTCTTGTTTTGGTGACTATATAGAGTTTTTCCATCTTTTACTGCAAAGAATATAATTTGATATTAATATTGGCCATCTGGTGATGTTCATGTGTAGGGTTATCTCTTGTGTTGTTGGAAGAGGGTGTTTTCTATGACCATTGTGTTCTCTTGACAAAACTCTGTTAGCCTTTGTCCTGTTCCGTTTTGTACTCCAAGGCCAAACTTGACTGTTACTCCAGGTATCCCTTTACTTCCTACTTTTGCAAGCCAATTCCCTATGATGAAAAAAATATCTTTTTTCATCTTAGTTCTAGAAGGTCTTCTAAGTCTATTGAACTGGTCAACTCAACTTCTTCCACACTAGTTGTTGGGTCATAGACTTGGATTACTGTAATGTTGAATGGTTTGCCTTGGAAACAAATGAAGATCATTCTGCCATTTTTGCAATTGTACCCAAATTCTTCATTTCAGACTCTTTTGTTGAGTATGAATGTTGCTCCATTTCTTCTAAGGGATGATCTTCTTGTCTACAATAAAAGATAGATATAATGATCATCTGAATTAAATTTGCCCATTCCTGTCCATGTTAGTTCACTGATTCTTAAAATGTTGATGTTCACTTTTGCTGTCTCCTGCTTGAGTGCATCCAATTTACCTTGATTTTAGACTGTAGATATAATGTGTTAAGTGAGATGCCAAAGTGAATAAATGTACTATGTGTGCAACAAGTTGGATAAAATTTTATTTACCAGATTTTACCTTGGGATATGTCTGTAATTTTATGGAAGCGCTCCTAAGATAAACTGCCTATGTTAGAAACTGAGACCATAAATATTGTCCTAAAAAAAAAGTCTGCTTCCTTGCTTCCTAAACTTACAATCACAGATGCTCTCTGCTGTCTAAACTTATTAGATGAGAAAAATATTTACTCAATTTCTGGGAGAAAAATAAGAGAAAATGTGCAAAGGAGGAAGAGAAAGGAAAAAGCAAAAATTGCTAAATGGTGTTATACTGTAATGATTTCTGCAGTTTAAATTCACAATACTTCAGAGTTGCCTTTAAGGAAAGTAAGTCTAGCAAAAGTGATGGCGTACCCATTGTCATGACACAGTTACGAATTACCTTGTTGCTTTCAGTCTTTCTTGATCTCTTATTTGCTCCCGCCTGTATTGTAAGATGCTCTGCTGAGTTTTTAATGTCAAGGAACTAGTCAAGGAATCTATCAGTCAATATCTTCTGAAAATCTTGTCTCAGTATAGTAACCTGCAGAAAACTGAATTCTGACAATGAAAAGATGACTGATGTACCAAGTGCATCATTCTCAGTCAAGTCCAACCCCTCCCCTGAAAAGAACATGGCACCTCAGTCCACACCTTCATGACATCTATGCAAGCTATCTCCAGAGAAGATGTAGCTAATGCACACCGGAGTGCTTGACTTCACAGAGACTGTGAGGTCATAAACTTATATTTTTTAAGCTGATAAATTTTGGGATAACTTATTACTGAATATGAGATAACTAATTACATGAGTGTGTGTTTATAGTTATAATAACACAGTTATGAGTGCCGTTGTTGCTGTTGTTTAGTCTGTAAGTCATGTCCAACTCTTTGTGACCACATGGACTATAGTCTGCTGGTTTTCTCTCTCCATGCAATTTTCCAGGCAAGAGTACTTGACTGCATTGTCATTTCCTTCTCCAGGGGATCTTCCTGATCCATGAATCAAGCCACATCTCCTACATTGATGGGCAGATTCTTTTTTACCTCTGAGCCACCAGGGAAGCCTGAAGTTATGAGTAGTTTTATGTATATACACAGTTAAGTATGCAGTTGTACATAGATATATAAGGATATAGAAAGTGAAAGTAAAAGTGTTAGTTGTTCAGTTGTGTCCAACTCTTTGCAATCCTATGAACTCTAGCCCGCCAAGCTTCTCCATCCATGGGATTTTCCAGGCAAGAATACTGGAGAGGGTTGCCATTTCCTTCTCCAGGGAATCTTCTTGATCCAGGGATTGAACCTTGGTCTCCTGCATTGCAGGCAGACTCTTTACTATCTGAGCTACCAGGGAAGCCACATATAATGATATAAGTGTATTTAATTAGGCATCATATATACTTAAATATGTAACTGCATGAATATATATAGTTAGATTTAGAATAATAATTAATAGCTCAAAGTTCCTAAGGATATAACTTTATTTGGAAAATAAAGTCCTTACAAAAATTGAACAAAGTAAAATAAATATTTATTTTATAAGATTATATTCTCAGGAATTATATATCTGTTTTAAAAGATTCTCAGTCAAGAAATTCTAATTTTTTTTCTGAGTTGATATGTAATAAATGAGACTAACATCATGAGACATATTTAGTATTTCATGTTACATAGAATAAAAAGATAAGATATATTTAACATTTTTCTCAAGAAATGATTGTCTTCATGAGTGGGAAAAGTTATATATGTGCAAATAATCTCAGGACTTCCTGGTAGCTCAGATGGTCAAGAATATGCCTGCAATGTGGGAGACCCTGGTTCAATCTCTGGGTTGGGAAGATCCCCTGGAGAAGGGAATGATAACACATTCTAGTATTCTTGCCAGGAGAATTCCAAGGACAGAGGAGCCTGGTGGGCTATAGACCATAGGGTCGTGAAGAGTTGGACATGACTGAACAACTACACCTTCCCTTTTTTTCAATCTTAAGAAACGAAGTATACCTAGTTTTTATTCTAATTAATCTGATATTAAACATAGGTGGGCTCCCCAAGTGGCAATAGTGGTGAAGAATCTGTCTGCCAATGCAGGAGTTGCAAGATACACAGGTTCAGTCCTTTGATTAGGAGACCCTTGGAGGAGAAAATGGCACCTCACTCCAGTATTCGTGCCTGGAAAATTCCAAAGTTAGAGGAGCTTGGCAGGCTACAGTCTATGGGGCTGCAAAAAGTCAGGCATGACTGAGTAATTAAGCATATTAAATATAGATAACTAGTTTTAATCATAGTCTTTTAAAAATTCTATGATTGCATTAAGTAAAAACTAAAATTTACTTATTATTTAAAATAAAAACTTTCAGAATTCAGGTACAACAGTTAATTCTAAATAATCAAAATTAAAATATGATGGTTATAAATAGAGAATGATCAATTTGTGGGGCAAAGGAATGTTTCAAAAATTGATAAAATAATGCCTCTTATATTTGAGTTATATAAGACAATCAGAAAATAATGATCTTTAAATCATCACAGGTTCTCTTCTTGCACTACATCATATATAATGCAAGAAATTTGCATTAGTATATTTCAATTTTTTCTTTCAAAATTTGTGCAGTTATTGGCATGAAGTTTTCCACATGTTATAAACTTCGCAATACATTCTGATTATTCTTCTTCTAAACAGTACCTAGCTTATCACTTTTTTATTGAGAAAACATTTATTTTATATTTACCCACATCTGAAAATAATTCTAGGTTACAGTATACAAGGCAAAAGGGATCAATGAGCACATAAATGAATGAGTATATGAGTAAATAAAGCAATATTGGCTGTACATAAAATTGCAACTCTTTTATATTTTAAAATATCCATAAAGCTAGAATGCATGACAAGGAAAGAGGCAAAAAAGTTTCTATTTCTAAGGTCTTTATCATTAGTGATAAAATAATTTCATTTAGACTATAATAAATAACCTCTTAAAGAATACTCAAGACGTATAGCCAACAAGTTAACAGTAAGAAAAAGCAAAATATTTTTAAATAAACAAAAAATAAAGCACCAAGAAAAAGGGACATGCAACATATATGTTTAGTGAAAAATAGAGATATATAAAATGTAAACCAAGTCATAAAATAATAACTTTAATTGTAATTGGATTAAATATTACACATTAGATAATAGTTTAAGCTATTTTAAAATACTAAAATGCAACTGTATCCTGATATAGGGCTTCCCTAGTGTCTCAAAGTGTAAAGAATCTGCCTGCAATGCAAAAGACCCGGATTCAATCACTGGGTGGGGAAGATCCCCTGGAGAAAGGAATGGCAACCCACTCCAGTATTCTCACCTGGAGAATTCCATCGACAGAGCAGCCTGGGAACTACAGTCAATGGGATCACAAAGAGTCAGACAACTGAATGACTAACATAAACACACACACATATCCTGATATCAGATACATGTTTAAATATAAGAAAACTAAAATTTTGAACATAAAAGAATGTAAAAATATACTTCATAAAAACACAAATCTAAATAAAGTTCCAACAGCTTTAGTAATTTCAGATGAAGTAAATTTTAAAGCAAAAATAATACAGTGTTCAGTTCATCAAGAATGCATCATAATGCTAAACTAGTATGCAGTGAATAACAAGCTTCAAAGTACATAAAGAGAGAAAATGAGAAACTAAAATGAAGTGTTAATAAACTCTAAATTATCATAAAAGGTTGTAACATGCCTTGCTTGTAGTTGAAAACAGGCTTAGAAACAACTATTCTTCAAATATTGTAAATATAAATAAAAATACATACATTAATATACATATACTTGTATATTTATTCATCTCTATCTCTATGTATACATAACTCTGCATATATACATAATTTTATAGATAAGATATATCACTAGGTTTCTAAGAGTCTTATTTCTGTCTGAAATTCTGATGAAGAGCTAATTATTCATATTGTTTCTAGAATTTAGTTGAGTTGTGCCAGGACCATTTTTAGTTAGATTAATTTCTCTTGCAATTATTATTAATGGAAATGTCAAGTAAGTAGTTGGATATTTGAATGAATTTGATTTTAGGAAAGATGTTTGAACCACAGATAAATTTGATGATGCCACCTTATGATGTTCATTACCATTATATTTCAAGAGATCACTAAGAGCCTGTGAGCATAATTAAGAAAAACAAGTAGAACAAGGAGACTCCTCCACCATTAAATGACCATAGATATAAGGAAAACCAGAAAAGGAAACAAAATAAGCAGCCATAGAACTAAGGAAATTATCCTGGAAGACAAATGAATAACTGTTTCAAGGATGAGGCTGTAATCAATTATTTCACATGTGCTGATCATCCAGTAAGATATGTGCTCCTTAATATGACACATATTGATACAGGAGAAATCAAAATATCTAATCAATGCCATAGAAGTGTTGATTTTGTTGACTCATTCTGGTATCACAGAGAAGAAAACACAGCTCTGCCCTGCATATTCTGAATTAATATTTTCAGGCCACCTGATTAAGGATAAGAAGTAGAATTTTCCAAAGTCTTTTATTTGGTGGGTAGTGGTTTAATTGCTAAGTCATGTCTGACTCATTATGACCCCATGTACTGGGGTGCACCAGACTCCTCTGACCAAGGGATTTCACAAGCAAGAAAACAGGCATGGATAGTCATTCCCTTCTCCAGGAGATCTTCCTGTCCCAAGGACTGAGCCTGGGTCTTCTGCATTGAAGGTAAGTCTCCTGCATTGCTGGTGGATTCTTTATGGTCTGAACTACCAGAGAAGCCATTAACCCACTACTTATAGGAGAGTAGAATTTTCCAATGTCTTTTTACTTAAATATAGGCAAATAATAATATAAATTATCAACAACGAAATGAAACAGAAGTACCATTTGCAGAATAATCACTATGTTTTATTTATTGACAAAGTTATTTTTTAATTTTTTATTAATATAAAATAAGAATTACAACTGTAATGTTTCTTCAGAGAACCCTTATTTGCATTTCAGGTGTTGGATAAAAGCATTAAAATTTGCATATAATTAAAGTTATTTGAAATATCTTCTGTTTGGAAAGTTTTATGTAGGTTACAAAACTTAGAATATGTATATATATAATATTATGATGATATATACATATTATACTGTAATATGTATAAGCATATGCAGTATAATATGGTTGTTACAGTGAAAGTGAAAGTTGCTCAGTCGTGTCCGACTGTTTGCGACCCCATGGACTCTGCAGTCCATGGAGTTCTCCAGGGCAGAATACTGGAGTGGGTAGCCTTTCCCTTCTTCAGGGGATCTTCCCAATCCAGGGATCAAACCCAGGTCTCCTACATTGCAGGTGGATTCTTTACTAGCTGAGCCACTAGATACGAATATATAACTACATGTGTGCCCCTTTCATGAGCAGATACGAAGATACACATATTGCACAAATACAAAATATGAAGAGAATACCTAGACTGAAAAGAAATAGAGAAAGGAAGAAGGGAGACAAAAAGGAAGATAAGTAAATAGTAGTGAATGTGAGAACAAAAGTCAGAACAAACAGAGCAAGAGACACATGATGTTGCCTTAAAAGTTGAATTGAGAATATTGCATGGCTAAATTCTCAATTCTGAACAAATGTCATAAAACAGTGAGTGCAATTTACCTGGATTCCTTTTAGGCTAATGAGTCTTTATTCTTTACTTTTACGTCATGTTAATTTAACAAATTTAAGTTATCACCCTAAAGAGAGAATCAACTTTATACTCTGCCTTATTACAAACTTTAGCTAAGTTGAATCTTAAATACAAATTATCAAATCTTTTGAAAATATAAAATCTGACATTATCAGTGCTGAATAAAACAGAAAAAAAAATAGCTTTAGTCCCATTTTGATCTTATATTTTTTTGATTTGTGTATATTCATCATTCCCCTTTCTTTCTTTCATTGTGTGTTCTGTATTTTTTTTTTTTTTTTTGTTCAGGTTATGTCTTAGTTTGCAAATACCAACATTTTAAAGATGTTTTAATTCATCCAGTTAGAGTCTTCCCCAGGGCCTGAAATTTAAAGCTAGTAGTTCATAGGCTATTCCTGCTTAAGTTCCTAATGGACCACAATGGAAAGAAAGTCCCTTTGATGTGCTGGATGAAATAACTCAGCTGGAGTGCCATGCTTGCTGTTAATTGTACCTGAAGAATTATTTATATACTCACCCTTCATTGTATAGCTTCATAAAATTTAATTAAATTTCTGAACAGAAGAAAATAAAATGAAAAAGTATTATATCAGAGAGTATTGATTCAGAATGACGAAAACTGTCTCAGCAAAAGCAAGTCTCATGAATTTAGATGTGTAGACATTTGAATGATCTTTAATCTTGGTTCTTATTTCTTGATATTTTCCAAGAGCATAACAAACTAAGTTAAAGAAAGTCTCTGCTGGGAATGACTTCAAGGATTAGCATTCCTTTTCAGTCAAGCTTTCCAGGTAAAAGAACGAAACGGCAGTAGCATAATGAGATGAGCAAAATTTTGTCTTTGTTGCATCTATTTGATTTGTTTTTATGTTTACTAAGGATAGATATTATACAAGCAAAGTAGAACCTACAATGCAAAACTCTGGGATAATTTATTCCATTTCGTATTGTTGCAGTGAAATGGGAAAAGAAAAAAAAAAAAAAAAGAGGAATGAGTTTTTCTCTTTCCCTTTCCTGAAGACAAAGAATATAAAGAGAAGAGTGAGCAGGACTGAACATTCCAAGTTTTTGGTTGTTGTTATTTACTTTAACTTCTCCTAACTCTGAATGTCTATAACTAAGTTTGCTTTTCTGCCCTCTAACTCTGCAAGAGCTACACTTGGCACCTATTTTCCTTAAACTCTATGCTAAATACATCCTCTATCTGGTGTTTACCCTTACACAGAGCCACCTACTGCCAGACTCAATTATTGGGTTACTGACTCCAGTTTATGACTGACTGTCTTTGAAACAATGCAAGAGAAAGAACTCAAGATCCTATCACCTTTGTTTCTCATCACTGACTCCTGAGTGGGAATCCTTGCCTTATTTAAACTCCTAGACTCCTCATGGGAGGAGGGGGGCAAAATTCTTGAGGCATTAGCCTACTGCGTTCACTTCTCCTCCAGCTGAGAATAAAAGCCCCCTTTCTATTTCCTCCAAATTTTGTCTCCATATTTTTCATTCAGCTTCAGTTGGTAGAGAAGGCCAAGATTTTGGCCGGCAACAATTTAATGAAAAAAATATATAAACTAGATTACTAATTTTTATCATCCTAATCATCATCTGAATAAATGTATGTTGAAGCAAATGGTAAGTGGTATATAGTTTAATAATAAAAACCAATATCATTGCATCTGGTGCCACCACTTCATGGCAAATAGATGGAGAAAAAATGGAAATAGTAAGAGACTTTTTATTTTCTTAGGCTCCAAAATCACTGTAAATGGTGACTGCAGCCATGTAAGTAAAAGATGCTTGCTCTTTGGGAGACAAGCTATGACAAACCTACACAGTTTATTAAAAAGCAGAGACATCACTTTCCAGACAAAATTACATCTAATCAGAACTATGGTTTTTCTGTAGTCATGTACGGATGTGAGATTTGGACCGTAAAGAAAGCTGAACACCAAAGTATTGATGCTTTTGTACTGTGGTGTTGGAGAAGACTCTTGAGAGTCTTTTGGACAGCAAGGAGATTAAACCAGTCAATCCTAAAGGAAATCAGTCCTGAATATTCGTTAGAAGGACTGATGCTGAAACTGAAGCTCCAATACTTTGGGCACCTGATGAGAAGAGCTGACTCATTGGAAAAGTTCCTGATTATGGGAAAGATTGAAGGCAGAAGGAGAAGAGAAGGACAGAGGATGAGATTGCTGGATGGCATCACTGACTCAAAGAACATGAGTTTGAGCAAACTCGGGAGATAGTGAAGAACAGGGAAGCCTGGTGTGCTGCAGTCCATGGGGTCACAAAGAGTCAGACATGACTGAGTGACTGGACAACAAAAAAACTAATTCAGATTATGTTAAAACCGTTGCAGTGCAGAAGAAAGAACAAAACCTGGAAGAAAAACTACGTGACTCTAATTCTACTTCAATCATGTCTGGACTTAAACAAATATAACCTTGTTTATGTGATTTGCAAAAGAAAGGGTCACTCAGTTTTCAGCTATATTTAAATGTGTTAGTAAACTTTATATTTCGCATTATAAAATGATTCACATTTACAGGGAAAAATACAAGCTGCATGTACAAAGAAGACACCAAACATTCATTACTTATAAACAAATAGTGTTAATTTTTTTGTTTTTATATTTGTAATTCTTTTATCTAAGCATAATTGCATGCATTTTTCTTTATTAAAAAGATGTCTTAGTGTACTGATTTTCTCTCTCAAAATATGTTATAAACATTGATATTTTGTGTTCATTTGTAATGACTGCAGAGTATTCTGCTCTAGAATAGGCAAAGTTAACAAGTCCTTTATTGTTGAATATTTAAATTGTTACACTTTTAATTCTTATTTTAGTTCAGTTCAGTCGCTCTGTCATGTCCGACTCTGCGACCCCATGAACTGCAGCACGCCAGGCCTCCCTGTCCATCACCAACTCCCAGAGTTCACTCAGACTCACGTCCATCGAGTCGGTGATGCCATCGAGCCATCTCATCTTCTGTCATCCCCTTCTCCTCCTGCTGCAAATTCCCAGGATTAGAGTCTTTTCCAATGAGTCAACTCTTCACATGAGGTGTCCAAAGTACTGGAGTTTCAGCTTTAGCATCAGTCCTTCCAAAGAACACCCATGACGGATCTCTTTTAGAATGGACTGGTTGGATCTCCTTGCAGTCCAAGGGACTCTCAAGAGTCTTCTCAAACACCACAGTTCAAAAGCATCAATTCTTCGGTGCTCAGCTTTCTTCACAGTCACTTTATTTAAAAACATCGATAAGAACAGTTCTGTTCACTTGCTCAGTCACATCTGACTCTTTGTGACCCATGGACTGCAGCACACCAGACCTCCCTGTCCATCACCAACTCCCGGAGTTTACTCAAACTCATGTCCATTGAGTTAGTGATGCCATCCAACCATCTCATTCTCAGTCATCCCCTTCTCCTCTTGCTTTCAATCTTTCCCAGCATCAGGGTCTTTTCAAATGAGCCAGCTGTTCACATGAGGTGGCCAAAGTACTGGAGTTTAAGCTTCAACATCAGTCCTTCCAATGAATATTCAGGACTGATTTCCTTTAGGACAGACTGGTTGGATCTCCTTGAAGTCCAAGGGATTCTCAAGAGTCGTCTCCAACACCACAGTTCAAAAGCATCAATTCTTTGGCGCTCAGCTTTTTTTATAGATCAATATTCATATGTGACTACTGGAAAAACCATAGCCTTCACTAGACAGACCTAGGTTGGCAAAGTAATGTCTCTGCTTTTTAATATGCTGTCTAGGTTGGACATAACTTTTCTCCCAAGGAGTGAGCATCTTTTAATTTCATGGCTGAAGTCACCATCTGCAGTGATTTTGGAGCCCCAAAAATAAAGTCTGTCCCTGTTTCTCCATCTATTTGCCATGAAGTGATGGGACTGGATGCCATGATCTTTGTTTTCTGTATTTTGAGCTTTAAGCCAACATTTTCACTCTCTTTTTTCACTTTCACCAAGAGGCTCTTTAGTTCTTCTTTACTCTCTGCCATAAGGGTGGTGTCATCTGCATATCTGAGGTTATTGTTTTTTCTCCTGGCAATCTTAATTTCAGCTCGTGCTTCATCCAGCCCAGCATTTCTTATGATGTACTCTGCATATAAATTAAATAAGCAGGGTTACAATATACAACCTTGACGTAGTCCTTTTCCCATTTGGAATGAGTCTGTTGTTCCATGTCCAGTTTAAACTGTTGCTTCCTGACTTGCACAGAGATTTCTCAAGAAGCAGGTCAAGTGGTCTGGTATTCCCATCTCTTTCAGAGTTTTCCACAGTCATTATAGGGAAATATTTTAAAACGGTTTAATTATTTCGAGTAATTTAATAAAAGTGGAATAAGGTAAGTGATTATACAATATCAGTAGGGTTTAAAAATATGTTTTAAGTTTCCCAATAAGAATTATTGTATTTTGTGCTCTTTTCAAGTAGTAAGGTTCATAAGTTACATGTTCTTTGATGCATACGTCTTCCTCTAATTCCTTAGCAGTATACACTAATGCAAATAGTCATACAAGCTGTAAATTTCCTTAGAAATACTCACTTCCACTTGTTCTTTAGGCAATCTGTAAGTATGTAATACATTTTATTAGACTAAGCTAACGTAAGAAGATCTAAAATTTTTGTCATGTCTTTGGTGCCAAATTATCAGCAAAATTCAGAATAACGCGGGAAACTTCTAGTCTTTATGTAAGTGTGTTTGGGGCTTCCCCAGTTGCTCAGATGTAAAGAATCTACCTGCAATGCAGGAGACACAGATTCAATTCCTGGGTTGGGAAGATCCCTTGGAGGAGAGCATGGCAACTCACTCCAGTATTCTTGCATGGAGAATCCTATGGAGAGTGAAGCCTGGCAAGCTACCATCCATGGAGTCGCAAAGGGTTGGACACAACAGAAGCAACTGAATATATAGAAACACAAGTGGGTTTGCCTCTGAAAACAGAAATGCACCTTTTTTTCTGGGGACAAATAACTCTTGTACTAAAGGCAGTTTAGAAGAGGATACAAGGAAAGATTATGTAATATTGTAATATAAAATGTATTTTTATGTGTATAGAAAATATATTTAGCCATTGTCCTATTTTTATTATAATGTCATTGTAATTAATTAGTAAAATGTTGAAAATTCACACCAGCCTATGTCTTTTTTATATTACCACAAATACTGTGATAATAATGTCTTAGCAATTGTTACATATAATCAAGACTATGGTCTTTCCAGTGGTCATGTAACAGTTGTGAGAACTGGACAGTAAAAAAGGCAGAAAGTCAGAGAATTTATGCATTTGAACTGCAGTGCTGGAGAAGACTCCTGAAAGTCCCTTGGACAGCAAGAAGATCAAACTGGTCAATCTTAAGGGAGATCAACCCTGAATGTTCACTGGAGGGACTAATGCTGAAGCTGAAGCTCCAGGATTTTGGTCATCTGATGCAAACAGACAATTCATTGGAAAAGTCCTTGATGCTGAAAACGATTGGGGTCAGAAGGAGAAGAGAGCATCAGAGGATGAGATGGCTGAATGGCATTACTGATGCAATGAACAAGAACTTGAGCAAACAACTGGAAATGGTGAGGGACATGGAGGCCTGGCATGCTTCAGTCCATGGGGTCACAAAGAGTAAGACACGACTGGGCGACTGAACAACAACGATGACAACAAGCAATTATTACAAAATATTTTCCCAAATTATTCTCTCAGTTCAGTTCAGTTCAGTTCAGTCGCTCAGTCGTCTCTGACTCTTTGCGACCCCATGAATCGCAGCACGCCAGGCCTCCCTGTCTATCACCAACTCCTGGAGTTCACTCAGACTCACGTTCATCAAGTCAGTGATGCTATCCAGCCATCTCATCCTCTGTCGTCCCCTTCTCCTCCTGCCCCCAATCCCTCCCAGCATCAGAGTCTTTTCCAATGAGTCAACTATCTAGAAGTCCCTAAAACTGTATATTCTGATCAGCTGTAGGTGGGATTGGTCTTTCTCCAAAATTTTTGCCAAAACTGTATATTATATTTTCAAAAATCTGTCAAATCATAAAAATTCCTTACATGTTTATACTTCTAAGAGTTTACCACCCAAAATGCTATATTATATAAGTAAATGCAGACTTTTTGAACATAGAACCAATGTTTCAATAGAGCTCAATCTACAGCAAAATCTTCCTTGTTTCTTATAAAACTTTTATTACTAATACACATCAAGTAGAACAAATAGAGCATGATACCCTCACTATGTCTGAATTCATTCCTGCATATTCCTATCTAAGTGAAAAATCTCTCAGTTGTCTCTGACTCTTCACAACTCCATGGACTATACAGCCCATGAAATTCTCCAGGCAAGAATACTGGAGTGGGTAGCCTTTCCATTCTCCAAGGGATCTTTCCAAACTAGGGATCAAACCCAGGTCTCCTGCATCACAGGTGGATTCTCAACCAGGTGAGCCACAAGGGAAGCCCAAGAATGCTAGTGTGGGTAGCCTATCCCTTCTCCAGTGAACCTTCCCAACCCAGGAATCAAAAGGGGGTCTCCTGCATTGCAGGTGGATTCTTTCCTAACTGAGCTATACGGAAGCCCAAACTATATAAAAAACTTCCCTTTAAGATATGAAATAAACAAAGGTCATAGTGCCCAATTGTGAACATATTCAAAGCAAGTAGTAAATAATAGTAATCAAAATATATTGCTAGGGTAAACAAATATACATTCTTTTTGCTTATTATCATTTCAGCTATTAGATAGTTTGCTTGTAAGTGACTCTAGTTAGGAGCTACACAGACAAAGGGGAAAAAAATTAATAAATGAAAAGTGGGAAAAATAAAATTCTTTATTTGACAGCAATATTTATGGACATAAATAATTTCTGAAAGTCTATCAGTTTAGCAGTGAGACACAGATATAAACAAGGTATCCATCTATGAATAAAATAAAATATTTGTTACAAATTATTAAGAAAATTAAGATACCTCTTTCCCCAAAAATAAAAAAAACTTAGGAAATTTCACAATTTAAAAATACATGGGAAAGCATAGGTATAAAAAAAAGCATACTCTGTATAAATTTTTTAAAATATAGCAATAGAATAAAACTTTTACTTAAAAATGTAATTCAAGGTGTTTACAAAAATGGATCATCATTTTAAATTCCTACAATTATTTTATCAAAACTAATGATAAATTTGACCAGAAATTTTATTTCCAAGGATATAATATAATGACAAACAAAAATATGCACCAAAAGGTTTGTGTGTACTGTAGTGCCACTCCTAGAATCAAAAATATATATAATATAAACCAAAATATCAGCCTATTGGACATAACTGGATTCAAATATTTCCATTCACTGACTGCAACTATATTACACATTAAAATGTTAATATATATTTATTAACAATAACATTAATATATAATATATATTTATGTTAAATGTATGTTAATATATTAATGATCAATACTTATTACCAAGAAAAAAGTAGATAACAGACATATATGTGATATAACTCAAGCATAAATATTTGGAAAAACAGTTTTATAAAACAATATTGGAAGAACAAATACCAAAGTATTAAGCATAAACATCAATTCATGTTATAACTAAATTAGTTTCTTTTTATTATTTGCACTTATCTGTATTGTCAAAACATTTTTTGAATATGTTTTAAGATATAGCAAAAAGAACAAAATATACATATACACTATTTTATTTATGAATTTGGAATTTACTTTGAGAAATATTAAGATGAAATGCTAAAAACATGAGGATGTGAAATACTTCTCATGAATATGTGAAATGAGTCTATACTTACATAGACTCTGAGAATTGTTATTTTTTTGTGTGTGCGCTGAGAGGAATTTGTGAACTGAAACATTCTCCAAAAACACTACTCACTAAGTAAATAATACACAGATTGATAAATAGCATACTTGGAATTGCTTATATCACCTTGTTTGTCAATTTTAGATCATTATGCTCTGTTTCAATGTATCTCAATACTTTCTTACATATTAGTTAACTGAAATTCTTTCTTGGTTTTCCTATCACAGACATTCTTTTCTGGTAGAATTTTCATTTCCCTGTAATTTTTCAACCAATTCAGCCTTTAGTGTAATGATATAATTCATGACCATTTGCTTTTAAATGGGGTTCTAAAAGGGAAATAAAAATTGAGGAAAATGATGAGACAAATTATATCTCTAGATTGAGATTTAGAGAATGTATTTTCTTCCTGCTTTGAATATAAAGTAAGGTTTACTTTAAAATTTTTGTGAAAACACATGTAGGAATTACTCAAGTCCAATCTTTTAGTTTAATTCTCTTCTTTTACAAAATTTGAATGAAAATCATGATGGCTTCATATACCTGTTAAAAGAAGATCAAGGTCAACAATAGTTAGTGTCATAGGGTTGAATGACAATTTTTAATGATTTTTTGTCAGAAATATTACTTGTTTTTAAATTTTGTTTTCCAGATATAAGGAAACCTTTCACCTTAAGTTAATTATGACATAGAAATTTGGTAAATTATTACTTTGTAAACAGAATTAAAATATTTTTCTTTTCTATCTACCTGATCCCTCCAGATTTTGGAAACTCTTAGTGAATATTCTTATTTTCATGATCATGTAGTCATATGCATGAGTTCAACAGGAATCTAGTCTCCTTATAACAGATCATAGTTGAAACAGTTGTATTACAATGACTTTGACCTGAATGTCATATTTGAGAAAATGCAAAGAATCAGATATGACCAGATAATTTAAGAACTAAGGTGAACTTTATGTAGGCAAAAAGATCAATGGAAAAACAACTTGGTGCCTTGCTTAGATGGAGAAGGAAATGGCAACCCACTCCAGAATTCTTGCCTAGAGAATCCCATGGACAGAGGAGCCTGGTAGGCTGCTGTCCATAGGGTCGCATAGAGTCAGACAGGACTGAAGCAACTTAGCATGTATGCATGCATGCATTGGAGAAGGAAATGGCAACCCACTCCAGTATTCTTGCCTGGAGAATCCCAGGGACAGAGGAGCATGGTGGCCCGCAGCCTATGGGGTTGCACAGAGTCAGACACAACTGAAATGACTTAGTAGCAACAGCAGCCTTGCTTCAAAGTTTTTTAGCAACCTTACCAGGTAAATGGAGAAGGCAATGGCAACCCACTCCAGTACTCTTGCCTGGAAAATCCCATGGAAGAGGGAGCCTGGTAGGCTGCAGTCCATGGGGTTGCTAAGAGTTGGACATGGCTGAGCAACTTCACTTTCACTTTTCACTTGCATGCACTGGAGAAAGAAATGGCAACCCATTCCAGTATTCTTGCCTAGAGAATCCCAGGATAGGGGAGCCTGGTGAGCTGCCATCTGTGGGGTCACACACAGTCAGACACGATAGGAAACTCACTTCCTGGTAGGTGGAGGGAACTCAAAATATTTCAGGGAGAAGAAAGAAATCTACCCAAGCTTGTAGGTATTTTTGGTAGAATCTAGTGGCAAGTTCTTGTTGAGAATTTCTTGAATATGAGGTATTTTCAAAAGTCAATCTGATAAATGAATACTTATGGCTAACTCATGTTGTTGTACAGCAGAAACCAACAACATTGTAAAGCATTAACCTCCAGTTAAAAAAGGTCAATCTAAGATTCTTTGTGGAAACTTCGAGCAAAATAAATTTAAAATAGCATATAAGGAGAATGGCACTGAAACATGTATAATATCATATAAGAAACAAATCACCAGTCCAGGTTTGATGCAGGATACAGGATGCTTGGGGCTGGTGTACTGGGATGACCCAGAGGGATGATATGGGGAGGGAGGAGGGAGGGGGGTTCAGGATTGGGAACCTGTGTACACCCGTGGTGGATTCATGTTGATGTATGGCAAAAACAATACAATATTGTAAAGTTAAAAAAAAAAAAAAAAGAGCATATACATTCAATTGTTATGCTTTTTGTGAAAGTCGCTCAGTTGTGTCTGACTCTGTGCGACCCCATGGACATAACCAACTCTTTACGACCCCTTGGACTGTAGCCTGCCAGTATCTTCATCCATGGTATTTCCCAGGCAAGAATAATGGAGTGGGATGCCATTTCTTTCTTCAGGGGATCTTCTTGATCCAGGGATCGAACCTGATCTCCTGCCTGGGAGGCAGATTCTGTACTGTCTCAGCCATCATGTTTGGTATTTACTGCTTAAGATTTCAATTCCAAAAGGCTCCTTGTTATTATACTGACTTATTGTAAGCTTTAACTAAATTATTTAAAAAAGGGCATTCTAAGCTTGTTTCTGAAGCTTATTATAGTAGTTTGTTTTTTAAATGAAAATCAGATGCCTGATGACATGTAACCTGGAGATTATGCATATTGGAAAAGACATCATTTAAAGGACTCTCTCCAATCTGGATGGAAAGACCCTTATCGGATACACATAACTAGCTCATGTGCAGTAAAAATGAAGGGAATTGATTCATAAATTCATAGTTTCCTCTTTTAAAATGGCCCTGTAGTGGTTTACAGAGAAGACAGCTGACTTAAAGCTCACCTTAAAATGATAATCAAACAGAGAAGAAATGATTCCAACAGCAAGATAAAGAGAAGGTGGCATCAGAACTAAACAGCTATTCTAAGAGGCTGTAGCTGATCTGTATGATTATTTGTACTATTTCCTTAATTTTTTGGACTGTGTCACATGAATCAAGTGTTTCTGTATCATGGAACACAATCCTACATTCTACTACAAAACTGCTCACAATACTTTGGTGGATCCCTCCTCTCCAAGGCTCTGATTGGATGGTAACTGCAAACCTAATCTTAAAGAAAGAAGCTATAATTAATTACAGTTCTGTTTGGGCCATTATGGAAAAGGAATTGGCAGCTCACTCCAGTACTCTTGCCTGGAAAATCCCATGGAGGAGTCTGGTAGGCTACAGTCCATGGGGTTGCAAAGAGTCAGACTGAGATTTCACTTTGTTTCTTTCTTTTTCTTTGGGCCATTATTGATATTAATAATGCTATTAATCACTCACTTGGCCAATCAATCATACTTACTTAGACCCTGGCAATAAATACACATTTTCTTTAAACGTTACTCAAGCTCAGTCAAAGTAACAAGCTAAATTTCAGTCAAAACAATAGCCTCACACTTATTAAGAGAACCTTCCCTCAGTTATGGTATTGATTTATATGAGAAACACCAGGTTATGTTCATTTAAGTTTAAAGCCCCTCTGTATTTGGGACAATTAATTAAAACGATAGATAATCAGATTAATAACATTAGGAAATTAGACTGAGTGCCTTATCAATAATGCTAATATATCATTACTTTTAAAGATAATGCTTGGCATGGAACAGAAAGCTAGGGATATACTGGGCCACACCTAATGGAAGTTCCTGTCTTAAATTCTTTTAACTTACGACCTTACTGATGCTGAAGATGTATTACTTGCATTCTGTCTATATTGCACAATTTTTGGTTTTTGTATTACTCTGTGTAATTGATCACTCAGTTCAAGTTACGATGACTAAGTCACTTGAAATGACTAAGCCACTTGAAATATCTAGTCCTTTGTCTAGTCAAAGCTATGATTTTTTCCAGTAGTCATGTATGGATGTGAGAGTTGGGTGATAAAGAAAGCTGAGTGCCAAAGAATTGATGCTTTTGAACTGTGGTGTTGGAGAAGACTCTTGAGAGTCCCTTGGACTGCAAGGAGATCCAACCAGTCCATTCTAAAGAAATCAGTCCTGAATATTCATTGGAAGGACTGATGCTGAAACTCCATTACTTTGGCCACCTGATGCGAAGAACTGACTCATTTGAAAAGACCCGGATTCTGGGAAAGATTGAAGGCAGGAGAAGGGGATGACAGAGGATGAGATGGTTGGAAGGCATCACTGACTCAGTGAACAAGAGTTTGAGTAAACTCCGGTATTTGGAGATGGACAGGGAGACCTGGCATGCTGTATTCCATGTCACAAAGAGTCAGACATGAATGAACAACTGAACTGAACTGAACTGAATATAAGATTAAAATGATTGCAATAGTGTAACTCTAGATATACAAAGATGGAACAAAGAAGAAACATTTCCTGAACCATAACAGACTAGTAAGACAAGTGTACCAGAGATTTTTATGCTAACATTAATACAGTAATAGCACATTTAGTGCCTTATCAATGAAATCATCACCTGACCTAGGAATGAGCATTCCTAGTGGTGTGAGACAAATTGATCATGATATGCTTTCCAAACCTTGGTCAACTTATGACCAAAAAGAGATAATTATAAGACAAAGATTGTTGCCCAGTATCTAGTTCTACTAAGGTTAAATAACTGGCCATTGCTGTCCCTGACTGATGGTTCACCCAGAAAGGAATTCATAATGGAAAACACTGTTATTTGGAAAAGTAAGTCCCTTAAATATTTTTATCTCTCAGGAAAAATTTTAATAATCACAAGTTCTTGAATCTCCCCATACATAGAAAACAAACAAGCAAACACTAATGTCATTAGCATAGGTACTTTTTTCCTCATGACTCAGTTCAGTTCAATTCAGTTCAGTCGCTCAGTCGTGTCCGACTCTGTGCGACCCCATGAATCACAGCATGCCAGGCCTCCCTGTCCATCACTAACTCCCGGAGTTAACCCAAACTCATGTCCATCAAGTCAGTGATGCCATCCAGCCATCTCATCCTCTGTTGTCCCCTTCTCCTCCTGCCCCCAATCCCTCCCAGCATCAGAGACTTCCAATGAGTCAACTCTTCACATGAAGTGGACAAAGTATTGGAGTTTCAGCTTTAGCATCAGTCCTTCCAAAGAACACCCATGACGGATCTCCTTTAGAATGGACTGGATGGATCTCCTTGCAGTCCAAGGGACTCTCAAGAGTCTTCTCCAACACCACAGTTCAAAAGCATCAATTCTTCGGTGCTCAGCTTTCTTCACAGTCCAACTCTCACATCTATACATGACCACTAGAAAAACCATAGCCTTCACTAGACGAACCTTTGTTGGCAAAGTAATGTCTCTGCTTTTCAATATACTATCTAGGTTGGTCATAACTTTCTTTCCAAGGAGTAAGCGTCTTTTAATTTCATGGCTGCAGTCACCATCTGCAGTGATTTTGGAGCCCAAAAAAATAAAGTCTGACACTGTTTCCACTATTTCCCCATCTATTTCCCATGAAGTGATGGGCCCAGATGCCATGATCTTAGTTTTCTGAATGTTGAGCTTTAAGCCAACTCTCTTCTTTCACTTTCATCAAGAGGCTTTTTAGTTCCTCTTCACTTTCTGCCGTAAGGATGGTGTCATCTGCATATATGAGGTTATTGATATTTCTCCCACAATCTTGATTCCAGCTTGTGCTTCTTCCAGTCCAGCGTTTCTCATGATGTACTCTGCATAGAAGTTAAATAAGCAGGGTGACAATATACAGCCTTGGCATACTCATTTTCCTATTTGGAATCAGTCTGTTGTTCCATGTCCAGTTCTAACTGTTGTTTCCTGACCTAAATACAGGTTTCTCAAGAGGCAGGTTAGGTGATCTGTTATTCCCATCTCTTTCAGAATTTTCCACAGTTTCTTGTGATCCACACAGTCAAAGGCTTTGGCATAGTCAATAAAGCAGAAATAGATGTTTTTCTGGAACTCTCTTGCTTTTTTGATGATCCAGCAGATGTTGGCAATTTGATCTCTGCTTCCTCTGTCCTTCCTAAAACAAACTTTAACATCTCAAAATTCATGGTTCACGTATTGCTGAAGCCTGGCTTGGAGAATTTTGAGCATTACTTTACAAGCATGTGAGATGAGTACAATTGTGCGGTAGTTTGAGCATTCTTTGGCATTGTCTTTCTTTAGAATTGGAATGAAAACTGACCTTTTCCAGTCCTGTCGCTACTGCTGAGTTTTCCAAATTTGAAAGCATATTGAGTGCAGCACTTTCACAGCATCATCTTTCAAGATTTGAAATAGCTCAAATGGAATTCCATCTCCTCCACTAGTTTTGTTTGTAGTGATGCTCATGAGTACTAGTAATCATATAGTGAAATGTCTGATTGACTAAACATATTTCCTGGCCAAAGTAATATATACTAGCTGCTCCCCTTACCTCTTCTTGCAGGTCCTCAGAGCTGTCTGAGAGGCTATCTGCCAAGCTGTAGTATTTAAGTCCCTGACTAAAACTCAACTAATGGCTCTTTGAGAAAGGTTTTTGTAGATGACACTTGTCAGCTTTGAACTGTATTTGGAGAAAAATTGATTTAGAAACCTACTGATATTACCATTATATTTAATGGAAATAAGTACATTGAATATTTTGTTCTAAGTCTTCCCATGTATTAAGCAAGTCATCAAATAATGTGGATTGATGTTTAACTTTTTTAGTATTGTTATTATTATTAGTTCCCAGGACCATGGCGCCTGCATTGGAAATGCATAATCTACCACTAGAGGAGTCTCAAAAAATGTTTTACCTTTTTTTGATAACTATAATTATTTGTCTGACACTAAAAATACAAATAGCATAGTAACTCTATTGGCTTGTTTAATGCTTACAAAATGTCTAATAAAATTGATCGAAGTAAAATATTAATCCTCATTTTTTTCATTTTTTGATGTCCCCCACATTCTGAATAAATGGATGGTACCCCATGGGAGAAAAACAGTTTTTTTCAATAAATTTTATTAATAAAAAATATATTTTAGAAAGCATTTATAAATGGTCTCTTTTCTATTATCTGAATTTATAGGGTAGAAATTAAAGTGAGATGATATTCTTTTTTTTTTCCTATTAATCAGAATTAAAATGGAAAGAAATATATAACTAAGAATGATATATATATAGCTGAACATTCACAAAACTAAGATTATGGCATCTGGTTCAATCACATAATGGCAAATACATGGGGAAACAATGGAAACAGTGAAAGAATTTATTTTGGGGAGCTCCAAAATCACTGTAGATGGTGACTGCAGCCATGCAATTAAAAGATGTTTGCTCTTTGTAAGAAAAGCTATTACCAACCTAGACAGCATATTACAAGCATCACTTTGGCAACAAAGGTTCATCTAGTCAAAGCTATGGTTTTCCAGTAGTCATATATGGATATGAAAGTTGGACTATAAAGAAAGCTGCTGATGCTGCAGCTAAGTAGCTTCAATTGTGTCAGACTCTGTGCAACCCCATAGATGGCAGCCCACCATGCTCCTCCTTCCCTGGGAATCTCCAGGCAAAAATAATGGAGTGGGTTGCCATTTCCTTCTCCAAAGAAATCTGAGCACCAAACAATTGGTGCTTTTGATCTGTGGCGTTGGAGAAGATTTTTGAGAGTCCCTTGGACTGCAAGGAGATCCAACCAGTCCATCCTACAGGAAATCAGCCCTGAATTGGAAGGACTGATGCTGAAGCTGAAACTCCAAAACTTTGGCCACCTGATGCAAAGAACTGAGTCATTTGAAAAGACCTTGATGCTGGGAAAGATCAAAGGCAGGAGGAGAAGGGGACAACAGAGGATGAGATGGTTGGATGCATCACTGACTCAAAGGATGTGAGTTTGAGCAAACCCCAAGAGTTGGTGATGGACAGGGAAGCCTGGCATGCTGCAATCCATGGGGTCACAAAGAGTTGGACACGACTGAGTGACTGAACTGAACTGAAGAATTATACTTCCAAAAAGTCACTCTAACTTGAAGAACAGTATCCTAGTCATTTCACTCTATTTTTATTTTAGCTAATCCACTCTTTTGAAGGGAGAAACTTTTCATTCCATATAAAGACAAAGAATGGTACCTGGCATTCAATTGTTCTTTTGTATCCTTCATTGGTGATTCCATTTTCTCTCTAACCATATTGCTCCTTTTCATTTCTTTTTAAAACTTTTTCCTTCTATTGAGAATAGATACTATGAAGACAAGTCAGAATTAGTAGAAACTGTGATAATAGCAACAACTTGGCAGTAGAATAAGGAGATCCTGATTGAAGACATTATTCAATTGAGAGCCAGACTTTTCTGTACCTCTGACATCATTCTGCATAAAATCTACTTTCATCTTTCAAGATTCCTTGATCCAGCAAAAGGAATAAAACATTAAAAACAGCAATAAATTTCTGTCTTAGAATCTGCTGTTCTATACTTTTCTATGGCTTTTCTTCTTTTCAGACTTTAGATTTTGCCAAAATACATGGACTCCCTCACTGCACTTGCTCTGTCAGATTGTTCTTATTTAACTGGACTCCTGGTCAGTCTCCTGATTCTACTCTCACTCCAGAAAACTATAGAGCAAGGATACCATTTCAACCTTATTTACTTTTTGTTACAACCATGAGAATGACAGACGTACTGTAGTACACTGAAAATGTGTTTAAAGTAAAATTGGAAGGATATATGAGGCTACTTTAATAAATAATATATATATGAGTAATTGAAATAGTTTGAACTTTCTGCAAATTCCAAAGATAATCTTTCTATTTTACTATTTTGGAAAGGAAAGATAAAATTTTCAATGAATAAAGAATACATTTTTGAGGTTGGCAATGAATTAATCTCTCTATATATAAATTCTCCTTAATACAGAGACAATTTCACTTTTCAGGTCAAGAAAGTATTTATTACTTTGAAGTAACTCAAGTTCAGTTTGAAAGTATTATGTCTATATTAATTGAGATAGATAGCATACACTTCCTAATTTTAAAACAGCTGGCTGAGCAGAAAAAACAAATAATAGGAGACTTTGCACTGAGTCACCTGCTTAACCCAGAGTTCAGACATAACGATTGCATGTATAGCTCCTTTAAAATAAATTAGCAATGCTTTTTTAGATTCGACTTGGACATTAATTCCTCTGCTAACAATATTTGCCCCCGCCCACAAATATCTCTAGTTAACCAAACATCCTAATCAGACTTTATTCATGATCATGGTGATAATTTTTATAAACTAGAAAATTAAATAATGTTTGCTTTTAAGTTATAAAGGGCACTTTAATTATAGTTTATAGTTGCTTTTGTACCTAACTGGCATTAACTAAGGATATGTAGTAATATAAAATATGAGCCTTTTTATACTTTCATCAGTGAAAAGTGCAGTTAATAAAGTCTTTTCCACGTCTTTAAAATGTTATTGCTATTTCAACACTGACTTTTCCCCCCATTTTATATTAAATTCTAAATATTAAAGTCCTAGAAGCATCAGTTTCACATCACTGGCTAAGATTGGCAGAAGCACATTTCATTATAATTTTTTTCTGTTTTATTAGTCTTCATGCCATGACTTTAATTCTGAATTTTTGCATTTGTGTTACTTATTATTTCTGCACTTGAAATATATGCAATACCAAATGTCAGTAGCCGCAGTCATAAGAGTTGTTTATGAAGAACTGATGTGATGAGAATAATCATGATGTATTAAAATGAGAAAAAATCAGACACATTAACACATATTAAAATGAGAAAAACAGATTTATAATATTTTAAAATTTTATTTGAAAAAGTGAGGATTTCAAGAAATACTGTTTTATGAATTTCAAAGTAAGTATTTCCTGGGTGAGGCCCATAAAGAAAGTAGAATAAAATAAAGATAAACACTTATTAATAACAGTCTGAAACCAAATGATAGATAATCTTGTGAAGACTACAAGAGACAGACTCCAGTTATGAAACTGGCAGCAAGAGACAACAGCTGTTAAACTAAAAGTACCTACTTGTCCAGTGGTGAGCATTGGGAACCAAATAGGGTCTTAAACTGCTCCAGAAATGAGGTTAAATAAAATTGAGCATCCCTAGATCTATGGCTTATATAGAAAAGAAAACTTATCATTGAATGGCAATAAAGAAATCTGACCATGGAGGCCTGAGAGCTTGATCCCCACAATTCTCAATATCCCTATGGGAAAGGAAATCTGACTTATCATATAACTTGGTTATCTATCCATGGCATCACAAAGAAAAAAGTTGATATAACTACAAAGCTTCCAGACCATAAAGGATAAGCCAAGACCTTAAAAAAAAGTAAAACTTAAGAAGAACAAGAAAATTAAACTTAAAAACAAGTGAGGAAAAATGACATTATAGAAAAGCACATGACTGAGATTGGTTCAAGATGGCCAAATAGAAGGGTATGTGCTTGTCTCCTCCTGTGAAGGCACCAACTTTGTAACTGTCTATTGAACAACCATAGACAGGAAGACATTGCCAACTCATCAAAAAAAAAAAAAAAGCTCAAAGACAAAGGAGAAATTTTAGGAGCAACACACTCATAATAAAAGCAATCTCATGCCATTGGATGGGTCACACAAAGAATGGAGAACACAGTACCAAAGAAGTTTTCCCACTGTTGTGAAGGTTTTGAGCCACATATCAAATTTTTTAGCATGGGAATCTGGCAAGGAAAATTCCTAGTCTAGGAATCCCCAGGGAATCTGACTTTGAAAGCCACCAGGA
Organism: Budorcas taxicolor; assembly: GCF_023091745.1. Taxonomy (NCBI): domain Eukaryota; kingdom Metazoa; phylum Chordata; class Mammalia; order Artiodactyla; family Bovidae; genus Budorcas; species Budorcas taxicolor. Next base: position 38,910,752 of record NC_068926.1, read on the forward strand.
TTTGATAGCAGGATTTTCACAGGATTGAGGGAAATAAAAACTCCACTCTTGGAAGGCACAACCAAAACCTTGTGCACATCAGGATCCAGGGGAAAGGAGCAGTTGCCCTATAGGAGACTTCCAGTCCCACGAAGGATAAATCCAAGGAGGAATAATCAAAACAAGACAAATAATTGAACTGACAAAATTAAAGACAGTGATAAAATATTAAAAAGCCAGAAGGGAAAAGTGACATATACAAAGGAACTCTCATAAGGTTATCAGCTGATTTCTCAACAGAAACTGCACAGGACAGAAGGGAATGGCATGATATGTTTAAAGTGATGAATGGGAAGAAAAACAGCCAAGAATATGCTACTCAACAATTCTCTCCATATTTGATGGAGAAAAAAGCTTCATATACAAGGAAAAGTTAAGAGAATTCAGCACCACCAGACCATCTTTACAACATCTAGTAAAGGAATTTCTCTAGGCAGAGAAGGAAAAGATATACAAAAAACTAACCCAAAGCAATTAAGAAAATGGTAATAGATGATGCTGTGAAAGTGCTGCACTCAATATGTCAGAAATTTGGAAAACTCAGCAGTGGCTATAGGACTGGAAAAGGTCAGCTTTCATTCCAATGCCAAAGAAAGGCATGCCAAAAATGCTCACACTACTGCACAATTGCACTCATCTCACACACTACTAAAGTAATGCTCAAAATTCTCCAAGCCAGGCTTCAGCAATACGTGAAGTGCGAACTTCCAGACGTTCAAGCTGGTTTTAGAAAAGGCAGAGGAACCAAAGATCAAATTGCCAACATCCGCTGGATCATGGAAAAAGCAAGAGAGTTCCAGAAAAACATTTATTTCTGCTTTATTGAATTTGCCAAAGCCTTTGACTGTGTGGATCACAAGAAACTGTGGAAAATTCTGAAAGAGATGGAAATACCAGACCACCTAATCTGCCTCTTGAGAAACCTGTATTTAGGTCAGGAAGCAACAGTTAGAACTGGACATGGAACAACAGACTGGTTCCAAATAGGAAAAGGAGTACGTCAAGGCTGTATATTGTCACCCTGTTTATTTAACTTCTATGCAGAGTACATCATGAGAAACGTGGGGCTGGAAGAAGCACAAGCTGGAATCAAGATTGCCAGGAGAAATATCAATAACCTCAGATATGCAGATGATACCACGCTTATGGCAGAAAGTGAAGAAGAACTAAAGAGCCTCTTGATGAAAGTGAAAGAAGAGAGTGAAAAAGTTGGCCTAAAGCTCAACATTCAGAAAACAAAGATCATGGCATCTGGTCCCATCACTTCATGGCAAATAGATGGGGAAACAGTGGAAACAGTGTCAGACTTTAATTTTGGGGCTCCAAAATCACTGCAGATGGTGATTGCAGCCATGAAATTAAAAGACGCTTACTCCTTGGAAGGAAAGTTATGACCAACCTAGATGGCATACTGAAAAGCAGAGACATTACTTTGCCAACAAAGGTCCATCTAGTTAAGCCTATGGTTTTTCCAGTAGTCATGTATGGATGTGAGAATTGGACTATAAAGAAATCTGAGCACTGAAGAATTGATGCTTTTGAACTGTGGTGTTTTAGAAGACTCTTGAGGGTCCCTTGGACTGCAAGGAGATCCAACCAGTCCATCCTATAGGAGATCAGTCCTGTGTGTTCATTGGAAGGACTGATGTTGAAGCTGAAACTCCAATACTTTGGCCACCTGATGAAAAGAGCTGATTCATTTGAAAAGACCCTGATGCTGGGAATGATTGAGGACCAGAGGAGAAGGGGACGACAGAGGATGAGATGACTGGATGGCATCACTGGTTCGATGGACATGAGTTTGTGTGAACTCTGGGAGTTGGTGTGAACTCTGGGAGTTGGTGATAGACAGGGAGGCCTGGCGTGCTGTGCTTCATGGAATTGCAAGGAGTCGGACATGACTGAGGAACTGAACTAAATTAAACTAAGAGAATCATGTTGCTGCTATTTAGTCACTAAGTCACGTTTGACCCTTTGCAACCCCAAGAATTTTAGCCCACCAGGCTCCTCTGACCGTTGGATTTCCCTGGCAAGAATACTGGAGTGTGTGGCCATTTCCTTTTCCAGGGGATCTTACCCACTCAGGGATCAAGACCTCATCTCCCACACTGGCAGATGGATTGTTTATCACTGAGCCACCTGGGAAGTTCTAGTAGGATCATCCGTATCTATAATTGCCTTAAATTTAAATGGACTAATTGTACCAACTAAAGGACATAGACTGTCTGGGTGGATACAAAAACAAGACCAAAACGAAAGCAAAATGATCTAATACCTATGGGATGCAGAAAGAGCAGTTCTAAGAAGAAAGTTACAGCAATACAAACTTACCTCAAAAAACAAGAAGAATATCAAATAAACCACATAACTTTACACCTAAACCTGCTAGAGAAAGAACAAACAAAACCTAAATTTAGTAGAAGAAACGAGATCATAAATATCAGAGCAGAAATAAATGAAATAGAGACAAAGAAAATAATTGCAATGGTCAATGAAACTAAGAGCTGGTTCTTTGAAAAGACAATAAAAATGTATAAACCTTTAGCCATACTCATCAAGAAAAAAAAGGAGAAAACTCAAATTAATAAAATTAGAAATGAAAAGAAGTCACAAATAACTCCACAGAACAAAGGATCATAAGAGACTACTATGAGCTACATTATGCCAATAAAATTGACAGTCTGGAAGAAATGGACAAACTCTTAGAATAGTGCAGTCTTCCAAGACTGAACCAGGAAGAAATAGAATATATGAACATCTCAGTCACAAGCACTGAAATTGAAACTGTGATTTAAAAACTCCCAACAAAGAAAAGTCCAGAAACTGATGGCCTCACAGGAAAATTCTATTAAACAGAGAAGAATTAACATCTATCCATCTGAAACTGTTCCCAAAAAATTCAGAAGAAGGAAAATTTCCAAACTCATTCTATGAAATCACCATCACACTGATACCAAGTCAAATAAAGGTACCACGAAAAAAACTTATAGGCTAATATCACTGATGAACATAGGTGTTAAAATCTTCAATGAAATACTAGCAATCTGAATCCAACAATAGACTAAAAGATGATACAACATAATCAAGTGACATTCATTCCAGGGATGCAAGTATTTTTCAATATCAACAAGTCAACCAATATAATACACCACATCAACAAATTAAGAATAAAAACCACACAATCATCTCAATAAATGCAGAGAAAGCTTTCAACAAAATTCAGCACCCATTTATGATAGATAGCCTCCAGAAAGAGTGAACAGATGGCATATGCCTCAACATAGCAAAAGCCATATACAACAAATATACAGCTTACACCATACTCAATGGTGAAAATATAAAATCGTTTTCTATAACATCAGAAACAAAACAAGGATCTGTTTCAGATGGGTATGTGTTAATTCTTCTCTAAATGTTTGATAGAATTCTCCTGTGAGGCCATCACGTTCTGGACTTTTATTTGTTGGGAGTTTTTTAATCACAGTCTCAATTATAGTGCTTGTGATTGTTGTGTTCATATTTTCAATTTCTTCCTGGTTCAGTCCTAAGAGACTGCACTATCCATTCTCGACACAATTATTCAACATAGTTTTGGAAGTCCTAACTACAGCAATCAGAGAAGAAAAATAAATAAGTGTACCCAAGTTGGAAAAGAAGTTAACTCATTGTCTGGAAATGACATGATATTATACATAGAAGATCCTAAAGATATTACTAGATAAATACTAGAACTTATCAATGAATTTGGTAAAAGTACAGGTTACAAAATTAATACACAGAAATTTCTTGCATATTTATATACTAACAGTGAAAGATCAGAAAGAGAAATTCAAGAAACAATTTCATTTACTATTACATCAAAACGAGTAAAATATCTAGGAATAAATCTACCTAAGGAAACAAAAGATTTTTACCCTGAAAATAGAAGATGCATCTGAAAGAACTCTAACAAGACACAAATAGATGGAAAGATGCACCATGTTTGTAGACTGGAAGAATAAATGTTGTCAAAATGATGATACTACCCAAGGCAATCTATGGATTCAATGCAATCCTTATCAAATTGCCAATGCCAGTTTTCACAGAACTAGGAAAACTGTTTAAAGAAATGGGAATACCAGACGAACTTACCTGTCTCCTGAGAAACCTATATGCAGGTCAAGAAACAACAGTTAGAACTGGACATGGAACAATGGACTGGTTCAAAATTGGAAAAGGAGTACATCAAAGCTGTATACTGTCATGCTGCTTGTTTAACTTATGTGCAGAGTACATTATGCAAGATGTTGGTCCTGATGAAGCACAAGGTAGAATCAAGATTACCAGGAGAAATATCAATAATCTCCAGATTTGCAGATGGCATAACCCTTATGGCAGAAAGTGAAGAGGAACTAAAGAGCATCTTGATGAAGGTGAAAGAAGAGAGTGAAAAAGCTGGCTTCAAACACAACATTCAAAAAACTAAGAATACAGCATCCAATCCCATCATTCATGGCCAATAGATGGGGAAACAAAGGAAACAGTGATAGACTTTATTTTCTTGGGCTCCAAAATCACTGTGGATGGTGACTGCAGCTATGAAATTAAAATATATTTGTTCCTTGGAAGAAAAGCTATGAAAATCTATGCAGCATATTAAAAAGCAGAGACAAAATTTTGCCAACAATGGTCCATATAGTCAATGCTATGACTTTTCCAGCATTCATGTATGAATGTGAGAGTTGGACCATAAAGAAGGCTGAGAACAAAAGAATGATGTTTTCAAACTATAATGCTGGAGAAGACTCTTGAGAGTCCCTTGGACTGCAAGAAGATCAAACCAGTCCATCCTAAAGGAAATCAGTCCTGAATATTCAAAGGACTGATGCTGAAGGGGAAGTTCCAATACTTTGGCCACCTGATGTGAAGACCTGACTCATTGGAAAAGGCCATGATGCTGGGAAATATTGAAGGCAGGAGGATTCAGATTTCTGATCTTATAGAAAATTATTTCATCTTTTCACCATTGAGTATGGTGTAAGCTGTCAAATATTGATGACAGAGGGCGAGACGGTTGGATGGTATCACCGACTCAATGGACATGAGTTTGAGCTAGCTCTCAGAAATAGTGAAGGACAGGGAAGCCTGATGTGCTACAGTTCATGGCATCATAAAGAGTCAGACAAGTTTAAGAAAATGAACAACAAAAAAACCTTAAAATTAGTATGGAAACACAAAGACCCTGAATAGTCAGACCAATCATGAGAAAGGAAAACTGAGCTGGAGGAATCAGGCTTTCTGGCTTCAGGCTATACTACAAAGCTATAGTCATCAAAACACTATGGTGCTGGTGCAAAAAGAGGAATATAGATCAATAGAATAGAATAGAAAAACCCAGAAATAAGCCCATGCACCTATAGTTAATTAATCTATGACAAAGGAGACAAAAATGCAGAATGCTGGAAAGACAGTCTCTTTAACAAATGATGTGGGGCAAAGTGGACAGCTACATGTTAAAGTATGAAATTAGATGATTCTTTGACATCATTCACATAAGTAAGCCCCAAATAAGTTAAAGACACAAATGTAATAATAGATAATATAAAACTCTCAGAGGAAAACATAGGCAGAACATTCCATGACATAAATCACGGCAACATTTTTTTTATCTCTTTCCAAGAATAATGGAAATAAAAACAAAAATTAAGAAATGGGACCCACTCAAATTCAAAAACTTCTGCACAACAAAGGAAAAAATAAATAAAATGAAAAGACAACCCTCCCAACAAGTTATTAGTCTCCAAGATTTACAAACAGATTTACAAACAACCCAATCAACAAATGGGCTGAAAACCTAAATAGACATTTCTCCAAAGAAGACATACAGATGACCAAGAGGCACATAAAAAAGATGTTCAACATTGCTGATTATTAGAGAAATTCAGATCGAACTACAAGGAGATATTATCTCAAAATAGCCAGAATGACTGTCATCAAAAAAATCTACAAAAGGTGGCTTTTCCATTCAAAGTGGAACAGAAGGGCATGTGCTCATCTCCTCATGTAAGAGCACCAAAATTGCAACTACTTGTTGAACAGCCATCAACAGGAGCATGCTGTAACCCATCAAAAAAATGATACTCCAGGTCCAAAGACAAAGAAGTAGCCATAGTGAATGGTAGGAGGGGCACAATCAAGATAAAATCAAATCCTATGCACCCCAGGTGAGTGACACACAGAATGGAGTAGAATAATAACAAAGAAGTTCTCACCCTATTGTGAAGGTTCTGAACCCCACATCAGGCTTCCCAGCCTGGGGATCTGAAAAAGGGACAGGGAATCCCCAGGGAATCTGGTCTTGAGGGCCAGCAGAATTTGATTATAAGCCTTCCAGAGGACAAAGTGAAACAGAGACTCCAGTATTGGAGGGCACACAAAAAAATTTGCATGCATCAAAACACATTGCAAAGGAGCAGTGGCCCCACAGGAGACTGAACCAAAACTACTTGCTAGTGTTAGAGGGCCTCTACCCACCGGTGGAGGCATGGGTTGTCAGGGGCTCACCACAGGGACAGGGGCACTGGAAGATCCACTTGGAATGAACCCTCTGAAATTCGGCATTAACCCTACTTAGACCCAAGGGCTGGGTCGCCTCAGACAAAACAACTACCACGGAGGGAGTACAACCCCACCCATCAGCAGATAATTGAATTAAACCTTTAATGAGTAGGGCCCTGCCCACCAGACCAAGTCCCAGTTTTTCTCATCACAAGTCCTTCCCATCAAGGGGCTTACACAAGTCTCAGCTTCATCCATCAGAGAGAAGACAGAAGAAGAAGAAACACAGTCTCACAGAAGCTAAAGCAAAAACCATATTACAGAAAGTTAATCATGATGAGAAAAGCAGAGAGTTATGTCCCAGATGAAGTGAAGTGTGAAAGTCCCGCAGTAGTGTCTGACTCTTTGAAACCCCACAGACTAGTCCATGGGATTCTCCAGGCCAGAATACTGGAGTTGATAGCCATTCCTTTCTCCAGGGGATCTTCACAGCCCAGGTATCAAACCCAGGTATCCCACATTGCAGGTGGATTTTTTTACCAGCTGAGCCATAAGGGAAGCCGAAGAATTCTGGAGTGGGTAACCTATTCCTTCTCCAGCATCTTCCTGACCCAGGAATTGGACTGGGGTCTCCTGCTTTGCAGGCAGATTCTTAACCAACTTAGGTATTAGGGAAGCCCCCAGATGAAGGGACAAGATAAAACCTCAGAAAAACAAATAAATGAAGTGGAGATGGGAAACCTTCCAGAAAAAAAGTATTCAGAATAATGATAGTAATGTTGATCCAGGATCTGGGGTGGCGGGGGGGAATGGAGGCAAATATTGAGAAGATGCAAGAAATCTTTACCAAAGACATAGAAGAGCTAAAGAACAAACAAACAGAGATGAATAATACACTAGAAAGAACCAATAGCACAATAACTGAGGTAGAAGAACAGATAAATGACCTGGTGGACAGAATGGTGGAAATCATTGCTACAGAACAGAATATAGAAAAAAGAGTGAAAATAAATGAAGACAGCCTAAGAGACCTCTGGGACAATATTAAATGTGCCAACATTTGCATTTTAGGGGTCCCAGAAGGAGAAGAGAGTGAAACAGGACCTGAGAAAATATTTGAAGAGATAATAGCTGAAAACTTCCTTAACATAAGTAAAGGAAATAGTCAACCAAGTCCAGGAAACACAGAAAGTGACAGGAAGGATAAACCCAAGGAAGGAGACACCAAGACACATAGTAATCAAACTGACAAAAATTAAAGATGGAGAAAAAATATTAGAAGAACCAGGGAAAAATGACAAATGACATATAACGGAACTCCTATTAGGTTATCATCTGGTTTCTCAACAGAAACTCAACAAGCCAGAATGGAATGGCGTGATATATTTAAAGTGCTGAGAGGGAAGAACCTACCACCAAGAACACTCTGCCAAGCAAGATTCTCCTCTAGATTTGATGGAGAAATTAAAAGCTTTCCAGAAAAGCAAAAGTTAAAAGAATTCAGTGCCACCAAACTAGCTTTAAAACAAATGCTAAAGGAATTTCTCTAGGTGGCAAACACAAGGGAAGGAAAACACCTACAGAAAATAAACCCAAAACAATTAAGAAATTGGCAATAAGATCAATAATTATCTTGAATGTAAATATATTAAATGCATCAACCAAAACACATAACTTGACTGGATGGATGAAAACATGTGCATTTATGCACTTCAACTTAACACATCACTCTGCTTGACATCCCCACCCCGGCCTAAAATTGTATGTAATTATTTTATATTGTTAAGTTAATCATGTTCCCATTGTGACTTGCAGTTGTAATTATCTGTTATTTTTTATCTGGCTATTGATTATGAAAACTGATAAACATCTTCTACTATTGTAAAAAAATAATCTACAAACAGTAAATGCTGAGAGAGTATGGAGAGAAGGGAACACTCCTAGAAATATAAGTTGGAACAGCCACTGTAGAGAATAGTATCAGTTCAGTTCAGTTCAGTTCAGTGGCTCAGTCATGTCCAACTCTGTGACCCTTTGGCCTGCAGCTCACCAGGCTTCCCTGTCCATCGCCAGCTCATGGAGCTTGCTCAGACTCATGTCCATTGAGTTGGTGATGCCATCCAACCATCTCATCCTCTGTCATCCCTTTCTCCTCCTGCCTTAAATCTTTCCCAGCATCATGGTCTTTTCCAATGAGTCAGTCCTTCATATCAGTTGGCCAAAGTATTGGAACTTCCCCTTTAGCATCAGTCCTTTCAATGAATATTCAGCACGTGGAAACAACCTAAATGCCCATCAATAGAGAAAAAATATCAGTAAGATGTAATATATATAGTTAATGGAATAGTAGTCGGTCTTTAAACGAATTAAATAATGTGATTTGCAGCAGCATGAATGGACCCAGAGATTGTCATATTGAGTGAAGTCAGGCAGAGATGGAGAAATGACATCTCTTATGCATGGACACTAAAAAGAAATAATACAAATGAACTTACTTACAAAACAGAAAGACACTCACAGATTTAGAAAATAAATTTATGGTTGCCAGGGGAAATACTTGGTAAGGAATTGGTGATGGACATGGGCACACTGCTATATTAAAAGATGGATAACCAAGAAAGATTTTCTGTATAGCATATGAAACTCTGATCAGTGTTATATGGCAGCCTGGATTGAAGGGGAATTTGGGTGTGAATGTACACATGTATATGTACACTTAATTCATCTGAAACTGTCACAAGATTGTTAATTGGCTATACTAAGTCACTTCAGTGGTGTCTGACTCTTTGTGACCCTATGGAATGTAGTCCTCCAGAGTCCTCTGTCCATGAGATTCTCCAGGAAAGAATACTACCATGGGTTGCCATGCCCTCCTACAGGAGATGTTTCCGACCCAGGGATCAAACCTGCAAATCTTATGTCTTCTGCACTGGCAGGTGGGTTCTTTATCACTAGCTCATTAATTAGCTACACCACAATACAAAATAAATAGTAAAAAAGAAAAGCAACGACAGCTGAATAATCAAAAGATTAAGTCACTAGTGAGATGTAAATACCATCACATTATCAAAAGATGTTAAAAATGAGTATAAAGAAAACCCTCAGTAGAGTGAAGGAAGAAAAACATGTATTATAAAAACAATAAAAATTATCAAAGAAAACAAATTATATAAATCAAAATCAAATAGACATGCAAAATAATTAATTGAAATAAATAGACAAATATAATTATTATACTAAAATGCTCAATAGATGTAGTTAATTCTGGAAGGAACCCGGAGAAGAAAAAAAATTAATTGGACATGAATGCTGAAAACTTCATTCAGAATAAAGCAGAGAAATAGACTAAATATGAGAATTTTAAAAGATCTAGACAGTTGGTTGAAATACTTGAAAATATGTTGCATAAAATTTCCAGGAAGAAAGACTGAACAAAATTACAGGAAAAAAAAAAAAAAAGATTAAAAATACTACAGAACTGAAAAAAAAATGAGACCTTAGAATTACAACATGCATGAATTGTGAAACTGTATATTTAAAATATAATCTAGTTATATTAAATCTATAGAATATCAAGAACAAAAAAATATTTATAAACAGTATAATAAGAATTTCAGAAATCTTATTTCTAAGAGTTAGATTTAGGCAATTCTAAATTTGTAAATATTTTTTGAGGTACTTATTTTGCCTGGCAAGTATACAAGGACCAAAAATATTTTTAAAAACAGAGAATCTAGATTTTAATGTTGTAAAACTGAAAGATCCTTGATAAAAACATACAACTCTGAAAATTTTAGGAAAATATTAGGACAAACATAAATCAAAATAAATTGAGTTTAGACTCAGATAATATGATGATTCAAGTTTCCAGTTGAATGGGTCCAAGGTACCTAAGTATTTGTGTGTGTGTGCGAGAATACAGCAATGAGTTGTTGTTTCCCAGAGTGGGATCTTCCTGACCCAGGGATCAAACCTGCATCTCTTGCATCTCCTCAATTTATTTTGATTTATGTTTGTCCTAATATTTTCCTAAAATTTTGAGTTGTATGTTTTTATCAAGGATCTTTCAGTTTTATAACATTAAGAATACATGGAAGAACTGTACAAAAATGATCTTCACGACCCAGATAATCATGATGATGTGATCACTAATCTAGAGCCAGATATCTTGGAAAGTGAAGTCAAGTGGGCCTTAGAAAGCATCACTATGAACAAAGCTAGTGGAGGTGATGGAATTCCAGTTGAGCAGTTTCAAATCCTGAAAGATGATGCTGTGAAAGTGCTGCACTCAATAAGCCAGCAAATTTGGAAAACTCAGCAGTGGCCACAGCACTGGAAAAGGTCAGTTTTCCTTCCAAATCCAAAGAAAGGCAATGCAAAAGAATGCTCAAACTACCACACAATTGCATTCATCTCACATGCTAGTAAAGTAATGCTCAAGATTCTCCAAGCCAGGCTTCAGCAATACGTGAACCGTGAACTCCCTGATGTTCAAGCTGGTTTTAGAAAAGGCAGAGGAACCAGAGATCAACTTGCCAACATCTGCTGGATCATGGGAAAAGCAAGAGAGTTCCAGAAAAACATCTATTTCTGCTTTATTGACTATGCCAAAGCCTTTGACTGTGTGGATCACAATAAACTATGGAAAATTCTGAAAGAGATGGGAATATCAGACCACCTAACCTGCCTCTTGAGAAATCTGTATGCAGGGCAGGAAGCAACAGTTAGAACTGGACATGTAACAACAGACTGGTTCCAAATAGGAAAAGGAGTACGTCAAGGCTGTATATTGTCACCCCGCTTATTTAACTTCTATGCAGAGTACATCATGAGAAACGCTGGACTGGAAGAAGCACAAGCTGGAATCAAGATTGCTGGGAGAAATATCAATAACCTCAGCTATGCAGATGACACCACCCTTATGGCAGAAAGTGAAGAGGAGCTAAAAGGCCTCTTGATGAAAGTGAAAGAGGAGAGTGAAAAAGTTGGCTTAAAGCTCAGCATTCAGAAAACGAAGATCATGGCATCCTGTCCCATCACTTCATGGGAAATAGATGGGGAAACAGTGGAAACAGTGTCAGACTTTATTTTGGGGGTCTCCAAAATCACTGCAGATGGTGACTGCAGCCATGAAATTAAAAGACGCTTACTCCTTGGAAGAAAAGTTACGACCAACCTAGATAGTATATTCAAAAGCAGAGACACTACTTTGCCGACTAAGGCCCGCCTAGTCAAGGCTATGGTTTTTCCTGTGGTCATGTATAGATGTGAGAGTTGGACTGTGAAGAAGGCTGAGCGCCAAAGAACTGATGCATTTGAACTGTGGTGTTGGAGAAGACTCTTGAGGGTCCCTTGGACTGCAAGGAGATCCAACCAGTCCATTCTGAAGGAGATCAACCCTGGGATTTCTTTGGAAGGAATGATGCTAAAGCTGAAACTCCAGTACTTTGGCCACCTCATGTGAAGAGTTGACTCATTGGAAAAGATCTCGATGCTGGGAGGGATTGGGGGCAGGAGGAGAAGGGGACGACCCAGGATGAGATGGCTGGATGGCATCACAGACTCGATGGATGTGAGTCTGAGTGATCTCCGGGAGTTGGTGATGGACAGGGAGGCCTGGCGTGCTGTGATTCATGCGGTCGCAAAGAGTCAGACACGACTGAGTGACTGATCTGAACTGAACTGAACTGATACCACCTGGGAAGCACCCAAGTGTCTGCTGAAACATTATTCTGAGTATATTGGTGAAAGTTGTTCTGAATATTTGAATTTGCAGATTGAATAAAGCACATTGCTCTCCCCAATGTAGGTGGACTTCATCCCATTTATTGAAGGCCTGAATAGAACCAAAATGACAATATCAAGGAGAATTTGTTCTCTATCCTTGACTGTCTTTAAGCTGTCATTAGTCTTCTGTCTTCAGTTTTGTACTCAGCCTGGAACTTCATCATTGGTTCTCCTACCCTCCATAATCATAATCTCTTCAGCCTCCATAATCATGTATGTAAATTGATAACTGCTTGAATGTTCTGATTTACACAATTTCTAGAGAACACATGTAGGAAATTAAGCATGTGGAATAATGGTAAGAAAGTAAGTTCTGTCGGGCTGAATTTACTGATATAGGCTTACTAAGGAGAGATGCTGCCTTGATGTCACAGCTCAGAGGAAGGTATGTACAGCTTGCCTGGCTGGTTGACTAAAACTTGGATCAAAAAGTGGCCCACTGTTAGGCTGCACCCCACGGACCTGCAAGCCCTGTGCTTGCCCATCTTCAAGACCAAAGAAAGAGCCCAGTGTCAGCAACACAGATATCATTAGTTTAATGGGTGAGGAAATCTTACATGCAAGGTCCTGGAATAGGGCCTGGATAACTGCAGCAGCAGGGCAGTGCAGCAGTCTTCACTCCCAGGTGCAGGGAGAGCTTACCACTTATAGAGGGATTGACATCAGGTTGGCTTACCAGTTGTGAGGGAAACCAGCAGAAGGAGCAATTCTCACTGTCCTTTTGATAAGCTATTGGGAACAATCACTAGCTGGGTACCTGAATCAAGTATGTAGGTAGGTCAGTCATGTACATAGGGAGTAAAAGAAGCAAGACTGGTCAACAAGGGACAGACGGAGACAAGAGAACAGCCATTGTGAGTGGCCTGATCATATACCCACTATGAGAAAATTAGACATGCCAGACCTATCTTGGTTGAATTTTGTTGTTGTTCAGTCAGTCATGTCTGATTCTTTGCAACCCCACTGACTGCAGCAAACCAGGCTCCCCTGTCCTTCACCATCTCCCAGAGCTTGCTCAAACTTATATCCATTGAGTTGGTGATACCATCCAACCATCTCATCCTTTGTCATCCCCTTCTCCTCCTGCCTTCAATCTTTCCCAGCAACAGAGTCTTTTCTAACGAGTTGGCTCTTTGCATCAGGTGCCCAAGGAATTCAAAGGCTTGAGGAGATTAAAATGCTAGAGTTGATTTGTCATTTAAGACCTATTCACTCACACTGGTGATCTTGGAGAGACAGCAGTGAGTGGTGGCTTGAAGTGAATTCTTAGTTCTCTGCCCAGGAATTGAATCTGGGTAGCCTCAATGAAAACCAGGAATCCTAGGTGTGAGTCTACCAGGGGCTAGAGGTTAGAAGCAAAATTCCCTGGTCCTTGCTCTCATTGAAAAATGCATTTCTCAAAGAGGCAAAATTGTTAATATCATGTACAAAGTTTATTATTAGAGACACAGCCCAGGTAGCTCAGAAGGTAAAGAACCTGCCTGCCATGTAGGAGACCCAGCTTCAACCTCTGGGTTAGGAGGATTCCCCTGGAGAAGGAAATGGCAATCTACTCCAATATTCTTGCCTGGAGAATTACATGGACAGAGAAGTTTGGCAGACTATAGTCCATGGGATTGCAGGGAGTCAGACACTACTGAGCAACTAACACAGACATGCAAAATGGGAGAACACACAGAGAAAGTGAAAGTCACACAGTTGTATCCAACTCTTTGCAACCCCATGGTCTATACAGTCCATGGAATTCTCCAGGCCAGAATACTGGAGTGGGTAGCTGTTCCTTTCTCCAGGGGATCTTCCTGACCCAGGAATTGAACAGGAGTCTCCTGCTTTGCAGATGGATTCTTTACTAACTCAGCTATCAGGGAGGCCCACACAAAGAAACTATTTGTTTAATATAGAAGCAAGGCAGAGATACAAACCTACAGAGAACAGGTGTGGGTGTCCTCTCTAATGAGGAGTAGGGCAGTAAAGAGGTAGTTAACTCATTTATATAGGGCAGTTCTTTCTTTACCTTTGATCGATTATCTAGTTTCTTTTTCCACACCTAACCTAGCACCCTCCCCAACATCTGTGTGTAACTCTTTTCCAGCATGGATTACAGCCCAAAGGCCTTTTGGATATTAGTATCACTTATTATGAGGTGGAGCCCCTCCTTCCTGACTCCTAAGGAATCTTTCTGCACATGTGTAGTGTCTCCCTTGCCCCAAGGATATTGATCTTTTAATCAAACAGGGTTTAGCCTCCCTCTGTTCCTGCCATAGCTGTAATCTTAAAGTGTGTAAGAGGCAAAGACCAGCTATTTACACTATTTCTGTTATTTCTATCTCAAACTGCAAATAGGGCTCATTGCAGATATCTATCCTAGAGGCCACCTGCCTCCTTCCTCAGGAAATGTGAACAGGAGGCTGTTGTAAATAACTAGCCTGGAGTCCATCTAACTCCTGCCTTGCTGAGAGTCTTAAGGGTATACTTTTATCCTCTTCTATGGCAAAAATGACTTGTGAGAGTAATCTTTGCATCACTGAAGAGGAGGCCTCCGCAGGCCAGACATAACAGGAGAACTGCAGTCACTGAACTGGGAAGTCTAAACTCAATTAGAGTAATTTGATCCCCAGGTAGCAGGGCCCAAGTTATCGCACTCACCTCAAAAGCAAGGTGGGCATGGTAATGGCTGCAGAGCCAGGAAAGCAATCAGAATAACCAAATTTCACAGACCTGAGATATTGGCTAGTTGATCATGGTTTCCCTACAGTGAAATACACAGGAAGAATATTAAATTCTTACTTGATTTGTATAAGCAATAAAGTCCTGAGTCAAGTAAGCAAAAGTCTAAACAGAATCATAAAAGCAGAGTGTCATGGTCCCTTAATCTCCCAGACTTGAGCCAGTTTACAGACACAGAATGCTTTGAATTAAGGAGGCTGGGTTCCTTTCAGGCTGCCAATTTATATTGTGAATCTTTCTCTCAGCCTTTCTTAATGGGACCTACAGCCTTAGGGTTAGCTGTGCATCTGGGAAAAGGAAATAAACTCATTTTCAGGAACAACTGGATGCTGGCTATCAACTGACAGCAAATCCTGGAGACCAAAAGCATCACTGTGACTCAGAGTAGGGGTTATGGAGGTCAGATGATCAGTTGAGTTTTATCTAGGTCCATCTCACAACGGGCCCAGTGGTTCCCACACCCATCTTGTAATTTCCACAGTTCTGGAGCCTAATTGGAATAGATAAACTCAGTAGCTAAAAGAAGACCCACACTGATTCTCTGACTGTGTGATGAGGACTACTATTTTAGGAAAGATCAAGTGGAAGCCACCAGAGGTGTCTCTATCTAGGAAAATAGTGAAGTCCAAAGAAATTGAATTCCTGGAGAAATTTAAGAGATTAACAGCATGATCAAGGAGTTGAGAAAATCTGAGGTGAGACCTCCCATCACACCCCATTCATCTCATCTACTGGCCTGTGCAGAACACAGATGGCTTTGGAGTAAGGATGGGGATTGCTATAGACTTAACCAGGTGATGATTCCAGTTGCAGCTGTGGTAACAGATTGATTTCATTACATGAGCAAATGAACACATCCCTGGTACCATTTATGTAGCCATTTATCTAGAAAATGTTTTTTTCTCAATACCTTTTATTAAAGACTAACAGAAGCAGTTTACTTTCAGCTGGCAAGGCTAGCAAATCACATTTACTGTCCGCTCCCAGAAGTTTATAAACCCTCTGGTTCTACATCATAATTCTGTTCACCAACAACTTTATCAGATTTCCCATCCACAAGATGCCACACTGGTCCATTACATTGACGTCATTGTGCTGACTGCATCTAGTGAGCAAGAACTAGAAACTATTCTACACTGATTAGTAAGGTATGTGCTAGTCAGGGTATGGGAAATAAATCTGTTGAAAACTCAGGAATTCTACTTCAGTGAAATTTGTAGATATCATGTAGTATATTCCATGCACAAGAAGCCTTTTAGGTGAAGGATAAGTGGCTACATCCAGCCTTTTCTAGAACCAAAAAGAGGCACAGTACCTAGGAAGACTTTGGGTTTTAGAGGTAACTTATTCCTGTCCTGAAGGAGTCATTTCATTTCAACTACCACATGACTTGAGACATTGCTATTTTTGAGTGGAGCTCAATGCAGGAGATATAAGAGATGTGAGTTTGATCCATTGGTCTGGAAGATGCCCTGCAGGAGGGCATGGCAACCCACTCCAGTATTCTTGCCTGGAGAATCCCATGGACAGAGGAGCCTGGTGGGCTAAGGTCCATAGGGTTGCCAAAGTCAGATATGACTAAAGCGACAAAGTGTGCATGCACAGAACAAGAGAGGACTCTACACCAGGTCCAGGCTGCTGGACAATCAACTTCCCATCTTGGGCCAAGAGATCCAACAGATCAAGTGGTGCTTGAAGTGTCATAGAGGTAAGCCTGCTTTTCAGTTCTTTGAAAGGCCCCTCCAATTGCATCCCAGTCCAGGCCCTTAAGATTTTAGAAAAAAGGCCTACTATCCTCTGTAAATAGCTATTTTTGAGAAAAAACTCCTGGACTGCTGCTGAGCTTTAGTAGAGACTGAATGCTTCACCATGGGCAACCGAGTTACCACGTGACCTAGACTGCTCACCATGAACTGATGCCCCAAGCCATAAGATTGGGCATGCACATCAGTGCTCCATCATCTAATGGAATTGATTTGTATGTGATTGAGACTGATAAGGCCCTGAAGGCACAAGTAAATAGATAAAGTGGTCCAAATACCTGTAGTGCCAATTTCCGTTCACTCCTGCCTTCTCTCCCTGACCCAGCACCTAGGGCCCCATGGGGCACTCCCCATGGTCAGTCAACAGAGGAGGAAAAGACTCAGGCCTGGTTTACAGATGTGTCTGCGTGCTATGCAAGGACCACTTGGAAGTGGACAGCTGCTGTGCTACTGCCCCTTTATGGGATGTCCCTGGAAGGCAGTGTGGAGGGAAAGTCCTTTCAGTGGACAGAGAATTGAGCACAGGACCTAGTTATTCACTTTACTAGGAAGAAGAAATGAACATACATGTGATTACATACTGAGTCACATACCATGATCAAAAGGGTCAATTGTCAGGGACTTGGAAGGAGCACATCTGGAAAACTGGTAACAAGAGTATTTGGGTAAGAGACATGCAACTATGTCTCTCTACGTGGACAAAAAAACATGAATATATTTGTGACCCACATGAATGCTCACTAAAGCTTGAAAGGATTTTAATAATCAAGTGGATAGATACCCGTCAGCTCTTTCCCCAGCCACCCTGTCATCACCCAGTGGTCTCATGGACAAAGTGGTCTTGATGGCAGAGATCAAGGTGAGGCATGGGCCCAGAAACATGGACTTCTGTTGACTGTCTATGGACACAGCTGAGTTCCAATCTGTCAGCAGCACAGACCAACATCAAGTCCCTGATATGGCACAATTTACAGGGCTGCTCATCCAGCCACCTGGTGGCAGGTTGATTACAGTGAATTATTTCCATCATAGAAGGGCAGTATTTAGTTTTCTATAACAAATGGTTAATCTGGATGTGGTTTTTTTTTTTTTTTCATCCCCTGCATGCAGTGCTTCTGACAATGCTACTACCCATGAATTAAAAATAATAATAATTTAGCTGTCTTTAAAAGAGACAGAAAAGGAAAATACCACATGGAAAAGAGAGAGAAGCCCACATGAAGATGGAGGCAGAGATTATGGTGATGTGGCCCCAAGCAGAGGAATGCCTAGAACCACAAGAACTGGAAGAAGGAAGGTAAGACTCCTCCATAGTGGTTTTGGAGGGAACCCAACCCTGCTGCCACTTTTACTTTGGCACTTCTGTCCTCCAAATTTCTATTATCTTAAGTAAAAAAAAAAAGAAAAGAAAAGAAAATGACTTAACATTCATCTTGATACTCCACACAGCATTGCTTGTGATCAAGGATTGCACTTCACAGCAAATGGAACACAGCAATGGGCTCATGCTCATGGAATCCACTGATGTTGCCAGCCTCCCCACTATCCTGAAGTAGCTGGTGTGGTAGAATGGCAGAGTGGCTTATTGAAGACTTCAGTAGTGTACCAGTTAAGTGGCATGACTGTGGAGGGCTGGGGCAATCTTCTCCAGAAGACTCTATATGCTCTGAATTAGCATTAAATACAAGGAACTGGGTCTCTCATCACCAGGAATTATAGGTACAGAATCAGGGGAAATGGGAATGACATCACTATTACCACTAATGACCTATTAGCAAAATTCGTTCGTCCTTTTTTTGCAAATGTATTCTTTACCAGTCCAGCCCAGAGATCTTAGATGCAAAGGGAGTTATGCTTCGGCAAGGAGACACAATGAATGGTTCCACTGCACTGCAAACTAAAACAGTTATCTGGCCACTTTGGAATCCTCATAACTTTCAAAGGGCAAAGAAGTGAGCTTTTGTTCATGCTAGAGTAATTGATCCTAAAGACCAAAGGGGATCAGACTACTGCTCCACTGTGGAGGTGAAGGAGTACATTTGGAATACAAATCCCTAGCATCTTTCTCTCTGAATAAGGTTAATGGAAAATTGTCACAATTCAATTCAGGCAGAACTACTAAAGACTTACACCCTTTAAGAATGGAAATGTGATTACCAGATAAAGCGTAGTGACCAGCCGAGGGGCTTGTAGAGTGAAAGCAAAAGATATACAGAGCGAATAGTGGAAGAAGGCAGTTACAAATCCTACCACAGGGCCAGTTATAAAAATGAGGACTTTTGCCATGCGTGTGTCCTCATTTTGTTATGAATATGTGTTCAGTCGGTCAGTCATGTCCAACCCTTTGTTTGCTACTCTCTGGATTGTACCCTGCCAGACTTCTCTGTCCATGGAATTTCCATGGGGTCGCAAAGAGTCCTGCACCTCTGAGCAACTAACACTAACTAACACTAACTGGATCCAGGTGCCATTTCCTAACCCATGGGATCTTCCTGACCCTGGGATCAAACCCAAGTAAGTCTCTTGTGTCTCCTGCTTTGGCTGGCAAATTCTTTACCACTGTGCCACCTGGGAAGTTCTTTTGTTATGAATATATTTGCATGTAAATATCTTTGTTTTCTTCACTCTGGTATTCCTTACTATGTACCATAAGACATCATGTGAGTATTGCTAAACAGGACTCAAGTTCCTTACTTCTTCTAGGGGAGGGGCTAGCATCTGTTCTGTTGTATACAGGAAAGTTACATCATAACAATCAGAGCCACAACTTGGTTATTGTCTTTATTTGGACATTAATTATAATTTAAGGAAATGTATAGTGGTGCCAAGTTGACAAGAGGTGGACATGTGATAGTTAACTTTCTGTGTCAGTTCCATTGTGCCATGGGGTGTCCAGATCTTTGATTAAAATAATTTTTCTGAAAATAGCAATAAAATTCTAAAAATCTGTTAGGGAAATTAAATAGCCTTGTTTAGGCTTCAGAGGCAAAGCAGAGCAGGCCTCTGACCTCGCTTCTAACCTGCATGGACACTGCCCTGACTATGAGTGACGGCCTGCTGTGATAGCAAGACCTGCAGCACCATAGATAAGATGGGAGTCAGTAGGTGCCCAACATGCTACAAGACATCAGTGGAGAAATAAATCCAGAAAGAATGAAGGGATGGAGCCAAAGCAAAACAATACCCAGTTGTGGATGTGACTGGTGATAGAAGCAAGGTCTGATGCTGTAAAAGCAATATTGAATAGAAACCTGGAATGTTAGATTCATGAATCAAAGCAAATTTGGAAGTGGTCAAACAGGAGATAGCAAGAGTGAACGTCGAGTTTCTAGGAATCAGCAAACTAAAATGGACTGGAATGTGTGAATTTAACTCAGATGACCATTTTATCTACTACCGTGGGCAAGAATCCCTTAGAAGAAATGGAGTAGCCATCATGGTCAACAAAAGAGTCCAAAATGCAGTACTTGGATGCAATCTCAAAAACGACAGAATGATCTCTGTTCATTTCCAAGGCAAACCATTCAATATCACGGTAATCCAAGTCTACGCCCCAACCAGTAACACTGAAGAAGCTGAAATTGAATGGTTCTATGAAGACTTACAAGACCTTTCAGAACTAACACCCAAAAAAGATGTCCTTTTCATTATAGGGGACTAGAATGCAAAAGTAGGAAGTCAAGAAACACCTGTGGCAACAGGTAAATTTGGGCTTGAAATATAGAATGAAGCAAGGCAAAGGCTAATAGAGTTTTGCCTAGAGAACGCACTGATCATAGCAAACACGCTCTTCCAACAACACAAGAGAAGACTGAACATGGACATCACCAGATAGTCAACACCAAAATCACATTGATTATATTTTTTGCAACCAAAGATGGAGAAGCTCTATACAGTCAGCAAAAATAAGACTGGGAGCTGACTGTGGCTCAGACCATGAACTCCTTATTACCAAATTCAGACTCAAATTGAAGAAAGTAGGGAAAACCACTAGTCCATTCAGGTATGACCTAAATCAAATCCCTTATGATTATACAGTGGAAGTGAGAAATAGATTTAAGGGCCTACATCTGATAGATAGAGTGCCTGATGAACTATGGACTGAGGTTCATGACACTGTACAGGAGACAAGGATCAAGACCATCTCCATGGAAAAGAAATTCAAAAAAGCAAAATGGCTGTCTCAGGAGGCCTTACAAATAGCTGTGAAAGAAGAAAGTGAAAAGCAAAGGAGAAAAGGAAAGATATAAGATCTGAATGCAGAGTTCCAAAGAAAAGCAAGGAGAGATAAGAAAGCCTTCCTCAGTGATCAGTGCAAATTACTAAAGGAAAACAACAGAATGGGAAAGACTAGAGATCTCTTCAAGAAAACTAGTGATAGCAAGAGAAAATTTCATGCAAAGATGGGCTTGATAAAGGACAGAAATGGTCTGGACTTAACAGAAGCAGAAGATATTAAGAAGAGGTGGCAAGAATACACAGAATTGTACAAAAAATATCTTCATGACCCAGATAATCATGATGGAGTAATTACTCATCTAAGCCAGACATCCTGGAATGTGAAGTCAAGTGGGCCTTAGAAAGCATCACTATGAACAGCTAGTGGGAATGATGGAATTCCAGTGGAGCTATTTCAAATCCTGAAAGATGATGCTGTGAAAGTGCTGCACTCAATATGCCAGCAACTTTGGAAAACTCAGCAGTGGCCACAGGACTGGAAAAGGTCAGTTTTCATTTCAGTCCCAAAGAAAGGCAATGCCAAAGAAGGCTCAAACTACTGCACAATTGCACTCATTTCACATGCTAGTAAAGTAATACTCAAAATTCTCCAAGCCAGACTTCAGCAATACGTGAACTGTGAACTTCCTAATGTTCAAGCTGGTTTCAGAAAAGGCAGAGAAACCAGAGATCAAATTGCCAACATCCACTGGATCATGGAAAAAGCAAGAGAGTTCCAGAAAAACATCTATTTCTGCTTTATTGAATATGCCAAAGCCTTTGCCTGTGTGAATCACAACAATCTGTGGAAAATTCTTCAAGAGATGAGAATATCAGACCACTTGACCTGCTCTTGAGAAACCTATATGCAAGTCAGGAAGCAACAGTTAGAACTGGACATGGAACAACAGATTGGATCCAAATAAGAAAAGGAGTATGTCAAGGCTGTATATTGTCACCCTAATTTTTTTTTTTTTTTTACTTTATTTTACTTTACAATATTCAGGATTGGGATCACCCTGCTTATTTAACTTATATGCAGAGTACATCACAAGAAACGTTGGGCTGGAAGTAGCACAAGCTAGAATCAAGATTGCCAGGAGAAATATCAATAACCTCAGATATGCAGATGACCCCACCCTTATGGCAGAAAGTGAAGAGGAACTAAAAGGTCTCTTGATGAAAGTGAAAGAGGAGAGTGAAAAAGTTGGCTTAAAGGTCAACATTCAGAAAACGAAGATCATGGCATCCGGTCCCATCACTTCATGGGAAATAGATGGGGAAACAGTGTCAGACTTTATTTTGGGGGGGCTCCAAAATCACTGCAGATGGTGTTGCAGCCATGAAATTAAAAGATGCTTACTCCTTGGAAGAAAAGTTATGACCAACCTAGATAGCATATTCAAAAGCAGAGACATTACTTTGCCAACAAAGGTCCGTCTAGGTAAGGCTTTGGTTTTTCCAGTGGTCACGTATGGATGTGAGATTTGGACTTTGAAGAAAGCTGAGTGCCGAAGAATTGATGCTTTTGAACTGTGGTGTTGGAGAAGACTCTTGAGAGTCCCTTGGACTGCAAGGAGATCCAACCAGTCCATTCTGAAGGAGATCAGCCTTGGGATTTCTTTGGAGGGAATGATGCTGAAGCTGAAACTCCAGTACTTGGCCACCTCATGCAAAGAGTTGACTCATTGGAAAAGACTCTGCTGCTGGGTGGTATTGGGGGCAGGAGGAGAAGGGGCCGACAGAGGATGAGATGGCTGGATGGCATCACTGATGCGATGGATGTGAATCTGAGTAAACTCCGGGAGTTGGTGATGGACAGGGAGGCCTGGCGTGCTGCAATTCATGGGATCGCAAAGAGTCAGACACGACTGAGCAACTGAACTGAACTAAACTGAACTGAATTTTTCTCAAAGAATGAATTAAAAAATAATTTTGTTTGAAATAATGATAAAAATGATATGAGATGACAGACTATGAAAAATCAATAAAATAATGCTCCAAAAAATTAAAAAAATGTAAATTAATATTTGAAAGTACTATGTTTGATTTCATTGTACCATGTTAGATGTCGTTTTACTATGACCATGAAAATAAGTCATTGTACTGTTTTAGAAGTATGAAGTTATGTGATATATTTTTGATAACTGTAGGAGTGGCTTGTCATTTTTTTACGTCATTGTACTATGTTACAAAGAAGTCATTGTGCTATGTTAGAAGTATGAAATTATCTGTGATATATTTTTTGATAACTGTAGGAGTGGCTTGTAATTTTTTAAAGCAACTCAGACTAATATCAACTACTTTGTCAATTCAGTTGTAGCACTACTTAAGATAGGTACTCCTTTTCTATATCTTAGTCTTTGACAGCCATTGCTTTATGCTATTGTGAGGTTGCCAAAATGATTAGAGAGGGTTTCCTGATTCCTTTATTATCATCAATGAAATGGTTTACAACTTGATCAAAAGTCACTTGGGCATCACACAGTTTTAAGAATGTATGAAATAAATAAGATATAGACATAAAAATTTAGATGAAGTATAATGACTATATCATTATCATCTAATGTCAGAATAAATTGCCAAAGACCAACTAATAGTGTCATAAAAGTTACTACCCATTTGATCAGTTGTTTCATGTGCTTATAAAATGTGTTATTTCAGATCAGCTTACACACAATGATCAATGCAATCTAGGAGAAGAGAATTAAAAACAAATAACTGCTTGTAAAATAATTTATAAAATTTTATGTAAGTAGATTCTGGAGCTAAGCAATTTTAGTTTCAACAAACACTGTGACTAAGACCTACAGATAAATATATAGTCAATTAAGCAAGGTATTAAACATGTATATAGGTTTTATTAAAAATGTTATTACTAGATTTTTTTCAATATCATTGCAACTCATGTGGTGTGTAAACTATTCTGAGTCAGGATTTATGTGATTTTAATTTATATACACAAAACAGTTACTAATATTCAACAATAATCCTTATTGTGAAATTGTTAAAATACTATTTTTTCTCATAACATATTCCCAAGACTCTTGTATTATTTATTCTGAATGCTATTACTAAATTGGAAAAATATATTACAAATAAAACCCATTTCAGCACAATTTAAATTATCTTTATGATCAGTCAATTCCTTTATTTAACCTAGTTTGAAAGACCAATTTCTTAAACATAAAACTCTCCTCCATTTTAATAATGTTTTAGTACAACATTTTGATTTTCAGAGAAAACAAAACAAAACACCATAATTGCCCCAGTTAATAGGTAATGCTTACAAAATGCACAAGAAAATGAAGAGTAACATGAACAACTTAAGCAGCTATGCAGCCAGGCCAGAGGACTGTGATAAACTGGGTCACTCACAGTTGAGGGATGTGTCAATAGACTGAGATTGTACATTATTATTACTGAAGGCCTGTACCTTCCATCTACTACTTTACTTCTCTGCCTTCTGCTGACAATCTTTTCTGTTTTGTTTCCACGTATCACTTTTATTTGATTATTTCTATCTTGAACTCAAGATCCTGAAAAGAGACTACCTAGTTGGGTCCAGTTTTCAGTAAGCAGTAAACTTCAGGATGGAATCCTCCCAGGTGTCTAACTAAATACTGCGTCTTAGTGAAGTGCTGATCTTCCGTCTAATCAGTTATGATCTTCACTTTGGAATAATGTGGGACACCTCTGAAAGTGGATTTAGGTGGATCAGTGGATAAGAAACTCTTAGGCTTTACTGAAAGGGCCCAGGTAAATGATGAGCAGGTAATTGAAGAGCTTCTACAATACAAGCATGATATTTTATATATATGACAGTGTCCAGCCTGTCATGCATGTATTGATAAGAGCCTCCTTCTACATTTTATTTATATTGGAATGAAATACAGTATATTTGGCTGAAGAATTGAAGCTTTTGAACTGTGGTGTTGGAGAAGACTCTTGAGAGTCCCTTGGACTGCAAGGAGATCCAAACAGTCCATCCTAAAGGAGATCAGCCATGGGTGTTCTGTGGAAGGACTGATGCTAAAGCTGAAACTCCAATACTTTGGCCACCTCATGTGAAGAGTTGACTCACTGGAAAAGACTCTGATGCTGGGAAGGATTGGGGGCAGGAGGAGAAGGGGACGACAGAGGATGAGATGGCTGGATGGCATCACTGACTCGATGGACATGGGTTTGGGTGAACTCTGGGAGCTGGTGAGGGACAGGGAGGCCTGGCGTGCTGCGATTCATGGGATCACAAAGAGTCAGACACGACTGAGAAACTGAACTGAACTGAACTGAACTGATGTAATATATAATTCAGAGAAAGATCTAAGAATTAGGAAAGAGCAATCAGGCAATGCAGCCTTCAATAATAGTATGAATAATGATAACAGAAGGTTTTGAAGAATTGCAAAGGTCAGAGAGTGATATTTATATATAAATATATGGAAAAAAATTATGCTAGCATGTGTGACATGATTCTTATAGGCAACCACATTATATCTTCAGGTTAAGAAAAAGATAACCCTTATGAGAAGAAGACTTTTTTGTAAATACTTCATAGACAGTCAAAGAAAAAATAGCAACCTGAAAAAACCCACAACTGAGGATCATTTTAAGGTCTCTTGTTTTTGCATCTGCTCTAAAGCCTTAAATTTTTCTTCTCCTTTTAGTCCAAAAACAGATATTGGAAAGGACTGTAGCAATTCATCCAGTACTGTGGCAAGAGGTAATAAGTTTGCATCACTTGAGAATGGACAGGATCTGGCTGCAGGAGTAGGGTTGTTGGTCAGAAGAAATAGGACAGGTAGCATTCCAGGAAAAAGGACTGATTTTACAGAATGGAAGCAAATGAGGAGAAAGAAACAAAATGAGCAGGAGTGAACAGAGCATAGTCAAAATATGAATTTGTGAAAGTAAGCTGTGATCATTTATTTGGTCCTTAAGTGATATGTGTCATCCTTATTCTGCATGACTTGGATTTCTTGTCTGAAATATTAAACAAAGGTACACTTAGGTGTTGTGTGTATCTATACGACATGTGTGTATCTTGGACTAATAAAAAGGAAGTATTTCTCTCTTCCTTACAGTAGTGGTAGTCAGTAGAGATCACTTACTTGGAGGTCCATCAAATAAACATGACTGGAGAAATGAAAATAGATGATAATGCAGCTTCATGCTTACTGGAACTGATAATCCAATAAGAAAAGAGTGCATCATGCAGGTAACATGTGCACACATAGGTGTAAATAAAGCTACTACTTTAAAACAAGTGCATTTGTAGAAAGTATGGCCTTTCAATTTTTACTTGTAAAAGAAAAAATATTCACCTTTTGTTACTTGTATATGTATATAAACCTCCTTATCTTAGCTACCTTGATGTATCTTAATCAGACACTCTAAGAAATGCCTCCTTTGAAAAGTACAGAATTTATGAATTGGATCAGAACTAAAGCTTATAGTTCAGTTCATGTCTGAAGTGACCTAAAACAACTGTATTTTCATCGCGAATTCCTTATCTTTCATGCCTGAAGTTGCATCCCTAAAAACACATTTTTTTTTTCATTTACAGCTTAAATATGAGAAGTTCTGTTTATTGAGTATATGTCTTTTAAAGCAAACATCATCATTATCTGTTAGGATTGAAAACTATGTTGACAAATGAAACAACATCAAATAAACTCCTTGACCATGCAGCCCTGGAAAAGCATGAAAAAGAACACATGGCTAATATACTCCCTTAGCAGGTATTTTAATCTGTGAGATGTACAAACTTTTTTTCTAAAAAGCACAAATATAAAATATTCGGATGACATATACACTTATAAAAACAAAAAGGTTTTATCACACCATTATTTGTATTGTAGATAATTAAGATAATTGATAAGCTGCCTGTGTCACAGCTTATTGTGCCTGTGACACAATCAAAAACTTAAGTATGAATCCTGATTGCTTTTATTTACCAGGTTCATATGATTGGATGAATTAGGGGAGTGAACATAGTGATCACAGCAAGCCCAGAGCCAAAGAAAAATTTGAGCCTGAAAATCTGGCTTAGTTTTAAACTGTCTATTCATTGACAATGAACCATTTGTAGTATGGAAAAAAAAAAATAGCAGAAAAATGTACCTTTTAGCCTGTAAATAGCATAAGAGTCAAAACGTTTCCCAGTTTTTCTGCACTTAACAGTATTTATTACTTCCAGAGAAAACCAATACATGATACATAAAATAAGAATATTTTTCTCTATTACAGCAGTTAGTTTTGATGACTGTTCTCTGTCATAGTTTATACTTAATTTTCTTCCACTCCAGTAAAAGTCCTTTGATGCTTTAGAGATGATGTATGCATAGTCTCCTTCTCTTCAAATACCTAATCCTTGTGTGTAAAAATATTGATTTAAAAAGAAATTTGTTAAATATGTTTATAGCAGAGCTATAAACCTTTTTTAAAAAATTATGAGCATTAGATAAACCAGATTTTTAGTGTAGTCTTTTTAGTTTAATGATACATTTGAAAATAACATAGTTTGCGGAACCAAGCATCTTAACAATATTAAATATAAAATTTTCAATCTATTCATGGCCTCGTTTTGTGGAAATTATTTATCTACACCCTGTAGACAAAAAAAAAAAAAATTCTCTAGGGCAATGGCAACATCACACATCGAACTCCTAGAGCACACAGCAAAAACAGTAGTAAACACAGATCAGCAAAGACTATATCTACACATGTAACTTGAAGCAAAAGTTTGAGACATCTAGACAACCAAAAAAGGCTTTTATTTTTCTAAAAATGTCAGGTACCAAGGGTAGGAGTAAAATTTCTCTTGAATTAACCTTTACACATAGCATCAATTATCCCTAGAAAACATTGCCAGGCTTAGAAAATAGATCTTTAAAAATACCATTCTTCATAGGAAAATTTTAATTCCATTTCTGCATGTACATATTTTGCAATAATGATATGCTTTACATAAAGAGGGGGAAAATGACTGCAGATCTACAAGACATTTAAAGCCTGACCAAACCAGCACATCTTTTTAGATAAGTTTCAAAGATGAAACTTTTGAAATTTTTGCTATTAAAGGAAATCATAATTTGATTCTTGATTTCCCCTAGTTTACTCAATAGCATTACTTACATATTGTCAAGATGAAATTCTGTGTAACAAGAACTATTTAAGCCAAAAAATCTCTCTACTAACACAGTTGATTTGGCAAGTACATGGCCTGAATAAAAAGGAACATTTAAAAATGCTGAATCTTTGTTATTTCCAACACTTAAATATCTCTAGAGTGCTATTTGAGAAAAAAATAGAAAATGTTGTCAGTCATGTATTTGTTAAATAAATATTTATATTCCTCAGAAACATATGACATCAAAATTAAACATTTTGTTTGACAGAAAAGAAATAGAAATTTTGGCAACTATGAGTATTTACTCCTTGTAAGCGTCCACATTTTACAACTTAAAATCATTTTTATTTTCACCCAAACAAAATAAAGTGGATTTCATTTTTATTTATGGGCGTCAGAGCAGGGAAGCTCTGGCATCTTTTACTTAATGGGCGTTTTTATCTTCAACCACACTTATGACTAGACTTCCATCATTCCATGAACTTCTATTATAACAAAAATGTTATTGGATTTTAAATGAGCAACTCTGTAATATAAAACTATGCTTAATCCTTTCTTCTACTTGAGTTAGCACAGGGCAAGAAAGAAGTCATAACTCCAGACATACTACATCTGTAGAAGAATTTGTACTAGGCAACGATCCTGGTTTTGTTCAAATTAACGGGCCATCATTTGATAAGTGATAATTTGCTTGATCAAAATAAAGACTTTGAGATGTATAGTATGTATCCAGGTTACCTTGTTTTCAGATTCAATCAGACCAACATTGCATGCAGCTTTCTTTCCTAGTCAAGAAAAAGAAATTACTGTAACTTGTAAGAGCCATTATTGTCCTTTAATCAAAACCAGAGAAAGACACCACAAGAAAATATAACTACAGACCAATATTTCTTATAAATATAAACAGAAAAATTTTCCATAAAATACTAACGAAGTAAATCCAGCAACATATAAATGCAATTATACAAAGTGGTCGGAGAAGGCAATGGCACCCCACTCCAATACTCTTGCCTGGAAAATCCCATGGATGGAGGAACCTGGTGAGCTGCAGTCCATGGGGTCGCTGAGTCAGACACGACTGAGTTACTTCACTTTCACTTTTCACTTTCATGCATTGGAGAAGGAAATGGCAACACACTCCAGTATTCTTGCCTGGAGACTCCCAGGGACGGAGGAGCCTGGTGGGCTGCCATCTATGGGGTCACACAGAGTCGGACATGACTGAAGTGACTTAGCAGGAGCAGCAAACAAAATGGTCAAGCAGGATATATTCTAGAATGCAAGGTTGGTGGAACATCCAAAAATCACATATGCTGATGTAGCACATCAACAGAATAGAAAACAAAAAATACATGGCCCTCTTATCAGACACAAAAACAGAATTTGACAAAAACCCAAGACCCATCCATGATAAAAACATGCTAACAAATTAGGAATAAAAGGGAACTTCTTTAACTAGATTTACCAAAAAATATATATATGAAAGACTCAAAGCTAACGTTATATTTATTGATGGAATGCTTGATCTTTCTCCTTAAAACTAGGAACAAAAAAAGAACATATGCTCTCTCCACTTTGACACATTATTCTGGAAGTTCTAACAAGGGCAATTTAAGAAGAAAAGAATTAAAATATTCATTTGGAAAGAAAAATAAAATTTGTTTCTAGTTGCAGATGACATGTTTGTTTACACAGAAAATTCTAAGAAAGCCAATGAAAATGAAAATTCATCCCACTAAATGGATGAAAATATTTGAAAATAATATATCTGAAGAGATACTTGTCTCAAAAATATATAAAGAACTCATATATTATTAACTCTTATATATTATAAGTCATGATAAAAAGACAAGTAACTTAATATGTATATTTATGTCTGATATTGTCACCCTGCATATTTAACTTACATGCAGAGTACATCATGAGAAACGCTGGGATGGAAGAAGCACAAGCTGGAATCAAGATTGCCGGGAGAAATATCAATAACCTCAGATATGTAGGTGACACCACCCTTATGGCAGAAAGTCAAGTGGAACTAAAAAGCCTCTTGATGAAAGTGAAAGTGAAGAGTGAAGAAGTTGGCTTAAAATTCAACATTCAGAAAACTAAGATCATGGCATCTGGTCCCATCACTTCATGGGAAATAGATGGGGAAACAGTGGAAAGAGTGGCAAACTTTATTTTGGGGGACTCCAAAATGACTGCAGATGGTGACTGCAGCCATGAAATTAAAAGACGCTTACTCCTTGGAAGAAAACTTATGACCAGCTTAGATAGCATATTGAAAAGCAGAGACATTACTTTGCCAACAAAGTTCTGTCTAGTGAAGGCTATAGATTTTCCAGTGGTCATGTATGGATGTGAGAGTTGGACTGTGAAGAAGGCTGAGAACCAAAAAATTGATGCTTTTGAACTGTGGTGTTGGAGAAGACTCTTGAGAGTCCCTTGGACTGCAAGGAGATCCAACCAGTCCATTCTGAAGGAGATCAACCCTGGGATTTCTTTGGAAGGAATGATACTAAAGCTGAAACTCCAGTACTTTGGCCACCTCATGCGAAGAGCTGACTCACTGGAAAAGACTCTGCTGCTGGGAGGGATTGAGGGCAGGAGGAGAAGGGCACGACAGAGGATGAGATGGCTGGATGGCATCACTGGCTTGATGGACGTTAAGTCTGAGTGAACTCGGGGAGTTGGTTATGGATAGGGAGGCCTGGCGTGCTGCGATTCATGGGGTCACAAATAGTCGGACACGACTGAGCGACTGAACTGAACTGAACTGAACTGAACTGAACTGATCACAGCTGTTTTGAGCAGACTTCAGTTTGGCTACTTTGGGAACAGCCTGTCCTCTTAGAACTGGATGGTATTAGGCTTACAGGCTGTTTGAGTTGCAAGCTATTTAGGCTGTTTGCAAATTATTCTTTTAATCTAGGGATAAAAAGGGACTCCAAATAAGATAACAGTTATCTGAATATTTTGAGTACACCCCACCTACAGGGGCCCCAGTTGAGTTTAGTTTAATAACTGTGATTCTTTCTCATGCACATTTACTAAATGAACCAACAACTAAAGTCAATTTGAACTATCAGTGGCCACAATAAGGAATGTTTTAATTCCCCAAACTTACTTTTCTTAAAATTGACTGCACTACCATAGATCTAAAATTTCCCAAACTGAATGGCATGCTATGTCAGTTGATATTTTGAAGCTTCTAAATGTTATCATGAACCTTGAATTGCCTCTCTGCAAAATAAACTTTAAAGATGAACTAAGGCAAAACAAACAAACAAAACACACACACAAAGAAAGAAAAGATGCCTTCCAAAGCCTCAAGCTCCTCTCACCAGATCCTTCGCCTCAGGGGCCACTCCAGATCCATCTTTCTCTTTTTTTTCTTCTACACCAATTATACCTTCTCTATACTGACTGATCCCCCATCTTAATTTTCTCATCAAATTTCCCTTTTTCTTTGAAACTCATCTCAGCCCCCATTTCCCCTAAATCCATAGGAATCTATCCAGTTAAAATGAAACCTTCTGAGGATCCAGAGGACAAACCCTTGTTATAACAAAGATTTTCACAAAGTAACAAAAGACCCTTAGAGATTTCCTACAGAATTTAATATAGTCATTCTAATGTATCAACCTGCTTTCTCTTGCTTATATTAGCTGCTTTATATGCTTGTCAGTGAAGCCCAGGTCCAGCTTTGGATAAAAATCACTAGTTGAGAAAGTCCTGACAGGTCTCTAAAACTATACCTGGGAGACCAGTTGCTAACTTCTATAATTAGGCTCAGGAAATTGCTAGGCAATTTCAATGAGCAAATTCCTAGGGCTTTTCTGAAGACTGTTAATCAGAACAAAACTCAGGTTTGCACACAAAAACCTGATGAATATATTCATAGTTATTACAATCAACTTCACATTATTATTAAAGAAAAGTCTGATCTTCTAGTAAAAATGACCAGGAAGGAATGGAAAAGCTATGTTCACTCCCAAGTCAGTTAGTTTGTCAAACCACTTCTCTCATAATCTAGATGGGTCACCTCAAAAGAAAACCACCAAAATTTTTTTGACTGTTACTTTTTATTTTAAATTTTGGGGGATATAACCAATTTACAATATTGTGTTAGTTTTCGGTGTTTAGCCAAGTGATTCTGTTATACAAATGCATATATCCACTCTTTTAAATATTCTTTTCCCATATAGGCCATTACAGAGTATTGTTCCATATGCTATGCAGTACATCCTTATTAGTTACTTATTTTATAATATAGTAGTGGGTCTGAGGTAAGGGATAAATCGGAAGATTTGGATAGACAGATTCTACCAATATTTTTAATCTTCAACTGAAGCAAGTGAAAGACCTTAAATAAAATCAGAACTCTCCTAGGTTCTTCTGTTATTGCAAAGAGCCACCACTGAGGAAGAGATTATTAAAAATTTTAAAAAATCTGGCACTTTCAGCCTTCTAACTGGACTTGCCAACATTCTCCGAATTCTCAGTAGTGAGGCTGTGAGGAACTGCAGGGCCTCATCTGAATCCTTCTTCTCAATTGGTCTGGGGAAACATTTGTCCAGATTGGTGAGGAGCTCTTCCAGTCCTAGATGACACCAGACTCACACTCTTGGTACTCAACCTCATTACTATAAAGCAGCCCCCACCTCAGAGGACTAAAACAGTTCCAGTAGTGGGGCTCTCTAGTGAACCTCCAGAGGTTCCTGACTCTGAACCAATACTATTTTGTTTAGGCCCTTTGAGAGATGCATGCTCTTTTCTCTGAGTTCTTCTGCCACTGATTGCTTGAAAAGTAAAGAATCTGCTTGTAAGGCAGGAGACACTGGAGACTTGGGTTAGATCCCTGTGTTGAGAAGATACCCCTGGAGGAAGAAATGGCAATCCACTTCAGTATTCTTGCCTGGAGAATCCCATGGACAGAAGAGCCTTGCAGGCCACAGTCCATGGGGTTGCAAAGAGTCAGACACGACTGAAGTGACGGAGCACACACACATACATCCCCTTATTAGGCCAGGACTTAGATTTGTTTCTCCCAAAGAGGGATATAGCTCTTCAACCTGATGGTGGTCATCAAGGCATGCAACAAGGTGACTTAAGTGATCCTTTGACTTTGTTTTTACTATTCTGTCTCTGATGGTGCTAGAACTGATAGTGGAAATACTCATCATTCACCTTTTGAATCTGCTACCACCCTCCTTAAGGGCAACATTTCCAACTAATATGGGCAGAATTCACAGCACACCTCCCACCAGGATTCAAACAGATCCCTTATATCCTCTCGTAAGAATTATTCAATATTATGTAAAGGAAATTTTCAAGGTATAAGGCCCATAATAGAAGATTATCATTACCCATATAGCACTCCCATTTATCAATGAGAAAATCTGAGGGCAGAGGTTTGTCTAAGACCTCTCAGCAATAAAGAACATTGTTATCCTTTGACACCATATTATTCCTAATCTCATACCCTGCTAAAATCCATTCCCACTGGAAGCAAATTCTTTGCTATAATTGATTTATGCAGTGCATTCTCTAGTATTCTTCTTGATGAAGTTTGCCAATACCTTTTTGCCTTCACTTTGGAAGAAAAACAGTTTACCTAGGCAATAATGCCTCAGGGATTTACTGAGAATCCTTCTTATTTCTCACAAATTCTGAAGGCTGATCTAGATGATATAAAGTTCCCTAGGGCTTCTAATTTGCTGCAATATTGGTTCTTTTCTCTCTTTTTCAAGCCTCCTCACAGGAAAACATCATCTACTTACTTGCTAAAGCTTTTATCCTTAAAGGGACATAAAGTCACCAAGGAAAAAAATTGCAATTTTCTCAAACCCAGGTTTGATATTTAGGGCATCTGATATCAGAACAAGGGCTACACCTAGATCCATATCAATTGCGTGGTGTGCTAAGCTTCCCCAAACTAACTTGTAGCTTAAGTTTTCTCAGGCTTGTTAGTTATTTCTCAGGCTGATTGGTTTCTCAATTCAGCTCAGTTCAGTTCAGTCACCCAGTCATGTCCAACTCTTTGGATTGCATCGCTCCAGGCTTCCCTGTCCACCACCAACTCCTGGAACTTACTCAAACTCATGTCCATCAAGTTGGTGATGTCATCCAACCATCTCATCCTCTGTCGTCCCCTTCTCCTCCTGCCCTCAATCCCTCCCAGTATCAGGGTCTTTTCCAATGAGTCAACTCTTCTCATGAGGTGGCCAAAATAGTGGAGTTTCAGCTTTAGCATCAGTCCTTCCAAAGTACACCCAGGATTGATCTCCTTTAAAATGGACCGATTGGATATCCTTGCAGTCCAAAGGACTCTCAAGGGTCTTCTCCAACACCACAGTTCAGAAGCATCAATTCTTCGGCACTCAGCTTTCTTCACAGTCCAACTCTCACATCTATACATGACCCCTGGAAAAACCATAGCTTTGACTAGACAGACCTTTGTTGGCAAAGTAATGTCTCTGCTTTTGAATATGCTATCTAGGTTGATCATAACTTTTCTTCCAAGGAGTAAGCATCTTCTAATTTCATGGCTGCAATCACTATCTGCAGTACAAAGTCTCAGTTATAACAAGGTGAGTAGGTCATAGGGATTTACTGGACAGCACAGTAATTGCAATGAACAATACTGTGCTTTCCGCTTTAAAATTTGCTAAGAAGTTACCCCTTATGTTACATGCTCTTATTCCATAGAAATAAATAAATAAAGAGGGCAAGAGGAAACTTTTGGCAGTAATAGGTTTATGGTAATCATTGTGATGATAACTTCACAACT
Source organism: Budorcas taxicolor (assembly GCF_023091745.1). Classification (NCBI taxonomy): domain Eukaryota; kingdom Metazoa; phylum Chordata; class Mammalia; order Artiodactyla; family Bovidae; genus Budorcas; species Budorcas taxicolor. Next base: position 38,945,748 of record NC_068926.1, read on the forward strand.
GTATACTTACCTCCAACCTCTTCAAACTGTGTACATTAGTATGTGCAGCCTTTTGCATGTTATGTTAATCATGCCTCAATAAAGTGGTTTAAAAACAAAAGCAAAGCACTATTCTGGCCTACACATAGAGGCAACTGAACATAAGCTGAATCCATGAAAGAAAGTGAAGTTGCTCAGTCATGTCCAATTCTTTGCGACCCCATGGACTGTGGACTACCAGGATCCACCATCCATGGGATTTTCTAAGCAAGAATACTGGAGTGGGTTGCCATTTCCTTCTCCAGGACATCTTCCTGACCCAGGGACTGAACCTGAGTCTCCCACATGATAGGCATTGTAGGCAGATGCTTTACCGTCTGAGCCACCAATAAGCTTGAATAAATAGATAAAAATCCAAGCCAGAGATCAAGGTCAGTGATTCAGAAGAAAACACCCAAAAAATAGAATGTAAGAAACAGTACTTGAAAAATATGACAAGGGTAGAAAATCAAGCAAGAGAATTCAATTTCCATGTAGAAGAAAGCAAGAAAGAGAAAGTTTAGTAGTCAAATAACAAGCCAATCACAAGGAAACCTATGTCATTACTAGCTTTAAAAAACAAAAATAACTCTTGTGGTATGATGAAAGTGTGTTAGTTGTTCAGTCATGTCCAGCTATTTGCACCTCATGGATGGTAGCCCACTGAGCTCCTCTGTTCCTGGAATTCTCCTGGCACGAATTTTGGAGTGGGTAGCCATTTCCTTCCCCAGGGGATCTTCCAGACCCAAGAATTGAACCCGGGTCTCCTGACTTGCAGGCAGATTCTTTACCATCTGAGCCACTAGGGAAGCCCTATGATGAAAGTGGTCAAGGTTAAATTAAGCAATTGTGGAATTCGAAGAAGAAGAACACTTATATTTTAGAAAAGCAGCATAAGAATATCCTTTGAATTTATAATTCTCCCATTAAATTCCTCTTTATTTTTTATTTATTTATTTTAATTTATTTTTTTTTACTTTACAATACTGTATTGGTTTTGCCATACATTGACAAGAATCCACCACAGGTGTACATGAGTTCCCAACCCTGAACCCCTCTCCCACCACCCTCCTCATATCATCTCTCTGGGTTATCCCAGTGCACCAGCCCCAAGCATCCTATATCCTGTATCGAACCTATTGGTGCCTCCATTTCCACATTCAGAGAGCTAAACAATAAGGCCATTAAAGTTTCCTTTGAGACAAAAAATCTATGTTGTATGATGCAAATAAAGTCTATTGGAATTTTCACTTCTACCACTGGAAAAGAACGTTGGAACAGCTAGGATCACGAGTAAAACTATTATAACATCAACAACAAATCTATAAAATAAGGAAGAACATCCAAGTCCTTACTTGGCATTCTAGTGGCAGGGATATATTACAGTGTGTTGAGACAGTTGACTGACTTGAACTCAGATAAAAGGCTATACACTTGTATCTTATGAAACATAAGGTATGAATCCTTAGAAATTTGGGACAAGTTCAGCACAATATATGAAAGTTCTTGTATTCAACAATAGACAGATGATTTCTACCTTTCTCAAGCAAATGTTTCAAAACCTCAGAAAAGACATTTGTCTAGTATTTGCTATTCATTCTCTGACCATGCAAAATTGAATTGTCTATTTCTTCTGTGTTGCTAATTTCTTTTTCTAAACAAAATAATGATTGGAAAATAACAATAAAATATGTGAAAAGTACCTAATGCAAGATGCCATATAAATACAACATGATATCAGCCACATTCAGATATTACGGCATATTATAGAAATTCACCAAGTTTCAAATTTTCCAATTTCTTGTTTCCACCCACACAGATAGTCATGAAGGAAAATGCACCAAATTAAAATTCAAGACATTTGGAAAACTATTCAGAACTTTGCAAAACTGTCATTATTTAAGCAGTTTAGGAAAAAATGATGTTGTAAAAAAACAGCCAATGCACATAAAAAAGAATTAGGTTGGTGTCGAGCACCTCATCTGAATGCACAGAGAGGAAGAACACTAAACAAGTCAGATTAATATAGAGAAATGGATGTTTTCCCAGAATCATTTGGTAATCAGGTAATGTATCACATTATCCAATCATCTCTGACAGGAAAGTTGCTTTATCCTACCTTGACTAAGAAGAGTGGTAAAACTGTATCACTTGAAATTATAGGTTTTCAAATTGAATTATATTATTTTACATTCTTCATGTCAGGGCTTTAACAAATTGTTAATATCCTGGTAAACATTTCTATAAGTAAAACAGTTATGATTTACAAGCAAAGTGACTGTGTTAGAGAAATGTAACAGATAGTTATTATGCATAAATTGCCTGCTGTCCCTTGGGACTAGAAAATGAAACACTGCATCTCCTGCAGGCATTCTTAAGGAATATTGATAAGTAGATACAATAACTGAACATTTGGTAAATTACCATTTCAATGAATCATGTCCTTCCTAAATTCAGGAGGCAGCACCTTTCAGGAAAGTAGTCATGCTGGGAAATGTTTATGAAAGCATTCTAAAAATGAACTAAGAAAACATTGACCTTTAACACCGAGAGTTCATATTTAGAAATGGAAAAGGGTATTTTCCTTCATATATAACTAATATTGTAGTTCTTATTATATGAGGATGAGTATCACAGAATGTGGTATGTGTCTAACGTTTCTTTTCATTGACTGTAGATATAAAAACACACAAGACAGACACCAGAACATGGCAAGGCAACCTGGAGGTTACCCTGATTCTTATGTGAACATTTATAATAATAAATACAAAAAGCACAATATCCTATATGCCACAAGTGAATTGAATGTATTCAGACTATCTTCAAACAGAAATTTTTCATGTTTTCATTATCCCAAATATATTATTTTTTATTACCAATTGTATATCTGGTATTTAATAATTGTACACTTATAAAAGCAAAGTAGTTCATTCTTATGATCCTAATTTTTCATTAATAAAATGCTGAGAGTTGGTAATGAACAGGGAGGCCTGGTGTGCTGCGATTCATGGGGTCACAAAGAGTCGGACATGACTGAGCAACTGAATTGAACTGAACTGAACTGAATGAATATTTTTGGACATTTTATTAGGCATTCAGTACATCACTATGGGAAATACACAACCTAAGTTTCTAAGAAAACCTTCCCTACAGTTCTGTAGAAATTTCATAGAGAAAATTATGATCTATATGATTTCTGATGCTAGACAGGAATCTTAAACCTGTGTTTGGCAGAATCTCTCTGAAGGGCTGAGAGCATTAAAAATAGTAATCTTTAGGTAAGCCACAACAGGGATGTTTTGCCATTTAGTCTGTATCTTTTCATTTCCACATTATATATGTTATATGAGAGCCTAACTAACTTAGGATTTAAATAATTTAGGCTTTAGCTTTTCAATTAGGATGCAATAATCTTAAACATCTTATTGTTTAAGTCATTTTATTGGTTTTAAGTCACCGGTATTAGGGGTCCCCAACCTCCAAGATCTAATGTCTGATGGTCTGAGGTGGAGCTGAGGTAATAATAATAAAATGCACGATAAATGTAATGCTCTTGAATTATCCTGAAACCATCCTCTCCCTGCTGGGAACTTGAAATAAAGGTCTTCTCTGAAATCAGTCCCTGGTTCCAATAAGGCTGAGGAATGCTGACCTATATAATTTTATATAAAGTAATCTAATACAAAATTTCCTCAATAAATGTGAACAAAATGAACTGTATTTTAAAGGAAAAAATTTCATCCTTTGGATAGTGGCTATAATCATTTCTCTTTAAATTTCTGTGCAATTGATTTACAATGCTGTGTTAATTTCTTGAAAAAGTGATTCAGTTATACATATATATATTATTTTTCATACTCTTTTCCATTATGGTTTATCACAGGATATTGAGTATAGTTCCATATGCCTATATGCTATACAGTAGGACCTTACCGTTTATCTATTTTATATGTAATAGTTTGCATCTATTGGTCCCAAACTCTCAATTCATTCCTTCCTCTTAGCAAACAACAGTCTGTTCTCTGCATCTATGGGTCTGTTTCTGCTTTGTAGATAAGTTCATTTGTGTGATATTTTAGAACACACATATATTTATTTTTATTAATAAATTGTTCATTCATTCAACAAAAATTTTAGTGCATGTCAACTGTCAAGCACTGAACTCAGGGTTGGAGTTGTACAGATGAGTATTCACTGTTTTCAAAGAATTAAAAAGAATGGTTTTGTCTTTAATCACTTCAAACAATCCATTCTGAAGTATGGAGTTTAGAACTGCTTAATTGCAATGACCACTTTGTCTTATTCCATTATATTTTATTATTCAACCACCTAACAGTTTTCTTTCTCTCATACAGTGAATGACAGATCAGCCATCAAGCTAACTCTTTAGACCTGTGCTTTTTCACTTCGTCGCTTTTTCACTTGCTTGCTATTTCTGCAATTTCATCGAGTCCTGTGAAATTCAGTATCCTAAAAGGATGTTCAATTAACTTTAGCTTGGTATAATCATGCAGTTATGGACACAAAGCAGGAACAAAAGGATCACCGCTTTTAAATTCATCGTTGGTATCTTTCTGACTAATGTTGCAACCTAGGCGATTTGACACAGCAACAGTGAATGCAATGAACCAATCTGTGGCAAATAAGGAATTATATTCTGTATGTAAAGACTAAGGAATAATTCTAGGCTTTAGGGCAGGTGACAGGTACCTTCTTGGTTGAGGAATATTTAGGCTTATCTTGTACGAAGCAACGGATGAATGGGATGCAACATTACTTGTCTTTCATTTTCTAGCACATGTTATTAGGCCTGGCCTATAGTTGCTACTTTCTTATTTTCTTGATTTGAAGACCATTTGAAAATTAAAATACTCAACTCCATGAAACATCTTTGCAATATAATAAAATATCCCTTCTTTGACACCAAATGCCTATTCTCATATTTCTTGTTGTTTTGCCATTACACAAAACTCATGCTTTACCCTTTGTTTGAAATTGCCTGTAATAATTTTTAAAGATTTTCTTTATAAACTACAGCAGGACTTCAAATAATATTTCATTTCTGATTATAAAATATAAAGAATTACAGAAATATAGAATCCAATTTGAAAAGTCTTCAAGATAAACATTTTCTTGTAACCAGAAACATTCTTTCAGGTATAGTTCTATAAACAGGAGTGCATGAAACCCTGGGGATAATGAAACAATTTCATTTTCCATTTGTTTAGGAAAGGCCAGAAGGCTATTTATGTACTAATAGGTTTATTAATAAAACTGAAAAAGCAATAACCTCACCTGTATAGTGATCAGTGAAGCCAGAGATAATGGAAAACCAATTTTATATAAAAGGAAATTTTATGGCTCTCATGACTAACTTTGATTTTTTTTTTAGATAATGATTCCATTTGATGAGTCTTTTTTTTTCTTGTTTACATATATTTTTCTGCATTTCATTTTAAACTAAATGAAAAAATATTTAAAGTATTTTTGTTTGCGTGACTATTGCCAAACACAAAAACCCCCTTGGAAATTCATAAAACTCCAACTTGTTAATGCTGCTCATTATAATCCTCTGGCAAAGTATTAATTTGGTGACTTTGCTAGCTTATATCCTCATCAGTATATGTCATTAGTCAAGTCTGCAATGGCCATTACAATCTATCCTTTCAAAATAAGTTATGCATTTTAATGAAAGGTCTACAAGAAAGATGAACCAGCTATTTGCAGCACTTGTAAGTTTATGGATAGGCTATAAAAGGAAAAAAAAATTGAGGAGGAAGAAATTCCTAAAATCAATTACTTCATGTTTGCAAAAAATGAAATATAGATGGTATAGTTATATTTATATGCATGAGATTAACCACTATGAAAAAAAATTTTCAACATGTTAATAATGCTGATTTTCAGTAAAAATGCTATTATGTATTAAAAATATCATTTTGCCAGATGTTTTTTTCCTGTTTCATAAGAAACATAGTAAATTTGCTGTTGTTCAGTCTCTCAGTCTTGTCCAAATCTTTGCGACTCCATGCACTGCAGCATGCCAGGCTTCCCTGTCATTCATATTTTCTGGAGTTTGCTCAAACCCATGTCCACTGAGTTGGTGATGTCATCCAACCATCTCTCTGTCATCCTCTTCCCCTCCTGCCTTTAATCTTTCCCAGCATCAGGGTCTTTTCCAATGAGTTGGCTCTTTGTGTCAGGTGGCCAAAGTATTGGAGCTTCAGTTTCAACATCACTCCTTCCAATGAATAATCAGGATTGAATTCCTTTAGGATTGACTGGCTTGATTTCCTTGCAGTCCAAAGGACTGTCAAAAGTCTTCTCCAGCATGACAGTTTGAAGGCACCACTTCTTCAGTGCTCAGCTTACTTGATGGTTCAGCTCTCACATCTGTACATGACTCCTGGAAAACCATAGCTTTGATTATATGAGCCTTTATTGGCAAAGTAATGCCTCTGCTTATGAATACACAGTCTAGGTTTGTGATAGTTTTTCTTCCAAGGAGCAAGTGTTTTTTTAATTTAATGGCTACTGTCCCCAATTGCAATGATATTGGAGCCCAAGAAAATAAAGTTTTTCACTGTTCCCATCGTTTCCCCACTTATTTGCCATGAAGTGATGGGACCGGATGCCATGATCTTTGTTTTTTGAATGCTGAGTTTTAAGCCACTTCTTTTCACTCCCCAATTTCACTGTCATCAAGAGGATCTTCAGTTCCTCTTCACGTTCTGTCATAAGGGTGGTGCCATCTGCGTGTCTGAGGTTATTGATATTTCTTCCAGAAATCTAGATTCCAGATTGTGTTTTATCCATCCTGACATTTCTCATGAGGTACTCTGCATAGAGATTAAATAAGCATGGTGACAATATATAGTCTCGATATACCCCTTTCCCAGTTTTGAATCAGTTCATTGTTACATGTCTAGTTCTAACTGTTGCTTCTTGACCTGCATACAGAATTCTTAGGAGGCAGGTAAGGTGGTCTGGTATTCCCATCTCTTTCAGAATTTTCCACAGTTTGCTGTGATCCACACAATCAAAGATTTTAGCATAGTCCATGAAGCAGAAAGTGAAGTCGTAGAGTCGTGTCCGACTCTTTGTGACCCCATGGACTGTAGCCTATCAGGGTTATCTATCCATGGGATTTTCCAGGCAAGAATACTGGAGTGGGTTACCATTTCCTTCTCCTGGGGATCTTCCCAACCCAGGGATGGAACCCGGGTCTCCCGCATTGCGGGCAGACACTTTACCGGCAGAAGTAGGTGTTTTTCTGGAATTCCCTTGCTTTTTCTATGATCCAGCACATATTGGCAATTTGATCTATGGTTCCTCTGACTTTCCTAAATACAACTTATTAATCTGGAAGTTCTTTGTTCACACACTTTTGAAGACAAACAGATTATTATTTGTCTTTTAAAATGAAATATAGTTTGTTATTGTCAATTCTAGATCTCAGAGTCTATCCATTTTTACACTGAACATGTCCAAATAAGACTCCATTTATATTTCTAATTATTTAATTTGATTGTGTTATATTAATATATAGATTTCCTCAGGCTCAGTGCTAGAGAATTTGCCTGCAATGCAGGAGACACAAGTTCAATCCCTACTTCTGAAAGTTTTCTTGGAGAAGAAAATGGTAAACCAAGCCAGTATTCTTGCCTGGGAAGTCTCATGGACAGAGGAGCCTGATGGGCTACAGTCCATGAGGTTGAAAAAGAGTGGAATATGACTGAGTGACTAAACAACAAAAATAACAAACTAATAAATATGGTTCATCTGATGAAATCTGGTGCAAATTCCTGTCAGAGACCTGGTCATTGTAAATTTGATGCTTCTGTGTACAAACTGTGTGAGACAATGTAATTGTTAAAAATTGATAGAATACTGAGTGTTTGGATTAAAACTTAAATAAATACATTTGAAAAATTAAGCTTTGAAAAAATTTAGACATACTACAATTAGCAAAAGAAGTAACTTAGAGATATAATGAGTCCAGGAGAGCAAAAGCGCAAACAGCTGAATTAGAGAATGAGGTAAAGTGGCCATAGTTGACCAGTAGGTGACAAAATGAATTTTCTCAGGAAAAAAATGAAGAAGTGAAGTAAGTTAAGATAAAAATACTATGAGATACTTTTGAATAATTTCTGTGACAATATGAATTGTGAATATATTAATATGTTAAATAAATTAATATTAAATTTGTTTTTATAATAAATTATTCACCAAATAAAAATAAAGAACAAATTTGGTTGTTTTTTAAAGTTGACAGTGAACATATGAAGCATATTTTTCCTATAAATGGATCTAATAGTCATAGTATAGTTCACAATTTGATAAGTGCCAAAGGAGTACAATTTGGATAAAGACAAGATGAAACTATTACAAAAAGTGGTAAAATACATAAATTTACTTTCAACAGAGAATAAAAGATTGTTAGTAGACTAAGTGATTCTTTTAGCAAAGATTGTGTAAGAAAAAAACTTTTCAAGGTAAATAAAGGATTCCATATTTTGATCAGTGAAAGAGAAAATGCTAAGACACAAAGAACACTGGATTATTTTATGAAGAAAAAGGCTTAGATTTAATTTCCAGTATGTAAAGGAAATATTATCATCACTTTTGGGAATATTTGGTTGCAGTTTTTCTTGATGTATTCTAGATCTATGATTCCATGAGTTTATGTACAGATAATTTTTTTTAAGTAAGCATGTAAACACAAAGTGTTTTTAAGTTTCCTGAGGAAAAGTGATCTATTATCATTTTCAAAATGATTTACTTTTAGCTCCCAGTGGTTTTCAGCACTTTGAGAAGATCCATAGATGCTTATCATTAATCTGATAAAAATGTCCATTCTTCAGCCACAAAATCATCTTCTTCATTTCTCAGAATATCTTAAAAATAAGTTAAGAAATATTCTTATTCTCTGGGGTCGCATTAATAGTCACTGATGTAAACTGTATTTCCTATAGACTAGATTATTAACAAATGCTATACTAGTTAAGAAGAAGCATCAAAGCATCCATACTCATCTTCTCTGCTGACAAACTGGGATCCAAGGGAAGCATTTAGTTGGATCTATACAGCTAAGAATATGGAAGACTTGAGAACTTACCAGAGACTTAAGGTTGTTTGCACACTACCACTCTATATGATCTTTGTGATCAAGATAATCACAATGGTGTGATCACTCACCTAGAGCCAGACATCCTGGAATGTGAAGTCAAGTGGGCCTTAGAAAGCATCACTATGAACAAAGCTAGTGGAGCTGATGGAATTCCAGTTGAGCTATTTCTATCCTAAAATATGATGCTGTGAAAGTGCTGCACTCAATATGCCAGCAACTTTGGAAAACTCAGCAGTGGCCACAGGACTGGAAAAGGGCAGTTTTCATTCCAATTCCAAAGAAAGGCAATGCTAAAGAAGGCTCAAACGACTGCGAAATTGCACTCATCTCACATGCTAGCAAAGTAATGCTCAAAATCCTCTAAGCCAGGCTTCAGCAATACGTGAACCATGAACATTCAGATGGTCAAGCTGGTTTTAGAAAAGGCAGAGGAACCAGATATCAAATTGCCAACATCTGCTGGATCATGGATAAAAGCAAGAGAGTCACAGAAAAACATCTATTTCTGCTTTATTGAATATGCCAAATCCTTTGACTGTGTGGATCATAATAAACTGTGGAAAATTCTGAAAGAGATGGGAATACCAGACCACCTGACCTGCCTCTTGAGAAACCTGTATGCAGGTCAGGAAGCAACAGTTAGAACTGGACATGGAACAACAGACTGGTTCCAAATAGGGAAAGGAGTACATCAAGGCTGTATATTGTCCCCCTGCTTATTCAACTTATATGCAAAATACATCATGAGAAACGCTGGGCTGGAAGAATTACAAGCTGGAATCAAGATTGCCAGGAGAAATACCAATAACCTCAGATATGCAGATGACACCACCCTTATGGCAGAAAGTGAAGAGGAACTAAAAAGCCTCTTGATGAAAGTGAGAAAGGAGAGTGAAAAAGTTGGCTTAAAGCTCAACATTCAGAAAACTAAGATCATGGCATCTGGTCCCATTACTTCATGTGAAATAGATGTGGAAACAGTGGAAACAGTGTCAGACTTTATTTTTGGGGGCTCCAAAATCACTGCAGATGGTGATTGCAGCCATGAAATGAAAAGACACTTACTCCTTAGAAGGAAAGTTATGAGCAACCTAGATAGCATATTCAAAAGCAGAGACATTACTTTGCCAACAAAGGTCCGTCTAGTCAAGGCTATAGTTTTTCCAGTAGTCAGTATGGATGTGAGAGTTGGACTGTGAAGAAAGCTGAGCACCAAAGAATTGAAGCTTTTGAACTGTGCTGTTGGAGAAGACTCGAGAGTTCGTTGGACTGCAAGGAGATCCAACCAGTCCATTCTGAAGGAGATCAGTGCTGGCTGTACTTTGGAAGGAACGATGCTACAGCTGAATCTCCAGTACTTTGGCCACCTCATGCAGAGTTGACTCATTGGAAAAGACTCTGATGCTGGGAGGGACTGGGGGCAGGAGGAAAAGGGGGCGACAGAGGATGAGATGGCTGGATGGCATCACCAACTCGATGGACATAAGTTTGGGTGAACTCCGGAAATTGGTGATGGACAGGGAGACCTGGCATGCTGCAGTTCATGGGGTTGCGAAGAGTCGGACATGACTGAACTGAACTGAACTCTATATAATCCATTTCAAAATATCTATTAGCCCCTCCCAGTTGAAAATATTTCCTCCAAGTTGTATAAGTTGTTTACATACTGAGAGAACCACAGATGCATTTTCCAGATTCTTAAACATATTCATTAGTAATCTAAATCCATGGAGCTAAGATAATCTTGGGGGACAGGTATAGTTGCTGTATAAAGTTGTGTTAGTTTTCTGCTGTACTGTGAGGTGAATCAGGAGAAGGCAATGGCACCCCACTCCAGTACTCTTGCCTGGAAAATCCCACAGACGGAGGAGCCTGGTGGGCTGCAGTCCATGGGGTCGCGAAGAGTCGGACACGACTGAGCGACTTCAGTTTCACTTTTCATTTTCATGCATTGGAGAAGGAAATGGCAACACACTCCAGTGTTCTTTCCTGGAGAATCCCAGGGATGGGGGGAGCCTGGTGGGCTGCCGTCTATAGGGTCGCACAGAGTCGGACACGACTGAAGCAACGTAGCAACAGTAGCAGCAGCATGAGGTGAATCAGCTATATGTATACATGTATCCTCTCCCTCTTGAGCCTTCCTCCCACGCCCTGTCCTGCCCATGTAGATCATCACAGAAGACCAAGCTGAGCTTCCTGAGCTATACCACAGGTTTCAGTTAGCTGTTTTATACATGGCAGTGCACATATATCATTCCCAATCTCCAAATTCACCCCACTAATCCACCATGTTTAGAATATTTTTAAAGTCTATATTGATTGGTTATTTGCCGACTGTGCAATCTTATATTGCAGGAATGAAGATAAAACTTAAGTATATTCCTGGATAAAGCAGTGTCTGAATAATTTAGATTTCATTCAGGCTAGTCTTATTCCATTAGGTAATAGTGAGTGCTTAGTCACTCAGTTGTGTCCAGCTCTTTGCAACCCCATGGACTTTAGCCAACTGGGTTCCTCTGCCCATGGGATACTCCAAGCAAGAATACTGGAATGCATTGCCATTATCATCTCCAGGGAACTTTTCTGACCCAGGGATCACATTCTAGTCTCCTGCATTGCAGACAGATTATTTACCATCTGAGCCAATGTTTGTTGCTATATTGCACACAAAATAGATACAATTCCTCTCAATTTAACAATAACTAGTAAATGATCCTTTAAATCTAATGTCTTTTATAAGATCATGAAAATCCTTTTATTGTTAAAAATTTATATTTTGTGTTTTGAGTTATACAGTGCAAGACATATAAGAGCTACAATAAATTGATGATCATGTTATAATTTCAATATAATCTAGTATGATTTTAATATAACAATGCCAAGCTTTGCATTCCTTGTTATTGTTCAGGTGCTCAGTTGTATCTGACTCTTTGAGATCCCATGAAAAGCATGCAAGTCAATCCTGTCCTTAACCATCTCCCAGAGCTTGCTCAAACTCATGTCCATTGAGTTAGTGATGTATTTGAATGATCTCATCTGCTGTCATGCCCTTCTCCTCTTGCCATCAGTCTTTCCCAGCATCAGGGTCTTTTCCAATGAATCGGCACTACAAATAAGTTGGTGACCAGAGTATTGGAGCTTCAACATTTGTTAATGAATACTCAGGATTGACTGGTTTGATCTCCTTGCAGTACAAGGGACTCAAAAATCTTCTCCAAACAACAGTTCAAAAGCATCAATTCTTTGGCATTCAGCCTTCCTTATGGTCCAAATCTCACATCCATACGTGACTACTAGAAGAGTCATGCTGCTCCTGTTGCTGCTAAGTCACTTCAGTCATGTCTGACTCCCACCAGGCTCCCCCGTCCCTGGGATTCTCCAGGCAAGAACACTGGAGTGTGTTGCCATTTCCTTCTCCAAGGCATGAAAGTGAAAAGTGAAAGTGAAGTCGCTCAGTCATGTCCGACTCTTAGCGACCCCATGGACTGCAGCCTACCAGGCTCCTCCATCCATGGGATTTTCCAGGCAAGAGCACTGGAACGGGGTGCCATTGCCTTCTCTGGGAAGAGCCATAGCTTTGACTATATGGACCTTTGTTGGGAAAGTAATGTCTCTGCTTTATAATATGCTGTCTAGATTGGTCATAGATTTTCTTCCAAGGAGCAAGCATCTTTTAATTCCATGGCTGCAGTCACAATGTGCAGTAATTTTGGAGCCCAAGAAAATAAAGTCTCTCACTATTTCAATTATTCCCTTATCTATTTGGCATGAAGTAATGGGACTGGATGCCATGATCTTAGCTTTTCGAATGTTGAGTTTTAAGCCAGGTTTTTCACTGTTCTCTTTCACATTCATCAAGAGGCTCTCTAGTTCTTCTTCATTTTCTGCAATAAGGGAGATATCATTTGCATAACTCAGGTTATGGATATTTCTTGCGGCAATCTTGATTCCAGGTTGTACTTCATCCAACCTGGCATTTCTCATGATGTACTCTGCATATAAATTAAATAATCAGGGTGACAATATACAGCCTTGATGTACTCCTTTCCCTGTTTGGAACCACTCTACTGTACCAATCTGGGTTCTAACTGTTGCTTCTTGACCTGTGTAGAGATTTCTCAAAAGGCAGGTAAGGTTGTCTGGTATTCCCATCTCTTGAAAAATTTTCCAGTTTGTTGTGATCCGCACAAAGGCTCTAGCATAGTCAATGAAGCAGAAGTAGATATTAACTGGAATTCTCTTGCTTTTTCTATGATCCTAGTGATTTTGGCAATTTGATCTTTGGTTCCTCTGCCTTTTCTAAATCTAGCTTGAACATCTGGAAGTTCTTGGCTCATATACTATTGAAGCCTAGCTTGGAGATTTTGAGCATTGCTTTGCTAGCATGTGAAATGAGTACAATTCTGTGGTTGTTTGAACATTCTTTGGCATTGCCCTTCTTTGGGATTGGAATGAAAACTGACCTTTTCCAGTCCTGTGGCCACTGCTGAGTTTTCCAAATTTGCTGGCATATTGAGTGTGACACTTTAACAGCATCATCTTTAGGATTTGAAATGACTCTGCTGGAATTTCATTACCTCCACTAGCTTTGTTTGTTGTGATGCTTACTCAGGCCCACTTGATTTCACCCTCAAATATGTCTGACTCTAAGTAAGTGATCATACCATCATGCTTATCTGGGTCATTAAGATCTTTTTGGTATAGTTCTTCCATGCATTCTTCCCACTCTTGTTAATGTCTTCTGCTTCTGTCAGGTCCATACCAATACTGTCCTTTATTTTGCCCATCTTTGCATGAAATGTTCCCTTGATATCTCTTAATTTTCTTGAAGAGATCTCCAGTCTTTCCCATTCTATTGTTTTCCTCTATTTCTTTGCATTGTTCACATAAGAAGGCTTTCTTATCTCTCCTTGTTATTCTTTGGAACTCTGCATTCAGATGGATATATCTTTCCTTTTCTCTTTTGCCTTTTGCTTCTCTTCTTTTCTCAGCTATTTGTAAGATCTCCTCAGACAACCATTTTGCCTTTCTGCATTTCTTTTTCTTCAGGATGGTTTTGCTTACCACTTCCTGTACAATGTTATGAATCTCCATCCATAGTTATTCAGTTACTCTATTACATATAATCCCTTAAAGCTACTTGTCATTTCCACTGTATAATGTTAAGGGATTTGATTAAGTCACACCTGACTGACCTAGTGGTTTTCCCTACATTCTTCAATTTAAATCTGAATTTAGCAATAAGAAGTTCATGATCTGAACCACAGTCAACTCCTGGTCTTGTTTTTGTTAATGGTATAGAGCTTCTTCTTTGGCTACAAAGAATATAATCAATCTGTTTTTGGTATTGACTATCTGGTGACATTCAAGCATAGAGTCATTTCTTGTGTTGTTGGAAGAGGCTTTTGCTATGATCAATGCATTCTCTTGGCAAAACTCTGTTAGCCTTTGCCCTGATTCTTTTTGTACTCCAAGGCCAAACTTTCCTGCTTTCCGGATATCTCTTGACTTCCTACTTTTGCATTCCATTCCCCTATGATGAAAAGGGCATCTTTCTGTGGTGTTAGTTCTAGAAGGTCTTGTGGGTTCACAAGACCATTCAACTTTATCCTCTTTTGCATTAGTGCTTGGGAAATAGACTTGGATTATTCTGATATTGAATGGTTTGCCTTGGAAACAAACAGAGATCATTTTGGCATTTTTGAGACTGTATACAAGTACTGTATTTTGGACTCTTTTGTTGGTTTCAAGGGCTACTCCATTTCATCTAAGGGATTCTTGCCCACAGTAGTAGATATCATGGTCATCTGAATTAAATTTGCCCATTCCAGTCCATTTTAGTGCACTGATTCCTAAAACGTCATTGTTACTTTCCTAGTGATCGAATACTTTACATTGTTAATACTCAAAAATTTGAAGATTCTGTGTGCTCCACTAAAGATTGCGTAGTACTGTTCTTCTGAGTTTCAAAACACTTATTCTACTACACACTGTTAAATTGTTGCTGTGTGTGTGTGTGCTCAGTCATGTCTGACTGTTTGCAACCCCATGGACTGTATCCCTCCAGTCTCCTTTGTACATGGAATTCTCCAGGCAAGAATACTAGAGTGAATTGCCATTTCTTACTCCAGAGGATCTTCCAGACCCAGGGATTAAATCCACATTTGTCTCCTGCTTTGGCAGGCAGATTCTTTACCACTGTCCCACCTGGGCTACACACTTTAAAATAATTAAAAGATACTTGGACAAATTACATTTAAGTTAAGCTTTGGAGTCAGATTAACAACACAGTAAAACTACTTCACTTAACATCCTTTTCATTTTGCAATTTCTATGGTTCTAAGATTAGTATCACACAAGAATACTGGTAAGTGGTTTGGATGCTGTGGAATTTTAAAATAGTAAATACAATTATGATTGGATAGATAGATCTTTATTCAACATTTAGCCACCTCTTTAAGGATATGCAAAATTAGAAAAAAGTACTTAGGGAAGCTTTCTCAACATCATTGCAAGAAGACTGGGGAAACAATGACAAATAATGGAAGAGTCCTTCATTTGTGTATTTAGTACCTTCTCTTAAATATGTATATACATATATTCTGTATAAAAAGTGCTTTCTGAAGTACAATAAAGTTTACTTTTATGATAAACTTGGTATAAGATTACTTTTTTATAAAAGAAAGCAGCTTTTCCAAAATATAGCTATTTGAAATGTTTTATTCACACATCTGAGTATCAAAGATTACAAAGAAATCTATTTCTTTGGTGAAACCTATTTCCCGTGGGTAAACTGACATTAATATGGAGAGTTTTCCATTTCTTTTTCTTTTAATTAATCCTACTGAACTTTGCTTTTATGCTAGAAATAGTTCTGGAGGATTTCAGCCAAGTGGAACTCCTTCTGGTCCTCTGTGAGTCTCACTGGGAATTTTAGTTTCCTCTACTATCCTTAGTGTTTATTAACATTGTAAGATCTGGTCTTGGAAAAAAAATTTAAATGTGTCCATCTAGAGTTATTTAATATGGTGGAAACATGAGTACACACATTAATAAAACTGATCAATTAAACTTTTGTTGAAAAACAGAACTAAAAGTCCAGTGATAAGCTAAACTTACATGACTCACTGTTCCCTTAAGAAGCATATAGCAGCAACTTTTAGAAG
Source organism: Budorcas taxicolor (assembly GCF_023091745.1). Lineage (NCBI taxonomy): Eukaryota > Metazoa > Chordata > Mammalia > Artiodactyla > Bovidae > Budorcas > Budorcas taxicolor. The sequence goes on from NC_068926.1 coordinate 38,962,062, forward strand.
CATCCAGAATTGTCAGGTTTATATCAGGAATAATAGACAGAAAGTGACCCTTTAAAAATGATATTTTCTTTAGAGTATCTGTTTCTTATCCATGAGACCCTAAGGAGTCATGGAGCCTACACAAAGTGGAAGTAAATAGTTACCCAGTAGCATTTATTTCACCAATGGGTATTATTAACCTGTTATATGCCAGCAGTGGATTTAGATTTCAGTGGAAGAGACATATAATAAACAAATGAATACAAAAAACAATAGATGAAAATTTGAGAAGTGCTAGGTGGCCAAGAACATGGTGTCTTTTCAGAGAATAGCAAGAATAGATTTAGCTACTTTGATAGTAGGGAAGGGAAAGACCGAGCTAAAAAGGTAATTTTTAGACCAATTTCTGGTTCTTGTTGAGAAAGTCGTAGGCACATACAAAGATGGGTAAAATCATTTCTATACAAAAACATTCATCCAAAGGAGCAGGCAATACTGATTCCATATAATGTGCCAGACATTATACAAGGTCAATGAAGAATTGCTCTCCATTGGTCTTCATTACACATTACTCATATTTTTATTATCTTACATAGCAAGTCAAGAATGGAACATCGAATTTAAGTGATTCTGTCTTCACAGATTTGTAGAGAATGTTTTCTCCTATTAAGGCCACAGATTCTCTCTTCTTACTATCTTAAGGCTAACAATTAAAACTAGGTCAGCAACTATAGAGGTTATAAAAAGCCACATTACTATCTCTGACATTTCTGCATATGGTAATTGCAGTTTTGTTTTGCTCTGGTTCAGTGGTGAATACATTCTAGAGTTTCAAATCATTGACTCAGTTTTGAAATGAATAAGCCAGGTAAATGGCATCATATATGAGAATCTAAATCATATGCTCTTCAAAAGCTAAAACTCACACAAATATATATTTTGTTGCATTACCATTAGAAGCACTTTCTATACAAGGAAAAAATATACTATTTTTTGTTGTGTATATCTTATTTTTAACTGTAAAATAATTACATTTTCCTGCATTCCTACAACAACATGTATTTCCTTGTTATGGAAATATTATGAGTCACACTTTGGTTCACAAGAGTTATGTCTTCTTTAACATGTTACCATTTTCCTGTTGATGATCCTATCAGGACCCTTACAAGTTTCTAGAGAGGCAAAGAAGAGAGAGACACCATTAATCATACTATGCAGGGGATTGAATTGGAGCTAACAGAGGTGAAGGAACCCAACCAAAGCTTTACATTAAAAAAAAAAAAAAAAAAAAAAAGAATTGTTGGTAGATATGTATAAAGTCAGTAGCTTAAATGAAATATTTTTTTAAATTATTAAGTAAAAGTGATTGATTTTCAAGCCTTCCAGGCTCTTATGTCCATGAGATTTCCCAAGCAAGAAAACTGGAGAGGATTGATGTTTCCTTTTCCAGGAGATTTTCCTGACCGAGGGATTGAGTCACATGAATCCACATGCATTGGCATGTGGATTCTTTACCGCCAAGCCACCTGGGAAGCCCCTTCAAGTGCTGGGAAGATTTATTCTTCTTTCATAGAAAATTCTAATATATCATCAAAAATAATCAGGGGAATAAATGGAGATTACATAAGAAATACTTCTGGAAGAAACTCAACTCTGAGCTATTATCAGAAAAGGTTAAGTGTGCCTTCTCAAATGGCATAAAATAATTTTGAAACATGCAATCTATTCTTAAATAGAGATACAAAAAATTTACTTCTACTATCTAGCTGAAGTTTATTTTCATCATTATATTCTCCCTTCTATCATTCTACTCAGGGCTTTTTCACTTTCACTTTCCTGACTGTCATTCTGACCCTCATCAAATCTGTCTTACTTTCATAGTTCAGTATTAGGGATGCCTCTTTAGAAAAGGCTTCCCAGCTCATCCTATCAAAAGGATTCAAACCAAGAGATATGCCCTATCTCAGCAAGCCAGTTACTGTACTTTATACCAGTCATTAAAAGTTGTAAGTACTTAAAACATTTTAATTTGTGATTTATCAATCTGATATTTTTCATGCAGAGAGACCACAATCATCTCTTCCACTAATATTCTCCCAATACCAAGAAGAATATAGCATTATAGTAAGTACTTAATAAAAAAAATCAAATTAGGGAATGCAGAAAAAGTTGTTTTAATTAAGATTCACTTTGTCAAGGGAGGACTCAAAGACAAGTTGAGTGAAATTTGAAGGATAAAACTTGGGAATACTTGTATAACCTCCAAGGGAAGACTACTAAGACATGTTGAGCTGACTGTTTATGCTTACAGAAACAGAATCATAGAGTTTGAATATATACATCTAGGAGTCATTATTTGACAAACCATGAGTGGGGATGGATCCCTCATGTTTCAAGAAAATAGAGTGATAATATATAGACAATATTATGTGGAACACCAATCTTCAGATGATATATAGAGGAGAAGCCTGTTTAATGAACTATACAGGGTCCACAGTAGTAGGAGGAGGGCAAGGAAGGAAGTCATGGAAACCTAGGGAAAGAAGAATATCTCAGGAAGCAGGGGATGATCAACTGACTCAAAAGAGGCATGGGTCAAGACAAAAATGGCAAATGCCATTGGATTTGTCAACATGGAAATTATCCATTGCCTTGGCAAGAATACATTCTTATAGGAGCCTGGAGTGAGCTCAATGGTGAATTGAAATCAGTGAGGTGGAAACAGTGTGTGAAAGTTATTATCTTGAGAAGTGTGACCAAGAAGAAAAAGAGAGGTCCACAGTCTCTCATGTGAAAATAAAGGACTTAGGTGTGTTTGAAATTCTGAATAGTTTCCACTTTTAAGAAGCAAAGAATCTCCTACTATATGCAAGTCACCCTCAGTGACTTCTTAACAACACTCCAAAATCAAATATTATGGTAAAATACGATTAACTCTTCTTGATTAAAATATTTGAATAGTCATGGATAAGACTATAAATAACCTCTTGTCAAGTAAAATCTGATAAGGTTTTGACCAACTAAATGAAATTTAAAAGATAAACTTTTAGTTTTCAAACTTTTCTGATATCTGGATTGTGATTGAAGAATTATGTAGAAAAATAAGGTGCTAGCTAGAGAAAGATTTGCTGTAAGATTTGTTTTCTCTTGTTTTTGGTTTGGTTTTCTAGCACTGAAGTTAAGAAAACATAAGAAAAAAATTATACTGGGGATCTTATATAAAGAAGCAGCTAAAAATTGAGGAGAGATGGGAGATTTCCAAAAGAATTCAGGTCCCTGAGAAGTCAATTTGTAGGAAAGTCTAGAGGACCCAGAGAGGGGTTGGCATGTCAGAGAGAGATGGCATGTCTTTAGATCAAACCTTAAGCAAAAGCAAAGTCAGGGTATAGATGCAGAAATTTTCATTTGGTGGTGGGGAGATAACAGGAATCATTTTTAATAGGTTTTATTTTCTCTGTGAAATATCATAAAATTGCAAGAGGGTTTAGAAAGCAGGAGCCCACAGATTGAGTGAAGAACAGTCTTTGAAGAATTCTGGAGAACAAACATTACTAAGGAAAAAAAAAATGTTGTAAGATGTGCTATTTGCAATCAACATAGTTAAACTTTATAAATTAAGATTAATTAAACCATTCTCTTAATATTTATAAAGGTCTGTGATATTACTGATATGCTCTAGGCATTAAAATAGAGAAGAGGTGAGACACAGTTAACTTTCTGTAAATTAAATCCTAGTAGTAGAGAAAATTTAATTTATAGTAAACATATTCAGAAATTAAACCCTCATAAATAAACTAGGCATATTTCTTAGCTCATTTAATTTTATTGTGCAGAAGTATGTGAGAATGGACTTTAGGGTTAGGATTTTCAGAATGAGAGCTGAAATATCAACTCATTATAGCCAAATTAGGACAAGAGAAGTTGGTAAATTAACTCATATAAAAATAAAAAGTTTTTTACTCCATATAATTACACAATGAAAATTTCTGCAAAATTATTATCTATATTATTTAATTTTAAGATGAAAACAAAATTAAAAAATCAACATGAGCATTTTATTTCTCATGAAATAGTCATCATCTTTTAATAGTCATCATCACCTTCTCTGATGTGTACTGATCAGATAGTGTTCGAGTCATATATTACAGAAAACTATATTTTTATTTCAAGATTCATCTGGACTGGCACCTGAATAATATTAATAATTACAAATCATGTAAAACACATTTCCTTCACTAGCTGTGGCATTTTCTCTGGGAGAAGTATCTTTTATCTCCTCCTGAGGGAATCATATAATCCAAAAGAACCTCACTGAAAATGTGTATCAAGAATTGTTTCTTGATTACAATGCAATGCATCATGGTGTTGTGGTTTAAAGGCTCTGTACTTTCCCTCCAAACACTGCTTTTGGAGCATTTTTATTTCAGCAACTCAAAATGAAATGTCTTGAAACCTGGCACTCGAGTTGCAAACTGAGATTAATATTTTTTGTTTTAATAAGAATTAATGCAAGTGGTCAAGCCATTTGATGTTTTAATGGAGTTTCTAGGACTTTTCCAGTCATCCACAAATAAAACAAGTTCTCAGTACTTTCAAAGATTAATAGCTTAACAATAATACATTGTGCAACAGTGAGATAAAAATTAAATAAAGGCTAATGCAAGGAGGACTTACTTTTTTATTTTGGGGATATAAGGAACAAAACAAACCAAATATTGGTCTTGAGTGCCTCTCAACTAGCAATGGGACAGCAACTTTTCTTAGCACACTGAATATAAATCAAATTTATAATCTCTATTTCAGATTCTCAAGTTATTCAGGTTTTATTATATTGAGTGCATTAAGGCCTCTACACACACACACGCACACACACACAGCAAAAGAAAATCTTTCTGGAAGACATATGTTATCTATGGTTGGGCAAGGACTCATATGTAAGGGCAGTGTGGCAGTTTTTCAGTGATTTTACAGCTATTGATACAAAAAATAAAAATAGACATAAGGAAACTTTTGAACCATCAATCAGTGAGTTTTAAATCCTGACTATTTTATTTTAAAATTAAGACAGAGAAATTTCAACAGTGTATATAGTACATCTAAGTTACAGTATCATCCTTCTACATATGATGTGTTCAAAACCTTAAATTCACCGTTGAGTCTATGGTCTTCTATATCTCTTAGTGAAGAGATATATTTCTAAATGAGGAGACTATCTGAGACATCATTTTTTTTACACCACATACCTTGTTTTATTGCACTTCACAGATATTGCATTTTTTACAAACTGAAGTTTTGTGGCAACTCTTGTCAAGCAAGAATAGTGGTGCCATTTTTCCAACAGATTTTTTAAAATTAATTTTCTTTTTATTGAAGGATAATTGCTTTACAGAATTTTGTTGCTTTCTGTCAAACCTCAACATGAATTAGCCATAGGTAAAATTATATCTCTTCCTTTTTGAACCTCCCTCCCCATCCCACCCATCTAAGGAGACATCATTTTTAAACCTAACAAGGCATGTGAATCCAGCTGGGACTTAGACCCTCATAAGAAAGATGAATTAAATGTTGAGAGAACTGTCTTTTTTGGAGACTAGATGAATGGATGATCTCAGAGAAACATTGAACAGATCAAATGCCTTTCAAACCTAGGTTACTGACTTGTGTCTCTTTAACTTAATTAGGAAAACATCTTTTTATATGTATTTATTTCACATATTTTTTGTATTTATATTTTATGCTTTTCACTTAATTAAGCCTCTAAATATCCTTCAGTGGTTGGTTTTAATCATTGTGTTGATAGTCTTAGCCCATTTCCTCCTACATTAGAAAAAATGGCATTCTCAAAAGAAAATACACATAAAGTAATTAGGCAAAGATTGTAAAAAGCTATAACTTTTAATACATTGCATGTGATCATGGGGGGATGCTCTGAAGTAGAATGTTTAACTTATTTACGTAATTGTAGAAAAAAGCATAAAATATAAATATGAAAAATATATGAAATAAATACATATAAAAGATGTTTTCCTTATATTTGCTGTCCCTTTTCAATGAATGTAAACACTTTAGCCTTTAATAATAAACATATTTCCAATGCAATGACTTGAGCCAATAACTTACTGACTTGCTGATTTGAACCCAGGTGGTGTGACTCTGCAGAAGGAAATGGCAACCCACTCCAGTATTCTTGCCTGGAATATCCTGTGGACAGAGGAGTTCTGGTGGGTTGCCCTATGGTGTCTCACAGAGTAGGACATGATTGAAGTGATTTAGCAGCAGCAGCAGCAACAGCAAGTGTAACTCTAAAGTGCACATTCCTAATCAATTTCCTTCACAAATACATTTTTTAAAGAATTTAATTTAAATCTATTGCAAATTTAACCTCTAAATTTCTATTGAGCATTGTGCTAAATGCTTTAAGTGTCTAACACAAATGAAATACAGAAGTTCATGGTCCAGTGTAAAGACAAGGTATGGTAAAATGCAGCTTCTAAATAACATATATTAGGGAGCTATTTCTGGATAGTATAGATAATTTCACTTGGGAATATCCATGAAAACTTTCTCAGTTCAACTGCTCTAGTTTGTCTGGGCACTGTTTTTTGTTTGAGCTCTGAAATACCCTCACAGACCTGGCAAACAAGAAGGTTTGGGCATATAGCATGGCCTGGTAAAGTAGTGTTTAACCCAAAAGAACTGAGAAAGTAAAGTTGCTCAATCATGTCTGACTCTTTGCGACCCCATAGACTGTAGCCTACCAGGCTCCTCTGTCCATGGGATTTTCCAGGCAATAGTACTGGAGTGTATTGCAATTTCCATCTCCAGGGAATCTTCCCAAACCAGGGCTCAAACCAGGGTCTCCCACATTGTAGACAGATGCTTTACCGTCTGAGCCACCAGGGAAGTCCTAAAGAACTGAGAAAATGTACTCAAATACTCCTACTATAAATGTTCAGATAATCCTAAATGAATGGCAGTATTCACAAGAGCCAAAAAGTGTAAATAGCCCAAACACCCTTCAGTGGATGAATAGATTAAAGGAAACATGGTACATACATACAATGAAATTTATTCAGCCATACAAAAGAATAAAATTTCAATGAATACTGCAACATGGATTACCTCAAAAATGTACTATAAAGGCAGACACAAAATTAACATAATCCACGTTTTCATTTATGTGAAATATGCAGAACAGGTTAATTTTTAGAAACAGGAATCAAGTTAGTGGTTGCCTAGGTTGAGGGCGAGGAAGAATGGGAAGCAACTATTTATTGGAATGGGGTTAAATGTATTAAAAAATGTAAAAATTTTAACTAAACAGAAGCGGTGGCTACACAGCATTGTTGTTCACTTACTCAGTCATGTCCAACTATTTGCGATCCCATGGACTGCAGCACACCACATCTCTGTCCTCACCATCTCCCGGAGCTTGCTCAAACTCATGCTTAGTAAGTCGGTAATGCCATCCAACCATCTCGTCCTCTGTCAAACACTTCTCCTGCTAGCAATCTTTCCCAGCATCAGGGTATTTTCTAATGAGTCAGCTCTTCACATCATGTGGCCAAAGTATTGGAGTTCCAGCTCCAGCATCAGTCTTTCCAATGAGTATTCAGGGTTGATTTCCTTTAGGATTGACTAGTTGGATTTCCTTGCAGTCCAAGGGACTCTCAAGAGTCTTCTGAACACCACAGTTCAAAAGTATCAATTCTTTGAGATCAGTTCTTAGGTGCTCAGCCTTCTTTTTGGTCCAACTCTACTTTACCATTACATCAGTTCTTTGTGGTACAATTACATAAGTAACTCTTACATTCATACATGACTACTGGAAAAACCATAGGTTTGACTATATAGTTACCAAATTGTTCACTTTAAAATTATTAACTTTAAATTATGTAACTTTTACCTCAATAAAAAATCATAATACTCAAAATACTGAGAACAAATAGAACAATTTTAGACACCCACAATACACAATGCTCTATGAAAGATTAAAGAACTAATCTTACAAAGTATAATTATAACTAACTAGAATAATTAATCAATGGTAAAATATCAAATGATGTTAATTATTTAATGTAGAATATTCCAGTTTTGCTTTTTTAATTTTGATATTCGTTTCTATGAAAAAGATAGGGTAACTCAAAGGGTAACTCAAATCATATTTTGACAGCAGATTCTTAATATATTCATGAATAAAAGTGAATTCAAATAATTATTAGTCTTCAGTTCTGCCTAGTTATTCTGTAACTCTGTATCTATGGACTATCCATAGTATTATGAGAAAACATAAAGAGTTCATAGCCACACTATCTTAAAAGTATCATCTAAGAAAATTATATAAGTAGCTTTCAACCAAAACTGACTAACTTGCTAAAGGTAATTGTATTTTAGCAAATTTCCTTCATTTATATAAAGAAATTACTTATTTATTTAATTTTTAGGATTTAGTGACAAAAAATGTGTTGTTACTATAATTTGCATCAACTGAAGCAGTAAATTTCTAATTTACTTATTCACGAAGCATATGAAATCACATGTAATATTCCTACAAAGAAAAGATATTTTTACTACTACTGAAAAGTTCTATTCATTAAGCCAATGGAAAAATTGTAAATTAACCTTAGTACTTATTCCTGGTTGCTATAAATCTTGCCTTCCAGGTTAGGACCTTTTCTTTTTTTCAATTGAAATGAAGTTGCCAAATGAACAATTGATTTTTTTTTTTAGTTCAGTTCAGTTAAGTTGCTCAGTCATTTCTGACTCTTTGCAACCCCATGACTACAGCATACCAGGCTTCCCTGTCCATCACCAATTCTTGGAGCCTGCTCAAACTCATGTCCGTTGACTCGGTGATGCCATCCAACCACTCATCCTCTGTCATCCCCTTCTCCTCCTGCCTTCAATCTTTCCCAGCATCAGGGTCTTTTCCAGTGAGTCAGTTCTTCACATCAGGTCGCCAAAGTATTGGAGTTTCAGCTTTAGCATCAGTCCTTCCAATGAATATTCAGGACTGATTTCCTTTAGGATTGACTGGTTTGGTCTCCTTTCAGTCCAGGGGACTCTCAAGAGTCGTCTCCAACACCACAGTTCCAAAGCATCAATTCGTTAGTGCTCAGCTTTCTTTATGGTCCAACTCTCACATCCATATATATGATTTTTCTTACAACATAGCAACTCATCTGTACATGAACTAATAGGCAAATTAAATTCTACCTCTAAAATTAGATTTGGTTCTGTCACCTTAGTTGATAGTGTTCTGTCACCATCCTTTCAGTGCCAAAACACAGTATTTCAAAACTGAAATCAGAACAAACTGATTCCAAATTACCACACCAAAACCCATTTGTTTTTCTTTTGTAGTGCTGTAATTTTTAGTATTGTTACATATTCATTTTTGACAGAACATGTGTTGCTCCTATGGCAATAATTTTCTATGGATACTCAGTTTAAGTATAAATATTAACAATATTCTCCATCACACTTTCTCAATTAAACATAATTATCAGAGATGAAGCTGAAACTCCAATACTTTGGCCACCTGATGCGAAGAGCCAATCATTAGAAAAAACCCTGATGCTGGGAAAGGTTGAAGGTAGAAGGAGAAAGGGACAACAGAGGAAGAGATGGTTAACAAGATGGTTGCTCTCCTGAGCAAGCTCCAGGAGATGGTGAAGGACAAGGAAGCCTGGCATGCTGCAGTCCACGAGGTCACAAAGAGTCAGACATGACTTGGTGACTGAACAGCAACAGATTTATCAGAGCACTCATACTATCAGGGAGAATATTTTGCTATGTACAACTCCAGTTGGCATCCTTGGATTTGTGAGGTGTACAGGTCTGATGTGCACACAGTCTTCATGGAAGAAATAAAATGTCTTTTTCAAAATATTCATTGCTCGTACTTCTATAAATCAACTTTTTTTTTTTTTTTTTTTTTGCAGGGGTGATTTGTTTTCTCATTACCTGAATAATCAAGTACAGTGTTGTAATTGGGAGCAATGTAGGACTCAGAAGGCAGGTTGGTTGGTGGAGACAAAGATGAATTTTAGGTAAGCTGATGATATGTCCAGGGTTCCAGGGTCAGTCCAGTTTACATCTGTTTTCCAGACATAATTAAACAGGGTTAATAATTAATAATTAAATGAGGCTTAAAAATTTTTCTTCCTCAAAAAGTCATGATATGGATGATAAATTATATGGGAATCCTAATAATGTTTAATACAGTAACATCCAAATAAACTGTACAGCATGAAATAAGATAACAAATTAGTATAAAATTGAGGTTAGAAGAGGAGTTGATATTTATTTATACAGAGATTGGTTTTATTCATAGGAATAGATTAATTCACTGAGTGAGAAAATGGGGAAAAGTTGATATTGTAGCATGAAAAATATAAAGATATTTAAAAATTAAAGGAGTTTTTAGTTACCAGAGGCAAACCAGGATGGCACAGGGTTACGGAAACCAACTGAGAAGACATAGGTGGGACCCTGTCAAAGAAGACGGACATCAAGGGATTAAAGACCAAGAGGAGTTCATTGTTTTTATGGCTAAACTAACTATACAAAAACATAAGCCTCTGGAATTTGAAGACAGCATTATATCCAACCTAAGGTATACCGCTGTGCTTGCTAGAAAAGAGCTAAGAAGTTTACTTTACCTGCATAAAATAGATATTTCACCTTGCCCTGCCCCTCCCAAATGGTATATTGATTTTGGTTCCTGTCAAATGGCAAAAACATATACACCACATCTAAATGTTTCCCTTCTGTAGGCAGTTTCCTGGGATGGAATTTTGTTATTGAATTCAAGCTTATACTGATTACTGCATAACACACCAATAAATGGAGAGACAAATCATTGGGACAAGGAATATCAACTTTATTTGGAAAGCCAACAGACTGAGAAGATGGTAGACTAATGTCCAAAGAACCATCTTGCCTTGGTTTGGATGCTGCTGCTGCTGCTGCTAAGTCACTTCAGTCGTGTCCGACTCTGTGCAAACCCATAGACGGCAGCCCACCAGGCTCCCCTGTCCCTGGGATTCTCCAGGCAAGAACACTGGAGTGGGTTGCCATTTCCTTCTCCAATGCATGAAAGTGAAAAGTGAAGGTGAAGTCGCTCAGTCGTGTCCAACTCTTAATGACTCCATGGACTGCAGCCCACCAGGCTCCTCCGTCCATGGGATTTTCCAGGCAGGGGTACTGGAGTGGGGTGCCATTGCCTTCTAGTTTATTTTATAAAGAAAAGAGGGGGACTTGAGGAAATAAAGTAAAATAGGCCATAAGTTGCTGCAAATATTTCCTGATTCCAGTCTGACTCTGGAGATGTGTTGATTTCTTCCTCCCTACAACCATTCACAGGTGGGCGTGGTCAGGATGTTTCCCATGAACTATAAGCAAAGGTACTTTAGCTTAACACTCAGGCATGGCAGTCAGTGTTCCAGAGATGGGTCATTATGTAAATTTAAACTGTAGGCAACACACCTTTCGGTCAGTTCAGTTTCTCTATCGTGTCCGACCCCTTGTGACCCCATGGACTGAAGCACACCAGGCTTCCCTGTCCATCACTAACTCCGAGAGCTTGCTCAAACTCATGTCCATCACGTTGGTGATGCCATCCAACCACTCATCCTCTGTCATCCTCTTCTCCTCCTGCCTTCAATCTTTCCCAGCATCAGGGTTTTCTCAAATGAGTCAGTTCTTCACATCAGGTGGCCAAAGTATTGGAGCTTCAGCTTCAGCATCAGTCCTTCCTTTAGGACTGACTGGTTTGATCTCCTTGGAGTCCAAGGGACTCTCAAGAGTCTTCTCCAACACCACAGTTCAAAAGCATCAATTCTTCATCACTCAGCTTTCTTTATAGTCCAACTTTCACATCTATACATGACTATTGGAAAAACCATGAAATTACAAAACAATAGGAAAAACAATAACAAAGGTTAAAGTAGCAAAAACAATAAAACACAACGGTTAAAGTAAATGAAGCAGATCCAATATGGAGTCATTCATTTTCCTTATTACAGTTTTCCTTTAATACAAGATATTGAAAATGTTTGTTTAAAAAGTAGTATCTTTCACTTAAGAATCCAGATTTTAAGCTGTTACTCAGTGAATGGCTAGTGGTGAGTGGGAAACAGAAAATCTGTGCTTTGAATTCACAGATTGGATTTACTGAGGCTAAAAAGACTTATGCCTGTTTAAAAGAAACATACATAGGAGAAAAAGGTCAACAAAGAAGAAAAACTGGCAGTGTTAAATGCTTTCCAAAGGAGGTCATGATGAAGGCAAGAGAGAACAGATTCAAAGGCTAGGGTTGAGAGTTAGTGGAATAAGGAATGTGCAGAACCGGGTGTCTGAAACAAGAGAAAATGATAACACTTAATGACACAGGGAAGGAAAGTGTGAGATAAGAATGAAAAACTTGTATTTAACAGAGGTGTTGATTTTTCAATTAACTTGAAAAGGCCCTTTGAGAACAAGAAGCTGTATGTTATTTAAAACAGAAATTAAAAATATTATACACGAAATATGCTTGGTGATGATAACTTTTCACATCCCTAAACATATCAATGGGCTTTCCTGGTAACTCAGATGCTAAAGAATTTGATTTCAATGCAGAAGACCCGACTTCAATCCCTGGGTCAGGAAGATCCCCCAGAGAATGGAATAGCTACTCGCTCCATTATTCTTGCCTGCAAAATTCCATGGACAGAGTAGCTGGAAGAGCTACAGTCCATGGACCGCAAAGAATTGGACATGACTGAGCAACTAACGCTTTCACTTTTACTTCAAACATAATAACAACATGAGATATGCAGTAATACCACTGAAATGGCAGAAAGAGAAGATCTAAAGAGCCTCTTTATGAGGGTGAAAAGGAGAGTGGAAAAAGCTGTCATAAGACAGCTTGTCAAAATTCAAAGAAGATCATGGCATCTGGCCCCATCACTTCATGGCAAATAGAAAGGGAAAAATCAGAAACAGTGAAAATTTTTATTTTCTTGAACTCCAAATCATTGTGGACAATGACTATAGTTGTGAAATTAAAAGACACTTGTTCCTTGGAAGTAAAGCTATGACAAACCTAGACAGCATATTAAAAGTGAGATGTCACTTTGCCAACAAAGGTCACTAGAGTCAGAGCTAAATAACATACAGCTTCTTGTTCTCAAAGGACCTTTTCAAATTAATTGAAAAAGCCACACTTCTGTTTAATATAAGATTTATCATTCTTATCTCACATTTTCCTCCCCTGTGTCTTTATGTTATCAATTTCCCCCAGTAGACATGTACACACATGAGAGTTGAACCATTAAGAAGTTTGAATACCAAAGAATTGATGCTATCGAATCGTGGTGCTGGAGAAGACTCTTGAGAGCTCCTTGGACTGCAAGGAAATAAAACCAGTCAGTCCTAAAGGAAATCAACCCTGAATATTCATTGAAAGGAGTGATGCTGAAGCTGAAGCTTCAATAATTTGGCCACCCAATGTGAAGAGCTGACTCACTGGAAAAGACCCTGATGCTGGGAAAGATTGAAGGCAGAAGGCAACAGAAGATGAGATGGATGGATAGTCACCAACTCAGTAGACATAAGTTTGAGTGAGAAAACTCCAGAAAATAGTGAAGGACAGGGAAGCCTGGTGTGCTGCAGTCTATGGGGTTGCAAAGAATGGGACATGATTTAGTGACTAAACAACAAAATGTACCAACATACTACACACGTGAAACTGCTAGGCAAATGGAAGGGACCTACTCTCTCTGTTTCATCTATTCATGTGTTAACTACTCCTCTAGACTCTTCCAAAGTCCTATTGTTACTGAAAGCAAGTTGAAGTTCTGGAGGTAGAGTGAAGACAAACAAATCTAAATATCAGAGTTTGGAGCAAAGAAAGGTTAATTTCAGGGCAAGCAAGGACACTGGTGGCTTGAGCCCTAAAGCCTCAAGCACCTTGAAGGGTTTCAGCAAAGCACTTTTAAAAGTTCTTGGTCCTGGAATCCTTTGTTCTTGCAGTTATCCCTATAGATCAGGTCACAGTGTTCCTGTAAACCTCCAAATAAACAAATCTTATTCTCTATTCTGCATTTTTAAAATTTCTGTATAAATGGAAAGTGTTATACCTTTAAAGGTCAGAGCATTGACAATGGCCTATTCTGTATACTTCAGGCTGCTGTATGCAACATTCTTTTACAAAAGATGCAGAAACAGCATAACTGATAAGGATAGAGTATGGTAAGTAGTTAGCTCAGAAATCCCATTAGAATATTATTAACAGAGAGGAAACTTTAGGGGAGCTTTGGGAGACAACTGTAAGTTAATAATCACTCAAGAAACAGTTTTTCTTAACCACAAAACCAAGTAGGCTTGCTTAACACACAAGCATGAAACAAGCACAGCCTCAAAACAATAGAACAATGGTGAAATGAGGTCCTTGTTCTGCAGTGAGCTCAGTAAGGTAATTACTTCTAGGATATGCTTTCTGCACACATAAGAAGAAATAATTTACGGAAAGGTGACATTTTAAAATGAAAGACTCACATTGTACTGAGAACTGAAATAAATTTTTCTTAGTACTATGGAAGTACCTCTTGATGATGTAGGAACAAGAAAACCCTGCTCAACCTGGAGGAGGAGCTGGTGATGGAAGCCTGATGTCTACTTAAGAGTGAGGAAGAATGTGGTCTTCTCCCCTTCCCCACTTTTCCTTTGATTATAAAACTGTAACCCAGTAAATTCTTGGGCCAGTAGCCTCTTGCTCACTGACTTATAAGCATCCTATTTTAATAAATCAGTTATCTATCACTCTGCCTCTAACTGAATTCTTTCTGTACTGAGACCTAAAGGACCTGAGCTAACTGGAGCACCCCCCCCCCCCCCAACACACACACACACATACACTATCTAGGGGTTTCTTTCATAACTAAGAACAGACAACAGAGCACGAAGGTTAAAATAAATGGAACAAATATAATATGGGGTCAGATTTGTTCTTCCCTATCACAGTATGTTCTTCCCCAAATTTGTCTTTACTGTTGTAACAAACAGTGGTGTCTCCTTCTCAGCTCGAATGCTTAGAGAATTTTCTATGTTACTCACACACTGGATACTTCACTATCAGTGGTTCTGTACTGCCCTTTCATATTATGAATATGTCTTATTTATATTTTCAGAATCATTGCAATCTCATATGGGTTAAAGACTACACATATGTATGCATATATGTATGTATATGTAAGTGAAAGTGTTAGTTGCTCAGTCGTGTCCAACTTTTTGCAATCCAATGGACTGTAGCCTACGAGGCTCTTCCATCCATGGAATTCTCCAGGCAAGAATACTGGAGTGGAAAGCCATTCCCTTCCTCTCCAGGGTATCTTCCCAACCCATGGATCAAACCCATGTCTCCTTCACTACAAGCAGATCCTTTACTGTCTGAGCCACCAGGGAAGCCCATGTGTGTATGTGTGTGTGTGTACATATATGTACATATATACTTATACTTCACATAAGAATTAGAAGTATATATATATATGTACATGTATATACATATACACACACATATATATGTGTGTATATGTATATATACTTCTAATACTTATGTGAACTAAAAATATATATATAATACCCACATGCATACCACTGAATAATGAGGAAACTATGGAAAAATCAAGGTTTATTTAAAGTATACAAATATTATTAACTAACATAATTATAGGCAGACGCTTTACTGTCTTGGAAGGAAAGTTATGACCAACCTAGAAAGCATATTAAAAAGCAGAGCCATTACTTTGCCAACAAAGGTCCATTTAGTCAAGGCTATGGTTTTTCCAGTAGTCATCTATGGATGTGAGAGTTGGACCGTGAAGAAAGCTGAGCCCCAAAGAATTGATGCTTTTGAACTGTGGTGTTGGAGAAGACTCTTGAGAGTCCCTTGAACTGCAAGGAGATCCAACCAGTCCATTCTAAATCAAATCAGCCCTGGGTGTTCTTTGGAAGGAACAATGTTAAAGCTGAAACTCCAGTACTTTGGCCACCTCATGTGAAGAGTTGACTCACTGGAAAAACTCTGATGCTGGGAGGGATTGGGGGCAAAAGGAAAAGGGGACGACAGAGGATGAGATGGCTGGGTGGCATCACCAACTCGAAGGATGTGGGTTTGGGTGAACTCCGGGAGTTGGTGATGGACAGGGAGGCCTGGCGTGCTGCAATTCATGGGGTCGCAAACAGTCAGACACTACTGAGCAACTGAACTGAACTGAACTTACTGTCTGAGCCACTGGGGAAGTCCAGAAGCAAAATAGAAAACACAATTGTATTCTTTCAAAAGCAATAAATAATTTAAAAGATATCCATAAAAACTACAATCAGTTTGTTCAGATCCTGAGTATTCTTAACGCATTTAATCATGCTATTGTATGTTATGTAGACATTAAAAAATCTTGTACAAAAGAACATTTAACCATATGAGATAATATTTGAGACAGTGACTTTTAAAGCAAGTTATAATATATTTTACTTTATGATTGCTTTGGTGCAAATGTAAAAGTATGCCTAGAAATGCAACTGGAAAATATACAATACAGATATTAATATTTAATATCTCTGATGATAGAAATATAGTTGCTTTTGAGGTTTTGTATGTACCTTTATTACTTTGTAACATGAATATGTAATTTAAAAATTACTGTATATATTTTTAAAGCACTTGGTCTCTGTCTTATGGAATAATTATAAAATTCATCAAATAAATGAGATCTGTGAACATACTCAGAACAAATAAATTGTACTCAAGAGGAAGTATACTGTAATTATATGAAAACACTAGCTTGTGCCACAATATATAACAAGACTATGTTGTTGTAATTAATCGATAGCTCATGAATTCCATAGCCTCTAAATACATCAAAATAAGACATGGTGTGATAGATTTTTATATAGCACTTGCTTATTCACAGGGTTAATTTTATATGTAACATACCATGATGAGTATTGAGAATGTATCAAAAGAAATGGTTCTTAATGAGAATTTATCCACAGTTTGAAATAACACACACACATACACTCACACACAAATGATAGCTTTCAGTATAGTGTGATAAAAATTCAGTTCAGCTCAGTTGCTCAGTCATGTCCGAGTCTTTGCGACTCCATGAACCATAGCATGCCAGGTCTCTCTGTCCATCACCAACTCCTGGAGTTTATCCAAACTCATGTCCATTGAGTCGATGATGCCATCCAACAATCTCATCCTCTGTCGTCCCCTTCTCCTCCAGCCTTCAATCTTTTCCAACTTCAGACTTTTTTCAAATGAGTCAGCTCTTTGCATCCAATGGTCAAAATACTGGAGTTTCAGCTTCAACATCAGTCCTTCCAATGAATACCCAGAACTGATCTCTTTTAGGATGGACTGGTTGGATCTCCTTGCAGTCCAAGGGACATAGTGTGATAACATGGGCACACAATTGAAGATATAGAAAACTTGATATTCTTTAGTAAATTGTAAAGATTCTTTTTCTTACAAAAACATCCAGTTTTGTTATAGTCAAAAATGTTTCTTTTCAAGTTATGTAGAAATGTTGAGGTCATTTATATCAAAGCATGAATTTGGAATTCCATGTTGGTATCAAATAAACTGGGGGATTACATGAGCCTGGAAAATTTTGAATCATCCACATTGCAAAAGACAGTTTAAATGGGAGAATAAGTTGTGTGCATTATTTCACGTAAGGAATAGGAATCAATGCAAGTGATTTAAACAGAATGATTTTAAAATATTACTGTTTTGGAACGAATTCCATGTCAGTGGTATGAAAGACATATGCAGGTCCTGAGGCTAAAGTAAGAGAGAAAGCAGTTAAGATGCCCTTGCATCTGGGAATAGATTGGGGGAAAAAAAAAAAAAAAAGACACAGAAGAGAAGCATAAATAAAGGAAAAGCCCATAGCTTGGAATCCAAGGAAATGGCCAGGGAAAAGACAGAGAGGATTCCCTGGTGGGAAAGGATGATGGTGATCCTGATGCTGGGAAAAATTGAAGGCAGGAGGAGAAAGGGACGACAGAGGATGAGATGGTTGGATGGCATCACCAACTGAATGGACATAAGTTTGGGTAAAATCTGGGAGCTGGTGATGGACAGGGAGGCCTGGCATGCTGTGGTCCATGGGATCACAAAGAGTCAGACATGACTGAGCAACTGAACTGAACTGATACTGAGAAAAAACCAAACAGATAGAAAGCTTCCCATTTCTTTATTCACTAAAAATATGTTTATAGAGCACCTCTCATGCATAGGCCGAATTTCTGGCCTCTGGTGACACTGAATGGAAGATAATTTATACTCTCACTAGGTTTATTAAATTTATGCTGAGGAAAGTTTACAATCTAAATAAACAAACTGGAGGACAGAAGATGATCAAGGACCTAGATCCTCTTCAAAAAAGAGTGAGGACAGGAAATGTGCGATCAAGGAGGAAGATTTATTTAAAATAGAACACTCAGAGAGAGCCTCTATCAGTGCGACTTTAGAGCAGAAACCTGATGGAGATTAAGAGATAAGTCAAATGGACAAAATGGGACAATGGACCAAAGGACAAAATTTCAAGGCAAAGGGAGCAGCAGTGGCATGACAAGAGGATAGGTGGAGTGTTTAAAGAACAGCAAAGACACCACAGAGCTGCTTTCAATGAAGGGGGTATGTACAGCTGCTGAACTGAAGACACTGAGAATGTCTAGCAAATTTCACATGTCTCATCACTTCAAAAACTGTAGCCTTTTCCCTGAGGTAGATAGGAAGTTTTGGAAGATTTTAGGCATGAGTGGTAAGACAGCAATTTGATGTTGACTGGAAAAGCAACTCTCTAACCTCCTGGGGTAAGAGTGTGGACTGGGAGCTGTGGATTATGGCAGGAAGCAGAGATACATATCAAGAGATAGAGTAAAGATCCACAAAAAAAAAAAAAAAAAAAAAAACCAAGGGAAAGATAACTGTGTTATGTGTGGTCACAATGAAAATGATGTGAAAATTCTAACACTATTTTTGAAAGGACAAAAAGTAGATGATGGTGTTTCAGAAAGAGAGGGAAATAATTTAAAAAGTGCTAAAATGAATACTTTAATTTGTTATTATATGTGGCATTCCAGAGGCCAATATTTTCAGGAGAATACAGGCACAAAAGCCACATGTGTATAAGTTGAGAGCAGTTAAGAATTTGTATTAGATGACTTGTATGTTCTTTGTCTAGTTCTATAAGACTGTTCCTAAACCTCATTCTGGAGTATATAGCTCTGTTACCACACTGCTTAGGATAAATATTTTGTTTATTTTGTTAGACTCTAATTAGCTTTGTATCATTTTCAAATTGAAAGAACAAAGGAAGGACAAAAGGGAAGAAAGAATAAAGAAGAAAGATGTATAAAGTGTTACAGGGGTGAGAGAACACAAGAATGGGTGGAAGTTTATTAAGACCATAGTTGATCAGCTCTTCTATATGAGTCTGAAGGGCCAGGTGCTAGTTGACAAGCCTCAGGGGACTTGGCTAACTGCTGGAGAGGCACAATATGATGAGCCTATGTCCCAAAGCAAGCAATCTAAGGAGATGGCATCTAAGGCAGCCACAGTGCAGTCAGTTCAAGAGGAAGGATCTTACTCCAAGAATGCAGGATGGTGGGGGAGAACAAACTTATGAAACCATCCCAGACAGGAGTGACAAGATGGTGAAACTGACTTCAGGATTTGTAGAAATTCCCCAACAGATGCTTGACAATAGCAGGCAAGAGTGCTGGAGTGTAAAAGGAACTTCATTTTCTTTCCAACAGCTTCTAGATTTGGCACCTGTGATAGGCAGAATAATGGTCCCCAATGATGCTCATGCCTGATTCTTTGCATGGCAAAGATATTTGACTGAAGACCATGGAAGACCTCAGGCTCTTAAGTCCAACATTGTAAATGAGAACATTGTACTCAGCATTTATATATCTCTCCAGGAACACAGGCTTCAAACTGTCGCAGTGTTCATTCTTGAAGCAAACTATATAAAATTCCTCTGATGACAAACGTTTTCCTATGTGTCTTCTTTCTTTTCCAGAGGCACCTAGCATATATTGGTGTCCCTGACTTTTAGTCACATGGGGTTTATGTAACTCACTACACCTCGATTTTAAGGAGTATAGATGATAGATATAGAAGTGGAGAGGTCAAGTCTAGCAAGTTAATGAGTTTGTAGTTGTTATTTCCACAATGGACAGCCAACAAGGAGGAGAGGACCTGTGAACAAGGGGGAACTGTGCTCAGGAGCATAAGAGGGCAAAGAGACAGTAGGGGATGAATTCACTTTTCTTCGTGGTGAGACTGCTGTTCCCATAGGACCTATAAGGGGAGTTTCTAGAAAGCAATTAAAGAATTTTAGAACTTAAGAAAGTGTTGGAAGCTAGCTGTAGACGTTGCAGGTGCAAAGTTTACTCATGGAGAGAGAGTGAGAATAGAAAGGATATAGACAAAATTCTGAGGAATGCACACGTTTAAAGAATGTAGAGGAGAAAGAATTCAGATATGCAACCACAGAAAATGGCCACCTGAGAGGGAAAATCATAGCCAGGGAAATGGTCTGTCAAATCTTGAAGTCAACGAGTTTAAAGAAGTCATTTTTCACAGTGACAAATAACCAGTGGTGTCCTTATAAGTGTTGAGTGACCCACTAGGGAGGGGGAGGAGAGCCATGGTGTGAGGTGTTTGCTGATTTCTGTGCTATAAATATTCCTGGTATGATCCATCTTCAAACTACTAGCATGGTGTCAGGGGCTCTCAAAATTCCTGAAATTTTGCAATTGGCTCTTTTGAGTAAATAAAAGCTGGCTCCTGCATATCATCCCATTTGGTTTAACTAGAATGGACCTAGGAATCCACTTGATACTAACCTTTAGTCAGTGAGACATTTTAGAGAGAGGGGAGGGGCAGAGAGAGGAATGAACGCAGAGGACTTG
Source organism: Budorcas taxicolor (assembly GCF_023091745.1). Taxonomy (NCBI): domain Eukaryota; kingdom Metazoa; phylum Chordata; class Mammalia; order Artiodactyla; family Bovidae; genus Budorcas; species Budorcas taxicolor. The sequence continues at coordinate 38,983,023 of NC_068926.1, forward strand.
AGAACAGGGTCCTTTTTTTTTTTTTTTTTTTCACAGAAGCATTTTATTCTTGCTTTTATTCAGCATTGTCAATCATGGTGAAAGCCTACCCTGGTAGAAAGCATGTTGATGTCCTATCACACCAAATAAACTTCCTTTATTTTCCAGGTACTTGGAATTATACAGATTTTTTCCTATCCATTGACTAACAGATGGACAAGAAGGTTTAATTCCACAGGTATATAAAAGTACAAATAGTGACAGATATCTTAGAAATAAGATTACCAAAAAATTGTATCTCAAAATATAGTAAAAGTATATCATGTGAAATTAACAATTAAAGAAATAAAATAAAGGCATGATTTTGTGATTGTTTTTATCTGAAATTTTTTCACAGTTTGCACAAGGTTACTATTGTAAGAATTAGCATCTGAAAAGTATATATAATTGGACCACATCTAATCTATAACTTTTTTTAGAACCGAGACAATATTCTCAAAGTCTGAATAACACTTAAAATAGTATATACTATAGAGATTTTACCATGTCAATTAAATATGCAGTCCCATTTAATGCTATCAAAGTTTTTCACAAAATTTTCTACTAAAACTGTTCAAATACAATGGAATATTACTCAAGCTGAAAAAGAATGAAATAATGCCATTTGCAGCAACATGGAGAGACATAAGATTGTCATTGTAAATCAACTATACTCCAGTAAAAATTTTAATTAAAAAATATCAGCAAAAGTTAAATAGGGAAGAAAAAGAGAGGATCAAGAAATAAAATTACCAAGTGACTGATTAAAGAAGAGAAAAGAAATAATGATAAAAGGATGAAATACACGTCCAGGAAAAAAAATTTATAAAAATTTGTACATTTCTTTTTAAAATTAATTTATTTTAATCGGACAATAATTATTTCACAATATTGTGATGGTTTTTGCCATATCAACATGAATCAGCCACAAGTATACATGTGTCCCCCCATCCTGATCCCATCCTAAACCCCTGAATTTAAGGTCAAATTCAGCCTTAAATTGAAGAAAGTAGGGAAAACCACTAGACCATTCAGGTATGACCTAAATCAAATCCCTTACGATTATAAAGTGGAAGTGACAAGTGGATTCAAGGGTTTAGATCTGATACATGGAGTGCCTGAAGAACGATGGACAGAGGTTTGTGACATTGTACAGGAGGCAGGGATCAGGATCATCCACAATGCAAAAAAGGCAAAATCGTTGTCTGAGGAGGCCTTACAAATAGCTGAGAAAGAAGAGAAGCAAAAGGCAAAGGAGAAAAGGAAAGATATACACATTTGAATGCAGAGTTCCAAAGAATAGCAAGGAGAGATAAGACAGCCTTCCTCCATGATCAATGCAAAGAAATAGAGGAAAATAACAGAATGGGAAAAACTAAAGATCTCTTCAAGAAAATCAGAAATACCAACAGAATATTTCATGCAAAATTGGGCACAATAAAGGTGAGAAATGGCATCAACCTAACAGGAGCAGAAGATAATAAGAAATGGTGGCAAGAATACACAGAAAAACTATATAAAAAAATCTTCATGATCTAGATATTCACAATGTGTAATCATTCACCTAGAGCCAGACGTCCTGGAATGTGAAGTCAAATGGGCTTTAGGAAGCATCACTATGAACAAAGCTAGTGGAGGAGATGGAACTCCAGTTGAGCTATTTCAAATCCTAAAAGGTGACGCTGGAAAGTACTGCACTCAATATGCCAGTATATCTGGAAAACTCGGCAGTGGCCGCAGGACTGGAAAGTGTCAGTTTTCATTCCAATCCCAAAGAAGGGCAATGCAAAAGAATGATCAAACTACCACAAAATTGCACTCATCTCACATGCTAGCAAAGCAATGCTCAAAATTCTCCAAGCCAGGCTTCAACAGTACATGAACTGAAAACTTTCAGATGTTCAAGCTGGATTTAGAAAAGCCAGAGGAACCAGAGATCAAATTGCCAACATCCATTGGATCATCAAAAAAGCAAGAGAGTTCCAGAAAAATATCTACTTCTGCCTTATTGATTATACTGAAGTCTTTGACTGTATGCTAAGTCACTTCAGTCGTGTCCGACTCTGTGTGACCCCATAGATGGCAGCTCACCAGGCTCCCCCATCCCTGGGATTCTCCAGGCAAGAACACTGGAGTGGGTTGCAATTTTCTTCTCCAATGCATGAAAGTGAAAAGTGAAAATGAAGTCGCTCAGTTGTGTCCAACTCCTAGCGACCCCATGGACTGCAGCCCACCAGGCTCCTCTGTCCATGGGATTTTCCAGGTAAGAGTAATAGAGTGGGTTGCCATTGCCTTCTCCGGTTTGACTGTATAGATCACAACAAACTGTGGGAAATTCTTCAAGAGAATTTACCACCTTACCTGCCTCCTGAGAAATCTGTATGCAGGTCAAGAAACAACAGTTAGAACCGGACATAGAACAGACTGGCTCCAAACTGGGAAAGGAGTATGTCAAGGTTTTATATTTTCATCCTGCTTATTCAACTTATATGCAGAGTACATCACGTGAGATGCCAGACTGGATTAAGCAAAAGCTGGAATAAAGATTGCCTGAAAAAATATCAATAGCCTCAGATATGCAGATGACACCACCCTTACAACAGAAAGTGAAGAGAACCTAAAGAGCCTCTTGATAAAAGTGAAAGGGGATAATGAAAAACCTGGCTTAAAACTCAACATTCAAAAAACTAAGATCATGGCATCTGCTCCCATCACCCCATGGCAAATAGATGGAGAAACAATGGAAACAGTGAGAAACTTTATTTGAAGGGGCTTCAAAATCACTAGAGGTGGTGACTGTAGTCATAAAATTCAAAGATGTTTGCTCCTTGGAAGAAAAGCTATGACCAAACTAGACAGTGTATTAAGAAGCAGAGACATTACTTTGCCGACAAAGGTCCTTCTAGTCAAAGCTCTGGTTTTTCCAATAGTCATGTTTGGATGTGAGAGTTGGACTGTAGAGAAACCTGTGCACCAAGGAACTTATTTTTTTTGAACTGTGATGTTGGAGGAGGCTCTTGAGAGTCCCTTGCACTGAAAGGAGATCAAACTAGTCAGTCCTAAAGAAAATCAGTCCTGAATATTCTTTGGAAGGACTGATGCTGAAGCTGAAGCTCCAATATTTTGTCACCTAATGCAAAGAATTGACTCACTGGAAAAAAAACCTGATGCTGGGAAAGATTGAAGGCAGGAGGAGATGGAGACAACAGAAGATGAGATGGTTGGATAGCATCACCAATTCAATGGACATGAGTTCGAGCAAGCTCCAGGAGTTGGTGATAGACAGAAAAGCCTGGTGTGCTGCAATCCATGGGGTCACAAAGCATCGTACATGACTGAGCGACTGAACTGAACTGATTTGTCTTTCTCTTCCTGACTTACTTCATTCTGAATATTAGGCTCCAGGTTCATCTACCTCATTAGAACTGACTCAAATATGTTCCTTTTTATAGCTGAATCATGTTCCATTATGTGTATGTACCACAATTTCCTTATCCATTCATCTGCTGAAGGATATCTAGGTTACTTTCATGTCCTAGCTATTGTAAATAGTGCTTCAGTGAACGTTGAAGTACAAGTGTCTCTTTCAGTTTTGGTTTTCTTGCAGTGTATGTCTAGCAGCAAGATTTCTGGGTCATATGGCAGTTATATTCCCAGTTTTAAAAGAAATCTCCACACTGTTCTCCATAATGGTTGTGCTAGTTTGCATTCCCACCAGCATTGAAAGAGGGTTCCCTTTTCTCCACACCATCTCCAGCGTTTATTTTTTATAGACTTTTTCTTCATGGTCATTCTGACTGGTGTGAGATGATACCTCGTTGTGGTTTTGATTTACATTTCTCTAATAATGAGTGACATTGTGCATCTTTTCATGTGTTTATTCACCATCTGTATGTCTTCTTTGGAGAAATGTGTTTAGTTCTTTTGCCCACTTTTGATTGGGTTGTTCGTTTTTCTGTTATTGAGCTGCATGAGCTGCTTATATAATTTGGAGATTTATTCTTTGTCAGTTGTTTCATTTTCTATTGTTTTCTCCCATTTTGAGAACTGTCTTTTCACCTTGTTTTTATTTCCTCATTGTAAAATGATTTTAAGCTTAATTATGTCCCATTTGTTTATTTTTGTTTTTATTTCCATTGATTTTGGTAGTGGGTCATAGAGGATTTTGCTTTGACTTATCTCAGAGAGTGTTCTGTCTATGTTTTCCTGTACGAGTTTTATAGTTTCTGGTTTTACATTTAAGCCTTTGATTCATTTTGAGATTATTTTTATCTATGATGCTAGAAAATATTCTAGTTTCATTCTTTTACATGTAGTTGACTAGTTTTCTCAGAATCACTTGTTCAGGAGACTACTTTTATCCTTTGTAAATTTTTGCCTGCTTTGTCTAAAATAAGCTGTCCATAGGTGCATAGATTTATCCCTGAACTTTTAATTTTATTCCATTGATCTCTATCCCTGTCTTTGTGCCAGGGGCATGGTATCTTAATGACTGTAGCTTTGTAGTATATTCTGAAGGCAGGAAGATTGATTCCTCCCGTTTCATTTTCTTTGTCAAGGTTGCTTTGGCTTTTCAAGGTTTTTTGTGCTTCCATATTAATTGTTAAAGTATTTGTTCTAGTTCTGTGAAAAATACACAGAGAGTTTGGTAGTTTGATAGGGGCTGTGTTGAATCTAAGATTGCTTTGGATAGTTTACTCATTTTCAGTATATTATTCTTTCCAACCCAAGAGAACAATGTATTTCTTTAACTACTTGTGTCACCTTTGATTTCTTTTATCAATGTTTTATAGTTTTCTGTATACAGGTCTTTTGCTTCTTTAATAATAAGTTAACTTATTCCTAAGTGTTTTATTTTTTTCATTGCAATGGTGAATGAAATTGTCCTTAATTTCTCTTTCTGATGTTTCATTGTTAGTGAATGTAAGGAATTTATGTGTATTAATTTTATATCCTGTAACTTTATTATATTAATTTATTAGATCTAGTAATTTTCTGGTGGCATCTTTAGGGTTTTCTATGTAGAGAATCATGTCATCTGCAAACAGTGGCAATTTTAATTATTTTCCAATCTGCATTCCTTTTATTTCTTTTTCTTCTCTGACTGCTATGGGTAAGACTTCCAAAACTATGTTGAATAGTAGTGGTAAGATTGGACATCCTTGTCTTATTTCTGATTTTAGAGGAAATGCTCTTAACTTTTTGCCATTGAGGATAATGTTTGTTGTGGGTTGTCATATATAGCTTTTATTATGCTGAGGTAATTTTCTTCTATGCCTACTTTCTAAAGAGATTTGATAAAATAAAATTGCCAAGTGACTGGTTAATGAAGAAAAAGGAAATAATGATTTAAAAGGATGAAATACTTGTTCAGGGAAATATTCATGATGGTTTGTACATTCTTCTTCAATTAATTTATTTTAACTGGTGGATGATTACTACATTGTGTGCATTCTTTAAGAAAAGCATATGTGCATAAGACCATCTTCTGTTAAAGTTGAATAATTCTATACTTTCAGGTGTTTTTATTGCATTTATTGAATGTGTTTAACAAAACCCAACTTTCATGTTTCTGTTGAAGCCACTTATCCTGTAGTATTGTGAGGACTTATCATTTGGAAGAACAAAGTTGGAGCTATGACTCAAAATATACATCACCTACCTGGCCTATCTTGGTGGGGTGGGAGTTTAGTTTTGAAACTATTAATTATCTAACTGGCTCATGTACTCTCATTCATGTAGCATGCTTCTAAATATTGACAATTTTGTAAATCATTATTATTTCTTACTTGTGGCTTTAGAGGATTATTGTATCTTTGTCCCAAAAGTAAATTTCATGTGCATTTCTTAAGCTCTACTTTCAGATAAGAATAGATTTCTACATTTATTGAAACATTTTTTAAATATATTATTGGATAAATAGTCCAAATTTAGATTAATATATCTTGCTAATACATGCCTATAAGAGATTTATTTTGACTAGCAAAAGTCATTTTCCTGGGTCAAATGCAAAATAGATTCAAACATCAAGTAAGTTTCTTGCTGCAACATTTTTTGCCATCGTGCTAATTGTGACATTATCTTTGTGAGATGTTTCTCTGAAAATAATTTATACAATCAGCAAACACTCTCTGACATTTTCTATAATAATATTGTTGTTTAGGTGGCAAGTAAATTCACAGAATTCTATGGGTTGGTTCAATTTCTCCTGGGTTTATCACTTTATGAATCTTTCCTATATCCTGTCACCAAACCAAATTATATGCAATTGTAAAGCAAATATACAATGATCACAGAGAAATATAACCCAAGAGCCAAAGCTGTGTAACCTAAAGTGACAAAAAGTGTCATTAAGAAAAAATCTAATAAGAGAATGTCTACAAAGTAGACAAATAACTTTATTCTAGTTTAGAGCACCTCTTAAAAATTTTATCATGTCCAGACAGAAAAGATACTTTTCCACATAAACTAGCATTGCTTGGCTTTTAATTGGAACCATAAGGTACATTGTCTTTTGAATATTTGCTCATCAACATCAATAATTTTTTCTTAGTCTTCCCCGCTATTTGATATTACTATATAAATTTTTTAAAAGACACCACTTCTGTCAACTTCTGTATTCCTGAAATAGAATGCTTGAACCACAGTGACAGGCAGACAATACCAGGGGAGTTATTCACACATTAGCTATCAGATGTGTTGAAAAAAAAAAAAAAAACAGTTTTCCTTGTCAGTGTCAATTATTTATTGTTTTGTTGCCATAGCCATCATATACCACAGCTGTGGGATTTCTTTTGCAGATTATGGCCTGTTTCATGATTTCTTGTCAAAGCAAACTTCATAGTAGAATAACACACATCAATAAATGTAGCCCTCAGATAGTTAGTATTTTTAACTTATTATCATCTTGTTTCTGCCCTTCATTCCAAATATCAATAAAGTAGCCAATCAACTTTGTTTGTAGCTCTTATTGAAATATGTTGAAGTGGTTAGTTTTCTCCACTAGCTAAAAGTATTTTGTATACATGATATAAAGACATTTGCTTTTAGAGGTGTTATTTTTGTACATTTGTGATGGTAACTTTATGTCTAGAAAGGTTCAAACCAGAAGTCAGAGCAGAAAAAAAAACATCAGAGAGCATCATAAAATTTAGTTATTAATTGTCCCCATGTATTGAGAGTCCATTGGACTGCAAGGAGATCCAACCAGTCCATTCTAACAGAGATCAGTCCTGGCTGTTCTTTGGAAGGAATGATGCTAAAGCTGAAACTCCAGTACTTTGGCCACCTCATGCAAAGAGTTCACTCATTGGAAAGACTTTGATGCTGGGAGAGACTGAGGGCAGGAGGAGAAGGGGACAATAGAGGATGAGATGGCTGGATGGCATCACTGACTCGATGGACGTGAGTTTGGGTGAACTCTGGGAATTGGTGATGGACAGGGAGACCTGGTGTGCTGCAATTTATGGGGTCGCAAGGAGTTGGACATGACTGAGCGACTGAACTGAACTGAACTGATAGCCACCAGAGTCAATATTTTCAATGTAAAGGTATTTGAACCTCCATCCTTACAAACACATTTTTATCAAACATAAGTTCTATCAAAAGCAGAAGCATTCATGTTTCAATAGAAATTAACATGCTAAAAAAGCTCATATACATATGTTTCACAAAATTTTAATTCACAAACGGGCCCAGAATTGGCACTAAGACTGGAATTGATGCAAATATAAACCAAATAGCCAAAGGGTTATACATATGTTTCTATTTTGTTAATTATTTGCAGAATTAATGTAAAATAATTATACATTAAAACAATAAGACATTGGATTCCTATGAAGACACCACCAATTTAGGAAAATAAAGCTGGAAATGATGGTCACATAAAAAAGGATGGACTAAGGATCTCAATAGGATCATGATAAAAACAGTGGAAAGGGACTTACTAGTACTATAGAAATGATGAAACAAGTATTCACAGGAGAATAGAAGCAAGAGAGAGGAAGTAATCAAGAGTTAATCCAACAATTCTTCTCTGATTAGAAGAGAAGAAAATAAAAGAATTTTACATCTGCTAAAACTATTGAAGTTGCTCAGTTGTGTCCGACTCTTTGCAACCCCATGGACTGTACCCACCAGGCTCCTCTGTCTATAGGATTTCCCAGGCAAGAGTACTGGAGTGGCTTGCCATTACCTTCTCCAGGGGATCTTCCCAACCCAGGGATTGAACCAGGGTCTCCCGCATTGTAGACAGACGCTTTACCGTGTAAGCCACCAGGGAAGTAATATAGTAAAAACTATATTACTAAATGAACCAACCTATTACACTATTTTTTTAAGTCATCTAAAAATGTGCAGGTATAAAAAAATCCAAAGAAATAAAACCTGCATGAGTTTTCCATTTCTTGGTGAGCATACAATGGATAAAGCTTTCCTATGTGAGGATTATATTAGAAATTGAGAAAAGAGTTTGTAAGCTTATGGCAGGAAAACCAGACAAACTTTGGATGAACCTACGGGGTGATGTCGTTGGCTTGATGACATCACCAACTCAATGGACATGAGTTTGAGCAAGCTCCAGGAGCTGGTGATGGACAGGGAAGCCTGGCATGCTGCAGTCCATGGGGTCACAAAGAGTCAGATGTGACTGAGCAACTGAACTGAACAGGCTGGTGTGTTATATTTAAATGCCAAGAACATCCAGAAGCAAGCAGTGTTCTACTAAGTAAAGAAAGGCTGAGTGTGGGGTTGCTCAATTTTGTAATTTTACAATAATTTAGTCTAATAACCACATGGTTATGATGTTTTGTGATCTCAGATATCTCTGGTCCTGTGGGGTACTACACATGAAAACTCAGACTCAGAATCTTAAAATCTCACGGATTCATGATTTCCTGTTCTTTTAATTTCACAGTCACCCCATTTTAAAGAAAATACTGTAAGTCTTCAAGACTTCAAAGACAAATCTACCTCATTTTATTGCTCTTTCATTTATTGCACTTTGTAGATATTGCATTTTGTACAAATTGAAGACTTGTGTTAGCTTTGCATTAGGAAAGTCTATTGGCACCATTTTTCCAAAGGCATTTGCTCATGTTGTGTTTATGTGTCACATCTTAGTAATTCTAGAAGTATTTAAATTTTTTCACTATTATTGTACGTACCATGATGATCAGCTGAGATCAGTCATCTTTGTTGTTATTATTGCAAAATTGTTATGGCTCAGTGAAGGATGATAGCATTTTTAGCCGTAAAGTACTTTTTATTTAAGGCATGTACATTTTTTATTTATGGCTATTGAATACTTAGTAGACAACGGTATAGTTCAAAAGCACCTTTTATATGTACCAGGAAACCAAAAACTTCATGGGCCTCATTTTCTTGTGATAGCCCCTTCATTGCAATGGTCTGGAACTGAACCATTGCAGTTCCAGGATATCTCCACAGTATGACTGTGTTGTAATGTGAGATTTAAAAGCACAGATATTCTCTCTTTGAAAGAGAAGACTGAACTCAAAAGTATTTTCAAACAAAGGTGAACAGGGTCTCACCAAAACCACGAGTCAATTACCACCCAATTAAATTTCTGCTGTTAATGATATTAAAGCCCTTTGGCAGTGCAGAAAATTGAGAATGTATTGAAAACAGAGATTTTCTTAGACTCCTTGTTCCTGAACCCATAGCAGAACTAAAAGGATAACTCCACTCCAGTGCTGCTCAATACCTAGCTAACTGGCTGGATCAAACTACCATCCATATATACTGGTTATTAGGTTGCTTAACAAAAGGAAAGAGAATCAAAAGAATATGATCCCTATGTAAAAGCACAACTAAACAATATAAACAATCCACACATAACTCAAATGATGCAATCATCAATGAAGAATTTTAGCATATCTATGAAATATACCTTTAAATTAGCATAAATATATTAAGAGATGAATTTCAGAAGAGATTTCAAAATTTCAAATAGAACCAAGTTGACATTCTGAAATTAAAAAAAAAAAAATCACAGGAAGAGGTTAACAGCAGAGTAAATGTAATATGAGATCAGTCAATAGAAATGTCTAAACTGAAGAGCAGAGAAAAAAAGTAATTGAAATGAACAGCATCTCTATGACTTCTGAAACAGTATCCCACAGTCAAACATATAATTGGAATAGTATATAAGAGATAATAAGGCAGAAAAATACTGATCTTTTTTTCAAATTTGATTAAAATTTGCAACCTATTATGCCAAAGAGTACAGCAAACTACTAGAAGTGTAAATATAAAGAATATCATTCTTCAGCAAATAAGAGTTAAACTGCTGAAACCAAAGGTAGAAGTAGTCTTAAATATAAGAATTGCATTTCACAAAGTAAAACAATGATAAGCAAGGTAGCATGTTGCAAATGATAAACAAATGGCAGAGAAGAAAATGCAAGTTTAAAGTGCTTAAAGGAAAAACAATAAAATAATAACCTGTCAACATAGAATTCTATATACAGCAAACATGTTTCAAGAGTCAGATATCTTACTAAGATAAAATATCAAAAATTAGATTTCTCTTACTACCTGAACCACTAGAAGCATTGAATGAAATATGATTAATAAATAGGATATATGGTACTATTAGCACAAGTCATTGTTTATCAGGAAAGAAAGGATCATGATCCCTGACAGATGGGAAAAAAATCAAATGAGATTCTGTTTACCTGAGCTTTCACAGTGGAGAAGGTTTACAAGGACATGCACAGGGAAGGCAATCCCAGAAAGGATCTGTCACCACCCTGTGTGAGAAGATAGAGCTCAGGTTGCTGTTTGGATATAAAATCATAATGCATCAGTTCAGTCAGTTCAGTCACTCAGTCGTGTCTGACTCTCTGTGACGCCATGGACTGCAGCACACCAGACTTCATAATGCATTTGGGGGATCTATAACATACATAGAGAAAAATACATAACAACTATAACACAAAATATAGTAGTGAAAGGAATGGAATTATACAGTTTTATAGGGAAAAAATGAAAATAAACTTAAGCCTAACCATATTAATTATTAATTTAAATGCAAATAGTCAAACATTTCAATTAAAAGGAAAACATAGGCAAACTGCATGTAAAGCATGACTCAACCAGACGCTATGCACAACAAATGTATGTTAAAATAAAATAACATTAATTAAATGCATCTCAAACAGACTGATAAAAGGTGAAATTAAAAATGATAAGGATAAGAAAGATAGTGGAGCACTGTTAAATTGTTATAAAACAGCATGAAAGACAAGAGTTTTATAAAAGAAAAAGTCTTGACTCTTAATAATGATAATGATTGATTCCTCAGAAAGACTTACCAATTTTAATGGTGTAAAAACTAAGGGCTGAGCTTAATTGTACATAAAGCAAAACTTGACAGAAACAAGAAGGAAAAAAAGATAATCTATATTCTTGGTTAGAAGTTTACAACACTTTCATCACTATAAGTGAGATAAGAAGACATATTTAAAAGGTAAGAATATAGATGACAAACTAGCCTAAGTGAAACTTTTAGAACACATAAAGCAAATAGAGAATATATTTTCTTCTCAAGTGCATGTAGAATAATCCCCATATTTAGGGCCTTAAAACAATACACTTCTAAATAAAAAATAAAATTGAAAAGGAAATTAAAGAAGATTAAATATGAAAATACAGCATATCAAATTGTGTGACATTCAAACAAAATAGATTAAAAAGGAATTATACCTTGAAATACATATATTATAAAAAAAGAAATTATTAAAAATCAATGATTTTGTTTAAATCAGAAAAATCTAAATAAAGAAGAGCAAATTAGAAAAATATAGTGAGTGGAGGAAGGAAATTTTGGAAAACAAAAGTATAGCTAAACAAAACAAAAATAAATGAGAAAAAAAAACAAATCAAAGAAGCCAAAATCAGTTTTTAAGTGAGTTAATAAAATTGATAAACTCATAGGTAGGAGATCACCCTGGTGGTCTGGTTGTTAAGAATCTGCCTTCCAATGCAAGAAATGCAGTTTCAATCCCTAGTCAGGGAACTGAGATCCCACAAGACAGAAAACTAAGCTAGAAATCTAAGCACACATGCCACAAATCACTGAGCCCACACACTCTGGACCCTGCACCACAACCAGAGAGAAACACATGTGCCACAATGAAAGAGCCCACATACCACAACTAAGACAAGATAGAGCCATAAATAAATAAATATTTAAAGAAAAAAAAAGCCATAGTCAATAGGACAAAGAGAGAAATCATATTACCAATATCAGAAAGGAAAAATGTCATATCACTACAGACCCTAGACATACTTTGGGATATAAAGGAGATATTATAAATGCCTTTGTGCTAATAAGTATGGCAATTTAGATAAAATGTATAAATCATTTGAAGAAAACATGTACATAAACTGATATAAAAATATAAGAAACTATATATCATTTCTAAAGTGAATCTGAAAAAATGAATGTAAGACTATGTCAAAAAGAAAAATTCACTCATGTGGCTTCAACAATGAATTCTAGACTGCCTTTTAGGAATCCTTAGTTTACATAAACATTTTCTTACACACACACACACAAAATCCTTATTTTACACCAATTTTCCTGAAAATATTCTTTCAATTTATAAGACTATCTAATTCTAATGCTCAAAATCAGCAAGCCTATTAAAAGGGAAGTAATTCATAGACTGATATTATTCTTGAAGAAAAATGCAAATATCTGCAATACTATTTTAGCAAATTGAATATAGAAATACAAATATATGCCACATTATGACTAAAATGAGTTTATCCCATCAATGAAAGTTCGGTTTATACAGTTTAAAAAAGAAAAAAAAAAGCAAACATGGAGTCCCTCTACCGGAGAGGCTTGTGAGAAGATCCACAGACCCAATACATACAAAACCAACCATAACTCATCAAAATTATTTTTAGTGTCTAGAAATTGTAACAGAGCCAATTAAGAAACATTGATTTAATAAAATCTATTAAATGTCAGTAATAAGAGTAAAAGTCTCTGGCACTTGAGTCAAATTTGGTTCTTACTTCCAGAAGTAAGAACTCACCCAGCTCTCCACTAAAACTCTACTCTGGGACTATATGGCTGAAAAGACAAGCCTTCCTCTACTCTAAGCTCAATTCGAGGGATATGGAATCTCAATGGAAATGACAAACATTTCTAATCTCCTCCAGCTTTACACTGTCGAGGTGAAATTCCTAATAAGGATGATTAACAGGTTGAGGGCTCCCTGCCACTCATCCCCATCTCATAGCATGGAGGCATGACGCCTGATATGTCATGGTAGAATGCTGTAGGTCCAATAATGCTTAACCAGAGGTTCCAGACCAACAGAGGCAAGAAAAGAAGAGCAAAGGCTACTGTCATTTGCTTGTAAAATGGAAGTGTTGTATATGTTCCTAGCTGCAAAATAGTTATTAAGGATTTTGCTGAGAGGAAGAGGAAGTCCACAGGAATGAAAAACTGTGATTCTTTCCATAAATTTACTGAAAATGTGTGTGGGAAATATTGTGATACGTGCAAAGAAGCAAGAAAGACTGAATCACTTCAGTTCAGTTGCTCAGTCCTATTGGACTTTTTGCAACCCCATGAATCACAGCACACCAGGCCTCCCTGTCCATCACCAGCTCCTGGAGTTTACCCAAACTCATGGCCATTGAGTCAGTGATGCCATACAGCCATCTCGTCCTTGGTCATCCCTTTCTTCTCCTGCACCCAAATCCCTCCCAGCATCAGGGTCTTTTCCAGTGAGTCAACTCTTCACATGAGGTGGCCAAAGTACTGGAGTTTCAGCTTCAGCATTAGTCCTTCCAAATAACAACCAGGATACAGTTAGAATGGACGGGTTGGATCTCCTTGCAGTCCAAGGGACTCTCAAGAGTCTTTTCAAATACCATAGTTCAAAAGCATCAATTCTTTGGCACTCAGCTTTCTTCACAGTCCAACTCTCACATCCATACATGGCCACTGGAAAAACCATAGCCTTGACTAGACAGACCTTGTTGGCTAAGTAATGTCTCTGCTTTTGAATATACTATGTAGGTTGGTCATAACTTTCCTTCCAAGGAGTAAGCGTCTTTTAATTTCATGGCTGAAATCACCATCTGCAGTGATTTGGAGCCCAGAAAAATAAAGTCTGACACTGTTTCCACTGTTTCTCCATCTATTTGCCATGACGTGATGGGACCAGATGCCATGATCTTCATCTTTTGAATGTTGAATTTTAAGCCAGCTTTTTCACTCTCCTCTTTCACTTTCATCAAGAGGCTTTTTAGCTCTTCACCTTCTGCCATAAGAGTGGTGTCATCTACATACCTGAGGTTATTGATATTTCTCCCAGCAATCTTGATTCCAGCTTCTGCTTCTTCCAGCCAAGCATTTCTCATGATGTACTCACATTATAATTTAAATAAGCAGAATGACAATATACAACCTTGACATACTCCTTTTCCTATTTGGAACCAATCTGTTGTCCCATGTCCAGTTCGAAATGTTGCTCCCTGACCTGCATAGGTTTCTCAAGAGGCAGGTCAGGTGGTTTGGTATTCCCATCTCTTTCAGAATTTTCCACAGTTTATTGTGATCCACACAGTCAAAGGCTTTGGCATAGTCAATAATGCAGAAATAGATGTTTTTCTGGAACTCTCTTGTTTTTTTGATGATCAAGCAGATGTTGGCTATTTGATCTCTTGTTCACATATTGTTGAAGCTTGGCTTGGAGAATTTGAGCATTACTTTAGTAGCGTGTGAGACAAGTGCAATTGTGCGGTAGTTTGAGCATTCTTTGGCATTGCCTTTCCTTGGGATTGGAATGAAAACTGACCTTTTCCAGTCCTGTGGCCACTGCTGAGTTTTCCAAAGTTGCTGGCATATTGAGTGCAGCACTTTCACAGCATCATCTTTCAGGATTTGAAATAGCTCAACTGGAATTCCATCACCTCCACTAGCTTTGTTCATAGTGATGCTTTCTAAGGCCCACTTGACTTCACATTCCAGGATGTCTGGCTCTAGGTGAGTGATCATACCATCATGATTATCTTGGTCATGAAGATCTTTTTTGTACAGTTCTTCTGTGTATTCTTGCCACTTCTACTTAATATCTTCTGCTTCTGTTAGGTTCATACCATTTCTGTCTTTAATTGAGCCCTTCTTTGCATGAAATGTTCCCTTGGTATCTCTAATTTTCTTGAAGAAATATCTAGTCTTTCCCATTCTATTGTTTTCCTCTGTTTCTTTGCATTGATTGCTGAAGAAAGCTTCTTATCTCTCCTTGCTTTTCTTTGGAACTCTGCATTCAGATGGGAATACCTTTCCTTTTCTCCTTTGCTTTTCACTTCTCTTCTTTGCACAGCTATTAATAAGGCCTCCTCAGACAGCCATTTTTATTTTTTCATTTCTTTTTCTTGGGGATGGTCTTGATCCCTGTCTCCTGTACAATGTCACAAACCTCTGTCCATAGTTCATCAGGCACTCTGTCTATCAGATCTAGTCCCTTAAATCTATTTGTCCCTTCCACTGTATAATCATAAGGGATTTGATTTAGGTCATACCTGAATGGTCTAGTGGTTTTCCCTACTAGTGGTTTTCTTCAATTTCAGTCTGAATTTGGCAGTAAGGATTTCATGATCTGAGCCACAGTCAGCCCCTTGTCTTGTTTTTGCTGACTGCATAGAGCTTCTCCATCTATGCTGCAAATAATATAACCAGTCTGATTTTTGTGTTGACCATCTGGTGATGTCCATGTGTAGAGTCTTCTCTTGTGCCGTTGGAAGAGGGTTTTTGCTATGACCAGTGTGTTCTCTTGGCAAAACTCTATTAGTCTTTGCCCTGCTTCGTTCCATATTCCAAGGCCAAATTTGCCTGTTACTCCAGGTGTTTCTTGACTTCCTACTTTTGCATTCCAGTCCCTTATAATGAAAAGGACATCTTTTGTGGTGTTAGTTCTAAAAGGCCTTGTAGGTCTTCATAGAACCATTCAACTTCAGCTTCTTTAGCATTACTGCTTGGTGCATAGGCTTGAATTACTGTGATATTGGATAGCTTGCCTTGGAAATGAACAGAGATCATGCTGTTGTTGAGACTGCATCCAAGTACTGCATTTCGGACTCTTTTGTTGACCATGATGGCTACCTCATTTCTTCTAAGGGATTCCTGCCCACAGTAGTAGATATAATGGTCATCTGAGTTAAATTCACCCATTCCAGTCCATTTTAGTTTGCTGATTCCTAGAATGTCGACGTTCACTCTTGCCATCTCCTGTTTGACCACTTCCAATTTGCCTTGATTCATGGACCTGACATTCCAGGTTCCTATGCAATATTGCTCTTTACAGCATCAGACCTTGCTTCTATCACGAGTCACATCCACAACTGGGTATTGCTTTTGCTTTGGCTCCATCCCTTCATTCTTTCTGGAGTTATTTCTCCACTGATCTCCAGTAGCATATTGGGCACTTACCGACGTGGGGAGTTCTTCTTTCAGTATCCTATCATTTTGCCTTTTGGCAAGAATACTGAAGTGGTTTGCCATTCCCTTCTGCAGTAGACCACATACTGTCAGACCTCTCCACCATGACCCGTCCATCTTGGATGGCCCACACGGCATGCTTGGTTTCATTGAGTTAGACAAGGGTGTGGTCCATGTGATCAGATTGTCTAGTTTTCTGAGATTATGAGTTCAGTGTGTCTTCCCTCTGATGCCCTCTCACAACATCTACCATCTTATTTGGGTTTCTCTTACCTTGGATGTGGGGTATTTCTACACGGCTCCAGCAAAGCACAGCCACTGCTCCTTACCTTGGACGAGTTGCCTCTCCTGACCTTGAACGTGAAGTAGCTCCTCTCCACTCTCCTGCACCCGTGCAGCTGCCTCCTTAGACATGGGGTTGCTCCTCTTGGCCACTGCCCCTGACCTCGGATGTGGGGTAGCACCTCTAGGCCACCTCACATGACCTCAGACTTGGGATAGCTCTTCTTGGCCACTCCTGGGCCATCGCAGCCTGGAGCTCTCTGTCGCCACCCCTGACCTTGGGTGGGGGGTAGCTCTCTCAGCTGTGTTTATGTGCGGTCCCCTGCAGCCAAAGATTACATTCAAATAGGGACAAAAAGGAAGATAATAGAAACTGCTCTTGGGCTCAGATATTGGTTTTAACAAAGACTACAATATATAAATTGCAAATAAATTTTAATAACAAAAATGAAATATTACTTTAAAAAGTAAAAGAAAATGTGATGACAACATTTAAACAAATAGAGAATATCAATGTAGGGAAAGAAATTATTAAAAAGAAAGTCATGTAAATTCTGGAATTGAAAAGCACAACAATGGCTATGAAAATATTACTAGAAAAACACAATATTAGATGAATCAGCAGAAGAATTAATGAGCTCATAGGTAACTTAGGGAGTATGCAATTCAAAGGGGAAAGATTTAAAAATTAAAGAAAAAATAAACTGAGCCTCAGAGAGATGTCAACCTCTTTAAGTACACCAATATATACATAATATGGGTACCAGATGGAATAGGAAGAAAATTAAAATAAATAAGGCATATTTTTCTAATTTTGATGAAAATATTAATCTACATATCCAAGAAGCTCAATCAACTGTGAGTAAGATAAAAACAAAGTAATGCACATCCAGACATACCATGGCAATTATACAGGAATTCAAGGACAATGAATTTGTCCTTGTGTTTAACACAAGAGAAAAATGACTCATTATGTACAAGTAAAACTCTAACTCTTCACTGGAAACTATGGAAGGAAGAGGATAGTGGGATGGCACATTCAATATTCAGAAAGAAAAATATAGCTATAAAGCAAGAATCTCATATCCAGCACAGATATTTTTAATAAATCAAAAAGAAGGAGTCATTTTGAGATTAAGAAAACAATAACTACACTGAGAGAATTTGTTCCTAGTGAATAAGACTTTCAAGGTAATAAAGAAAATTCTTAAGCCTAAAAGCAAGTGATTTCAGAGAGCAATTTGTACCCACATGAAAAAACAAAGAACACTAGTAGAGGCAAATATGAAGTTTCAAAAGAGAGTATAAATGCATATTTCTTTTCCATTCTTCTCTTAACTGATGTAAAAAGCAATTTCATAAACCAATAGTGTATAATGAGATGAACAGGAGCACTGAAGTATTGGAGCATGGAAATGACACCAGGTGGTAATCTGTATGCACAGAAACAAACAAAGAGAAATGAAAATTGTAAGATAGGTTAATGCAGCACACTT
This sequence comes from Budorcas taxicolor, assembly GCF_023091745.1. NCBI lineage: Eukaryota > Metazoa > Chordata > Mammalia > Artiodactyla > Bovidae > Budorcas > Budorcas taxicolor. The sequence goes on from NC_068926.1 coordinate 39,001,308, forward strand.
TATGAATATATTCTTCTTCTCCTTGTTTCTTAATAATATAAAATGTAATAAAATAATAATTAGCATTTATTATATTTATATATAAATGCAATAGGCATAACAATAGCAGCACAAAAATGCAAAGAAAAATAGGGCAATGTAGGAATAATGTTTCTGTATGTAACTAGAATTAGATATAAGTCTGAAGTAATTTCTGGTAGCCTAAGTCTTAGAGGAAGCAGTAAAAGATAAATAAATAAATGCAGTAGGAAAATTATTAAAGAAATAAAAAATGTTACATAGAAAATGTCCACTTAGTGCAAAAGTGCAAAAAATACATTTAAGAAGAAAAGTAATATGATGATTTAAGCTGGTGACTATTTTAACAACAACATTAAATGTGAATGAATTAAAAATGCAATCAAAAGAGAGTTTAAAAATGACAGAAAATATCCAGTATATGATCTACAGGAAATACACTTTAGATTCAAAGATACAGATAGATTGTAAGTGAAAGGATGGGCGGGGGGGAAGCAATCATAAAACATCTGCAAAGGCCAGATCCATGATACTGGATTCTAGGGGCTGGTGCACTGAGATGACCCAGAGGGATGTTACAGGGAAGGAGGAGGGAGGGGGGTTCAGGATGGGGAACACGTGTATACCTGAGGCAGATTCATGTTGATGTATGGCAAAACCAATACAATATTATAAAGTAATTAATCTACAATTAAAATAAATAAATTTGTATTTTTAAAAAATATCAGACAAACTTGATTTTTAAAACATGAGGAACCATATGACTAAGGACAGCTCCTATCCCCCAGAATATACTAAAATCATTAAAATTAGCATATTCTAAACCAGCTCAAAATTCTCCAAGCCAGGCTTCAGCAATACGTGAACCATGAACTTCCAGATCCTCAAGCTGGTATTAGAAAAGGCAGAGGAACCAGAGATCAAATTGCCAACATCCGCTGGATCATGGAAAAAGCAAGAGAGTTCCAGAAAGACACCTATTTCTGCTTTATTGACTATGCCAAAACCTTTGATTGTGTGGATCACAATAAACTGTGTAAAATTCTGAAAGAGATGGGAATACAAGACCACCTGACCTGCCTCTTGAGAAATCTATATGCAGATCAGGAAGCAACAGTTAGAAGTGGACATGGAACAACAGACTGGTTCCAAATAGGAAAAGGAGTATGTAAAGCCTGTATATTGTCACCCTGCTTATTTAACTTATATGCAGAGTACATCATGAGAAATGCTGGAATGGAAGGAGCACAAGCTGGAATCAAGATTGCCAGCAGAAATATCAATAACCTCAGATATGCAGATGACACCACCCTTATGGCAGAAAGTGAAGAGGAGCTAAAAAGCCTCTTGATGAAAGTGAAAGAGGAGAATGAAAAAGTTGGCTTAAAGCTCCACATTCAGAAAACTAAGATCATGGCATCCAATCCCATCACTTCATGGGAAATAGATGGGGAAACAGTGGAAAGAGTGTCAGACATTTTTGAGGGCTCCAAAATCACTGCAGATGGTGATTGCAGCCATGCAATTAAAAGATGCTTACTCCTTGGGAGGAAAGTTATGACCAACCTAAATAGCATATTGAAAAGCCGAGACATTACTTTGCCAACAAAGGTCCGTCTAGTCAATGCTATGGTTTTTCCTGTGGTCATGTATGGATGTGAGAGTTGGACTGTGAAGAAAGCTGAGCGCCGAAGAATTGATGCTTTTGAACTGTGGTGTTGGAGAAGACCCTATGGTATTTAGAGTCCCTTGGACTGCAAGGAGATCCAACCAGTCTACTCCAAAGGAGATCAGCCCTGGGATTTCTTTGGAAGGAGTGATGCTAAAGCTGAAGCTCCAGTACTTCGGCCACCTCATGCGAAGAGTTGACTCATTGGAAAAGACTCTGATGCTGGGAGGGACTGGGGGCAGGTGGAGAAGGGGACGACAGAGGATGAGATGGCTGCAGGGCATCACCGACTCAATGGACGTGAGTTTGAGTGAACTCTGGGAGTTGGTGATGGATAGGGAGGCCTGGCGTGCTGCAGTTCATGGGGTCGCAAAGAGTCAGACACAACTGAGTGACTGAACTGATCTGAGACCAGCTCACACTGTCTCTCCTGTTTCTTCTCATGAAAACTACAAAAGGGCTCTTGAAAACATTTTCTCCTCACTCTCCTCTGGCTCCTGACCAACTCTGGTGTGTCTCCATGTGACCCCCAGGGTGTGGCATGCCCCTTCCACTTGGAATGTGCATGTATAACAAACTATCTGTTATCCTTGCCATACCTAAACAGTAATAAAGTCTATATTTAAAACTGGATGTACGGTGATACAGCTGCTTTGGAAAACAGTCTGATAGTTCCTCAAATGATTGGACATAAAGTTACATATGACACAATTCTATACCTACAGTTGAAAGAAATGGAAATATATGTCCACACACAAATTTGTACCCAAGTGTTCAAAACAGTATTTCTTATAATGGGCAATAAGTTGGAAGAATTCAAATATCCGTCAGCTTATAAATCAGGACATAAACATGATACATCCATGCAATGGGACAGTGTTTGTCAATAAAACAAAATGGGGTTCCAATACACTCTACAACATAGGTGAACCATGAAAACATAAAGTGAAAAATGCCAATGTACTCCATGTACATAAAATATAATAAAAGGCAGTTTTGAGATAAACAGGAGATTAAGGCTGAGGTGGTTGGGGGAATGGAGATTGAGTGTTAATGGGTACAGATTTCTTTTTGATTTTTTAAAATGGATGATATTGATAATGAAGATAATGAATATACTAAATCCATTGAATTAACATGAGTGATTTATATGATATATGAACTACATCAACAATCTGTTATAAAAATAAATGCTAATATAATTTATCACATTAAAAGAACAAAGGATAAATATACTAAATCAATAGAACTCTTTCACAAATTCAGCATACATTTATGATTAAAAACGTAAGGAACTCACAACACATTTACACGAAGTTCCAAACAAGCAAAACTAAGATATAGTGATAGAAATTAGGTGAGTGGTTCCCTGGTATGGCAACTGGGATTAATTTAGAACTTTTAGGAGAGCTGGAAATTTATTTTGTTTTCACTGGTCATTACACTGGAATACACATTAGACAAAAGTTCCTGAACTGTATACTTGGAATTTATCTCCTTCTATGCAAATATAACTAGATAAAGATTACAGAAATAATTAATCCACAATAAAAAGGCTGGAGGGCAATGAATATGACACAAATTGTATTCAAATAGAGCATTTACTTAACAAAATTGACTCCAGAGAGATTCTTTGTAACCTCTTTGTCCAAGGACGTAACAGCTGAGAATATGATCCAATGAAAGACATAGTTTCAAACTCTTACCTCAAAATTCAGTCTGCAACTCTTTGCCATCTGTATTACTATTTACTTGACAAATGCCAGCTTTCATTTAGTTTAGAAAAATATTTGGAAAATATTTTTCTAATAAGTCAATGTGTATGTTCTACATTCACCTTTCTGAGAATAAAATAATTCATTAACTATTTCTGCCTTATTTCCTAAAAACTGACACAAATACATGGACCACATATTTTAAAATATAGTACTCGAGTTATTCAAGTACTTTACACTTCCTTCGCTTGCCTTAGACACTTTAATGTAAAATGCATTTTGCTTATTACTAGTAATAACATCAAAGTATATTCATCTCCACACATTGTTGAATTGCAGTGAAAAAGAATATACTCGAATCATGTGCAGTAAAATGCCTAAACTGTCTTCTCTAGTATTTTCCAATGCTGAGATTGTAAATAAGAAATCAGAAGCATCCTTTGAAAAGGTTTACACTTAATCTTAGTTATAGATCTCTGGTGATTATCAGGCCACACTAGACTGATAGAAAGAACATGGGGGATAAAAATGATTTGTTTGTTTTCTTTTCCATGCTTTTTTCAGATAGAACACAATGATAAATAGCCGCATCTGAAGACACACCAGGTACTGCCCAGAGCAGCTTCAGCAGCAAGTCAGAGACCCTGAATTCCACACGGGAAAAATGCAAAAGAGTCCTGCTGTTGTTCAGTCATCAAGTCATAACCCTATGGACTGCAGCATGGCAGGCGTCCCTGTCCTTCACCATCTCTGGGAGTTTGTCAAAGTTTATGTCCATTGCATCAGTGATGCTATCCAACCATCTCATCCTCTGATGGCCTCTTCTCCTTCTACCTTCAGTCTTTCCCAACATCAGAATCTTTTCATTGAGTCAGCTCTTCACATCATGTGGCCAAAGGATTGGAGCATCGGCTTCAGCATCAATCCTCCCAATGAGTAAATGTCAAAAGAGTGATTGATCCTCAATTAGAATCCTTAATACACTTATAATTAGTAATAAGCATGCTGATTAGCATCAGTTTTAGGGAGAAACATATAGAATATACACAACACCGCACTGGGAAATCTTTTTCATCCTTTTTATTCAGACACGTAGATTAAAAATACTTTGAAAGAGAGAAAACTGAAGCTAGTGATTAGGATGTCTTCCTTGAATTTTGAGATAATGTGAAAGTGTTTGCAAAGGTAAATGCTTTACATATACATACATATGTGGATGGACTTCCCAGGTGACTAAAGAATGGCAGGTGGTAAAGAATCCACCTGCCAAAACAAGAGACACAGGAGATAAGAATTTAGTCCCTGCATCTGGAAGATCCCCTGGGAGAGGAAATAGCTACCCACTCCAGTATCTTTGCCTGGAAAATCCCATGAAGAGAAAAGCCTAGCAGGCTACAATCTATAGGGTCACAGAGAGGTGGACGCAACTGAGTACACACGCACATGTGTGTGCAATCCATTACTATTAGTGTTCAGTTATGTTATTTGGTGTGCTATTTGCAAAGACAGAAAAGTGAGCAAGAGACTTATTTTCTGCTTACTCAATTAGTGTTTGATTTCTCATTAAGGGACATATTAGAGTCAATAACAATGGCTGTGCTGGTGAATTTTATAAAATCAGCTTCATATCTCTGAAAGAAAGAGTTAAAATGCTACCATAGCTTTAATATTCCTTTTCATTCCTCATTTTGTTGAGCAATTCACTAATAAGCCATCATTTTCATCTCTTCTTTTCCCTGAAAAGTGTGCATTGATATCATTTCTATATTTGAGCTCCCTCTAGAACTTAAAGATAGCAATCCCTGGGATGGTTTCTTTCTATAAGCAGTAAGTTGATCGATATTTCACATGTTGTTTAGTCTTCTTCCTAGGTTGAAACATGAAACAAGCATCACATCTCACTAATGAGCAATCTTCCTCAAATAATGCATTTTTTTCTATCATAGTCTATGTGAAACAAGTGCAGGAAGAAATCATTTTCACCAAAATTACTCAGAAAACCTTATATGAAGTACACACTAATCTTCAATACATGGCAGAAGTTATTTAAGCTGCTTACCGCTTAGGGTAACAATGATTTGAATTTATGTAGAAAACAACTACAGTACATTTTCCATTTAGAATGAATGTAGTTTAAGTGAAGTACATATACACAATGGAGTATTACTCAGCCGTTAAAAAGAATTCATTTGATTGAGTTCTGATGAGATGGATGAAACTGGAGCTGATTATACAGAGTGAAGTAAGCCAGAAAGAAAAACACCAATACAGTATACTAACACATATATATGGAATTTAGAAAGATGGCAATGACGACCCTGTATGCAAGACAGGAAAAAAGACACAGCTGTGTATAACGGACTTTTGGACTCAGAGGGAGAGGGAGAGGGTGGGATGATTTGGGAGAATGGCATTCTATCATGTATACTATCATGTAAGAATTGAATCGCCAGTCTATGTCTGACGCAGGATACAGCATGCTTGGGGCTGGTGCATGGGGATGACCCACAGAGATGTTATGGGAAGGGCGGTGGGAGGGGGGTTCATGTTTGGGAACACATGTAAGAATTAAAGATTTTAAAATTAAAAAAATAATAATAATTTTAGAATTTAGTTATAAGGCACCTTCTGTTTAGAAATCCTGCTGTTTGGACGTGATTTTATTTCCAAAAAGGCGTGGTTACAAATTCCATTTTTTTTCAGGACGCTGCCATGTGAATAGGGCCTTTGAGCAGAACACTTGCTGTTACCAGCTACCTCCCATTCATAGGACTGCCTTCTGAATGTGCTTTCAATGAGGAAACCTCAGTAAGTTCATTTTAAAATTCAAAAATCCCAATTCAATTCTGGCACTTTGAATTATCAGTCCATTTTGAAACACAATCCTTCCTCTTCTTGATCTTGGAAGTCATCCAAATAGGGAAGATAAAAATTACATGCAAGGAAAGAATCTAAAAATTATCCATTTTTAAAATTCTTGTACCAAAAGGACAGATGGTATAGCTGATACATACAGGGTCACGCGTCTTAGGAAATCCAATCACACTCTCCATCTTCCATGGAGAAAGATTCTATCCTATCTGTAAAACACTTGTCATAGTATGTGGGAAAATGAAGAAGGCGAGTATAAATCTGTGTCCTAATCACTCAGAATCCAGAGAAGGTAGTCTGAAAAGTTAGTAAATGAAAGAAAAAATAAGGGCAATAAGGAAGTGTCACAAGAATACCATCCTTCCATTCCAACAATTGAAAAGCACAAAGATTTACAACATAAAAATCTATGCCACTTTCAATTTGTTATAATTCCCTCTTCATCTAGTTCAAATAAGCCCTGTTTCAGAAAAAAATCTCTAGTAATCATCATATTGACACTTCATCTAGACTGAGTGCTAATGAGCCAGGATTTTTCTGCCATAATTTTTACCCAAGAGCTCACACTGTCATAACCCATCAAAGAAACCTTGTCAGGCACACTTTCAATCTAAAAACCCTTTTCGTCCTTCACAAACTTCTGTTTTCAAGTGCAGGAGGATATTTGTTCCTGAATATCCTTTTTCCTATTTTAATTGTCTACATGACTTTTGTAACAAAATGAGGCAAGAATAAAAATGTTCCTTTCATTGTCAACTTGTGTCTTTCTCTATCCTTTCTAAAATCTGATGATTTTTGTTTGCACCGAGCCCTTAAGAAGGAATTCTCCCAGAACAGTCGTGTATATCCCTGATCTTAAAATAAATTATCAAAACTGTCTTGGGTAGTAGGGGGGATCGACATATTGTGATGAGAGACAAATAATTTCTAGTTAAAAAGAAAGAAAAAAGAAGCCTCAAATAAGTTTAGAAGCTACTGAGCAAATCTAGTTTATATTTTTATATTAACAATACTTTCTAATGTCTTTTTCTTTTCCCCAGCTTTATAAAAATCATCATTATCATACAATTTTTCTTTTTTTTTTTTTTGGTGCTAATTTCTTTAAGAGCTCTGCGGCTGATGCACATCCTGGTAGACATAGTCAAGCCTATCTTTTTTGCATCTTTCAAGTATGTCATATAATATTAATTATAGTCACCAAGCTGTACATTTCTCTCTCTCTTTTTAAATTTGTTTCTGCCATTCAGTTCAGTTCAGTTCAGTCGCTCAGTCGTGTCCGATTCTTTGCGACCCCATGAATCGCAGCATGCCAGGCCTCCCATACATCAATATGAATCAGCCACTGATACACCTGTGAATGCATGCTAAAGTTTTTCAGCCATGCCCAGCTCTCTGCGATCCTACCTAAAGGACTATAGCTCCCAGTCTCCTCTATTCACAGGATTTCCCAGTCAAGAATACTGGAGTGGGTTGCCGTTTCCTTCTCGGGAGCATCTTCCCAACCCAAGAATCAAACCATGTCTCCTGAGTTGGCAGGCAGGTTATTTGCTGCTAGCACCACCTATGTCCCCTCCCATCCCCTTCCATCACACTCTTCTAGGTTGTCACAGAGCACTGGGTTGAGCTTTCTGTGTCATACAGCAAATTTCTGTTTGCTATTTTACATACAGCAATGTATATGTTTCCAGGCTATTCTCTGAATTCCTCCCACCCTCTTCCCCTACTGTGTTCACAAGACACAGAACAGACTTGTTGGAAGCCTTATTTTTAAGATGAAGTTTTCTGCTATTCTCCATTAAGTTATTTTTGTTGCTTACATGATAGATACATGATAGGAATTCAAGTGAGGAGAAAAACATTAAGCAACATTAAACATGTCATCACTACCCCCTGACCTTCCAAGAAACACAAAGTCATCTAAACTTATATATATATACATATATATATGTATATATATACACATGTGTACATATATATGCATATATATGTTACATATATATTATATTGTATAATATATAATATATGTACTGAATATTAGAGCCAGGAAAGAGAGGAGAATTTTCTTCAGTCTGCAGATGTTTCTTTCTTGTCTCCTCTCAATCTCTCTGGGTCACCGGCTTGGATCAGAGTTATTCTGGGCATTTTGAGAGTGGAGGAAGGCCAATTGCTTTTCCCCTGAGTTCAGATCACATGGGATTTAGAAGAGAAAAATAATAATGCTTTTCTACCAAGGTCTTTGTCAACTAGATCAGAATTGGACTGCATTTCTGGCATGGAATTGAACTCTAGAAATGGAGTTGTTTTCTATATATTTTTTTGTGTTTCTGTTGTAGTTTTCTTATGCTCCTAGTAAGAATTTCTGTCAAAATATTTCAGTGTTGAACTGTGTAGAAATGAGACACCTCTTATCCAAGTCTGAATAATCTGAGTTGGAAAAAAGTCAGAGCAGTAGAGTGTTCGAAAACTTGTTCAAACATACAAATACATGCCCCAAAGTCAAAGATGATGTTAAAGCAGGTAGAAACAGGAAGTGAGGAGGTAAACATAGATATAGGCCACCCCAATCTTTTTTTTGTCCAGTGTAGTAATGTTGCTAAAACAATGCATCACCTCTATTTTAATAATATTAAAGCATTATAAAGCAGTGCCAAGTATTTCAGTGCATACTTTCTTCTAAGTATTTCAGACACCTACTACAGGACTTCACTCAGTAAAAAAGGAGTGTTGTGTTCTGACATACATCTCCTCAAGAGCTCTGCAATATTTGTTGCTTCCAATTCACATTGGGCTTCCCAGGTGGCATTAGCAGGAAAGAACCCACCTGCCAATGCAAGAAACATAGGAGACAGGGGTTCAATCCCTGAGTCAGGAAGATTCCCTGGAGGAGGGCATGGCAACTCACTCCAGTATTCTTGCATGGAGAATCCTATGGAGAGAGGAGACCAGTGGGCTTCAGTCCATGGCGTTATGAAGAGTCAGACATGACTGAAGCAACTTAGCACACACACACTTCACATTTGTCCATTCTATTGTTACACAAAACTGTCCTTCTAAAGGTCACATTGCAGATTGAGTGATCTCTTCTCTTGATTCACCTTACTCCTCTTAACAGCAACATTGGATTCAGCCTCAGTATGTGTTCTCTGCTTAGCCTCAGGAGAGCCATGCTCTGTTTGTTCTCCTCCCCTCCCCTTCAGTGACATCTTTCAGGCGTTTTGCTATTTCATATCATCCACTCAACCTGTAACTACTAAAATGACCCAGGACTCAGGACTTGAATGTTTCCTCTTTTTAACCTACACCTAATCCATGGGTAAGTTAATGCCATCTCATGATTTAACATGCCATATATTCACTTAAAAATGAAAGTGAAAGTCACTCAGTCATGTCTGACTCTTTGTGGGACTAGGCATTTCATGGAAATCTCCAGGCCAGAATACTGGAGTGGGTAGCCTTTCCCTTCTCCAGGAGACCTTCCCAACCCAGGGATCGAACCCAGGTCTCCCACATTGCAGGCTGATTCTTTACCAGGTGAGCCACAAGGGAAGCCCAAGAATACTGGAGTAGGTAGCCTATCCCTTCTCCAGGGGATCTTCCTGACCCAGGAACAGAACCGGGGTCTCCTGCATTACAGGTGGATTCTTAACCATTTAAGCTATCAGACTCTTCAATTTGATCATCATCCCAGACATCTCCTCTGAATTCCAGACCTATATACAGCCAATTGTATTTTATGTCTCCACTTCTATATATAATCTCATACTTAACAGAGATAACCATGATAGCTTGGTGATTGCCAGAGGTCTGGCTTTTACCTATGATGAAGAGCTGATGAAAACGAAGGATGGCATTTCTCTCTCCTAACCTTAGATCTAAGTGGATGGATGTTCCTACTTCAGGGTGGTAAGATGTAGATGGAAGCATTGTGGTTCCCTAATAGACTGGTAGTAGGTATAAGGTGCAACTTCCTACTCTGTCTACCGGAGGAGGACAAAAATGTGATAGGGAAGCCATAGGATGGTAAAACCAAGGAGTAGAGTCAATTTTAAGGAAAGAGTTTCTGGAAGAATTGTCCAACCTGGACATCTACACTGGATTACATGTTAGTGAAAAAAAATTGTATTTAATTCAGGAGACTGTTGAGAATTTGGCATTAGCAATAATACCCTAATCATTTGAATTTAACACATATACAAAAAGCAAATTCCAGATTTATTTCCTCATCTACCACAAAAAAAAAAACAGAAGAATTCTGATTATCTATCAGTTATTTGTAGCTATATTGGACTCCTTGCTCTCTTATATGTCAACTCCAATTTATCTACAATTTCTATCAGAACAGCCATTAAAATACATCCAGAGTCTAAACATCTCACCACATCCGGATCTATACATCATTGTACCTTGCATTATTATAACTACTGTCATACATTTTTATTAATCTTACTGATTCCACACTTGCCCAATTACAATATTCTTTGAATTTGGTAATTTTTTTCAGAAGCAAGTTGGATATTTCTGGGCAGATTCCCAGTGAAGCAGATTCAGTTTCAGAGGGGAATATATAGGAGATTTATCAGAAAGCTCACAGTCTGAGCTGAGTAATATTCCATTGTATATGCCTACCACGTTATATTTTATCCATTTGTTCATGAATGGGCACATGAACTGTTTTTCTGCTATGCAAAATTATTCAACCTTAAAAAGGAATTAAATTCAGACACATGTTACAACATAGATGCATCTTGAAAAAGTATGCAAAAGTGAAAGAAGTCAGACACAAAACGATAAACGTTGTATCATTCCGCTTACATGATAGGTCAAAAATACAATGCTCCAAAGGGACAGAAGGTAAATTAATGGCAACTTAAGACCAAGGATGAGGAAGACTACTGGGGAGGTGATCACTCAGGGGTGGGGAGCACTTTCTTGGGCTGATAAAAAATGCTCTGAAATTGAATGTGGTGATGAATGCGCAATCCTGTAAACATAATAAAAGTCTGAAATTGTGTACTTAAAAAAAAAAGTGTCCTGGGCATCACTGCCTTTGCAAGAGAAAGAATCAGGATGGGGCAGAACAAGAAGCTAAGCTGCAACACAGTCTCAATGATGGCCTCAACTCAATCCCATAGGAGCCCTGAAAGTACCAGTCATTATTGCAGTCTGCCTCGAGAATGAGGCATGGCCTTGTCAACATCACTGTCTCCAGGGAAGGGAATTCTAGGAGAGCCCTGATGACTGAGAGTTTCTGATGCCAACATTTTCATCCTTGTGGGAGTAAGAACTTAAGTCCTGAAGTACACTGTCCACTACATCAAGTCTATGCTGAAAATCTTTCAGGGGCTTCTGATAGTACTCAGAATCAAGTTCATAGTTCTTTGGAGGACAATGATAACCCCTTATGCTCTAGCTACTGTATCTCAATAATAATAATACAATAATAATACTGTATCTCAATAATACAAATTCATGAGTATTATTGAGTAATAATACTGTATTCATAATAATAATGAACAAAGTATCATTCATTTGGCTTTAGCCCCACTGGGCTATTGTTTCCCATGGGTATGTCAATTACAGCCCCAGTTCAAGACTTTCCCACCTACTATTCCCTCTGCCTGAGCTTTTATTCATATGTCGTGGCTTGGTTTGTTACTTTAATTTAGGGATTGGAAATTCTTTTTCTATAAAGGGCTAGACAGGAAATATTTAAGGTTGGGGATCACTTGGTCTCTGTCACAACTGCTATAACCCCAAAGCATCAGAAAACAACATGTGATTGAGTGAATGTAGCTGTACTCTTATAAAACTTTATTTACTAAAACAGTGGCTGTGTTTGTACCATGGGGATAGTTTGCTGACCCCTGCATGAGTCATAGTATAGGTTTGAAAGCAATACAGCAAGTTGATTAGGAAGTTTGGGTTAGAGTCTACTAGCCATGGTATTTCTTCTGGCACTGACAATAATCATCTGTACAATTTTCAGTTTCTTTATGCCCTGATCTCCAAAATGGGCATTATAACACCTTCTATATAATGTGATGTCAATGCTCAAATGAGATAGTACATAGCAAACTGTAACAATGCATGACACAAAATACGTACTCTATCAACCTATCTGCCAGCTACTCTCAGTTTCCCCAGATCACTTAACACTTTTACCTAATGTTTATGTATTAAGTGAGTTATCATTCAGATACTGCCTCTTCCCCTTATCCCACTAGAATAAAGCACTGGGATGGCAGGGACATCTTCTGGATTTACTGCTAAATTGCCTGATGCTACCAACATGCCTTACAGATAATAGTTCAGTTCAGTTCAGTCGCTCAGTCATGTCCGACTCTTTGCGACCCCATGAAGTGCAGCACGCCAGGCCTCCCTGCCCATCACCAACTCCTGGAGTTCATGCAAACTCACGTCCATCAAGTCAGTGCTGCCATCCAGCCATCTCATCCTCTTTTGTCCCCTTCTCCTCCTGCCCCCAATCCCTCCCAGCATCAGAGTCTTTTCCAATGAGTGAACTCTTCGCATGAGGTGGTCAAAGTACTGGAGTTTCAGCTTCAGCATCAGTCCTTCCAAAGAACACCCAGGGCTGATCTCCTTCAGAATGGACTGGTTGGATCTCTTTGCAGTCCAAGGGACTCTCAAGAGTCTTCTCCAACACCACAGTTCAAAAGCATCAATTCTTCGGCACTCAGCTTTCTTTACAGTCCAACTCACACATCCATACATGACTACTGGAAAAAACATAGCCTTGACTAGACCGACCTTTGCTGGCAAAATAATGTCTCTGCTTTTCAATATGCTATGTAGGTTGGTCATAACTTTCCTTCCAAGGAGTAAATGTCTTTAAATTTCATGGCTGCAATCACCATCTGCAGTGATTTTGGAGCCCCCAAAAATAAAGTCTGACACTGTTTCCACTGTTTCCCCATCTATTTCCCATGAAGTGATGGACCAGATGCCATGATCTTCGTTTTCTGAATGTTGAGCTTTAAGCCAACTTTTTCACTCTCCTAGGCCCTCCATAAATATTTTTTAAGTGAATACATAAACTAAGAGATTGCTGTTCCTGAGTGCCCTGTAATTAGATCCAGGAGATATGAGTCTTATTCCAAATCAATGAGTAGCTTTAGTTTTGGCCGTCATTTATCTGAGCTATACTGTCCAATGAAGAGAGACCAGATGTTGAACAACTTGAAGGAAACATCAGTCTTTAGGCTCAAGACAATATGCATTTTCTTTCTTTTAAGCTTTAACTGTAGAGTGTGTACATGTATTTAACAATGGGATTCAATAGGTTGCTGTATTGTCACATGTAGAGTAGTTCACCTTTGGGGCATGACAACATAGAATCAACATTACTGAACTAGTGTACTTGTGATGATTTCCTGGAGATATACGAGGCTCCCCAATCTTCCCAGGACCAGACTAATCTGGGCATAACTTTAAAAATGTTTTCAATTAATATTAACAGTTCTACTTTATCTTGTTTATAAGTCATAACACCTTATTAACACCTTATCATGAGTTATTACAATTAACTGAACTTTAAAAAAATTTGGCAATATCTGCCTAATTACAGTTTCAAGGGGAAACTTAGAGTGATTTTTATTTACAATAGTCCCTAAAATTAATCTAGAAAACCCGCTTGCCTCCATCTGTATATCAAAGATTTACCCAACTTGTACTCCACTCCTCCCTACATTACTGCTGAAGTTTGCAGTAAATCCATTCTCTGAAGGCCCTGACTCTACCCTGACCTTTGTATTTTTGTTTGGTTTTATAGTTTAACCATTTATTACAAAGCTAAACACAGTCTGTTTTATAATTGAAGGATAATTACTTTACAATATTGTGATGGTTTCTGTTGTACAACAACCTGAATCAACTCTAAGTACACATATATCCTCTCCCTCTTGAGCCTCCTCCCACCCACCCCCCATCCTGCCCCCTCTAGATAGTCACCGAGCACCAGGCCATGCCGGTCTCCCTGTGTTACACAACAGCTCCTACTAGCTATCTATTTTACACATGGTAGTGTATGTATGTCAGTACTGCTCTCTCAATTCATCCCACCATCTCCTCGCCCCTCTGTGTCCAGGACACAGACATACAGACCATTATATTTTAAATGCTATCCTTCCAACACTCCCAACACATTCATGCATTCCATCCACTTTTTTATTCATACTTTTTTCATAAATGCTTATCTCATTTTAACATGCTATTATAATATATGCCTTTCGTACAAGCTCATTCTCTGTGTACTGCCTGCCTTGCTAGAAGTTCCATAGAGAAAGGGTTTGCACGCTGGACTCACTGATACATCCCAAGGACTTGGAATAGTATCTGACACTTAAAGCAGCTCTTGATAAGTCATTAACACGTTGCTATTTTTTTCATTTTTTAATTCATTCATTTTTTGGCATGAATTAAACTCTTATGGGCTTTTCTTTTTCTTTCCAAAATTAGACCATAAAGTTGAGGAATGCTGAGTCTTCTCTCAGCATCCACCCCCTCCCCACTGCCTCCCCACTGCCGCCCCCCCACCCCCCAACCCCTGCCCCAGAAATACTATTACACAAATACTAGAAACTCAGTGAACATTCACTGAATGATTGATCAAATAGATGGCTGAGTCAGTGTGGCTTAGTGAGATTATGCTTTATTCAGTTCAGTTCAGTTGCTCAGCCATGTCTGACTCTTCACGAACCATGGACCACAGCACTCCAGGCCTCCCTGTCCATCACCAACTCTCAGAGTTTACGCAAACCCATGTCCATTGAGTCAATGATGCCAACCAACCATCGCATCCTCTGTCATCCCCTTCTTCTCTGGCCTTCAATCTTCCCAGCATCAGGGTCTTCTCAAATGAGTCAATTCTTTGCATTAGGTGGCCAATATATTGGAGTTTCAGCTTCAACATCAGTCCTTCCAATGAACACTCAGGACTGATCTCCTTTAGGATGGACTGGTTGGATCTCCTTGCTGTCCAGGGGAGTCTCAAGAGTCTTCTCCAACACCACAGTTCAAAAGCATCAATTCAGCGATGCTTAGCTTTCTTTATAGTCCAACTCTCACTCCATATGTGACTACTGGAAAAACCATAGCTTTGATTAGATGGACCTTTGTCGGCAAATTAATGTCTCTGCTTTCTAATGTGCTGTCTAGGTTAGTTATAACTTTTCTTCCAAGGAGCAAGCGTCTTTTAGTTTCATGGCTGCAGTCACCATCTGGAGTGATTATGGAACCCAAGAAAATAAGGTCTGTCACAGTTTCCATTGTTTCCCCATCTATTTCCATGAAGTGATGAGAACAGACACCATGATCTTAGTTTTCTGAATGTTGAATTTTAAGCTAGCTTTTTCACTCTCCTCTTTCACTTTCATCAAGGGGCTCTTTAGTTCTTCTTCACTTTCTGCCAGAAGGGTGATGTCATCTGCATTTTGATATTTCTCCTGGCAATCTTAATTCTAGCCAATGCTTCATCCAGTCCAGCATTCCACATGATACATATAAGTTAAATAAGCAAGGTGACAATAGACAGTCTTGACATATTCATTTCCCAGTTTGGAAACAGTGTGTTGTTCTCTATCCAGTTCTAACTTTTGCTTCTTGACCTCCATACAGACTTCTCAGGAGGCAGACCAGGTGGTCTGGTATTCTCATCTCTTGAATTTTCCACAGTTTGTTGTGATCCACACAGTCATAGGCTTTGGCATAGTCAATAAAGCAGAAGCAGATGTTTTTCTGGAGCTCTCTTGCTTTTGCGATGATTGAATGGATGTTGGCAATTTGATTTCTGGTTCCTCTGCCTTTTCTAAATCCAGTTGAACATCTGTAAGTTCATGGTTCACATACTGTTGAAGCCTGACTTGGAGAATTTTGAGCATTACTTTGCTAGCGTGTGATGAGTGCAACTGTGCAGTAATTTGAACATTCTTTGGCACTGCCTTTCTTTGGGAGCTCCTGCCATAGGTTTTTGTGGTTGTTATTTGTTTTTGGAGTTAATGTAAGATGGGTGTTATAACATTGTGTTTGAAAAAATAATACTTTCTTCATAGGAACAAAGATTCAGCTCCAATAACCTTATGTAAGTTATTAGCATAAGTGAGTGTTTGCAGAAGCTCTGAGATATTGCCCTGCTGGACCAAACTAACATTTGGGAAAAGAAATTATTACTCCAGTAAATTGTTCTTTGCAGCCACTTCTGTAATCCATTAGTAAGATAGAATTATATTTATTGTATCAACTTTTCTAAGAGATTGAATTTCATTTTCATCTTCAGGAGAGGAAATTGTAACATTATTTTGAAATTGCAAAGGAAAATTTATATAACATTTATTTTGTACAATAAAAGGTTTCTCAAGAACAAAATTCAATTCAAATTTTCAAACTATGTCTAATGTCATTTTAATTATAAAAATTAGAAAATTCTGAGGTTTTAAAATTGAGCTTCTTATCTTGACTTGAAATTTTATCTAAATAAAGCAAGGTAGCTCACTGTTTATCCTACTCATAAAAAAGTTTTAAAGCAAATATTATGCACTTTTTAAAATTAATTAGATTAAGTACAATTAATATTATGCACTTTTTTTTGAGCTTTTGTCACTTTATTGTTAATCAATGAATGTTATCCAAAATTATAGATGTAATGTAACTTAATTATACAACACAAAATTATGCTAATGGGGAAAGCCTGTTGGAATTTACCAAATACTCATTAATATATTTTTACATTGCTATATGAACATGTGCTTCTCAACTGCTAATAATAAAAGTTGTCATTGGTTTAATGAAAACCCATATTGCAAATAGTTGTTCCTGTTTAGAAAAATTCACACAGCTTTAAAAATGGATTAAATCCATTTTAATCCTAATCTACAAATAGATTATAAACAGCAAATATAACTGGTAATTTTTCAACACTGATATCAAACTGAAGTAGGAATGGTAGTGCACACAATTCAAAATGAAGCAAATTAATAAAAACCCAATAGAAATCCAAATTTTCACCTATTATGGCAATTGTTTAATGCTCTGAAGTGAACACATGCTTTAAACCATGAATATCAGGGCTCACCATCTATTCCTCTCATGTGCTACAAGGAGAAACATCCTCTTCCACCATGTTTTGAAGGATGTGCACAACCACTGTACAACAGTCACTTTTAAAATATTATGCACTTTAAATCATAAAATATCTGGAATATGGCTTTTATTTTCACATAAATTATTTTGCTTTATTAATATACTGTGGCAGAAAGCAAAGAGGAACTAAAGAGCCTCTTAATGAAAGTAAAAGAGGAAAATGAAAAAGCTGGCTTAAAACTCAACATTTAAAAAACTAAGATCATGGCATCTGGTCCCATGACTTCATAGCAAATTCATGGGAACAATGGAAACAGTGACAGATTTTCTTTTTGTGGGCTCTAAACTCACTGCAGATAGTGACTTCACCCATGAAATTGAAAGACCGTTGCTCCTTGGAAGAAAAGCTATGACAAACCTAGACAGCATATTATAAACAAAGACATTACTTTGCCAACAATGGTCCATATAGTCAAACCTATGGTTTATCCAGTTGTCATGTATGGATCTGAGAGTTGGCCCATAAAGAAGTCTGAGCACGAAAGAATTGATGCTTTTGAACTTTGAATTGGAGAAGAATGACCTGCCTCTTGAGAAACCTGTGTTCAGGTCAAGAAGCAACAGCCAGAACTGAACATGGAACAATGGACTGATTCAAAACTGGGAAAGGAGTATATTAAGGCTGTAAGTTATCACCCTGCTTATTTAACTTATATGCAGAGTACATCATGGGAAATGCTAGGCTGCATGACTCATGGCCTGAAATCAAGATTGCAGGGAGAAATATCAATAATCTCAGATATGCAGATGACACCACTCTTATGGCAGAAAGGAAAGAGGAACTAAATAGCCTCTTGATGAAGGTGAAAGAGGAAAGTGAAAAAGCTGGCTTAAAACTCAACAATCAGAAAACTAAGATCATGGCATCCAGTCCCATCACTTCATGGCAAATAGATGGGGAAACAATGGAAACAGTGACAGACTTTATTTTCTGGGACTCCAAAATCACTGCAGATATTGACTGCAACCATGAAATTAAAAGACACTTGCCTTGGAAGAAAAGCTATGACAAACCCAGACCATATATTCCAAAGCAGAAACATTACTTTGCTGACAAAGGTTTGTATGGTCAAAACTGTGGTTTTTCCAGTAGTTATATGTGGAAGTGAGAATTGGACCATAAAGAAGACTGAGTGCTGAAGATTTGATGCTTTTGAACTGTGATATCAGAGAAGACTCTTGAGAGTCCCTTGGACTGCAAGGAGATAACAAGTCAGTTATCTGGTTTGATAACCAGTCAGTTCTAAAGGAAACCAGCTCTGAATATTCATTGGAAGGGGTGATGTTGAGGCTGAAGCTCCAGTACTTTGTCCACCTGATGTAAAGAGCCAAAATATGAGAAAAGATTCTGATGCTGGGAAAAATAGAAGGCAGGAGGAGAAGGGAACGACAGAGGATGAGATAGTTGGATACCATCACCAACTCATTGGATATGAATTTGAGAAACTCTGGGAGATAGTGAAGGCCAGGGATACCTGGTGTGCTGCAGTCCATGGGGTTGCAAAGAGTTGGTCAACAATGTCCATAAATAGATTCTA
Source organism: Budorcas taxicolor (assembly GCF_023091745.1). Lineage (NCBI taxonomy): Eukaryota > Metazoa > Chordata > Mammalia > Artiodactyla > Bovidae > Budorcas > Budorcas taxicolor. Next base: position 39,020,273 of record NC_068926.1, read on the forward strand.
AGTCTGTTATTTTGTCAAATTTGGAGGGGGAAATAAACCTTTTTATGACATTTATACTTCATATAAAGTTAAAAAAAATGATATGCTTAAAATGTATAGCTTGTAAAAATACTCAGATAAGTTTTTACAAATATAACAAATAACTAGTAAACATGTATACAATTCTTATATAAAGACATTACCTGTATGTCCCCTGTCAGTGTTTATATTCATGAATTAGCAGGTCTATTCATTAATCCAGGTAGTGAATATGGAGCAAAAATTTTCTCCTGAGGAGACATGGGGAAACATACCTAAGGTTTAGTAAAGGTTAGGTGATAGAAAATATAAAACTGCAGTCTGGAAAGAATCACAAGCCAGTGTCCTACCCCTGTGACATACACACACTCCCATTCACACACTCATACACAGTAATTTGCATGTACAGGAAAATCTCCATCCCATGGTAACTAATAAGTACCTTCTCTGATTAGATACTACATATAGGATGATCTTTTCATTTTTCTGGGTGGTAAATCTGAGCTTCTTCATGTATTTGAATAGTCACTATGTCTGAATTTCTCGATTTAAACTTCTCACTTTCTTCAGGCTATCAGCATTTCAAGAGTGTTTCTTCAATATATGGACTGATCTCTGGGTCTTGAGTGGGTAGTTTCTCTCAAATGGACAATTTATCTGAAGCAGCACGAACCTTAGGCTCGCAGCATACAAGGAGTGCTCTTTCATTATGAAAACTCAGTCTCATTCCAACTCCTCAATATTAAAGGTATTAGATACTCCTCAGTATTAAAGGTATACTCCAAGGTATTAAACCTTGGCTTTGTTCACATCTTACCCTTCCCCTGCTGTTTCTAACCATTGAGAAATAACCCACAAGTACAGAGTGCAATGACCATGCTCTTCTTTGTCCACATCATTTCCTGTCATTATTTTACCACTCCCACAGATAGCTACTCTCAAAGTAATCCTAACACTCCATCTTCATTCCTTACCTTTGTCAGGAAGGCCTGGCATGGGCTCCTATGGTTTGAAGTTTAAAACAAACCTGATGGACTTGGAGGGCATTACGCTAAGTGAAATGAATCAGACAGAGAAAGACAAATACTGTCACTTATATGTGGAAACTAAAAAAAAAAAAAAAAAAAAAAAAACAAGAAACTGGTGAATATAACAAAAAAGAAACAGACTCACAAATGTAGGCAACTAGTGGTTACCAATTGGAGAAGGTGATGGCACCCCACTCCAGTACTCTTGCCTGGAAAATCCCATGGACAGAGGAGCCTGGTAGGCTGCAGTCCATGGGGTCGCTAGAGTGGGACACGACTGAGCGACTTTACTTTCACCTTCATGCATTGGAGAAGGAAATGGCAGCCCACTCCATTGTACTTGTCCAGAGTATCCCAGGAACGGGGGAGCCTGGTGGTCTGCCGTCTATGGGGTCGCACAGAGTTAGACACGACTGAAGAGACTTAGCAGCAGCAGCAGCAGCAGTGGTTAACAATGGGGAAAAGAAGGAGTTAATATAGCAGTGGGAAATGAGAGGAACACATTATTGGGTATAATATATCCTCAAGGATGTATTGTACATCACAGGGAATATAGCAAATATTTTGTAATAACTATAAAAGGAAAGTAACCATTGAAATTGTATAAACAAAACTTTTAATTAAAAAATGAAAAGAAGAACATTAATCCAAAAAAAAGAAGAAGAACAAGCAACCAGAAAACAAACTTGAATTCTGGAGTATATGTAAGATTTGGAGTTCCTCTTTAGTTCTTACCATAATAGCAGTCTTTGGGCAAGACACTTCAAGTCTCTCCTTCTTTTTCACCTTTAAAATGAGGATAATAATACTCACCTCAGGTTTATTGTGAATTATGTGACATGACCTCTGACTTAAATTCCTTAGGACAGAGCTAGAAACAGGCAAAACACAATGTAGTTGGTGTAATTGTTAATGTGCTAAATTTATATCATTATTGCTAGTTGCTTAAAATGTTAATTAGTTGAATTGTTCAAGTACAAATCAAGCCTAACAGAGCTTTTAAAAATCAGTGAAAATTAGATGTGGCTGAACGTATGAGCATGATATAAAAATGGATTTCATGGAAACTCTAAGAACTATATCTAAGCCTCTTGCAAGTGGGTTAGTAGTAGTCAGCTTCCTTGAGCTGTTTCTCTATTTCAAGTTTATCCCATTGCAATACCATGAGTGAGATTATGACTTTATAACTCAGAGAAATTAATATATGTAATGTTTGCTATAGCATACTGTTATGTAAAATTATAGTCATGATGACATTTATCATGTTAAAGATCCAATATTATATATATTTAATTGAGTTTATTGGATTATTTAGGTTTTATCTTGTATATCTGACAAACATTTTTAAATGGAAAAACTCATCTTTTTTGGCTTATAATCAGTTTCAGTAAATAACACAGTGCTTATTTTTTATAAAATTGAACCATATTTAGTATTTAGCAAAGAATATAATTGTTCATGCTTTAACAATTATTATTGAAAAAAAAGGACCCAAATCATCTGTGTGCTATACATGAATAAGAGTGAGTGACAGTTTAATAAATACATTAAACCAAATGTAAAATGTGTCTTTCCAGTTTTTGATTTAGTTAATTAGAAACACTGTCTATCCGAAGAATTATTCAGCAATCAAGGAAAAGACTCAGTTTTAGATGCCAAACTAGCTAGATATTTACAAAAACAGAAGAGCAATAATTTCACTGCAATTTTTATGAGTGTCTTGCTTAAATTGGGTATTGATGGGTTCAGTCTCCATTGCTAAATAGAAAAAGAAATGTTTGCTTAGAGAACTTAAAGGACTGAAGGGATGATAAACAATGAGGTGTCTATGAGAGAGGAAAGTGATGTCTAATAGGCTTGCCAACCTACTACTCTGCAATAGCAGCCCTAAAGCTTGATTATTGAATGCTTGATTATGGAAAACTGAATTGCATACCTGCTTGTAGTCCCATCTAGGCATTTTGTCACTGTTGATGTCTTGCACTACACCATTTTCTAGAAACCTGTGTAGATCACCATAGGAGTTCAACAGATTCTTAAACCATTTATTTTTATGTTATTATCTTTTCATCTCCTCTGTTTTCACTTAAATTGGTGAAATATAAGTAGTTTAGTAGTATTTAAGCAATTCTGATTTTATGCAGTGTTTCCAGTTTCCTTTTTAGTGCAGTAGTATGTCTGGGTACCAGTTTTAGAAAATGCATGTGATCTGATTTCTCTACAGGGCTGCAGGGATGTGATGATCAGGAACAGGACTTGCTCCTGTGCAAAGATTAGGCCTTTGATGCTGTGATCCACCCTGCAAAGCAGACCATGATGCACATTCCTTTATGCAATGTTTGTCCACAAGGACTGACTCTACATCGCTCTCTTACATGTCCTCTAGGAGAACATTACGCTGCTCTGCAATCTGTCTTTTCATCTCCTTGCAAACAAATTATAGACATGCAAATTGAGTCAACTCATACAGTAGTTCTGTTAGTCACAGAAAAACTATTTCCAAGTTTATTTTATTTTGTTATTGGTATAGCTTTCCCAAAGCAGAGCAACAGGAGTACACCTTTTTCTTTTCCCTTAAAGAATTTCATCTAGGTGTACTGCACAAGATCATCTCTCTTAAGTTCACCAGAAGTAGCTTGGTTGTCTGGCTGTTATCCATTCTCTTGACAATTGCCATATAGCAAAGTTGAGTTTTTAATACCAAATAGTCCTCTAGGGGGAAAAAAAGACAGTAAAATTCATTGGCTTTTTGAGGATACTGTCCTCATAAGCCTTTCAACATTAAACAGGATGTATAAGGCTCCTGGTTGTCATTTGTTGAGTAAATGAACATAACAGTTGCAACATAAACTGTATTATCTATAAACTCATTGGTGGTGTGGACACTAGCTGATGCAACCTGGTTCTTACTCAGCATCAAGCCTAGTGTGAACAGGTAAGAGCATTCTCCACCTCACTAGAACTGACTCAGATTTGTTCTTTTTTATGGCTGAGCCATGTGCAAAACAGATAGCTGGAGAGAAGTTGCTATATAACACAGGGAGCCCAACCCAGCACTCTCTGATGACCTAGAAGGGGGAAAGGCGGGAGGGGAGGGAAGTTCAAGAGGGAGGTGATTATATGTATAATTATGGCTGACTTGCTTTGATATTCAGCAGAAACCAACACAGCATTGTAAAGTTTCTCTAATGATCTCCAGTTGATCCAGACAAATGTCAATCTAGGAGATAAATCTGGTTAGAAAAACAAGTGTCTTAGGGAACTAGAAGCAGCTGAGGAGCACAGCAGCTGGAATCATTACAAAACACATTTGTATTTAGAAGAAAAATTTCCATGGAGACAAGAGAGACAGGCAATTTCTGTTTCCCCACAGGCTGAATCTCACTTGTTTGTATCGTGACTAACAGGTTATCTTGGGGTTTCTTAGGTTAATAAATCTTAGGGTATTCTCTTAGGTAAGTCTGTATTCTTGATTATTTTCAAATGTTTATGATAGAGCCAAAGTGATCAATAAATATCTGTATTGAATATTACCAACAATAGAGATACCATTCACAACACACAAGCTGTTGAATAGAACCTGCAGGTGCAGTTATCTATAAAGCACCTTGTCAAGATGCTTATAAAGGTAAACATACACATCAAACGATATATCTAAACTACTATTATTTTTAAAATCTGCGATATTAATATATTATCAAGAGATTGGTATATTGCAGGTGCTATTTTAAGTGTTTTACATGTGTGAACAAAAACTTTTCATCAATCTAGGAAATATGCAGTATTGTTTTCTAACTTGCAAAACAGGAAATTGAGGTACAAAGAAGTTAAGTAACATAACTTCCCCATGTTTTCCCATCTAGTGTGTGGTAGAGACAGAATCTGAACCCAGATTGTCTGACACCCTATGAAGAACAGAACTTGCCCTCTCTTAGAGAGTGGCTTATGATGTGCTGGGTGCAACAGGTGGCCAATCTGGAGATGCTTTCCAGGCAGTGACATTTCAGGAGAATTCTAAAGGTATTCAGCAACATGTTCTACTCTCTCTCCTTACTGTGTATCATTGTAAAATACATAAGTAAATATGTCCTTTCTTTCATATTCCACCCACAAACTCACCTTATACTTATATCTAAGACTTCCAACCTTTTAAGCCTGTGTATGCTGGCTTATACCATGATCCCACTCCTGGGTTCAAACATCAGAACTTGACACGAAGACTGTCATTTTAGGAATCTGAGAAGCTAATGTATCCTCATCTCTTGTAGAAATTTGCTTCAAATTAAGTTTGTATTTGCCCCTTATATCAGAATAAATTATCTTTTTATATAGGTTTTCCATGTGGGTCAGATTAAATGTAACTCCAAAAGACAAACTGACACCCTCCTATCATATTGTATCAGCATGATAATTCTCAACCTAGGGATGAAAAAAATTAAGATTTTCCTGTTCATAATTGAACAACAGAGTCTTCTTTCCAACTCTGGTGCTAAAATTATCAAACTTTTAGCTTTTTTAGCTTTATTAATCCACTTTCTTTTCTAATAACAACCTTGTTAGCATCCAGAGCAACTATTTAACAAAATCTTGCATTTTAAAACACTTTACCAGATTCTAGCAATATTTCAACATTTTCCTTCATAGGCAATTTCCCTGAGGGCTCAAAATACTGTTTCTGTCAGACTCATAAAATGTTATTTTATACAATATAAACTCATACATATTCTATAATATAGCTATAGATCAAAATGTGGGAATATATATTCACTAAATAACTATAATTCAGAAAAACTATGCCAGTTTTTTCTTATCTGTAAAATGGAAATACCTATTTTTGTCAATTGTTATTCAGGGGAGGAAAAGTTAAAAAGCTTGTAGGATAGTGATAGAAAAGTCATAAAAATCATATTAAGATGCTTAAAGTCAAAACATTAATAATTATATCTAAATATAAGTATATAATCATAATATAAATAAAACATAATAAATATAATTAAAATATTAATTATTATCAATAATAACTTTGATCTTCCCCATCTATGAAAGAACAATTATCTGAAAAAGAAATGTTTCATGGATTGGTATCAGTACACAATTATATTTGTGTAATGCTATACAAAGACTTGGGCTTCCCTGGTAGTTCAGCTGGTAAAAAATCCACCTGCAATGCAAAAGACCCTGGTTCAACTCCTGGGTTGGGAAGATCCCCTTGAGAAGGTATAGGCTACCCACTCCAGTATTCTTGGGATTCCCTGGTGGCTCACATGGTAAAGAATCTGCCTGCAATGTGGGAGACCCATGTTTGATCTCTGGGTTGGGAAGATCCCCCAGAGGAGGACATGGCAATCCACTCCAGTACTCTTGCCTGGAGAATCCCTATGGACAGAGGAGCCTGGTGGGCTATAGTCCATAAGGTTGCAAAGAGTCAGGCAGGATTGAATGGCTAAGCACAGCACAGTACAACATACGAAGACTTATCTTTTGCTAATAGAGAATGCACATTACACTTAAACTAATTAATTGAATTTTAACTATCATCAGGTTATTAGATTCCTCTTAAAGATACAAAATGAAGACTCTTATTTCTCTGTACATGTCACTGTTGATTTTTTAGTACTTATGTTCTAAGGGAATGATCACCCACAAATAACAAATTGTAGTACCAGTCTGCAAAATCAAGACGAACACATCCCCATTCTCAAAACTTGGCTTCAATGTTGAGACCGATGGCCCTGCTTATCAATTAGAGTGTATAAGTTTTATTACTCACATAATGAGGTTTTCTGATAACTTACAGTGGCTTTCAAACAGGTGCAAAAACAGAAAGGTGGAAAAAATGGAAAGGAGACTGGCTTGGGGGTTTTATGGTGGTTAGGTGGAATGTAGGGGTGAGGATTCCAACTTCTGAGCAGTTGTGTGATGCTATCATAGGCACTAAAGGGTGATTATCCTGACATTTTAATCAGCTACACTTAGTAGACCACAGTCTCAGTTTAGTTCAGTTCAGTAGCTCAGTCGTGTCCGACTCTGCGACCCCATGAATATCAGCACGCCAGGCCTCCCTGTCCATCACCAACTCCCGGAGTTCACTCAGACTTGCGTCCATGGAGTCAGTGATGCCATCCAGCCATCTCATCCTCTGTCGTCCCCTTCTTCTCCTGCCCCCAACCCCTCCCAGCATCAGAGTCTTTTCCAATGAGTCAACTCTTCGCATGAGGTGGCCAAAGTACTGGAGTTTCAGCTTTAGCATCATTCCTTCCAAAGAAATCCCAGGGCTGATCTCCTTCAGAATGGACTGGTTGGATCTCCTTGCAGTCCAAGGGACTCTCAAGAGTCTTCTCCAGCACCACAGTTCAAAAGCATCAGTTCTTCGATGCTCAGCCTTCTTCACAGTCCAACTCTCGCATCCATACATGACCACTGGAAGAATCATAGCCTTGACTAGATGGACCTTAGTTGGCAAAGTAATGTCTCTGCTTTTCAATAGGCTATCTAGGTTGGTCATAACTTTTCTTCCAAGGAGTAAGCATATTTTAATTTCATGGCTGCAGTCACCATCTGCAGTGATTTTGGAGCCCCAAAAAATAAAGTCTGACACTTTTTCCACTGTTTCTCCATCTATTTCCCACGGAGTGATGGGACCGGATGTCATGATCTTTGTTTTCTGAATGTTGAGCTTTAAGCCCACTTTTTCACTCTCCTCTTTCACTTTCATCAAGAGGCTTTTTAGTTCCTCTTCACTTTCTCCCATAAGGATGGTGTCATCTGCATATCTGAGGTTATTGATATTTCTCCTGGCAATCTTGATTCCAGCTTGTGCTTCTTCCAGTCCAGTGTTTCTCATGATGTACTCTGTATATAAGTTAAATAAGCAGGGTCTAGTGTAAACATAAATTTTATTTGCACTGAGAAAACAAAAACTTCATGTGACTGGCTTTATTGAGGTGGTCTAGAACTGAACAAGCAATATCCCTGAGGTCTGCCTGAAATATGACTTACATTTTGACTGCTTGGTACAAAATGGGCTCTGCAGTGGTCCAGACAAGAGGACAGTGGCTTGCACCAAGTGATGACATCATGATGCCAGGGACAGGGGGAAAACTAGCTATTTGTGTATAGGTAGAACATAGCAAATTCATGGTAGTACAGGGGTGGGAGGTGAGGGTAAGTGTGGGACACGAAAGAACCTTCTATTTTTTGCTATAGCAACCATGCAGATGGTTGCAATGTATAGAGATGAAGCCTTCAGAGGGAAAGTGTTCTGTGAAAAATGCTAGGTGAAATAAAAAAGGAAAGTAAATATTTGTACAAACGGTTCCCTAATTGTCAGCTGACAGGTATACATATATTTCAGTTCAGTTCAGTTCAGTTCAGTTGCTCAGTCGTGTCCGACTCTTTGCAACCCCATGAATCACAGCACACTAGGCCCCCCTGTCCATTACCAAATCGCAGAGTCCACCCAAACTGATGTTCATTGAGTCGGTGATGGTATCCAACCATTTCATCCTCTGTCATCCCCTTCTCCTCCTGCCCTTAATCTTTCCCAACATCAGGGTCTTTTCAAATGCGTCAGCTCTTCATATCAAGTGGCCAAAGTATTGGAGTTTCAGCTTCAAAATCAGCCCTACCAATGAACACCCAGGACTGATATCCTTTAGGATGGACTGGTTGGATCTCTTTTAGGATGGATTGGTTGGATCTCCTTGCAGTCCAAGGGACTCTCAAGAGTCTTCTCAATGCCACAGTTCAAAAGCATGAATTCTTTGGCACTCAGCTTTCTTTATAATCCATCTTTCATATCCATGCATGACCACCGGAAAAACCATAGCCTTGATTAGAGGGAGCTTTGTTGACAAAGTAATGTCTCTGCTTTTTAATATGCTGTCTAAGTTGGTCATAAATTTGCTTCCAAGGAGTAAGCATCTTTTAATTTCATGGCTGCAATCACGATCTGCAGTGATTTTGGAGCCCAGAAAAATAAAGTCAGCGACTGTTCCCCCATCTATTTCCCATGAAGTGATGGGACCAGATGCCATGATCTTAGTTTTATGAATGTTGAGCTTTAAGCCAACTTTTTCACTCTCCTCTTTCACTTTCATCAACAGGCTCTTTAGTTCTTCACCTTCTGCCATAAGGGTGGTGTCATCTGCATATCTGACATTATTGACATTTCTCCTGGCAATCTTGATTCCAGCTTGTGCTTCTTCCAGCCCAGCATTTCCCATGATGTACTCTGCATAGAAGTTAAATGAGCAGGGTGACAATATACAGCCTTGAACGTACTCCTTTTCCTATTTGGAACCAGTCTGTTGTTCCATGTCCAGTTCTAACTGTTGTTTCCTGACCTAAATACAGGTTTCTCAAGAGGCAGGTCAGGTGGTCTGGTATTCCCATCTCTTTCAGAATTTTCCACAGTTTATTGTGATCCACACAGTCAAAGGCTTTGGCATATTCAATAAAGCAGAAATAGATGTTTTTCTGGAACTCTCTTGCTTTTTCCATGATCCAGCAGATGTTGTCAATGTTGATCTCTGGTTCCTCTGCCTTTTTTAAAACCGGCTTGAACATGTGGGAGTTCACTGTTCATGTATTGCTGAGGCCTGTCTTGGAGGATTTTGAGCATTACTTTACTAGCGTGTAAGATGAGTGCAATTGTGCGGTAGTTTGAGCATTCTTTGTCATTGCCTTTCTTTGGGATTGGAATGAAAACTGACCTTTTCCAGTCCTGTGCCCACTGGTGAGTTTTGCAAATTTGCTGGCATATTGAGTGCGGCACTTTCACAGCATCATCTTTCAGGATTTGAAATAGCTCCACTGGAATTCCATCAACTCCACTAACTTTGTTTGTAGTGATGCTTCCTAAGACCCACTTGACTTCACATTCCAAGATGTATGGTCTAGATTAGTGTGAGTTATCACACCATCATGATTATCTGGGTCATGGAGATCTTTTCTGTACAGTTCTGTGTATTCTTACAACCTCTTCTTAATATTTTCTGCTTCTGTTAGGTCCGTAACATTTCTGTCCTTTATTTAACTCATCTTTGCATGAAATGTTCCCTTGCTATCTCTAGTTTTCTTGAAGAGATCTCTAGTCTTTTCTATTCTGTTGTTTTCCTCTATTTCTTTGCATTGATCACTGAGGGAGGCTTTCTTATCTCTCCTTGCTATTCTTTGGAATTCTGCATTCAGATGCTTATATCTTTCCTTTTCTCCTTTGCTTTTTGTTTCTCTTCTTTTCACAGCTATTTGTAAGCCCTCCTCAGACAGCCATTTTGCTTTTTGCATTTCTTTTTCTTAGGGATGATCTTGATTCCTGTCCCCTGTACAATGTCATGATCCTCCATCCATAGTTCATCAGGCACTCTCTTTATCAGATCTAGTCGTTTAAATCCATTTCTCACTTCCACGGTATAGTCATAAGGGATTTGATTTAGGTCATGCCTGAATAATCTAGTGGTTTTCCCTATTTTCTTCAATTTAAATCTGATTTTGGCAATAAGGAGTTCATGATCTTAACCACAGTCAGCTTCCAGTCTTGTTTTTGCTGACTGTATAGAGCTTCTCCATCTTTGGCTGCAAAGAATATAATCAATCTCATTTCAGTGTTGACCATCTGGTGATGTCCATGTGTAAAGTCTCCTCTTGTGTTGTTGGAAGAGTGTGTTTGCTATGACCAGTGCATTCTCTTGGCAGAACTCTATCAGTCGTTGTCCTGCTTCATTCTATACACCAAGGCCAAATTTGCCTGTTACTCCAGGTGTTTCTTGACGTCCTACTTTTGCATTCCAGTCCCCTATATTTAGAAACCAGATTTGTAAATTTGCAAGTTACCTAATGGGGTTTTGAGGTACATTCCTTGATTATTTCATAAGTGTCATACAGTTCATTGTTTCATGAATTAGACAATTTTCTCATCTCCTAAAAATGAAATAATTTGGCTCACTGTTTCTAAAGCAGCTATCTACTCAAATCATGTGTCACTCTGATTGTAGGTGTGCAAATAATGATTGATGTATGGTATTAAAAATACATGTGTATTTTTAATTAGAAGGGGACTAGAAGGGGATTTTAAATAAGAAGGGTAACTTCATGTTTGAGAATGATGAATGAGTCCAAAATTTTTCCCTGAGCTTTGTTTATTTAAGTCTTTGCTGTTTCTGCATTGTCAGCTAAAAGGAAATTCTGTTTTTTACAAACAGTCCTCTAACGATAACAAATGGTCAAATTCAACCTGGCAAAATACCCTTTTTCAGAGCATTCTTGCTAGAGATTAATGACACAGTAGCTACTGTATGCCCACCTGTTCTACAAAAGATATAACAATATGTAAAATGAGGAGTTAATATGAACAAAAAAGCCATGTCTTAAACAAATTCCTTTTCATTTAGGTTGTTCACTTTCCAAAGTTCAAGACATTTTATATTGCTTTTTAGTTGATTAGACTGTCCCATTTACAAGGAAATCAGAAGGATATTACTAAAGATACTTCAGAAGTCAAATAGCTTGACCTTAAATTATGGTGATGACCTCTGAACCAGTCTATCTCTTATTTGTCCCAGAAAGTTGCATGAATAATAAATAAAACTGTATCACCAGAGGTCTCCACAGGTGCTGTGTAAACCAAAGAATGTAACAACACAGCAAAGCTTGAGTCTGAAAGCTAATAAATCAAGAACTGGTCTACATAGTAAAACTGTAATAGTAGCATAGCTGGTTGATAGCGATGACAGCCAGGTTGAATTAAATAAGAAAAAAAAAAAAAAAGAAAAGAAACAATGTGTCCCATTGCTATACTCCTTTAAAATCTAATAGAAGCAGAAATACAAGTGTTTACCCTTCCTTTAGCAAAATAGATTTTTCAAAAGATGAATGTATCCACCTGTGTTATACATAAAACATATATCATGTCAGCAAGCACTAGTTTTCTCTAATGGTTAGAAGTTATGTGACTTAAAATTTACTCTAAATTCAGCAGTTAAGGTGGGTGAATCATTTTCTCTGCCAAATATAGAGGAATAGAAGTTGTTTTATTGATGCATTCATTTAGTAAGCCCACACTACCTCATTAACTAAAGGAGTCATATAAACCTGCAACAATTTGCAGACTATTATGTCAGATTCATTAGGGATTAAGTAAAAGTACTGCAAATCAATTCATGAGTATACTGGAATGTAATCAAGTAAGGATCTTTGACAAAATGCTAATAAACTATGCATTTATGTAATAAATGTAATTGATACTTGCTTGTGTGCTTCTTCTCATCCCATGATTCATTGATAACTTGTTGTAACATCCATATTTTTAACTAAGAGTGGAAATTCACATAAGCTAAAAAATACAAGTCAAAATGTATTGCTTTACAAATATAAGTAAACAAAATATGTTAATATTTCCTATTTTAAAAAATTATATTAAAATACAAATAAAAAATATCTATAGTAAATGTTCTGACATCTTTTAAAATCATTATATTTTTGTAATGTTTGTGCTTGTGTTCAGCCATTCAGTTGTGGCTGACATTTTGAGACCCCCATAGACTGTATCCCACCAGGCTTCTCTGACCATGGGATTGTCTGGGCAAGAATACTGGAGTGAATTGCCACTTCCTTCTCCAGGGGATCTTCCTGACCCAGTGATTGAACCCATGTCTCCTGAGTCTCCAGCATTGGCAGGCAGATTCTTTACCACTGAGCTACTTAGGAAGACACTTTTGCAATAGGGAAGAACAAATATGATTTCATATCAGATCTGTTTCTTTCACTTTAAACCTTTGTATTCTATTGCTTTTGCTACAAGTTAAGAATGTTGCATATAGCCTGAAAAATAAAGGAAGCCCATTCTCAAGGCTAACAATTGCAAGAACAAAGGATTCCCACACCAAGAAGTTTGCCACAACCATCCTCTCCCTAACCTTGCCTTTAAAAGTGCTTTACTAAAACCCTTCAGAAAGTTCAGGGTTTGGAGGAGAGAGGCAAGAGCCACCCAATATTGTTGCATGGCCCTGCAATAAACATTTATTTGCTCCAGACTCCAATGTTTTGGTTTATTTGGCCTCACTGTTTGACACACAAACTTGCATTCACTAACATTTTTTTAAATTGATTTTAAAAGCTGTTATTATATCTAGATGCAGTAAAGTATTGAGATACAATCTCTGTATCCAGAATTCCAGTTAAACAGTATAACTGCAAAAAAGCTGGCTTAAAGCTCAACATTCAGAAAACGAAGATCATGGCATCTGGTCCCATCACTTCATAGAAAATAGATGGGGAAACAGTGGAAACAGTGTCAGACTTTATTTTGGGGGGCTCCAAAATCACTGCAGATGGTGACTGCAGCCATGAAATTAAAAGACACTTACTCCTTGGAAGTAAAGTTATGACCAACCTAGATAGTATATTCAAAAGCAGAGACATTACTTTGCCGACTAAGGTCTGTCTAGTCAAGGCAATGGTTTTTCCTGTGGGCATGTATGGATGTGAGAGTTGGACTGTGAAGAAGGCTGAGCACCGAAGAATTGATGCTTTTGAACTGTGGTGTTGGAGAAGACTCTTGAGAGTCCCTTGGACTGCAGGAGAACCAACTAGTCCATTCTGAAAGAGATCAACCCTGGGATTTCTTTGGAAGGAATGATGCTAAAGCTGAAACTCCAGTACTTTGGCCACCTCATGTGAAAAGTTGACTCATTGGAAAAGACTCTGATGCTGGCAGGGATTGGGGGCAGGAGGAGAAGGGGACGACCGAGGATGAGATGGCTGAATGGCATCACGGACTCGATGGATGTGAGTCTGAGTGAACTCCGGGAGATGGTGATGGACAGGGAGGCCTGGCATACTGCGATTCATGGGGTCGCAAAGAGTCGGACGCGACTGAGCGACTGAACTGAACTGAACTGAACTGAACTCTCAGTAAGTTACTTGACTTCTCTGTGATCCAGTTACCTCATCTGTAAGATGAAGTCTAATATTGGAAACTACTCCTGGGATTGTCTAATTTCATAAATGGACATAAGTAAAATTTTTAAAATAGCAGGTGGTACATTGTCAACAATGATAAAATATTACCCTTTTATAAAAATTATATCCAATCAGTTTTTCACCTTTTGTGTTACATGGAATTCTTTTGAAGTTTAGTGAAATGTTTTTCATAATAATGCTTTTAAAGTACTCCAAAAGAGTAAATAATATTATAGAGGAAGTCATATTGAAATATACTTCTTTCAACACCTTTCCAGGGAACTGAAAACAGAAGGTAAGATCCTTATACTTTTTGATGACAAATAGGTCTTGCTGTTACTCATCGCTTTAGGTGGTTTATTTTTTCCTATAATCCACTGTGTATTCCTGCAGTATCATTGAATAATCAATTGTCCTTCATGTGGAATTCCATTTTTTCTTCAGTTCAGTTCAGTCACTCAGTCATGTCCGACTCTTTGCAACCCCATGAATCGCAGCACGCCAGGCGTCCCTGTCCATCACCATCTCCCGGAGTTCACTCAGACTCACATCCATCGAGTCCGTGATGCCATCCAGCCATCTCATCCTCGGTTGTCCCCTTCTCCTCCTGCCCCCAATCCCTCCCAGCATCAGAGTCTTTTCCAATGTGTCAACTCTTCGCATGAGGTGGCCAGTATTGGAGTTTCAGCTTTAGCATCATTCCTTCCAAAGAAATCCCAGGGCTGATCTCCTTCAGAATGGACTGGTTGGATCTCCTTGCAGTCCAAGGGACTCTCAAGAGTCTTCTCCAACACCACAGTTCAAAAGCATCAATTCTTTGGCATTCAGCCTTCTTCACAATCCAACTCTAACATCCATACGTGACCACAGGAAAAACCATAGCACTGACTAGGCGGACATTAGTCGGCAAAGTAATGTCTCTGCTTTTGAATATACTATCTAGGTTGGTCATAACTTTACTTCCAAGGAGTAAGTGTCTTTTAATTTCATGGCTGCAGTCACCATCTGCAGTGATTTTGGAGCCCAAAAAAATAGTCTGACACTGTTTCTACTGTTTCCCCATCTATTTGCCATGAAGTGATGGGACCAGATGCCATGTTCTTCATTTTCTGAATGTGGAGCTTTAAGCCAACTGTTTCACTCTCCTCTTTCACTTTCATCAAGAGGCTCTTCAGCTCCTCTTCACTTTCTTCCATAAGGGTGGTGTCATCTGCATATCTGACATTATTGATATTTCTCCTGGCAATCTTGATTCCAGCTTGTGTTTCTTCCAGTCCAGCGTTTCTCATGATGTACTCTGCATAGAAGTTAAATAAGCAGGGTGACAATATACAGCCTTGACATACTCCTTTTCCTATTTGGAACCAGTCTGTTGTTTCATGTCCAGTTCTAACTGTTGCTTCCTGACCTTCATACAGATTTCTCAAGAGGCAGGTCAGGTAGTCTGGTATTCCCATCTTTCTCAAAATTTTCCACACTTTATTGTGATACACACAGTCAAAGGCTTGGCATAGTCAATAAAGCAGAAATAGATGTTTTTGTGGAACTCTCTTGCTTTTTCCATAACCCAGTGGATGTTGGCAATTTGATCTCTGGTTCCTCTGCCTTTTCTAAAACCAGCTTGAACATCAGGGAGTTCACGGTTCACGTATTGCTGAAGCCTGGCTTGGAGAATTTTGAGCATTACTTTACTAGCATGTGAGATGAGTGCAATTGTGCGGTAGTTTGAGCATTCTTTGGCATTGCCTTTCTGAAAGACAAATGAGGAAGTTTTAGGCTATAGTTTTTCCAGTGGTCATGTATGGATGTGAGAGTTGGACTCTGAAGAAAGCTGAGCCCCGAAGAATTGATGCTTTTGAACTGTGGTACTGGAGAAGACTCTTGAGAGTCCCTTGGACTGCAAGGAAATCCAACCAGTCCATTCTGAAGGAGATCAGTGCTGGCTGTTCTTTGGAGGGAATGATGCTAAAGTTGAAACTCCAGTTCTTTGGCCACCCCATGTGAAGAGCTGACTCATTGGAAAAGACTCTGAGGCTGGGAGGGGTTTGGGGGGAGGAGAAAAAGGGGACGACAGAGGATGAGATGGCTGGATGGCATCTCCGACTCAGTGAACATGAGTTTGAGGGAACTCCAGAAGATGGTGATGGACAGGGAGGTTTGGCGTGCTCTGATTCATGGGGTAACAAAGAGTCAGACATAAATGAGTTACTGAACTGAACTGATTCATTTATACTAATTCTAGGCCTTCACAGATTGCTAGTGGTAAAGAACCTGCCTGTCAGTGCAGGAGACCTGAGTCGCAGATTCCATCCCTTTGTCTGGAAGATCTCCTGGAGGAGGGCATGGCTACCCACTCCAGCATTCTTATCTGGAGAATTCCATGGACAGAGGAGCCTGACAGTCTAGTCTGTAGGATTGCCAACAGTCAGACATGGCTGAAGCGATTTAGCATGCATGTACACACTAATTCTATCCTAAAAATTTAGATTATGTAACATAATATGTGTATATTTCCAAATATTTTTCAATATCTGTGCATACATTAGGTAAATCTATGTTATATTAACCTCTTCAAAATAGACCATTTCTCAATCAGATGTAGAGGACTTAGAAAAGTTTAAATTTCAACAATATTTTAAAATAATGAAAGTGTTGAGTGATAATGCACAAAACCTCTGGAAGAAAAAATTAAATGAATAATAACATTAAATGCATATCAAGAAAAAGGCTTTTTTAAAAATATCAAATAAATGAGAAGAGAATTGCTTATACAAGTACTATGCAAATTGGATAAAAATGTCCTAAATTTCTATAACGAATAAAGCAAAGGATGCTTACAAAGAAGCCAATAGTAGGTCATATACAGAATGGAAGGGAATAAAATCTGCAAATATATGAGGTTTATAAATCTTTCTAAAAGAAAGTTAAACAAATTCTACTGACCGTCCACCAATAAACACTGAAAATTTCAGTAAATATTCTCTGTAGAACCCACTATAAAACAAGTGCGAATTTATTCAGTACTTACATTTAATTCTTATGTGATAATTCTGTTAAAAAGTTCCTACAGTTGAATTGCTTTAGCCTCCTCAATGATAACACCTGCAAAATGCATAATGCAGTAGACTTTCAGTTTTAAAAATAAATGGAGTGAAAACAAATGAAAAATATGATGCATAATGACTTTGAGGTCTTTAATACATTAGTCAAGATACTTTTAAAATTAGTTGCCAAATAATTATAAACAGTTATTAACATTCTAAAGGAGATCAGTCCTGGGTGTCCTTTGAAAGGAATGATGCTAAAGCTGAGACTCCAGTACTTTGGCCCCCTCATACGAACAGTTGACTCATTGGAAAAGACTCTGATGCTGGGAGGGATTGGGGGCAGGAGGAGAAGGGGACGACAGAGGATGAGATGGTTGGATGGTATCATCGACTCGATGGACATGAGTTTGAGTGAACTCCAGGAGTTGGTGATGGACAGGGTGCCCCAGCGTGCTGCAGTTCATGGAGTTGCAAAGAGTCAGACATGACTGAGCGGCTGAACTGAACTGAACTGAACTGAACATGTTCAAAATGAGCAGTTATTCAGTAGTTTTAGTGTTATTTTCTCCATGCCACAAAGGTACTGAAATTATAATCCAAACAATGGGAGAAGATAAGGGGTTAGGATTTCATCAATAGTAAATGCACTCCCCAAAGGAAACCTTCAGCAGAAAAATAAGAAAATTATTGATGTGCAAAATAGCTCTGTAATTGATATTAACAGCTATTCAGGGTAAACAATATTAAACATAAGTTCCACTCATTCATCTCTTATGGTTTAATTTGAAACCAAATAAAGTATTATTAAAAAAACACAAAATGCATACTTTTTCTTTAGTTTTTCCAATTAAAGATGGGAAGAATTCAAATTTCTCTGATATAATTTACTCTCAGCACTTCTTTTCCCTATGCCATTTAATTACTTATCAGCAACAAAAAAAAAAAAAAAAAAGAGAGAGAGAGAGAGAGAAAGAAGTTTATACTTAGCCACATAAGAAGTTGGTGAGCAGGTAGATGCTAACTGTATCCAATACCTCTTCAGTTCTATTTGCACCAGTTCAACAAATATGCCAAGGCCTATAATTTACATAGCAAAGTCAATTTCAAACTCCCTCAAATCACTGGATCCAGGATAAACTAGGGACAGCAGGATGTGTCCAACAATAAGGGGACACTCAATCAAAATGTCTGCTTTCTTCTGCTTTCATCCATAATGCTGTATTTCAAAATCTTACATGGCCATGATGTCAAACCAGATATCACACACACACACACACACACACACACACACACACACACACACACAAATAGAGTTTTGGAAAGAAATGATTTTACTCTCTCAGAAGGCCTGAGGAGTAAAAAAAGAAAAAGAAAAAGAATAGAAAGAAAGAAAGGCAAAAAAATTTAGCTTATTTTTTTAGGTACAAGCAACTTTGCATTTAGCTTTAGAGTATTCATGGTAGGATCTATGAACTTTCAGTGTTAACAGCTACAAGTTGAGATCTACTGTGAGCCTTTTGTAAAACAAGACATCTTTGCTTGTCTATGACCAATAATAATTAAATAAAATGGATCCCCAAAGATTAAATACATAGGGCTTCTTTTTCAAACCCAGCCAATAAGAGAGTATACAATAATCCAACCAAGTATTAACAGCACACAAAATAAGGCACGTATCTGTAAACACACACATATACACGTAGTAAGTTGACATCTGTGTTCTGTTTGCAGTCTCTATGGAACTTAACATTTCAAAAGAAAATCTTACACACTGCTCTGTATATAGTAACCAGTAAATTACTCTGTAAATAGTCACTGCTATTACTATTTCTGGGCTATTTCCATGTACATAGGATAGAGCATTTAAAGAAATATTTTTCAATCACGTCTCTAGACTTTTAGCCCTGCATGCCAACGTATTAATATATTAAGCAAAAATTTTCAGGTGGTCTGTTTGTATTTTACCTATCCAAACAAATGTGCTGTTATACTAGTCCCTTAATGGTTGTTTCATCTTAAGAAACACATGTACTCTTGGTGTAACTAAGCTTTCAGTTTTCTGATTACCATTTGGTTTCTTCATTTATCAGAAGGTAGAATTTCTATCTTCTTTCATTCTTGATGTGTTGAGTGCACACTATGAAGCTAAACTACCAGGATAAGAATTCTGGTTCTACCACCTACTAAAATACAGACATTAGTGAACCATATTGGAGAATGCAGACCTAGACTTTGTCATGATTGATATAAAAATTGATATTTGTATAATGAAAACTTATATTAAAGACTGTCATGGAATTGGCAATTAAAAACAATTAAGAAACTAAAAAGTAAATAAATAACAAAATACAGAGATCAATAATAATATATTGGGGGTATGCACTGAGGATTGAATAGGCTAATATACATATAAAAACATTAAAGAGTCCTGCCTTCCCCAAAAAAAGTGATTTTAAGTGTTGGCTATTATGATCATTCATTCATTCATTCATAAGCTAGGACACATAAAAAATGAAGTTTACAAAATTTCTGTACAGGCTCTAATCTCAATCTGATTGTTCATATTCAGTGTCTCTCTTTTTTTTTTTTCTTCTTTTCTTTTTTTCTTATTCGCTGAGAGAAATGGAAGTAGTTAGAGGAGAATTTTCACAATTGTTTAGCATCACACCTACTCAACTGCATTTCTACCCAGAGAGCAATTGTCTTTTCTCTTAGGTAATCTAACTGTTCACTTGTACCCTGAATCTTAAGATTTCTGATCTATACCTTCTTTCTCTTGCATCATCAAGTATATCAAGTATGTAATTATCTCTTTTTACCTCTCCAATGGCACTAGGAATCCAATATCACTTCTCAGTTGACTTATCACAAAAATTCCTCTTCAATCAGTCTCCCTGTGTCTGTCCTTGCCTCTCCTACAATTCAGCCCAAAACAGCCACCAGTGTATGACTTTCCTCTGCTGAAATTCTTCTGATGTTTTCTAACATCATTTTAATTAACACAAATACCTACCTAGCATCAATTTCTCTCCTATTTCAATCCTGTTCTGAGTTTCTGGTTTTCCTTGAGCATATCACCCTAGGGTCTTTGCAAAGTTTCCCTCAAAATCCATATGGATTTGTATTTCTTCCTCATCTCCTCAGGCCTTACTTTGCCACCATATTATTAAGTCTTCTCTGACAACACTATTAGAAATTGCATCAAGACTAACCAGGAAATTTTATCCTCCTGTTTTGCTGTATTTTCCCTCATAATATTGCCACTATCTGTTATCTTGTTTGTTAATATTTGTTGATTTGTTGAATTATGTGTGCAATTAAAAAACACAGTGTATAATCACCTATAAAAAGTGTTAGTCACTCAGTCACATCCATCGTTTTGTGACACCATAGACTGTAGTCTGCCAGGCATCTCTGTCCATGGAATTCTCCAGGCAAAAATATTGGAGTGGATATGCATTCCCTTCTCCACGAGATCTTCCTAATCCAGGGATTCAGCCCAGGTTTCCTGCATTGCAGGCCAATCCATTACCATCTGAGCCACCAGAGAAGCCCTTCAATTAAAAAAAAAAAAAAGTCAAAATGAAAGAAATTGAAAGGTTAACCTGCTGATGTGGGGGAAAGCAGTGTGCAGGGTAGAATGGGATTGGCAGGGAGCAGAGGAGAGATTATTAATATGACATCCCTTTGGGTTAGGCATTCTCCTCCTTTTCTATTACAATAAGTCCCCTACGTATGAGCCTTTCACTTGCAAACTTTCCAAGATGTGAACGTGCATTTGCATGTCCAATCACTTAAGTTAGTTCATGCGTCTGGTTAACATTGTCAAATGTGTGCATCCTCTACAAATGATTGTATTTTTGTGTACTTTACTGCACAGTGTTACATAGAGTACAGTATCTTTATTTCAAGCCCAAGATGTCTGAAAACAAGTGTAAAAGTGATGATCTAGTTGGTACAGTACTAGCCAGACATCACTGGATCAATTTTTTCAAGAGGGTAGATATATGTGAACCGGGCAAGGAACCAGAACCTGCGCATCAACATCAGGCATGAGTGAAATTGCAGCTTTCCCTCCACCTCTTATTGCTGATGATCCTTCAGCTCTACCGTCTCCTACCCCCTCCCAATCCTCCAGTCATAACTCTTTTGCCTGTTCACTCAATGCCAGCCCCTGTATGTCAGCGTATGGTACTGCACTACTGGACTTTTCAAAGCACTGTACTATAGGATTAATTTTTTTCTTATTTTTTTGTGCTTGTTTTTTATGTATTATTTGTGGAAAAAGTAGTATGAACCCATATAGCCAATTGTGTTAATTGGGTACCTAGGCTAACTTTGTTGGACTTATGAACAAATTGGATTTACAAATGTGCTCTCAGAACAGAACTTACTCATATGTAGGGGACTTGCTGACTGAAATCATAGAAAACTGTGTGTGTGTGTGTGAAGTCGCTCAGTCGTGTCCGACTCTTTGCGACTCCATGGACTGTAGCCTACCAGGCTCCTCCCTCCATGGGATTCTCCAGGCAAGAGTACTGGAGTGGGTTGCCATTTCCTTCTCCAGGGGATCTTCCCGACCCAGGAATTGAACCTGGGTCTTCCGCATTCCAGTCAGATGCTTTAACCTCTGAGCCACCGATCATGAAAAAATAGACAAGACTTCCTCTCAAAAAAAAAAAAGAAAAAAAAATCAGTGAAATACCAAGACTCTCTGGAGTACTACTCAACCTCTAAGCCTCTAAAAGATAAGTAGAATTGCTGGGATAGACAGGGGCACACTGTGAAACAATAACCCAAAGGTGAGTAAACCTACCAGATTGTTCTCACCACTGTATCCAAATCTCCTGCAGTAGTGATTCTTTACTAATCTCATCTCAAATGATTCCTCCTAGCCTCATCTTTAACTTTTTTAATATGCAATTTTAACAATGAAATGGGAGACTTAACTATTTCCTTTTGCTCTAGTGTGCTGTGGGATATAGTGGCACCCACTTTTGTATTATTAAGCAATTAACTCAAATATTAAGAACCATGAGCACATTACCTTCATATGCATGAGAACTTATAAAGAATAGCCAATTCAAACAATTCTTTTTTTCCAAAATATGCATAATTAAAATGAAATTCAGTAATATGTAAAAAATATTTTACACAGTTTTTCAATGATATTCTGAAGCCCATTTTAAGATAGTGAATTAGAATTAAGCAATAGCCATTAAGTTCTATATATATCTATATAAACTAGGTGACTAATAAGGACCTACTCTATCACACAGATGACTATTCAATAGTCTGTAATAACCTATATTGGAAAAGAATCTGAAAAAGAATGAATTATGCATATGTATACTTGAACCACTTTTCTGTGTACCTGAAAACTAACACACCATTGTAAATCAACTATATTCCAATAAAATTTAAAAAAAAAATAAAAATAAGTTAGATGTTGTCATTCCAAGGTTCAAGCTCTTGTCAACTGAGGATCAGAAGAGGGAGGTGACTCAAACTGCAAGTTTGCTAGTAAAGCTGCTCTCACAATTTAGAGAACACACATAAATCAACAGTATGGCAGAGGTTCCCACTCATACATTCATCCTGTAACTTCCGTTCTGACACATTGGACATAATTCAATCAAATGCTAAAGACAGCCCTCCCCTAAATCATGAGACAGGAGAATTAATGATGATAATGTAGATAATAATAAAAAAAATTAGAAACTACAGGAACAGACTATCAGTATGGTAATATGAGTAACAATATTAACAACTATAAATTTTGGACTAACTACTGCCGTATCTTAGGACATTGATGTATACCATTCTCAATACTTAAAGCAGGTTTCTAAAGCTCATTCTTACTCTAAATAACAAAAGTCCAGACTGAGATTCAGAGTTAAATTATGTCTTTAATCAAACAACTAAATAAACAGTAGAGCTGAAATTATAATCCAGATCTATCTTATTTCAAAGCCCTTATTCCTTAAATTATGTCAAACTTCCTCTCATGATTGTACTTAGTAAAACCCTTAATAATAGTTAACAAATATATTTGAAATCTAAAGCAAAAATCTCTTAGTAACAATTATTAATCAAATTGACATATGAACAACTCAAAGACAAGTTGCAAAGGAGAACTGTTATACAATTTTTTATATCACAAACTCTACGGGAATAATAAAAATATTTGTATGAATATGGTTGGAAAACTACAAAAATGAAAGCTTATGTCTTCAGTTATTATTAACAAATGGCCAAATATAATCAGAGATACATACAAAGTTAGATAAACATTCATATGACTTTAATTCTAATGCTTTGTGTCCTATTATCATTATAATAATATTTCCAAATTTACTAAATTTAATAAACAAAACATAAGGAAATAAAATACAAGAAAAACATATATACTTCATGCATCTTTATGTACAGTATATAGAAAACATTTCTGTGCCTTATCTTACATTGGCATTTCTGTATTTATATTTAGGATTAAAACAGAAAACTGATTACAGCCAGTTTTTTTTAATGTCAAGGGAGAATACAACCATGCCTTAAGGCATAAAAAATAGTGAAATATTTTGTAATAATTTCTATGGTTAGGATGAGTACAAAGAGACTTGGAGCCCTAAGGAAGGAGTAATGGAGTCTGGCCAAGGTGGAGGAGTAGGAGTTGGTAATAAAAAGACCTCAGAGAGAAGATATAATTCGAGCTATGCCTTGCAGGATAAATGAATTCCACAGGGTTAAAAGAGAGGAAATAATATTTCAGACAGAGAATAACATGAGCAAAGACCCAGAGGAACAAGAGAGCATGGCTAACTCATTACAGTGTTAGAAATCTTTGGGGCCTAGAATATAGGATTCTTGGAAGTGGAGTTGGAGAAAAGTTTACAAGAAACAAGTCTAAAAGAGGGATTAGAGCTGAGTATTTTCATTAAGAGGTTGGAATTTATTATATAGTTAAGGGGGCAAAGAAATATTTAAATAAAGAAAAATTCAAATCTATATTTCCACAAAATTTATTCAACAAGCATCACTGAGGTTAAATTCAAAGATAAAACTATTACAATAGTGTAGCTAAGAAAGGAAAAATGATGGTTTGGATTAGGGATAAGAAGTCATGTCAAGGATATTTTTGAACAGAAAGAATTTAAGGATCTGCCTGTGGAGGGTGTGAAAACTTAGGGATAGCTGAATAGCTAAAGCATCATTAAATGGGCAGGAAATATATTGAAGCTGCAAGAAATGTTCACTTTCAAGAGTAGCACTTGATTTCTCTGTAAAGCTTCACATATAGATATACTTAATAGACGGTTGGGATATGGGTCAGGAGAAATCTGAGAATTGGAAAGATATAATATAAAATAATTAGAGGGTAACACAAGGTACTGGGGCTTCCCTGGTGGCTCAGTGGTAAAGAATGTGCCTGTCAGTGCAGGAGACTTGCAGGAGACCTGAGTTCAACCCATGGATTGAGAAGATACTCTGGAGAAGGAAATGACAAACCATTCCAGAATTCTTGCTTTTGAAATCCCATGAACAAAGGAGACTGGCAGGCTATGGTCTATAGGGTTGCAAAAAGAACTGGACACCACTTAGTGACTAAACTACCACTACAAATACAAGGTACTAGTTAAACTCTGAATCTGGTCTGCAATCTGTATCTGTAAACTGACTCCAACATGATTAACTGCATCATCAAAAACGTGATTTAATCTCTTGTTTTCCTACTCCGTGATATGGAAACAATATAAGAATTTATACTTTTGGGTATGGTAAAAGAGTGCAAATTATTTTTTTAGAAACTGAAAGCATTTCCATAAAAGCTACTCATTATTATTCTTATCAGTTCAGTTCAGCCGCTCAGTCATGTCCAAATCTTTGTGACCCCATGGACTGCAGCACACCAGACTTCTTTGTCCATCAACCAACTCCCAGAGCTTGCTCAAACTTCTGTTCTTTGAGTTAGTGATGCCATCCAACGATCTCATCCTCTGCCATCCCCTTCTCCTCCTGCCTTCAACCTTTCCCAGCATCAGGGTCTTTTTCAATGAGTCAGTTCTTTGACTGACTCAGGTGGCCAAAGTATTGGAGTTTCAACTTCAGCATCAGTCCTTCCAATGAATATTCAGGACTGATTTCCTTTAGGATTGACTGGTTTGATCTTGCAGTCCAAGGGACTTTCAAGAGTCTTACCCAACACCACAGTTCAGAACCATTAATTCTTCAGGGCTCAGCTTTCTTTATAGTCTAACTCTCACATCCATACATGACCACTGGAAAAACCATAGCTTTAACTAGACAGACCTTAGTTGACAAAGTAATGTCTCTGCTTTTTAATATGCTGTCTAGGTTGTTCTTAGCTTTTATTCCAAGGAGCAAGTGTCTTTTAATTTCATGGCTGCAGTCATATAACTAATAATTTAAGTAATAAAAGCAAGTAAGATTGGCAAAGAAAAACATAGGGAAAGAAAACAAGACTAGGCAGAAATGGAAAAATCAAGAATTTTACCCAAACCTAAGATATTTCCAGAGAAACATGAGCAAAATTGCCTAGATAGTAATATGGTCAAATCCAGGGGACAAAAAGTGCAAGATAACAGTATTGTTTAAAATTGTCAACTACTACTGAGAAGTAAAAAGATCACTGCATAGAACTGAAAAGCAAGCAATGGAATTGGCAATTAGGAGAGTTATTAGGGATATAAAAATAATATTAAACCTGTACCCATCTTTTCAAGGCCTATAATCTGTTCAGAAACTGGTACATTATGAAATATTTCAATTAATTTCATTAGTATCTATTTGAAGACCCACTATATGCTGGAAAATATAAAAATATAAGGCCAAAGTTAATAATGCAGACAAAAATTATTAGAGTCCTGCAGAACAATCCTAATGTTTGCTTCAGTAGCCAAAGAAAACCCAGTGTGATCAGCACAGGAGTTTTGAACTGGTCTATTTTCCAATCTGGATCAGTTCACCACCACCCCCTCCCCCACCCCACCTGCAACTTTAGATGACAGGGTGGTTCCCAGCTCCCCAGAGGTCATCATATTAATGCTGAACTTAGTGCCAACACCTAATCACATCTATAGCCCAGAACTCCTAGGCTCAGGCGATCCTTCTGCCTCAGCCTCCTGAGTAGCTTGGTATACAGGCTGTGCCATTGTGCCTAACAGTGAATGAGAAAACCAAATATGAGGTATTAACAAATTCATGGAATCTAGAAAAATGGTACTGATGAACTTATTAGCAGGACAGGAATAGAGATGCAGACATAGAGAAAACGACTTGTGGACACAGGGGAGGAAGGAAAGGGTGGGACCAATTGAGAGAGCAGCGCTGACATATATGCACTACCATGTGTAAAACAGATAGCTAGAGGGAACCTGCTGCATAGCACAGGGAGCTCAGCTCAGTGCTCTGTGATGACCGAGAGGGAAGATATAGTGGAGGTGGGAAGGGATATATGTATACATGTAGCTGATTCACACTGTTGTGCAGCAGAAAGCAAAACAACATTGTAAATCATCTGTCCTCTAATTAAAAAAAAAAAACTATATGAAAGAAGGGAGAACTATGATTAGGAAGACAGAAGTAGAAAAGACATCCTGTTAGGTTTAAATTCGTAAATAGAAACAATAATTGAGCTTTAGCCTATATTTCAATGAAAGAATTTCATTGTATTTCTTCTTTTGGAAACAGATATATAGAAAAGTAAAAACAAAAGTGGGGAAAAGCAGTATCTAAAGAAATAAAACTGAATAAGCTTTAGTGATATATTTGTAAATAATCCACTTAGCTTATCCAATGTGATAAAATCAAGGAATCATTCAAAGAACAGTATGGCCATTAATGCAGTTGGAATAGAGTAATGCCTACTTTAACTTCATTTTTAAAGTATATTATGGTTTATTGGATAAAAACATTTGAGTATTATGAAATTTATCATCCAAATATAAATGATTCTATTAGTACAAACAAGGTCTCCAAACGCTCATTTTCTGAAAAGAAGTTCAGCAGTCCTGTTTATGTGAAGGTCAACTTGTGGTGAATTATATGATTTTATTGCCTTGTTAAATGTAATCTGTATCATCATGTAATAAATCATAGTGAATATATCATAAATAATACAGATAATCCTCAAAGCTATAAAATAAAAATTTTCTCATAATTACATGATACATTTTTTTATATATCACTGAAGCCACACTGTAGTTCTCTTTGGATACTAAATTCTAAATAAAATGCTTTTTTCTAAATATTTAATTAAATTTTGGGTGGTTGGTTGTCCATTTTATATTTTATGTGTCCATACAACACTTGCAATATATGCAACCAAGGAAGTATTTGGTTCAAGACAGTCACATGCCATTCATCCTCTAATGACTTTAAGTTGACAAGGTATCTCACAAATATCCATAATAATAGTGAGAACACATAACTGGGAATGTTAATAAGATTTAATGCTGTTTAAAATAAATGAGGAGTTAAGTAGCATCTTTAATGTGATTTATATGACTGATGCTCAAGTGTCTGAACAATTTATATTTAATGGCACTTCATGAGAATTAAAATTTTTTAAAGTCTGTACTGATTAGAGATTTTAATTTATCATTGTGTTAACTAAAACTGAAACAATTGATTGCAATAAGTAGAAAACTTCTCTTGGCATCAGGCACAGAATTTTTTAAACCTGAAAAAAATAAAAAGATTAAAAGCAATATCTTTACCCAGAAATGTAATGAGTGTTTTCTAGAGATGATCATATGTGAAATGATGGCAAATAATATGGTTAAATGTACTTGCAGTTTACGGTTATTCCAGTAAGATACATTTAAAGAAAAAAAGTACTATTTAAAGAATCAAATCAAACTTCCAGTTTCCAGCCCAACATGAAAGAAATTTGGAAATCACCACTTTGTTCCAACACCAAGTGAATAACTGAACTGGAAAAGTACCAGCTCTTAGGTCCACAGTAGAAGTAAGGTCACAGGGCAGACTACTTATCTTTTGTTCTGGCTGCTATAACAAATGCCACAGGCTGGATGGCTTTCAAATAACAGAAACTTATTCCTCGCTGATCTTGAGCCTGAAAGTCTAAGATCAGGGTCAGCATGGTTGAATTCTGGCCAAGGACCCGATAGTAATTGCTGACTTCTCTCTGTGTCTTAAAAGAGGGGAAGGGGCCAGAGACCTCTTGGGTGTTTTGTAAGGGCATTGATACCATTATTGGGAATCCTCATGACCTAATCACCTCCCAAAGTCCTACTTTCTAACATCATTACCCTGGACATTAGACTCAACATATGAATTGTGCAAGATAGTATAGGGTAGGTACAAACATTCAGACTACATATAACACCACATTGTACAAAACTGGAGAGTCTAACAGGCAAATAATGAGAATCACAACTTAGTTTAGTAGAAATCACAAATTGAAACCTCTGTGGGACCCAGTGCCAAAGTAGGAAAACCTGAATTGTAATTGACAAATGCCTGAAGTCTCAGTGTTGGCAAAACTGTGTCAAAGCTGTGGGGCTGGGGGGTGTGGGGTCCCAGTCATAGGGGGCCTCACACATTTTTTCTTCAAAAAGCTCAACCTTGTTCTCACAGTAAATATCAACAATATTCCTCATGCTTCCTGTAGGAGGAGAAGAGAAGGCATATTTAAAAGCAGAAAATCAGGCAAATAAATAATTCTAAACAGATCTTACCAAGTTCACTAACTCAAATGAATCAAAGACCTGAAAGTAAAGCATAAAATTATACTATACTGTAAGAGAAAATCTGGATGACCAGGTTTGATGATAACCTTTTAGATACAACATCAGAATCCACAAAAAGAATTGATAAATCCACAAAAGTCAGAATTGATAAACTTGGCTTTGGTAAAATTAAAATTTCTGTTCTGTGAAAGATACCATCAAGTGAGTGAAAAGATAAGTCACAAATTGGGAGAAAATATCTGAAAAATATACATGTCATAAAGGACTGTTGGCCAAAATACACAAAGAACTCTTAAAACTCAGTAATAAAATGAAGAATCAAATTTAAAAATAGGGAAAAGACCTTAACAGACCCCTCGTCAATCAAAATGTACTGATGGCGAGTAGGCATGTGAAAATATGTTTTATATCATATATTACCAGAAAAATATAAATTAAAACAATGAGATCTGCTGCTGCTGCTGCTGCTGCTGCTGCTGCTGCTGCTAAGTCGCTTCAGCCATGTCCGACTCTGTGTGACCCCATAGATGGCAGCCCACCAGGCTCCCCAATCCCTGGGATTCTCCAGGCAAGAACACTGGAGTGGGTTGCCATTTCCTTCTCCACTTTATGAAAGTGAAAGTGAAACCGCTCAGTCATATCCGACTCTTCACGACCCCATGGACTGCAGTCTACCTGGCTCCTCCCTCCATGGGATTTCCCGGGCAAGAGTACTGGAATGGGTTGCCATTGCCTTCTCCACAATGAGATGACTGCACATTTAATAGAATGGCCATCGGGCAGAATACTGTAACACTAAATGCTGAAAAGAATGTAGAACAACAGGAACTCTCATTTACTGTTGATAGGAATGCAAGATGGCCACTTTCAAAGACTATTAGGCAGTTGTTTACAAAACTAACCAGACTCTTAACATACAAACCATAGCACAGTTTGGCATTTACCCAAAGAGTTGAAAATAGGTCCAAACAAAATCCTAACACCAAAATTTTATAGCAGTTTTATACATAATTGCCAAAGCTTGAAAAGAATCAAGGTGCCTTCCAGTAGGCTAATGGGTAAAATAAATCATTATACATCCAGATAATGAAATATTATTTGGTGATAAAAAGAAGTCAGCACTAACCTAAAAAATAAGAGTATAGTTCAAGTGTTTATTTAGATCAACAAATTGAAATTTGGAGTACACACATTCAGGTAAATATCTAAACAGTGTCCTGATTACAGGATAAGGATTCAGCGTTTCCATGGGAAAAGAGAGGAAGATGAGCTAAACAGCTTTTAAGAAAAGGTTATGAGTGCATGATGAGATAATTGATCACAGGAGGCATTCATTGGTGAAACATGGGATAAATATGCATTTGTACTTCATTAATTGATCAAGTAAAGTAGTCCCTAGGTAACAGTTACTTTTATCAGTCCTTTCAGCAAATTATTCTTGTTTCTTTGCTGACTTGGAATGTACAAGTTCAAAGGCACAGAATACAGGGCATAAAGGCAGTTGCTCTGGAATGGCTGCTCTGGCCCTGTTTTGAATAGCTCTACCTAGCCTGTCTTTCACACTTATTAAGTCATGGAAAAGACATGGAGGACACTTCAAGGACACACATTTTCACGTAGAAATATGTATTGTTACATATTGAAACCTGACTTTCATGATCCAAAATGTAACATATTGCTCTCACATATCGCTGAGAGAAGCCAACTGAAAAACCTACACACTCTGTGACTCCAACAGTACAACTTGCTAGAAAAGGCAAAGCTATGGAGATAACTGAAAAAAAAAAAAAAAAAAAATCAGTGATTAAGATACAATTGATGGGGTGAAGAGAAATGATTTGGAGAAGCAGGAATTTTTTGTTCAGTGAAACTACTCTATGATATTATAATGATAGAAATGTCATTAAAAATGTGTTCAAGCTCACGGAATGTACAACAATGCAGGTGAGTCAATGTAAGTCATGGTCTCTGGATGATAATGATATATAAATCAAGACATGTTTGCTTGTAACAAATCTGTCTTTCTGGTGGGGCAGGTTGACAAATAAAGGATGGTATACAGATGCAGGATTTGGGAAATCTCGGTATCTGTTGTTCAGTCTTGAACTTAAAATTATCTGAAGTACAGAGTCTAGTTTTTAAAAGTTGTTGTTTACAATGACAAGATAGTAGTCATGAAGTTGTGAACATGTTCATCTCATTAAATACCCTTCCTGGGTCACAGCATGAAGTAATGAGCCAGGCTGTGCAGGGCCAGCCAACATGAACAGGTCATAGTGAAGAGTTCTAACAAAAAGTGGTCCACTGGAACAGAAAATGGCAAACCGTTCCAGTATTCTTGCCCAGAGAATCCCATGGACAGTATGAAAATGCAAAAAGATATGATACTGAAAAATGAGCCCCCCTGCAGGTCTGAAGGTATCCAGTATATGACTGGGAAAGAGTACTGAGGAATTACTAGTAGCTCCAGAAAGAATGAGGCAGTCGGGACAAAGCTGAAGTAACTCTCAGTTGTGAATGTGTCTGGTGGTGAAAGTAAAGTTTGATGCTACAAATAACAATACTGCATAAGAATCTGCACTGTTAGGTCCATGAGTCAAGGCAAATTGGATGTGGTCAAGCAGAAAATGGCAGGGGTAAACATCAGTATCTTATGAATTAGTGATTTAAATGGATAGAAATGGGCAAATTTAATTCAGATAACCAACACATATACTACTGTGGGAAAAAAAAAAATCCATTAGAAAAAGTGAAGTAGCCCTCATAGTCAGCAAAAGAGTCTGAAATTAGTTGCTGTTGTTGTGGTTCAGCTAAGTTGATCGACGATTGACTCTTGTTGACCCCATGGACTGCAGTGTGCCAGGCTCCCCGATCCGTCACTGTCTCCCTGAGCTGTCTCAAACTCATGTCCATTGAGTCAATGATGACATTCTACCAGCTCATTCCCTGTCACACCCTTCTCCTCCTGCCTTCAACCTTTCTCATTGAGAGGGTAACAGGCAGGAAGGCTAGGGGTCCCCAAGCAGAGGAAATAGGCTGTAAGTGTCAGACATTTTTTTCTCTCTCTTAATCAGTAGGAGGAAGCAAACCAAAAGTGTTAGACATTTTTGCCCCCTTCTCTATACAAAATTAAAAGATTTCTTTTAAAACTCTGTGTTGCCATTATGACACTTGATTCCACCTGAACTTAACTTTTCTCAAACCTTGAGCTAATCAATGCATTTTTCTTATGAAAATGTTTTTCCTAATCTATGTTAATGAACTATGTATTTACCTTTGACTCTGTCTTTATTCAAGTCAGTTCCACCTAAGACTCAGAACCGATAATGGCTTGAAAAACCAGTATGCTTTACTCATGGAAATGTTCTCTTAAGCTCTGTTAATGAAACTATGTATTTTCTTGGAAACCTGCCTTTCTTCATGATTCATGTCAATTGTTTTATGACCCAGGATGACTCACCTTATGCCAAGGTTATCTCAAAACACATGTTGTGAGTGAGGGGCCTGGTGCCATTCCTTTTTCTAATTAGCAGCTTGCTAATAGGTATATAACTTCTTGCTAAAAACTAGCAAGGGAGCACTCTTTCTGCCCCCTTCTTATGTCTGTGTCAGAAACTTTCTTTATCTCTTTTATTCTTTAATAAAACTTTATTACACAAAAGCTCTGAGTGATCAAGGCTTGTACCTGGCCCCAGATCAAATTCCTCTCCTCCAGAGAACAAGAATTCCGGAGTCATTCACAGCTCATTGAAGCAAACTTTCACCACCATCATGGTCTTTCCCAGAGTTGGCTCTCCATATCAGGTGGCATAAGTATTGGACTTTCAGCTTCAGCATCAGTCCTTCTAATGAATACTCAGGGTTGTTGATTTCCTTTAGGATTGCCTGATTTTATTTCCTTGCTATCCAAGGAACATTCAAGAGTCTTCTCTAGCACTACAATTCAAAAGCATCAATTGTTCTGTTCTCAGTCTTCTTTATGATCCAACTCTCACATCCATACATGACTACTGGAAAAGCCATAGCTGTGATTATATGGATCTCTGTCCTCAAAGTGGTGTCTCTGCTTCATAATACATGGTCTAGATCTGTCTTTACTTTCAAGGAGCAAGAGTCTCTTTTAATTTCATGGCTGCAGTCACCATCCAAAGTGATTTTAGAGCCCAAGATATAAAGTGTATCACTGTTTTAATTTTTTATCCATGTGTTTGACATGAAGTGATGGGACCAGATGCCTTGATGTTAGTTTTCTGAATGTTGAGTTTTAAGCCAGCTTTTTTCAATCTCCTCTTTCACCTTCATCAAACAGTTCTTTGGATCCTCTTCACTTTCTACCATTTGTGTGGTATCATCTGCATATCTGAGGATGTTGGTATTTCTCATGGAAATCATAATTCCAGGTTACAATTCATCCACCCTGTCATTTCACAAGATGTAAACTGTATAGAAGCTAAATCAGTAGGGTAACAATATACAGTCTTGATGTACAACAACCAGTCTGTTGTTCTATGTCCGATTCTTACTGTTGGTTCTTGACCTGCATACAGGTTTCTCAGGAGACAGGTAAGGTGGTCTGGTATTCTCATGTCTTTAAGAATTTTCCGCAATTTGTTGTGATTCACACAGTCAAAGGCTTTAGCATGTCAATGCAGTGAAGAATTAGAAGGTTTTCTGGAATTTTCTTAATTTTTCTACGATCCAAAAGATATTGACAATTTGATTTCTGGTTCCTCTGCCTTTTCTAAATCCAGCATGCACATTTGGAAATTCTCAGTTCGTGTACTGAGCCTAGCCTGAAGGATTTTTAGCATTACCCTGCTAGCATGTGAAATGAGTGCAATTGTATAGTAGCTTGAACATTCTTTGTCCTTGCCCTTCTTTGGGATTAGAATGAAAATTGACCTTTTCCAGTGCTGTGGCCACTGCTAACTTTTCCCAATTTGCTGGCATATTGATGACCTCACTTAACAGCATCATTTTTTTTAGAATTTGAAATAGTTCAGCTGAAATTCCATCATTTCCACTAACTTTTTTTATTGTAATGCTTTTTAAGGCTCACTTGACTTCACACTCCGAATGTATGGACCTGAGTTTGTGACCACATCATCGTGGTTATCCAGGTCATTAAGACCTTTATGCAATTCTTCTGTATATTCTTGCTTAGTCTTCTTAATCTCTTCTGCCTTTTTTAGATCCATACTGTTTCTGCCCTTTATTGTGCCCATCTTTGCATGAAATGTTCCCTTGGTATCTCTAATTTTCTTGACGAGATCCCTAGTCTTTCCCATTCTGTTGTTTTCCTCTATTTCTTTGCATTGTTCACATTTGAAGGATTTCTTCTCTCTGATTGTCATTCTTTGGAACTCAGTTGGGTATACCTTTCCCTTTCTGTTTTGATTTTTGCTTCCCTTCTTTTCTTGGCCATTTGCAAGGTCTCCTCAGCCAACCATTTTGCCTTCTTGCATGTCTTTTTTTTTTTTTTTTTTAAGATTTTTTGATCACTTCCTGTACAATGTTATGAACCTCCATCCATAACTCTTCAGGCATTCTGTCTACTAGATCTAATTCTTTGAATTTATTTGTCATGTCCACTGTATAATCATAAGGGATTTGATTCAGGTCATACCTGAATAGCCAAGTCATTTTCCCTACTTTCTTCAATTTAAGTCTGAATTTTGCAATACGGAGCTGATGATCTAAGCCATACTTAGCTCCAGGTCTTGCTTTTGCTGACTATATAGAGCTTCTCAATCTTTGGCTGCAAAGAATATAATTAATCTGATTTTGGTATTGACCATCTGGTGATGTCTATTTGTAGAGTCATCTCCTGTGTGCTGAAAATATTTGTAGAGTCATCTCCTGTGTGCTGAAAAGGAGTGTTTCCTATGACCAGTGTGTTCTCTTTTCAAGACTCTGTTAGCCTTTGCCTTGTTGCACTTTGCACTCCAAGGCCAAACTTGCCAGTTACTCCATGTTATCTCTTGACTTCCTACTTTTGCATTTGAATCCCCTATGACGAAAAGGACATTATTTGGCGATAGGGGTTAGTTCTAGAAGATGTTTTAGGTGTTCATAAAACGATTTGACTTCAACTTCTTCTGCATGAGTGTTCAGGCATAGACTTGGGTTACTGTAATGTTGAATGGTGTTTCCTGGAAATGAATTGAGATCATTCTATTGTTTTTGACATTGAACCCAAGTACTGCATTCTGGATTCTTTTGATCACTATGAGGACTATTCCATTTCTTCTAAGGGATTCTTGCCCACAGTAGTAGATACAATGTTCCTCTCAGTTAAATTTATCCATTTTAGCTTCAGTTCAGTTCAGTTGCTCAGTCATGTCCGACTCTTTGCAACCCCATGAATCACGGCACGCCAGGTTTCCTTGTGCATCACCAACTCCTGGAGTTTACTCAAATTCATATCCATTGAGTCGGTGATGCCATCCAGCCATGTCATCCTCTGTTGTTCCCTTCTCCTCCTGCCCTCAATCCCTCCTAGCATCAAGGTCTTTTCCAGTGAGTCAACACTTCACAAGAGGTGGCCAAAGTATTGGAATTTCACCTTCAACATCAGTCCTTCCTATGAACACCCAGGATTGATCTCCTTTAGGATGGACTGGTTGGATCTCCTTGCAGTCCAAGGGACTCTCAAGAGTCTTCTCCAACACTACAGTTCAAAAGCATCAATTCTTCAGGGCTCAGCTTTCTTCACAGTCCAACTCTCACATCTGTACATGACCACTGGAGAAACCATAGCCTTGCTTAGACGGACCTTTGTTGGCAAAGTAATATCTCTGCTTTTCAATATGCTATCTAGATTGGTTATAGCTTTCCTTCTAAGGAGTAAGCGTCCTTTAATTTCATTGCTGCAATCACTATCTGCAGTGATTCTGGACTCCCCCCCCCCCCAAAAAAAAGAATTCTGCCACTGTTTCCACTGTTTCCCCATCTGTTTTCCAAGAAGTGATGGGGCCAGATGCCATGATCTTAATTTTCTGAATGCTGAGCTTTAAGCCCACTTTTTCACTCTCCTATTTCACTTTCATCAAGAGGCTTCTTAGCTTACTGATTCCTAAAATGTCAATGTTAGTTCTTGTCATCTACTCTTTGAACAAATTCAATTTATGGTGATTCATGACCCCCACATTCCAGATTCCTATGCAATATTGTTCTTTGAAGCTTTGGAAGTTACTTTCACCACCAGACACATTAACAGCTGGGCATCATTTCCAGTTTGGCTCAGCTTCTTCATTGTTTTTGGAGCTATATTTCTGCTGTTCTCCAGTAGCATATTGGACACCTACAAACCTGGGGGGCTTGTCTTACGATGTCATATCTTTTTGCTTTTCATACTGTTCATGGCATTCTCAAAGCAAGAACACTGAAATAGGTTGCCATTCCCTTCTCTGGGGGACAATGTTTTTCTTCAGGCAAGAATACTTGAGTGGGTAGCCATTCCCTTCTTCAGGGGATCTTTTTGACACAGGGATCAAACCAAAGCCTCCCACATTTCAGAGAGATTCTTTACTACCTTAGCCACCAGGGAAGCCCAAAATGTAGTACCTGACTGCAGTCTGAAAAATGACAGAATGATCTTGGTTTGTTTTCAAGACACACCATTCAACATCACAGTAATGCAAATCTATTCCCCAACCACTAATGTCGAAGAAGCTGAAGTTGAATTAATCTATGAATGCCTAAAAGATCTTCTAGAACTAGCACCAAAAAAAGATGTCCTTTCCATCAGAGGGAATTGGAAGTAGAACGTAGAAAGTCAAAAGATACCCAGAAAGGCAGACAAGTTTGGCCTTGAGGCACAAAATGAAGTAGGACAAAGTTTAACAGAGTTTTGTCAAGAGAACACACTGGTCATAGCAAACACCTTCTTCCAACAATGCGAGAGATGGCTCTACACATGGACATCAGCAGATAATCAATACCAAAGTAGTATTGATTACATTATTTGCAGCTGAAGATGGAGAAGCTGTATATAGTCAGTAGAAAAAAAAACAGATTTGCATTTGACAGTGGCTCCTATCATTAGCTGCTTATTGCAAAATTCAGACTAAAATTGAAAAAAGTAGGGAAAACCAGTAGATCATTCAGATATAACCTAAACCAAATCCCTTATGATTATAGACTGGAGATAACCAATACATTCAAAGGATTAGCTCTGGCAGACAGATTTCCTGAAAAACTATGGACAGAGGTTCACATCATTGTGCAGATGGAAGGAACAAAATCATCCCAAAGGAAAAGAAATGGAAGAAAACGAAATGGTTGTCCGAGGATGCTTTACAAATAGCTGAGGAAAGAAGAGAAGGAAAATGCAAGGTGAAAAGGGAAAAATAAACCCAGCTGAATGCAGAGTTCCAGAGAACAAGGAGAGATAAGATAGCATTCTTAAATGAACAATGCAAAGAAATAGAGGATAAAAATGGAATGGAAAACCTAGAGATCTCTTCAAGAAAATTGGAGATAGGAGGGGAATATATTATGCACTGATGGACTGAAACCATAAGGACCCAACAGAAGCAGTAGAAAATAAGAGATGCCAAGGCTACAAAGAAGAACTATACAATAAGGGCCTTAATGACCAAGCTAATCATGATGGTGTGGTCATTCACCTAGAATTAGATGTCCTGGAGTCTGAAATCAAGTGCACTTTAGAAAGCATTACTACAAACAGTGTTAGTGGAAGTGATGGAATTCCAGCTCAGCTATTTCAAATCTGAAATTTGATGCTGTTAAAGTATATTTGACATGTCAGCAAATTTGGAAGACTCAGCAGTGGCTAAGGACTGGAAAAGGTCAGTATTTATTCCATTATCAAAGAAGGACAATGCCAAAGAATGTTCAAATTACCATATAATTGCACTCATTTCGCATGCTAGCAAGTTTATGCTCAAAACCCTTCAAGCTAGGCTTCAGCAATTAGTGAATCAAGATCCTCCAGATCTACATGCTGCATCTAGAAAAGGTAGAGGAGCCAGAGATCAAATTGCCTACATTCCTTGGATCATGGTGCATGCAACGGAGTTTGGGAAAAAAAAAAAATCTGATTCATTCACATGCTAAAAACTTTGACTGTGTGGATCAGAGCAAACTGCTGAAAATTCTTCAATAGATGGGAGTACCAAACCACCTTACCTGTCTCCTAAGAAACCCTGCATGAGAGTCAAGAAGCAACAGTTAGAACTGGACATAGAACAACTGACTTGTTCCAAATAAGGAAAGGAGTATATTATCACCCTGTTTATTTAACTTCTATGCAGAGTACATCATGGGGAAAAAAAGGCTAGAAGAAGCAGAAGCTGGGATCAAGATTCCCAGGACAAATAGTAATAGCCTCAGATATGCAGAAGACACCACTCTAAAGGCAGAAAGCAAAGAGGAATTCAAGAGTGTCTTGTCAAAGGTGAAACGAAAGAGTGAAAAGGCTGGCTTAAAACTCAACATTTAAAAAAAAAAAAAAAAAAAACTGTGATCACGGTATCCTGTTCCATTATCCCATGGCAAATAGAAGTGGGAAAAAGGGAAACAGTGATGGACTATATTTTGGTGGCTTTAGAATCACCACAAATGATGACTGCAGCTTGGAAGAAAAGCTA
Source organism: Budorcas taxicolor (assembly GCF_023091745.1). Taxonomy (NCBI): domain Eukaryota; kingdom Metazoa; phylum Chordata; class Mammalia; order Artiodactyla; family Bovidae; genus Budorcas; species Budorcas taxicolor. The sequence continues at coordinate 39,058,675 of NC_068926.1, forward strand.
TGATGAACCTAGATAGTGTATTAAAAAGCAGAGACATCACTTTTTCGACAAAGCTCCATATAGGCAAAGTTTTTCCATTAGTCATGTATGAATGTGAGAGTTGGACCATAAAGGAGGTTTAGTGCTGAAGAACTGAGGCTTTCAAACTGTGGTGTAAGAAAAGACTCTTGAGAGTCTTTTGGACAGAAAGGAGATTAAATCCATTGATCTTAAAATAAATTCATTGGAAGGACTGAATATTCATTGGAATATCCACTGGGAAGATTGATACTGAAGCTGAAACTCCAATACTTAGGCCACCTGATGGAGAGCCAACTCATTGGAAAAGACCCTGGTGCTGGGAAATATTGATAGCAGGAAGAGAAAAGGGCAAAAGAGGATGAAATGGTTAGATGTCATCAATGATTCAATGGCATGAGTTTTAATAAACTCCAGAAAATCGTGAAGGACAGGGAAAACTGGAGTACTGTAGTCCATGGCATCACAGTCGGACAAGACTGAGTGACTGATCAACAACAGGAAAAAATGCTATAAAATACACAGACATATGGAGGTTAAACAACATGTGACAACCTCAAACCTATGGGATTCATTAAAAGCAGCGCTAAGATTGAAGTTGATGGTAATACATGTCAACCTCAAGAGGAAAGAGAAACATTAAATAAACAACTTAACCTTACATTTAAATCAACTAAAAAAAGAAAACAACAACAAACCTGAAAGTTCATAGAAGGAAAGAAAATATAAAAAGCAAAGCAGAAATAATGAAAAAGAAATGAAGGTGACTATAGCAAAGATTAAAAAATAAAACTAAAATCTTGTTCTTTGAGATGATAAACAAAATAGGAAACCATTAGCCAGATTTATCAAGAAAAAAAGGGAGAAAATAGCAATCAATAAAATTAGAAATGAAAAGGAAGTTACTACAGACAATACAGAAATACAAAGCATCACAAAAGACAACTATGAGCAACTATAGGCCAATAAAATTGTCAACTTGGAAAGAATGAACAAATTCTTAGAAAAGTATCATCTCACAAAGCTGCACTAAAGAAATAGAAAATATGAACAGATCAATCCCAAGCACGGAAATCAAAACTATAATCAAAAGTCTCCCAGTAAACAAATCCTAGGACCAGATGGCTTCACAGGTGAACCCTACCAAAAATTTTTAGAAGAGTTAACACCTATCCTATTCAAACTCATCCAGAAAATTGCAAAGGAAGGAAAACTCCCAAATACATCCTACAAGGCCACAAACATCTTGATAAAAAAAAAAGATAAAGATGCCCCTCAAAAAGAATATTATAGGCCTGTATCACTGATGAACATAGATGCAAAAATTCACAACAAAATTCTAGCAAACAATCCAACAACATAGTAAAAATATTATACATCATAATCAAGTGGGCTTTATCCCAGGGATGCAAGAACTCCACAATATAAGCAAATCAATCAATGCAATATAACATATTAACAAGTTGAAAGATAAAAACCATTTGATTATTTCAATAGATGCAGATAAAGCCTTTGACAAAATTCAAAACCTATTTCTGATACACTCTCCAGAAAGTAGGCAAAGAAGGATCATCCCTCAACAATAAAAATCATATATGACAAACCCAGAGCAAACATTATCCACAATGGCAAAAAGTGAAAGTGTTTCCTCTAAAATTAGGAACAAGACAAGGGTGCCCACTCGCACAACTACTATTCAACATACTTTTGGAAGTCCTAGCCACAGCAAACAGAGAAGAAAAAGAAATAAAAGGAATGCAGACTGAAAAAGAATAGCAAAACTCTTACTGTTTACAGACGACATGATTTTCTACATAGAAAACCCTAAAGATGCCACCAGAAAGTTATTAGAGCTAATCAATGAATATAGTTAGGTTTCAGGATATAAAATTAATATACAGAAATTCCTTGCATTCCTATATACTAACAATGAAAAATCAGAAAGAGAAATTAAGGAAAAAAATCCATCAAGCACTGCAACAAAAAGAATAAAATATTAGGAATAAAGCAACAAGAGACCCATATTCAGAAAACTATAAAACACTAATGAAAGAAATCAAGGATGACAGAAATCAATGGTGAAATATATGATGCTCTTGGATTGGAAGAAACAATATAATGAACATGAGTATACTACCCAAAGTAATCTATAGATTCAATGCAAATCCTATCAAATATTTTTCATAGAATTAGAACAAATAATTTCACAATTTGTATAGAACCACAAAAGACCCTGAATACTCTAAGAAATATTGAGAAAGAAGAATGGAGCTGGAAGAATCAATCTTCCTGCCTTCAGACTATACTACAAAGTTACAGTCATCAAGACAGTAAGGTGCTGGGACAAAGACAGAAATATAGATCATTGGAACAAAACAGAAAGCCTAGAGATAAATCCATGCACCTATGGACACCCTATCTTTGACAAAGGAGGCAAAAACATACAACAGAGAAAAGAGTTCAACAGGTGGTGCTAGGAAAACTGGTCAACTACATGTAAAAGAATGAAATTAGAACAAGTTCTAACACCATACGTAAAAATAAACTCAAAATGGATTAAAGAACTAAATGTAAGACCAGAAGCTATAAAACTCTTAGAGCATAGGCAGAACACACTGATATAAATCACAACAAAATCCTCTATGACCCACATCCAAGAGTGAAATAAACAAATGAGACCTAATTAAACTTAACATCTTTTTCACAATGAAGGAAATTATAATCAAGGTGAAAAAGCCCTTAGAATGGGAGAAAATAATAGCAAATGAAACAACTGACAAATAATTAATCTCCAAAATATACAAGCAGCTTGTATAGCTTGATATCAGAAAAATGAGCTACCCAATAAGAAAGTGTACAGAAGACCTACAGACATTTCTCCAAAAACATACAGATGGTGAATAAACACATGAAAAGATGCTCAACATTGTTCATTATTCAGTTCAGTTCAATCACTCAGTCGTGTCCGACTCTTTGCAACCACATAAATCGCAGCATGCCAGGCCTCCCTGTCCATCACCATCTCCCGGAGTTCACTCAAACTCATGTCCATCGAGTCGGTGATGCCATCCAGCCATCTCATCCTCTGTTGTCCCCTTCTCCTCCTGCCCCCAATACCTCCCAGCATCAGAGTCTTTTCCAATGAGTCAACTCTTCGCATGAGGTGACCAAAGTACTGGAGTTTCAGCTTTAGCTTCATTCCTTCCAAAGAACACTCAGGGCTGATCTCCTTTAGAATGATTATAAGAGAAATGTAAATCAAAACCACAATGAAGTATCATCTGGTCAGAACGGCCATCATCAAAAGGTCTACAAACAATAAATGCTGGAGAGGGTGTGGATAAAAAATAACCCTCTTAAACTATTGATGGGAATGTAAACCAATAAAACCACTATGGAAAACACTATGGAAGTTCCTTAAAAACCTAGAAATAAAACTACCATACAACCCAGCTATCCCACTACTGGACATATACCCTTAGGAAACCAGAATTGAAAAAGACACATGTACCCCACTGTTCATTGCAACACTATTTACAATAGCTAGGACATGGAAGCAATCTAGGTGTCCATCAGCAGATGAATGGATAAGGAAGTCATGGTACATATACACAGTGGAATATTACTCAGCTATAAAAGGGAACACATTAGAGTCGGTTCTAATGAGGTGGATGAACCTGCAGCCTATTATACATAGTGATGTAAGTCAGAAAGAGAAAGACAAATATTGTATATTAACACATATATATGGAATCTGGAAAGATTGTACTGATGATCCTACATACAGGGCAGCAAAGGAGACACAAAGAACAGAATTTTGGACTTAGTGGGAGAAAGAGAAGGTGGAATGATTTAAGATAATACCATTGAAACATACACATTACTGTATGTAAAATAGACAACCAGTCTGAGTTTTATGTATGAAGCAGGAAACTCAAAGCTGGTGCTCTGTGACAAACTTGAGGGGTAGGGAAGGGAGGGAGGTAAGTGGGCATTGAGGGTTCAGGATGGAGGGGACATGTGTATATGTATGCCCGATTCATATGGATGCATGGCAAAAGCCATCACCATATTGTGAAGTAAATATCCCCCAATTAAAATAAATATATATTTTTTTAAATCATGGCATCTGGTCCCATCACCTCATATCAAAATGGAAGCAGCAATATATTTTCTTTTCTTGGTTTTCAAAATCACTGCAGACAGTGACTGAAGCCATGGAATTAAAAGACAATTTCTCCTTGGAACAAAAGCTGTGGTAAATCAATACAGCATATTAAAAAAGCAAAGATGTCCCTTTGCCAACAAAGGTCCATATAGTCAAGGCTATGGCTTTTCCAGTAGTCATGTATGGATGTAACAGTTGGACCATAAAGAAGGCTGAGCACTGAAAAATTTATGTTTTCAAACTGTGGTGCTGGAAAAGACTCTTGAGAGTCCCTTGGATAGCAAGGTAGTAAAACCAGTCAATCCTAAAGGAAATCAACACTGAGTATTCATTAGAAGGACAGCTGCTGAAGGTGAAGCTCCAATATTTTGGCCCCCTGATGTGAAGAGCTGATTCATTGGAAAAGACCCTGATGCAATCACCATCTGCAGTGATTTTTGGAGCCCCTCCCCGCCCAAAAAAAGTCTGACACTGTTTCCACGGTTTCCCCATCTATTTCCCATGAAGTGATGGGACCAGATGCCATGATCTTCGTTTTCTGAATGTTGAGCTTTAAGCCAAATTTCCCACTCTCTTCTTTCACTTTCATCAAGAAGCTCTTTAGTTCTTCCTCACTTTCTGCCATAAGGGTGATGTCATCTGCATATCTGAGGTTATTGATATTTCTGCTGGCAATCTTGATTCCAGCTTGTGCTTCTTCCAGCCCAGCATTTCTCATGATGTACTCTGAATATAAGTTAAATAAGCAGGGTGACAATATACAGCCTTGACGTACCCCTTTTCCGATTTGGAACCAGTCTGTTGTTCCATGTCAAGTTCTAACTGTTTCTTGCTGACCTGCACATAGGTTTCTCAGGAGGCAGTTCAGGTGGTCTGGCATTCCCATCTTTGTTTTCTTTGTGAGCCCACCAGTCTCCTCTGTTCATGGGGATTCTCCAGGCAAGAATACTGGAGTGGGTTGCCATTCCCTTCTCCAGCAGATCTTCCCCACCCAGGAACCTGGATGTCCTGCTTTACAGGCAGATTCTTTACTGTCTGAGCCACCAGCGAAGCCCTAATTAAAGCAGTATAGTGCTAGTATAAAAACAAGACATATAAACCAATGGAACAAAACACTACCCCTAAGTAAACCCGCAACTACATGTTCAATTGTTTATCAACAAGGATGTCAGGAATACACAGTGGGAAGCGATAATCTCTTCAATAAATGGTGTTAGAAATTTGGATATCCACAGGCAAAAGAATGAAACTGGAGCCTTATCATGTATATACACAAAACTTAATCCAAAATGGATTAGGCTTAAATATAAGACTTGAAACCATAAAACTGTTATTAGAAAACATGGGAGCAGTTCTTCATGACATTGTTCTTGGCAACGAATACTTGGATTTGACACTAAAACCACAAGCAACAAAAGCAAAAACTGGCAAGTGGAAGTTCATCAAACTAAAAAGCTTCTTCAAGCAATGGAAACAGAGTATAAAAGCAAATGCAGAGTGGGAGAGAATTTTTATAAATCATGTATTTGATAAGGTGTTACTATTCAAAATACATAAAGAACCCATTCAATGCAATAGCCAAAAAGCAAATAACTTGATTTTAAATGGGCAAAGGAACTGAATATACATTTCTTCAAAGAAAACAAATGACCAACAGATATTTCAAAAAATTCTCAACATAACTCATCACTGGGGAAATGCAAATCAAAAATGCTAAGGAATATCTCATACATCACCAAATGGCTATTATTGAAAAAAGCATTAACAAGGACGTAGAGGAATTAGAACCTTTGTGCATTTATGATGGTAATGAAAAAGTAGGCAGCAGCTATGAAAAACAGTATGGAGTTTCCTAAGGAAAAATTGAAAACAGAAACACAATAAGATCCAGCCATATTAATTCTAGGTATTTATCCAAAAAAGTTGAAATTAGGATTTTTAAGAGATACTTGCATGCTCATGTTCATTGCAGCACTGTGCACAACAGCCAAAATGTAGAAATAATCTAAATGTCCATTGACAGATTAATAAAGATGTATGTGTTATATACATGGGATGGAACAGTCTTAGCAAACAAGGAAATCATGCCCTATGTGACAGCATCTATTAACCATGAGGATATTATGCTAAGTGAAATAAACCAGTCAGAGAAGAACAAATACTTCATGACCCAATTAAATGAGGTTTCTAAAATAATCAAACACTAGAAGTAGAGAGCATAAAGGCGGTTGGCAGGGGCTGTAGGAAGGAGAAATATGCTTCACTATTTTCTTTAAAAATTTTTATTTAGTTAGTTAATTATTTTTAACTGTGCTGGGTCTTCATTGCTGTGTGACCTTTTCTCTAGCCGTGTGAGTGGGGGCTACGCTCTAGTTGCACTGCATGGGCCTCTCATTGCCTTGGCTTCTCTTGTTGCAGAGCATGAGCTTCAGTAGTTGTGGTTTCTGGGTTTTAGAGCACAGGCTCAGTTGTTGTGGTGCTTGGGCTTAGTTGCTCTGCAGCATGTGGGATCTCCTGGACCGGGGATTAAACCCTTGTCTCCTGCACTGACGGGTGGTTTCTTTACCACTGAGCCACCAGAGAAGCCCTGCTATTTTTAGTAGGCATGAAGTTTCAATTATATCAAATGATTCAGTCCAAGAGATCTGCTGTAAAACATTGTGCTCTAGTTAACAATATTGTGTTACATACTTTAAAACAAAAGGATATATCTTATGTTTAGTGTTCTTACTACATTAAAAATTATAAAAGTTAAAAATTAAAAAATCTACTAATCTAATTAAGGTAAAACATGCCAGAAAATATAAATACATGTTAAAATTTGTTCCCAAAGTGAAAATGTTCAACCCTATTTGACTGATAAAACTTACTTTTCAACAACTATATGCAGTTTATATTAATAATTTATGTTGCATTTTTCAAAATACAGAGAGGGTTTACACTCAGCAAAGTGCAAATAAAGTAAAATAATATCTGAAAAATAAAAAAGTTGAATTAATATTTTGAAATTGTTGAAATGTATTGGCCAATTCAATGCCAAGAAGATATTGTCAGCAATAAATTCTGATGTTAAACCTCAAAAGTGAATTTTCTATAAATATTAGCAACATTCAAACTGATAAAATGAAGAGTAGTAAAGAGATAAAGATGAAGGAAAGAGATAATAGAAAGTGCGATGAACATCACTTCCATCATTGGGATATATGGTTGATGTTCGTCTCATAATCAATGAGAGTGATTCAAGTGTCTTTACTTCTTATAAAATATGCCACTCAAACTATTAGGCTATCTCTTTACAATGTGAGCTAAAGATTAAGGCTGTGGGATACTGAACAACTTTTTTCACAGAATGATAAAGTAGTTTGGAAGTTCCTCTTTCTTCCTTTTCCAGTGTTAGCATTTTATTATGCTATACAAGACAACTTTTATCAGTGTTAACCCTATTTTGGAAACTATTTTTATATACATTAATGATATAAAATAATTATCTAAGCACAAGCCTGCATATTTTCATGAAGTAGGTCATTAGTTAATGCATCATTAGATTAGCTGGAAATTTATAACTTGCCTTTTTTGTTGTTTAATAGCTTTTTTATGGACATTTGTATTGTAAATTGTCTTAACCTTTTTAATTTGTCACTGATCTTTGTTAGAAAGCATTACTGTGTCTCTGCCTGGGGTTTTATTGCCCATTATCAACTTAACTGATGCCAACTTTAGTAATCTCTCACTCCTTCTTCATATTATGTTGTCTAATCTGCCCTTCTTGGTGAATAAAATAAGTGCATGTCTTGACTTACAAATTCTGTGTAATATAGAATCTTAGAAAGCAGCATTAAACAATTCTGGTCATTAGAAAACTAACAGGGACCTGAATTTGCAATGTAAGGAATGTAAGGTGATTTACGAAAAAAAAAAAAAAAAGTTTTATGTAACTTTTGAAACTCAAATTTTAGGATTATACCCTGCATGCTGTCTGTATTAATTATAAACATGTCCAATGTTCCTTAGGGCTTATAGTGGTCCAGGACATATATTCTATGCTTGTCACGTGCTCTAATTTATTCCAACCAGACTTTTAATTGTCTTATCAAGATGGTACAGAGATGATGTTTGATAATGGAAAGGTGAGTGCATTACCAAATAACTAAAAGTCAGGTTTTAAATAAGTACAAAAATTCTTATATTTTAAAATCAGCTGTTTTCAAATACGAATATGTGTCAGAATAACCTGGGGATCACAGAAAAAGACAATGGATGAAGCCTACCTTGAGAATCATTGATGGTGGAGATTTAAAAAAATATACTCTTTAAAAACCTAACTGGTGATTCTGATGCACAATTTAAAGTGCAACTTATTGCTTCTCATATGAGCTGACAGAAAATATAACATTTAAATTTAATACTAAATATAAGGTTTTATTTTAAACAAAAACTATAACATTTTATTTTATTTAGCATGTGTTTTTGACTTAGGTTCTTGCTAAAATGGGGAAAGAATTATCCCTAATGTCGTGTGAATAAGTGCAAAAAAAGCCAGAAAATTGAATATATCCCAGAACCTGTTAAATGCATAGCTTAAAATACTACTAAATATCTAGAATTCCCCATCATAAGAGAGGGAATATATATATATATATATATATATATATATATATATTATATATTATTTATATATATATAATGCAAAAGTTCATGGGCAAAATTTTTTAAATTTCTACCTATATTACAGAATTAAATCTTGACTATCAAAAAGGACATATTAATATAGATTGAATATCTTTTCCAAGAACTTCATGTCTGCACTAGTATATTTAAAATGATTTATGTAAAGGGCTATTCACTGAAGCATTTTTTATAATAAAAAAGATTTAATATTTCATCAATAAAAGGCTAGTTACATAATTTAAAATATAGAATATATATACCATAAAATATTGTGTAACTAGTTAAAAATATGATAGTGTTACTCATTCAGTCATTTCCAACTCTTTGTGATCCCATGGACCATAGCCTGCCAGGTTCCTCTGTCTATGGGATTTTCCCAGCAAGAATACTGGAGTGGGTAGCCATTCCCTTCTCCAGAGGACCTTCCCAACCCAGGGATTGAACATGGGCCTCCTGTATTGCAGGCAGATTCTTTACCATCTAAGCCAGAGAACCCTGGCTAAACTTTATTAAAAATAAGGAAGATATGTACTATGGAAAAACCCCAAATATATTAAATTGAAAAAAGCAAGGAATAAATTACTGTTTATAATGATACCTTTTGTATAAGTAATGGGAATATATATATTATATAATATTATATATAAAATGAAATATGTGTCTAATACAGATATTGTTCAGTGTACCTGTCCTTCATAGTTAAGAAGGCAAATCCTTGTCTTGACTTTTTAATTTTGTATAAAACACATTCTTAGAAAGCTCATTAGTTCTGGCATATTAGTTTTTGCTCACATTATATGAAAAACTTCAGATGGATACACAGAAAAATAATTAGTTCTATCTTCAACTTTTTTAGTTTTCTACTAGAATTAGTTACATACACATAGCTAATTTAAAAGTGCAGGCACAGTGATGGAAAGCTGTGGAGACTAACTTATAAACTGGTTGTAATCTTGCCTAGTTAAGAAAGAGAGGGAAGGAAATAGATAAGTTTGTCAGAGGCTCTGTTATCTGATGGATCCTCATTTCCTTGATGTCCCATTTTTTGTTTTTTATTTTTTGTTGTTGTTGGTTTTTTTTTTCAGTATTTCCCTGAACTTTACAGCTCCAGTAAAAGACACAGATGCCAAGTTAGCAGCAAACTGATAGTAATCCTAGTCAAATCTCAAGCCAGGTACTAGTCAAGTCAGGTCAGTATGAGGTCATGAAGGACTGTTTCTTCACCAAAGTCAACTTCAAAATTTACCAGATCAGTTCAGTTCAGTCGCTCAGTCGTGTCTGACTCTTTGCGACCCCATGAATCGCAGCACACCAGACCAACCTGTCCATCACCAACTCCCGGAGTTCACTCAGATTCACACCCATTGAGTCAGTGATGCCATCCAGCCATCTCATCCTCGGCCGTCCCCTTCTCCTCCTGCCCCCAATCCCTCCCAGCATCAGAGTCTTTTCCAATGAGTCAACTCTTCACATGAGGTGGCTAAAGTACTGGAGTTTCAGATTCAGCATCATTCCTTCCAAAGAAATCTCAGGGCTGATCTCCTTCAGAATGGACTGGTAGGATCTCCTTGCAGTCCAAGGAACCCTCAAGACTCTTCTCCAACACCACAGTTCAAAAGCATCAATTCTTTGGTGCTCAGCTTTCTTCACAGTCCATCTCTTACATCCATACATGACCACAAGAAAAGCCATAGCCTTGACTAGATGGACCTTTGTTGGTAAAGTAATGTCTATGCTTTTGAATATGCTATCCAGGTTGGTCATAACTTTTCTTCCAAGGAGTAAACATCTTTTAATTTCATGGCTCCAATCACCATCTGTAGTGATTGTGGAACACCCAAAAATGAAGTCTGACACTGTTTCCATTGTTTCCCCATCTATTTCCAATGAAATGATGGGACCAAATGCCATGATCTTAGTTTTTTGAATGTTGAACTTTAAGGCAACTTTTCCACTCTCCTCTTTCACTTTCATCAAGAGGCTTTTTAGTTCCTCTTCACTTTCTGCCATAAGGGTGGTGTCATCTGCATATCTGAGGTTATTGATATTTCTCCCGGCAATCTTGACTCCAGCTTATGCTTCTTCCAGCCCAGCGTTTCTCATGATGTACTCTGCATATAAGTTAAATAAGTAGAGTGACAATATACAGCCTTGACGTACTCCTTTTCTACTTGGAACCAGTATGTTATTCCATGTCCAGTTCTAACTGTCGCTTCCTGACCTGCATACAGGTTTCTCAAGAGGCAGGTCAGGTGGTCTGGCCCATCTCTTTCAAAATTTTCCACAGTTTATTGTGATCCACACAGTCAAAGGCTTTGGCATAGTCAATAAAGCAGAAATAGATGTTTTTCTGGAACTCTCTTGCCTTTTCCATGATCTAACAGATGTTGGCAATTTGATCCTCTGCCTTTTCTAAAACCAGCTTGAATATCTGGAAGTTCATGATCCAAGTTAGGCTGAAGCCTGGCTTGGAGAATTTTGAGCATTACTTTACTAGCGTGTGAGATGAGTGCACTTGTCCGGTAATTTGAGCATTCTTTGGCATTGCCTTTCTTTGGGATTGGAATGAAAACTGACCTTTTCCAGTCCTGTGGCCATTGGTGAGTTTTCCAAATTTGCTGGCATATTGAGTGCAGCACTTTCACAGCATCATCTTTCAGGATTTGAAATAGCTCAACTGGAATTCCATCACCTCCACTAGCTTTGTTTGTAGCGATGCTTTCTAGGGCCCACTTGACTTCACATTCCAGGATGTCTGGGTCTAAGTGAGTGATCACACCATCATGATTATCTGGGTCGTGAAGATCTTTTTTGTACAGTTCTTCTGTGTATTCTTGCCACCTCTTCTTAATATCTTCTGCTTCTGTTAGGTCCATATAATTTCTGTCCTTTATCAAGCCCATCTTTGCATGAAATGTTCCCTTGGTATCTCTAGTTTTCTTGAAGAGACCTCTAGTCTTTCCTATTCTGTTCTTTTCCTCTATTTCTCTGCATTGATTGCTGAGGAAGGCTTTCTTATCTCTCCTTGCTATTCTTTGGAACTCTGCATTCAGATGCTTATATCTTTCCTTTTCTCCTTTGCCTTTCGCTTCTCTTCTTTTCATAGCTTTTTGTAAGGCTCCTCATACAGCCATTTTGCTTTTTCACTTTTCATGGGGATGGTCTCAATCCCTGTCTCCTGTACAATGTCATGAACTTCTGTCCATAGTTCATCAGGCACTCTATCTACCAGATCTAATCCCTTAAATCTATTTCTCACTTCCACTGTATAATCATAAGGGATTTGATTTAGGTCATACCTTAATGGTCTAGTGGTTTCCCCTACTTTCTTCATTTTAAGTCTGAGTTTGGCAATAAGGAGTTTATGATCTGAGCCACAGTCAGCTCCTTGTCTTGTTTTTGCTGACTGTATAGAGCTTCTCCATCTTTGGCTGCAAAGAATGTAATCAATCTGATTTTGATGTTGACCATCTTGTGATGTCCATGTGTAGAGTCTTCTCTTGTGTTGTTGGAAGAGGGTGTTTGCTATGACCAGTGCATTATCTTGGCAAAACGCTATTAGTCTTTGCCCTGCTTCATTCTGTATTCCAAGGCCAAATTTGCCTGTTACTCCAGGTGTTTCTTGACTTCCTACTTTTGCATTCCAGTCCCCTCAAAGAAAAGGACATCTTTTTTGGGTGTTAGTTCTAGAAGGTCTTGTAGATCTTCATAGAACCGTTCAACTTCAGCTTCTTCAGCGTTACTGGTTGGGGCACAGACTTGGAGTACTGTGATGTTGAATGGTTTGCCTTGGAAGTGAACAGAGATCATTCTGTCATTTTTGAGATTGCATCCAAGTACTGCATTTCAGATTCTTTTGTTGACCGTGATGGCTACTCCATTTCTTCTAAGGGATTCCTGCCTGCAGTAGTAGATATAGTAGTCATCTGAGTTAAATCCACCCATTCCAGTCCATTTTAGTTCGCTGATTCCTAGAATGTCGATGTTCACTCTTGCCATCTCCTGTTTGACCACTTCCAATTTGCCTTGATTCATGGACCTGACATTCCAGGTTCCTATGCAATATTGCTCTTTACAGCATTGGACCTTGCTTCTATCACCAGTCACATCCACAACTGGGTATTGTTTTTTCTTTGGCTCCATCCCTTCATTCTTTTTGGTGTTATTTCTCCACTGATCTCCAGTAGCATATTGGGAACCTACTGACTTGGGGAGTTCCTCTTTCAGTATCCTATCATTTTGTCTTTTCATACTGTTCATGGGGTTCTCAAGGCAAAAATACTGAAGTAGTTTGCCATTCCCTTCTCCAGTGGACCACACTGTGTCAGAACTCTCCACCATGCCCACCTGTCTTGGGTGGCCCCACAGGGCATGGCTTAGTTTCATTGAGTTAGACAGGCTGTGGTCCTAGTGTGATTAGATTGACTAGTTTTCTGTGAGTATGGTTTCAGTGTGTCTGTCCTCTGATGCCCTCCTGCAACATCTACCGTCTTACTTGGGTTTCTCTTACCTTGGACGTGGGGTATCTCTTCACGGCTGCTCCAGCAAAGCGCAGCTGGTGCTCCTTACCTTGGACGAGGGATATCTCCTCACTGTAGCCCCTCCCGACCTTGAACGTGGAATAGCTCCTCTAGGCCCTCTGGCGCCCGTGCAGCCACTGCTCTTTTGATGTGGGGTTGCTCCTCGGACGTGGGGTTGCTCCTTGGATGTGGGGTTGTGCCTCCAGACTGCTTCCCCTGACCTCAGAGGTGGGGTAGCTCCTCTCGGCCACTGTCCCTTGGGCATAGAGACCTCCCGGCTTCTGCCCCTGGCCTTAGACGCAGGGTAGTTCCTCTCGCCCATGCTCTGTGCGCCATCACAGCCAAAATTTCCCAAGAACTTATAAAAACAAAATCGCTGGCCCTTTGACTGTAAAATGCTGGAGACAGATGTGCAGGAAATGGATGTGAACCCCTCTTCTCCTTGTCCTGGTCTGCAGATCAATGTCCAACAAATGGTATTGAGAGAACCTGAGGGTCTTATTCCCTTCAGGCTGCTATAACAAAACATCATAATCTGGGTTACTAAATAACAACAGACCTGCATTTTTCACAATTGTGGAGGCTGGAAGGTCCAAGCTTAAGATGCCAACAGATTCAGTGTTTGGTGAGAGCCTGCTTTCTGGTTCACAGATGGTTCCTTCAACTGGAACCTCACATGGAAGAAGTGAGGGATCTCTCCAGGATCTCTTTTATAAGGGCAGTAACGTCATTCCACCACTTTTGTGACCTCATCATTTCCCCAAGACCCCACCTGCTAATCCTATCACACTGGAGATTAAGATTTTAACATGCAAATTTTGAGGGATATAAACATTTAGTCCATTGCATTTAGATAAATATAAAAACGGAGGATAATTAGATCAACAGATTTTAGTAATAAAAAACTATGTGGAAGTCTTGCTGGGAAATCCTGAACACATGACAGTGTACCCAGTGAAATCCATCTGTATCCAATCCACACACAGCCTGGCTTTCCCCCCCAAAGAAAATGTACCTCATTGGGTATAAATCAGAAATATATGTTCTACTGAAGATTATGGTCAACAAGTTAAGGTGATGATATTTACCACACAATATATAACATAATAAATTAATACCATGTGTTTCCTAATTTCTCTTCCCAATTATAATCTGGGTTCCAAATTCATTCTTGAATATAGCCTCTTAATGCCCAGGCTCCTGTTGCTTTCATCTTGGTCTTTGTATCTCTTTTGTATGAAGAGAAATTTAACTCCATCTGAGTCCCACAGCTTTATCAATAGCATTCTAAAAGGTATCTTTTATTATTTTATTTACATTTTTGAAGACTCAGAAAAATACAATATATAAACGTTGCCTGTACATTTATGGAGAGCGGCAGACAATTACAAATACGTTTTCTATGATATTTTTTATATGAGGATATATTCATTGAAATTGTAATTGTACTGAGTAATTGAAAATGTTAGCTACAATTTTTAAAATGAGAAGTTTAGCCAAGAACAATGCAAACAGCAAGCTGGCCTCGTGCATGTTGGTGCAAAGTCAGAGCAGGTCAGTTAGTGTTAACACTCCACCCAGCAGCCTTTTAACTTCAAGGCCATTTTCCAGGACAACCCTTTTTAGTACTTATGAAACAGACAGATGCTAGGGCAATGCATCAGTAAGGCACCTGAAATCTTAGTAATTGGACCCCAAGGTCATATAGAGAAAAGATGAGTAATGCTGTTTTCTAGCACAGGATTGCCAATTAAGGAGTAAAAGGCAGAACTTTGGTGAGCCTAAAGTGCAGTTCAGAAATTGATGAGATGAACATGTCTTTAGAAATTGGTTTTAAGGTACATTTATCCATTTAAATTAGGAGCTGGGCTTTGAGAAGACCATCACTGGCATTTTGACTAATTGAAGGTAGATGTTCAATTAGAGAAGACAGAACAATTTTAGAACTAACTTTTAAAGTAGGAAGAAGTTAAATCTTTCACCATTTGCCATGTGATATTGTTGGTGTGTGAATACTTCCGGCAGTCTTTACACACAATTTATGATAATAAAAACAAGTATTATAAAAAAATTAAGTACATACTTGAGTACAGGGTACCAATTTTAAATTCTTCTGAATTATCATCCTTTAAATCCTTATTTATAAATGCTGGATAGATCCTATACCTAACAAATAAGCTCTTAGCAGAGTTTTCAGGGACCTTTGGATAAATAGAAAACTTCTTATAGTTTCTTAGCCTTGAGTGCAAGAAAGTATTTGGACCAAGATGTGTTAACTTGAAAATAAGAGAAAGAGAAATGAGGATTGTGTTTATGACTCGTTTATTGCACTCTTTTCTAGGGTTGTATTATATGTCTTACAGCCTTGAGATTATTGATGAAGTAAACTGGCTGAGAAAAAATTTTGCTAGCATCCAGACAAGCATATATGTTGGATGACTCCAGCCTTGGAGTTTGGAGGAAGAAATTCATATTCCAGAAGGTCTAATAAGAAATCTCAGCAGCAATATTGATGACAATCTCAGATTGATAGTAATTTTCCTAGCAAGATAATGTAAAACATCCAACATTATTTTACTAAATTTTCAGTTTGCTAATAAAAATAACTACAAATAAAAAGACAAGAAGGCAATCACCAAAGAGAATAATATGAAGTATTAACTTGATAAAAATATTTAGAAATCGTATTGTTAACTCTTGAAATTTTGCTTAAATAATAAAGAAAATAGATTACATTATAATTATCTTATGAAACAACCAAAGATAAATTTTATTCTTTCCAAACTAGGAATGCAAAAACACAATTTGTAATATTTTCTGTATCTGGTAATCCTTTCATGATATGTCTATTCTTAGGGGTAGTAATGTTGTCCTGTCTTACTGAATCCACGGTAGATGTTAATATATGTGTGTGTATATATATATATATATATATAAGAAATGGTCTGAAATAAGTCTTCTGAAAAGGCTTGTTTTTGTTATATACTTCAAATTTTATATAAGAGATAGTCAATCCACCAATTTTTCTATTTCTTAAAAGTACAATAAATTTAATGACTGTGTCCATAGGATTGTTGGCTACTCACTTTACAACATTATCCAAAATGTTTTAACATGATCTCTTAAATTACGTAATAATAATACTTTATGAACTCACATCCTGACATTCTAAAGAAGTTAGAGAGATGTTGTTTATTTGCTCAGTCATGTCTGATTCTTTTGTTAACCCCAGGAATTGTAGCCCACAGGTTCCTCTGTCTAATGGAATTTCCCAGGCAAGAATAGTGCGGTGGGTTGTCATTTCTTTCTCCAGGGGATCTTCCAACCCAGGGATGGAACCCACATCTCCTGCATTAGCAGGTGAATCTTTTACCACTGATCTGCCTGGGAAGCCCCAGAAAGAGATTAAATAACTACAAAAATAAAAATAAAATTTCAAAAGCCAGAGAAGAGTATAATGTAATTTGTACATATGAAACAGGAATCTTATCCTGATATGGGTGGACAGTGAAGATGAATAGGAGTTAGCTAGGGAAGAGCATGGGGCTTCCTGGGTAGCTCAGCTGGTAAAGAATCCACATGCAATGCAAGAGATCCTTGTTCATTTCTTAGGTCAGGAAGTTCCTTTGGAGAAAGGATAGGCTACCCATTTCAGTATTCTTGGGCTTCCCTGGTGACTCAGACGGTAAAGAATCTGCCTGAAATGCAGAAGTCCATGGCAACCCACTCCAGTATTCTTGGCTGCAGAATCTCATGGACAGAGGAGCCTGGCAGATTACCGTCCAAGGGGTTGTAAAAGAGTTGGACATGACTGAGTGGTTAAGCACAGCACAGCACAGGGAAGAGCATATTTAACACTTACAGGCAAAGAGAACAGTGAAAAAACAGTGCTGAGGCTGATCAGAAGTCCCCTGGTGACTGGGGTGTAGAAAGTGCCAGACAGAAGGTGGTACAAGCTGAGAATGGAAAAGCAAATGTCAGACCATCCAAGGCCCCTGCTTCATGGCAAAGACTTTATCTTATCAACAGTGGAAAGTGCTTGAAGATTTCAAGAATGTTGAAAGGAGGCAGGAAACTCAGCAGAAAAAAAATGCAGGGATTTTTATTTATAAGGATTTGTCTCCCTGCAGTGGAATGGAAGAATGAAAAGTGGAGACAAGATCAATTAACAGGGCTATTACAGAGGATTAAGCATAAAGGCTCAAAGCATTACTTATTGTTGAGAATTGTTATAAAAGATAATGAAAAAAGTAGGCCTTATGCCTCAAACTTCCACTTCCCATAATGCGTTTTGACCTCGTTTCATGATAATGTTTCACAGTTTTGTTTTGTTATTGTAAATTAAGGCTGTCATCAACTTTCTATTTCAAAGTTATTATCTTATGCATATGTTTCACCCTGATATTGTATCAGTGCTTATGTGATACTCCTGAAACTCAATATTTCTGGTTTTATAAGTGAATAGAAATTATGGCAGTTCTATTTGCAATTTGTATATTTCTAACTTAGCATGAAATGTTATCAGTCATATTAAAACCAAATATCGGTCATGTTAAAACCGAAAACAGACTTGTGGAGTGCATGAAGGCAAAAAAAAAAAAAAAAAAGAAAAAATTGTGTATTCTAATTCAATATTGAAGTTCCTCAGCTTGAATGAAATGTAAACTTTAGACGTCATGGATTTTTTTTTCCCCAAATATTAACTACCTCTAATTATAAAGCTGAAACTCCAATACTTTGGCCACCTCATGCAAAGAGTTGACTCATTGGAAAAGACTCTGATGCTGGGAAGGATTGGGGGCAGGAGGAGAAGGGGACGACAGAGGATGAGATGGCTGGATGGCATCACCGACTCGATGGACATGAGTCTGAGTGAACTCTGGGAGTTGGTGATGGACAGAGAGGCCTGGTGTGCTGTGATTCGTGGGGTCTCAAAGAGTTAGGCATGACTGAGTGACTGAACAGAACTGAACTGAATTATAATGTAATTAAAATCTTCTTTCTCTAAACTCCTGTATTCTTTATTGTAAAGCTATTTAAATTATATAGTTGTTCAATTAAAATCTTTTTCCCCCTCAGGGCAGTAAGATTAAAAAAAAACACTCTTCTAAGGCAAACTATTTTTTTCAAAATTGGTCTTAAATCTTATCAGTGCTAAGCAACACATATATAGTTAATTAGCTTAATTAATTGGAATCATCATGCCTTATATCTTTATACCAGAGGTCAGGAAATCTTTCAGTTCTGTCTTCCATGCGGAATTCTTGAATAACTAGAGTATGTTGTTTGCTCAGTTGTTCAGTCATGTCCAACTCTTTGTGACGCCAAGGACTGCAGGACACCAGGCTTCCCTTTTCTTCATAATCTCCTGCTCAAACTCATGTCCATTGAATGGGTGAGTCCATTCAACCATCTGTTCCTCTGTTGCCCCATTCTCCTCCTGCCTTTAATCTTTCTCAGCGTCAGGGTCTTTTCCAATGTCAGCTCTTCACATCAGTTAGCCAAAGTACTGGAGCTTCAGCTTCAGCATCAGTCCCTCCAATGAATGTTCAGGGTTGATTTCCTTTAGTATAGCTAGTTGGATCTCCTTGCGGTCCAAGAGACTCTCAAGAGGGTTCTCCAGCACCACAGTTCAAAAGCATCAGTTCTTTTGCATTGAGACTTTATGTTCCAACTCTAGTTTGAGATCCACAGAATTTATTCAAACTTCTAATAGTTGTTATTGCTGCTCTCTTTAGCAGAGAGAAGGAATCATTATAACATGTACATAAATATCTCATTCTGGCATTTACTATTTCTCATCTTTACCATGGCCATGGAAAAGAAATGCAAAAAAGCAAAATGGCTGTTTGGGGAGGCCTTACAAATAGCTGTGAAGAGAAGAGACATGAAAAGCAAAGGAGAAAAGGAAAGATATAACCATCTGAATGCAGAGTTCCAAGGAATAGCAAAGAGAGATAAGAAAGCCTTCCTCAGAGACCAATGCAAAGAAATAGAGGAAAGCAACAGAATGGGAAAGACTAGAGATCTCTTCAAGAAAATAGGAGATACCAAGGGAACATTTCATGCAAAGATGGGCTCGATAAAGGACAGAAATGATATGGACCCAACAGAAGCAGAAGATATTAAGAAGAGGTGGCAAGAATACATGGAAGAACTGTACAAAACAGATCTTCATGACCCAGATAATCACAATGGTGTGATCACTCACCTAGACCCAGACATCCTGGAATGTGAAGTCAAGTGGGCCTTAGAAAGCATCACTATGAACAAAGCTAGTGGAGGTGATAGAATCCCAGTTGAGCTATTTCAAATCCTGGAAGATGATGCTGTGAAAGTGCCACACTCAATATGCCAGCATATTTGGAAAACTCAGCAGTAGCCATAGGACTGGAAGTTTTCATTCCAATCCCAAAGAAAGGCAATGCCAAAGAATGCTCAAACTACTGCACAATTGCACTCATCTCACATGCTACTAAAGTAATGTTCAAAATTCCCCAAGCCAGGCTTCAGCAATATGTGAACCATGAACTTCCAGATGTTCAAGCTGATTTTAGAAAAGGCAGAGGAACCAGAGATCAAACTGCCAACATCTGCTGGATCATTAAAAAAGCAAGAGAGTTCCAGAAAACTATCTATTTCTGCTTCATTGACTATACCAAAGCCTTTGACTGTGTGGATCACAATAAACTGTGGAAAATTTTGAAACAGATGGGAATACCAGACCACCTGACCTGACTCTTGAGAAACCTATATGCAGGTCAGGAAGCAACAGTTAGAACTGGACATGGAACAACAGACTGGTTCCAAATAGGAAAAGGAGGACGTCAAGGCTGTATAATGTCACTCTGCTTATTTAACTTATATGCAGAGTACATCATGAAACATGCTGGGCTGGAGGAAGCACAGGCTGGATTCAATATTGCCGGGAGAAATATCAATAACCTCAGATATGCAGGTGACACCGGCCTTAGGGCAGAAAGTGAAGAGGAGCTAAAAAGCCTCTCGATGAAAGTGAAAGAGGAGAGTGAAAAAGCTGGCTTAAAGCTCAACATTCAGAAAACTAAGACCATGGCATCTGGCCCCATCAACTTCATAGGAAATAGATGGGTAAATGGCATCTATGGCATTTCCTAATGGCAGCTTAAATCATCCTTTTTTATAACCTGAGAACTTTAAATACAGTTGTGTTAAAATTTACAATCACAATAAAAACATTTGATTTCATATCTCCTTTAAAATATTTTTTAACCTGTAAGTATTATTCTATCTCATTCTTAAAAATTCATATCACATGTACTTGGTGGAAACAGTGGAAACATTGTCAAACTTTATTTTGGGGGGCTCCAAAATCACTGCAGATGGTGACTGCAGCCACGAAATTAAAAGACACTTACTCCTTGGAATGAAAGTTATGACCAACCTAGAGAACATATTAAAAAGCAGAGACATTACTTTGCCAACAAGGCTTAGTCAAGGTTATGGTTTTTCCAGTGGTCATGTATGGATGTGAAAGTTGGACTGTGAAGAAAGCTGAGTGCCAGAGAATTGATGCTTTTGAACTATGGTGTTCGAGAAGACTCCTGAGAGTCCTTTGGACTGCAAGGAGTTCTAATCAATCCATTCTAAAGATCAGTCCCGGGTGTTCTTTGGAAGGACTAAAGCTAAAGCTGAAATTCTAATACTTTGGCCACCTCATGCAAAGAGTTGACTCATTTGAAAATAATCTGATGCTGGGGGGCATCTGAATTGGGGGCAGGAGGAGAAGGGGACGACAGAGGATGAGATGGCTGGATGGTATCACCGACTCAATGGACAAGAGTTTGGATGAACTCTGGGAGTTGGTGATGGACAGGGAGACCTGGCATGCTGCAATTCATGGGGTCGCAAAGAGTCAGACATCACTGATCAACTGAACTGAACTGAACTGAAGCTTATCAAAAATTGTCTCATACTTCATATGATAAAATATAAATATACAACTGGTTAGTAAAAGCAAAAAAGTACGCTCTGTGTCTTTGGTTTTCTATTTTGTACCCTGGTCTATCTCCTGCCACAGTGATAATGCCTTGTCACAAATAAATAAATAAATAAATAAAGTATTAAGATTCCTCTACCCACCGGATGAACAGATTGCCTCAAAGACGGATGGTGATTCAGTATTCACTATAGAGATTTGCATGATAGGCATTGACACAGGCTGAAATTAAAAACAAGTATTCCTTTAGGTAACAATCTACTTACAATGTAGCAAAATTTAATTTTGCAGTTGTTTCAACATGACACAAAATAGTGTGACTGCAAACATAAGAAAAGCTATTTCAAGAAGTCCCAACTGAGAGAACATTAAAATTTGACTGTGAAGACAGGATTTTAATTAAAATTAATTAAGCAAATCTTGTTTCTCCAAACTTTAGCTTTTCTCCAAACTTAAAGCAAGTGATTACAATATACATACAAATGTGTTAAAAGTCTACCTTTAGAATGCCCTCATAAGTAATTTTTAGTCACATATGTTTTCTCCTTGGATAGTCTTAGGATAAATTTCACATAGCCTTCTGAAAATGAAACTGATCCAGCTTTTCCTTTTACCACTTAATCTTCTGTGATTCCCTTTGTGTCTCCTAACCAGTGAGCCCTAAACATATGAAATGACCATCCTATCTGCAAGGGCATTTTTTTTTTTTTTTTGGCTCATTTGCAATACCATCAGCTAGCAGCTTTCCATTCTAAAATCCAAACTACAGGAATATCACCTCCATGGGGAGTCCAAATCATTTACCTATTTTCCTTGAGTCCAAACCTCGTCAGTTCTCAACAATCCTCTATTAATCAACAAGGCACTGGTACCTGAATGGAGATGGAGGAGAAAATGCTAGAATCACCCCATCCTGCTTGCCCCCACTACTACAGTCCAGTCCAGTATCTCTCCATGCCTCCTCTTCATTTCACACTGATTGCTCTGAGTTCTTGTCAAGTTTCCCATTATTTCATTTCCTGGTAAACTCAACTCTCCTTTCATACCAGCAAGTCATATGATCAAGCACCACAGAATATACTAGCAGAATCCATGAATGACATCCCTGGTACCTAGATTTTTCTCCTACAAAATGACATAATAATGTCTATTTAAGAATTAATATTAAAAAATGCATATGGATGTTTAAAGTACCAGCATCCTTATAAAAATCAAGCCTTCAATAAGTGAATATTGTCTTTTAAACTATTACTGGAGAGCAAATCTAAAAGGAAAATTGATAAGAAACACAGCCTAATGGCAGCTTAAATCATCCTTTTTTATAACCTGAGAACTTTAAATACAGTTGTGTTAAAATTTACTATCACAATAAAAACATTTGCTTTCATATCTCCTTTAAAATATTTTTTAACCTGTAAGTGTTATTCTATCTCATTCTTAAAAATTCATATCACATGTATTTAGTGGCTCTTCTATGCCAAATATACAAATATAAGAAATTATGCATGGCCTTAGAATATTTCTTATTATTTCATTATTAATTATTATAATTATGATAATGATGAAGTGGCAAATGTATATGCAACTATACATAACTATATATAATTAGTTCTAATACATAAAATACATATAAGGGAAAAAAACTTCTTTGTTCTCTAAGTCTCATGGTCACATTTAAGAGATTCCATAGAGGTACCCTTATGAATTCTGAGTAAAAACTGTGGCAGAAAGCACACAATGAAAAGAGACATTGGTTCTCAGAATCAAAAGCCAGGGAGGACCCATTTCACATCAGTGAAGACTACAAATATCTGTGTGTGCTAAGTCACTTTGGTTGTGTCCAACTCTTTGTGACCCTACGGACCATAGCCTACCAGGATCCTGTTGCCGTTCCCTCCTCCAGGGGATCTTCCCTACCTGAGGATCAAACCTGGGTCTCTTATGTCTCCTCCAATAGCAGTCAGGTTCTTTAGCACTAATGCCATCTGGGAAGCCCTACAAAAATCTGGATCCATTGCCAAACATCAAATCTCAATCCTAGTTTATATTAAAATCCCCAAAGTGGTGTGAACTTTTTTTTTTTAATTTACTTATTTTAATTGGAGGCTAATTACTTACAATGTTGTATTGGTTTTACCATACATCAACATGAATCCACCACGGGTGCACACAAGTTCCCCATCCTGAACTTCTCTCCCACCCCTCTCCCCATACCATCCTTCTGGGTCATCCCAGTGCACCAGCCCCAAGCATCCTGTATCCTACGTCGAACCTGGACTTGTGATTTGTTTCACATATGATATTATATGTTTCAATGCCATTCTCCCAAATCATCCCACCCTCGCCCTCTCCTACAGAGTCCAAAAGACTGTTCTAGACATCTGTGTCTCTTTTTCTGAGAACTTTTTAAAAAGCCTGTGCTCAGGCTCAGTCACCATTTGCCTCTCTCAGGCCTTGAGAAGTACAAGCCTAACTAGATACCACCCCCAGTGATCCTTAAAAGAACATGGGAGTTTTGTTAACCTTTGAGGTTAGGAAACTGAAAAAGTGACAGTCTTGTATTTTTACTGATTCAAACTCATTTAAAATGGAAAAAGCAGAGAGTTTTCTTTTATTATTTAGTATTTATTTTTATTATTTTTAAAAATATGTGTTACCTAGTCAACAACAGGATGATGATGAATATCTGAAGTTTGACTCACTTTTAGAAAAGAAATTAAAATAGTATTTGCACATTTCTTAAGACCATGTGTATTTTAAACATATGTTAGATGTAAGACAACACAAGTTAGATCCATTCTTGATACAGCGTTTTGTCACTTGCTTTTTCACTTAAAGGTGGCTATAGATTGTTATTCTTTGAATTGTTATGAAAAGAATGTAAATTTATATAATCAGGAAAACAAAGACAGTATAGTTACGATGGAATAGGAAATAACAGTTGTTTAAAAACTAGTTTGAGTGATCCTTATAAAAAGTTAATTGGAAAATATATATTTAAGATTCTGAATAAGGGGCATAAAGGAACTTGAAAAAAAAAAAAAGCCTAAAACAGCTCTTAAGCCTGGCATAATTTGACTTTTAAATTATATCTTATATCTATTGAAAACAACTTCCACATATAGAATTTTGATTTAAAAAAATCTACTTCCTATAATAAAGATATCTATACTCCACATTGTTGAAAACAGAGAATAATATATATATCACAGCTATTGATTTATGGATCTATTTGTCTATGAGATTATCTTAGATTGGCCTTAGGAGAACTAAAAACAAAATACATCAATAAATTCAGTCTGTTGGGTATACAAACTCAACTTTAATTGTAATCAATTAGCATTGAAGTATCCTCATCTAAATCAATACCATAAGGTTATAAACAAAATTATCCCAAGAAATTTTAGAAGATATATATGTATATAATATAAATAATAATATATATTTTAAAAGCCCATATATATATAGTAAAATGGTTTATAAAGTACAACAATCTTAAATAAAGAACCCATTTAATTTTACACATGTGTACATACCCCTATTTAACACCCTCTCTAGAAAAATTCTCCATTGCCTTTCTCAATCAACACCAACACACACGCGTGTGCACACACACACACACGCACACATGGAAGTAACCAGTATTCTGACTTTTAGGGTTACCAGTTGGATTGCTTATTCTTTACCTTTTTTGAAATAAAACAATATAAAATTTAGCTATTACTATCTAGCTTTTTCAATATAATATATATGCAGCTTCTCAAGGACAAAATTATACATATATATATATATATATATATATATATATACATATGTGAGAAATAACATATTTTGGTTTCAGACTTTTTCCCTTCTTTTTTATTGATGTATTGTATTACATTGATAGGAAATGACAACCCACTCCAGTATTCTTGCCTGGAAAATTCCATGGACAGAGGGGCCTGAGGGCTGCAGTCAATGGGTTTAAAAGGAGTCAGGCATGACTGAGCATGAGCGCACATCCTAGCATATGAGCAAACTACAGGTGATGCATCTGTGCTATCACTGTTGCACATTTGAACTATTTCCAGTCTGGGATATTACAATGCAAAATAGTCTTATCTTCTGTGAAACTGCTTTTATTTCTATAGGAGTTGAGTTACTAGGACATAAGACCAGTAAACTTTAGGATTAGTAAATATCACCAGTTGTCCAAGATGGTAAACCAACCTATATTCTAGCAGGTATTTTATGAAGGTTCCAATTTGTCTAGAGTCACATCAAGCTCTGGTGTTGACAGTTTTTATATTTGCTTTCTGGTCAGTATATCTCACCATAGATTTTACATTTTCCTCCAGTTCAGTCGCTCAGTTGTGTCCGCCTCTTTGTGATCCCATGAATCACAGCACGCTATGCCTCCCTGTCCATCACCAACTCCCGGAGTTCATTTAAACTCATGTCCAAGCAGATGAATGGATAAGAAAGCTGTGGTACATATACACATGGAGTATTACTCAGCCGTTAAAAAGAATACATTTGAATCAGTTCTGATGAGATGGATGAAACTGGAGCCGATTATACAGAGTGAAGTAAGCCAGAAAGAAAAACACCAATACAGTATACTAACACATATATATGGAATTTAGAAAGATGGCAATGACGACCCTGTATGCAAGACAGCAAAAAGACACAGATGTGTATAACGGACTTTTGGACTCAGAGGGAGAGGAAGAGGGTGGGATGATTTGGGAGAATGGCATTGTAACATGTATACTATCATGTAAGAATCGAATCGTCAGTCTCTGTCTGATGCAGGATACAGTGTGCTTGGGGCTGGTGCACGGTGATGACCCAGAGAGATGTTATGGGGAAGGAGGTGGGAGGGGGGTTCATGTTTGGGAACGCATGTACACCCGTGGTGGATTCATGTCAATGTATGGCAAAACCAATACAGTATTGTAAAGTAAAATAAAGTAAAAATAAAAATTAAAAATAAATAAATAAATAAATAATAAAGAACAGAAAGGTAAAAAAATAAATAAAAATAAATAAATAAATAAATAAACTCATGTTCATCAGGTCGGTGATGCCATCCAGCCATCTCATCCTCTGTTGTCCCCTTCTCCTCCTCTTCCCAATCCCTCCCAGCATCAGGGTCTTTTCCAATGAGTCAACACTTTGCATGAGGTGGCCAAAGTACTGGAGTTTCAGCTTCAGCATCAGTCCTTCCAATGAACACTTAAGACTGATCTCCTTTAGGATGGACTGATTGGATCTCCTTGCAGTCCAAGGGACTCTCAAGAGTCTTCATCAACACCACAGTTCAAAAGCATCAGTTCTTTGGCGCTCAGCTTTCACCACAGTCCAACTTTCACATACATACATGACGATTGGAAAAACCATAGCCTTGACTAGATGGACCTTAGTTGGCAAAGTAATATCTCTGCTTTTCAATATGCTATCTAGGTTGATCATAACTTTCCTTCCAAGGAGTAAGCATCTTTTAATTTCATGGCTGCAGTCACCATCTCCAGTGATTTTGGAGCCCCAAAAATGAAGTCAGACACTTTTTCCACTGTTTCTCCATCTATTTCCCATGAAGTGATGGGACTAGATGCCATGATCTTCATTTTCCGAATGTTGAACTTTAAGCCAACTTTTTCACTCTCCTCTTTCACTTTCATCAAGAGGCTTTTTAGTTCCTCTTCACTTTCTGCCATAAGGGTGGTGGCATCTGCATATCTGAGGTTATTGATATTTCTCCCAGCAATCTTGATTCCAGCTTATGCTTCTTCCAGCCCAGTGTTTCTCATGATGTATAAGTTAAATGAGCCTGGTGATAATATACAGCCTTGTCGTACTCCTTTTCCTATTTGGAACCAGTCTGTTGTTCCATGTCCAGTTCTAACTGTCGCTTCCTGACATGCATAGAGGTTTCTCAAGAGGCAGGTCAGATGGTCTGGTATTCCCATCTCTTTCAGAATTTTCCACAGTTTATTGTGATCCACACAGTCAAAGGCTTGGCATAGTCAATAAAGCAGAAATAGATGTTTCTCTGGAACTCTCTTGCTTTTCAATGATTCAGCAGATGTTGGCAATTTGATCTCTGGTTCCTCTGCCTTTTTAAAAACCAGCTTGAACATCTAAGTTCATGGTTCACGTATTGCTGAAGCCTGGACTGGAGAATTTTGAGCATTACTTTACTAGCATGTGAGATGAGTACAATTGTTGGTAGTTTGATCATTGTTTGGCATTGCCTTTCTTTGGGATTAGAATGCAAACGGACCTCTTCCAGTCCTGTGGCCACTGCTGAATTTTCCAAATTTGCTGGTATATTGAGTGCAGCACTTTCACAGCATCATCTTTCAGGATTTGAACTAGCTCAACAGGAATTGCATCACCTCCACTAGCTTTGTTCATAGTGATGCTTCCTAAGGCCCACTTGACTTTACATTCCAGGATGTCTGGCTCTAGGTGAGCGATCACACCATTGTGATTATCTGGATCATGGAGATCTTTTTTGTACAGTTCTTCCATGTGTTCTTGCCACCTCTTCTTAATATCTTCTGCTTCTGTTAGGTCCATGCCATTTCTATCCTTTATCAAGCCCATCTTTGCATGAAATGTTCCCTTGGTATCTCTAATTTTCTTGACGAGATCTCTAGTCTTTCCCATTCTGTTCTTTTCCTCTATTTCTTTGCCTTGACTGCTGAGGAAGGCTTTCTTATCTCTCCTTACTATTCTTTGGAACTCTGCCTCAGACGGTTATATCTTTTCTTTTCTCCTTTGCTTTTCACATCTCTTCTCGTCACAGCTATTTGTAAGGCCTCCTCAGACAGCCAGTTTTCTTTTTTGCATTTCTTTTCCATTGGGATGGTCTTGATCCCTGTCTCCTGTACAATGCCAAAGAAAGTTAGAAAATATGAAAAAGAGCAAATAGAGCTGAGGAATACAATAATTTAAATAAAAATACAGTGGTAGGAATCAAGAGTAGATTAGACAACAAGAGGAATACAGTACTAGGGTGATACAGTGGAGGCTAAATAATATGCCACTAAACAACCCATGAGGCACTGAAGAAATCAAAGAGGACATTAAAACATACCTGGAAACAATGGAAAATGGAAACAAAGTAATCCAAAATGTATGGAAAGCAGCAAGAGCAGTTCTAAGAAAGAAGTGTATAGTAATACAAGGCAACCTCAGGAAGCAAGAAAAATCTTAAAAAAAGAAAGAAAGAATATCTAACCTTATTCCTAAAAAATCTAAGAAAGAAAGAATGAAAAAATCCCAAAATTAATAGAAGAATGAAATAATAAAGGTCAGAGCAGAAATAAATGAAATAGAATCTGAAAAAAAATAGCAGAGATCAATGAAAATAAGAGCTGGTTCTTCAAAAGATAAACAAAGTTGATATATATTGATACAAATACATGAAAAAATAAAATTAACATAAATTGATAATATGTAATTGACAAATTAATATATACCTACAGTGGAATATTATTCAGCCTTAGAAAGGAAGGCAATTTTTATATTTCTTACAGCAAGGATGAAATGAAAACTTTATGCTAAGTGAAATAAGAGAGTCACAAAAAGACAAGTACTGTATGATTTCACTTATATCAGATGTTTAGAGAAGTAAAAATCATAGAAACAACAATGTGTTTACCAACGGCTGGAGAAGGAGGGAATGGGGAGTACAATGGATTCAAAGCTTAAGTTTTACAAGATGAAAAGGGTTATGATTGACGGTCGTGATGGCTACAGACAACTCTGAAAGTATTTATTACTGTACATTTTTAAATGATTAAGATGATACATTGTGCTACATGTATTTTATTACAAAAGTACTACTAAAAAGGTAAATAGGTACTAGACAAATTTATTTTAACCATCATCACTTATGTTAGAATAAGTTTTAAGTGGATACATTTTCTCCATTTGGATTCATGGAGGACTAAAATTGATTAATCTGAGTTATAGTAGGAGCGTCATTGTCAACAATTCACTTAAGATTACAGTTAATGCTCAAACTACCTCATTGGAAATGCAGAATATTATTAGAGGCTGAAGCAAGGTTAGTAGACACATCATAATGTAATTAATCACGCTAGAGTTAGAATATGTACATACACAAGTTATAAAATTTGATCTAACAATATTGAGTTCCTTTATTTCCTCTTCCTTTTCAGTCAGTGCTTTCATTTTCTTTGTATTGAGATAAAGACTTCCAAATTTAACAGTGTCCCAAATCTAGTATGGCATTTAATGAAAACATATGTAGGGGAATATTCTCACTTCGTTTACCCCAATTCAACTTTTTGGCTAGAAAAGTCAAATCATTTCTTTGTCCAAATGTGTGGAGGGAAGAAATTAAATCATAAAAGGGTGAGCAAGGATGTTCTGTTTGCCTTACATTAAAAGATCTGCTCTAAATGCTTCAAAAGTGATAGAAGGTGAGGGTACATGGTATTAGTCCACAATTAAGAAAGAATTTAAAAGTGCTGTGCACAGTATTTTATAGTCTGGCAATGGACCACTTGAATATTTGATACTTAAACTGCATTCAATAAATATTTAATATCATTAGCAGCATTAAAAAGTCAATGCTTAATTGCTTCAATAGTGAACTCATGAAAAAAAAAACCACATCCCTGTCTCCAGTGAGCATACAATATACCTGAAAAGCAGAGATGAATACACAAAACAGTTGTGGAAAGATTAATATTAAATATATGTGTGTGTGTGTGTGTGTGTGTGTGTGTGAGGTCTTCCCTGATAGTTCAACAGTAAAGAATTCCTCTGGAATGCAGAGGATTCAGACTAAATCCCTGGGTCAGGAAGATCCCCTGGAAGAGAAAGTGGTAATCCACTCCAGGATTCTTGCCTGGAAAATCCCATGGATGGAGGATCCTGGCAGGTTTAAGTCCATGGGGTCACAAAGAGTTGGACATGACTTAGCAAGTGGGCACATATATATGTCAGTAATAATATTCTATGCTGTTTTTCTGAACCAAAGGCAAACACCCATTTAAAACCTTAATACTTTTCTGGCTAAAAAATCTATCATATCAATCTATCTTCCAGCCAAAATGGAGTAGAAAGGATCTTACAACATGAAAGTGAAAAATGAAAGTAAATTTGCTCAGTCATGTCCAACTATCTGCAACCCCATGGACTATAGCCCACCAAGCTTCTCCATCTATGAGATTTTCCAGGCAAGAGCACCGAGTGGGTTGCCATTTCCTTCTCCAGGGGATCTTTCCAACCCAGGGATTGAACCCGAGTCTCCCACATTGCAGGCAGATGCTTTATCCTCTGAGCCACCAGGGAAGCCAGGATCTTACAGCATAAATCAATTTACAAATCTGAACAAAATATATAAAGCCATGGTTTTCATAACATTGTCAACAAACAACAGAAGGCAGTGACTCCAAAGACTCAGGAAACAGATGAAGGAGCCCTATGACTGCCCAGCTTACTGTCTGGAAACAATGACAGTTAGTTAGTGTTAGCCACTCAGTTGTGTCTGACTCTTTGCCACCCAATGGATTCTAGCCTGCCAGGCTCCTCTTCGCACTGAATTCTTCAGGCAAGAATACTGGAGTGGATTGCCATTTCCCTCTCCAGAGGATCTTCCCAACACAGGGATTGAACCCCAGTCTTCTGCATTGTGGGTGGAATGTTTGCCATCTGAGCTCCAGGGAAGCCCAGAAAAAAATGACATAGGGAACTCAATTGGATCTCTGTCTTCTCCCTGAGTTGAGTCACATCTGGCAAAAGATATGCCAAGCCTCTCCACAGCAAACAACAAAACATTGCTGACAGACATGAATTTAGAGATATACCTTTGCTATGAGTGAGAAGACTGAATATCAATAGGATAACAATTTTCCCCAGACTGATGTACAGATTTAGTATAATTTCAATAAAAATCCCAGAAAAAAAATTTTTCTTAATACATGTTGATACAAATTCAAAGAACTTAAATTAACCAAAAATTTTAAAGGAGAAAAAGAACTTTTAAAAGGAAAAAGAAAGATAAAATGATTATACTCTTTGATGTCCAGACTTATAAAGCCACAGTAATCGGTATAGTTTGAGCATACGGTTTGAGCATACGGTTTGAGCATAGGTATAGACAAAAGAATATTGGCACAAGATAAATATCCCAGATATAGACCTACATATATGTGTTCAGTTGATTATCAACCAAGATCTACAGATAATTCAAAGGGAAAAAATAGATTGCCTCTTCAACAATTGATGCTGGGGAAAATGGATATTTAAAAGCAAGAATAAGTAAATAAACAAAATTTAATGCATACTTACAGCATCTACAAAAATTAATTCAAAGCATGTTGTATACCTAAACATAAAAACTAAATCTAGAAAATATGTGGAAGAACAAAGAGAGAAACTCGTTATCTTAAATTGGTATTTCTTAGATACTAAAACAAAATATGATCCATTAAATTTGATAAATTGTACATAACATTTGAAAGCTTCTAGGCTTTGAAAGTTAAAAAGTAAATCACTGAGTGGAGAAAATAAAGGAAAATCATACATCTGATTTAAAAAAGAAACTTGTAAACTGGTGGTAGAAATGTAAAATAAAATAGCTACTTGGGGGAAAACTAAGCAATTGCTTAAAAAAAGGCAAAGGCATTTAACTCTTAGGTATTTAGTATTTACATAAGAATAGAAGTGTAAGTTCCACACAGGTATTTGTATAGAGATATTCACATAGCAGGTCTATATGCAATACCACAAAACTCTGAATAAATCAATGTTTATTGACTGGTGAATGGATAAACCAGGTGTGCTATAGCCATAGCATGGAATAGTATCCATTAATAAAAAAAAAATAAAAAATAAAAAACCACAAACTATTGACACACAACAATATGGATGAAATTAAAAATAGTTATGTTAAATGAAAAGAACCAAACAAAAAAGAGTTTATACTGTACAGTTTAGCTTTCATAAATTTCCATAAAATGCAAACAAATATCTAATGACAGAAAGCAGATTGTTAGTTCCCCAAAATTGGGCAAAATAGGAAAAAAGAGAGAGAGAGAGAAGATTAGGAAAGAAATTATACAAAGAAACAGAACAAAATTTTTGCAGAAGATAAATAAATTTATTTTCTTGGTGAAGGAGGTGATTCCATGAGTCAAAACATACATGTATGAGTCAAAACATAAAATTTTCTAGGATTTATCCTGGCAGCAATATATAGCCAATGAAATACAATTCCTTTGGCTTTTCTAAATATTTACATTTTTCATAATAAATGCTGAGAAAAACTAGGGAACAATTCTAGGAAAAAACACATATTTTCCCACATCACTGTTGACAGAGTTTGGTGAAAATTTCCACTAACATTTAAACAGAATTTTCTAATTTGTACTTTCACCTCTTAGTATGAAACAGAAACATAATCTCAGTCTGTATTTATTTTTCATGGAAAAGGAAAGGAAGAGGAGTGTTTGAATGTTTAGAATTCATCAATATTGTACATATTTTCATGCAAGATAAAAAAATGCTGGCTTCAATGATATTTAGAGCAATACATCTTCATTTTTATAACAGTTAATCATAAAGATACAAACTCTCAAAACAGATGGATATCTAGGAATGTATCCAAAAACCAACTCAGAATATTTCCATGCATGATATGGTAAGGTCCATAAGAGACTAGCAGTGGAATCTGTCATCTTTGCTAATAAGAATTCCAGTTTGGCATCTGTATCACACTTCTTTAATTAATAGACTTTTTAGCACAGTTTTATGTTTAAAAAATTGGAACAGAAGGAATGGAGGCTGCCCATACTCCCTTCTCCTCCACATTTCCTGTCTTTCCCAGCAGACAGTTTCCCTTAACATTAACACCCAGCATTAATTTGGTATATTTGCTTAATTGATGAGACAACATTGGTACACTATTATGAACTAAAGTCAATAGTTTTTGCTAGAACCCACTGTTTGTGTTGTATATTTTATAGATTTTGACAAGTTTAATGACATGCATTCACCATCACAGTGTCATACAGAAGTTTCACTGTCATCAAAACCCACTCTTCTCCACATATTCATCTGTTTTCCCTAACTTTAAAACCTTGGCAGTCATTCATCTTTTTACTGTCTCCATAGTTGTGCCTTTTCAGAATGTCATATAATTCGAATCTTACATATGTAGCATTGTCAGATTGGCATCTTTCACTCAGAAATTTGCATATGGATTTATTCATTTTTTTTGAGACTTTAGAGCTCATTTCCTTTTATCACTTAATAATATTTTGTTGCATAGATGTCACACATATGTCAATTTATCTATTGAAGAACATCCATATTCCTTTCAAGTTTTAACAATTATGAATAAATTTGCTATAAATATATGTATGGAGGTTTTGTGTAGACATAAATTATTATCTCATTTGAGTAAATACCAAGAAATATGTTTTCTGGGTAACATGGCAAGTATATTGACCTTTTGTGAGAAAGGCCATATTGCCTTCCAAAGTGTCTATACCATTTTGCATTCCCATCAGCAGTGAAAAAGTGTTCCTATTTCTCCACATCTTCAGCAGCATTTGATATTTTTAATGTTTTGGATTTCAATCTTTCTATGAGATATGTAGTGATATCCAGTTTTTTGTTTTGTTTTGTTTTACCTTGCTACTCCCTCATTACAACAATATTGAGCATTTTGTATATGTTTGTTTACCATCGGTACATCTTATCTGGTGAGATATCTGTTTATTTCTTTTTACCAGTTTAATTAGACTATTTTTTCTTAATGTTGAATTTAAGAGTTTTTAAATGTGTATTATCTTGGTTTCGGATACAATTTCTTTATCAGATATGTGTTCTATGAAGATTCACTCCTAGTTTGTGGCTTGCTTTGTATTTCTCCTTACAGAGTTTTCCACAAAATAGCATTTCAATTACTATTTTAATCATCTCCAGCTCATCGATTTTTTTTCTTTCATGGACTGTATTCTTGGTGCCACAACTAAAAACTGATTTCCAAAGCCAATGTCACAAGTTCTTTCTCCTGTTATCTTCTAGAAGTTTTATAGAAGTTTTGCGTTCATTTTATATTTAGGATTATGATACAATTTGAGTTAATTTTTTGTGAATGGAATATGACCTGTGTCTATGTGTAAAAGATATGTCTAAGTTGTTTGTTTCATGAGTATTTTGGATTGTTCCAAAGTCATTTGCAGAAAAGACTATTCAGCATTACGTTGTCATCGCTCCTTTATCAAAGATTAGATGGCTATAGTTATGTGGATCTACAGCTGGAGTTAGAACTGGACATGGAACAACAGACTGGTTCCAAATAGGGAAAGGAGTATGTCAAGGCTGTATGTTGTCACCCTGCTTATTTAACTTCTATGCAGAGTACATCATGAGAAATGCTGGGCTGGAAGAAGCACAAGCTGGAATCAAGATTGCCAGGAGAAATATCAATAACCTCAGATATGCAGATCACACCACCCTTATGGTAAAAAGCAATGAAGAACTAAAGAGCCTCTTGATGAAAGTGAAAGAGGAGAGTGAAAAAGTTGGCTTAAAGCTCAACATTCAGAAAACGAAGATCATGGCATCTGGTCCCATCACTTCATGGCAAATAAATGAGGAAACAGTGGAAACAGTGACAGACTTTATTTGGGAGGGGGGGGGGGGCTCCAAAATCACTGCAGATGGTGATTGCAGCCATGAAATTAGAAGACGCTTGCTCATTGGAAGAAAAGCTATGACAAACCTAGACAGCAAATTAAAAAGCAGAGACATTACTTTGCCAACAAAAGGTCCATCTAGTCAGAGCTATGGGTTTTCCAGTAGTTATGTATGGATGTGAGAGTTGGACTATAAAGAAAGCTGAGAGCCAAAGAATTGATGCTTTTGAACTGTGGTACTGGATAAGACTCTTGAGAGTCCCTTGGGCTGCAGGGAGATCCAACCAGCCCATCCTAAAGGAAATCAGTCCCTAATATTCACTGGAAGGAATGATGCTGAAGCTGAAACTCCAATACTTTGGCCACCTGATTTGAAGAATT
The DNA here is from genome assembly GCF_023091745.1 of Budorcas taxicolor. Classification (NCBI taxonomy): domain Eukaryota; kingdom Metazoa; phylum Chordata; class Mammalia; order Artiodactyla; family Bovidae; genus Budorcas; species Budorcas taxicolor. The sequence goes on from NC_068926.1 coordinate 39,094,078, forward strand.
GACTCATTTGAAAATATCCTGATGCTGGGAAAGATTGAAGGTGAGAGAAGAAGGGGATGACAGAGGACGAGATGGTTGGATGGCATCACCAACTCAATGGACATGAGTTTGAATATGCCCCAGGAGTTGGTGATGGACAGGGGGGTCTAGCATGTTGCAGTCCATGGGTTCACAAGGAGCCAAACACGACTGGACAACTGAACTGAACTGAAGACCTGGGGTATCTATTCTTTTCATTTTATGTACCACCTATTCTTATGTAATACCACATTGTATTAGTTATGATAACTTTATACTGAGTATGAAATCAGGTAGAATTATTCCTTCAATTTTGTACTTCTTTAGTATTGTGATGATTATGTGGGGTATTTTGTCTTTCCATATAAGCCTGAGAATTACTTTATTGTTATCCACAAATTAACTTGCTGAAATTTTGCTTGGGATTGTATTAAATATACAAATCAGGTTAGTAAGAACTGATATCTTAAAAATATTGAGTATACTCAATGGAATACTACTCAGGCATTAAAAAGAAGAAAATAATGCCATTTGTAACAACATGGATGAACCTAGAGACTGTCATACTGAGTGAAATAAGTCAGACAGAGAAGGAAAAATATCATATGGCATCCCTCATATGTGGAACCTAAAAAGAACTCAGTTACAAAAGAGAAAGACACTCACAGACTTAGAAAATGAACCTAAGGGTTAGTTAGGGAGTCTGAGATGGACATATGTACATTGTTATATTAAAAATGGATAACCAACAAGGACCTACTGTATAGAGCATAGAACTCTGCTCAGTGTTGTAAAGGCAGCATGGATGGGAGGGGATTTGGGGTATGAATAGATAAATATATATGTATCCCTGGGTATCTTCACCTGAAACTATCACAACATTGTTAATCAGCTACACCCCAATACAATATAAAAAGTTTGAAGTTTGAGAAAATAAAATTATTGAGTGGTCTACCCATAAACATGAAAAGTATTACCATTTGTTTGGCTCCTCTTTGATTTTTCATCTGAGATTTTTACTTTTACTCATATAGATTCTATTCATATTTATTTAAATTTATTCCTATGTATTTCATTTTACATGTTATTGTAAAAACATTGCATTATCAAATTAAAATTTCATTTATTTGTTTTTGATAGGAAAGCAAATGAGATATATCTGTTAACCTGCTACCTAATAGTTTAGGGGGAGGTTTTTTTTTGGGGGGGGTTGATTTTTGGTATTTTCTACATAGATAATTATGTCACTTGTGAACAAGGAAAATTTTATTCTCCTCCTGCCCTCAATATAAACAGGCAAAAATACATGACAATGGAAGTTACACCTCTGCAGGTGAGAAGGTGTCCAATATACTACTGGGCAAGAGTGGAAGATGAGTACTCATAACTCTAGAAAGAATGAAGTGGCTGAGCTAAAGTGGAAATGGCACAGAGTTGTGGATATGTCTGGTGGTGAAAATAAAGTGTGAGGCTATAAAGAACAGTATTGCATAGGAACCTGGAATGTTAGGTGCATGAATCAAGGTAAATTAGACATGATCAAGCAGAAGATGGCAAGACTGAATATCAACATCTTAGGAATCAGTGAACTAAAATGGACAAGAATGGACAAAGCTACTACTGTGGTAAAGAATCATTCAGAGGAAATGGAGAAATGCAGTATTTGGGTACAACCTCAAAAATGGCAAAATGATTTCAGTTACTTTCCAAGGCAAGCCATTCAGTGTCACAGTAATCCATGACTATACCCTAACCGCTGATGCTAAGGAAGTTGAAGTTGATCAGTTACATGAAGACCTACAGCAATTTTTAGATCTAGCACCAAAACAGATGTCTTTTTCATCATAAAGGATTGGAATTCAAAGATAGGAAGTCAAGAGATGACCAGAATAACAGGCAAGTTTGGCCTTGGATTATAAAATGAAGCACACCAAATTTAACAGAAATTTGTCAAGATAACAGGCTACTCATAATAAGCAAACTTTTCAAACAAAACAGTGGTCAACACTGAACTCAGATTGATTATGTCCTTTGCAGCCAAAGATGAAGAAGCTCTATACAGTCTGCAAAAACAAGACCTAGAGCTGACTGTGATTCATATAATGAACACTTTATTGCACAATTCAGGCTTAAGTTGAAGAAAGTAAGGAAAACTATTAGGCCATTCAGGTATGACCTAAATCAAATCCCTTATGGTAATACAGTGGAGGTGATGGATAGATTCAAGGGATTAGATCTTGTAGACAGAGTGCCTGAGAAACTATGGATGGAAGTTAGTAACATCATAAAGGAGGCAGTGACCAAAACGATCCCAGTGAAAAAGAAATACAAGAAGGCAAAGTGATTGTCTGAAAGGGCTTTACAAATATAAATAGCTAAGGAAAGAAGAAAAGAGAAAGGCAAGGGAGAAAATGAAAGATATACCCAAAAGAATACAGAATTCCAGAGAAGAGCTAGGAGAGATAAGAAGGTCTTCTTAAATGTATAATGCAAAGAAGTAGATGAAAACAATAGAATGGGAAAGACTAGAGATAGCTATAAGAACATTCGAAATGTCAAAGGAATATTTCATGCAAGGATAAGCACAATAAAGGACAGAAACAATAAGGACCTAACAGAAGAAGTGGCAAGAATACAAAGAAGAACTATACAAAAAACAAACAAACGAAAAAAGCCACGATGGTGTGGTCACTCACCTAGAGCCAGATTTCCTGGAGTGTGAAGTCAAGTGGGGCTTAGGAAGCATACTCTGAACAAAACTACTGCAGTGATGGAATTCCTGCTGAGCTATTTATAATCCTAAAAAATAATGCTGTTAAAATGTTGCAATCAATATGTCAGCAAACCTGGAAAACTCAGCAGTGGCCATGTGCTGTGCTTAGTCACTCAGTCCTGTCTGACTGTGATCCCATGGACTGTAGTCTGCCAGGCTCCTATGACCACGGCGATTCTCCAGGCAAGAATACTGGAGTAGGTTGCCACACCCACCTCCAGGGGATCTTCCCAACTCAGTGATCTTCACACCCCAGGGATCAAACCCAAGTCTCATGCATTACAGGATTCTTTACTATCTGAGCCACCAAGGAAGCCCAGCAGTAGCCATAGGACAGGAAAATTTTAGTTTTCATCCAATCCTAAAAATGGGCAATGCCAAAGGAAATTTCAAACGTACAATGTGGGTTTCAAAAAGACAAGAGGAACAAGAGATTAAATTGCTATCATTTGTTGAATCACAGAGAAAGCAAGGAAGTTCCAGAAAAATATCTACTCATTTTATTGACTATGCTAAAGCCTTTGACAGATTACAATAAACTGGAAAAAATCTTAATGAGATGGGAGTACCAGACCACCTTATCTGTCTTCTGAGAAACCCCTATATACGTCAAGAAGCAACAGTTAGAATCAGGCAAGGAACAAATGTCTGGTTCTAAAATGGAAAAGGAATAAGACAGGGCTGCGTACTGTCACTCTGTTTATTTAAATTTATATGCAGAGTAAAACATTTCAAAAGCCAGGATGGATGAATCACTAGTTGGAATCAAGATTTCTGGGAGAAAGCAACAACCTCAGATATGCAGATGACACCACACTTATGGCAGAAAATGAAATGGAACTAAAGAGCCTCCTGACGAAAGTGAAAGAGGAGAGCAAAAATCTGGCTTACATCTCAACAGTCAAAAAACTAAGATCACGACATCTGGTCCCATCACTTCATGGCAAACAGAAGAAAAAGTGGAAATAGTGACAGAATTTATGTTCTTGGTCTCCAAAATCACCATGGATATTGATTGTAGCCATGAAATGAAAAGACATTTCCTCCTTGGAAGGTAAACTATGATGAGTCTAGACAATGTATTAAAAAGCAAAGACATCACTTTGCCAACAAAGATCTGTATAGTCAAAGCTATGGTTTTTCCAGTAGTCATGTAGAGTTGTGAGTGTTGGCCCATGAAGAAGGCTGAGCACCAAAGAACTGATGTTTCTGAATTATGTTCTTGATGAAGACTCTTGAGAGACCCTTAGACTGCAGGGAGATGAAACCAGTCAATCCTAAAAGACATCATCCCTGAATATTCATTCAAAGGACTGTTGCTGAGGTTGGAACTCCAATAGTTTAGCCACTCGATGCAAAAACCTGACTCATTGGAAAAGATTCTGATGCTGGAAATTATTGAAGGCAAAAGAAGGCAGCAGAGGGTGAGATGGTTAGATAACATCACCAACTCTTTGGACATGGATTTGAGCAAACTCTGGGAGATAGTGGAGGGCAAAGAAGACTGGAACCCTACACTCCATGATGTTCCAATTAGTCTGATATGATTTAGCAACTGAACAACAAAACAACAATGATGAATTGCATTACTTGATTTTCAAAAGTTGAACTAGGATTACATGACCAGAATAAATATCAACTGTTTATGATGTATGTTTTTATATATTATGTATACGTATGTTTTTATATATTATGTATATGTATGTTTTTATATTTTATATATTATATAACAAATTATATATTAATTTGTTAATATTTTTGTTGTTTTTTATTTATGTTCCTTTAATACATTAAATGTGTTAAATGTCTAAGCATAAGTATGTTTTATTTTCCTTACTGTATATATAAAAAGTAAAAGCTACAATATTCATGTCTATAAGTTGTGATTCAAACTAAAAATTTTACACCTTTCAAAAAAATATCTACAGTTGATTTTTCAGTTAGTATTCTGAGATTTTTTTTCTCTTGTTTTAATTATTTTTTTTTTCCTTTACAATATTGTATTGGTTTTGCCACACATCAACATGAATCTGCCACGGGTGTAAACGTGTCCCCAATCCCAAATCCCCTCCTACCTCCCCCCACCACACCATCCCTCCGGGTCACAGACCTATCACAATCACGGAAATTGAAACAGATTTTTTTTAAATAATATTTTCAGAACCCCAGATTAATTCAGATATTCTTAAATCAGAAACAGACATAATATAAATGATTTGTTAGAAAGATTAATATGGAAGTATTATAATATACCATGGGGAAAAGAAGAACAGATGGTCAGCAGTTCATTTAGAAAGATATTCAAAGTTAGGGATGAGGTATTTGAAAGCATAGTGATATGGAAAACAGACTTGAACTTAATATTTGTCTTCATATTAGAAAGAGTCAAAATGCAATATGATGGATTAATCAGAGATTTGTGCTTGGATTACTGAAAGAAAAACTGCAATAAAGTAAATTCAGAAAAGCAATATCTTATTAATGGGACAATAGCAAATTAAATTTTAAGATTTTACACTGGAGTCAAGGTCAGGGAATCTGAGCAGAGCTCTTGTAATAATTAGTAAAGTAAAACCAGAGGTCTGAAAAAGATAGCTCAATATTTGACTTCCACTGTATTGCTCTTCCTATCATAACCTTTTGCAATTTATCTCTATGTGTGCAAGTTTAACTACTTCTTCTCAATCTCCATAGTGAATTCTATGCTGACTCCTAAATGTATGTCACTAGTTCAGAATTTTCCCCGAAATTTCAAATCTAAGTGAATATCAAAAATATTAAAATGATTTCACTCAGTTAATTCAAGGTGTCAGAATTAGCAATCTTTCCCAAAAACTTTGTCCCAGATTTGTTTATGTCAGGATTTCTCAATCTCAGGTAATGGGACCATTAATTTTTCAGTCATTCAAGTGAAAAACTAAGAAAACCCAACTTCTCTTTGCCTCTGCTTCCTTTCTCCCAATCAATCTCTCCTCCCCACCCCACTCCTCACAACACAAACACAAACACCCATCTTGCTGTATTTATATCCTAACTCACTATCAATGCATATCTTCCTCTCAGGGCTTCCAATTACTCCCTTCTTTCTGGTTTCTATCATTTCTCACCCTTGTTTTGGCCCTGACACTAGTATTTTTATTGCACAATTGAACCTTCTTCAGCAGAGTTCAGAGCAGCTCTCTCTTTTTTTTTTCTTTTTAAAGATATTTACTTATTTGGCTGCATCTGGTATTAGTTGCAATACACAGGATCTTTGTTGTGTCATCTTTTGTTTTGGCACTTGGACTCTCTAGTTGTGGCTCCCAGGCTTGAGTAGCTGCAGCACGTGAGTTTTCTAATTGTGTTGTGTGGTGTCTGTTGTGTGCAGGCTCAAGGTTGGAGTGTGCACTGCCTTAGCTGTTCTGTGGTATCTGGGATCTTAGTTCCATGACCAGGGATTGAACCTGGGTTATCTGTACTAACTATTGGACCACCAGAAAAGTCCCCAGAGTAGCTCTTTTTATATACAAACATAACAACAACAAGCATTTGAAATCTCTTTATGGCTTAGTTTCTCAGGCATAAAAACCTCTAGGTTACCCAAATTAAAAAAAAAAAAAATTATTCACAATTAACATAAATTTATAAAACTTTCTGTATTTATCTCTTTCATGCACATTTCTATTTATCCTATAATTAAGTATATGTAAAGTGTTGTGGTACAAATAATAGTCATTTTCATTTAGCAAATGTTCTTTTCCATTTCCTGTTATTTTAAAAATTATGCATCTTTTTTTGAGGGAGATTTCTGGGAGCCCAGATAAGAAACATCAGATTTAAATACACACACACATACATATATTAACAGATTATCAATTATTTATAGCAATTCTTAATACCCACTCAGGACAAATCTGAAGAGCAAAACATCTTCAATTAATTAAAACAGCATTTTGACACTACTTCACGCAGATTATTGACACTAATTATTTTAAATGTGGCTGAAATGTTTTATTATAAAATAAAAATTCTTAGGATAGAATAAACAAACCCAAATGGTTAATATCTTTATGTAATTTTTAAAAACTTAGATGTTATTCAAGAAAGTTATTTAAATTATTTTAACAATACCATGAAGTAGCATCTCTCCTAATGTTATTTCATCTTTTAAAATATTTAATAATTTAACTTTCTGTCAAAAAAGCAAAATAATAAGCAAGTCAGTAGACACTGTATTTTATAGATTTGAAATTTCCCCTTTATTTAAAATACATGGGAAACATTCATTTCATTGAGATTCATTTCCAATACTGTTACTTTTTATCTTTAATAGTTATTTATCAAGCTGCTTCAATCACTTAAGGTCTTCCTGGTGGCTCAAACTGTAAAGTATCTGCCTGCAATGCAGGAGACCTAGGTTCAAGCCTGGGTCCAGGAGATTCCATGAAGGAGGGCATGGCAACCCACTCCAGTATTCTTGCCTGGTGAGCCTCATGGACAGAGGAGCCTGGCAGGCTTCAGTTCATATGGCTCCAAAGAGTCAGACAAAATGAAGCAACATAACATGCACACATGTAATCATTATAATATCTCAATTCAGTCACTCAGTCATGTTCAACTGTTTGTGACCCTATGGGCTACAGCATGCCAGGCTTCCCTGTCCATCACCAACTCCCAGGGCTTGTTCAAACTCATGTCCAATGAGTCAGTGATACCATCCAATCATCTCGTTCTCTGTCATCCCCTTCTCCTCCTGCCTTCAATCTTTCCCAGCATCAGGGTCTTTTCCAGTGATTCAGTTCTTCACATCAGGTGGCCAAAGTACTGGAGTTTCAGCTTCAGCATCCGTCCTTCCAATGAATATTCAGGACTGATTTCTTTTAGGACGGACTGGTTGGATCTCCATGCAGTCCAAGGGGCCCTCAAGAGTCTTCTCCAACACCACAGTTCAAAAGTGTCAATTCTTTGGTGCTTAGCTTTGTTTATAGTCCAACTCTCCATCCATACATGACTACTGGAAAAACCATAGCTGTGCCTAGATAGACCTTTGCCAGCAAAGCAATGTCTCTGCTTTTTAATATGCTGTCTACGTTGGTCATGTCTTTTCTTCCAAGAAGCAAGCATCTTAATTTCATGGCTGCAGTGACCATCTGCAGTGATTTTAGAGCCCCCCAAAATAAAACCTGTCACTTTTCCATTGTTTCTCCATTTATTTGCCATGAAGTGATGGTACCAGATGCTATGATCTTAGTTTTCTGAATGTTGAGTTTTAAGCCATCTTTTTCACTCTCCTTTTTCACTTTCATCAAGAGGCTTCAGTTCTTCTTTGTTTTCTGCCATAAGGGTGGTGTCATCTGCCTATCTGAGGTTATTGATATTTCTCTCTGTAATCTTGATTCCAGCTTGTGCTTCATCCAGCCCAGATTTTCACATGATGTACTCTGCATATAAACTAAATAAGCAGGGTGACATTATGCAGTCTTGACATACTCCTTTCACAATTTGGAAACAGTCCATTGTTCCGTGCCCGGTTCTAACTATTGCTTCTTGACCTGCATACACATTTCTCAGGAGGCAGGTCAAATGGTCTGACATTCCCATCCTTTTAAGAATTTTCCACAGTTTGTTGTGCCCCACACAGTCAAAGACTTTAACTCAGTCAATGAAGCAGAAGTAGATGTTTTTCTGGAACTCTCTTGCTTTTTTGATGATTGAACAGATGTTTGCAGTTTGATCTCAGGTTCCTCTGCCTTTTCTTAATCCATCTTGAACATCTGGAAGTTCTCAGTTCATGTACTGTTGAAGCCTCTCTTGGAAAATTTTGAGCATTGCTTTGCCAGAGTGTGAGATGAGTGCAATCAAGTGGTAGTCTGAACACTCTTTGACATTGCCTTTTTTTGGGTTGAATGAAAAACTGATCTTTTCCAGTCCTGTGGCCACTGCTGAGTTTTCCAAATTTTCGGGCATATTGAGAGAAGCAATTAACATTATAATATAGTATTAGTAAGTTAGGAAAATAAATGTAATGCCTCATAGGTTCTCGTTATAGGAAACAAGCTTTGAAATTGCATATAAACCCACATTAATATATATGTACACTAATTTATATGCATATGTGTTATTAAGAATTTATGTTAAATCAATCAAAGATATTAGATAGGTAGAATTAATATTATACTAACCTTTCAAACTCTTTAATTATATGTGGAGGCTCCAAAGAGATAAATTGATTGAAAATAAATTATCAATATAAAAATCTTTATAGGGAATAGGATGTAAATGAAGTCTGAGGTAAAAGAAAAATGTAAATTTCTGCATGTTAAAAAGAAGTTGTCATGTTTAAACCTGAGTAGTAGTAGATATAAAATCAAACTGGTATTTAGATTTCATTGTTTATATTTTTTAAAGTGATATAAAAGTTTCACTTTTTAATGTCAATACTTGCAATATTTCAGAAATTACATCCTTATGAACTATTTAAACTGGTAATAGAATATTTAAGATGAAAATTATGTAAGTTTTCAAATATAAGAGAGAGCATAGATTTCAAAATTATTTCAAATGGAACACAAGCAAAAATGATTGAAGACCTTAACTGATCTATGAACGTATATATTCCTTTCCATTCAGGATTTTTTCTATGCAATTCCATAGAAAATACTAACTTCCACATGAAGCTGTTTCATTACTTTTCCAATGTATCTAATACTTGCAAGCAAATTATTTCCTGAATCTAGTGATATGTTAAAATTTAAATACAATTTTTCTATCCCTGTAAAGATATATAACTATCATCAAAATGTTTCTGTTAAATAACCCAGCATACATTAAAACAACATTCATTCTTTGCACTTCCCTTTAACTCATTTATCTATTTAAATCAAACTCTTCAAGTATCACTAAGAAATCTATGTAACAAAGTTGAAATTCTGTTACTTCTGACTTGAAAGCAATGTATAGGATTTTGAGCTTTTGTAATCCCTGATAAAGATTAAATGAGGTTTTAAAACCAGATTACCTTTTGTAGGTGAAATCCTAAGCCACTTTGAACTGGAATTTACCATCCTCTCTAACCACATGAAAGTGTATGCAATTCACAAAGGAAAACAGTGGATTTATTAAATAAAATGGTTTATAAACTACATGTTAATTATCAATTTACACAAGAAAGAAAGCATTTTCAGAGAATACAGAATAAGCTGTTGGAATACAAAGCAGTGGTGACCTTCTAACACACTAGCAAAGTGAAGTTAGGTATCTTAATTGGCTGAGATCAAACAATAACTGAAAAACCAAAAACTTAACATATCAGAAACTGGAGACAAATAAAACAACTTCTGAGAATAATTTTTTAATGACCCTAAGGATCAATACTAAGTGACATTTTTTTTTCTAAGTGACATTTTAAAACTTGTTAAAATGATGATACAAAGAGATTCAAAAATTTAATATATAAAGAGATTCAAAGTACACAAAGACATTTAAAGATTCTGAAATAGTTTATCCTGGAAGAATAATAGCACCCCAAATAACCTCCAATCCTTCCTGTAAGATTATTATCCAGAGTACTTGCTTAGGAAGAAAGAAGCAGTTGATATATGAACTAATATTTAATATGTAAGATGACAAATTAGTCCCACCTTATCTGTATTCCCAAATATGATCAACAAACATGCCAAAACCACTTTTATTAACTTCTATAATTACCTGATATTCTACCATTAAAGTCCCATGATACGGAATAATACTCTATTAGAAGATAAAATGAATTGTTGATAAAATTGAAATGCTGATAAAGAATAATAGCATGTTCTGCTGTTAAAAAGTACCCAAATTGAACTCAGGTCCTCATCTATCTAGATTTCTAGTTCCTACTACTGCATAACAACTCAAAATTTTAATGACTAAAATAATAGTTATTTCATTGATATTTCTCATGGTTCTGATGGCTGAATGGGCTCAGCTACGCTGTTTTTGACTTAGAGTCTACACAGCTACAATAGGTGGTGGCATTGATGCCTCTATAGAAACTTCCTCCCTCCTGTCTGGTCCTTGATACTTGAGATCTTTCCTGTCGTTATCAGCTACGACACCCACATGCAACCACTTCATAGGTTGCTTGGTTGGCTTCCTTAGAACATTATCAATATGTTTGCATGTGTCAAAACAAAACAAACAAACAAACAAAACAGAAAGAAGTGACTCAAGGTTCCTCCTGCCACAATCAAAATCCACCCAGTTTCAAGGGTAAAGAATACTCCCACCTCTTTTGGGGATTATTGTTAAAGAATTCAGGTTCTTCCTTATAAATCAGTCATGGTTTACATACTGGTGACAATTCACATTTCTCCTGCATAAAACATTGAGAAATCCACATGATATAAATGTTAATTGTCATATGCTAAATCAACTCAAATATTTGATGATCCTTCTTTCCAAATCAAGCCCTTGAGAAAAGGAACTGCTTAATCAGTTAAATTCCTATGATACTACCAGACTGAATTATTCAGTAAGACTCAAAACAAATTTCAGTTTTTAATCCCTTTCTAAGACACATCAAATGTCTCATCTATCAGGGCTATAAGTTCAAAATCATGCCATCCAGATCAAACCAAATTGAGATAATGTTCTGGTTTGTTTGGGAGGGATACAGCTTCTCTGATAAGATTCCTCTCAACTTGACGTCTCTGAACTAAAAAAGACTAGTTATTTGCCCTGCATGCTTTGCCTACTAAATTGCTTCTATCCTGTCCAACTCTGTGACCCTGTGGACCATAGCCTGCCAGGCTCCTCTGTCCAAGGAGTTCTCCAGGCAAGAATACTAGAGTGGGCTGCCATGCCCTCCTCCAGGGGATCTTCCCAACCCAGGGATCGAACCCTTGTCTCATGTCTCCTGCATTGGCAGGTGGGTTCTATACCACTAGTGCCACCTGGGAAGCCTGTTATCTGCCCTACATAAACCCAATACAGAAGTACTAATGCATGATAACAATAAACACTGCTGTTCAAAAGGGGGAACTGACTGCATGGGAAAGTCATGAGTGTGCCACAATTCTGAAACCTGGCTGGGCACACATTACCAGGTCTTGGGAACAGCCTCATTCTGCTTCCTTCCATGATTATCCATGGACTGTGGCTCCATTTTCTGAGTTCTTGAAGCAACCCTCTGAATCATTGATCTTTTCTCTATAAGAAAACAGATTGAACTGAATAGTCTCACTTACTCTTTTCCTGAAATATTGGGGGTCTGAATACTTATTTTAATTTTATGTTCTCTCTTTCCCTTTTTATCCAAGTTGGTGGTGCTTCCAAGAGAAACAATATCCTAACAACTTTGCAAGAGTTTTCTATAAATTTTACAGCAGTTCATTGCTTTAAATAAAATGCACAACCGTAAATAACTACCAAACAGGCCTTTCTGGACCTTTATTTCCCAATGAATCTGCTATGGGACAAAACCCTTGAGATTTTTAGAAGCCCTATGTTTACAAAGAGATTTGTAACATATGCCCATAAGATTCATAAAAGGTCTTTTATCTTTCTAAAGGTTTCAATGAGGCACCACTTTATATTTCTTTGAAGTCTTCACAAAGTATTTTATAGTCTCACCCTGGATGTGATCTGAGCACGGAAGGTTTTTATTACTTTTATTTTTTCTTGGAAAATTTTTGCCATCTGGAAAGGAATGAGAAAGAAAAATAATTTAGAAGGTTCTATCTCATTTTTATATTTTCCCCCAGTTTTATTACACCTTTCCCATTTTTCTCACCTGTCTATTCTCATATTTAATATATTCAACTAGAAAAAGCCATGTGACATATTTAGTTTTTTGCCTGGAAATCATTTTAGTTAGATTTTCAAGGTCCTTAGGTACATTCCCTATTTTCCATGTTACTTTACACGACAGTGTCCACCAAGCTTTCTGCCAAATAGTCTACTTCCTTCCGACTTTTCAAAACATCTCATCACTTTCCTTTAAGATCTCATGACCTCCTGATCCCTTTAGATGCTTGTGTTGCTTCTCCTCATGCCCTTTATGCTTTCTCTGAAACACTCTTTAACACCCTGTTGGCCGACTACTCCTGTTGCAAGCTTTAGTTACAGCACATTCAAGTACAAAAATTAGTTCAGTTATTACTGGTGTGTAAGAAATCACCCCCAAAAAGTAATGACATACAAAACAGTTACCACTTTATTATCATTGTTTCTAAAGATTGACTATGCCCAGCTAGGTGATTCTCATCCAGGGTCTCACAGGCTTTTATACAATGAGATGGGGGCTGGAATTGCCATCACCACAAAGGCATCTCCCTTCACTTATCTTGTTGGTGATGATGGCTGTCATTTGGAACCTCATCTGGTGCTGCTGACTGGAGCATCACCATGTGGCTTCTACATGGGCTATGTGGTTTTCTCAGAGGCTGATGACTGTATTTTAGTGTAAACTTCCCAGGACAATTAAATAGAAGCTTTACCCTATTAAGCCTCAGAGGTATTTAGTGTCTCTTTCTCCACAGTCAGAAGTCATTCAGATTCAAAAGGAGGAAATATAGATTTTTCCTTTTGATAGGAAGAGTGCCAAAGAATTTGGGGGCATTAAAAAATAATATTAATACCACAATGGGTATATAACAAACCAAAATTTACAAGGAAACTCTTAACATAGTTCTTCAATCCATTACCATAAAATGCACAGATGCTTTATTTACTGGAAATGAAGGATCTCTGTATTTACTTTGTTCTATCTGTAACAAAGATAAAATATGTCTTTCATGGGTTTATGAGCAGACTGGACACAGACAAGAAAAGATTCTCTGATTGAAGCACCTCTGCAATTGAAAAGAGAAAAAATGACTAAAATAATAATACTATCATATATATATATATATATGATATATATATGATATACATAATCCAAGGACTACGAGACAACCAAAAATGGTGTAAAATAGCCACAATGGTAATACTAGATTGTGAAAAGAGAGAGAAAAGAACAGAAAATATGTTTGAATCAATAATGACTGAAAGCTTCTCTTTTTCAACATTATAGTGGAATTACTGGCTAATACAAGACACAGAAGTATAATAAATGGCATATACATTAGGAAGAAAGGAAGACATCTTTTTTGTTGTTGTTCACAAATGATATGTTTATCTATGTAGAGAATCCAAAAGAATCCACACAAAACATCTGGAACTAATAAGCAATTAAAGTGAAGTTGCAGGATATAGGTAAGTTACAAAAGTTAATTAACTTTCCTACATACTAACAGTGAGCAATGGAATTTGAAGTTGAAAGTATAATTCCACTTACATTAATACCCACTCAAAAATAATTAGATACAAATTTAAAAATGGATATATATAAGTTCTACATGAGGAGAAGTCAAACTCTGATGAAATAAATCAAAGAAAACCTAAATAAATAGTAATACATTTCATGTTCAAGGATAAGATGACTCATTATTATTAAACTTTCTGTTTTACCAACTTGATCTATATAGATATTTTTAAATAATTTTATTTATTTATGGTTATGCTGGGTCTTTGTTGCTGCAGAATTATCTCTGTTCATCTCCAAGGCAAACCATTCAAAATCACAGTTATCCAAGTCTATGCCCCAACCAGTAATGCTGAAGAAGCTGAAGTTGAACAGTTTTATGAAGACCTGAAAGACCTTTTAGAACTAACACCCAAAACAAAAAGAAAAACACCAATACAGTATACTAACACATATATATGGAATTTAGAAAGATGGCAATGATGACCCTGTATGCAAGACAGCAAAAGAGACACAGATGTGTAGAGCGGACTTTTGGACTCAGAGGGAGAGGGAGAGGGTGGGATGATTTGGGAGAATGGCATTGAAACATGTATACTATCATGTAAGAAACGAATCGCCAGTCTATGTCCAATGCAGGATACAGCATGCTTGGGGCTGGTGCATGGGGATGACCCACAGAGATGCTATGGGGAGGGAGGTGGGAGGGGGGTTCATGTTTGGGAACACATGTAAGAATTAAAGATTTTAAAATTTAAAAAAAAAAAATAAATCACATATATTGAGCTTCCCCCTGCCTCTTTGGAGCAGCCTTTCAGAGCTATCTGAGGTGTTGTCTCCTAGGCTGCCGTCTTCATTTTGCCCCCAGTAAAACTTAACTCGCAAAAAAAAAAAAAAAAGAACTAACACCCAAAACAAAAAGAAAAACACCAATACAGTATACTAACACATATATATGGAATTTAGAAAGATGGCAATGATGACCCTGTATGCAAGACAGCAAAAGAGACACAGATGTGTAGAGCAGACTTTTGGACTCAGAGGGAGAGGGAGAGGGTGGGATGATTTGGGAGAATGGCATTGAAACATGTATACTATCATGTAAGAAACGAATCGCCAGTCTATGTCCAATGCAGGATACAGCATGCTTGGGGCTGGTGCACGGGGATGACCCAGAGAGATGTTATGGGGAGGGAGGTGGGAGGGGGGTTCATGTTTGGGAATGCATGTACACCTGTGGTGGATTCATGTCAATGTATGGCAAAACCAATACAGTATTGTGAAGTAAAATAAAGTAAAAAAAAAAAAAAAATGTCCTTTTCATTATAGGGGACTAGAATGCAAAAGTAGGAAGTCAGGAAACACCTGGAGTAACAGGCAAATTTGGCCTTGGAATGCGGAATGAAGCAGGGCAAAGACTAGTAGAGTTTTGCCAAGAAAATGCACTGGTCATAGCAAACACCCTCTTCCAACAACACAAGAGAAGGCTCTACACATGGACATCACCAGATGGTCAACACTGAAATCAGATTGATTATATTCTCTGCAGCCAAAGATGGAGAAGCTCTATACAGTCAACAAAAACAAGGGGCTGACTGTGGCTCATATTATGAACTCCTTATTACCAAATTCAGACTCAAATTGAAGAAAGTAGGGAAAACCGCTAGACCATTCAGGTATAACCTAAATCAAATTCCTTATGATTATACAGTGGAAGTGAGAAATAGATTTAAGGGTCTAGATCTGATAGATAGAGTGCCTGATGAACTTTGGACTGAGGTTCATGACATTGTACAGGAGACAGGGATCAAGACCATCCCCATGGAAAAGAAGTGCAAAAAGTGAAATGGCTGTCTGGGGAGGCCTTACAAATAACTGAGAAAAGAAGAGAAGTGAAAAGCAAAGGAGGAAAGGAAAGATATAAGCATCTGAATGCAGAGTTCCAAAGAATAGCAAGAAGAGATAAGAAAGCCTTCTTCAGCAATCAATGCAAAGAAATAGAGGAAAAGAACAGAATGGGAAAGACTAGGGATCTCTTCAAGAAAATTAGAGATACCAAGGGAACATTTCATGCAAAGATGGGCTCGATAAAGGACAGAAATTAATGGACCTAACAGAAGCAGAAGATATTAAGAAGAGGTGGCAAGAATACACAGAAGAACTGTACAAAAAATATCTCCACGACCCAGATAATCATGATGATGTGATCACTAATCTAGAGCCAGACATTTTAGAATATGAAGTCAAGTGGACCTTAGAAAGCATCACTACGAACAAAGCTAGTGGAGGTGATGGAATTCCAGTGCAGCTGTTTCAAATCCTGAAAGATGATGTTGTGAAAGTGCTGCACTCAATATGCCAGCAAATTTGGAAAACTCAGCAGTGGCCACAGGACTGGAAAAGGTCAGTTTTCATTCCAATTCCAAAGAAAGGCAATGTCAAAGAATGCTCAAACTACTGCACAATTGCACTCACCTCACATACTACTAAAGTAATGGTCAAAATTCTCCATCCAGGCTTCAGCAATATGTGAACTGTGAACTCCCTGATGTTCAAGCTGATTTTAGAAAAGACAGAGGAACCAGAGATTAAATTGCCAACATCCGCTGGATCATGGAAAAAGCAAGAGAGTTCCAGAAAAACATCTATTTCTGCTTTATTGACTATGCCAAGCCTTTGACTGTGTGGATCACAATAAACTGTGGAAGATTCTGAAAGAGATGGGAATACCAGACCACCTGACCTGCCTCTTGAGAAATCTGTATGCAGGCCAGGAAGCAACAGTTAGAACTGGACATGGAACAACAGACTGGTTTCAAATAAGAAAAGGGGTACATCAAGGCTGTATATTTTCACCCTGCTTATTTAAATTATATGCAGAATAACTCATGAGAAATGCTGGACTGGAAGAAACACAAGCTGGAATCAAGATTGCTGGGAGAAATATCAATAACCTCAGATATGCAGATGACTCCACCCTTATGGCAGAAAGTGAAGAGGAGCTAAAAAGCCTCTTGATGAAAGTGAAAGAGGAGAGTGAACAAGTTGGCTTGACCCTCAACATTCAGAAAATGAAGATCATGGCATCTGGTCCCATCACTTCATGGCAAATAGGTGGGGAAACAGTGGAAACAGTGTCAGACTTTATTTTCGGGGGCTCCAAAATCACTGCAGATGGTGACTGCAGCCATGAAATTAAAAGACACTTACTCCTTGGAAGAAAAGTTATGACCAACCTAGATAGTATATTCGAAAGCAGAGACATTACTTTGCCGACTAAAGTCCATCTAGTCAAGGCTATGGTTTTTCCAGTGGTCATGTATGGATGTGAGAGTTGGACTATGAAGAAGGCTGAGTGCCAAAGAATTGATGCTTTTGAACTGTGGTGTTGGAGAAGACTCTTGAGAGTCCCTTGGACTGCAAGGAGATCCAACCAGTCCATTCTGAAGGAGATCAGCCCTGGGATTTCTTTGGAAGGAACGATGCTAAAGGTGAAACTCCAATACTTTGGCCACCTCATGCAAAGAGTTGACTCATTGGAAAAGAGTCTGATGCTGGGAGGCATTGGGGGCAGGAGGAGAAGGGGACAACTGAGGATGAGATGGCTGGATGGCATCACGGACTCGATAGACGTGAGTCTGAGTGAACTCCAGGAGATGGTGATGGACAGGGAGACCTGGCGTGCTGCGATTCATAGGGTCGCAAAGAGTCGGACATGACTGAGCGACTGAACTGAACTGAACTGAACATAGTCCATCTAGTCAAGGTTATGGTTTTTCCAGTGGTCATGTTAGATATGAGTTGGACTGTGAAGAAAGCTGAGCACTGAAGAATTGATGCTTTTGAACTGTGATGTTGGAGAAGACTCTTGAGAGTCCCTTGGACTTCAAGAAAATCCTACCAGTCCACCCTAAAGGAGATCAATCCTCCGTGTTCATTGGAAGGACTGATGTTGATGCTGAAACTTCAATACTTTGGCCCCCTTATGTGAAAATTTGATTCATTGGAAAAGACTCTGATGCTGGGAGTTATTGGGAGCAGGAGGAGAAGGGGACGACAGAGTATACGGTGGCTGGATGACATCACTGACTCGATGGACATGAGTTTGGGTGAAGTCCGTGAGTTCATAATGGACAGGAAGGCCTGGCGTGCTGCAGTTCCATGGGGTCGCAAAGAATCAGACACAACTGAGTGACTGAACTGAACTGAACTGGATTCAATATACCATAGTAGTTCCTTAGAAGTGAGCACTTTTTTAGTGGAAAGTTCTAGAAAGCTAGTGTTAAATCGTTTTTGGATTTCATCAATTCAAGATGACCCCAAGATGAGGATCCTATCTCTAAGGCATTATTAAAAGATAGATTAATTTTAATTAATTTTGCATAATGTCTATGTCCAGACCTTGTTTTATGAAAAAAGTGTTCACAGAGTTCTGTAAAATATCACTTTATTAGTTCATTGAACAGCTATAACAAAATATCACAGACTGGGTAGCTCATAAACAGCAGAAATTTATTTCTCAAAGTTCTGGTACCTAGAAGTCGGAGATCAGGGTATCAGTATGGTCATGTTCTGATGAATATCTCCTTCCTTGCTTAAGCTGCTCTCTTGCTCAGTGTGTCCTCATGTGATGCTAGAGATTAGGGAGTTCTATGGGGTTTCTTTTTTATGAATTCTTGTCCATTTGTGAAGACTCCACTTGCATGAGCTAAACATCAATATTTTCCAACTCTTAACACCATCATTTTGGGGGTTTAAGACTTTAACATATGAGTTGAACACATTCAGATCACAACAAAATTATTTTTACAAATTGTCTCCATTTAGAGAATATATATCAATTTTACATATCTTTAAAGTATCCCAAGTGTTCTTCATTCATATATCTACATACATATATGGATAACATTGCAAAAATATATAAAAATATATTTACTAATTAAAATTGTGTATTCAAAAGTCACCTCTAATTTTTTCCAAACACAGGTAACACCAATTTTAATTACCCTCTGCTTCCCCAGTGAAAAACAGTGTTAAAAGTAAAGCTACTTGTGATGACTGGCATACAAAGGATTTCAAATCTATTCAAGTGGCATGAGCTGTTTGAGAATATATTGCAAACAGATTGTAGCTGCATTGAACTAGCAATCTTATAAAACTTTGAAATAGTTTTTAAAATGCAAATATCATTTATTTAATTTGTCTAACTTTGTAATCAATAGTCATCTTCTGCCAGAATTGCAATTCCAAGGAAAACCGCTCTTTAATAATCTGTTCCCACAGTCAAGGAAAATTAAAGTCAACACATTTTGACCAAGGTCACAACATCATAATAGTTCTCTGTATTATCAAGCTATTTTTAAGTTATTAATAATGTTTATATATAGATATGTATAGTTCAGTTTGCTATACATATATAAATTTTTGAAATAAAAATCTATAGCTTAGTACACCTAAATTATTTTAGAGAGCCATAAAATTCTGAAAGAGGCAATGATTGATTATTTAATCACTTTGCTAGTCCACAGACATCATTTGATTACCGTGCAATACCTTGTTACAGTGTTGCTGATCTGTGACTATCATTACTAATAGCATTTCCCCAGAATAAAGCAGATCCTCTTCTCTCATTGACAGCATTCTATAGATAGAAAAATCTTGTCAAATACACTTCTCTAAAATTAAAAAGAGAATGAGAGACTCTGCACAGAGCAGGTGGTATCTACTCAAGGAGAGAATTTTATTTTTATGCTTCTAAAATGTATTTTTCCTTTCCTAAATGGGATACTGGAGTTGCAGGAGAAAATGAAGTAAATCTAAAACGGAATAAAATATATTTTATGTCAAATCAGACGTACCAGGCCCCACATATCATGGCTTCAATTTATAATAATTTTTACCCAGTTTGCAAGACTGTCTATTTGCATCTGGCTTTAAGTCAGTGCTTTGATTTCTATAAATCCCCATGTTTCTAGCAGTCACAAAGATATGGCTTTTCCTAACATCTTTAAGTACCTGGATTAGTTGGGATAGAATAGGCTTTTGCTTGGGTAGCAAACAACCCCAAATCTCAGTGGTTTAACACAAGCAAAGTTTTTTTCTCACTCACCAAAGCACAAAAAAAGCTTTATTCAGGCAACAGGAACGCAGATTGCTTTCATCTGTGGCTCCGTCAGCTCAGAAAGTGGATTTCTCCAAGACACCTGTTGCCAAGGAAGAGAAAGTCTGAATAATCACAGTCAGTGTCCATTGCTTCTGACCAAGAGTGACAAATGTCCTGTATGCTAATGACTCATTTGTCAAAAATAGTCACAGGATGTGCTTAACAAACTAGGAAGTGTGATTTTCCATGTGCCCAAGCACAAGCAATATGACATGGGATCAGATGAACATATTTTTTTGTCTGTCACATTACTCAATGTATGTTGTAAATCAGTCATAAAAAAGAATGAAACAGTTCCATCTGCAGCAACGTGGATGGACCTAGAGATTATCATATTTACATGAAGAAAGTCAGAAAGAGAAAGATAAATATATATTATTCAGATATGGAATCTAATTTTTTTTAAAGATACAAATGAAATCATTTACAAAACAGAAGTAGACTTATAGATATTGAAAACAAACATGGTTATCAAGAGGGGAATGTGGTGAGGGAGGGCTAATTCAGAAGCTTGGAATGCACGAACACTGCTATATATAAGATAGATAACCAACAAGGACCTACTGTATAGCACAGGGAAATTTACTGAATATTCTGTGATAAGTTAAATGAGAATAGAATCTAAAAAAAGAGTGCACATGTACATATATATACATATATATATGTATAACTGAATCACCTTGCTGTGCACCTGAAACTTACACAACATTGTAAATCAACTATACTCCAATAAAATTAAAATATTTTTAAAGATATGTAAGACAAGATTCAGAATTCCTGGGTTTAGTGAGTAGCTTGACTCTATTTAAATTTCCTCACAGGCCAAATGAAGATATTGAACTGAATGATCTTTGGTTTTTCTTCAGTTAAATGCTCATCATTCCCTACTGTTAGGAAAGAAGCTCTCTCATTTTCTGTTGTGCTATAATCATTAGTCTTTAGAGAGAATGACAAGTGTCATATATTATAAGAGCAGGATCAGCAGTATTTGAGGAATGATTATACCACCTGGGGCTAGAAAGAAAATGGCAATGGTAAGAAAATTGCTCAATCGAGTATTTTTCCACATGAGTTGTATTAATATATGAAATAAAGCATAGACTCATCACCATAGGATTAGGGAAAATCATCACTGAGCACTTATACTTTTACAGGAGTAGCCATGCAAGCTGATGAATTTTGCCTGAAATGACCATCACTTTTGAGCATTTGGAGAGTACTTTCCTGTCTCTCTCCTGATTGCTTCCTGGCCCAGGTGTAGTCCACGTACAGAGGTAGGGTGCAGACAATCTGAGGCAGTAGGAGGGATGTGGAGTTTGATATAAAGCAAGTCTTGGATGATAGTGTTGCATTCACCAGTTTGATAGCCTAGTGTTTCCTATATGATATTGACATTGGCATTTTTGAAAATGATAAACTCACACTGAACTTACAAACAGGGAGTAAACTTCACAACATAGGCAATTTATTAGTAAGTTTCTGCTCAATGAAGGAAATCATAACTTAGCTCACATTCTAGTCAGTAATTTATTTTGCAGCCAGAAAAGGTCAGAATTCCTCCCATTGTCATTGACCAGCAGAATGCAAAAAAGGACACACAAAAAACAAGGTTATACAGCTGTGCTACAGTAGCAGGAAAGCCAGATACTACTACTTGAAATATAAATCAAGCCGCCAATATGTAGCAGAGCCTCCTGAGGCAGACAAATCTATATATCAGTTAACTGATATGATTTTTGGTTCAGATAAATGACTAGGTTAAGTGAGAGGAAGAGGCCCTAAAAAAGAAAAATATCAGTATCATTACTAAAAAACTGTGGAATAGTTTTCACTAGTTATTTGTAAAAAGGCTCTGAATGTTGATACAAAGCTTCATGGGATAGTGGCAGGTACTGAGGTCATGGCAATAGCGGTAAAGAACCCATCTGCCAGTGTAGGAGACATAAGAATGGAATGTTCTGTCCTTGGGTTGGGAAGATCCTCTGGTGGAGCATATGGCAACTCCAGTATTCTTGTCTGGAGACTCTCATGGACAGAGAGCCTGGCAGGCTAATGCCCATGGGGTCACACAGAGTCAGACACGACTGAAGCAACTTAGCTTCAGTCACACTCAGGCACACACTCAGACATAGATAAAATATTATGATATATATAATTTTTATATATAGTATAGATTCAGTCTTCAGTCTTCCTTAGCAAGACTATGTATACTTATTCATGTTCAGTTCAGTTCAGTCGCTCAGTCGTGTCTGACTTTTTGCGACCCCATGGACTACAGCACACCAGAATTCCATGTCCATCACCAACTCCTAGAGCTTCCTCAAACTTCTGTCCATTGAGTTGGTGATGCCATCCAACCATCTCATCCTCTGTCACCCCATTCTCCTCCCACCTTCAATCTTTCCCAGCATCACAGTCTTTTCAAATGAGTCAGTTCTTCACATCAGCTGGCCAAAGTACTGGAGTTTCAGCTTTAGCATCAGTCCTTCCAATGAATATTCAGGACTGATTTCCTTTAGGATGAACTGGTTGGATCTCCTTGCTGTCCAAGGGACTCCAACACCACAGTTCAAAAGCATCAGTTCTTCAGCACTCAGCTTTTTTTATAGTCCAACTCTCACATCCATACATGACCACTGGAAAAACCAAAGCTTTGACTAGACAGACCTTTGTTGGAAAAGTAACATCTCTGCTTTTTAATATACTGTCTAGGTTGGTCATAACTTTTCTTCCAAGGAGCAAGTGTCTTTTAATTTCATGGCTGTAGTCACCATCTGCAGTGATTTTTAAGCCCCAAAAATAAAGTCTGTCGCTGTTTTCATTGTTTCCCCATCCATTTGAAATGAAGTGATGAGACCAGATGCCATGATCTTAGTATTCTGAATATTGAGTTTTAAGCCAATTTTTTCACTCTCTTTCACTTTCATGTTCATCAGATCCAAATTTGAAGAACTCAGTCAGTTATTGTTATGAGCAGATGTCTCACCTTAAGATTGAATAAGTAATCTTAGGCAACAAGGGTAAGAAAATGAGATGCACAGAAATTTTTATGGGGTATTATTTTAGCCAGGCTATTTTCTCATAGGCTTAAGTTACTTTCTCCTGGATTTTCTTTACTTTTTCACAGATAGTTACTGTTTTTCCTTTGGAATTTATCTTATTACTTAACTCTAAACTTTTTTGTAAACCTCAGGCTCAGTTCTTGAATCTGTTCTTTTTTTTTTTTTTTTTTTAATTTGATACATACTCCCTGGTGGCTCAGATGGTAATGTGTCTGTCCGCAATGCCGGAGACCTGGATTCAATCCCTGGGTCGGGAAAATCCCCGGAGAAAGAAATGGCAACCCATTCCAGTATTCTTGCCTGGGAAATCCCATGGACAGAGGAAGCTGGTGGGCTACAGTCCACGAGGTCACAAAGAGTCGGACACAACTGAGTGACTTCACCTTCACCCTACAATCTATCTTGTTTCATGGTTTTAAAAACAATGTATATGATAACTCTCAAGTTTGTATCTTCTTCCTAAACCTCTTCTCTCAGGTTTGGACTCAAATATATAATGGCTCACCAGGTAACTACTTCAATAACTAAAATGATCTCAAATTTAATGTGTTCAAAATTGCAGTACAGATTTCCACTCCATCCCATATTGTTCTTCTTCCTGTCTTCTACTCTTGGGCAAACAGCAATCCAACCCTTCCAGCTTATAATGCAAAGCAAAACTTGGAGTCACACTAGAGATGTCTCTTCTGACAGCCCACATCCAGTTCAATTTCACCTTTCAAAATAGATTCAGATTCTGACTCCCTCTCAGGACTACTAATGCGACCACTCAAGTCTAAGCCATTCTTATTCTTATTCTAATTTAAATGACTACAATTGCCTTTTAATGTGGGCACCCAATACCATGCCTGATATATAGTTAGTACTTTTCTCCTACCTATTAGTCACGGCTTCTTTTTCACTTTCCTAGTTTCTCCATTGATTTGATCTTTGAGCTTTTAATTATTTGGATTCATATTAATATTCATAGATCCTTTTAATTCATAGATCCTTCTAATCCTTTTAATTATCACCAAGGCATTATGGTAGTTTTAAACACCACTGAGTTTATGCAACGCACAAGCAAAAAATGTGTGTCACCGAAGCTAAAATTATGTCTTGAGCATCTGTCTCACTATAGATTATATCATATTTGTTTCTCAACAAAAGATAACATTAGAAAACATCCAACTGTGTTTTTCACAGATTATAAAAAAACCTGCTTCTATATCTTTGACAAATTGTGTTCTTCATACATTAATAGTACCTTCTGTAAAGTGAAAATAATTTTTAAAATCTACCTGGAAATAAATCAGTGAAATAAACAGTAAAAAAAAAAAAAAAAAAAAAAATTTCCCTTTCATTTTACCTTGAAAACTTGGCAAATTGACATTTCTGATGTGTCCAAATATAAATTATAAATTCCCCATTGTTAGGAGAAAGAATGGCCTTTTTCCAAAACTGTTAAGAATTTTGATGTTTATCTAACGGAGAAATTATGTCACCACGTTTTATCTTTATATAAAAACGAATGTTTTAAGACTGTTTAGTGTGAGACCTTTATGACTCAATGGAGTCAATATTGGAGTTAAGAAGTAAATTTTCAGTTAAACTTAGTGGGTAGATGATCTTTTCAGTGGCAGCATTGAGGAAGCTAAATTTTCACTTGTAAAAATTCATATTCACAAATTAACACTTTTAAAAAGTATATAGGAAACAACAAATCTACACATGAAGGTACAGGGCCTAGAACAATTGACAAAGAATAGAATAATGGCCATTCACCATTTTTTGAACAGCAGCCTGATAACTGGCTTTAATGCTTGACAAGTTATTATCAAGGTGTCATCCAGTTATTATAACAAAATTTGGACACATGTCCATTTAAGAGCCATGTTCACTCTTTAAAATAATGGTCATAATTTAATGTATGAACATGAATTTATAAAAAACTGTTTTATCACACACTATTTTATGTAATCCTCAAGTAGTTAACCATGTTCAATACAAGAAAATTGAAATCTACAGGAAGTAAATTAATATTCCAATTTTAACCAGGTAAGTGAAAGATCAATCTCTAAAGATCATGCTTGGATAAAAATTTTTAAAAGTTTTTAAAACAGGAGATATCTCAATGGTTAAAAAAAAAAAAATTAGCAAGACAGCAGAATAGGAGTTCTATGTAGTTTCCTACATTTTCGCCCACAAGGAACACCAAGTTTGGCAATTGCCTGTGAGTAAGAATTCCCTTGTTGAAGCCTAAAGATCCAGTGAAGAAGCTCTAGCACAACATCAGAATAAAAATATTTATGACTGTACATGCTGAAAAGGGTAAGAGGAATGGTTTCACTTGCATCACCCTGTTCCCACCACAGTGCCTCCTTTCTGCCTCCAGAAGATTGCCTACCCACTTAAGCTAATTAAGGGTTTTATTCTTAACTCCAATATTAACATTGTTGAGTTCTAAAAGTTCACATTATACTTCTTGAAATGCAAATTTTATATAAAAGATGGCAATTATAGACTTAAAATAACTTGTGCAAAGACAAAGTGTCTCAGCCCACCATCTCACTCATCTGGCAAGATGAGAGCATGTAATTGAGGACCTGGCTTCCTCAGCTGTGCAGGATGCTTCCAAAGATGCCCACTTTTCTTCTGCTCCATCCAAAACACTGAGATGAGCTGCACAATGGGGTTGAGAAAGAGCTGGGATAACAGCAGCACAGGGCTTCCCTGGTGGCTCAGTGGTGAAGAATCTGCTGCTAATGCAGAAGACAGGTCCAGGAAAATCCCCTGAAGAAGGAAATGGCAACTCACTCCAGTATTCTTGCCTAGAAGACCCCATGGAGCCTGGCATGCTACAGTCTATGGGCTCACAAAGAGTTGGACATGACCTAGTGACTGAACAACAAGAACAATTGCAGCAGCAGCAAGAGCTCTCAGAGAGCATGGAAGGGGCATGCTAAGTGCTTCATGGAGGCAACCAAGAAGGCTGCCCACAAGTCTCTGGGGATTTCTCACCTTCAGATTCCCCAACAATAGCTCGTGTGCCTGATGCACAATGAGGCAAACCAACTGAAACATTGGAGTTTGGAGCAGATAGAGGTTTATTGCAGGGCCAGGCAAGGAGAACAGGTGGCTCAAAATCATGAGCTCCCCAAAGGGTTTCAGCAAAACACTTTTAAAAGCCTGTTGTTGGGAGGGGGTATCTCCAGAATGTGTGATCAGCTTGTGCACAGTTCTCTGACTGGTTGATGATGAGGTAACAAGGAGGTGTCACAGGGGCTAACATTATCAATCTTCAGGTGCCAGTAGTCCATGGGTCATCAAGTAGTTAATTTGGATGTAATATTACCATCTACAAAACAACTCAGGAAACATGCATCAGGTAATATTATCTAGGTCCCTCAGAGAGGAACTAAAGTGAAGGATATGGGCGAAGGCCTTTCCCAAGGGCCCATGGGGTCCTGCTCAGTTTCAAGTACCCTCAATGTGCCATATCATTCACCCACACATTTTGTGGCCAACTCCCAGGTTATGGCCATGTAAACTGTGAATATAAAGCATCTCAGAGAGGTGGTTATTGTGCTCATGAAGCCATTCTGCAGGACTGGGGGGATGGCACACATACTTGAGGATTTAGGTAGCACACTCCAAAGGAAGCAAATGGAAGGCTATCAGTATTGGGCTTGGCTTTGCAGGATTTAAGGAAAGTGTGCAAGTTTAACAATACACCATGAAAAGGGGACAAAGAAAGTGGGGCAAGCACTCCCACAGAAAAGATCAAGAAAGCCTCAGAATTCCTAGCAAGGCTAACCATTTGTTTCTTTCTCTTCAAATGCCTGCCAGTAAAGACTAGAGGAGATGACTATTTGTTCAAATGCAAAGTCAGCAATACAAGACTTCCAAAAATATAATAAACCAAAGAAACATGACACCACCAAAGGAACACAATATTTGTCCAGCAATCAACAACAACAACAACAAAAGATATCTGTGATTTGTTTGCTTGCAAAACCAATACAATACTGTAAAGTAATTAACATCCAATTAAAATAAATAAATTTATATTAAAATATAATTTATATTAAATTTTTAATTTATATTTAAAAAATAGTTGTTTAAAGGAAGGTCAGTGGACTGACTAGAAAGAAAACCCAGAAAGACCATTTTACAAAATCAAGAAAACAAACCAAGAAAAAAACAAAAAGTTTAACAGAGAGAAAGAAATCATGTAAATAACCAAACAGAAAATCTGAAGTCAAAGAATACAATAAATGAATTGGAAAATGCAATAGAATCAACAGCAGAGTTGTCAAACAGAACAACCTAGGGTCTTAAAAGCAGGTAATTTGATAATCTACTAAATGGAGAACAGTAACAACAACAAAAAGATTTTAAAAGGCCTAAAACTTATGTAAAATATGTGATGCCATTAAGCAAAATAATTTATACATTATTAAAGGCCTAAAAGGAGTGGAGAAAGGGGCAGCATCTTATTTAGAGAGGTAATGTCTAAGAACTTCCCAAATCTGAGAAAGGGTTGGGACTTCCAAGTTCATGAAGCTTACAGGTCCCAAAATAGATTTAGCCCAAGGAAATTTTTCTAAGACATAATCTAATAAAACTCTCAAATCAAAGACGGAGAGATAATTTTAAAAACAGCAAGAGTGAAACATTCCTCATGTGAAAAGAAATCCCCAGAAGACTGTTAGCAGATTTCTCAGCAGAAAAGTTGCAGGCCAGGAGAAAATGGAGTTATATACTAAAATAATAGGGAGAAATATCAAATAAGAATTGTTTACTTGACAAAATGGTACTTCAGAATTTCAAGAGCTATAGAAGCTTTCCCAGAGAAACAAAAGCTGAGGAATTTCATCACCACAAGACCTGACTTACAAGAAATATGGAAAGGAATTCTTGAACTGAAAAGAAATGACAATAAGTAATAACATGAAAACACATGAAATATTAAAACATACTGGTAAAGTTAATCACATAGTCCAATTCAGAATATTTTAACAGTGTAATATGGTGGTGTAATAATTATAGTATAAATGTTAAAGGACCAAAGTATCAAAATAACTACAACTACAAGTTTTTGATGAATACACAATATAAAAAAGTTATGACTTCAGAAATATAAAATGTCTGTGGAGGAGAAGAAAAAGGATAGAATTTTATATTTTATCAAAATTAAGTTGCTATCAACTTAAAATAGACTGCTAAAATTTTAAGATGTTTTATGTAAGCCTCATGGTAACCACAAAAGAAAAGCCTACAATAGATATACAATGGTAAGGAAAAGAGAATCAAATTGGTAATTCTAAAGAAAGAACAAGACAGGAAGAAAGGAGCAAAGGACTACAAAACAGCCAGAAAGCAATTAATAAGATAGCATTAATAAGCCCTTATCAATCAATAATCACATTCAATGTAAGTAGATTAAAATTTCCAAACAGAAACCTAGAGTGGATGAAAGAATTTAAAAAAAAATACCCAATTATATGTTGCCTACAAGAGACTCACTGCAGTTAAAGGACACTGAAAATAAAGGAATAGAAAAATTCATGTGCCAAAGATGAAAATTAACCTTTATCTTACACCATTCACAAGAATCAACTCAAAATTTATCAAAGACCTGAACATAAGGATGGAAACCATAAAACTCCTAGAAGAAAACATACGGTGTAAGTTTCTTGAATTTGGGGTTGGCAATGATTTTTTGGATTATACATCATCAAAAGGAAAAATAAATAATTGGGGCTACATTAAACTAAAAAGCTTATGCATAGCAAATGAAACCACCAACAAAATAGAATTAAAGAAATATATATATATACCCCTGACAACAAAATTGGTATTTTGAAGAGATATCTACACTCCCATGTAACATTACTCAGAATAGAGAAGATGTGTAAACACCTTAAAGATCTACTGATAGCTGAATGAATGAAGAAGATATGGTATACACAGAAACACACTAGGATAGTATTCAGTCATGAGAAAAAAGGAACTCCTGCCATTTGCAACAATATGGTTGAATCTGGAGGACATTGTGCTACGTGAAATAAATTAGACCGAGAAATCAAATACTGTATAACATCACTCACACATGAAATCTAAATTTAAAACAGCAAACTTATAAAAACAGAGTAAAATTATGGATATCAGGGGCTAGGGTGGAGTAATAAGCAAATGCCTTCAGTTAAAAAATGAATAAGTGCTGGGAGTCTAACATACAGCATGGTGGTTGTAGTTAATGATACTGTATTGTATGCTTGAAATTTGCTAAGAGGGAGGATCTGAAGTGTCCTTACCACAAAGAAAAAGAAAAAAGACCTCTAAAGTTGGCTTAAAACTCACATTCAGAAAACTAAGATCATAGCATTTGGTCCCATCATTTCATGCCAAATAAATGGGGAAACTGGAAACAGTGACAAACTTTATTTTGGGGGGCTCCAAAATCACTGCAGATGGGGACTGTAGCCATGAAATTAAAAGACACTTGTTCCTTGGAAGAAAAGTTATGACCAACCTAGATTACTTTGCCAACAAAGGTCCAACTAGTCAAATCTATAGCTTTTCCAGTAGTCATGTATGGATGTGAGAGTTGGACTATAAAGAAAGCTGAGTGCTGAAGAATTGATGTTTTTGAACTGTGGTGTTGGAGAAGACTCTTGAGAGTCCCTTGGACAGCAAAAAGATCAAACTAGTCCATCCTAAAGGAAATCAGTCCTGAATATTCACTGGAAGGACTGATGTTGAAGCTGAAACTCCCAATATTTTGGCCACCTGATGCGAAGAACTGACTCATCTGAAAAGACCCTGATGCTGGGAAAGATTGAAGGCAGGAGAAAAAGACAGCAGAAGATGAGATGGTTGCTTTGTATCACCGACTTAACGGACATGAGTTTGAGTAAACTTTGGTGATAGATATGGAGGCCTGGGGTGCTGCAGTCCATGGAGTTACAAAGAGTCGGACGATACTAAATGACTCAACTGAACTGATGTGAGGTGATGGGTGTGTTAATTAATCAGATTGTGGTACTCCTTTCACAGAGTATGTTTATAACCAATCATCATGCTGTATACTTTGTGGTGGTGGTTTAGGCACTAAGTCATGTCTGACTCTTGTGATCCCATGAACAGTAGCCTGCCAGACTCCTCTGTTCATGGTATTCTCCAGGCAAGAATACTGGAAGGAAATGGGTTGCCATTTCCTTCTCCAGTACACTTTAAACATTGACAATTGTATTTGTCAATCATACCTCAAGAAGGCTGGAGAAATATTAAAGGAGGAGGTATCTGAAATAATAATTCTGAAATTTGGAGTGACGAGCTGAAGTCTGATACACCAAATTAGGAGATAGTGTAAACTTGTCTCTTAAAAGGTAGAATAAGAAAATATTAAAAGCAATCTTTCTTTTAGATATAAATGGCCCATGCCTCAGACAGTGAGAAAGAGAATATTTTGGGGACAGGAATATCAGACTCATAAATCATATAAAATCATTCATTACATCTATTAGCAATATGCACTAAAGATGCTAATTAGTAGTTTATTAGTCAATGTCTAATTAGGGAAAAAAATTCAAAGTATTTCAAACAGAGTGGATATTGAGTTCAACGATTTGTTACATAGATGTTATTAAGGATGAAAGATCAAACAAAAAGCTGAGGTATGTCAGATCCCCCCAAGACCAAACTCAGGACTCATGATTCACCAGAACAATTCACAGAATTCAGGAAAGCTGTTATTCTCGTGGTTATGTTTTATTAGAGTAGAATATAGATTAAAATTTGCAAC
This sequence comes from Budorcas taxicolor, assembly GCF_023091745.1. NCBI lineage: Eukaryota > Metazoa > Chordata > Mammalia > Artiodactyla > Bovidae > Budorcas > Budorcas taxicolor. Next base: position 39,125,143 of record NC_068926.1, read on the forward strand.
GGGAAAAGATGAATTGAAGCCCATGAGAAGCCAGACGCATGTTCCTGTGTCCTCTCCTAGCGAAATCATATAAATACACTTCATTCTCCTCATCATGAAGCATGAGAACACGGGCAAAGGTTTGTTACTGAGGAAGCTCACCAAGTCCTGTGAAACCAAGCAGGACACTGTGGGTATCCTGGGCACAGAGCCCTTCTGTCCCCCATTTCTGTTTGTAGGGAATAAACTCCAGCCTCTATGAGCTTCTTTGAATCCCAAAGGGCAGGTTTGAACAGTCACTAATCAGGAAAGGAAGAGGATGCCCAGACAAGGAAAGAGGATGCCCAGACAAGGGAAGAGCAGCCAAGAGACAAGGGTGCAGCCTTGGGGCAGGGTCCCGGTTCCTCCTCAAGTGATACACATAACAATAGCTTTGAGCTCTTCTGTAAAAGTAACCCCCCGCCCCCCCCCCCCCAACAAATGCAAGGTATTAGCTACTTGATGAAGGTAAGAATCCTTCTGGCATTAAGAATATGCCAGAGAAGGTCAGTTGATAACTTCGAGAATCAGAAAAGTTCATCAGGATATCACCTGAGGCCAGCTTAAAGGAGTGCAGGTCCTGCACACACCCTGAGCCTTATAGCAACATTGCCCTTGAACCACTGCTACAAAACTTCTCACCAAATCTCCTGGGCTGGGACACAGTCTTTCAGGGCTTCAGCCTGTTGTGTTCCTCTTTGCCAGGCAAAGCAGTTAAATTATTCTTTTCTACTTCATCCTAAACTCTGTCTCTAAGATTCAATTCAGCGCTGGTACACAGAGGCCAACTTTTCAGCAGCACTTGGTGTAAAAGGATTTTTAGGGAGTCAGGCAGGCAAGCACCCAGAGTAAACTCAGCATTTGTTAGCATAGACTGTTTAATCAAACTGCTACTTCAACCGCCATAGTCTCAGACATACAGAAACAATGGTTTACCCTAAATCACAGTGTTGGTATAACCTATCTGATCAAAGTTATTTCATGCTCCAAGACCTCAGGCATGTAAAAATAATCATATCAGCCATAATATTCTAAGAACTCAGAACTCATTTTTGTGAATATTCAGGCTTTCCTGTGAATATGTAGGCCTGTTGAGTGAATCCTTTTCTGCACATGAGATAGTGCAGATAAAGTGATTACAGAAGGTGGCAACTTCTACCTCCAGGACTGGAGACTCACTTCCCCCACATAGCTGGTACTTAGATGGATTGGTGAAGTAGAGGTAGGGGAATGTGAACCTGGAGCTTGGAACCACTGAAGGAGATGGAATTGCTTGGTCCTAGTCTTTTTGAGGGTCTGCAGCACAGCTGGTGCTGTAACTGCCCAAAGAAAGTGGAGCTGTAGTATCCATGCTGTGGAACAATTCTTTGAAAACTGAAAATAAGGAGTCTCAGAACATCCCTGGTGGTCCAGTTGTAAAGAATCCACCTTGCAACATGGGTTCAATCCCTGGTCAGTGAACTAAGACTCCACATGTCACAGAGCAACTATGCCCATGTGCTGCAACTATGGAGCCCACATGCTCCAGAGCCTGCACCACAGCTAAAGAATCCATGAGCCACAATGAAAAATCCCACATGGGGCAATGAAGATCCTGTGTGCCCCAAGACATGATGCAGCCAAAAATAAACCAGTAAATAAATATTGTTTTTTTTAACCTTTTTTAGAAACCTTAAATATTGCTTTTTTTAAAAAAGGCAGTCACCTGTGGCAGATTCATGTTGATATGTGGCAGAAACAATACAATATTGTAAAGTAATTAACCTCCAATTAAAATAAATAAATTTATGGAAAAAAAGAAAACTAAATGAAAGAAAAGAAAAAAAAAGACAGTCTCTTTTCTCCCCTACCCACCATCTCATTTCCCTCCAATGGATGCTTTAGTTATTTCTCTCTATTGCCTTCCTAGCCAGAGAGTCTGAAATTTAGTATGACATTTTCTACTCCAGCAGAAAGCCAGCAGAAAGTTGATAGTAAATAACCATCACACTAATCTATAGAAAACTACTACTTAGCAATACAATCCTCTCAACTTAAACATTTACTTGCTTCAACACCAGGAGTCTTTCCACTGTATCATGACAACAGAGTTGGCACCAAGAGTAATTAGACAGTGTGGTTTAGATCACCAAAGGAGTATACCCTTCCATTTTTACAGGAAAGGATCTTTAAAATTAGATTTTCTAATAAAATTAAAAATTGAGAGAAAATACTAGAGATCTTGGATTCTTATCAACTTTTTCTATGACCTTAGTTGACTCACAATTATCCCTGGTTTCAGTATCCTTACCAATAAAGGAAAAGATAGGAAATATGAGTTCATTTTCAAATTAATATCTGAAATAACCCAATGAGGACTAGGAAACTCAATTTGGTAAATTGGCAATGCTTTGAATTCACATTTTTTTTAACTGTTCTGTATGAGTTGACCAGCCTCTTTTGCCTTAATTAGGGCATGCTATGAAAAATTCAATTAGTCTTTACTCTGCAGGTGGTGACTGGGGAAGCAGAGAGATCAGGAGAGTACCACCCGTTCAGTATCACTCATGGATGCTTTCTTTTGCTAAAGATGAATGTCTTTACGTGAAAAGACCATCTGTTGTCATAACATGCCTATGATCTGTCAATTTGAAGGCAATATATAATTGCTTTTGCTGCATATTAAAGACACATTTTTCCAAGCTTCCACCTGTAAAATATCTTCAGGACATATTTACCTCTGTGTCAGTCCTTTGTTTGTGGAAACTAACTTCAATTCTTGAGTTAGGTGATAGATAACATCATCCAGAGAGACATAGAACTTGTTAAGTTTTCCATGGTTTTGACACATTTACCACAATGTGAAGTACAATCTGAATCTGGGCCTGGAAGATCAAGTTCCCTCAGCACTTGTGTTACCACAACGTTGTACAGTTTTATCTAATACAAATCCCCAGTTTCCTCTCACTAAGGAATGGTGCCGGGGTCCAGCCCTGGTGGATCCAGGGTAATTCGAAGGGGAGACGGAATTGGCGTCCTAGGAAAAAACTTATTTAATTACAGATATAGAGAGAGATTAGAAACGGATAGTGTAGTAGGAAATATTAGTGGAGAAAAAGAGGCTGAATAACTTGGTTTTCGTGGGATACCAATAAAGCTTCAAGACAAGAAGCTTGCATCACCTACATAGGCCGCCGGCACCCACTTGAATATCGGAGGGTGCCCTGCCTTGGGCTCCCTCTCACATGGAACTTAAATGCCTGGGCAAAATTAGCAGGCTTGGCAAGCACCCACACTCCAGATGGGAATTCAGCCAGAAAAACGGGGAACAAGAAAGAACGACACAGGGGAATCAGTCTTTCCAGAAACTGATCCATTTTCTTTATTTTCAGGTTTGCTTATATACCTTTTGTTACATATAGAGACAAATGGAAATTTCAAAGTCACACAGGGGTCAGCAGTCCTGACCTTTATCAAAATCAGGTGCTTCACATGAATGTATTAAACAAAAAGGTCTTAGGGGTTTTACACCATCTTCTGGCCATGAGGCCTGCTGACATTTTACGACCCTTTCTTTCTGATAATGGTCAGTTAACCAGAAAACTTGTTCTTTCCAAGGGTGTTTTTTCTTAAACCAGGCACCACTCTCTGAAGGTACCAGATAAAGTTGCATTCCTATAGGGTGAGGGTGTAGTGGGTTACAACTAAGAAAGGAATTTATTTAACCTAAGGTTAACATGATTAATCTTAAAGGTTAATACTTATTTCTCCTATATGCTAGTTATATTCATTATAAGGGCAGGGAATATGGAGATTTAGTAGCAAACATCAGCCCAACAAATGAAAATCCTCCACCAATGTTCCCCTTAAGATCTATTTAGTCTTAAGATAGTGATAAAGTTACATTTTTACATAGCAAGAACACAGTGATTTATAACAAAGTACAGTGATCTATAATAAAAGAGAAAATTCATTAACTCAAAAAGTCTAGTATTGCTAACATCAAAAACTATTATATTTCTTTTTCTATATTACAAATACATTAATATATTCCCAGGTACCTAAGGATATGGAGGCCTGGCAGCAATCATTGACTCAACAATGAGAAAAGCCCTATGCTAATTAAGATTTTCAAAATACTCCAAATTCTCTGTGCTGTTTATGATTGAGAGGTAGTAAACAATCATGTGCATAGTGGCAGGAGTGTGGATAATCCTGTCACACAAGCTAGTCTGCCAGCAGAGAGGTTTGACCTGAGACACACTTGTCACACCCAGGAATTTTTATTGACTGGAGCTGCAAGTTTACTCCTTCTCCGAGAGAACCAATGGGGAACAGCCCCCCATAAAGTCAGAGGTGTAGGTGAGAGCATGAAACAGGTAGGTAAACTCTGGTTTTGGGGGTAGATGCTTGGAAACTGGGGGTTTTCTGAGGCTCGATCCCTCCTTTGCATATGCCAAAGCCTCCTTCCTCATGACCTTTGCCATGGGTGGAGTTCCTCACACTGGCTCCTGGCAGAATGGACCATAACTCTTTACTCAAGTGGTTATTTTCTTCCATTTTTAGATTCCTCATTGTGCATGTGCTTTAGAGGCTGGAATTCTTTGTTGTGTTAACTTATTCCTAGAAAAATAATTGCTCCATGATTGATTTGAAAGATAAATGTATTATATATTGTATAGGAATTTAATACGCTTCTTGTGTGGTATCAAATTCTCAACTCTCTCCTTCTCACTCCAGTAGTAACTTGAAACCTCTCTGTTTAACTTCACCTCATAATTAACAAGTAACACATGCAGTATTTATTTCTGAATCACTGATGACAAAGAGAAAAAAATTGAAAAATATTGTTTATGTCTTCATATCAATCATATGTTTCAATTTTTTAAAGTGGTGGTAAAATGGTATTCTTCCAAAGGCCTGGTTTAAACTCTTGTCATTATAGCATTTTCAAGATTTATTTCATGTTTAAAATGATTTGCATAAATTATTTTGAAGAAGTTTCATGACACATCATTTTTTAAACTAAAGAGGGCATTTTGCTATTGCCAACTATAAGACATGTCGCTAAACCACATTGTCTTTACTTTTCAGATTTGGAGTTTATATAGAAACATGTTAAACCATTGTTATATTCAGTAGTCAATTCTTGACTTCAACAAACACAAAGCAAATTGACATGTGATAGTTTTAATCTCTTATCTCTTAGTTACTGGATAATGATTTTTCTTGGCACATAAGGGACCTGGTAGGAATTTGCCTTCTCTCTTGGTATGTAGGTTAGTGTCTTCCTTCATGAAACAGGATATAAGTTTAGAAGAGATGTTGTATGTTTTTAAGAGAAGAATGATTGGTTTCTGGTTTTGAAGCTAATTTAAGTCTTAATTCTCTGTTTTTAATAGCTCTTGGACCCTTGTCCACTGTAAGAATGCATCCCTTTATTATGTCAAAGTTGAACTTCCATGTAGGTTCTTGAAAACTATGCTTTGCATCACTAACCTGGCTGGAGTCTTTCTCTGTCATTCACACATTTCTTGTTTTCTAAAAAGCTCTGTGAATTTTTCTTTTTTTCTAAAAATCATTGACATAAAACTTCAATTTGATACTAGATAAACCTGACTTTTATAACAAACTATATATGAAAATTATACTCTCTTTGCTTTTTATCATTTTAACTATTTTAATCATTTAACTTCTATTTTCTTTTTAGTTAATTGCATCTTTTGGACATTTTTCTTCTTCCTTACATGTCCACCTAATTCTTTCCAATTCTTCAGCTCTATGAAAAAAATAACAAATTTTGCCTTTCTGCAAGCTTTTCATCATGTTTTGTTCCCTCTCCATCTCTTTTTCAGTCAGTATACTTATCTTTATTTTCCTAATGGCTAAGTAATTTTTTGTTACTATAGTTTCCCTTGCATTGAATCACATCAAAGTAATGTTTATATTAAAAAGACTTAAAAAGCATATCTTTAATTTTTATTTTTTATGTTTAAGCTATATTCAGAGTTTCAGACTTACAGTTAGTTTTTAAATTAAGAATGTTTTTAAGAATTAAGGTAAATCAAATGTGAAAGTGACAGGCAGATAGAAACAGACAGATATGTTCCCTTAGCATTTACAACTGTGTATTTCTAACAGAGAATCTAACTTTTTTCTCAAAACTCATTGATGTCATTGAAGGGACACAGGAATTTTAATTTCATCAAAGAAAGTAATCCATAAATACATTATTTTGTGTACAAATTTAGGTGATGCCATCTGTGCTTTCTCCTCTCAAGAATTCATAACATAATTTAGATGCAGTTTTTGTATACAGTTTTACAAATGTGGACAGATATAATTATCACTCACTAGATGCCCTGCTCATGTTCTTGGAAATGAACTATTTCTGATTTTCTTTTTTTCTGCAATTGCATTAAACCTCTCCAGCACTATGTGTGTGTTCAATGTGCTATCTTATAACATTTAAACGTAAGTTTTTCATTCATAACATATGAATTTCATAGAGATCCTTTGGTTCCCTTTCTGATTCACCCACCTCTTGGTTGAAGATCTCTTATTATATTGTCTTATATCAAGCAGTTCTTACTTGTCAGATGGGGAAGAAAACTAATAATAATAAATTCTAGAATGAAGCTGGAGAATAGCAAGATTAAATAATATAATCAATGTTTTAGAAGTAACTTTAAAAATAATATAGTTGAATTCAACTTCTCATCTGATGGTTTAATGTCTACTATCACATACCCATAAAAGGTTTAGACAAGCTCCAAGCTTGAAGACATTTAGAGAAGTAAAACAACCAGGGAAGAAGACATATGTTCTTTCACACTGACTCAAACTCTTCCACACTGCTACTTCTGCTTACTGTGCTGTTTCTAGCTCTTTGAACCTAACAGAACAATGCCAATCCTTGCTTCATTTGGCAGACACCCTTATAAATGTTTGAGGGAAAAAAAAAATGTACTGGCTTCTCTTTTTGTACACAAATCTTTTCAAAAAACCTTTTCAAATTTAAATGACTACACATCATATTTTTAAATCCACTCATCACTCTAGTCCCAATCTTCTATAAGAAGCTCTGTGATCAGCAGAGCTGAGCTGAACTATTTCTTCCATTAACAATATTTGTTTTTCTGTCACTGAAAGCCTCATGTCATACTGACTTTACTTATACTCAATTACAGGCTGTTCTTAGTTGCTAAGTCATGTCCAACTCATTGCGACCCTAAGGAGTATAGCTTGCTAGTCTCCTCTGTCCATGGGATTCTCCAGGCAAGAATACTGGAATGGGTTGCCTTGCCCTCCTCTAGGGGATCTTCCCGATCCAGGGTTTAACCCTGCGTGTCTTTTATGTCTCCTACATTGGCAGGAGGGTTCTTTATCACTAGTGCCGCCTGAGAAACCCTAATTACATGGTAGTCTTATATTGTACTTAGCCCTCTAAGCACCATGTTTGGCTCAATGATATCCTCCTCTCTAAAGGTATCACATCCTAATCCTCCAAACTTGTGAATGCATTATTTTATATGACAAAGAGGCTCTGCAGTGGGATGAGCTAAGGAATTTGAGATGTAGAGATTATCCGGGATCATCTGTTTGGGCCCAATGTAATCACAGTAGTCTTATTAGAGGGAGGCAGTGGGATCACAGTCAGAGAAGGAGATGTGACCTCAGAATCAGAAGTCAGAGTGATGTTGTTGCTGGAAGGGGACCAATAGCCAAGGGATATAGGCACTCCCTAGAAGCTGGGAGATGGAAGGTAAGGATGCTGTTTTTATCCTTGGCAAAGAAAAAATTTGGACTTCTAGCCTCTGAACTGTAACATAATAATTCTGTTTTTAAAGCTAGTAAGTTTCTGATTATTTGTTATAGCACTGATAGAAAACTAATATAATTCCTTAAGCATCTTCATCCATGATTCTAAGTAGTGTGGTACTCAGGCAATTTATTCTTAGGAGTCCCATAGAAAAAATTATATTCACTCCTTTAAATTTATAGATTATTGGATTGATATCATTTCTTCATTCTTGCAATGCATTTTAAATACTGATTTTTACTTCAGTGACTTGCCTTATCATTTTTGTTTCTCCTAGAAATTGGTAAGCATCTCTATGTTACTGTAACACTGCGATGAATGTTCATTTTGCATCATCTACCACCTGCCTTGATTGGTCTCTGCCTCTGGAGAAGGACATGTCTATGAGCTACTGCTATACCCTCCTTCCTCTCTTTATAGCACAGAGCTGAGTTCTAGCTTCTTTCATTCTAACTATGTTGGTGAAATAAGAACAAAGAAGAGTGGACCATTTTGCATTAGGAATCTAAGAATCTAGAATCATATAAAAATACAGGCTTACCACCCAATTTACCAAAATTCCAACTACAAAGGAAATTGTTCTGCAAATAAAATAATACATCTGAAATGAAAGATAAATAGATGTACAACTTGAACTAATCATGTGCTATCTGTCAGGCACAGTAAGATGCATTTCTTATGAGTTATCATTTTTAATTCCTACACCTCCCACTCTATTTTTATTTTTTAAAATGTTTATTATTTTTATATATGACATTACTAACCTATGGTTAAACAAAATTTGTCTAATAATCACAACAGTTCAGTTTAGTCGCTCAGTCGTGTCCAGCTTTTTGCGACCCCATGAATCGCAGCACGCCAGGCCTCCCTGTCCATCACCATCTCCTGGAGTTCACACAGACTCACACCCATCGAGTCCGTGATGCCATCCAGCCATCTCATCCTCAGTTGTCCCCTTCTTCTCCTGCCCTCAATCCCTCCCAGCATCAGAGTCTTTTCCAATGAGTCAACTCTTCGCATGAGGTGGCCAAAGTACTGGAGCTTCAGCTTTAGCATCATTCCTTCCAAAGAAATCCCAGGGTTGATCTCCTTCAGAATGGACTGGTTGGATCTCTTTGCAGTCCAAGGGACTCTCAAGAGTCTTCTCCAACACCACAGTTCAAAAGCATCAATTCTTCGGCACTCAGCCTTCTTCACAGTCCAACTCAAACATCCATACATGACCACAGGAAAAAACATAGCCTTGACTAGACTGACCTTAGTCGGCAAAGTCATGTCTCTGCTTTTGAATATACTATCTAGGTTGGTCATAATTTTTCTTCCAAGGAGTAAGCATCTTTTAATTTCATGGCTGCAGTCACCATCTGCAGTGATTTTGGAGCCCCCAAAAATAAAGTCTGACACTGTTTCCCCATCTATTTCCCATGAAGTGATAGGACCAGATGCCATGATCTGAATTACATTTTCTGAATGTTGAGTTTTAAGCCAACTTTTTCACTCTCCTCTTTCACTTTCATCAAGAGGCTTTTTAGCTGCTCTTCACTTTCTGCCATAAAGGTGGTGTCCTCTGCATATCTGAGGTTATTGATATTTCTCCTGGCAATCTTGAGTCCAGCTTGTGTTTCTTCCAGTCCAGCATTTCTCATGATGTACTCTGCATATAAGTTCAACAAGCAGGGTGACAAAATACAGCCTTGACATACTCCTATTCCTATTTGGAACCAGTCTGTTGTTCCATGTCCAGTTCTAACTGTTGCTTCCTGACCTGCTTACAGATTTCTCAAGAGGCAGGTCAGGTGGTCTGGTATTCCCATCTCTTTCAGAATCTTCCACAGTTTATTGTGATCCACACAGTCAAAGGCTTTGGCATAGTCAATAAAGCAGAAATAGATGTTTTTCTGGAACTCTCTTGCTTTTTCCATGATCCAGCGGATGTTGGCAATTTAATCTCTGGTTCCTCTCCCTTTTCTAAAACCAGCTTGTACATCAGGGAGTTCACAGTTCACGTATTGCTGAAGCCTGGCTTGGAGAATTTTGACCATTACTTTACTAGCGTGTGAGATGAGTGCAATTGTGTGGTAGTTTGAGCATTCTTTGGCATTGCCTTTCTTTGGAATTGGAATGAAAACTGACCTTTTCCAGTCCTGTGGCCACTGCTGAGTTTTCCAAATTTGCTGGCATATTGAGTGCAGCACTTTCACAGCATCATCTTTCAGGATTTGAAACAGCTCCACTGGAATTCCATCACCTCCACTAGCTTTGTTCATAGTGACGCTTTCTAAGGCCCACTTGACTTCACATTCAAGATGTCTGGCTCTAGATTAGTGATCGCATTATCATGATTATCTGGGTCGTGAAGATCTTTTTTGTACAGTTCTTCTGTGTATTCTTGCAACCTCTTCTTAATATCTTCCGCTTCTGTTAGATCCATACGATTTCTGTCCTTTATCGAGCCCATCTTTGCATGAAATGTTCCCTTGCTATCTCTAATTTTCTTCAAGGGATCTCTAGTCTTTTCCATTCTGTTGTTTTCCTCTATTTCTTTGCATTGATCGCTGAAGAAGGCTTTCTTATCTCTTCTTGCTATTCTTTGGAACTCTGCATTCAGATGCTTATATCTTTCCTTTTTTCCTTCGCTTTTTGCCTCTCTTCTTTTCACAGCTATTTTTAAGGCCTCCTCAGACAGCCATTTTGATTTTTGCATTTCCTTTCCATGGGGATGGTCTTGATCCCTGTCTCCTGTACAATGTCATGACCCTCATTCCATAGTTACTTATCTATAAGTGTTGGAGGAAGAAATCAAGTCCTCTTGATATTTTATCTTTTATTATTATACTATTATTAAAATAATACTACAAATAGAAAGACTGTAAATATGTCACTATTGAGATTTCACCACAAGCAAGAGAATTGATATATTTATTCCAAAAAAATCTGAGATTTTTAATTTGGAATCTGCAATAGAATAAAACATAGTTTTCAAAACACAGAAACATCAGCAGAGCAAAACAGAGAAATCACCATAGCTTGCATTTTTATAATCTTGTTAACAAATTGTTGGTCAACTGGTGAGCTCTCACTCAGTCTTTACTCCTTTGCTGACCTAAATATTTTAGGTGAAAAACATTTCTTTTAGTATCATTCTGGATTAACAGTTTTACACTGACATGCACATTGAAGAAACAAATACATTTCCTGAACAGTATTGTCATCAATATCAATTTTAAAAGGATGAGCCTTTAACTTTGAAATGTTCAGGTCACTGTAATTGTCATCTTTAATTTTTGGAGATAGAATTTAAATTTTAAAAAATAGATGTAGTGTTACACAGGGTCAGACACTGTTAGGTATATTCCAGGAACAATTAGTTGCTGTGCAACAGACTTTAAACAGTAACTGAAAATAATTTTTTTTACAAAATAATGTTTTTTATATTCTGGCTAGATAAGCTATGCATGTATAAATAAGTATTCATTCTTACCCAAACTATGATCTTAATTGTCTTTCCCTTTAATGATACTTTAGGCACAATAAGGAAGAATGCTCTGACACTGAAACCTGTATCATTATAACTTTTAAATGTATTTGTCTATACAAAGATAGAAGTTGGCAGTTGAGCTAACAGTATTTGATATTTGTTTTTCACCCATTCCTGAGAAGTTCAATACACTACAAAAAAAAAAAAATTATCTTTCTTACAAAGTAAAACATCCTTATTTTAACAAAATATAAACCACATAAACTTGTTAATAGTATCACTAACTCAAAATATGTATTTGCTGATGAAGGAAGTAGAAATATATGGCTATTGTTCAGCATTATTGAAATAAGCAACAATTTACTTCAGAAGAATACAAGCAAATCCATTTAAGGGTCAAGATTTGCTGAAAAATGAGGTATTGATTCTCAGTATGAGGATGTGTGTAAGACACTTCAGCTTTGGTTCTGAAATCAGATGCCCTGTTTCTCTAATCTGAAGATGTGTTCTAGACATACCTTCACAACCGTAGTAATCAATTTCATACCTAACTGTTGTGTCAGCATGATGGTAACTTCAGAAATGATTACAAAGGTAGTTCCCTCCTTTTATCTTATTGACAGTGATTTTTATTCCTGGGAAAAAATGAACAAATCATACACTGTTATGTAACTTTTTTCCTCTACAAAGTCCCCTTATTTTGGAAATATGTAAGAATGGCCCTATTTGCTCTGCTGTACTTATATGTGCTATGTTCATGAATGATAGGATGGGATTAAAATACATGTAAAACTACATTGATTATATATATTTTCCCTTTAAAGTTTCTGTAATTTATTGATTTGTGATTCTAGGGCATATATTTATGCCCTAAAATACAATTGCAGGGTTTAAATCTCTATGTTTAAAGTCAGGTAACATGGTTGGTGTTTCTTTTCTGCCCCTACAAGCTGTATGATTTTGGTAAAACATTTATCTTCTTAAGTTTGTTTGATCATCTGTAGGGTGAGCACATTAGTGTCTATCATGTTTGATTTCTACAGTGATTAGTCTGAAGCAGATAAAGTGATATAAATTTGCTTTATATAAAAATTGCATTTGATGAATCAAATAATGATGGAAGTCAGATATAGTTTGAATTTTAGGGTTGTCGGTTTTCAGTCGCCAAGTCATGTCCGATTCTTTGTGACCCTATGGACTGCAGAATCAGTGATGTCCTCCAAACATATCATCCTCTGTCACCCCTCTCTTCTCTTTCTGCCTTCAATCTTTCATCAAGGTCTTTTCCAATGAATTGACTATTCATAACAGGTGGTCAAAGTATTGGAGATTCAGCTTCAGTATCAGTCCTTCCAATGTATATTCAGGGTGGATTTCCTTTAAGATTGACTGGTTTGATCTCCTGCTGTTCAAGGGATGCTCAAAAGTCTTTTCAAGCACCACAGTTCAAAAGAATCAGTTCTTTGTGGTTCTGCCTTCTTTATGATCCAACTCTCACATTGTGCATGACTCCTGGAAAGACCATAGCCTCGACTATACTTTGACTTTGTCGGCAAAGGGTATATAATCATAAAAGTTCAAAGAGAGTAACACCTTTTTGATTGTTTTGTCAAGATGGCCTTAGAAGGATTAACAGCTCATTCTAAAAGATCCGAATGGACAGAATGCTCCTATTATGAGGAACCACACAACAAAAATGTTGGATCAATAAAGAGAAACCATGCCCAGGAGCTGTGGATAAGCTATTTTTCTCAGAATGAAATATTCATTTTGATTAACAGGGGGTGACATGATTGTAAAGACTGGAAACAGAAAGATTGTACTTTGTAGGACTTTGATGTAAAGTAAGCTTGCTAAGGTGGTGCTGGTGGTAAAGATCCCACCTGCTAAGCAGGAGACATAAGAGGCATGGTTCGATCCCTGCTGCTGCTGCTAAGTCACTTCAGTCGTGTTCGACTCTGTGCGACCCCATAGACGGCAACCCACCAGGCTCCCCAGTCCCTGGGATTCTCCAGGCAAGAACACTGGAATGGGTTGTCGTTTCCTTCTCCAATGCATGAAAGTAAAAAGTGAAAGGGAAGTCACTCAGTCGTGTCCAACTCCTAGCGACCCCATGGACTGCAGCCCCCCAGGCTCCTCCGTCCATGGGATTTTCCAGGCAAGAGTACTGGAGTAGGGTGTCAGCACCTTTTCCTGGTTCGATCCCTAGATCAGAAAAATCCCTTGGAGCAGGTCACAACAACCCACTCCAGGATTCTTGCCTGGAAAATTCTATGGGCAGAGGATTCTGAGGGGCTAAGGTGCACAGAGTCTCAAAAAGCCAGACATGACTGAAGTGACTTAGCACGCACAAGAGCTTCATGATATTCAGAAGAAAAAGGGAAGAGAAAAGGGGAAGGAAAGAAGGGAAGAAGGAAGGAACAGAGGGAAGGAAAGAGGAAGGAAGGAAGGAAGGAAGATACAATGGGGGAGAAAAGACACCAGAGAACATAAACTGTGTGCATGAATATTGCTGTCTGTCAGGCACTATGACAGGTACTTTAATATGATCTAATATAATGCACATGATCAGCATAAATAATTTCATCTACACTACAAATTTTGTTTAAATAAAGAGAAATTATATAGTGTGCCTAAGCCACCGTATGAATAAAAATAATGCTTTGAGTTCAGTTCTAACTGTATATCCTGAGCCGTTTGGTTGTGGCATACTAGCTCTCCCTGTAATGTGTAGGTCAGAAGGCTTCTCAAGTGTGAGATAATAGAACCTGCAATGATATTAATGACAGCTTGTCCAACTGTATCATCATGTCAGCATGTAACACATTTCATTTTCTTAAACTGCTATCAGAAAATAGGGAAGATTCATTAAAGCAAAAGGCAAAACCTGCTATACCTCAGTATAGATGATGGTGGCTTTAGAAAATCATCAAATGAGTATTTAGCATAAGGGCCAACATCCTCAGAGATTTCACAGAGTTGATTAAAAGTCACAATTTTTTTAACATAACCATCTGCTCAGATAAATAGAAAGAATAATATCCTGATCTGCACTCAGATGCTCCTGGTTATCTATGTTTTTTATTAGTTCAAGACTTTTGGGATTTTCTCAAACTTTTTTCTGAGTTAAGAGGCCAGACAGCTCTCCTTTGATTTCATTGTTTCATTGTCACCATTGTCTTAAAATATATATTCAGAATAAAAACCAGAGCAACAAATAGAGAAGATAAAGAGATGTATTCCAAAATATGAATGATTCCCCAATTTATACCAAGATGGGAGGCAAAGTTCTTCCTACATAACTCCACCAAAGCCTGTAAAGTTCATGGCAGTCTGAAGGTGACCTCCTTCTGAGAGTTTGGGATCACATACCGAAAAAACTTACGGGGTTTCCCACTTTTCAGGAGACACTAGAGCTTGATTCACAGAATCACATCTTGCCGCAACCTCGTCCATATTTTCTATTTCCAACAATTCATTCCCAAGATGACTAGAATCTATTTCTATCCTCCTTCTTGGCCAAATAGAATTACTTAAAACCATATCTATTTTCAAAGGAATTACCAATTGAGATTCAACTCTATGTTATTCCTATTTGCAATAAATTGCCATATTTTTTTCTTAATAAGTATCTTTATTTCACTCTCAATCAATACTAGATAGTGCATCAGAATATAAATGAGTTTTGCTCCACAGATAACAAAGTTGCAGAAGACATCTTCCTTTCCTTCTGAATAAAAGGAAGAAGCAAATTACATGAAGGTTTCATATTTCTTGATATCATACTTGCCTTTCTAAAGGCAAATAGATAATCATTTCAGTCAGTCAAGCAGAACTCCTTTGATTTTTAACTCAACACTTACATAAAATATTTAAGATCATTGACAAGTTGCTTTCTGAAACTCTCTCTGGCTTTGCTTTTAAGACATTATTTGTCTCTCTCTCTATCTGATTACTCTTCCTCAAGGGGTTTAATAAATTTGTATTTATACATATTCTCTTAAATGTGCTTTTTTTTCCCTTGCCATAATCTATCTTATACCCTTATTTCATCTTTCTAGACATATATTCCTTGAATCACAAACCAGCCACATACCTTCACACACAACCAAGAAACTATTGAATTCAAATTGACATCTTTATTCTCAATCGCTCTCCTGAACTCCATTTGTATATTTCAATCTTGTCTTGGATATCCCATGGACAGTTCAAACTCAACATGTTACATTCACTTGGGGATGTTTCCATAGCTTGTATGAAGAAATTAAATTTATCACTTGACATAATATCTGTTTGATTATTTTTCCTCCTGCCCATTAGAACATCAACTGTCAAGAAGCAATGGTATGATTCTCAGCTCATATTTACAATAAAAAATAATTCTGACATAGCAGAGATTAAGAGAAAAGACATACATAATAAATAGAAAGTGATAGTACCCAATGGCATCTAGGACTATCAGGTGATGTTACAACTTACACATTTACCTCCAGGACAGGTGACATCTAATGATTAATTCCACTGTCACTTTCTTTTTTTTTTAATTTTTATTTTTACTTTATTTTACTTTACAATACTGTGTTGGTTTCGCCATACATTGACATGCCCAAACATGAACCCCCCTCCAGGACAGGTGACATCTAATGATTAATTCCACTGTCACTTTCAACCACTAAAAACAAAGGCAATTGATTACCAAGAAGATGAAAGAAGTCACTATATTTCTATTTTAATGCACAACCTGATTAAATATCAGAGCTGGAACAAAAAAAATAAAAAACTAAACGTAGAGAAAAAGAGGAAAATACAGTAAAATCCAAAGGAAAAGTCTGTGAAAATGTTCATGTCTATTCAGTATTATACAATGCCTGGCATGTTTTCTTACTTATAGCCTTGTGTCTGGAGGCTATGGTCTAGCACTTAAAATGGAAAATAATTGTATTTCAGAAAGCTAAATATTTAAGTAGAAAACAAGAAACTCCCTGTTATCTCTGAATACCAGAGAAGCATTAAGGGAGCAATAATGAAACAAGAGGGCTGATGTGTCACAGGTTAATGAATTGCTGGTCTAGATAGTTCAATCAAAGGAGGCCAATATTGATGTGCCTTTAGAAAGACAGATGGGATATTGCATGTGCCATTCAATGTAATGAATTGTCAGGGAGAAAAAAAAATCTCCAGGATGTGTATAATCATTTATGAGCAGTAGAAGAGGAAACTAAATTATAAGAAGATGTATTTCAATTCAGCTGGGAAGGAAACAAAAACACTTTTGTGTGTACCCAAAAAAACAAAAGTATTTTTTTAATAGTCAGGTATTTTACAAGATAAGATGTTTTCCAAAAGTGACTCATGTGTTGAATCTGAATACATGAATACAATCTGATGATCTCATTATATTTCACACACAGAAAAGGAGTTTTAATTCACTAATTTAAAAAAAAGGTATGTGTGGAGGAAGATAGCAGATTTCAGTCAATGCAGGAAGAATGAAACTTAAATCTGAACAATCCAGGGATAAAACACAGATTCAGGACTATGTCTGAGTTATCTTTGCATCTTGAATGCTTAGCACAGAATGTAGTTAAAATACTGAATACATACTTGAATAAATGAATGAGGACGTCAGAATTCTATAAAAAAGAACTAAGGCATTTTAGCAAAACTGTATGTCAAAGAGTTTTACATTTATAGTTATATATGTATTTCTTATTTGTGCTAATCCTTGACAACCCTGGAAGGTAGGTGTTATGCCCTTGTTCAAAAGAGAAGTGAGGTCCAGGAAGATAACATTAGTTTCCCAAAGTCAACATCAACATAGCTTGTTGGCAGAACTGTATAGGAGCACAGCCTCTATTATCTAATTCTCTAGCTGATTTAAATTCCCTCTCACTCTCCCTTTCTCTCTCTCATTAAATCGTTATAAAGTTCCCTGAAGATTGTCATGGTAAGAAATATTTTACAGCAGCTATTCCTAGCACTCCAAGTAAGCCAGTTTCCTTGGTGACATCATCAGATTAAATGAAATGGGAAATAAGTTCTAAGTATATGACCAGAAGTTTAATGCTTTTCTTAAATTGGAGGTCAGTGTAAAATTAAGGAAGATATTGCTTGGCATTTTTATTGAAAGTATATCTTTCCTTCTCCACCCACCCTCTGTGGAAATTATATACTCAACTTGATTTCAACATTTAGTAAAACAGCTGTGAAATGGGATACTATTTCATAGTAGGTTAATGAAAAGAGATGTCCATTACAGAAAAAATATGCAGTAACCAAGGAAGCTACGAGGACTGACCAAAAATGATGTGACTGGGGAATTAATCTAAGTCAGTTATGTTCCAAGGGCTGATTTCAGCAGGAGAATCCAGTACTTTTTAATCCTTACTGTTACATTTTCCTAAATTTCAACCCAGAATTTATGACCTTGTACTTACCATCTTCAACATACAGACACTACCCCTCTCAAGAGCTTCATGCACTCCTTGCCCAGCAGATGGTAGAGCTAGGATTTGGTTCTATGATGTAGAAAGTGAATTTTTCTTTTAAAAAATACTGTTAATCAAGGCATGTAATTCATTTGAAAAAAAATTGATTAAATATCATGTGCCAGGCACTGTTCTGGGTATGGGACATATAAAGTGGGAAAAAAAAGACAAAAGCTCTTTTTAAAAGGAATATAATTGCTTTAAAATGTTATTTTGGCTCCTACTGTAGAAAAAAGTGAATCAATTAAATGTATACATATTCCCTCCTTCTTGAATCTTCTTCCCACCCTTGTAGGTCATCACAGGGCACTGGGTTGAGCTCCCCATGCTAAATAGCAGCTTCCCACTAGCTATCTATTTTACAGATGGTAATGTCTATATGTCAATGTTACTCTCTCAATTTGTCCCATCCTGTCTTTCTCCCTCTGTGTCCACAAGTCCGTTCTGTACATTTGCATCTGTATTCCTGCTCTGACTTCAGGGAGCAGACATTCCAACTGGACAGGAAAGATAGCACTAAGTTGTATCCAACTCTTGCGATCCTATGAACTGTAGCCTGCCCCACTTCTCTGTCCATGGGATTCAGGAAAGAATACTGGAGTGGATTGCCATTTCCTTCTCCAGGGGAACTTCCCAACCCATAAATTGAACCCAGGTCTCCCACATTGCAGGCAGATACTTTGCCAACTGAGCTACACAGGAAGCCTGGAGAGGTCAGTAAAAAAAAAAAACAAGTAAAGAGGATGGAAAAGATCACAATGGAACTGTGAATAGGTACAATTTGGAACAGGCTCTTCAAGGAAAGGCTGAGGGATAAGCTGCCCTGTGGATAAAGGCTTGTCATAAGCAGGGCCTGAGCCCTCTGATTAGCTAATGAAAAGATATTTCAGCCAGGAGAAACAGAACATGCAATTTGACATGAAATGATGTTGGTTATATTTAGTAAGAGCAAGGAGGTGGGTGTATCTGGATACAATGACCAAGGAAGTGGTGAGATGAGACATCAGAAAAAGGTAAGATCAAGGTTTATGTCTCCCCCACATTCACACAGTGAAACATAGTGCCCAAGATGGTGGTGTTGGGAGATGGGGTCTGTGGGAGGTGATTTGGTCATGAAGATGGAGCCATTGTGAGATTAGGGTGTTTACAAAAGAGACTACCAGGACCTTCCACTCCTTCTGCCATCTGAGGACACAGTGAGAACTCTACAAGCAGGAAGTGTAAACTCAGTTCACCATGTGGGCACCTTGATCTCAGATTTCCAGCCTCTAGAGCAATGAGAAACAAATCTCTGTTGTTTATAAACTACCCAATCTGTGGTAGTTGAGTAACACATGCAGAATAAGATGAACAATTTAGACCATGTGTTCATTGGCGCTTATACAGATGTTGACTCTTACTCAGAGGTAAATGGGGTGTCAGTAGTTTGTTCTGAGGAAAGGTGATGTGATCTAACCTCAGTTTTAAAGGATCAGATGGATGCAATTTAGAAATTAGTTTATTCAAGGGTAAGGATGGAATCAGATTGAGAATATCATACACTTTTCTAGAGAAGTGGTGTTGGAGGTGCTATAGGGTTGTCCAGTCGCTCAGTCATGTCTGACTCTTTGTTACCCCCATGGACTGCAACACACCAGGCTTCCCTGTCCTTCACCATCTCCCAGATCCTGCTCAAACTCATGTCCATTGAGTCGGTGATGCCATCCAACCATCTCATCCTCTGTCACCCCCTTCTCCTCCCACCTTCAATTTTTCCCAGCATCAGGGTCTGAAAAGACCATTGAGTCAGTTCTTCTCATTAAGTGGCCAAAGTATTGGAGCTTCAACTTCAGCATCAGTCCTTCCACTGAATATTCGGAACTGATTTCCTTTAGGATTGACTAGTTTGATCTTGCAGTCCAAAGGACTCTCAAGAGTCTTTTCCAACATCACAGTTAAAAAGCATCAATTCTTAGGTGCTCAGCTTTCTTTAGGGTCCAACTCTCACATCCATACATGACTACTTGAAAAACCTTAAGTTTGACTAGAGGGACCTTTGTTGATAAAGTGATGGCTCTGTT
Organism: Budorcas taxicolor; assembly: GCF_023091745.1. Classification (NCBI taxonomy): domain Eukaryota; kingdom Metazoa; phylum Chordata; class Mammalia; order Artiodactyla; family Bovidae; genus Budorcas; species Budorcas taxicolor. The sequence continues at coordinate 39,144,988 of NC_068926.1, forward strand.
TTAAGTGCTGTCTAGGTTTGCCATAGCTTTTCTTTCAAGAAAAATTATAGGGGGCTTGGAGAAACAGTAGGATGCTGGATATTTTTTTAAAGAAGATACAAAGGATTTTCTGGAAAAAATAACGAGTCAGTGATGATGTTTAGACATGTGTCTCTCTGATACTGATCAAGATTTAGTTGGAATCCTGAAGTTGATTCTTATTTTTGCTGCCAATCCAAAGAGGTGAACCTTCTCCCTGTTCTGAGTGTCTCATCATTTGGTAGTATCCCAGACTGTGGTTACCTGGTGTTCATTTATCAAAAAATAAATAATTAAATAGGAAAAAATTAAATAACAACGAAAAATGATCTACCTCTAAGAAACTAGTTTTTAAAAAAATGTATAACTGATAATTGTGTCAACAGTCAGTTTAAGAAATCATTAAGGGAAAAAAGTGTGCTTGGGATCACGACCATAGTTTGTAGGTACAAAAGGCAAAGAGAGGTGAACTAGGTAATAGAAGCAGAAGATGAAATCGAACTGGAATGTCTTAGCAGTAGGCTCTTACTTTGTTAATCACCACACACAATGTAATAGCTGAAAGAAAAGCCACAAGAGCACAAGAACACATAAAAGCCCGTTCACTATGAAGAATCAAGAACACCATCCATGATGGCCAATAAGCACATGACTAGATGCCCAACATCACTAATTATTAGAGAAATATAAAACAAAAGTACAATGAGGTATCACCTCATACAAGTCAGAGTTCTGTTCAGTTCAGTTGCTCAGTCATGTCCAGCTCTTTGCAACCCCATAGACTGCAGCACGCCAAGCCTCCCTGTCCATCACCAGCTCCCACAGCTAACTCAAACTCATGTTCATTGAGATAGTGATGCCATCTAACGATCTCATGCGCTGTCTTCCCCTTCTTCTCCCACCTTCAATATTTCCCAGCATCAGAGTCGTTTCAAATGAGTCAGTCCTTCACATCAGGTGGCCAAAGTATTGGAGTTTCAGCTTCATCATCAGTCCTTCCAATGAATATTCAGAACTGATTTCCTTTAGGATGGACTGGTTGGGTCTCCTTCCAGTCCAAGGGATTCTCTAGAGTCTTTTCCAATACCATAGTTCAAAAGTATCAATGCTTTGGGGCTCAGCTTTCTTTATTGCCCAACTCTTACATCCATATACGACTGTTGGAAAAACCATAGCCTTGACTAGACGGACCTTTGTTGGCAAAGTAATGTCTCTGCTTTTTAATATGCTGTCTAGGTTGGTCATAACTTTTCTTCCAAGGAGCAAGCATCTTTTAATTTCATGGCTACAGTCACCATCTGCAGTGATTTTGGAGCCTCCCCCCTCAAAAAAAATAAAGTCTGTCACTGTTTCCACTATTTCCCCATCTATTTGCCATGAGGTGATGGGACCAGATGCCAGAGCCTTAGTTTTCTGAATGTTGAGTTTTAACCCAACTTTTTCACTCTCCTCTTTCACTTTCATCAAGAGGCTTTTTAGCTCCTCTTCACTTTCTGCCATAAGGGTGGTGTCATGTGCATATCTGAGGTTACTGATAGTTCTGGCAATCTTGATTCCAGCTTGTGCTTCATCCAGCCCAACGTTTCTCATGATGTACTCGGCATATAAGTTAAATAAGCAGGGTGACAATATATATATCTTTGACGCACTCCTTTCCCTATTTAGAACCAGTCTGTTGTTTCAGGTCCAGTTCTAACTGTTGCTTCCTGACTGGCATACAGATTTCTCAGGAGGCAGGTCAGGTGGCCTGGTATTCCCATCTCTTTCAGAATTTTCCACAGTTTGTTGTGATTCACACAGTCAAAGGCTTTGGCATAGTTAGTAAGACAGAAATAGATGTTTTTCTGGAACTTTCTTGCTTTTTTGATGATCCAGTGGATATCAGAGTGGCCATCATTTAAAAGTCTATAAATATCAAATAATAAAATGATGTAGAGAAAAGGGAACCCTCCTACAATATTGATGGGAATGTAACATAGTAGCGCAGCTACTATGGAAAACAGTATAGATATTCCTTAAAAAACTAAAAATAGAGTTAACATGTAATCCAGCAATCCCACTCCAGGGCATTTATCTGGAGAAAATTCTAATTCACAAAGTTGCACCACTACAATGGTATATAATGTTATATATAATCATAAGAGTATTTTTTACAATGGCCAGAACATGGAAGCAATCAAAATGTTCATCAATAGAGGAATGGATAAAGAAGACATGGTGTGTGTATATATATATATATAAGAGAGAATACTACTCACTCATAAAATAGAAAGAAATAATGTCAATTGCAGCAACATTTACAGACCCAGAGATTACCAGAGTAACTGAAGTCAGAGAAAGATAAATATATGATATAATTTACATGTAAAATCTAGAATATGATACAAATGAACTTATTTACAAAACAAACATACTCACAGACATAGAAAACAAACTTATGGTTAACAAAGGGAAATTGAGGATCAGGGATAAATTAGGAGTTTGGGATTAACAGATACACACTACTATATATGAAATAGATAACCAACAATGATCCACTCTATAGCAAAAGGAACTATATTGAATATCCTGTAATGATCAACAATGGAAAAGAAACTGAGAAAGGATATAATAGAATCACATTGTTACACACCAGACAAAAATATAGCATTATAAATCAACTATACTTCAATTAAATAAATTTTAAAGAGTACCATCCATGGGTTTACTCTGTTTCTACTCATGTTCTTCATGTCTCCCTTGCCACCAGCACTGGCCAGCTCAGATGGGAGCATGCCTTTGAAAACAGGAATTGTTTTTCAGGTAAAATGGTACCCCTGGCTTATCTTCCTGGGGACAAAAAGTATTCAATGACTTGCTACTATGGTAACAAGACATAAAGAAAATAAAAATAACCAACATGGCTATTGTAACTTTCAGTTATTTTAAGAAAAGTGTTTCAGAAGCCTTTAAAAACTCTTAGCTTCTGCTTGCTGTTTTCTCATATTATTCTTAAAATTCTTTTGCAGTTTTTGCAGGAATGTAAAGAAAAGATGAAGCTAAGGAATTAAAAATCAAGTTATTCCTTTCCAAAGGAAAAAAAAATCAGACATTAATATGTGATGACCAGTTTTTGCAGGTTGCTTTGTGTAGGGAATGGCAGGGTGCTGCACTGACTTACTAAGAGTCAGTTGTAACCAAGAAACTTGTCATAAAGTAACACAGCACCTAGGAGACATCAATGTGGAGTGTTCATTAAAGGAAGACAAGAAGTATTGATCTGTAGGAGGGAAGAAGAGCTCAGAGGAGGCATGAGTTAGAAACAGAGATGACCGATCTAAAATGTTTTTATTCTATTGCCTTTATATAAAGTAGACTTTTCAAGTTTATCTACAAGAACACATTAAAAAAGAAATGGAATAGCAGAAAAACAGCAAGACTTGAGCAGTACATAAAGTAGGGAGGGTGGGCGAAGTGCCCATCAAGACACCTATGACACTGAAGAATACGTTTATAAATCTGGTTTAAAATGGGAGCATGTTTCCACCAATGTTTTGGAAGATTCTGTTTGGACAGTGTTCACTCTTGAGAAACCTATATGCAGGTTAGGAAGCAACAGTTAGAACTGGAACATGGACACTGGACATGGAACAACAGACTGGTTCCAAATAGGAAAAGGAGTATGTCAAGGCTGCATATTGTCACTCTGCTTATTTAACTTATATGCAGAGTACATCACAAAAAATGCAGGGCTGGAAGAAGCACAAGCTGGATTCAAGATTGCCAGGAGAAATAATATCCTCAGATATGCAGATGACACCACCCTTATGGCAGAAAGTAAAGAGGAACTAAAAAGTTCCTTGATGAAAGTGAAAGAGGAGAGTGAAAAAGTTGACTTAAAGCTCAACATTCAGAAAACGAAGATCATAGCATCTGGTCCCATCACTTCATGGGAAATAGATGGGGAAACAGTGGAAACAATGTCAGACTTTATTTTGGGGGCTCCAAAATCACTGCAGATGGTGATTGCAGCCATGAAATTAAAAGATGCTTACTCCTTGGAAGAAAAGTTTGTAGGTACACAAGGCAAAAAGAGGTGAACTAAGTAATAGAAGCAGAAGATGAAATCAAAGTGGAATGTCTTAGCAGTAGGCTCTTACTTCATTGGATACTGAAGCTGAAGTTCCAATACTTTGGGCATCTCATGTAAAGAGTCAACTCATTGGAAGAGACCCTGATGTTGGGAAAGATTGATGGTAAAAGGAGAAGCGGGTGGCAGAAGATGAGATGGTTATATAGCATCACCAACTCAATGGACATGAATTTGAACAAACTCTGATTTATAGTGAAAGACAGGGGCACCCGGTGTGCTATAGTCCATGGGGTTGCAAAGAATCAGACTGACAGCAACTGAACAACAATTTAGTAGTAGTGTATATGTGTCAGTCCCAATCTCCCAACTTATCTCTCCCAATTTATCCCTCCTCCGCTTCCCTCCTTGGTAAACAAAAGTTTGTTTTCTAACCTGTGACTCTATTTCTGTTTTGCAAATTAGTTCATCTGAACCACTTTTCTAGAATCCATGTATAAGCAATATTGTATGATAGTTCTCTTTATCTTTCTGACATTCCCTCTGTAGGCAATCTCTAAATCCATTCATGTCACTAAAAATGGCATTATTTTGTTCCTACTAAATTTGGTTTTGAACTCAAAGTCAAACCTCACAAACAAATATAATTCCAGTCTGCATGAAATTTATGCTCCAATATAGAAAAACTTAATCAAATTATTACAAATAAATACATAATTACAAAAATGAAACGGTACATTAGGATTGACATATATGCACCACTATGTATGATAAAACAGATAACTAATGAAAACATATTGTATAGCACAGGGAACTCTATTCAGTGCTCTGTGGTGACCCAAATATGAAGGAAAATCCGAAAAACAGGGCATATATGTATACATATAGCTGATTCACTTTTCTGTCAGTAGAAACCAACACAACATTTTAAAGTAACTATACCGATAACTTTATGTAACAAGAGAATATCATTGATTATGTTATTTTTCCCTGGGAACAACTGCTGCTATTGCTGCTAAGTCGCTTCAGTCGGGTCCGACTCTGGGCGACCCCAGAGACGGCAGCCCACCAGGCTCCCCCGTCCCTGGAATTCTCCAGGAAAGAACACTGGAGTGGGTTGCCATTTCCTTGTCCAATGCATGAAAGTGAAAAGTGAAAGTGAAGTCGCTCAGTCGTGTCCGACTCTTGGCGACCCCATGGACTGCAGCCCACCAGGCTCCTCCATCCATGGGATTTTCCAGGCAAGAGTACTGGAGTAGGGTGCCATCGCCTTGTCCACTGGAAACAACTATTGAATTAGTATTTGAAAAATCTATAGTTTTATGTAGATGCAGGGCGGGGAGTCAGGAAAGAGAAAGGGAAGAGCTTTGTACGCTTAAGTGTGTGTGTGCTAAGTTGCTCAGTAGTGTCCAACTCTTTGTGATGCCATGAACTGTAGCCCGCCAGCGTCTTCCATCCATGGGTTTCTCCAGGCTGCAGTACTGGAGTGGGTTGCTGTGTCCTCCTCCAGGGGATCTTCCTGACCCAGGGATGGAACCCAAGTCTCTTACATCTCCTGCATTGGCAGACAGATTCTTTACCACTAGCGTAACCTGGGAAGTTTTGTATACTTACATAGCAGCACATAAAGATCTTGAATGAGAAAGAGCAAAACAGTGTGATCCAGTGAAAGAAGAGTCATGTGGTTGAAGAAGACAAAAACGATACCAGCTGAGGCTGCTGTATTAGGTGGGAGTCAGCTCAGAATTATGAACAGGTTTATGTTAATTGCAATGGGAAGCCATTGAAAGGTTTTAAGGGGTAGGAAATGTCACTAATTTATACTTTTAAGGATGCTACCACATATGGACAAAGCTGAAGAGGGGCAATAGTTTCATAAAGAGGCCAATTTTAAAACAATGTCTGTAAAATAAATGTGAGACAGTGGTGACTTGAATGAGCAGAGTGACAGAGGGGTTTTTGAGAGCAGCTGTAGTGGGAAGTCAGGACTGAAAGGTTTTGGCATCATCACTGTCTTCGTCCATTTGGGCTGCTGTAACATAATACCAAAGAGGATTCATCCTGAGGCAAAATTCCTCTCCAGCTGTGAGTCTCTGAAAATTGACAAGTCACATGCTTCCAAAATAAAATGGTCAGAGAGGCATAGGACAGACACTTCTAATTCAAAACACAGAAATAGGAAAATTGCTTGGGATTAACATACATACACTACTATTTATAAAATAGACAACCAACAAGGACCTACTCTATATCACTGGGAACTCTACTCACTACTCTATAGTAACCTATATGGGAAAAATCTGAAAAAGAATTAATATCTATATATAACTGAATCACTTTGTTGTACAGCTGAAACTAATATAACCTTGTAAATCAACTTTATCCTGATAAAATAAAATAAATAACAAGCATTTTTTTCCAGAAAAGAATAATAAAGGGATAATGAGTCCCTTGTGGGCCTAAAACCTATAGCAATCAACATTAAAACTTAAAATTCAAGAATAATCTTCTTTGGCTTGAGGCAACCCTGATTATCTCTGTATCACCTTGGGGGAGTCATTCCCCCTTGTCTTGAAGATCAGTGGCCTGACTTCTATTGAAATGGCTGTCCAGGTTCACGCCCATATAGAGGTCATCATCAAATAGTCATTTGGTCATACCTTGAGCATAATTTCTCATTTTTTCCAATATGGATAGGATTGAGAAGGAATTGTCATTCTCTTCACCAGGGGATCTTCCCAACCCAGGGATTATATTCAATTCTTTAAGATGTTTCTTAAATTCATCAGTGGAAAATTAAATCCTTAAGATCAGCATACATGTAGCATTCTATTAACAGTGACAGAATGAACCATTTAGCTGTGAAAGTATTAAGTTTTAACTGATGATGTAAGATGCCAAGTAATTACTGGGTAACTTCTGGTGGACAGCAGCAATAAACAGATCCCCTTTAAACATTCCAATCAGGAATGGAGCACTTAAAACTCAATTTTAAATGAGCAGGTTTTGTCATTTAAAAAAAAAAATGGTATTTGAAATAAACCAAAGAAAAATTGTGTCATTCAAGCAACTCCATCACACACTTTGGTAAAAATCAAGTCACTTTGGAAAAGGCAAGACTATGTTCTGCTGGGCTTAATCATCTAGTCATGTCCGACTCTTTATGGCCTTATGGCCTCATGGCCTGTAGACTGCCAGGCTCCTCTGTCCATGGTGATTCTCCAGGCAAGAATACTGGAGTGGGTTGCCATGTCCTCCTCCAGGGGTTCTTTCTAATCCAGGTATGGAACCCAAGTCTCCTGCACTGCAGGCAGATTCTTTACTGTCTGAGACACCAAGGAAGCCTACAGAGACAATAAAAAGATTCGTTGTTGACTGAGGTCTGAGGAGAGCATGGGATAAAATGATTGAGCAGAGGATACTTCTAGGGCAATGAAAATATTCTACATGATACTATACTGATGCATATATGGCATTATACATTTGTGAAAATTCATAGAATGTGCAACACAAAGAGCAAAACCAAATGTAAACTATATGTGTGTGCTCAGTCACTTAGTCATGTCTGACTCTGGGATCCCATGGACTGTAACTCACCAGTCTGCTCTGTCCATGGAATTTTCCAGGTAAGAGTACTGGAGCAGGTTGCCATTTCCTACTCCAGGTGACCTTCCAAACACAAGGATCTAATCTGCATCTCTTGCAACTCCCACATTGGCAGATGGATTTTTTACCATTGCACCATCTTGGAAGCTCAATGTTAAACTACTTAGACTTACTTAGTAATAATGTGCCATCACTTCATGGGAAATAGATGAGGAAGCAGTGGAAACAGGGTCAGATTTTATTTTGGGAGGCTCCAAAATCACTGCAGATGGTGACTGCAGCCATGAAATTAAAAGACACTCACTCCTTGGAAGAAAATTTATGACCAACCTAGATAGCATATTCAAAAGCAGAGACGTTACTTTGCCAACAAAGGTCTATCTAGTCAAGGCTATGATTTTTCCAGTGGTCATGTATGGGTGTGAGAGTTGGACTGTAAAGAAGGCTGAGTGCTGAGGAATTGATGCTTTTGAACTGTGGTGTTGGAGAAGACTCTTGAGAGTCCCTTGGACTGTAAGGAGATCCAACCCGTTCATCCTAAAGGAGATCAGCCCTGGGATTTCTTTGGAAGGACTGATGCTAAAGCTGAAACTCCAGTACTTTGGCCATCTCTTGAGAAGAGTTGACTCATTGGAAAAGACTCTGATGCTGGGAGGGTTTGGGGGCAGGAGGAAAAGGGGACGACAGAGGATGAGATGGCTGGATAGCATCACCGACTCGATGGACTTGAGTTTGAGTGAACTCCGGGAGTTGGTGATGAACAGGGAGGCCTGGCATGCATGGGGTCGCAAAGAGTCAGACATGACTGAGCGACTGAACTGAACTGAACTGAATGTTAGAACCAGACAGAACAATGGGCTGGTTCCAAATTGGGAAGGAGGATATTTGGAAAGGCTGTATATTATCACCCTGCTTACTTAACTTCTATGCAGAGTATGTCATGTGAAATGCCAGACTAAATGAAACACAAGCTGGAATTAAGATTGCTGGGAGAAATATCAACAACCTCAGATATGCAGATGACATCACCCTTATGGCAAAAAGCAAAGAGGAACTAAAGAGTCTCTTCATGAAAGGGAAAGAGGAGAGTGAAAAACCTGGCTTAAAACTCAACGTTCAAAAAACTAATATCATAGCTTCCAGTCCCATCACTTCTTGGCAAATAGATGCGGAAACAGTGGAAACAATGAGAGACTTTATTTTTTTGAACTCCAAAATTACTGCAGATTGTGCCTGCAGCCATGAAATTAAAAGATGCTTACTCTTTGGAAGAAAAGTTATGACCACCCTGGACAGCATATTAAAAAGCAGAGACATTACTTTGCCAACAAAGGTCCATCTAGTCAAACCTATGGTTTTTCCAGTGGTCATGTATGGATGTGAGTTGGACCATAAAGAAACCTGAGCACGGAAGAGCTAATGCCTTTGAACTGTGGTGTTGAAGAAAACTCTTGAGAGTCCCCTGGACTGCAAGGAGATCCAATCAGTCCATCCTAAAGGATCTCTGTCTGAGAAGATTCCCGCATGCTGCAGAACAGCTAAACCTGTGTGCTGCTACTACTGAGCTCACACTCTAGAGCCCAGGAACCACAACTACTAAAGCCCAAGTGCCCTGAGGTCTGTGTTCCACAACAAGAGAAGTTAGACAATGAGAAGCCCATGCAGCACAGTCAGAAAGTAGCCCCTGCTCGCCAAAACTAGAGAAAAGTGAGTGTAGCAATGAAGACCTAGCACAGCCAAGACTAAAGAAGTAAATAAATATTTCTGTTTAAAATAAATCACTCATTATAATCTTCTCACTTCTGCTAACATCATTGTCACTACATTTTGTCAGAGAACAGTGAGCCCCAATTTCTTGAGATAAGAATATAAAAAATATATATAAATATTAAAAGTAAATGAAGAATAACTGTGGTGGGCTAATCTATTGCTCTCTTGCATGGGTTTAGGATTAGAGATATGGTATTCTATTTTTATACCTAGAAAACTTGAATCTTGACAAGGCTGTCAGTTTTGGGAAGGTGGCTCACTGAAACGATGAAAGTTCAGTCTCATTATTTTTTGGTTTGCACAACAAAATATCCCTGCAGATACATTTACTAGCCCCTTCTGCTATAAACTGTACTTCATTATTATTTTAATAAGAATAATTTATAAACAATACCATGCTTTCCAACTGAAAGAAATTATTAGAATAAAGCCTAAAATTTTTGTTCAAACAATATGCTAATTTGTCAAAAAGCACTAACTTTCAACCATATGTGTTGCTATTTATGACCAAACTGAGAAAGAAGAGGCCAAGCTTTTTAGAAGGCCATACTCTAGAATCTAGGGTGTAAGATCACAGAGGTGGGAAATCTGTGTCCATTACTCTTTGTGTGGGCCAATGGCACAATTACCTTTTAAAAATTTTTACCGAGCTTTGTTTTTACTTCCCTGGTGATTCAGATGGTAAAGCACCTGTCTACAATGTGGGAGACCCAGGTTCGATCCCTGAGTCAGGAAGATCCTCTGTAAAAGGAAATGGCAACCCACTCTAATACTCTTGCCTGGAAAATCCCATGGATGGAGGAGCCTGGTAGGCTACAGTCTATGGGGTCGCAAAGACTCAGACACGACTGAGCCACTTCACTTCACTTCAGTTTATTTTTACCTGCTTGATGCCATGCATTCACACACACACACACACACACACACACACACACACACACAAGTGCAGGTGGATTAGATGAGATTGTATGGGAGATTTTCAATCATTCTAATCTGTTTTGGCCACCTGTAACTCATTTATAAATTGGGTTTTCTTTTATAAACTGAAGCTAGTTTATTTTTGAATAAATCTTCAGTAATGCCAAAAAATTAATGAGGCCCTATCAGAGGGGAAATGCAAGTAGGGCCAACTCTACATCTGGGTTGCCAAGGGAAAAATATTGGCTATTCACAAACGAGATACTGTGGTCCTCACATTTGAGTTATATGAGTCATCTTGCCACAATTAAAGTCTTTGTGGTGGATCCATATGAGAAAGGAGAAGAGGCATTTAAAGTCAGCAAAATATTTAGAAGCAGTGAGAACCATCCAATAGCCACTTTTAAATGCTTGCCATGCTCCAGATCCTGCCATACAGCTTAAGGTGCTGTTTATCTGGTATTTTTTGTGCATCTACTTAGCCAAGAATAGTTCTAGATGTGAGGGGTATAACAGTAAGCCAAAATCATGCTTTAATGAGACAAAGTTCTACAGAAGAGAAGGAAGCATAGATGAGGGAACTGGTAACTGCCCACATAAAAAAATGGAGGCAGACTTCATCCTGGAGGACATGCTTGAGTTAGAGCTATTGGTCTATTCTTCTCTAGATGGACAGGGCATAGAAATCCATATACATCTGGTGGAAGGCTGAAAGAGCACAGTACATTTGGGAAAGAGCAGGAGGTCTGTGATGAACAAGGAACACAGTAAGGAAGTATGTAATCTAAGAAAGAGACCAGAAAGATCAGCCGAGCTTGTGAAATTTATATTTATTACAGATGAATGGATAAAGAATATGTGTTATATATGCATATATACAATGGAATATTAACCATAAAAAGGAGTGAAATAATGCCATTTGCAGCAACATGGATGGACCTACGGATTGTCATACTGAGTGAAATAAGTCAAAGAAAGACAAATGTCATATGACACCATTAATATGTGGAATCTAGAAAAAGGGTGCAAATAAACATATCTACAAAACAGAAATAGAATCACAGATGTAGAAAACAAACTTATGGTTACCAGAAGGTAAGAAGGGGAAGAATAAATTAGTAGATTGGGATTGACATATACACACTACTAGATATAAAATAGATAACTAATAAGGACCTACTATATAACACAGGCAACTTTACTCAATACTCTGTAATGCCCTGTAAGGGAAAAAAATCTAAAACAAGAGTGGATACATGTATATGCATAACTGATTCACTTTGCTGTATAGCAGACACTAATACAACATTGTAAATCAGCTATACCAATAACATTTTTAAATAAATAAAATTTATCATAATGGCACTATAGTCCACTACATGTTTTTAAGCTAGAAATAAGCATGATTAGTACTGTTTCAAAATAGTATTGCTAGGATTAACACATACACACTAGTATATATAAAATACATAAATATCAATGTTACTATATAGCACAAAGAACTCTACTCAATGTTTGTAATAAGCTATAAGGGAAAATCATCTGAAAAAAAATACATATATATGTCTGTGTAACTGAATCACTTTGTTGTACTTCTGAAACTAAGACAACATTGTAAATCAACTATACCTCAAGAAAAAAGAATAGCATGAGGATTGACTGCCAGTATGTAAAAATGAGAAGCAGTGAGCATTTTCAGAAAGAAAATACCATAGTCAGATGAAAGATAATGAGGGCACAAAGTAAGGTTCAGGCAAAGGAGATCTGGAGAAAAGAATCTTCTAAAAACAGAATATAAAATATACAACCTGGAGCAGATGTCAGGGGCCTGGGCTGAGACAAAGGCTGCAGAAATCCTGCAAGAGTCAAATAAAGCATGGGTGGCATACAGCAATACAAACAAGGAAAGGAAAAGTCCCCAGATGTGGTCAATAAATTCTTTTTAAGACTTAGGAGGTTATCAGAGTATATAGTCACTTCGAATATTGCTTAAAGACTTATTTTATAATCTGAAATATCCCTTGTATCTGTCAAACCAGCCTGAGATGATACAATGAGCTCCCACACTTGTTATGTAGTGGCAGGGGGGAAAAAAAGGATAAAAAAGAGAAACTGAAAAAAAAAAAAAGAACATGGAGATGTAGAGGTGATTCCCAAAACTGTTCTTCACCTCTATTCTCTCATAACTGGCATTAGTTTCCGTTGTGGTCAACATCATTCTGAATGATCTATACATTTTCCTAGTTTATTTACTTTTTAATTCTTCTCCTCAAATATCCAAAATGCTTCCCCTGTATTTACTCTAAGACAGCAACTTTACTTTTTATTTCAATGAGAAAAATGCAAAATAGTAAGTATGCAAGCACCTAGAAATATTCTATTAACTCTGACATTTAAAGAGCTTCTTCTTGACCCTACATTTTCTTATAGCTACTTATCCATTTTTCTGCCCCTCTTTACAGAACAAAACTTCTCAGAGGAGCTGCCTGAGCTCCTCACCATCTTTTCCTCTCCTCCCATTTGATTTTGAATCTGCTTGAATCAGGTTTCTTTCATTGAAGACTGCAAAAATGCTGTTGTCACAAATACTAGCAACTCTGCATTTCCAAACCCAAGGTCAGTTCCCTGTAAGCATCCCACCTGACTTGTCAGTAACCTCTAACAAAACAGATCTCTCCCTTCCAGAAATGCTTTCTTCTCTTGGCTCCTCAGAACCACTCTTGTGGATTTTCCTCTGCCTCGCTGGCTAAAATTTCTTAGACTTACTGGCTATTCCTTATCTGCCTGGTCTCTTTCTCTTGAAGAGCTTCAGGATGGCTCTGTTATTTTCAGCCTATATCTACTCCTTTGGTGAGCTGATCCAGTTCTTTGGCTTTACATAACATTACTCTGCTCATGATTGATGAATTGATATCTCCAGACTAGACTTGTCCTAATCTCCAAACTAGAATCCACAGATCTCCATTAAACATTTTCCTTCTGATGATAACATATATTGCAAACCCAATGTACCTAAAATGAATCTCCTAACTTCTCCTATCATTACAGCCTTCCACATCTCAGTTCAGTTCAATTCAGTCACTCTGTCATGTCCAATTCTTTGAAACCCCATGGTCCGTTGCACACCAGGCTTCTCTGTCCTTCACAATCGCCCAGAGGTTGCTCAAACTCATGTCCACCAATTAGGTGATACCATCCAACTATCTCATCCTCTGTCATACCCTTCTCCTCCCACCTTCAGTCTTTCCCAGCATCAGGGTCTTTTCCAATGAATCAGTTCTTCTCATCATGTGGCCAGTATTGGAGTTTCAGCTTTAGCACCAGTCCTTCCAATGAATATTCAGGATTGATTTCCTTTAGAATTGACTGGTTGGATCTCCTTGCAGTCCAAGGGACTCTCAAGAGTCTCCTCCAACACCATAGTTCAAAAGCATCAATTCTTCGGCACTTAGCTTTCTTTATAGTCCAACTCTCACATCCAAACATCTCAATGAATGTCAATTTCAGTCTTCTGTATGTTCAGGCCAAAAACTTTGAAGATGTACTCTCCCACACAAAATTTCCATACAAAAGCATATTGCTGTGGCTCTAGATGCAAAATGTATCTGGAATCTCATTATTTCTCAGCATTGTTACTGCTACCACCTTAGTCAAAAGTACCATCACCTCTCTCCTGGATTATAGGCAACAAACTGGTCTTCTTAAGTTTTTCTTTGTCCCTTCACTGTTTGTTCCCTAAACAATAGGCAGAGTGATTATCTTAATGTGTAATCCAGTATTGTTTCCTGGAAACTTCCATGTACAGAAGAGCCTGGCAGGCTGCAGTCCTTGGGGTCACAAAGAGTCAGACATGAATGAGCACGCACGCATGTAATTTGTATCATATCACACACAGCTTGAAACTTTCCCATGACTTTCCTAACTCAGAGTTAATGTCAAAGCCCTCTCACCAGTCACCTTTAAAGCCACTTCCCCTATGCCACCAACTCCTCACTCATTCTGCAAAACTTCACTGGACTCTACTGTTCACAAACATACCATGTACCCTCCCAACTCAAGGAATCACTCTTGCCACAACTTCTGCCTAAAATTCTCTTCCCTGAAATATTTCCATGACCTGTCCATCTCGGGTGGTCCTACATGCCATGGCTCATAGTTTCATTAAGTTAGAAAAGGTTGTGATCTATGTGATCAGTTTGGGTTAGTTTTCTGTGATTGTGGCTTTCATTCTGTCTGCCCTCTGATGGATGTGGATAAGAGGCTTGTACAAGCTTCCTGATGGGAGGGACTGGCTGTGGGGAAACAGGGTCTTGCTCTGGTGGGCAAGGCCATGCTCAGTGAACCTTTAATCCAATTTTCTGCTGATGGGTAGGCTTGAGGCCAAACTATGGTAGGGGTAATGGCAGTATTGGAAACCTCCTTCAAACTGACTTGTTCAAGCATGCCACGGTTCCAAGAACTATAGTAGTAAATGTCCCTGACCCCCATGGCAGGCCACTGTGGACCCACGCTTTCACTGGAGACTCCTGGACACTCACAGGCAAGTCTGGTTCAGTCTCTTGTAGGATCACTGCTCCTTTCTCCTGAGTCCTGGTACATACAAAGTTTTCTTGTGCTCTCTGAGAGTTTGTTTCCCCAGTCCTGTGGAATGTCTGTAATCAAATCCCATTTAAATTCAAATTCCCTGGGCATTCTCAGTCCTTTTAACAGATCCCCATGTTGGGAAATCTGTTGTGGGCCCTAGAACACTTAAAACAGTGAAGGAACATTTTTGGTATAATGTTCTCCAGTTTGTAGGTCTTCTGCTTGGCAACTTAATAGTGGAGCTAATGGCGACCTCCTCCAAGAGGACTTACACCACACACTGCACCTTCGAGGTCTGCTGTAGCCAGAGCCCTTGCCCCTGAGGCAGGCTGCTGACCCGTGCCTCCACAGTCAAAGGCAGGTCTCAACGGCAGATCTGGCTCACATCTCAAATACTCAAAAGTAGGTCTGGCTCAGTCTCTTATGGGGGTCACTTCTCTTTTCCCTTGGTTCTGGTGCAAACAAAGTCTTCTTTGCACCCTCTGAGAGTCTCTGGCAGGTCTGAGATTTCATTTTAAAAGTTATTTTACCCACCCTCTCACCCCCACCCACTACTGTCTTCTTGGGGTTTCTCCTTTGCCCTTGGATGTGAGGTATATTTTTGGGTGGGATACAACATTTTCCTGTCAATGGTTGCTCAGCAGCTTCTTGCAATTATGATGTTTTTCCAGAAGATGAAATTATGTGCCATCTTGATTACCAGAGTTGGATGTGTCATGGTGGAGAGTTCTGACAAAACGTGGTCCATTAGAGAAGGAAATGGAAAACAAATTCAGTATTCTTGCCTTGAGAACCCCAAGAATAGCATGAAAAGGCAAAAATATATGACACTGAAAGATGAACTTCCCATATGGGTAAGTGCCCAATGTGCTACTGGAAAAGAGCAGAGAAATAGATCCAGAGGATGAAGAGTCTGAGCCAAAGTGGAAACAAAGCCTAGTTGTGGATAAATCTGGAGGTAAAAGTAAAGTGTGATGCTGTAAAGAACAACACTGCATAGGAACCTGGAAGGTTAGGTCCATGAATGAAGGTAAATAGGAAGTGGTCAAACAGGAGATACAAAGAGTGAACATTAATATTTTAGGAATCAGTGAACCAAAATGAACCAGAATGGGTGGATTTAATTCAGATGACCATTATACCTACTACTGTGGACAAGAATCTCTTAGAAGAAATGCAGTAGCCCTCATAGTCAATGAAAAAGTCTGAAATGCAATACTTGGATGCACTCTCAACAATGACAGACTTATCTCTGCTCATTTCCAAGGCAAACAATTCAGTTTCACAGTAATCCAAGTATATGCCCGAACTACTAATGCTTAGGAAGCTGAAGTTGAATGGTTCTGTGAAAACCTACAAGACTTC
The DNA here is from genome assembly GCF_023091745.1 of Budorcas taxicolor. NCBI lineage: Eukaryota > Metazoa > Chordata > Mammalia > Artiodactyla > Bovidae > Budorcas > Budorcas taxicolor. The sequence goes on from NC_068926.1 coordinate 39,161,318, forward strand.
TAGAACTAACACCAAAAAAGATGTCCTTTTCATTATAGGGGACTGGAATGCGAAAGTCATAAATCAAAAGAGACCTGGAGTAACAAGTTTGGCCTTGGAGTACAAAATGAAACATGGAAAAGGCTGAGTTTTGCCAAGAGACTGAATTGGTCATAGCAAACACCCTCTTCCAACACAAACGATGACTCTAGACATAGACATCACCATACCATCACCATGGTCAATACTGAAATCAGATTGATTATATTCTTTGTAGCCAAAGATGGAGAAGTTGTATACAGTCATCAAAAATAAGACCAGGAGCTGACTGGCTCAGATCATGAACTGAATTTTAAGTCAAAATTCAGGCTTAAATTGAAGAACATAAGGAAAACCACTAGGCAATTCAGGTATGAAATAAATTAAATCCTTTACAATTATCCAATGACAGTGGCAAATAGATTCAAGGGATTAGATCTGATAAACAGGGTGCCTGAAGAACTATGAACCAAGGTTTGTAACATTGTACAGGAGGCAGTGATCAAAACCATCCCCCCAAAAAAAGAAATGCAAAAAGGCAAAATGGAGGAGGCCTTACAAATAGCAGAGAAAAGAAGTGAAAGGCAAAGGAGAAAAGGAAAGATCTATCCATTTGAATGCAGTGTTCCAAAGAATAACAAGGAGAGATAAGACAGCCTTCCTAAGTGATCAGTGTAAAGAAATAGAGGAAAACAATAGAATGGGAAAGACCAGAGATCTCTTCAAGAAAATTAGAGATACCAGGGAACATTTCATGCAAAGATGGGCACAATAAAGGACAGAAATGGTACGGACCCAATAAAAAGCAGAAGATGTTAAGAAGAGTTAGCAAGAATACACTTTTGTGTAGAAGACCTACACAAAAGAGATCTTGATTACCCATATAACCATGATGGTTGTGATCACTCACTTAGAGCTAGACATCCTGGAGTGCAAAGTCAGGTTGGCCTTAGGAAGCAACACTATGAACAAAGCTAGTGGAGGTGATAGAATTCCAGTTGAGCTATTTCAAATCCTAAAAGATGATGCTGTGAAAGTGCTGCACTCATTATGCCAGCAAATTTGGAAAACTCAGCAGTGGTCATGGAATTGCAAATGGTCAATTTTAATTCCAGTCCCAAAAAAGGGCAGTGCCAAAGAATGTTCAAACTATCACACAATTGCACTCATTTCACATGCTAGCAAAGTAATTCTTCAAATTCTCTAAGCTAGGCTCCAAGAATACGTGAGGCAAGAACTTCCAGATGTTCCAGCTGGATTTAGAAAAGGCAGAGGAACCAGAGATCAAGTTGCTAAAATCCGTTAGATCATAGAAAAACAAGAGAATTCCAGAAAAACATATATTTCTGCTTCTTTGACTACTCTAAAGACTTTGACTTGTGGATCACAGCAACGGTTGAAAATTCTCAAAGAGATGGGAACACTAGACAACCTTACCTGCCTCCTGAAAAATCTGTATACAAGTGAAGAAGCAGCAATTAGAACTGGACATGGAACAATAGACTGTTTCAAAATTGGGAAAGGAGTACGTCAAGGCTGTATATTGTCACCCTGATTATTTAACTTTTATACAGGGTGCATCATGCAAAATGCTGAGCTGAATGAAGCACAAGCTAGAATCAAGATTGCCAGGAGAAATATCAATCACCTCAGATATGCAAAAAAATCACCTTTATGGCAGAAAGTGAAGAGGGACTGAAGAGTCCCTTGATGAGGTCAATGGGAAGAAAGGAAAGAAGGTGGAAGGTGAAAAAGTTGTCTTAAAACTCAACATTCAAAAAATGAAGATCATGGTATCCGATCCCATGCCTTCATAGCAAATGGATGGGGAAGCAGTGACGGACTTTATTTTCTTGGACTTTAAAAGAACTGCAGATGGTGACTGCAGCCATGAAATTAAATGATGCTTGCTCCTTGAAAGAAAGCTATGATAGACCTAGACAGCATATTAAAAAGCAGAGACATTATTTTGCCAACAAAAGTCTGTATAGTCAAAGCTATGGTTTATCCAGTAGTCATTATTGATTTGAAAATTTAATCATAAAGAAAGCTGAGCACCAAAGAACCAATGCCTTTAAACTGTGGTGTTGGAGAAAACTCTTAAGAGTCCGTTGGACTGCAAGGAGATCAAACCAGTCAATTCTAAAGAAATGAGCCCTGAATATTCTTTGGAAGGACTGACGTTGGAACTGAAGCTCTAATACTTTGGCCATCTGATGCAAAGATCTGACCCATTAGTAAAGACTACTGGGAAAGATTGAAGGCAAGCAGAGAAGGGGATGACAGAAGATGAGATGGTTGGTGCATCACTTACTCAATGGACATGAGTTTGAGCAAACACTGGGAGATGGTGTAGAACAGAGAAGCCTGGTGTGCTGCAGTCCATGCGGTGGCAAAGAGTTGGACACTCCTGAGTGACTGAACAAAGTATTTCCATAGTTCCTACTCAAGAGAATCTTTACTCAAACATCACTATTTAGAAAACCTTCCTAACAATTTGGGTAAAATTGCAACACATTCCATTGGCATCCCCTAGCTTTTTTGGGCTTCCCTGATAGCTCAGTTGGTAAAGCATCCACTTGCACTGCAGGACACTCCAGTTCAATTCCTGGGTTGGGAAGATCCACTTGAGAAGGGATCGGCTACCCACTCCAGTATTCTTGGTCTTCCCCTGTGGCTCAGCTGGTAAAGAATCTGCCTGCAATGCAGAAGACCTGGGTTTGAGCCCTGGGTTGGGAAGATCCCCTGGAGAAGGGAAAGGTGACCCACTCCAGTATTCTGGCCTGGCGAAGTCCATGGACTGTATAGCTCCTTCACTGCATCATTTTACCTACAACATTTTTCTTCTGATATAGCACACAATTTTTGTTTATCTCATTTATTTTCCCTGATAGCCCACCAGAATATCACCTTAATGAGGGAAGGGTCTGTTGATGCTACAGCATTAAAGTTCATCTCCACCTCTTGGAAGGCATTTAATAAAAACAGCTGCTGAATAGATAAAGTGTGAATATTTTTGGCCCATAAAAGATTATCAAGCTGAATGCTATATACAAAGAGCAGTAAAGAGGAGAAAGAGTAAAAAGCAGATTGAGTCTCAAAGCAGTAATATAAAAGAGGAAGCCCCAAGGCATCTGGTCATTTAAAGTTCTAGGAGGGAATGTATGGTGCCACCCCCAGTGTGCTCCCTATATGTGGACAGTAGAAATATTTCTAGCAAAGTGTTCATGTTGGATTGCCCAACTGTATTTTAAATTCATTTTCTTATCAGGTTAATACAGGCATGATGACTACACTGACAAGTTTTACAGCTTCATGAGCTGAAGCTCATTTGAAGGCTGAATACCTTGTCCAGAATTCCAAAGCAAATCAATGATTGAGCCAGAAAAAAATAAACTATGGCTTCAATGTCCCTCAAGACCATTTGAAGTCACTAAATACTGCTTTATAAGACAAGTACATTTAGAATATATAGCATTTTGAAACCTTATAGTATTTTCCTTAAAGAATAATGGCATGAGGTTTTTTAATATTATTACATCTCTACTGTAACTCACAGGCGGAAAAAAAATGATAGCTAGGCCAAGAGAAGAGTCTATTTTCATGCCAAATTGCAGCCATTTAGAAGGATGAATTCACATATAACGTAAGGCCCAAGTCCTATTGATTTTGCTTATGACTATTAAGTTTCCAAAGTGTTAGATGTTAAAACATCTTGTTCCCATTTGTGCTAGCTTAGTTATTCCCATTAACATTAATAGGAATTCTAGAATGCATTCAGAGAATATGTGGTGTTTCATAGAATTTTATTACCGATTATGTTATGGCCACTTACGATATTTCCAGTCATGTTTACTAAGATGTAACACAAGCATATTTCCCTGAGAGATATTTCAAGTGATCATCAAAGGGCTGTGGCATATTTTAAATAGAATTACTATTGTGATATGATTAACTTTTCATTTGTGAGGGTTAAAAGCATCATCAGTCATTTCTTCTGTATTTAGACCAGGGTATCATTACCATATATCACCTAAATGAAAGCTAAGAAGCAGCACAATAAGATGCAAACATCCCACCTTTTATGGCTCACTGTCTTTGAAATGTATACCCAAGACGGATGTCTAGCTTCTGGTTTTTAAATTAATTTATTAATCTATTTCAGAGGCTGTCAATGGAGATAATAATTTCTCCTGTGTTAACCAGTTCATTGTTAACATGTTTATAAAGTGCATTTATGTAGTCTGAACATTATGTCTTCTTTAGCAGAGTTGGTCTTTGCATTTTGTGTGTACATAATGTAAAAATGCTGTGGTTCCTGAAAGCTAAGAAAACATTGCAAATATAAAATAATGAAGCTAGAGGAAAGCTAAACAGTTGCTTCTTTGTCTGACTTTCCTTCCTGCAGAGTGTTAAAAGTGGGGCTCCCAGGCACCTGTAGGTTGTGAAAGTAATTTCCTCTTATTTCCTGGAAAGCCCAAATTATTTTCTATCCATTCTGCCTTCTCTAGTGTCAAAGCAGTGGAACAAAACCTCTATTTTCTATCTAATTTTCTTTCACTCTGACTCACAGTCTCTACTTTCTATTGGAATCATAATTCACTAGGCTAGTAAGTATGTTACTTTTTGACTTTTATATCTTTTTTTTGACTTGTTTCTTAATATTTTCTTCTGTTTTCATTGAGGTCAAAAAGAAAGGATCAATAAAACCTGCAGCAAATAAGCCATAAAAAAGCAGACTGCACTGTTTATTGGACTAGACTTATTCTAACAGAGCATATCAGCTGAACGGTAAAATGTTAAATTGTTTGCAACAGAACAAAGTGAATTACTAACAGATTTATTTTTCCTGCAAAGAAACTTGAAAGCCTCATATGTATGTTTATTCCTCTTTATATGTATATATCTCTGTGTGTTTGTGTTTGGTGTGGGGTATATGTGTGTGTGGCCAACATGTTATCAATTTTAAATATTTTAGGTTTTATATTTTGTTTGTTTTTTAATTTAAATTTATTTATTTTAATCGGAGGCTAATTACTTTACAATATTGTATTGTTTTTGCCATACATCAACATGAATCTACCACAGGTGCACATGTGTTCCTCATCCTGAACAACCCTCCCACCTCCCTCCCTGTATCGATTATTTTAACTAAAATGTATCCAAACTATGTCTCATTCATTTTTGATCCTATTTTCTGACAAAAGTTCACCAAATTTAGCTAATAACTAGAAATAGTGCATTAGCTTTCTGTCTTCCCATTCTCTTTATTAAATTCAGCTGAGATTAGAAAAAATCTACCTTGCATTTTAAAGGAAATCAGTGCTGAATATTCATTGGAAGGACTGATGCTGAAGCTGAAACTCCAATACTTTGGCCACCTGTTGTGAAGAAATAACTCATTTGAAAAGACCCTGATGCTGGGAAAGATTGAAGGTGGGAGGAGAAGGGGATGACAGAGGATGAGATGATTGGATGGCATCACCAACTCAATGGATATGAGTTTGAGTAAACTCCAGGAGTTGGTGATGGACAGAGAGGCCTGGCGTGCTACAGTCCATGGGATCACAAAGAGTCAGACACGACTGAGTGACTGAACTGAACTGACCTTGCATTTTCCTTCAAGTTCTCTGAAAACAGGTTTGTGTTTACATAGTGCGGTTGTTGGGAGAAGGAAATGGCAACCCACTCTAGTATTCTTGCCTGGAGAATAATGTGGACAGAGGAGCCTGGAGGGCTGCTGTCCATGGGGTCGCACAGAGTCAGACATGACTGAAGCGACTTAGCATCCATGCATGCATTGGAGAGGGAAATGGCAACCCACTCCAGTATTCTTGCCTGGAGAATCCCAGGACAGAGGAGCCTGGTGGGCTGCCGTTTATGGGGCTGCACAGAGTCGGACACGACTGAAGTGAGGCAGCAGTAGCAGTGTGGTTGTTTCTACTTGACTTTCTCCATTCTCCATGATGGAGACAAAAAATCCAAAGATATCATCTTGTGTTTCTAATCTATTAAAATTGATAATTTACCTGAAGACCTAAGATGAACGATTTCCTACTTCATTAATTTATTCATTTATACATTCATGTTTCATTCAACATTGAGTGTCTACTTTACAATGTGAGCCTCAAGTTCACAGTTTAGTGAGAAAAATGGCACATAAATATAATACATTGTGATAAATGTCACAAGAAGATATATGTGGATAAAAAGGAATGAAACGATTCTACCTGGGGAACTTAAAGCTGTACATGCTCTAAAACAATGGCATCCTATCCCATCACTTCATGGCAAATAGATGGGGAAGCAATTAAATAGTGACAGACTTTATTTTCTTGGGCTCCAAAATCACTACAGATTGTGACTGCAGCCATGAAATTAAAAGACAGTCCCTCCTTAGAAGAAAAGCTATGATCAACCTGGACAGCATATTCCAGTAGTCATGTAATGACGTAGGAGTTGGACCATAAAGAAAACTGAGTGCCAAAGAATTGATGTTTTTGAACTGTAGTGTTGAAGAAGACTCTTAAGAGTCCCTTGGACCGCAAGGGAATCAAACCAGTCAATCCTAAATGAAATCAGTCCTGGATATTCATTGGAAGGACTGATGCTGAAGCTGAAACCCCAAAACTTTTGCCACTTGATGCAAAGAACTGACTCATTGGGAAAGATCCTGATGCTGGGAAAGGTTGAAGGCAGGAAGAGTAGGGGACGATGGAGAATGAGTTGGTTGGATGGCATCACTGACTCAATGGACATGAGTTTGAAACTGCTCTGGGACTTGGTGATGGACAGGGAAGCCTGGCATGATGGAGTCCATGGGGTCACAAAGAGTCAGACATGACTGGGCAGCTGAACTGAACTGAACTGAATACATGCTCTAATATAAGTTGAAATTTTAGAAATAGGGATATTATAGGCTGCTTTCTCTGTCTCAAATGGGGTTCTAGGATGTCTTTATAAATCAAAATTACCTTGAGGCATTCAAGAACACAACTACTAAGAAAATTGCAAATTGATCTATATGAATGGAATAGTGTATAAGGTAGGAGAAAGGTATAGCAGGAAATAAACCTATGGAGAACTAAGGAAAGTTATTAAGAAATTTTTAAGCCACATTAAAACTTATGACTTTACTATGTTGGTAGTTAGGAAGTGAATGAACTGACTTGATTAAACCAGAATTGTTAAAAGAGAAATCTTGTGGTACTGTCAGATGAGCCAGTTAAGGGGCCCTCCAGATACCATTTTTTTTCAGTATGAAGATAATACTTGACCAAATAAAAAGGGTTTTCATGATGACACCAAGTGTAGCTATTTTGGAAAAAGGCATTCATAGTGATCTATAAATGTAAATTAAATTGGAGAATCCAGAGAGTATTAGAGTTGAGAGTGAATATATCAATATTTTATTTATATTCTTCTTTGGAGAAGGAAATGACAACCCACTCCAGTATTCTTGAATGGAGAGTTCCATGGACAGAGGAGCCTGGTGGGCTACAGTCCTTTGGGTCACAATGAGTTGGACACGACTGAGTAGCTAACTTTCACTTTTCACTTATATATGCCAAAAGGATTTTATAATGGCTTGGACAAATATAAACACTTCAATAAGATTGTAAAAGATAAAATAAATTCAGCTTAAAGAATAAAGAAAGGTCAAAATGTAAAGTAAAATCAGACAGAATAATCCATGTATATCCAGGCAATGAGACTAGGCATCCTTTCTTGATACATTCTATTTCAACATGGATCAATCCAAATTTTATCATCTGTCTTTTGGAGAAAACAATTCTAATAAAAACAAATGTGTTTAAAATCAATATATCTAAAAGCAAACATGTGGAGAAATAGATAATAAAATAAATAATCAGAGACTAGAAGTTCAGGATAGATAACAATGAAGTATAAAGGGAAAAGGAAGTAAAATATTTATTAAGCACTACTTTGATATAGGCACCTTATAAGAACATGCATGAGTGTTATAGTTCTCAGGTGCTTTTGACTGATCTTCTATACTTCTTCCCATGACTGTTACAGTGGGATAAGCATGGATATGTGGAATCTCAAGAAAATGATAAAAATGAACATATTTACACAATAGAAATTGACTCATAGACATTGTAAACAATGTTGTAGAAGTTGTAAACTCACTGTTATGAAAGGAGAAAGTAGGTGGTGGGAGGATAAACTAGGAGTTTTGGATGAATACATACAGGCTGCTGCTGCTGCTGCTGCTGCTAAGTCGCTTCAGTACAGGCCGCTATGTATAAAACATATAACCAATAAGGACCTACTGTTTAGCACAGGCAACTGTACTCAATATCTGTCATAGCCTATGAGGGAAAAGAATCTAAGAATAGATAACAGTATATATAACTGAATCACTTTGCTATTCACCTAAAACTATCACAAAACTGCAAATCAACAGTACTGTGATATTCTTTTTTTCAAAAGAGGTGTGAATAATTTTTATCTTCTAAATAGTCTGTTTATGTCAAAATACTAAACCTATTTTTAAAATCTATATATCTTTTTTTAACTTTAAATATAAATTTATTTATTTTAACTGAAGGTTAATTACTTTACAATATTGTATTGGTTATCTTTTCCATTCTTAATGAAATAATAAACCATGACATGCTAAATTTGGAAGGATCAGAATCATAATTTCACATACAAAGCATCTTTTACATCTGGGGAGTCAGAATCACAAAGGTGAAAAATTGTGTGTGCAAAGTATGCTGAACTTACCAAATCTAAAGCCTCATTCTCAGCATTAAGGTAAGTGTTATGAACTGATTGCACTTGGTTTCCTCTGGTTTTAGTAGGAAGAGTTATATAGTAATTTTAGCATGATTTTTCACTTGAAATGCAAACATATACAAACATGACTGTCTACAACTTTATTGCTATACAGTTTTCAAATACAGTGTACATATTAAGCACAAATTGACAAACAGCAATACTCTTTCAGGAATATAAGGTGAAATAAAGTAGAAAAGAATAAGAATAGAGGATTTTCAACAAAATTTGGGAGAGTGACGGAAAGTATAGAAATAAACTTAGATCTACTTTCCCATTTAAGTTAAGAAAGAGATCATCGGAATATACAGAAGTCAATTTGTCTTATGTGCTTTGACATGATTTATCATGAGCAAGATTAAGACTGTCATTGTATATCAGGGAGAAATGCCAATGCACCTAGGAACAGTAGATTAGAGGGTTTAGTCAGCATTTTTCAACTAAAAAAGCCATCGTACTCTGAGACCACAGTGAACAAGGGTCAAATACCAAAAAGGCGTTGGATATTTGAATACAGAAAGTCACTCTACCCAAAAATCCTGATATTAAACATCTCCAGTATTTCTCAGTAAAGTCAAAATAATTTACAAGCAAGTTATTAAAGCAATAATATGGGTCTTATAAAGCTTCTATCACAGAGAAGATGATGCTATATCTATGAGTATCATTATAAGATACAGAAATGTAATTGACACATTTTATGGACTGTGTTTATTGCTTTAATTTTGTGAAAGCAAAAAAAAAAAAAAAAAGTGTCTTCAGGATTTTACTGGTGCTCTAAAACCAGTGATTTCTCTGTGCCAGTCCACTCAACCCCTTCCTTATGGTAAAATTGAACAGCAAAAAATGGTCCTGACCCTGCACATTGAGCAGCGTGAAGCAAGAACTTAAAATGAATGCCCAATCTTGGATGGAATGCTTAAGATATAATGGTTATCACCTTCCTTTCAACCCTCACTTATTTCTGATTTTGATCTTTATTTAAAATATGCATTTCCTGAATTCTTCTTAATGCCTTCAGAATAAATGAATATGTGATCAGGATTAGCAAATGCATATCTTCCTCTCCTGTCAAATAATAATTGATCGTCAGAATAGGGTGAATTCGGGTCTCTGTTAAGATATTATAATGTTGACACCTCCTGCAGAATTTTGGGTTTTGATACATAGTTCTACATTTATGTTAGAAATAACTACTAGAAAACCAAGCAAGAAATTAGGAGGAACCATCATAAATGAATGACAGTTTACAAAGCATAGACACTGAAACAGTTCAGAATAGGGCTAAGGAGCCTTCAGAAAATGGTAACAAAAGTAACAAGAAAAATTACTGCTGCTAAGCCATATTAGTTTTATCATAACAATTATCAGTTTGTTCTACCTTCTTTTGATTTTGCTGATTTTCAAATTTTCAGTCACCAGAAAGCAAGTCAGTTAATCAATCAATCAAAAAGTTCAAATTCTTAAATCAATCAGTAAGATCTCACTTCTAAAGCATGTTTCAACTTTGCAAAGGAGATAGTGACATAGCCCATGTCTCTATGGCTAGCCAAAAGTGAAAAATTGGAATTTTCTTAATTTGTTCTGAGAATTCCCACATATATGATGGCTATAGAAACTTTAGCAGAGTCCATGGCCATTAAATTTAAGTTTCTCTGCAGACTTAATCAAATTTCAAAGCTGGATGGGACTTGAAACATCATCCCATGGTTAATTCATCTTCATTTTAAGGAGACAAGATTTACATTTAAATTTCTATCTTCCTTTTTCTGAACATAAAATGAAACAAAATGGACATTTTTACTGAGTGATATCTTAATTCAAATGACACCTCTTTAACTTCAAACTAAGAACTAATATGTATTCATTCATCTTTAGAAATGTAATTATAGAACCTTAAGGAGTACTTTAAATAAGACAAACACTAGTGTAAAAGTGATGCTTGTCTCCCCCCTCTTACAGAAAGAAACAGAACCAAAGTAAGAAAAGGGAATATTTGCAAAGAGATTCTATAAATCAGCAGTAAATAAGCTTTTTACTTAAAAAAATATACATCATGAAAGCAGAAAAAGATTTGTACACTCTTCCTTTGGGTGAGTGATTTCTTGATGTCATCTTCTATATTTCATATCTTCATTTTACTTTTTTATCTCATTACTAGAGTGCATCTATTTAAAGACGCCACCATGGAATCACAGAAAATAGTGCATTTTCTATTGTTAATGGGGTATTCTAATAATCATATAACAAATACTGGAAACTCTTTTTGAATAAGAAAAATATTGATATATGTCATAAAAGTTTATATCCTCTTAAGTGTTTTAATGGTAGCAATTCATATCTGCCTAGTTCCTTTGAACTTGCAGATGTTCAAGCTGGTTTCAGAAAAGGCAGAGGAACCAGAGATCAAATTGCCAACATCCACTGGATCATCGAAAAAGCAAGAGAGTTCCAGAAAAACATCTATTTCTGCTTTATTGACTATGCCAAAGCCTTTGACTGTGTGGATCACAATAAACTGGGGAAAATTCTGAAAGAGATGGGAATACCAGACCACCTGACCTGCCTCTTGAGAAACCTATACGTAGGTCAGGAAGCAACAGTTAGAACTGGACATGGAACAACAGACTGGTTCCAAATAGGAAAAGGAGTACGTCAAGGCTATATATTATCACCATGCTTATTTAGCTTATGTGCAGAGTACATTATGAGAAACACTGGGCTGGAAGTGCAAGCTGGAATCAAGATTGCTGGGAGAAATATCAATAACCTCAGATATGCAGCTGACACCACCCTTATGGCAGAAAGTGAAGAGGAATTAAAAAGCCTCTTGATGAAAGTGAAAGAAGACCATGAACAAGTTGGCTTAAGCTCAACATTCAGAAAACGAAGATCATGGCATCCGGTCCCATCACTTCATGGGAAATAGATGGGGAAACAGTGGAAACAGTGTCCGACTTTATTTTTTTGGGCTCCAAAATCACTGCAGATGGTGACTGCAGCCATGAAATTAAAAGATGCTTATTCCTTGGAAGGAAAGTTATGAACAACATAAACAGTATATTTAAAAGCAGAGACATTACTTTGCCAACAAAAGTCTGTCTAGTCAAGGCTATGGTTTTTCCAGTGGTCATGTATGGATGTGAGAGTTGGACTGTGAAGAAGGCAGAGCGCTGAAGAATTGATGCTTTTGAACTGTGGTGTTGGAGAAGACTCTTGAGAGTCCCTTGGACTGCAAGGAGATCCAATCAGTCCATTCTAAAGGAGATCAGTCCTGGATGTTCTTTGGAAGGAATGATGCTAAAGCTGAAACTCCAGTACTTTGGCCCCCTCGTGCGAAGAGTTAACTCATTGGAATAAACCCTGATGCTGGGAGGAATTGGGGGCAGGAAGAAAAGGGGACGACAGAGGATGAGATGGCTGGATGGCATCACCAACTCGATGGACATGAGTTTGGGTGAACTCCGGGAGCTGGTGATGGACAGGGAGGCCTGGTGTGCTGAGATTCATGGGGTAGCAAAGAGTTGGACATGACTTAGCGACTGAACAGAGCGGAACTGATCTGAACAATACTTTCAAAGTGAACATGATTTTACGTCGCAAAAAACTCTCTTACTTTTATCACATAGCCAAAATTTGAGTAAAATATATTTATAGTAAAATTTTAAGTATGTTGTAAAATTGTAAGTATGAAACTAGGATAAATCTATTTATTAAAAATAAATTTTGTTAATTGATCAGGCTTTAATATTGATATTGTGAAATGTCTTTTGATATAAGGAGTGCTGTGAACCCAGTACCTTATCTTGGTTTCTTCTTTTTTCTAATTCCCCCTCAAGAGTGAAAACAAATATATTTTAAAGTAATAAAAGTGGAGTAAATATAAATTTGATTCTATGTTTCTAACCATAAATATAAGAATGCATACCTGGTATGGTTCTGATGAGATTTTCCAGGAAAAAATAATAAAACAAAACCACTACCATCATTCTAAATTCCTTATATATACATTAGTATGCAGCATTGGTGTTTTTTTTTCTGACTTACTTCACTCTATATAATAGGCCCCAGTTTCATCCACCTTATTAGAACTGATTCAAGTGTATTCTTTTCAATGGCTGGGTAATATTCCATTGTATATATGTACCACAATTTTCTTATCCATTCATCTACTGGTAGACATCTAGGTTGCTTCCATGTCCTGGCTATTATAAACAGTGCTGTGATGGAGAAGGCAAGGGTAGGATGATTTGAGAGAATAGCTTTGAAACATGTATATAATCATATGTGAAACAGATCACCAGTCCACGTTCGATGCATGAGACAGGGTGCTCAGGGCTGTTGCACTGGGATGAACCAGAGGGATGGGATAGGGAGGGAGGTGGGAGGGGGATTCAGAATGAGGGACACATGTACGCCTATGGCTGATTCATGGCAATGTATGGCAAAACCACTACAATATTGTAAAGTAATTAGCCTCCAATTAAGATAAATAAATTTAAAAAAAATCAACACTCCTTGGAGAAATGACTGATTCTAGGACTAAGACAAGATAAGCCTCAAGAATCTTCTAGTGCCAGAAAGACAGCGGTCAAAATCCAGAGGGTGGAGGTATGTCAAAGAGAATGAGAGCAACATGAAAGTGCCTCAATGAAATATAAATAAACTATGAGTTTCAGTTAATAACAACTTGTTACTATTTGTTAATTGGTGGTCAAAGATAGGATAATGTGACCAAAAATAATTAACATATTACTATACATCACTTCCAAGTATAAGTTTAAGAGTATAAAGGTATGAAGTTAATATCCATGCTGACATAAGTATCAATAAATTATTGAATAAATAAGTAAATGGAAAAGAGGAGAAAAATCTGTAGAAAAACTCCAAAGAACTTTTGTTAATCTCCTTCAAGGAGATGAGGCATACTTTCTACTTCTTAAATGTGGGTCATGTTTAAGTTGCAAGAGTAAATTAATTCCAGAGAACAGAGAATGGAAAAGAGAGAAAGTTGTTTTGCAGTGGAGAAATGTAGTAAACATTACCTTCATAAAGTAATCACTGTTGATATTAATGGTGAAAATTCACATTGACAGTATGTACTCTTGAGGTGAAGTGATGAAAATCACACTTTATCTCTATGGTCTAATTTCTAAAAACCCATAATCTCTATATACCAAGAAAAAAAAAAATCAGGCAATCCAACTTGAGGGATTGTCTGCAAAATATCTGATCAGTATTCCTCAAAATTGTCAAGGTCAACAAAACAAATAATTCTGAGACACACCTTAGCCAAGAAGTACCTTAGGAGATGCAATGGGTAAATACTATATGGTAACCTAGATGGCATGCTGAAATAGAAAATGTAATTAATAAAAACTAATGAAATGTGAACAAAGTATGGGTTTCAGTTAATAAAACTTGCTGCTATTAGTTCATTCGTGACTAATGCTTATAATAATAATGCATGAGTCCTATTATATGTTACCTGGAAACTGGTTGTGTGAGGTATATGTGAGAACTTTGCAGGTAAAACTATTCTAAATAAAATGAGTAGTTTTTAGAAAAGTAATATGAAATATTTCTGAAGTCAAAGAAAGGGAAAAATCATTTTTATATGGAAGCACTCACTAAAAAGATTGTTTAGAAAACATTTCCTAGATGAGGAAATGTTCCTCATTTCTGTTCCTTGCTGATAAATCTTAGAGCAATTTATAGTAATCCTTTCATTCACCAAGTATTAAGCACCTAATATCTTATGTTCTTATCTGTCAAAGAATCTCTAAAATACCATACAATTGTACTCATTTCACATACTATTAAGGTTATGCTCAAAACCCTTCAAGCTAGGCTTCAGCAGTATGTGAACCAAAAATTTCCAAATGTACAAGCTGAGTTTAGAAAAGGCAAAGGAGGCAGAAATCAAATTGTCAACATTCATTGGTCATAGAAAGAGCAAGGAAATTCCAGAAAAATATCTACTTCTGTTTCACTGACCACAATCCAGCCTTTGACTATGTGGATCACAAGAAACTGTGGAAAATTCTCAAAGAGAAGGGAATACCAGATCACCTTACCTGTCTCCTGAGAAATCTGTATGTGGGTCACAAATCAATTTGAACATTACGTGAAACAACTGTTTTAAAATTGGGAAAGGAATATGACAAGACTGTATATTGTCACCCTGCTTACTTAACTTCTATGCAGAGTACATCGTGTGAAATACCAGGCTGGATGAATGACAAGCTGCAACCAAGATTGCCAGGAGAAGTATCAACAACCTCAGATATGTAGATGATGCCATCCTAATGGCAGAAAATGAAGAGGACCTAAAATGCCTCTTAATGAGGATGGAAGATAGTGAAAAAGCTGGCTTAAAACTCAAAATTCAAAAAAGCTAAGATCATGGCATCTGGTCCCACCACTCCATGGTGAATAGAAGGAGAAAAAGTGAAAGTAGTAAAAGGCTTTATTATCTTTGTCTCCAAAATCACTGCAGATGGGACTGCAGCCATGAAATTAAAAGACATATGCTTCTTGGAAGAAAATCTATAGCAATCATAGAGAGCATATTAAAAGAGCAGAGACATCACTTTGCCAGCAAAGTTTTGTATAGTCAAAGCTATGATTTTTCCAGTAGTCATCTATGCATATGAGAGTTGGACCATAAAGAAGGCTGAGAATTGAAGAACTGATGTTTTCAAGTTGTGGTGCTCGAGAAGACTCTTGAGAGTCCCTTGGACATCAAGCAGATGAAACCAGTCAATCCTAAAGGAAATCAGTCCTGAATATTCATTGAAATGACTGATGCTGAAATTCCAATACTTTGACCACCTGATGCGAAGAGTCAATTCATTGGAAAAGACCCTGATGCTAGGAAAGATTGAAGACAAAAGAAGAAGGGGGTGGCAGAGCATGAGATGTTAGATAACATCACTGACTCAATGATATAAATTTGAGCAAATTCCTGGAGGTAGTGAAGGATAGAGGAGACTGGAAGGCTACAGACTATGGGGCCACAAAGAGTTGGATAAGACTTAGCTCCTGAATAACAAAAACAAGAAATAGCTTATCTATCTTATCCATCTTATCCATTTCCAACGATGAAGATAATAATCATAATAAAATCATCTGATATTTAGTAAGTAGTAAAGATGAGATAGGGGCTTCCCTGGCAGGCTTAGTGGTAAAGAATCTGCCTGCAATGCAGGAGACCTGGGTTCAATCCCTGGGTTGGGAAGATCCCCTGGAGGAGGGCATGGCAACCCACTCCAGTATTCTTGACTGGAGGATTCCATGGACAGAGGAGCCTGGTGGGCTACAGTCCATAGGGTCGCAAAGAGTTGGACACAACTGAGCAACAAAGCACAGCATGGCACAGCACAAAGATGAGGTAAGCATTATTTTCCATGAATTGTCTTAGTCATAACTAAGGAAATTCCCTGGTAGTCTAGTGGTTAAGACTCTGTGCTTTCACTGTCCTGGGTTCAGGTTCAATGCCTGGTCTGAGAACTAAGATCCTGCATGTCACAAGACCAAAAAAAGAAAAAAGGAAAGAAAAATTAATGGCCTATAAAAACAAAACAAGTGTTTTGCATTTGGAAAGAACAGAAAGTTACAAGAAGTATTTGTGAGTCTTAATTTTGAAGAGGGCCTATAGGTCTAACAGGAATCAGCAACTGAAGTGAAATAAAACTGGGACTCTAATTCCAACCATGTGGTTTAAATTTAGGTCTTTTTGCCTCAGTGATTCCAGCTGCAGATGCTTTCATTTTAACTACAGGGGAGGACAAAAAGGTGGGACAGAATCAAGGCTTAAGTCACATAAATTCAAGCTCTTATTTCCTGGTGCAAACTACATGATTTATCTTTATATCAACAAGAGAAGCTACTTTTTAAAGTTTAATTAGATAGGAGTATGTCCAGAATGTTTATGAAATACCTAATTAGAGTTAATGATTATCAGCACATATGAATAATAAAGAAAGATGATTTCTCCAAACACACTCTGTTCATTCGTTCTAAGGTCTAGAAATCTTTTTTAAATCCACAGTTACAAATAATTCAAAATAATACTAGCCTCACTCAAAGGGACCTTAAAATATTGTGATACTTATCAGAGCAAACCTCAGAAAGATCATACAAACTTGAGTACAAATACATCTACCAATTGCATGTAAATTTATCAAAAATGTTTTTAAGACATTCCTATGATTTTAAGTTATACAATGGAAATAGCAGCTTCATAAATAAATAAAAAATTTATGGCACCTACCTGAAATAATATTTATTTATCAATAAAATAATAAAAGTTATTTTGTTTCCCAAGATACAGTCTGTGAAGCCTGACAGAGGATAGGAGTGGGGATAAAATCAAATGATGCACCTGAAACCCCTCTAAAATCTGGAAAATACCACACATGTATACTGGTATTGTACTTTTTTGTTCTAGATTTATGCAAGAAAATGCAATCCCTCTTTATTTCCACTGTTGAAAAAGGCAGATTCACTTCCCAGGTGTTGTGACAAGAGAATTATGCTGATTGCAGGAAAGATGTTCCAATAACTAGATTGTAAATGTACGAATCTGATGGTCCGGCTCATT
Source organism: Budorcas taxicolor (assembly GCF_023091745.1). Classification (NCBI taxonomy): domain Eukaryota; kingdom Metazoa; phylum Chordata; class Mammalia; order Artiodactyla; family Bovidae; genus Budorcas; species Budorcas taxicolor. Next base: position 39,178,746 of record NC_068926.1, read on the forward strand.
GTCAGCACTGTTAAAACTCTTATTGATGAAAAATATATGTACAGAACAAAGTGCATTCGTTTAATTATTTTCTGAGACTGAGTACACTCATGTGAAGAGCATCCATATTAAACATGTTTCCATCACCAGCAATCAGGATTTCTCTAATGTCCCCTCCATTCAAGGGTAACCACACTTTACTTCTAACAGCCTAGATTGTAATACGTAGTGTGTGCCCAGTCGACCAGTCGTGCCCAGCTCTTCGCAGCCCCGTGGACTGTAGCCCACCAGGCTCCTCTCTCCATAGGATTATCCAGGCATGAATTCTGCAGTAGGGTGCCATTGCCTTCTCCAGGGGATCTCCCTGACCCGGGGATCAAATATGCGCCTCCTGCATCTGTTGCATTGGCATATGGATTCTTTACCTCTAGTGCCACCTGGGAAGCCGATACACAAGTTACTTTTCTTTTTTCTTTTGTGGGGGTATATTTGCTTTACAATGCTATGTTGGCTTTTGCTGTACAGTGAGTGAATCAGCTATGTGTATACAAATAACCCCTCCTTCTTGGATCTTCCTCCCACCCCATCCCATCCCATCCCTCTAGGTCATCACAGAGCACTGAGCTGAGCTCCTTGTGCTATTCAGCAGGTTCCCTTAAATATTTTACACATGGTAGTGGTGTATCTATGTCACTGATACTCTTCCGATTCATCCCATCCTCCCTTCTCCCCAAAGCCACACATCTGTTCTCTACATGTGCATCTCTATTCCACCCTGCAAATAGACACATCAGTACCATTTTCCTATATTCCACACATATATGTTAGTATACCATATTTGTTTTCCTCTTTCTGGCTTATTTTACTGTATACAACAGACCCCAAGTCCATCCACATCTCTACAAATGACCGATCTGATTCCTTTTTTATGGCTGAGTAACTTCCCATTGTGGGTTTTCCAGGTGGCTCAGTGGTAAAGAATCCACCTGCCAAGCAGAAGGTGCAGGTTCAATCCCTAAGTCTGGAAGATCCCCTGGAGAAAGAAATAGCAACCCATTCCAGTATTCTTGTCTGGGAAATCCCATGGACAGAGGAGCCTGGCAGGCTATAGTCCATGGGGTTGCAAAAGAGTCAGACATGACTTAGCAACTAAACAACAATAACAGTTTTCTATTGTATATGTGCACCACATCCTCTTTATCCATTCGTCAACCAATGGACATCTAGATTGCTTCTATGTCCTGATTACTGTAAGTAGTGCTGCTATGGACATCAGGATTTCCTTGATTGCTCAGTTAGTAAAGAATCCACCTGTAATGCAGAAAACCCCAGTCCAATCCCTGGGTCAGGAAGATCCACTGGAGAAAAGATAAGCTACCCACTCCAGTATTCTTGGGCTTCCGTTGTGGCTCAGCTTGTAAAGAATCCATCTGCATACAGGGTCGTCATTGCCATCTTTCTAAATTCCATATATATGTGTTAGTATACTATATTGGTGTTTTTCTTTCTGGCTTACTTCACTCTGTATAATCAGCTCCAGTTTCATCCATCTCATCAGAACTGATTCAAATGAATTCTTTTTAATGGCTGAGTAATACTCCATTGTGTATATGTACCACAGCTTTCTTATCCATTCATCTGCTGATGGACATCTAGGTTGTTTCCATGTCCTGGCTGTTATAAACAGTGCTGCGATGAACATTGGGGTACATGTGTCTCTTTCAATTCTGGTTTCCTCGGTGTGTATGCCCAGCAGTGGGATTGCTGGGTCATAAGGGAGTTCTATTTGCATTTTTTTAAGGAATCTCCACACTGTTCTCCATAGTGGCTGTACTAGTTTGCATTCCCACCAACAGTGTAGGAGGGTTCCCTTTTCTCCACACCCTCTCCAGCATTTATTGCTTGCAGATTTTTGGGTCGCAGCCATTCTGACTGGTGTGAAGTGGTACCTCATTCTGGTTTTGATTTGCATTTCTCTGATAATGAGTGATGTTGAGCATCTTTTCATGTGTTTGTTAGCCATCTGTATGTCTTCTTTGGAGAAATGTCTATGCAAGACAGGAAAAAAGACACAGCTGTGTATAACGGACTTTTGGACTCAGAGGGAGAGGGAGAGGTTGGGATGACGTGGGAGAATGGCATTCTATCATGTATACTATCATGTAAGAATTGAATCGCCAGTCTATGTCTGACGCAGGATACAGCATGCTTGGGGCTGGTGCATGGGGATGACCCACAGAGATGTTATGGGGAGGGAGGTGGGAGGGGGGTTCATGTTTGGGAACACATGTAAGAATTAAAGATTTTAAAATTAAAAAAATAAAAACTATTAAAAAAAAGAATAAAAAAATAAAAAATAAAAAAAAGATAACGTTGAAAAAAAAATAAATATATGTACTGGGATAACACAAATGGTGCTACAGAAAGAACAATCTCCAATAATTTCATGATTAAATGCAACATCTTTATTTCTTTTTTTAAAAAAATTATTTATGTTCCAATTCATCTAAAGATATGTGTATTAATATGAGTATATTAACATGGTGTGTATATTAAAAAAAAAAAAAAAAGAATCCATCTGCAGTGCTGGAAACCTGGGTTCAATCCCTGGGTTGGGAAGATCCCCTGGAGGAAGGAAAGGCTATTCACTAAAGTATTCTGGCCTAGAGAATTCCATGGACTGTACAGTCCTAGTCCATGGGGTCACAAAGAGTCAGACATGACTTGAGTGGCTTTCACTTCATTTCATGAACCTTGGAGTGCATGTGTCTGTTTGAATTATGGAATTTACCAGATATATGTCCAATAGTGGGATTGTAGGATCACATGGTAGCTCTATTTTTAGTTTTTAAAGGAGCGTCCAAACTCTTCTCCATGGGCTTCCCAAGTGGCACAGTGGTAAAGAATCCATGTGCCAATGCAGGAGATGCACGAGGGATGAGTTCAATCCCTGGGTCAGGAAGATCTCCAAGAGGAGGAAATGGCAACCACTCCAGTATTCTTACCTGGATAATTCCATGACCAGAGGAGCCTGGGGGCTACAGTCCGTGGGATCACAAACAGTTGGGCACAACTGTGTGACTGAGCACACTCACATACTCTTCTCTATGTGGCTGTTCTAATTTACATTCCCACCAACAGCGCAAGAGGGTTAGTTTTGCCCATTTCATACTTTATTTGATTGGATTCATATTGAGTGTAGTGTTTTGTACCTGACCCCTTTCACTGGGCATTTATTTGTGTGATTCATTTATGTTAACTACAGTAAAGTTTCGTCTTTCTCAACACTGTACAGTATCCCATTGTGTGAACATATTACTATATATTCACCTTTTCCTTTCTTAATAGGTATTCAGGTAGCTTACACTTGGGACCAGTACAAATACAGCTGTGATGAACATTCTCCTGCGTGATTTCTGATGATAATTTGTACACATTTCAATTGGGTTTTTGGTTCTTAAATTATGCATATGATCTGCCCTAACAGATATTACTGCTAACTTTCGACAAATACAAATTCACTTGAAAGTCACAGAATACTTGTGTTCAAAAATAAAAAACACATAAATTCTATTTCAAAAGCAAGCAAGCAAGCCTGCTTGGTTAGCCTTTTAACCCTTAACTATTGAACATCAAGTATGAAATATATCTGTGAAAAAAATATCCAAACAAACAAAATAACTATTTCCAGTTATTTTTATATCAAAAAAGTTTCACTGGAGGCTGCTCTTCAAAAGATTGACTTTCAGGAAAGTCATCATTAACAGTGTGGGTAATGTATTCTAAATTTTGACTTGGTAAGTAATAGAAAGAATGTTTACTGCAGCATACAGCAGAGTTCAGAAGGCCCTTTCACACATAACATGGCAGAATAACAGATGGCATACTCTGTAAAGAAAATTAATTTAAATAAGTCAGGTTAAAAAGATGCCTTTCTTGAAAGAGAAGATATTTTGTATAAGAAGTTCATCTTTTTTGTTGACTACCTGGACAGGTAATGTATTCAAGTTTTTTTCCAATCTATTTCTTTCTTTTCTTTTTTTTTTACTTTATTTTACTTTACAATACTGTATGGCAAAACCAATCTATTTCTTTATGGTAAAAGAGACTTCAAATGTTTATTATGGGTACTCAGTTCAGTTCAGTTCAGTCGCTCAGTCGTGTCCGACTCTTTGCCACCCCCTGAATCGCAGCATGCCAGGCCTCCCTGTCCATCACCATCTCCTGGAGTTCACTCAAACTCATGTCCATCAAGTTGGTGATGCCATCCAGCCATCTCATCCTCTGCATCCCCTTTTCTTCCTGCCCCCAATCCCTCCCAGCATCAGGGTCTTTTCCAATGAATCAACTCTTTGCGTGAGGTGGCCAAAGTACTGGAGTTTCAGCTTTAGCATCATTCCTTCCAAAGAACACCCAGGACTAATCTCCTTTAGAATGGACATGTTGGATCTCCTTGCAGTTCGAGGGACTCTCAAGAGTCTTCTCCAACACCATAGTTCAAAAAACATCAATTCTTCTGTGCTCAGCTTTCTTCACTGTCCAACTCTCACATCCATACATGACCACAGGAAAAACCATAGCCTTGACTAGATGGACCTTTGTTGGCAAAGTAAAATCTCTGCTTTTCAATATGCTATCTAGGTTGGTCATAACTTTTCTTCCAAGGAGTAAGCGTTTTTTAATTTCATGGCTGTAATCATCATCTGCTTTTATTTTGGAGCCCAAAAAAATAAAGTCCGACACTGTTCCCACTGTTTTCCCATCTATTTCCCATGAAGTGATGGGACCAGATGCCATGATCTTCATTTTCTGAATGTTGAGCTTTAAGCCCACTTTTTCACTCTCCTCTTTCACTTTCATCAAGAGGCTTTTTAGTTCCTCTTCACTTTCTGCCATAAGGGTGGTGTCATCTGCATATCTGAGGTTATTGATATTTCTCCCGGCAATCTTGATTCCAGTTTGTGCTTCTTCCAGCCCAGCGTTTCTCATGATGTACTCTGCATATACGTTAAATAAACAGGGTGACCATATACAGCCTTAACGTACTCCTTTTCCTATTTGGAACCAGTCTGTTGTTCCATGTTCAGTTCTAACTGTTACTTCCTGACCTGCATACAGGTTTCTCAAGAGGCAGGTCAGGTGGTCTGGTATTCCCATCTCTTTCAGAATTTTCCACAGTTTCTTGTGATCCACACAGTCAAGGCTTTGGCATAGTCAATAAAGGAGAAATAGATGTTTTTCTGGAACTCTCTTGCTTTTTCCATGATCCAGCTGATGTTCATAATTTGATCTCTGCTTCCTCTGCCTTTTCTAAAACCAGCTTGAACATCTGGAAGTTCACGGTTCACGTATTGCTGAAGCCTGGCTTGGAAAATTTTGAGCATTAATTTACTAGCGTGTGAGATGAGGGCAATTGTGTGGTAGTTTGAGCATTCTTTGGCATTGCCTTTCATTGGGATTGGAACGAAAACTGACCTTTTCCAGTCCTGTGGCCACTGCTGAGTTTTCCAAATTTGCTGGCACATTGAGTGCAGCACTTTCACAGCATCATCTTTCAGGATTTGAAACAGCTCCACTGGAATTCTATCACCTCCACTAGCTTTGTTCGTAGTGATGCTTTCTAAGGCCCACTTGACTTCACATTCCAGGATGTCTGGCTCTAGGTGAGTGATCATACTGTCATGATTATCTTGGTTGTGAAGACCTTTTTTGTACAGTTCTTCTGTGTATTCTTGCCACCTCTTCTTAATATCTTCTGCTCTGTACTACCACTTTTCAAATCCTCCTCTCCTAATATATTGTTATATTTATCAGTTAATTATAGAATTTTGTGTTTCTAATTAACAAAATAGATTTCTTTTTTTACTATGCCAAATGCTGTAAGCTAACTATTTTTTTTTCTTTTTTTTACTGAAGTGTAGTTTATTTACAATGTCATGTTATGTTGCCTTAGGTGGTGCTACTGCTAAAGAACCTGCATGCCAAGTCAGGAGACAGAAGAGACTTTGATTCCTGGGTGGGGAAGATCATCTGGAGGAGGGCATGGCAACACATTCCAGTATTCTTGCCTAGAGAATCCCATGGACAGTGGAGCCTGATGGGCTACAGTCCATGGGGTCACAAAGAGTCATACATGACTAAAGTGACTTAGCGCACACAGGCCATTCTCTGCTGTACAGCAAAGTGATACAATTTTACACATATATACATTCTTTTTTAAATATTCTTTTCCATGATGGTTTAGTGAGAAGATTAGGTATAGTTCCTTGTGCAATTCAGCAGGACCTTGGTGTTTATCCATTCTTTTTTTTTAATATAAATTTATTTATTTTAATTGGAGGTTAATTACTTTACAATATTGTACTGGTTTTGCCATACATCAACATGAATCTGCCATAGTGTAACAGTTTATCTAATTTAAGCAAAGGTAGTAGTCTTAAAAAATCTGACAATACTATTTCTGATTCTTCAGTAAGTGATATGTTACCCATGAGTGCTGCTTCTTTGTTCTAAGTTTAGGTCAATAAATTTAAAATGTGCTATCTTGTAAACATTTTGTTTCATCTTATACAGTTTTACATTGTCTGATGAACAGTTACAGATATAAGTGTTCAATGCTTGTCCTTGTGGTAACAGATCTACAAAAAGAAACATTCATCTACATCAAGTTCATTGCCATTTCATATGCTAAGATCAATAAATTCTGACCTTCAAAACACCTAATATGCCTTTCTCATCAGATACATTATATAAGAACATTTCCACTGATGAATTTAATACATGGAATGTTACTAACATCAGAATTTATACCTGTACATATATGTAGGCATGTGTATGTGAAAAATGAAAGTGTTAGTTGCTCAGTTGTGCCTGACTCTTTGTGACTCTTTTGTAGCGCCTCTGTCCATGGATTTCTCTAGGCAAGAATACTGGAACAGGTAGTCATTCCGTTCTCCAGAGGATCTTTCCAACCCAGGTATCAACCTCACAAGTCCTGCATTACAGGCAGATTCTTTACCATCTGAGCCACCAGGAAAGTCCCTAGGTATATGTGTAATCCTATGTATTTTCATTTCAATTCTAGTACAGATGGATTATATACATGTCCATAATGGCTTAATAAATATGAATGTTATTAGTCATTAACTCAATAAATATTTTCACTTTTCTATTATGTTCAGTGTTCTGTGCTAAACATTGAAGGAGGTCAAGGCTAAGTACAATAAATCACATAGGACCCAAAAGTGTTATAATGTTAATACATGCACTCAAGAGATGGTAAGGTACAAAAATATACAAACCATGTGAAAGGTACACATCAATGCTGGTTTGTGAGAGTAGTATTGTATTTTATGGAAAATAAGCCTCATGGGAGGATGATTAAAAATGATGAGAGCTTTTAAAATGATGGGGAGTAACTGGATTTGTGAACATGTAATATAGGCATTATGCAGAGAGAACAACCCAGGTAGCCAGGCAGCTGTGTGGAGGCAGGGCAAGGAGGCAATCTAGTTTGATGCAGATGTAAAACACACTAAGGGGTCAGGATTTCCTTGGTAGTCCAGCGACTAAGACTGTGCTCCCAATCCATGGAGCCCAGGTTCAATTCCTGTTCAGGGAACTAAATCCTACATACAACTAAGAGTCCGTATGCTGTAACTAAAGATTTTGCATGCTGCAATGAAAATCAAAGATCCTGTATACTGCAACTAAGACCAGGTGTAACCAAATAAGTTAATTTATTAATTAATTTAAAAATAAATACAGTCCAGTAAAGAAGGAAGTATTAGGGAGAAATGTGTTATGTCAGCTCTTTTCTAACCTGAATGATCTGGTCACTCTAATACTGGATCCTGACTGACAGGTTCTCATAGACTTATTTTATTTCTTTGAATCTCTCTTCTCTCATTGGTAATATAAGCAAATTAAACTAGATGAATTAGTTCCCAAATATAAAATTTCTGGAACTCCAGTTGTGAATTCATTCATGTTCTAGGTAGTATGTGACATTTATTTAACATTAGGTGCATGTATAAGCTTCCCACACCAGCAGAGAGAGGTATTTGAGGAAAGAGTCATAAAATTGTCTTTTAAAATGTACTTTCCAAGATAAAATTATCATTTTGGTTAACATGATGTTTTACTCAAAAAAGTAAAAGAAACTGAGAAATGGATAAATGCATAGAGAAATCATAAAAATGGCTGGGAAATATACATATGACAATAAACCAGATGATATTATTAGAGAGATGCTTGCATTTGCAATAACTAGGATAAAAAGGATCCTTAAGAATATCTTAAATAAAGCATGTAAAAAATCTATGTGAAAGAAAATTTACTACACTAATAAAGAAGTACCATCCCTTCTACTTTATTCTTTTGGTCAAAACAGACACAGAGCAGGAGAATAATTGAAATTTATACTGTCTTCTTGATAGGTACATGCAACATTATGAAAATATAAATATTTTATCTGAAAAAAAACAGAATTGTTTTTGAATCAAACTAATTCTGATATTCTAATGAAAAAATAAGTAAGCAAGATGATATAAAACCACAAGTATTAAAACCATTTTTGCTTGAGCATAAACAGATGAAAAGCAGAAATGAAAATTTCCTAAATAGAATAGTTGTAAGATAATAGAATACATGCTGCTACTGCTACTGCTGCTAAGTCGCTTCAGTCGTGTCCGACTCTGTGCGACCCCATAGACGGCAGTCCACCAGGCTCCGCTGTCCCTGGGATTCTCCAGGAAGAACACTGGACTGGGTTGCCATACATAATTCAGGTTAAAAAAACAAGTGTGGTAAGGATAAATTATTCAATAAATGGTATTAGAAACAAAACAGCCTAAAATGGGATTCATAAACTAAATTAAAAAGAATTATATACAGATCAAAGATCTAAACCCCCACACACAAAATGAATAGTACTAGAGAAAACATGATAATTTTAAAAACTAATTTTTGAATGAGAAAGGCATTTCTTAATACAAAACAAAGAACTATGAAGATATGTTAGACTTGAAAACAAAGTTGTTGTTTTCTAATTTATTAAGTAGAAAAGCATCATGACAAAAAGAAGCTGGAAAAACAATTTGCAGTTCATATAACAGGGAAAGTACTATTTCTTTTACGTACGTCGGAGATTAAAGATGGCTGTAAATTTGTTACACTCCTTCCTTGCAAGGGCATAGTCTATTCCTCCCCTCCTTGACTCTGAACTTACCAGTGACTGCTTTGACCCTTAGTTCAGTTCAGTTGCTCAGTTGTGTCTTACTCGTTGCGATCCCATGAATCGCAGCACACCAGGCCTCCCTGTCCATCACCATCTCCCGGAGTCCATTCAGACTCACGTCTATCGAGTCCGTGATGCCATCCAGCCATCTCATCCTCGGTCGTCCCCTTCTCCTCCTGCCCCCAATCCCTCCCAGCATCAGAGTCTTTTCCAGTGAGTCAACTCTTCGCATGAGGTGGCCAAAGTACTGGAGCTTCAGCTTTAGTATCATTCCTTCCAAAGAAATCCCGGGGTTGATCTCCTTCAGAATGGACTGGTTGGATCTCCTTGCAGTCCAAGGGACTCTCAAGAGTCTTCTCCAACACCACAGTTCAAAAGCATCAATTCTTCGGTGCTCAGCCTTCTTCACAGTCCAACTCTCACATCCATACATGACCACAGGAAAAACCATAGCCTTGACTAGACGGACCTAAGTCGGCAAAGTAATGTCTCTGCTTTTGAATATACTGTGTAGGTTGGTCATAACTTTTCTTCCAAGGAGTAAGCGTCTTTTAATTTCATGGCTGCAGTCACCATCTGCAGTGATTTTGGAGCCCAAAAAAATGAAGTCTAACACTGTTTCTACTGTTTCCCCATCTATTTGCCATGAAGTGATGGGACCAGATGCCATGATCTTCGTTTTCTGAATGTTGAACTTTAAGCCAATTTTTTCACTCTCCTCTTTCACTTTCATCAAGAGGCTTTTTAGTTCCTCTTCACTTTCTGCCATAAGGGTGGTGTCCTCTGCATATCTGAGGTTATTGATATTTCTCCCGGCAATCTTGATTCCAGCTTGTGTTTCTTCCAGTCCAGCGTTTCTCATGATGTACTCTGCATATACGTTAAATAAGCAGGGTGACAATATACAACCTTGACGTACTCCTTTTCCTATTTGGAACCAGTCTGTTGTTCCATGTCCAGTTCTAACTGTTGCTTCCTGACCTGCATACAGATTTCTCAAGAGGCAGGTCAGGTGGTCTGGTATTCCCATCTCTTTCAGAATTTTCCACAGTTTCTTGTGATCCACACAGTCAAAGACTTTAGCATAGTCAATAAAGCAGAAATATATGTTTTTCTGAAACTCTCTTGCTTTTTCCATGAATCAGAGTTAAGCAAAAGTGAGGCTATGTTGGTCCCAGGCCTTCCCTTTAAAATGATGTGCAGTTTCTGCCTTGCTCAGCTGAAGGCCTAAGGCTGTGAAAGTTATAAGGAAGCCCAAGATGGCCATATGAGAGACAATGGAGAAAGATGCTGGACCAGTCCACAGCTGTTACATCAATAAAGAAGCATTCATATGACTCCCGTAACATTATTATCTGACTGCCAGCATATGAGAGGCACCAGACAAAAACCACTCAGCTGAGCCCAATGTTTGATTGCCTGAGAACCATAAAAGATAATAATAAATTATTGTTTTATCACTGAATTTCCAGGATGGTTTATGAAACATTCAAAAAGAAAACTACAAAAAGACCTCCTGCAAAGCAAATAGAAAAATCCAATTAATGAAACAGAAAAATCAGAAAAATATATATGGTAGATTATATTTTCCAAAATAGCCACAACAATAACTCTGATCCCACCCTGACTTCTACATCTTTGTCAAGAGGCCTAATTCTCTTCCTCTTGAATCTAAGCTGATTGAATTGACTTGCTTAACTGATAGACTACAGATGAAATGATGCTCTGGAACATCTAAGGCAAAGTCATAAACATTGCCTTATAGTTTTCAGCTGTGTCTCTTGGAACACTCACTCTCAGGATGCTCTCAGAACCCAGCTGGCACATCATAAGAATCCAAATCACATGGAGTGGCCAAGTGTAGGTGTCCAAGTGAGTGGGCCAAGCTGTGCTCCCAGCAAGCCACCAGCACCAGTTGTCAGTCATGTAAGTTTATGACCTTGGATGTCTAGACTAGTTGAGAATTCAGTGGACTGCAGTTCCAGATACCATCTAACCACAACTGCCTGAAAGACTCCCAGAAAGAACCTGTCCCATAAAATTATGAGACTGGTTTTGGAAATATTAAGTTTGGGAGTTGATTTTTATACAGCAAGAGAAAATGAGAACCATGCCATATTATATGTTTCATGCCACATACTGCAATTTGACATCCCCCTCTAGAAAAAAATGTTCTTGTTGATTTTTTTGTCTTTCTATGATTAAATCTGGATGGAGCCTGTGGCTATGTTGAGCAATATAGTAGAAGGTATGTTATGCTGAAAACTTTCCTGATATGGTTCTTCAATGATCTGGCAGCTGATACTTCCTACTTCTCTAGAACATGGGTTGTTCAGGAAGTCTCTCTTGGAAGGAAGCTACTCTGTGTGACAACCATGCCTGAGAAGAACAAACCATGCCCTGGAAAATGCAATACCATGTAGAGAAAGAGAAAACAAAGAATTCTGTGGTTGAAAGAATAATGGCCCCACAAAAAAACCCATTTTCTAATCCCTAAAGCCTGTGAAAATGTTACTTTACAAGAGGAAAAAATTTCACAAGTGTGTCTCAGGTTACAAATCTTAAATTGGGAGATTATGCTGGGTTACCCAGGCAGACTCCATGTATTCAATAGGCCCTTAAAGTGGGAAAGGAATGCAGAAATGTGAATCAGATTATCCCAGTGGAGTAAAAAGAAAGATATATTTAGTGCTTACATGGTAGTCCAGTGTTTAAGAATCTGCCTTGCAATACAGGGGCCACTGGTTCCCTCCTTGGTCCAGGATGATTCCACATGCCCTGGAGCGACTAAGCCCTTGCACCACAACCATTGATCCTGCACTCTAGAGCCTGGGAGCTGCAGCTGCTGAGCCCAAGTGCCCCAAGTATCGAAGCCTGTGTGCCTAGAGCCTATGCTCTGCAAAAGAGAAACCACTTTCCTCTTTTGTTTTGTTATTTAGCCATGAAGTCATGTCTGACTCTTTTTGTGATCCTATGGACTATAGCCCACCAGGCTCTAGGAGATTCATGGGATTTCCCAGGTAAGAATACTGGAATGGGTTGCCCATTCCAGGAATCTTCCCAGGGGAACTTCCTGATCCTCTCGAGAAGCCCGCTCACCACAACAAAGAGTAGCCCCTCCTCACTGCAGCTACAGAAAGTCCATGCATAAAACAAAGACCCAATATAGTCAAAAATAGAAATAAATATAACAATATTTTTTTTAAGGTATTTAAAGCAACAGGCAGATGCAATCTACTGTGGCTAGCTTTGAAGATGGAAGAAAGTCACCTTAAACCAAGGAATGCACGTATCCTCTAATGGTGGGAATGGTCCTCACTGACAGTAAACAAGGAAATAGAACTGCAGTCCTGCAGCTGAAATAAAATTCCAAATCTACTGAGGCTGAGTTCTGCCAACAACTCAATTTTAGCCCAGTGAGATCCAAATCCAACGTCAGCTTTGCAGAACTGTAAGTTCACAAAACTTCACTGTTTAAGCCACTGAGTTTGTGATAATCTGCTAATAAACCAATACAAAACTAATGTTAAGTACCAAGCTATCAGGCATGTAATTGCACCATCTTGGATATCCAGCCCGGTTGAATCTTCAGACAACTCATATCTAGCTCGATAGCTGCCATGTGTCCTCAACTGCGTAAAATATCTATCAAGAGACACTGAAGTGAGTTCCATCAACAACAGAAACATGAGGCAGACAACTCATTCTTGTCTTAAGCCACTAATCTAAGTTCTTTTCATAGAGCAGTAGAGAACTAGAAAAGAAATAACGTAGGAAGAGAATTGTGGGGAAAAGAAACACAAAACTTTTCCCATTCTTCTAAACATGAGAAAAGTTGCTCAACTTAATTCAAACTAAGGAAGATGCAAATTTAAAATACCCTATTAAAAGAGACTTCCCATTTCAGCTGACAAGTAAGGAGCTTAGATGTCTTCACACACAGTTTTATAAGAAAAGGCTGAACAAACTAGAAATCAATCTTTTTTATCCATTAGAGAACTGAGGTCACAAGGGAAACCACCCAAAACTTTGGAAAGACAGACTTATCTAGACACAGACTAGATAAGCTTAACTGAAGAAAGCACTGGAGTGGTAAACTGGTAAGACCACTTAAATAATAATTTTGAAGTATTGCTGAAACCATAAGAATGAGAAATTCCTGGGAACTACAGCCTTTGTGGGCTTCCCTGGTGGCTCAGTGGTAAACAACCTATCTGCCAAGCAGGAGACATGGGTTCAACTCTTGGGTCAGGAAGATCCCCTGGGAATATCCCCTGGAATTGGCAACCCATTCCAGTATTCTTGCCTGGGAAATCCCATGAATTTTCCAGAGACTTGTGGGCTACAGTGCATAGGACAAAAAAGAGTTGGAGATGACTTAGCAGCTAAATAACTAAACAAACAGATTTTTGGGCTTTTAACCCAGGATTTCCACCAGGTCCTCACAATGAAGACCTGAGAGAGATCTCCTTATGGCTATGGTGAAGGGAGGGAAAGAGCAATCAATATCAAATTTAAAAAAAAAAAGATAAAAAGCTTTTCCATAACAAACACTCACATCCCAAAGGAAAGTCTCTGCAAGAGATTTATCCCAGTGGAGAGAAGGGCTTTCTCCTACCTCCAAGTCCCCTCTAATCTTCTGTCTCAGATAAGAGGTGGAGGGACTTGGTTCAAAATGATCAGGACTTCAGGAAAATACACTGGGAACGCTGTAGGCAGGGAAGAGAGTATGAGACATTTGGAAAAATCTATGCTACTTGAAAAGCACTTATAAAAGTCACAATTTACTCCAAGACGCAGGTGCGCTAGAGCACTGAGATTTAATTGGAAAAAATATAGAAAATCCTCTCTCTATATTCTATGATCGCATCAACAGGGCTCCAGTGTAATAAGTGGGTTAAAGCTGAAAGAATTGTAGGAGAGATACCATCTCTGAAGGGAAGTATGTAAGAAAACACAAAATCAAGAGGGAATACATAAACTGATTCTAGCAGGATGTAAACATATCTATCAGTGCAGTTCAGTTCGGTCGCTCAGTTAGGTCTACAGCAAACATTAAATGGATCTCAGCGCCTAGATAGAATAACCTAAATCTTCATGTAAGAACCTATCTACTGCAGTTCCTACTATCTGTCTAGATTTCAAGAAAATGTTACAAAGTGTGCCAAAATACAGGAAAAAACAAAGTCCAAAGAGAAAAGCAAGTGCCACAATTTAGCTCATATAACACAAAAGTTACAATTACCAGAGAACTGAATTTAGATTAACTGTGATTAACATAGGCAGTATGCAAGTAGAGATTGGTGAATAAGAACATAAATTCTAGGAAAGAACCTAGAGAAAATGCTAGAAATCAAAAACACTGTAACAGAAGTGACAAATGCTTTAGGGGCTCATCAGTAGGTAGATTAAATGTAGCCGAGAGGAGAATCAATGAGACTGAAGATAGATCAATAGAATCTTTCAAAATAAAATGCAAAGGAAAAAAAAAAGAAACAGGACAGAATGCCTAAGATGTGTGGAGAATTTCAAATGGTATAATATACACTTAATTGGAATACCAGAGAATAAAATAGAGGTAATATTTGAAGGAACAGTTATTGAGAGATTTTCAAACTAAAAGACAGATGCCAAATCACAGATACAGGGATCTCAGAGAACACTGAACAGGATAACTATAAGAAAAAGAAAACACTAGACATGTTAGCATGTCATACTTGAACTTAAGAAAATCTAAGAAAAAAATAAAACCTTTAAAGAAATCAGAGAAAAAGCTCCATGTCTACAGGGCAACGTGGATGAGAATTACAGGAGGCTTCTCACTAGAAGGCATTCAAGTAAGAAGACGGTAAAGTGTTATTGAAAAATTGAAATAAAGAAAAATAATCACTAACCTAGAGTTGTATATTGAGAAAAATCATTCTTCAAAAGTGAAGAAGGATAAACAATTTCTCAGACAAACCAAAACAAAGGAAATTCATCACCAGGAACTTAAGAAAAATGATAAAAAACATTTAGTTCAGGCAAAAGAAAAATAACATTTGTCAGAAACTTAGATTTATATAGAGGAAAAAAGGAGCATTAGAGAATAAATAAAGACTATAACAAATATTTAATTTTTATTCTTACTTGATCTAAAAAGCACTCTTTTGAAAGTAATTATAATAAAAAAATTAAAAAATTAAAAAAATAAAAAATTATAATAAAAAAACCAACACTGTATTGAGTGATCATTATCTATAGTTAATTAAGATTAATGACAGTAATATCACAAGGAAAAGGATTGAAGAGTTCAGAATATTATGCTTTAAAACACTTGTACTATTCTTGAAGTGGTATATCATTATTTGAAGGTGAACTTAGTTTTAAAGTGTATATTATACACTTAGGTCAACCTCTAAGTTTTTTTAAAGAAGAAAAATTGATATGATAAGACAGGAGATAAAAATGAATCATGTAAATTATTAATTTAAAAGCAATGAAAGCAGAAAATGAGGGTATGAAACAAAGAATGAATTAAACAAACAGAAAACAATTATAAACATGGTAATTATTAATAAAAGTACATTTTTAAAGTACTTTAAATTTGAATGGACTATCCCAAGTAAAAGACTCATATTGCAAAAGTAGATTTAAAGAAAACAGTGTATGCTGTCTATATAAGATGTTGTTGTTGTTGTTCAGTCGCTGTCTTAACTCTTTGCAACCCCATGGACTGCGTATGCCGGACTCCTCTGTTTTCCACGATATTCCACTATTTGTTCAAATTGTCCATTGAGTCAGTAATGCTATCTAACCGTATCATCTTCTGCAGCCTCCTTCCCCTTTTCCCTTCAGTCTTACCTAGCATCAAGGTATTTTCCAATGAGCTGGCTTTTCATGACTGGAATGGGTTGCCATTTCCTCCTCCAATGAAACATGTTTAGTCACAATGCTTCGCTATGACCTGTCCATCTTGGGTGGCACCGCACAACATGGCTCATGACTTAAATGAGTTATGCAAGTCCTTCTGGCATGACAAGGCTGTGATCCATGAAGGGAATAAACTTACATAGACTAAAAATAATTGGTACTTTTAGACTTACATAGGCTAAAAATAAAGAGATGAAGAAAAATACACCATACAAACACTAGTTTAAACAAAAGAAAAGGCTAGAGTAGTTATAATTAAATCAGGCAAAGTCAACATCAGAGCGAGAAAATTTTCAGGGATAAAAAGATGTATTCCATGAGGATAAAGTGAATAATTCGCCACAAAAACATAATAATTCTAAAATAATATGTACTCCAGAACAGACCACTGAAATACATGAAGCAAGAATTGAAAGATGAAAGGGGGAATTTAAAAAAACCCACAATTGTAGTTGGAGACTTCAACATTTCTTTATCCGCAAGAAGTCAAACAGGAATAAAACCAGCTGGGTACACTTGACCTGTATAGTGCTAGAAACTGACTTTGTCTCATTGACATTTACTTTATACTCCATACTGTAGGAGAACACACATTCTTCTCAATCTCATGGAACATTTACCAAAATAGACCACACTTTGTTTGATGAAAAGCATACCAACAACAGGAAACAAGACCTTCGCCAAGAAAAAGAAACACAAAAAAGAAAAATGGCTGTCTGAGGAGGCCTTACAAATAGCTGTGAAAAGCAAAGCAGTGAAAAGCAAAGGAGAAAAGAAAAGATATACCCATATGAATGCAGGGTTCCAAAGAATAGCAAGGAGAGATAAGAAAGCCTTCCTCAGCAATAAATGCAAAGAAATACAGGAAAATAATAGAGTGGGAAAGACTAGAGATCTCTTCAAGAAAATTAGAGATACCAAGGGAACATTTCATGCAAAGATGGGCTCAATAAAGGACAGAAATGGTAGGGACCTAATAGAAGCAGAAGATATTAAGAAGAGGTGGAAAGAATACACAGAAAAACTGTACAAAAAAGTTCTTCACAACCAAGATACTGACGATGGTGTGATCACTCACCTCGAGCCAGTCATCCTGGAATGTGAAGTCAAATGGCTTAGAAGCATTACTACAAAAAAAGTTAGTGGAAGTGATGGAATTCCAGTTGAGCTACTGCAAATCCTGAAAGATGATGCTGTCAAAGTGCTGCACTCAATGTGCCAGCAAATTTGGAAATCTCAGCAGTGGCCATAGGACTGGAAAAGGTCAATTTTCATTCCAATACAAAGAAAGGCAATGCCAAAGAATGCCCAGACTACCACACAATTGCACTCATCTCACACACTAGTAAAGTAATGCTCAAAATTCTCCAAGCTAGGCTTCAGCAGTACATGAACCACGAACTTCCAGATGTTCAAGCTGGTTTTATAGAAGGCAGAGGAACCAGAGATCAAATGGCCTACATCTGCTGAATCATCAAAAGAAGACCAAGAGAGTTCCAGAAAAAGACCTATTTCTGCTTTATTGACTATGCCAAAGTCTTTGACTTTGTGGATCACAATAAACTGTGGAAAATTCTGAAAGAGATGGGACTACCTGACCTACCTCTTGAGAAACCTGTATGCAGGTCAGGAAGCAACAGTTAGAACTGGACATGGAACAACAGACTGGTTTCAAATATGAAAAGCAGTACGTCAAGGCTGTATATTGTCACCCTGCTTGTTTAACTTATATACAGAGTATATCATGAGAAACACTGGGCTGGAAGAAGCACAGGCTGGAATCAAGATTGCCGGGAGAAATGTCAATAACCTCAGATAGGCAGCTGACACCACCCTTATGGCAGAAATTGAAGAATGTGAAAGAGGGGAGTAAAAATGTTGGCTTAAAGCTCAACATTCAGAAAACGAAGATCACAGCATCTGGTCCCATCACTTCATGGAAAATACATGGGGAAACAGTGGAAGCAGTGGCTGACTTTGTTTTTCTTGGCTCCAAAATCACTGCAGATGGTGATTGTAGCCATGAAATTAAAAAACTCTTACTCCTTGGAAGGAAAGTTATGACCAACATAGATAGCATGTTGAAAATCAGGGACATCACTTGGTCAACAAAAGTCCGTCTAGTCAAGGATATGGTTTTTCTAGTAGTCATGTATGGATGTGAGAGTTGGACTGTGAAGAAAGCTGAGCACCGAAGAATTGATGTTTTCAAACTGCAGTGTTGGAGAAGACTCTTGAGAGTCCCTTGGACTGCAAGGAGATCCAACCAATCCATCCTAGAGGAAATCAGTCCTGAATATTCATTGGAAGCACGGATTCTGGCCACCTGATGCGAAGAGCTGACACATTTGAAAAGACCCTAATGCTGGGAAAGATTGAGGGCAGGAGGAGAAGGAAACAACAGAGGATGAGATGGTTGGATGGCATCAGCGACTCAATGGACATGTGTTTGGGTGAACTCCGGGAGTTGGTGATGGACAGGGAGGCCTGGCATGCTGCAGTTCATGGGGTCACAAAGAGTTGGACACAACTGAGCAACTGAACTGATTGAACTGAACTGAACTGAAGCCAACAACTTTTGAAGAACAGAAATTATACGAAGTATTTTCTCAGATCATAACATAATTAAATTATGAAATAGTATGATAGCTGGAAGACTCACAAGTATTTGGAAATTAAACAACACATTTCTTAGTGAACAATACATTTCACATAGTGAAAATATAAAACATTGTTCAGAGTAAATAATGTCTGGCTATTTCTTGTATTTGCTAAGAAAGATAATGATCTCACAATGAATTTCAACTATTCCCTGGTCGTTCAATGGTTAAGAATCCACCTTCTAGCGCATGGGATATGGGTTCGATCCCTGGTTGGGGAAATAAGATTCAACATGCTATGGAACAACTGAGCCCACATTCCACAACTAGAGAAGCACACATACTCAAGACCTCATGTGCTGCAAGAAGAGAAGCCTGTACACTGCAATGAAGACTAAATGCAGTCAAAATACAAAAAAAAATTGAAAAAAATTGAAAAAAATTTCCAAAATATTTATTAAAATTTATTTTATTTTATTTTATTAAAATTATTTTTTAAATATTTTAATAAATTAAAAAATATGAAATTATGGATGGTAAAATTGTGCAACCAGAAAATAATATAATCTCCATCAAAGAGAAGTATTAGAAATTATTGCAGAGTATGTTTCTTGGGATTAGAGATTAAATGCTACATTATATTATTTGTGACTGTCTCTCCATAGAAATTGTCTACTATAGTGAAATCCCTGAAGTACATTTTCTTCAAATTAACACATTTTTGCTAACCAAGAAAGTATTGAAATCTATTAAATGTTAAGAGCAAGGACATGCTCTACTATTTTGAATATTGATACCATCATTAGTAGGGTCCCTCATTTTCATTTCATATGCCAAGAGTAATTTTGGAGGAGGTAATTCCTTCCATGGACAATCATAAAAATCTCCTTCAGTGATTAGTGGAATTTAGGAAGAGGAATTTTCTTTCTAGACTAAATCTCAAATTGTTTAAAATTAAGAAGTTTCACTGGGGATAAAAGATGTTATGATAAAATACTTTTTGAACACCTCCACCAAAGTTAAATAAAAAAAAAAAAATTACATGATAGTTTTGGCAATCAGTATGGATATAGAATGTAATACAATATAAAATAGAAGAAATTGTTTATAAAATAATCTTTATAGTAATAAAAATATGAATGAAAAATAATATATTTTATTTCACTAGAGTTTATTTAAATGACAGACACCTCCTTCTCAATTTCAAATGTGATATTTAAACCTCAGTTCAGTTCAGTTGCTCAGTTGTGTCCAATTCTTTGTGACCCCATGAACTACAGCACACTAGGCCTCCCTGTCCATCACCAATACCCGGAGTTCACCCAAACCCATGTCCAAACCCATGCCATCCAACCATCTCATCCTATGTTGTTTCCTTCTCCTCCTGCCTTCAATCTTTCCCAGCATTAGGGTCTTTTCAAATGTGTCAGCTCTTCACATCAGGTGGCCAGGGTATTGGAGTTTAAGCTTCAGAATCCGTGCTTCCAGTGAATATTCAGGACTGATTTCCTCTAGGATGGATTGGTTGGATCTCCTTGCAGTCCAAGGGACTCTCAAGAGTCTTCTCCAATACCACAGTTCAAAATCATCAATTCTTTGGTTCTCAGCTTTCTTTATAGTTCAACTCTCACATCCATATATGACCACTGGAAAAACCATAGCCTTGACTAGATGGACCTTTGTTGACAAAGTAATGTCCCTGCTTAAACTTACTAACTCATAAAATAAAAGGATTTTATAATTATGTGACTTTGTGGTTATTACCTGGTATGCTCAGACTTGAATTAAAGACCAAAATTCTGTACCAGAAATAAGAGGGAAATTTTTATCCATAGGAATAAGCTTTGTTTCTTTTCTGAGAATGCCTGACAATATAATTAAATAAAAATGAAAACTACAGGCTGTTCAGCAGCTCCCCACCACCCTGGGTGGGCAGTAGAATGGTTGGATTTGAGGAAGAGCATTTGGACATATAAGCATGTATTTAGAGGTACCATGGCAATGAGAATCAATATATCCCTAAATATGGAGGTACAGTGTAGCCTAACAAAGCCAAACGGCACTAAGTTTAGAAGAAATTTTTGTTAGGTCATTACTTAGATCAGATCATTGGAAGTCAGGAAATACTTTATTCCATTTGGTCCTATTAACATTCTCTATCCACATAATCTTCATTCTGTGATTCCCCAAGGAGCATATTCTAATGATAGAAATGATTGAACACTGTGAAGTCAATAGCATCTTTTACAGATGTCACATATGTCTTTGCATGTTGCCATTTTCTGTGTTTTTAGAAACAGAACCATACTTTACTTTCTCTTGAATATTATTATAAATAATTAAAAATGAGAGTTTTATGAGATCACCATTGAAGTAATTTTAGGTACATGTGAGGCAATCTGCAAATTATTCAATGAACAGTAATCAACACCTTGCCATCAGAAGATGGATTCAGGAAACAATAATCAATGTCTCATTAGAGAGTCCGTTATAAACTTTGTAAGACCATGTTGGGCTTTTTTAAGGAAATAAAAACTGTTAAAAGTGAATTTTAGCAACAGAATAAATCAAGGGGCTAATCTACAGTAACAAAATTAGTCACCACTTCTGTTGTAACAAAAAGAAATCTTGCAAATCATAATTAAACGTATTAACTAATCATTTATTAAATGATTTATACATTGACATATGTATCATTGTGCTTGGTTTCTAAAATAAACCTTCTTTTAAAAGGGAAACATATAGCTGTAAAACATGCTTTTATGTCAAAACCATTAAAAACTAAGTATCTTCTCCTAATGATTTTAGATAAAAATAAAGTACGACCTAAGAATAATGATTCTTAAATCATAAATTTTTGAACCAGAGACAAATTGCACCTCTTAGAATTTAATAATAACCGTTATTACCATAATGAACCTCAGTTCACAAGAGCTAATAAATGGTTCAAATATGCTGTGTGGAATGAGCATAAAGCTCTAAAGGAAGGGCTTGGATTAAGTCAGTTTTTGCACACACTGGCTAACTATATTTGTACTAATCATTTACCCTTGTGAAATTTAGTAAGCTTTTCATTATTCTTTTAAAAATGCGCACCTTGAAAATGCAACATGAGAGTCAAAGGAACCTTCTGAAACTGGAAAGGCTAATACTTGTTTTGATGGGTAAGGCATTCTGTTTATTGTACTATTCTGTTCAAAACACTCAAAGTCAGCAGAGAGGCCACAATTCTAGCAGAATTATAATTTCTATTTTAAATTACTTTTGTAATCATGGCCCTGCTTTATTGGTGATTGTAACAAATAGCACCTTTCCCTTTAAAAACAAATGTTCATCTTTGGTCTCTATATGATAAGCTGTGTCCAGGCTGGTGGTTACCAAATATTTTCGCTATTTTAATTTAGAAAATAGCATCATGCTGACATGGTGTCAATACTCTAGTGTGCCATTGGCTTTTCCCCAAGGGTACACCTGAAAAACCTCGATGTAACCTAAGTGGCTTTGTGGAAAGAATGGAAATCCAGCAGACAAAGCAATATTCTGCAGGAACCTGGTTGACTCCTTGGTGAGACCTCAGAGACTTTCAGAAACACTGGGAAAGACTTCCTTCCCAATATTGATAGTTACTGGGGTTCTAATCCTTTCTAAACTTCCTAACCCGATAGTCACTGGAATTTAAATGGGTTTGTTTCAGAGTTCCCCTAAAATAAGCCTTAAGTTTCCCTAAGGGTTCCATGTAGCTAGAAAAGTGAATGGAGATCTCTTTCTACTCATGTATCTCATGTTACTAGGTTAGATACTTCAGGAAATGTCTGTGGAAAATTTACCTAAAAATCTCTACTGAGGAAGACATTGCAGAGAGAATTATAGCATCAGTAATCAGTGCAATAAGGCTACCCATGGCCTAGATATTTTACTGTGTTTGAATTCCTGGTTTTTAAATCAAGACACTTTGTTTCTCATCCATTTGGTTTTTGGTAAGTGATAAATTGGCCTTCAAGTCTTACAATTAGCATAATTAGAAAATTACTTTTTGAAAAAGTGACTGAATTACATTTCACTATTTAAATTCAATCTAAAATTTTAACATCTATTTTTTATCCAACAAAAATTAATTTGAATTACCAGAGTTTTTGAACCTATAAATATCCTACATAACTTAAGTCTGGTGTACTAGACTGATTTATACTTTAATATGAATTATTTTAATCTCCTTTTCAGATTGCCTAACACTGGCATTCTATAACTATATGTTTCCTCCCACAAAACTGAAGTTATTTAAGGAAGAGTCTGTATCTTATTTAACTTTGTCTCCCTGGTGTCTGGTAGAGTTTCTACCTATTTTTTGAATTATATTGAAAGAATAGGACAGTTGTTTAGAAAGGGAAATGGATTTTGAGTGGCCATCTGCACTGTGGGACAAATTAAGGAGAGGAATATCTATGTAAATATCGGATGCCTATCAAGGTTGAGGATAGGATGTGGTGAGGGAGACAGCAAGGAATAAAGCATATATTTAACCCTTTGTAATTTTTCTGAGAGCTCTGAAAGTGGCATACCCTCCATACTGTTAAAATTAGTTTCTTACTATTTTAAACAATTGCTGATACCTAATAGCATCACTGACTGAATGGACATGAATCTGAGCAAACTCCAGGAGACAGTGGAGGACAGAGGAGCCTGATGTGCTACAGTCTGTAAGGTCAAAAAGAGTCAGATACAATTCAGCAACTGAACAACAATAAGCTCTTATTAGCACATGGCAGAAGTATTCACTTTTCCAAGGATGATCTCAGCAAGGAGGTCTTCTAAAGAGAAGTCTGTCCTCTGGTAAAACTCACAGAGACCAGCTAGAGTTAAGTGTTGCAACAATCAATACTGGCAAGGATGCTAATGTGGGGAATCAGCCCTGGAAACCTCCAGTCCTTCTACAATCACAAAACTAGAACTTCAGTTCCTGACCACACCAGGGTAAGGACTGGGGCTCCCCCAGTCAGACAGTGTATAGACCCTTTGCACAAAGACTTAAGTTTCTTTCCTGAAGTCTTTTTTTTTTTTTAATTTAAACGTATTTATTTTAATTGGAGGCTAATTACTTTACAATATTGTATTGGTTTTGCCATACATCAACATGAATCCACCATGGGTGTACACGTGTTTCCCATCCTGAACCTGCCTCCCACCTCCCTCCCCATACGATGCCTCTGGGTCATCCCAGCGCACCAATCCCAAGCATCCTGTATCCTGCATTGAACCTGGACTGGTAACTCGTTTCTTGTATGATATTATACATGTTTCAATGCCATTCTCCCAAATCATCCCACCCTCTCCCTCTCCCACAGAGTCCAAAAGACATTTACATCTGTGTCTCTTTTGCTGTCTCACATACAGGGTTATCATTACCATCTTTCCAAGTTCTATATATATGCATTAGTATACTGTATTGGTGTTTTTCTTTCTGGCTTACTTCACTCTGTATAATGGGCTCCAGTTAAAAAACTGGAAATAGAACTGCCTTATGACCCAGCAATCCCACTGCTGGGCATACACACCGAGGAAATCAGAATAGAAAGAGACACATGTACCCCAATGTTCATCGCAGCACTGTTTATAATAGCCAGGACATGGAAGCAATCTAGATGTCCATCAGCAGATGAATGGATAAGAAAGCTGTGGTACAATAAACACAATGGAGTATTACTCAGCCATTAAAAAGAATACATTTGAATCAGTTTCCTGAAGTCTTAATGTATGGATCCTTCAGATCTCTATGGATAATGAGGTAACCGCACAACAGCCACCACTCCTTTCTCTGTGTTTCCCCAGGAAACTCTGTCAACACTGTTCCATGCTTGGTGTGTGTCCTGAATTGTCTTCTGCCTTTTTTGTTTAACAAAGATGAAGCTCGATATTGTGAGAATTTATGCACATGTTTTAACTAAATGCCAACCAGATGGCTCAAAGCTAAATCTACTCAATAAGGTGTAGGCAGTTAATGGTATATTGTTTGAGAAAACTCCTTTAAAAATCTCCTTTTTTTCTTAAATTTGACAGTATTTCTAGGCAAAATTAAGTAGAAGTCAACTCTCATTTCAAATCAACAAATATTTAAGTATCTGCTGTGTTTGAGTTTGCTCTTTTCCTTATATATCTCTTAACTATTTCAATAGCATAAAGAAAAAGATATTACTACGTTTGCACACCTTTAATGTTTGATTTGAATTTATATAACTTTGTAGAAATTCTGATTCAGGAACCTGGATTCATGAGTTTGGGATTTTCATTGCAACCAGTACTAAGCCGATTTTAACAAGCTGCTATTACCAATCAAGCCTATGAGCCGTGATTATACCCACTGAGGTTTTCTTCTCAATTTAATCAAAAGAGTTGAAAGAAAATTGAAAGGGGAAGTGAGTGGGCAATTATCTGAAACACTATATCGAAAACCAAAGCCCTACTAATTGGTTGTTTTTTTAATGCCTAAAACTTATTTTCTGGGGGCAGGGAATGAAAAAGTTAAGTAAAATGTGGTATTGTTACCACTAATTACATATCCTGGTAGTAAAAATCCCATTATTTAATGGTTGTTATGTATTAACATCGTCCTATACTTACCACACAGTTTAAAGCAAAATTACACATGCTCAGTGTTGCCTTTATGTAGTTATGACAATAACAGAGACTGAAGCATTACCTAGCCTGTGTCAAGGCCCATCTTGATTGGGGAAAGAGCCTCATTTAAATTATAGTCAATACAATTTAAATTAATCACTTTTTAGGATTCATTATTTATTCAGCTTTAATAACTTACTCATGAACATTGTAATAATTGAAGTAACAAAGTATATGGAAAAAGATCAAATAATCCCATGGTTCCCAATTCTAGTTACTTAATATTTAGGTGAGTCCAAGCAGATGCATTTTTAAATTTAAATATTACCCAAATATTTCTTTTGAAAATTGAAGGGATTGCCTAGAGATCTGAGATTCTGCAAATGCAAATAGAAGAGCTAAATTCATGGGAACTTAAGTAATAAAATAAATGGGACTTGAGTAGACTCCAACAGACAAACAGTGAGTTTCCTGAAAAGTGTCATGTAAGTTGATTGGGGTCCCTTTACCACTCACATAGCTGCTATTACCAGACTGGATGCATGGAAGGACAAAAAGGCAGAAAGTGAATTTTAAAGATAAAGATGGCTATTGGTATATCTCTTCCGCAGTGTGAAACAAGTGCAATTTGTTGAACAGTAACTGTGACCAAGTACTCAGGCTTCCCCAGTGGTGCAATGTAAAGAATCCACCTGCCAATGCCAGTGATGCAAGAGATGCAGTTTTGATC
The DNA here is from genome assembly GCF_023091745.1 of Budorcas taxicolor. Lineage (NCBI taxonomy): Eukaryota > Metazoa > Chordata > Mammalia > Artiodactyla > Bovidae > Budorcas > Budorcas taxicolor. The sequence continues at coordinate 39,204,817 of NC_068926.1, forward strand.
CCTGAGTCAAGATCCCCGGGAAAAGGAAGTGGCAACACAGTATTCTTTCCTGGAAGTTTGGCCAGCTACTAAGCAACTGAGAACACACAAGAACAGCTGATCTCACCACACATATGCCAGAACTGAAAGTTATCAAACATCTGATAAACAAAAATGTTGATCTCACGTTGTCATCCTTACTTCCTTGAAGATAGCAGTTTAAGCTTCTGTATTTTATTTCCACATTAATCATTTGAAAAGTTCCTCTTTCTGACATGCTTATTTCAGACCCTTTGCCATTTTTTCATTCTAATGTCTGTCTTTTTCTTTTAAATATGGAAGGATATTCAGAAATATTAGACCTTTAAAAAACATTATGCTGCAGATGTCTTTTCTGAAGAATAATATAAGCATATTTATACAGTCAAAATAAAACAAACATATGAAATATGGGTATATTAGGACATTGGGAAAGAAATTTAAAAAAGCAAAATGGCTGTCTGGGGAGGCCTCACAAATAGCTGTGAAAAGAAGAGAAGTGAAGAGCAAAGGAGAAAATGATAGATATAAGCATCTGAATGCAGAGTTCCAAAGAATAGCAAGGAGAGATAAGAAAGCCTTCCTCAGCAATCAATGCAAAGAAACAGAGGAAAACAACAGAATGGGAAAGACTAGAGATCTCTTCAAGAAAATAAGAGATACCAAGGGAACATTTCATGCAAAGATGGGCTCGATAAAGGACAGAAATGATATGGACCTGTTATGCCCAGAGTCCGAGTCCCCAAAACTGAGAGAATAAGACATCCACAGCAATGCAAAAGCATAAAGGGGTTTTATTGCCAGCTCGAGCCAGGGCTCCCGTCTCATCTAGCGCAGTGGAGTCTTGACGAGAGCCCCGAGCCCAGATTTACAGTAGTATTTATAAGTTTAGAACAAAGACAGGGAGTTGGCAAGGGTTGATTGGCTGCAGGGGGTTCCTGGGATTTACTGATTTGCCAGTCATTATCCCTCTGATTGGCCAGAGTTATCATCTCTCTGATTGGCCAGAGTTACCATCTCTCTTATTGGCCAGAGTTATCATCTCCAGAAGCCCCGGAAGCATGACTCAGGGATTATTTTTGGCCTAGTGTACCTCTCTGAGCCTGTCATGGCTCTGGTGAGGTTGTAACAGACCTAGCAGAAGCAGAAGATATTAAGAAGAGGTGGCAAGTATACACAGAAGAACTGTACAAAAAAGATCTTAATGACCAAGATACTGACGATGGTGTGATCACTCACCTAAAGCCAGACATCCTGGAATGTGAAGTCAAGTGCGCCTTAGAAAGCATCACTATGAACAAAGCTAGTGGAGGTGATGGAATTCGAGTTGAGCCATTTCAAATCCTGAAAGATGATGCTGTGAAAGTCCTGCATTCAATATGCCAGCAAATTTGGAAAACACATCATTGGCCACAAGACTGGAAAAGGTCAGTTTTCATTCCAATCCCAATGAAAGGCAATGCCAAAGAATGCTCAAATTACCACACAATTGCACTCATCTCACACCTAGTAAAGTAATGCTCAAAATTCTCCAAGCCAGGCTTCACCAATATGTGAACCATGAACTTCCAGATATTCAAGCTGATTTTAGAAAAGGCAGAGGAACCAGAGATCAAATTGTCAACACCCAATGGATCATCAGAAAAGCAAGAGAGTTCCAGAAAAACATCTATTTCTGCTTTATTGACTATGCCAAAGTCTTTGACTTTGTGGATCACAATAAACTGTGGAAAATTCTGAAAGAGATGGGACTACCTGACCTACCTCTTGAGAAACCTGTATGCAGGTCAGGAAGCAACAGTTAGAACCGGACATGGAACAACAGACTGATTCCAAATAGGAAAAGGAGTACATCAAGGCTGTATATTTAATTTATAAGCAGAGAACATCACCCTGCTTATTTAACTTATATGCAGAGAACATCATGAGAAACGCTGGGCTGGAAGAAGCACAAGCTGGAAGCAAGATTATTGGAGGATATATCAATAACCTCAGATATGCAGAGGACACCACCTTTATGGCAGAAAGTGAAGAGGAACTAAAAAGTCTCTTGATGAAAGTGAAAGAGGACAGTGAAAATGTTGGCTTAAAGCTCAACATTCAGAAAACTAAGATCATAGCATCTGATCCCATCACTTCATGGGAAATAGATGGGGAAACAGTGGAAACATGTGTCATACTTTACTTTTTTGGGCTCCAAAATCACTGCAGATAGTGATTGCAGCCATGAAATTAAAAGACGCTTACTCCTTGGAAGAAAAGTTATGACCAACCTAGATAGCATATTCAAAAGCAGAGATATCACCTTGCCAACAAAGGTCCATCTAGTCAAGGCTATGGTTTTTCCTGTGGTCATGTATGGATGTGAGAGTTGGACTGTGAAGAAAGCTGAGTGCCAAAGAATTGATGCTTTTGAACTGTGGTGTTGGAGAAGACTCTTAAAGCCCCTTGGACTGCAACGAGATCCTACCAGTCCATTCTGATGGAGATCAGTCCTGGGTGTTCATTGGAAAGACTGATGCTGAAGATGAAAGTCCAATACTTTGGCCACCTCATGCGAAGAGTTGACTCATTGAAAAAGACTCTGATCCTGGGGGAGACTGGGGGCAGGAGGAGAAGGGGACGACAGAGGATGAATTGTCAGGGTTGCATCACCGACTCGATGGACATGAGTTTGAGTGAACTCCTGAAGCTGGTGAATGACAGGGAGGCCTAGCGTGCTGCGATTCATGGGGTTGCAGAGTCAGACGCGACTGAGTGATTGAAATGAACTGAACTGAACTGAGAACATTGTATCCTGGTATAACCTGTTTTTTTCTTTCTAAACCATGGCACTGTTCTTCACACATCAACAAATATGTCATTCTCATTCCTTAGGTTTTCATTTTGTAGTGGAGATTAAATTATTTTCAGAAATAACATTGTATAAATCACTTTCTTTTAGAGGGTATACACAAATTCTGTATAATTTCATGCATGGAGGTCAGATGTTGCAATTTTTAATTAATTAATTTTAATCTACCTAGAACACAAAAAATAAATGAATATTTTGTGAGTCCCTTTGAAGCCATTCATTCTTGTGTTCTCTGTCTATGTCTCCCTCTTTCTCCTTCAATATGTGTGTGTCTATGTGCGTGTGTGTGCACTGTCTTTCCTCTTACTGTCCAATCATTCCAGTAACAATTTAATATTTTTAAAAATCACTTACCTTTGATGTACTGAAGATAATTTTAGAACAATGCTGCTGGTTGACTAATGTTTTAATATTCAGAGAGTAACAAGGTGATAAATTTTACTGCTCTGTATCTTAGAGCCAATGTCCATGTATTCAAAATTATAAAACAATAAAATATCTTAATACAAATACATACAAGTTATACTGTACATTAGTAATGTCTCACAAGGTTGTTATCTGGAATGCATGTTGTTATCCGGAATGTGTGTTGGAATATGTATAATGTATGTTGTTATCTTGTATGTCAATTGTGCATCTTATCACACTGTTAAATATTTGGGAATTATTTTCAGAGACATTGAAATGCCTGTACTATTGTCACACTTCACATTTTAACACACACCAAGGTATATGTTCATCTTCTTAGTCAACAGATAACTTTGAGTTATATTTTTATTATTGCTAAAGTGTACTGCTCCACTGAAGAGAGTTTTGGTAATATGTGTGTATTAGCCCTACTTTGAAATCTCATTAAGAATAGAAACTGCTCTTCTCAAGTCGAAATATGTTATACAATATCTTTGTGTAGTGCACAGGAAAAAGACTGGATAAATACTTCCTAAATCTTGAGTTGTTCAAGCTGTGAAAGCTATTCTCATAGACAAATTCCAAACTGCTTAAAGTAATGGCAGCATCAATGGAAAAAAATACAAAAATTTCAAACTGACTTTTGGCATGAGCAGCATTCATTTGAATGTCTAAATTCTAGCATGTTTTTTGGAACCAGAAAGAAGTTTCATTATTCTGATATAGATTTGGCAAAAGTGAAAGTTACTCAGTTGTGTCTGACTCTTGGAGACCCCAAGGATTACACAGTCCATGGGATTCTCCAGGCCAGAAAACTGGAGTGGGTAGCCGTTCCCTTCTCCAGGGGATCTTCCCAACCCAGGGATTGAACCCAGGTCTCCCACACTGCAGGCAGATTCTTTACCAGCTAACACATCGTTTTAGCAAAAATCACCACAGTTCAGTTCAGTAGCTCAGTTGTGTCTGACTCAGTGGTGTCTGACTCATTGCAACCCCATGGACTGTAGCATATCAGGCTTTCCTGTCCATCACCAATTCCTGGAGCTTGCTTTAACTCATTTCCATCAAGTCAATGATGCCATCCAATCATCACATCTTTTGTCATCTCCTTCTCCTCCTGCCTTCAATCTTTCCCAGAATCAGGGTCTTTTCCAATGAGTCAGTTCTTTCCATCAGGTGGTCAAAGTATTGGAGTTTCAGCTTCAGCATCATTCCTTCCAAAGAAATCCCAGGACTGATCTCCTTCATAATGGACTGGGTGGATCTCCTTGCCGTCCAGGGGATTCTCAAGAGTTTTCTCCACACCACAGTTCAAAAGCATCAGTTTGCCAGCACTCAGCCTTCTTCATTGTCCAACTCTCACATCCATACATGACTACTGATAAAAAAAAAAACAAAACATCGCTTTGACTAGATGGGCCTTTTTCAGCAAAGTAATGTCTCTGTTTTTTAATATGCTATCTAGGTTTGTCATAACTTTTCTTTCAAGGAGCAAGAGTCTTTTAATTTCATGACTATAGTCATCTGCAGTGATTTTGAAGCCCAAGAAAATAAAGTCTGTCACCATTTCCACTGTTTCACCATCTATTTTCCATGAAGTGATGGGACTGGATGCCATGATCTTAGTTTTTTGAATGTTGAGTTTTAACCCAACTTTTTCACACTCATCTTTAACATTTATTAAGAGGCTTTTAGCTGCTCATCACTTTCTGCCATAAGGGTGGTGTCATCTGTGTTTCTGAGGTTATTGATATTTTTCCTGGCAACCTTGATTTCAGCTTGTGCTTCCTCCAGCATGGCATTTCACATGATGTACTCTGTGTATAATTTAAATAAGCAGGGTGACCATATACAGCCTTGCTGTACTCCTTTCCCAATTCGGAACCAGTCTGTGGCTCTGATCATGAACTCCTTATTGTCAAATTCAGACTTTAGTTTAAAAAGTAGGGAAAACCACTAGACAATTCACATATGACCTAAATCAAATCTCTTAAGATTATACAGTGGAAGTGACAAATAGATTCAAGGAATTAGATCTGATAGACAGAGTGCCTTAAGAACTATGGACAAATGTTCATAACATTGTATTGGAGGCAGTGATCAAGACCATCCCCAAGAAAAAAACAATGAATAAAGGCAAAATGGTTGCCTGAGGAGAGCTTACAAATAGCTGAGAAAAGAAGAGATGCAAAAGGCAAAGGAGAAAAGGAAAGATATACCCCCATTTGAATGCAGAGTTCCAAATAATCAAGAAGAGGGAAAGCCTTCATCGGTGATCAATGTAAAGAAATAGAGGAAAACAATAGAATGGGAAAGACTAGAGATTTTTCCGGAAAATTGGAGGCACCAAGGGAACATTTCTTGCAATGATGGGTACAATAAAGGACAGAAATGATGTGGACCTAACAGAAGCAGAAGATATTAAGAAGAGGTGGCAAAAATATGCAGAAGTATACAAAAAAAAAAGATCATCATGACCCAGATATCCATGATGGTGTGATCATTCACCTAGAGCCAGACATCTTGGAATGTGAAGTCAAATGGGCACTATGAACAAAGCTAGTGGAGGTGATGAAATTCCAGTTGCACTATTTCAAATCCTGAAAGATGATGCTGTGAAAGTGCTGCACTCAGTATGCCAGTAAATTTGGAAAATTCAGCAGTGGTCACAGAAGTGAAATAGGTCAGTTTTCATTCCAGTCTTAAAGAAGGGCAATGCCAAAGAATGTTCAAACCACCACACAATTGCACTCATCTCACACATTAGCAAAGTAATGCTCAAAATTCCCCAAGCCAGTCTTCAACAGTACGTGAACCATGAACTTGCAGATGTTCAAGCTGAATTTAGAAAAGGCAGAGGAAACAGAGATCAAATTGCCAACATCTGTTGGATCATAGAAAAAGCAAGAGAATTCCAGAGAAACATCTACTTCTGCTTTATTGATCATGCCAAAGCCTTTGACTGTGTAGATCACAGCAAACTGGAAAATTCTTATAGAAATGGGGATACCAGACCATCTTAACCTGCCTCCTGAGAAATATGTATGCAGGTCAATAAGCAACAGTTACAACTGGACATGGAACAATAGACTGGTTCCAAAATCATGACAAAAGGAGTCCAGTTCAGATGGTGAGTCATGGGAGTCACAGGGAGGGATAAAATAACATTCCAATTCAAGCAAATATCATTGTGAATCAGAATCTTAATAGTACTCAGGAAGTATGATATTGTCTAGCTTCTGAAATAAGAAGACTTAGAAGAACTAAGAATAGTGTCTGACCAAGAACTCTGGGGAGAGTCAACTGCCATTAAGAACAGCATAGTAGCTTAAAAACTAAAGAAAACACCCAGGCACATAGCTAGAAGTGTTAAAAAACTATTTTTCTAAGGCTATAGATTTATTTAGAATTAATTCCCTAAATACAGAGTTACTGTCAGTAACTTTAACCCAAGACTTCACACAATGGTCAACCAAGACTGTGGTTCGAATTTTCTGCTGAGGTCAGGATTAGCTTAGGAACTGAGTGCATAGCATACAGCCTTCCTGATGATCTCAGCTAAGCTGGTCTAGACCACAGAGCTGCCCAACAGAAAGTCCTGTGTTGATGGAAATCTTCTAATTCACTATCCAATATGAGACTCATTAACCATATATGACTATTGAGCAGTTGAAATGTGGTATGACTGAGGAACTGAGTGCTTAGTATTATTTAATTATATTTCATTTGAATATAAATAGCTGTGTCTAAAGACTACCTCACTTAACAGTACAGGTCCACAGCAAGTAGTCAGCAAATTGTCACCCATAGGCCAAATCTGACCCACCACCCATTTTTCTAAATAAAATATTATTTTGCTTTATTTACATGTGCACTCATGTGTTTACATATGATCTGTGCTCCTTAACACGACTTCAAGGCTTAGTAGTTGTGACTGAGATCATAGGACCCGCAGAATTTAAAATATGCATTATTAGGCCATTTAAAGAAATGTTTGTCAGTCTCTTATTTAGAGAAAGCCAGATTCTTAATTTGGCTCACCACATTGGTGAGTTGTATATGGTCCAATCAAGGCAGGAATAAATTGTTAGCAGGCATTTGGAAAATATCCAGACTTTATCTATTGCTATAATTGTTAATCTTGCATTTAATTTTAACCATATGTTTAGGCTAGAAGTGAAGATTCTTGAAGGCAAGAATGATGAGGACTCCAAAGGCAAAGGTAACATAACTAGTCTTATGCAGCCTTGCATATTTCATAGTATTTAATACAGTACTATAAGAATGTGTAACAGCGGTGATATGCTATAGCATTCAATTTAATCAAATTGAAGAGTCATATGTTTTTCTCCAGAAAGACTAGACCCAAACTAGATAACAAATATGTTGAAAATGATGTTTTACCTTGAGTATATGTGGTTTTATATGCATCTCTCTAAAACTATAATCTTTCTCTTCAAGGTCACTGAAATTGCAATTTAAATAAGAAGTAAATTTCTGAGTTTGTCACGTTTATTATATTTATAAGTTGCAAAGGTGAATTGTATTCATTAGTTGACTTTGACCTATTATTTTACTAACAAGCCAAGGTATTTGAAAAGAAAGACTTCTCTTTATAAAGAACTTGAGTTTACTCTATAAAGTTATACAGGGAAAACTCTTTCACATGAAAGCATAGAGAGGACCTGCATAATTATAATGTTTTCAAGTGCAATATCCATTAGAGGATAAAGAAGGGACCACCTCCTTAAGAACAGAACCAGGAAATTCAGTCCTAGTGACCTGTCCAGTGTAAGGGATTGCCATCAAATTACTCACGCACTCATTGCACACACTGCTCCTTCCGTAGACACAGAAATATTTAAGTGATGCTGGAGATCAAAAACGTAAATGCAGTAGTTAGAAAGAGGAAAGTAATCCTTCATTCTGTTGATTAGGAAACAAATGTTAACAGGTGAAGGGCTGACAAGATAGGATAAATTCACTCTGCTGTTCTGGAATTTTACTAATGTGAGAGAGACATTTTTGAATGTTAAGGAATAAGTAACAAGATATATCAATATCAATAAGCTATATTGAGATTGAAATAAGATGCTATAACTAAAAATTAGTGAAAGACAAAATAACGTGATTAAGAGAAGAAAAGAATATAATAAGTTGAGTGTTAGACTATTTTTTAAAACAGTTCTCTAAGAGCTATCATTAGACTTCCTGATCAAAAATATGAAATGAATGTTTTAATACTTTTAGTAGTTAAATGCATATGATGTGTTAAGATATCTAGTTGTCTTCTGTTTGCTGTTGCTGCTGCTAAGTCACTTCAGTCGTGTCCAACTCTGTGCGACCCCATAGACGGCAGCCCACCAGGATCCCCCATCCTTGGGATTCTCAAAGCGAGAACACTGGAGTGGGTCACCATTTCCATCTCCAATGCATGAAAGTGAAGAATGAAAGTGAAGTCGCTCAAGCTGTGTCCAACTCTTAGTGACCCCATGGGCTGCAGCCCACCAGGCTCCTCCGTCCATGGGATTTTCCAGGCAAGAGTCTTCTGTTTAGAGTAGTAATTAAGAGTTATTGAAAATAACATCATTTTGGAAACATATGGTAGAAAAAACTAAAATATATCTAAGATAAAATAAAAAATCTACAAAGTTAAAATATGAGACAAGAAATTCCTCTGTCAAGATATTTAGAATCTTCCTTAGTGAATAATAAAACCAATTCCTCTACATTCAAAGCTAATCCCCCAGCTAACATTTTCTGCAGTGAGTTAAAAGCAGTGGGTTTTCAATGGAATAAGATTTTATGCACTTTAGTATTCATTTATTTACTCAGTTAGCAAATATTTACTGAGGATCTGCTATGTGCGACACACTGTCCAAGATGTGTGGGTTATAACAATAAACAAAATATTGCCCATAACATCATGGAACTTACATTAATCACTTAGGAAGAGAGGATTCTTTCTTTCTTTTTTTTTAATCAAGTTACAGTTTTCAGTGCTCCTAATTGTCTTTTGTGTGTACATCCATATTTCCATCTGGAATCATTTTCCTCTCCCTGAAGAACTTTCTTTAATATTTCACTTATTCAGGTCAGCTGATAATACATTTTTTTCAGCATTTATATGTCTAAAATTAATTACATTTTCTTTGTTTTTGAAAGACATACTTGCTGGGTAAAGAATTCTGAGTGGACTTTTCTCCTTCAGTATTTTAAATATTTTTTCACTGTTTTAAAGAGAAATCTACTGTCATCTTTATTCTTGTTTCCCTGTTCATATGTGACATTTTCAGAAAGAAAGGATTCTTACTCTTTCTACAAGTATCTAGTGATAATCTAGTATGTGAAACACAATTTTAGAAAAATAGTGATTGTGATGTTATCAGTGTCCTTCACTAACATTTCTGCTTTCCACTCATTCTCCCCATGTGAACAGGCTGCTCATCCTTTCCTTTCTAGTGGTCTGTTTGGTCAAAGAGAGTTCAGCATTTGCTTAGGCTGAATAAAGAGGAGACTTCAGTCTGAATCTGAAAGAGGATAATGCAAAGCAGGGTCTCCATGATGAACCATGAGAGTTAATAACTGTGACCATAAGCAACTACAGCCCATGGATCCAGTTCAGCTCGTCAGGGGTTTTCGTCAAGTCACACCCATTAGGTTACACACTGTCTATGGTAGCTTCATTGTAAAATGCCTGAGCTGAGTGGTTTCGACATGGCAGCTACTACAACGCACTATGACTAAAGTACTTACTATCTGGTCCTTTCAAAAAAAAAAAAGTTTCTGACCTATTTTAAGTCACTGAGGTGTGGGTATTTTCTATTACCTCAAAGTTGGTGTTGTTTAATTGCTCAGTCATGTCCAACTCCATGGACTGCTAGGATGCCAGACTTCCCTGTCCTTCACAATCTCCTGGAGTTAGTTCTCATGTGCATTGAGTCAGTGATGTCATCAAACCATCTCATCCTCTGTCATCCCCTTCTCCTCCTGCCTTCAATCTTTCCCAGCATCAGGGTCTTTTCTAATGAGTGAGCTCTTCGCATCAGTTGTCCAAAATATTGGAGCTTCAGGTTCTGCACCAGTCCTTCCGATGAATATCCAGAACTGATTTCCTTTGGGAAAGACTGGTTTGATTTCCTTGCAGTCAATGGTACTCTCAAGAGTTTTCTCTGACACCACAGTTCAAAAGCATCAATTCTTCAGTGCTAAGCCTTCTTTATGGTCCAACTCTCATATCCACACATAACTACTGGGAAAACCATAGCTTTGACTATCCAGATCTTTGTCAGGAAAGTAATGTCTCTTCTTTTTAATGTGCTGCCTACATTGGTCACAACTTTTCTTCCAAGGAGAAAGCATCTTTAATTTCATGGTTGTAGTCACCATCTGTGGTGATTTTGGAGCCCAAGAAAATAAAGTCTGTCATTGTTTCCATTGTTTCCCCATTTATTTGCCATGAAGTGGAGGGACCGGATGCCATGATCTTCCTTTTCTGAATATTCAGCTTTAAGCCAGTGTTTTTCACTCTCTTTTTCATCTTCAGAACAAGACTCTTTAGCTCCTCTTCTCTTTCTGCCATAAGGATGGTGTCATCTGCACATCTGAGGTTATTCATAATTCTCCCAGAAATCTTGATTCCAGCTTGTGTTTCATCCAGTTCGGCATTTGTGTGATGTACACAGGATATAAATTAAATACACAGGGTAACAATATACAGCCTTGACATACACCTTTCCCAATTTTGAACCAGTCCATTGTTCCATGTCCAGTTCTAACTACTGATTCTTTATCTGCATACAGATTTCTCAAGAGGAGGGGAGATGGTCTGATATCCCTATCTCTTTAAGAATTTTCCAGTTTGTTGTGATACACACAGTCAAAGACTTTGGTATAGTCAATAAAGCAGAAATAGATGTTTTTCTGGAACTCTCTTGCTTTTTCAATGATCCAGAAGAGGTTGGCAATTGATTTCTGGTTTCTCTGCCTTTTCTAAATCCAGCTTTAACATCTGAAAGTTCTCAGTTAATGTACTGTTGAAACATAGCTTGGAGAATTTTAAGCATTACTTTGATCACGTGTGAAATGAGCACATTTGTGTGGTAGTTTGAGCATTTTTGGCACTGCCTTTCTTTGGAATTGGAATGAAAACTGACATTTTCCAGTCCTGTGGCCACTGCTGAGATTTCCAAATTTGCTGACATACTGAGTGCAGCATTTTCACAGTATCATGTTTTAGGATTTGAAATAGCTCATCAGGAATTCCATCACCTCCGCTAGCTTTGTTCATAGTGATCCTTCCTAAGACCCACTTGACTTCACATTCCAGGATAACTGGCTCTCGATGAGTGATCACAGCGTCGTGGTTATCTGGGTCATTAAGTTTTTTGTATAGTTCTTCTGCGTATTTTTGCCACCTCTTACTAATAACTTCTGCTTCTGTTATGTCCATACCATTTCTGTTCTTTCTTGTACCCATCTTTGAATGAAAGGTGACTGAACTGAACTGAACGCACTTGTTATCCCTAATTTTCTTGAAGAAAACTCTAGTCTTTCCCATTCTATTGTTTTCCTCTGTTTATTTACTAGGAAGGCTTTCTTCTCTCTCCTTGCTATTTTTTGGAACTCTGCATTCCGACGGGTCTAGCATTCCTCTTCTCCTTTGCCGTTCACTTCTCTCTTTTCTCAGCTGCTTGTAAAGTCTCCTCAGACAACCATTTTTCTTTTTCACATTTCTTTTTCTTGGGGATGAGTTTTATCACCACCTCTAATACAGTGCTACAAAACTCCATCCATAGTTCTTCAGGCGCTCTCAGTTCATTTCAGTTCAGTTCAGTCGCTCAGTAGTGTCCGACTTTTTGCAACCCCGTGAACCACAGCACGACAAGCCTCCCTGTCCATGAAACTTCCAGAGTCCACCCAAACCCATGTCCACTGAGTCGGTGGTGCCATTCAGCCATCTCATCCTCTGTCATCCCCTTATCCTCCTGCACCCAATCTGTCCCAGCATCAAGGTCTTTTCAAATGAGTCAGCTCTTCGTATCAGGTGGCCAAAGTATTGGATTTCATCTTCAGCATCAGTCCTTCCAATGAACATCCAGGACTGATTTTCTTTAGGATGGATTGGTTGGATCTTCTTGCAGTCCAAGGGACTCTCAAAAGTCTTCTCCAACACCACAGTTCAAAAGCATCAATTCTTTGGCACTCAGCTTTCTTTCTAGTCCAACTCTCACATCCATATATGACTACTGGAAAAACCATAGCCTTGATTAGATGGACCTTTGTGGACAAAGTAATGTCTCTGCTTTTGAATACGTTAAAAAACAATGTTATGATTAGTAATAAGTTTCCTTCCAAGGAGTAAGCGTCTTTTAATTTCATTGCTGCCATCACCATCTGCAGTGATTTTGGAACCCCCCACCCCCACCCCCCACCAAAATAAAGTCTGTCACTGTTTCCACTGTTTCCCCATCTATTTGCCATGAAGTGATGGGACCAGATGCCATGATCTTCATTTTCTGAATGTTGAGCTTTAAGCCAACTTTTTCGCTCTCCTCTTTCACTTTCATCAAGAGGCTCTTTAGTTCTTCTTAACTTTCTGCCATAATGTGGTGTCATCTGCATATCTGAGGTTATTGATATTTCTCCCGGCAATCTTGTTTCCAGCTTGTGTTTCTTCCAGCCCAGCATTTCTCATGATGCATATAAGTTAAAGAAGCAGGGTGAAAATATACAGCCTTGACATACTCCTTTTCCTATTTGGAACCAGTCTGTTGTTCCATGTCCGGTTCTAACTGTTGCTTCCTGAGCTGCATATAGGTTTCTCATGAGGCAGGTCAAGTGGTCTGGTATTCCCATCTCTTTCAGAATTTTCCCCAGTTTACTGTGAACCACACAGTCAAAGGCTTTGGCATAGTCAATAAAACAGAAATAGATGTTTTTTTTTCTGGAACTTCCTTGCTTTTTCCATGATCCAGCGGATGTTGGCAATTTGATCTCTGGTTCCTCTGCCTTTTCTAAAACCAGCTTGGACATCTGGAAGTTCACAATTCATGTATTGCTGAAGGCTAGCTTGGAGAATTTAGAGTATTACTTTACTAGCGTGTGAGATGAGTCCAACTGTGCAATAGTTTGAGCATTCTTTGGCATTGCCTTTCTTTGGGATTGGAATGAAAACGGACCTTTTCCAGTCCTGTGGCCTCTGCTGAGATTTCCAAATTTGCTGACATACTGAGTGCAGCACTTTCACAGCATCATCTTTCAGGATGTGAAATAGCTCCACTGTAATTCCATCACCTCCTCTAGCCTTCTTTGGTGTTAGTTCTAGAAGGTTGTAAGTCCTTATAGAACCACTCAACTTCAGCTTCTTCAGCATTAGTGGTTGGGGCATAGATTTCAATTACTGTGATATTGAATGTTTTGCCTTGGAAACAACCAGAGATCATTCTGTCATTTTTGACATTGCATTATGCAGACTACATCATGAGAAATGCTGGACTGGAAGATACACAAACTGGAATCAAGATTGCCGGGAGAAATATCAATAACCTCAGATATGCAGATGACACGACCTTTATGGCAGAAAGTGAAGAGGAACTAAAAAGCCCCTTGATGAAAGTGAAAGAGGAGAGTGAAAAAGTTGGCTTAAAGCTCCACATTCAGAAAATGGAGATCATGGCATCCAGTCCCATCACTTCATGAGAAATAGATGGGGAAACAGTGGAAACAGTGTCAGACTTTATTTTGGGGGGCTCCAAAATCACTGCAGATGGTGATTGCAGCCATGAAATTAAAAAACGCTTACTCCTTGGAAGAAAAGTTATGACCAACCTAGATAGCATATTCAAAAGCAGAGACATTACTTTGCCGACTAAGGTCCATCTAGTCAAGGCTATGGTTTTTCCTGTGGTCATATATGGATGTGAGAGTTGGACTGTGAAGAAGGCTGAGCACCGAAGAATTGATGATTTTGAACTGTGGTGTTGGAGAAGACTCTTGAGGGTCCCTTGGACTGCAAGGAGATCCAACCAGTCCATTCTGAAGGAGATCAACCCTGGGATTTCTTTGGAAGGAATGATGCTAAAGCTGAAGCTCCAGTACTTTGGCCACCTCATGCGAAGAGTTGACTCATTGGAAAAGACTCTGATGCTGGGAGGGATTGGGGGCAGGAGGAGAAGGGGACGACAGAGGATGAGATGGCTGGATGGCATCACTGACTTGATGGACGTGAGTCTGAGTGAACTCTGGGAGATGGTGATGCACAGGGAGGCCTGGCGTACTGCAATTCATGGGGTAGCAAAGAGTCAGACACGACTGAGCGACTGAACTGAACTGAACTGCATTTCAAAATCTTTTGTTGACTATGAGGGCTACTTCATTTTTTCTAAGGGATTCTTACCCACAGGAGTAGATGCTATGGTCATCTGAATTAAATTTGCCCATTCTGGCCCATTTTAGTTCACTTATTCCTAAAATGTCCATGTCCACTCTTGCCATCTCCTGTTTGACCGCTCCCAATTTAGGTGATTCATGGATCTAACATTCCAGGTTCCTATGCAATATTGTTCTTTACATCATTGGACTATACTTTCACCAACAGACAGATCCACAACTGGGTTTTGTTTCAGCTTTGGCTCAACCTCTTCATTCCTCTGCAGCTATTTCTCCTCCCTTCTCCAGTAGAATATTGGGCACCTAGCAACAAGGAGAGTTCATCTTTCAGTGTCATGTATTTTGTCTTTTCATACTGTTCATGTGGTTCTCAAGGCAAGAATGCTGAAGTAGTTTTCTGTTCCCCTTTCCAGTGGACAACGTTTTGTCAGAACTCTCCACCATGATCCGTCCATCTTGGGTAGCCCTACACAGCATGACTCATAGTTTCATTGAATTAAACAAGGCTGTGATCCACATGATCAGTGTGGTTTGTTTTCTGTTACTGTGGTTTTTATTCTGTCTCCCCTCTCGTTGATGAGGATAAGAGGCTTGTGGTTGCTTCCTGACAGAAGGGACTGGCTGTGGGGGAAACTGGATCTTGTTCAAGTGGACAAGACCAAGTTCAATAAACCTTTAATTCAATTTTCTGCTGATGGGTGGGGCTGCATTCCCTCCATATATTTTGGCCTGAGGCCAAACTATGGTAGGGGTAATGGAGGTAATGTTGACCTCCATCAAAAGGACTTATGCCAGTATGCTTTGACTCCCAGAACTGTTGCAGTCAGTGACCCTGACCTTGTAACAGGCCACTATCAACCTATTCCTCATCAGGTTAAACTGTTTGTTATGGGCTGAATTTTGACCCTCCACAATTCAAATGCTAAAACCCTAACTCCTAATCCTTTAGAATGTGACTGTGTTTGCATGCATGCTCAGTGTCAGGCTATTTGCTGTCCTATGGCCTGTAGTCTGCCAGGCTCTTCTGTCTATGGAATTTTCCAGGCAAGTGTACTAGAGCAGGTTGCCCTTTCCTATTCCAGGGCATCTTCCAGATCCAGGGATTGAATCCACTTCTCGAGTCTCATGCATTGACAGGTGTGTTTTTTACCAATGCGCCACCTGGGAAAACTTTGTATTTGGATAGAAAACTTTCAAAGAGGTGATAAAGTTAAAATAAGCCCTGATGGTGGTATCTTTAGAAGAAGAAAAAACTGGACTCACAAAGAGACACCAAGGAGACATGTACACAAAGGAAAGTTCATGTGAGGATATGGCAAGAAGGCAGCCATCTGCCTGCCAGGGAGAGAGGCCTCAGAGGAAACCCACCCTGCTGACACCTTGACCTAGGACTTGTAGTCTCTAGCACTGTGACAAGATATATATCTCTTGTAAAAGCCACAAAGTCTACAGTATTTTTTTTTAAATGCCAGTCCTAGAAAATTAATGCACTAGCTTATCCAGGTGGTGTCTGGTGGTTTAGTCACTGAATTATGTCTGACTCTTTGTGACTCCATGGACTATAGCCCACCAGGCTTCTCTCTCCATGGAATTCTCCAGGCAAGAATACTGGAGTGGGTTGCCATTTCCTTCTCCAGGGGATCTTCCTGACCCAAAGATCAAGCCCATATCTCCTGCTTTACAGGTGGCCTCCTACATTTCAGGCAGATTATTTACCAACTGAGCCACCAGGGACGAGCTTATCATGAGTGATGCAGAAATTGGTACTCAAATGTCAGGTAATAGCATGACAATAGCAATAATAAAATATGGTGACTGTGTTTAATCTGCCAAGTTAATGCATGTTACAGAATGTGAAAGAATTAGCTTATTATAATTCAAATCACTATATTCAAGCAGTGTTTTACAAGGTATCATGTGTTATGATGGTGGTAACTCTTATTAACCTTACTATATATCTAGATATATTTTTACTTCTATCTTTATATCTAGTTCCTGTGTTTCTAATTTGTATCAAATATTGCTTTACTTGATTTGAATACATATGATTTCATTGGTGATTTTTCAAGTTAAAAAAATAACGTAATCCACTCTGTTCCAAATAACCAGAATACATTTTATGTCTGCAAAGCCAAAGTAATATAAGATACTATGTGGATTTTTTTTTTTTTTCTTTTAGCTGTGCCACACAGCTTGCAGGACTTTAGCTCCTAAACCAGGGATCACACCTTGGCCCATGACAATGAAAGCTCAGAGTCCTAACTACTGTACTGTCAGGAAATTCCCCCACAGTGTTTTTATTTTGATAACCCTGCAAGAAAAGATGGCAAGATATGCCTGTTAGTATCTAGAAACAGAGACCTTGAAATTGGTTTTTTGTTTGTTTGTTTGTTTGCCTAAACAGTATAAAATATGCAAGACAGCTTAATTGTACTCAGAAGTAACTTTATTAGGAAAAAATTATCTGCATTTTTTAATTTCTTCATTTCTTTTTGTTTTCTTTTGTTTTTGCTTTTTCTGGTATATGAACCCAGAAGTCAGTGCTAAAAAGTCCCAGCAGCCAACTCACACACAAATGTTAAGGACACTAGACAACCTCTGAGTGTATTATGTTTTCCCCAACTCAGTACATTGGAGCACTCTTCAAAGTGAACATATTTACATGGAATAAATTTGTCTTTCATTTCATATTAAAGAAAGCCAATTACATTATTTTGCCCAGGGAATCTATTCTTAAAAAAACAATTTTGCCTTTTAGCCCCTTCCCATTGATGAACAGGATTCCTCTTATTTATACTAACATGAAAAGCAAGGCCTTCTGCAGAAGAAAGACAAGTGCCTCAGCACAACATTTCAGAAGTGGTATGACCCTGGGCTGACACTGTGGCTGCCTTTCCAAGGTTTCTCCATATGTAAAGGCAAGTGCCAATCTCACTGTCTATTCAAGAGCCATGGGGTGCTCTAATGTTCAGTTTTAGCAACACACATTCTTGACTCTTGGTCTTCTGCATTACTGAGATCCTCAACAACAGCTCAGGTTTTCCAGTAATAGTAGGAGCAATGGAATAATGTGCTTTACAGTTCTCACATCACAGCTAGGATTGCACTGGTCTTGCACATTTAGAAGGTATGAACTCCACCCACTGTGTGATTTCTGTTCTTTGTCTGAACCTTTTAGAGATGAACTTAATTTCAGGGCAGAAATAGAAATGCAAATATAGAGAACTGACATGGGTACAGAGTGGAAGAAGGGGAGGGTGGGATAAATTGGGAAATTAGGAGTGACAGTTATACAATACCATGTGTGAAACAGATAGCTAGTGGGAACCAGCTTAATAGCATCAAGCTCAGCTCAGTGCTCCATAATGACCTAGAGGGATGGGATGTGGGATGTGGGATGGGTGGGGGGAGATTTTAGAGGGAAGGAATATCTGTGTACATATAGCTGATTCACTTCACTGTACAGTAGAAACTAACACAACATTGAAAAGCAATTATCCTCCAATTAAAAAAAAATGAATCTTTAAGGTAAGTAAAGGTCAGATGATTCTGCCTCCCCTGAGAAATACCATAAACTCCAAATCTCAAAGACGTTTCACAAAAATGACAGGCAATATTATTCTGGTCAGAGATATACTTTTCCAAGTGAACAGTGAAAGCCCCTCCAAATCAGGGTTCAAACTCACCAGAAATAAATGATGTGAGTATACGATCCCTGGGACTCTGCTTCTGACCAGGTTTCATGGTGTGGTGCTCTCATTGAAGTGGAGGGTCACAACTATGTGGGGGTTCTTGTTGTTCCTTTCAAAGATCACTCACGTGAGTCATCTTCTGTGTTGACTACTCAAGAGATCTCCCCACATTGGCCTCCTGCTCCTCCATAGTCCTAACTAGTGACATGGAGCTCAGTACCTTGGTATTTAAGGTGAGTCAATGTAGCATCCATAGCTAAAGCATAGACTCCTTGAGAGTGGAGACCAGGTGCCATCCTTCCTGTGTCTATCACAGTTCCTGTAACTCTAGTGGGAGATGAAGATGAAAGTGATGATGATGACTACCCAGAATTTCATGGACAGAGAAACCTGGAAGGCTACAGTTTATAGGGTCACAAAGAGTCAGACGTGACTGAGTGACTAGCAGACTCTCATGTCCTCTTTATGTGTCCATTTTTATCATATTTCTCAGAAAAATCAGGCAAAATTCTATAAGAAAAAAATGAATTTAAAAATGTATCCATAAAGAAAGTGGCTTATTGTGCAAATTAAACCCAAAAAATGTGTAAGGAAAAATAAGTTAAAGATTGTAAAGTTCATTAGTTATGCTACTCAATATTAATTTTATCATTCAGGTTATTTGGAAGTTAATGATTTATGGACTATGACTCATCAAAGTAATAATAATCATTCAAATTTGATCTGAAATTCAGTAAATCAATTAATGTGCAAAATAGTTCCCTTGAAAGCAGTCAAACTGTTACAAATTGTACTATTTGTCTTCAACTTTCAATTCTGTAAAATGAGAACTATAGATAAAAATCTAGTTTTAAATTTTAAATATTCTAAACTAAAGAGAAAATTCTGGCTTCACATCTCCCTACACACTACTCTGTTCAATATCCCATGGCAAAATTTGTCCTTGCAGCAAAAAGGAAGATGGATTATGTGTCTCATTAACTTTTATGTAAAATTTTTCTTTGTTCTCTTGGTTGCTCCCTGTCTAAATTGGAAGGGAAATAACTAAAAACTTTTATGAGTTTAATTGCCTAGATTTACACATCTACTACCAGTTATTAAAAAGTGAATATTATGTATACCCATGATAAATAGTAAGCATTCTTTGTCATTTATTGTATTCATTTTAGAGCAGTGCCAATGTCATTAACATGAATAAAGGAAAAGAAACAAAGAAAGGAAAAGACAAGGGTCGAGGAGATCATTACTGTTCACCATGGACTCAAAATTAGCTTCCACACTAAAATATAAAAAATGACTTCTGAAATAGATATAAACTTTTAAAATATATAGGATTATGCTATAATAATCAAGTATTTCTGAAACCTCTAGACATATTCAAGAATAAATATTGCTAAAACCAAATAAACTTTTATTTTGCTTATTTTATACATTTCATAACTTACTATCTCTTTGAAGAACAGATCAGCATTTCATTTTTAAATCATAAAGTTTATTAATACCTGAAAAAAAGAATAAGCTAAAAAATAAGACAATTTATTTAAAAATAACAACAAGTTTTTCTCTATTAGGTAATTCCCAATGTCTTAGAGAGTAGGAAAGTAATAAATATGCTTCCCACACTTTTTTCCTTGGGACCTATTAGGGTCTGCCTTAATAGCTAAACTAAAGCAGGATCAAATATACTTTTCCTAGTATCTAGCATTTTGGTTGTTCAGAGAACCAAGATTTATCTTGGGGAGAAGGGTGATACACTGGGGAAAATATTAACCATCCAGTAGAACTGTCAAAGAAAACATATGTACATAAAGAACAAAGAAGAAAAAAAAACATAAATTTCAACAAATAATCAGAGACCTGAGATTGATATAGAGACAGAAATAAATATAGATAAAGAAATAGATATGATATGCTGCTGCTAAGCTGCTTCAGTCATGTCCGACTCTGTGTGACCCCACAGATGCCAGCCCATCAGGCTCCCCCGTCCCTGGGATTCTCCAGGCAAGAACACTGGAGTGGGTTGCCATTTCCTTCTCCAATGCAGGAAAGTGAAAAGTCAAAGGGAAGTCGCTCAGTTGTGTCTGACTCTTCACGACCCCATGGACCGCAGCCTACCAGGCTCCTCTGTCCATGGGATTTTCCAGGCAAGAGTACTGGAGTGGGGTGCCATCACCTTCTACATTATTAATGCTCATTTCATTTTACATGGCATTTTAATAGTACTCATTTGTTGAATTAATTCGTTAGGCACCCAGTATTTTTTTTTTTCCAAAGTATCCATTCTCTCTGTTTGTTTTTTTTTTAATCTAGTAAAATTCCCATGTGGTAACATATTAAGTATTAAGTATTCTTGGTTTAAAATTTGTCATTACTAATAGTCACTATTAAGTTCATGAGTTCAAAAACATAAATAATACAATGTCAGGAAACAACTGACACAGAGTCAAAAAATTATAAAGCTCCCACCTAGGAGTTTTGCTCCTCATTTTCATGTCAACATAAAAGGAAAAATTAAAACCTTGCTAAATGGTCATATATGGACAATATGGACAATACGGACAATGGACAATAAAGAAAGAGTTCTATGCACATGGTTATTTATATGATTGCAAAAATGGAAATTTATGCTAAATAATCAAGTACAATAATACTGAAAAGGTCCCAATATATATCTAATATCAACTCAATGATTTTCAAAAATTAAAAAGAAAAAATCCTGGGGAAATTGTTGCATCTCACATAAGAGAGGATAAATTGAAAGAGGACTGAGGCAGGTATTCATTTTTTTCTCTGATCTATTGTCTTAACTTTCAGAAGTAGCCTTGAGGAAATATAGGACAGATTAAAAGACATAAAACAATAATAAACCAGTTCTACAGCTGTTAACAAATACATATATATATATATATATATTATATATAACATTCAAATACTAAATTAAGTAAGCCAGTTCCCATTTAATTAGAAAGTTAACCATATACCAAGAGTTCAAGCTAACTGATTTTAGATTTCAATAAGTCATATGCTTTAAAAGTCCTAGAAATATACATCAAAGAAATAAGTCAAAGAGACAAATTTGAACACAAGTCAAACAGATGAATTTGAACACAAATCAAATTATAGGCATGGGATTCAGACAACAAAAGTCCAACATAGACATGACCAGTGTTATGAAGAAAGGAACATGAAAAATATGAGGGAAAAAGAAAATTCTTTTGAAGATTTAATAGAAAAAACATCTCAGATAAAGGGAGATAATCTGTGAAATAAAAAGTCACATGGTAATGAGGAGAACTTTACCGTATCAGACACATAAGGTATCTAAACTTTCTAAAATTTAAGAAGAAAGAAAGATTTAATCAAACAGATTAAAAGGATGGGTGTCACAGCCAATGCGGGACAACAAGAAAGCAGCTTGGTCTCAGGTATTGCCTAAGCACTACCAGATTTTATGAAATAATAGAATAGCTCCAACTAGGAACAATTACCTGCCTTGGGCAACATCTGAGAATATGTTTGATTTTCACAACTGATGATGGGTGCTACTGGTATCCAGTGGGTAGAGGGAGGCCAGGAGTGCCATAGAATGTCTTAAAATCCACAGGATAGCCCCTAATGGAAATGCATTCTCCAAAGCAAAATGTCAATAGGGCTGAGTATAAGAAATCCTACAAGAAAATGTTGCCAAAATTCAGCCTCTATTTACCAGTGTCAACTAGAAACATGGAGACAGAGTTTGGGGTGAAGGAGAAATAAGTAGCTTTTATGGCTTTGCCAGGCAAATGGGGCCACAGCAGGCTAATGCCCTCAAGGCTGTGTGGCCCACTCTGGAGCAGGTAGTGAGGAGTCTACAGTGTAGAAGGAGCAGGCGTAGTCAGCTTCTGCATAGTTCTTGGATTGGTTGGCATCAAGGTGCTGTTTCAAACATCATCAGCCTTTTGACTTCAACCAGTCTAGGATCTGTGTTATTGTTTTCAATAACAGCAGTTTTCATCTAGAGGGGGTTTGCTTTCTGTAAGAACAATTAAGAATGTGTGTCAGGCCTTTATCTGTCTTTCAGGGAACTGTGAGTTCAGTAAATCTGCTGTGGGGTGGATTCACAGCCTAAATTGTAAGGAGGGCCCCAACTCTGCTTCTACAATTCACATTTCCCAGTCATTATTGACTCTGCAGTCAGCCCTTTATTTCAAAAGATAAGGAAAAGAGGGCTTGCAAATTCTTTCAAAAGTAACAAAAGATACAGAAGGAAAAAAAAAAGTGGCATTACCTAAATGTTCTTTACCCAGTAGGGCTAACATTCAAGTAAAAAGACAACAAGAAAATATTATCTGATATTCCAAACTCAGTTTAGTGTAATATCTTTTTGAAGAATCACTTAAATAAAACAGAAAAACAAAGTGTGAATTGAAGAGAAAAGCATAATTAAAATTTGCCATATAAAAACATTGACATTGATATTGAATCCAATTAAAAACAAAGTTAAATATAAACATAGACATGTAAATAGTATTTAGCCATGATACACAGCTTTCAAAAAAGAACAGAATTTTTAAATATCTTAAAAAGAATTTAAATACTATGAAAAAGAAAAGTGACATGTTACTATAAAATATTAAGGGATAAAAATTTAAAAAGAGGTGTTTGAAAAGCTTCTAAATAGAGAAACAATAAACAACAAAGACAAAAATCAATGTGAACATTTATGTGCCAAATAATGCAATAACAAATACATAAAGGAAACTATAGGATTTAAAGAAAACATCAACAAGCATAGGTAGTAATAAGAGACTTCTAACAACCAGTCTCAATTTGTGCAACACCACTTTGAGGGAAAGAGTTAGAAATCATTTGTTCTGAAAAAGTACATTATGCAAGACTGTTGTTTAAAGTAGAAGCAAGCATAAGATCTAAAAAGTGGTAATATCGGCCATTATTCAAGTTCCTGTGGACATATATATTTTTTTAAATTAGAAATATACTATAGTCCAGAAATTAAATAAGTTCTAAACTATGTAAATAGTTTATAAATTGTTCTTTTACCACAATATAGTAATATCAACTATTTTCACTCTATTTTCTTCTCATTATAATAATACTGACCATAGGCCTTGATACACATTGATTTTTTTTTCTTTATTATCACTGTTTTCTAGATATTCTGTAATTTTATTTTCTATTTCCTCTTTCCTCTTTGATTAGAGAGCTGTTTGGAGAGTGTTCAAGGTTTTGGAGCCATTCTTAAATGAACAGAGTACAAATGAGTTTTGATAAAACCTGAAGCATTTTAGGTACTTATACTTGGAGTTCAGGAAGAGTCAGGGCTGAACAGTGAAATGTATGAAGAAATATCGCTAATTTTTTTTTCCAAATTTGATGAAACCATAACCCAAAGATGCAATAAGTTCAGAGAACTCTATGCTGCTGCTGCTAATAAACAAAGGAATATGAAGAAAACTATTCCAATGCAATAAAATTTCTTAAAATTAAAAATGAGAAGATATTGTAAAAAGCCAGAAAGAAGAATATCTTAATACAGGAGAACAAAGGGTAAGAATGAAATTGGACTTCTTATGAAGACAACATAGCCAGAGACACTAAAGCAACTTTTTAAAATTTAAAAGGAAACAAAAAAAGTTCAACTGTTATTCTATACCTATAGGAATATCTTTCAAAATGGAAATGAAAAACTTCAGATACATAAAATATATATAAATATGATATATATCTGATATAATATGTATCTGATATATCCAAGTATATAAGACTCAAATGAACCATCAACAGCAGACCTGCACAGCAGGAATATTGAAAGAAATATTTCAAAAGGAAGGAAAATGGCACCAGATTAAAATAGTGAAAAAAAAATGCTTTTGTTAATTTTCCAATCTCTTTAAAAGATGATTGTTTAAAGTAAAATTAATAATTATTATGATATTTAAAAAGATGTAGAAGTAAAAGTTATGACAAAAGGATAAAGCACAGGAGAAGGGAAAGAGAAGAATACCACTGTGAGTTTCAAATATTATATATGAAAAAAAATGTGAAAGTCGCTTAGTCGTGTCCAACTCTTTGCAACCCCATGGACTTCTCCACGGACTTCTCAAGGTCAGAATACTGGACTGGATAGCCTTTCCCTTCTCCAAGGGGTCTTCCCACCCCAGGGATCAAACCCAGGTCTCCCACAATGCAGGCAGATTCTTTACCAGCTGAGCCACAAGGGAAGCCCAAGAATACTGGAGTGGGTAGTCTATCCCTTCTCTGGTGGATGGATTGTTTACCAACTGAGCTATCAGGGAAGCCCCATTATATATGAAGTGGTATACTATTACTTCAAGGTAGACTGTGATCAGTTAAAGATGTATGCTTCAAACCCAGGGGACCATTAAAAAAATAAAACATTATAGCTGATAAGCCAACAAAGGAGATAAGATACTTGACTCATAAAATACTCAGTCCAAAAGAAGCTGAAAAATGACATTCTGAACACAAAACAGATAAGGGAATGAGGTTAACTACAAAGGAGCATGAAGGTAAATGCAAGAGTCATGGAAATGCTTACTTTTGACAAAGGTGGTATTCACATGACTATATACATTTGTCAAAACCCAGTAATCTTACAACTGTACACCTGAAAAAGTGCATTTATTGAATGAAAATTATACCTTAATAAATACGACTTAAAAGAAAAAGCCAAACTGATTATAAGACACAGTTATCTACATTACATATGAATCAAACTGTATGGAAATAAACAGTATATTAGTAGGACTTTGGGCTGAGGTTCACTGTTTAATAAGAAAAAAAAATACTTTTTTTTTTTTTAATTTTGGTAAAAAGTTAGGAAGTAGGTAGGAAAACCTTAGTGCCACTTCCACAGAAAGCATGCTTACCCATCCTTCTGGAGCAGTCAGGGCAAAGTGGAACAGCTCCCCAATCTCTTACACTGGGAGGCAGCAAAGTGGAACCTCACTCACTTAAATGCTGCCTCATGGATGAAGTCTGGCAGATGGGACTTTTAGGTGGCCAATGACAGCAGCTCAGACTCAACTACAAGTCATGCAGTGGTAGGAAATGAGCCAAAGGATGACAGTAAAAGAGGCAGAGAACAGAAGATGCAGGGAGTCCTAGAGGAAAAGAGCTCATCTAAGAAGGAGAATATACTATCAATGCTAAGTTGCCACTTAACAAAAAGAACTTTGGTCATGATGTTAGGCAAAGAAGGCAATGGCACCCCTCTCCAGTACTCTTGCCTGGAAAATCCCATGGACGGAGGATCCTGGTGGGCTGCAGTCCATGGGGTCGCTAAGAGCCAGACACGACTGAGTGACTTCACTTTCACTTTTCACTTTCATGCACTGGAGAAGGAAATGGCAACCCACTCCAGCGTTCTTGCCTGGAGAATCCCAGGGATGGGGGAGCCTGGTGGGCTGCCATCTATGGGGTCGCACAGAGTCAAACATGACTGGAGTGAAGCAGCAGCAGCAGATGATGTTAGGAATTCCTTTAAGATATGAAGTATTGATAGATATTCAAGGCTGAGGAGTCCGTGTGTCCTAAACAACAATCTGGAAACTTTCTGAGGAGCCAGAGCACTGGGGAACCTCAAAAAGCTGAATGGGGATCTGAGTAGCACAGGGTCTCCAATGAAGAAGAAACATTCTTCATCAACAAGAATATTGGTTGCCCAAGATCTGAATGCGGATGTATGTACTCAGTCGCTTCAGTCATCTGCGACTCTTTGCAATCCCATGGACTGTAGCCCACCAGACTCCTCTGTCCATGGAATTCTCCAGGCAAGAATACTGGAGTGGGTTGTCATGCCCTTCTCCAAGGGATCTTCCCAACCCAGGGATCAAACCTATGTCTCCTGCATTGCAGATAGGTTCTTTACCGTTGAGCCACCAGGGAAGTCTGAATGCAGATGATACCACTCTAATGGCATAAAAGGAAGAACAAAAGATTTCTTCTTGATGAAGGTGAAAGGGATGAGTTAACTGGCATAAAATTCAACATTCAAAAATACTCTGATCATGGCATCTGGTTCTGTCATTTCATGGAAAATAAAAGGGGATAAAGTGGAAGCAGTGACAGATTTTACTTTCTTGGGCTCCAAAATCACTGCAGACAGTGATTGCAACAATGAAATTAAGACACTTGCTCCTTAGAAGGAAATCTGTGACAAACCTAGACAGCACATTAAAAGGAAGAAACATTATTTTGCTAACAAAGGTCTGTACAGTCAAAGCTATGGTTTTTCCAGTAGTCATGTATGGATGTGTATGAATGTGAGAATTGGACCATAAAGAAGGATGAGCACCAAAGAATTGATGCTTTCAAATTGTGGTGCTGGAAAAGAGTCTTGAGAGTCTCTTGGACTGCAAGCAGGTCAAACCAGTAAAACGTGAAGGAAATCAACCCTGAATATTCATTGGAAGGACTGATGCTGAAGCTGAAGCTCCAATATTTTGGTCACCTAATGTGAGGAGCCGACTCATTGTAAAAAACCCTGATGCTGGGGAAGATCAAGGGCGGGAGGTGAAGGGAGAAACAAAGGATGAGATTTATGGATAGCATCACCAGCTCAATGGACATGAGTTTGAGCAAACTCCAGGAGATAGTGAAGGACAGGGAAGCCTGGTGTATTGTAGTCCATGGGGTCACAAAGAGTCAGCCACAACTTAGTGACTGAATGAGAAAAGTAACAACAATAAGACCTGAATAAGCATGCCTTAAAGAGAAGTTGACTGGTGAGCTCAAATTTGAGGGACAGACACAGGTCCACTTTAGGGATATCACACTGAGTTTCTTTTGCCTCGTCAGCTTGTCCTGTAAGGACTTGCAGTCACATCCATTGTGGGTGCCTGGTAGGGTGATGGCAACTTCCCAGATGCTCTGTGTCTACAAGAAGGACAGAGGGATCAGCTTTGGCCATTTAAGCCTGGATTCCCTAAACACTGAGTTTCCCTGGTGGCTCAGATGGTAAAGAATCTGTCTGCAATGTGGGATATCTGGTGGGATCCTTGGATCAGGAAGATGCCCTGGAGGAGGAAATGGCAACCAACTCCAGTATTCTTGCCTGGAAAATCCCACGGACAGAGGAGCCTGGGGTGGCAAAGAGTCGGACACGATTGAGCAACTAACGCTTTGACGCCCTAAACGTTAACCCAAGAGGAAAGCAAAGAAGAGAAGTTAATTGCAGCTGATGAAGAGCTTAAATGACCCAAAGCATGGATTGAGGAGCTTTGTCTTCAAGGATGTTAGTGAACATGACACTACTCTTTTGTGAAGGTAACCATGCCTTCCTTTCTTTCAGCTGTTCTGGATGACAAAGTGCAGGATCTTGTCTTCAGTGCAGTTTGTTCGTCAGTTTGATGGACTTCCTTGTGATCTTCACACAGCTGTCTTTACACTCCTTGCATGAAACTCAGGGTCTGCTACTCATTTCTCTTCTGGGTCTTTGAGAAGTGATGCTCTGGTAATATTGGGGGGTATGGCAGTGTTTCAGATTGGGTTAATAGTATCTGGACTTGGTATCTCTGTTCTACTTATTTACTCTGTGTCAGATAATTTACATTTGTAGCAGGATGATTTATCAAGTTATTAATGCTTCTCCTAGTCTTGCCAGGCTCTATTCTCAGAAGGATAAAAGTGTAGCTCTGCTTTCCTCTCCCCTCTAGGAAGTTCTGGGTTTGTGTTCTCAGGGATTATGAATGGTTTTGTATTAGACAGCCTAAATTTAACTTGCTAGGCAGCAGTTACACAATTCTATCCAGTTTCTTGTGTGGGATGATATAGAGAAGAAAGAGGGCTTGGGGTTGGGGTATAGACTGAAAAGGGTCTAGCCCAAGGGTAGCTGTGCTGTCAGGGACTGTACAAGCAGGATGTTATGATGGGTTTTATAAGTGACACTCCACTGTGTGAAGGCAAAGGGACTTCTGGTTTGGCCAATGTGTTCACTGAGAACTACATCAAGTGTTAAAGTCTAAATATCTGCAGCATCAGAGGCCACCGCCTATACATAGAATAGCGACTCTGGAGTTCTTCGCTCTTAAACGCACCATTCAGGCTTGGTCAAAGAGCATCCTACAAGCAACAGTAAGGCACAGAATATCAAAGGCCCTTTTCTAGGTTTTTATTTTTCTTTAATAACCCGCTAAATAGGGAAATGAGCTCTTATGACAACTAAAAGCCTCAGACAAGAAATAATCTCTCCTCTCATTTCTCTCTCTGTCTCTCCGTCTTCTTTGACTTCTCAGACTGGAACGTGTGTCCATCCTCTTCCCAGCAGTTCTCACACTATGTTGTAACTTTTGCCCTAATTTTCTACATTTTTCTAGAAAACGGACTGTGTCTGTTCTCTTACGGGTCTATTTCTAACAACCTCAGCTGGGCTACCAGTGAGATTCCATTGTCCTCTGGGGAAACCAATGAGCGCAGGCTGGAAGCCCCGCCTAGCGTTCCGCGGGGCGGGGCCACTAAGGGGCGGGGCCTAGCAAGGTGGGACCTGAGTAGCTCCCTCCCGGCTGCCTGAGGGACGTGTGGGTTCTGAAGGAAAAAGACGGCTTTTAATTGCTCCTCACAAAGCAGGTTGTGGCAGAACTTTCTGGAGCCCTCAGATATCTTCCGGGTGCCTCCTGTGCAAGCCCTTCCTATGCACGCCCCGCATCCTCAGGCCCTGCTTCTGGCCACAGACAGGAGAGTTCTCTAGGCGCCCCCGGAGCTGCCTAGGGGATTAGGGCGCCTCAGCCATCCTAACCCGATTCCGCTGCCGCCCGGGGAAGGGGCCGCCGGGGAAGTGGTGGTCACCGACCCCAAGTCCACGTGCTGCCCAGATGCACGGTTTCCCACTAACTGACTGCTGGGGCTTCTGAGCCGTGCCTTCCCCAGGGGTGCTCGGGGTAGCTGGGATGCTGCAAGGCTCCAGGAGCATCTTTTGTCAGTGGCTGAGGGGCCATGGATGGGGACAGGCGTGGGGCCCACATGGGCGCGGGGGAATTCTGAGGCCTCTGCCTTGGTGATTCCCAGAGCTAAAGGCGAACGTGTTCAGGGTGTAGAGCCTGACCAGTGCGCTGCCCTTGTCTCTTCTCCTGCGCTGGCTTCTCCTGTGACTTCTATGGCTAAGGCGTTATCCGCATGTGTACTTCGTCATTTTAATGCTTGCTTTTTCATGGTGAAGTTTCAAATCCGTTCATCCAGTTGCTTTCTCAACAGCCCCAGCCTCTCTCTATGTCCCACAGGGACTTCAAACCTGCCAGCCTCACAGCACAGCCCTCTGCCACCAGCTTGCTTTTGCTCCTAGATTCTCAATGTCAGTAGCGCTAAGAACAAGAAGACACATAAAAGGCATCCTTTTGCTCTTCCTCTTTATGTTTCTCTAGACTAGACAGTCTCCAAGACTGATCTATTTTACCTTCCAAAGTTTTCAAATCTATGTCTAATTTAAATTTGCCGTGCCACAACGGAGCTTCAGACTTTCCTCTACTCTCCCTCAAACTGTGCAGTGACCCCCTGCCTAACTCATGTGTGACTCTGATTTTGCCCTTCTTGAATCTTTCACTTCAGCACCACCAGGTCAGCCTACCTAAAATAGAGTCTCTCCCTTCCACTTTTCAGGTTCTATATTGCCAACCAAATAAAGCTCCTGTTTCCTTAGCTAGTGCACAAGGCCTTCCCCTAGGTCATTTCCCTCCCTCTCACACCCTCTGTCTGTCTCTGTTTCTTTAGCTTTCTCCTAGAATTTCTTTCTGCTGTGTATTATTTTATTTATTTATTTATTCTTACTCCAAAGAAAATAAATGCTTGCTGTTTGTTACTACTAAAGCTCCTCTGGTCAGTGCCTCTGTGTCCTTGCTCATATTGCTTCCTCTGTCTGAAATGCTCTTTCCACTTTTTTTTTCCATATGTTTATAAATATTTTTTAACTCTTTATAGACTCAGGTAAGGTGTTAATTCCTTCAAGAAATCTGCCCTGGAGTTCTAGGATGCTTGAATCTGTCTCTCCTAATGAGTAAGAGCATTAAACCCTTGGTAGAATGAGTACAAAACCCATCACTCCACAGCACAGGCAAATACCCATTGTGGTTGGAGAAGAGGAAGAATGCCCCACCCTCACAGAGGGGAGAGACCTAGCCTGAGCCCAAGCAACTGGATGTATCCTGCTGCTGGAGGAGAGGAAGGGTTGCTGAGAAAGCTCTGCCTTCCAGCCAGAGGTACACAAGGCCGGTATAGACCTGACGCTAGGTAAGGACAATAGAAAATCCCAACCATCACCAGACTAGCAATACCGAGAAGCAAGAGGAGTCTATCAGTAATGGAGAGACAGATCCTCTTTGAGATGCAGCTGCACAGGGAAGGCCTGAAGATTTTCTTTTTGCTCCTCTTATTGGATGAAATTTCACAGCCATGTCTTTGAGTTCACTGATCCTTTCTCTGCTACTGAATTTTTCAACTCAGCTATTTTATTCTTCAGCCCTGTGATTTATGTTTGGTACTTTCTTTTAATTTTTATCTCTTGGTTGAAATGTTTATCTTGTTCAGTCATTGTTGTCCTGACTTTGCTGAACCTATTCATGACCATCATACTGAACTCTCTGCTAGGTAAATCACTGATCTTTGTTTCTTTAAGGTCTGTTTTTGAGTTTTGTCAGCTCTTTTCTTTAGAATATATGACTCTGTTTTATTTACCTGAGTCCCTTTACTGATTTGTGTGCCTTAGATAAAAGAGCCATCTCTCCCAGCCTTGACAGACTATTTCATGTAGGAGGTAAGGTGAGCCTTATAACTGTAGTCCAGCTGAACTCTTGGCTGTTTCTCAAAACTTTGTGATTATCCAGGCTGTCTTTTTTGCTCTTAATGGCTTCCAGTAGTTCAGCATGTGCCAAAAATTGTTTCAGTGTGGATGTTTTCTTGCTTGCCCAAGATTTCCTCAGTTGATTTTGTAGGATTCCCTCAGCTGGTTTCTGGAATTGCTTCATGTGTAGTTACAGATATGGCATGTCCTTGGTAGGAGTTGCATTCAGGAGCCTTCTGTCTTGCCATCTTGCACTTGTAATTTCCTCCTTCAAAATTCTTTACAGTTTAAGGACCTGTATTTGTTTTTCACTGTCTGGCTTAACTCACTTAACATAATGTCTATATGATCCAGCAGTTCCACTTCTGGATATATATCCACAAGAAGTAAAAACAGAATCTTAAAAATATAGCTGGATTCCCATGTGTATTCTATCATTATTTGCAATAGCCAAGATATGAAACAAACAGTCATTGGATAAAAGGATCAAATATATATATATATATATATATATATATATATATATATATATTCCATATTCCATATGGCTGAGTAATATTTCATAAAATATATATGTGTGTGTGTGTTATGAAATATTACTTAGCCATAAGGAAAAAGGGACATCCTGTTATTTGCAACAGTATGGTTTCATCTTGAAGGCATTATGCTAAGCAGTTATTTAATAAGTGCATCTTGTCCCTTTATGGGTATCCTATAATACTTGCATTTCTCTTTTTTAACTTTTATGTTTTATAAGTGGAGGTTGTGTATTGTATATTGTTTTAGACCCTGAAAGTGGTAACAATGAAAGAAATCTCTTTGAAAGAAATAAAACACGCATACAATAATAACAAAATAAAATAAGCTATTGGGGCAAATTATTTGCAGAAGCAAGAGAAGAATAACTAGAATATTGATAAGAGCATATGCATTCCATCCATGGGCTTCCCAGGTGGCATAGTAGTAAAGAATCCATCTGCCAATGCAGGAGGTACCAGAGACATGGGTTCAGTCAGAAAAATCCACTGGATTATGAAATGGCAATCTGCTCCAATTTTTCTGCCTGGAAAATTCCATGGGCAAAGAAGCCTGGCAGGCTACTGTCCATGGGGTCACAAAGAGTGTGACAAGACTGACTGACCAAATTCCATTCACATTCTTTAGCCTTGTAAATGTATACTTTCAATGACATATTATTCTTTTATAGCTATTATTGAAAACAATATGTAAAATATGCAAATATCCAAAACCAAAATATTTTTGTTTGGCACCACATTTTAGTCAATAATACAGATATGAATAAGCATTATCTTTGGCCATATCCATTAACAAATGGAAATGCAATTTTTGTAGTGTGAGTTCTCTTATCTGTGTTTGAGAACACCATTCATAACTCCCTTGTGGTATTCAGAAAAATTCAAATGAATAATAGAATGAAACTCTACTATTCTTCTGAGAGTCATAAAATTATTAACTCATAGAATGAGTATTTCTCTCTCCAGTAGAAGTTTGGAGTTCTAATTTCATCACTGAAATGGAACTTTCTTTTTCCAACTGGCAGGGAAGATGCATTACAGGAAAACAATGAAGCCTGTTTCTGTTCTTGCTGTTGCCATTTGACAATAATGAGGATGAATATAAAACTGCAAATGTGGTATAAATATTAGATGGGAAATAGCGATGTTACCATAATTCAAATTATCTTTCATTATTTTCAGCTCACTAATTTTTTATAGTCCATGCTTGAAATAGCATTATGCAATCTACAATATACACTAATTGAAACTGTGTCAGCAGTTAGCTTTCTATTAACTAGTCTAACTTTCAGAGGTTCAGTTTTAGCTACCACAATCCTTT
Source organism: Budorcas taxicolor (assembly GCF_023091745.1). NCBI lineage: Eukaryota > Metazoa > Chordata > Mammalia > Artiodactyla > Bovidae > Budorcas > Budorcas taxicolor. The sequence goes on from NC_068926.1 coordinate 39,237,827, forward strand.
TGCATGAATGCTTTTCCTATGAGTTCTTAATTGTGTATTCAGTGTGGTTGATGAGTTCTACTTTTCCTATTCTGGGAGGTCATAGGACAGACAAAAGAGGAAGATTGTCTCTTTTATATTTGTTTACTGTTACCAATATTTGACATCATTACACTAGTCTGCACTGAGTTGATGCTAAGGATAAAGAGTTATTTTAACACAGCTTAAAAATTAATTTCTTTTACTTTTTTGATAACAGACTATTTAATTCTTGGTCATCTCAAATTTACTATGAATCTCAATATAAGCTTAGGCTAGACTTGCTTTCCATAAATCTCTGCTTCTCTTGCTTTCTCTTCTGTCATTGCTTTAAGAATGAAAGTTAAATACAGGTCAATTTAATGCTATTCAGTGTGATAACTAGTCACCTAAATAATGTTACACAAATCAAAGACAAAAGTATTTCTAAGATCAGTCAAAATAAAAATGTTTTCTTGTGAAAACATCTTTTGCCAGAGTCTCTTTTTATTTGTTTCCAGAAATAGCTTATGTATATATATATATATATATATATATATATATATATATATGTATATACACACATATATATATATAATGTAAATCACAATATTGATAAAGTTTCCCCCAGCACATTGAACTCTTTTGTGTCACATTACAAAGTGACACAAACAAAACAACAGCAACAAAATAGTAATGTCACATGTTATCTCCCCATCTTCACAAAGTATGGGAGAATCCAACCTATCTCGTAATCAAAATGTCAGCTCTCTTTCAAATGATCGACAAACCCTGTCTCTGCTCAGGACATATTTTAGGATCCATACACTAACAATCTTATTCTTCTGCGTCTGATCAGTGTTAACTATGACTATACCAAGACTCTGTTTCTAGTTATTATGTCTCCTCGCTCATCCCCATGGCACCCTCATAGCATCATCCTTGTAGATATTAACATTACAGATATTATTTAGGTCGTTGTTTTTTCCAACCAGATCTTTGGTTTATTTATTAACACTTTTTTTATTTTCTGTTTCTCAAATAATGCATCCCTTTTGTTTCTTTTATTTCACATGCTCATACCACTTTTCTAATTGGATAGCTCCCACTTAATGGAAAATGACCCACAGAGTGCACAGGAAGAATAATTCATTGTCCCTATCTATAGGAAGTTCCTCTGAGTAACCAAAAGTACCCTCATTTTGAAGAGATCTCTATGGTCATCTGATAGCTGCATGATCTGCCGGATCAATTCCTTCATCACTTGAATGTCTTTTATGGCCACTCCTGAGATGCCAGTAATTGTTTTTTGGGGAGGAAGGCAAGTTAACACTTGGCTCCCAGACCCCATAGAGCAAGTATATCCTAGGGATGAACATGTCATCCTTCTAAAGAAACTATTGTAAAATTGCTGGGCCCCTTCAAGAAGAATCTATAGCAGTCACTGAACTCAGGTTGATAGTGCTTCCAGTGTGGACTTAGGTGTACAGTAGTATACTAGGATTCTGGTAGCTATGAATTCAACCGTTCCCCAGTTTTCTCTTGCTCAAACCCAGATCTTTCCATTAGATATCAGGTTTAAGAAAGATGAGCATGTTTAGGAAGCATAGGGAAACCCATTATGTCCCTCTATTTGGCTCATATGGTTCACTATAGAAGGAACTGACAAGTAATATATTCAGCCAGACAGCCATGTGGCATGCCTGTCTAACAAGAGAATCTTTGCAGCTGAATCAGAATCAAGTTTAAATTCATTAGATCTTCCTGTGACCAAGCTTCTACCCAGAAGTTGTACCAACCAGGCAGCTATGAAGTTGCTGTTAGGAGAAGAAGAAGTTGCTGTTAAGAGGAGCATCTTATCCAGGAATTGTCACAGAGAATTTGCAGACTCTCAAAATAGGTCCTTATAACTCTACCCTTTTATTCTGATCATTGCCAGAAAGTAGTTGAAAGAAGGTGATGTCTTTTTTTAAGATAGTCACATTAAGTGACTAAACTGCCTTATTAAGAAGGAAGTAGAGTTATAAATCTTTTTGAGTCACTTTTTAAGGAGGACATTCCAAAAACTAACAATATCAGATGACAGGGAGTACTGAAAGTCTATCAAAGAGTATGGTAAATTTTTTTTCTAGATTGCAGATGGTTCAGAAATCTGGAAACATGACATAAATTCGTTTTAAAGGTCATAATGGTATGAAAGTCAGCTGGATCAAACTGTAAGCTATTAAAACAAACAAATAAAACATCAAAACAATGGAGATAAACTACTGATAACCAGGAGGGAGGTCAAAAATCCAGGTAGTCAAACTGTGAGGAATGGGCAGGGACAATGTCCTGTGCATTACGGGCTCCCTCAGCTAAAGACAAACAGGTCATGTCAGTGGAGTCACATGTATGCATTCAGCAGTAGCCTCTACATTAGGAACATGGGGCCTTTTATGAGCCCTTTCTATTAAGATTGCAGATGTATTGCCATATCCAGCATAATGATGGATCTAGGTAGCATTAGTGGCAATCTGGGTGGTGCAAACCTAAATGGCAAGTTGACTCCAGTCAGTTTCATCAGAAAACAAACCCTTACCATGGACATTTTCATGAATAATTCAGGTAATCAGCAGTTGTTGCTTGTTTCCTCAGTACAAGATCCCAAAACAGATATATTTTATCTACTAGCCAATAGTTTTCCAAGAGGCAAACAAAACAGCTAGAACAAGTAAAAACATAACAACATCTATTAGAAGATGAATCAGACAGAACTTTGAAAATAATTATCAGTACTTCTCAATAAGTAGAATAGCCATGATCATTTTTAATTTTGCAATTGGCACTATTGTTGAATACTGCCCAATCCAAAGGATCAAATCCAAACCCTTAACTTCCAGCTTAGCTAAACCATCAGTCAATCAAGCCCAGACATTCAGTCAAATCTCTTTGAATCTGAGACAGCAGCTTTGCTTCAGAAAGCAAAGTTTGGGATTAAATTTCCCCTAAAGGGACAAGCAAGATAATAGCTAAGCTTTGTCAAGAAGCTAAGTCCAGAACTCCAAGAGGCATCCCTATGTGGGCCCTTTCCTTTGCCAGCCTCCTCCCAGAAAACTATAGAGTCTCCAGCTAGAAAAATTATCACTCTCAGAGACTCATGGTTCAGAGGAGTGATTAAAGTTGTAGAGCCCCAAGGCTCTTAACCGCTTCTCTATGTCCAGTTCTCCCCAATTGGCAAAACTCACTTTGGCTCTTACAAGCATCTAACACTTCATTTCCTAATGTATGTTCAGATGTAGCTATAACAATACACTGAATGAGCCCAAAGAGCTCCACACACAAGGTCACATTACCGTCCTTTCTTACTTTTATTTCCTTTCTTCCAGCTCAAATCGCATCAGTTGAAACTAGGCATTCCTTCCTTTTATTGAACTGGACAGAATGATGACTTGCTTATTAATGTGCTGGATAAAAGAGTAATAAAGGTTGCAACATGCTTATATCCCCAAAATGCCCCAGTATACTCAAATAGGTGCAGATGGACTTCATTTTTCCATCGGGATTATGGATATATGGAGATTAAGGGTAATTAATTAAGGGTGATTAACTGGTCTTAATCATTTTTCTCCTAGCAGCTGAGGTCAAGGTAAAAGAATGACTGGAGGTGAGAAGTGGAAACAGCATTTTTGAGAACAGTTTCAAGCTGTCTGAGAATAAAGATGGGAGAGACAAGCTAGGCAGCTGATTAGACATTGTGCCAAAAGAGTATTTACTTTGTCTAAGATGGAAAGAGCACTAATGTATTCATAGTATAATGCAAGGAGATTTAGCAATACAAGATTTATCCCACTATTATATAGTGGTAACTGCGGATTCTGGTACAGAGCAGGTAATAAAGTCAAACAAGTAAATAAATAATAAAGAATTAAGTTATCTCATATCATCTATTTATATGACATGAAAAATGTGTAGTTCTCTAGTAGAATTCGATTTGTACTTTTACTTGTTTTAACATGGGGCTTCCCTGATAGCTCAGTTGTTAAAGAACCTGCATGCAATGCAGGAGACCCCGGTTGGATTCCTGGGTCAGGAAGATCCCCTGGAGAAGGGATAGGCTACCCACTCCAGTATTCTCGGGCTTCCCTTGTGACTCAGCTGGTAAAGAATCAGCTTGCAATGCGGGAGACCTGGGTTCAATCTCTGGGTTGGGAAGAACCACTTGAGAAGGAGAAGGCTACCCAGTCCAGTATTCTGGCCTGGAGAATTCCATGGACGATAGTCCATAGGGTTGCAAAGAGTCAAACACAACTGAGTGACTTTCACTTTCACTTTATTTTAAAGTGGAGAGTTGCAGTATGATTTTGGCTAACTAGATAGCTACTTAAAAGAGCCCAAATTTAAGCATTAAGTAAATTAATGCTTCCCAGTTGGCGCTAGTGGTAAAAACCCTGCCTGCCAATGCAGGAGATATAAGAGACACAGGTTTGATCCCTGGGTTGGGAAGATCCCCTGGAGGAAGACATGGCAACCCACTCCAGTATTTACATCTAAATAGTCCTTCGCAAGGCTTTGCTGGTAGCTCAGCTAGTAAAGAATCCACCTGTAATGCAAGAGACCCTGGTTAGATTCCTGGGCCTGAAAGTTCCCCTGGAGAAGTAATAGACTACCCACTCCAGTATTCTTGGGCTCCCCATGTGGCTCAGATGGCAAAGAATCTGTCTGCAAAGTGGAAGACCTGAGTTCGATCCCTGGGTTGGGAAGATCCCCTGGAAGAGGGCAGGGCAACCCACTCCAGGATTCTTGCCTGGAGAAACCTCATGGACAGAGGAGCCTGGTGGGCTTCAGTCCATGGGATTGCAAAGAGTTAGACACAACTGAGTGACTAAGCACACACATACATTCCTTCACCAGAGCAATTGCTTAAAACATGAGATAAAAGACTTGGCCATCATTAAAAGCCACTTAGACAAGCTGTGGATAGTTCATGAAAGTCCCTGAATAAATCTCTCCCCTAACCAAACCCTTGAAAGAAAAAGAGATGAGAGAGAAAGTGAGAGAAGGGGAAGGGTAGAAGGAAGGCAATGAAGGAGAGAGGAAGAGAGGGGGAAAAGGGAAGAAAGGAAGTCTATGAAAATTTCTACTTGAAGCATTCTCATCTGCAACCATTTCATTTATGCATATTAAAAGATAAGAAACAGAGTGAACATTAAAGTACGAAGAGAAATATGGCTTGATTGATGGATCTATTTATTTATAATGCTTGATTTAGAGTATGAGACAAACATGAATGTAAAAGATAGTAAGGTCTTCTCAGTATTTCTCCCACTTTGGCAAAATTGGTCTGGTGGAAGAGGACAACAACAAAATATTGTGTACAAAGAGTGAATTTCAGCTTTATGAATAAAAGTCTATTAACTTATGGATGTTACATCAGAAACAGCTGTGTAGATATATTCAAGAGAACTGAACTATGTTCACATAAAAAGAAATAGTGAATGGTGTTTTTCTAAATGTGAAGCCACGTAGGACCCTGCTTTTCAATACCAGGAAATCTGCAAAGGGACTGCTGAGATCAATGTAATTATCCAGAAGGCGTTACTGAAATAGATTTTAAATCCTTTGATGTAATTGCTTGCTGAGTTTGCCATTACAGCAGCTCTATCCTTTTGACTGATTGAGGGCCTTTAAACAGCTCAGGTTTTACTGAGACTGCCAACATACTCATGTTGGAATCGTAAAGTTAGACAGATGTTTGATGTTTAATTTAACTGATATGGCACACCATGAGTCAACAAAACACATTTTGTGTTAATGCGAAACAAAACAAAACAAAAGGTGAGGGACAGAAATGCATGCAGAATTAATCTTCCTGTTTCGGCAGACAAGCCTTTGTGCTTTGACTTATTAACATGAATTTTGATTTGAAAACCCTATGGCCTTTTTCCTGCCCCTTAAGAGGAGCAGTCTTGATTCCATTGGAGTATTTAGAGCCAGAACTCAATGAATAAATTAAAAGTGCATAAAATCCTCAAGCAAAGTGCAAGGAGCATTGAGGTGAGTTGTTTTTTTCTTATGGATAGTCCCTATTTTCCATAACTCCTTGAATAATTCTTATTCCTTATGACACTTCTCTCTTGTTTCCACAACTTGCAATAGACCATAAAGTAACTTATTAGCTTGTTTTTAGATTCACTCTCCTCCTGAAGAAAGACTGTTTTGACCAAAGCATTTTATTCATGATATTTTCTGTGTTGTGTCTAATATAAAAAATATATCTATTTAAGACCACCTAGTATGAAATAGCTCTCCTTCTCAAAGAAAAAAAAATGAGGGCTATACATTCTGTTCAAGAAATATAACTATTAACTTCTCCAATGACTATCAGTTTCCTAACATCATTTTGAAAGAATAAACTGGGGATTGATTATCTTTTCAAAGTCGTTTTGCTAAAGCAACTATCTCAATATCTTAGGCATTTTAAGTTTTATAGTTAATAGTGATAGTAGAATAGTGGTTGTACTGGTCAAATAATTAGAAGAAAGAGAAGGGATTTATAAGCCATGGTAATGATGGACAAATCATATAATCATATACTGTAACTTTCAATGTACTCCTCTTAATATTATATTTTTGCATTCATGAAAACTTTGTGACAAAGGTAGAAGAATTATCATTATTTTCATTGCATGAATAAAGAAACTAAGGTCCATAAAATTTACCCACTATTTTTAAACAATATTTGACTACTAAGTTACTCAAATCTAGGTTGGCTGACTCCAAATCTAGTCATATGTACACTAGAGTTATGCATTTTTGCTGGTCAGAAATATTAATTATCCATTTTTAATGATACATTTATTTTGTCAATTGCATTTTCATACCAATATCAATAAGCTAGTTGTGCTGTTTTAAATTTCTCCCTTTACTTTTTTAAAACTTTGTTTCCTATTCTTAAGATTCAGCATGTTTATATTAACTCATTCATATGCTCATTCATATGTTCAAAACTATAAGTAAAGCACATACTACTTTGAGACTCAATAAGCTTTCTTCCTTCTTCATTTAGGTAAATGACTCATCATTAATATCTCAGTCTATTTCATGGCATCTCTAACTCCAAGACCACCTCTAGGTCAGTATTTCTCTTGAAGAACTCAGAAAAGCTGTTATATTGATGGATATATGATGGTATGGTTTACTACTGTGAAAGGATAAAGATTGAAATCAGTAAAGACAAGAAGCATTAAGACAGAATCTAGAAAAACCCAGCCACCATTTCAGTTTTTTTCTCCAAGTGAAGTTCTATAGACAGTATTTCATTCTCTCAACAACAATATGTGAAAACATTTGTAAAGTGTTACCAGACAGAGAAACTCTCTAAAGCCTTGGTGACCAGGGATTTGATGAGTATTGGTCATGTAGGCCAAGAGAATCCCCATGGCTGAGCTTTGTGTCTCAGTCTTAAGCTTCTCCAGTGGACAAATTATACCGTGCAGCCCAAGAGCCCCACCATAAATCACATTATTAAGATAAACCATCTGGCATGGCCAAAACCCCAGATAAACAAAAACACACATCAGCAGGACATTCTAAGAGCTTAGAGGTTATCTCCAAGGAGATGGTCAAGGGCCAAAACATTTTTTGGACTGTGTAGACCTGCCTAGGTAACTACTGCTCTAAATTATTACAATTCCAGTTATTTTTTCAAGATCTGTTTTCCCTTCTAACTATAAATACTTCATCAGAGATGATCAATTTTCTTCATCTTTGCCTGGCAGAAGTGCACAGAAGTTTAAAGTACTGGCAAATTACTGATTGAAGAAATGGAATATGAAATATAGTTTGAACAGGATGAGGGAAGTATAGAACGGGGTCATTTCTTAGTTTCAGTGCTTTTTTTATTGAGATTTTTTAGAGATAATTAATAATTTTATTTTTTAACGTAACAGTTCCTGACTATATTACATTTTTCTTAAGTTCTACTTGAATCTTGACTATTTCCTTCTTGATCATTTCTATATATCCATATCTTATCATATATGACTAAAAGAAACCACTTGACACTTTTAACATTCCACCTGGTAATTTCCTTAGCTAAATCTACCATTTTAGTAGGTATGTCTTTATTTTTCCAACCTTGCAACAGTTTAGCCATACTTTTTCAGCCACTTCTTCCCTGGTGGCTCAGAGGTTAAAGCATCTGCCTGGAATTCAGGAGACCCGGGTTCAATCCCTGGGTTGGGAAGATCCCCTGGAGAAGGAAATGGCAACCCACTCCAGTACTCTTGCCTAGAGAATCCCATGGACGGAGGAGCCTGGTAGGCTACAGTCCGTGGGGTCGCAAAGAGTCGGACACGACTGAGAAACTTCACTTTCAGCCATTACATAATATGGACTGCCTTTCCTTGAGGGTCCATTTACAAAATCTCACTGTCTTCCATCCTTTGCTAAGAGTTTTCTTGAGATACTCAAAAGCTCTACTCTCTTCCTTATCCTAAACAATGCCAAACATTATAATTTTTGTATAACAGCATTTAGGTCTTGGGTGCTCGCTTCTGTCTGGATTAGCTTTTGCAGCATACCAAGTTAGCCTAAAATTTAGTGGCCTAAAATGAGATCATTCATGAGTTGACTACTGTTGATTGAGTGGTTCAAACTTTGAATTTCTTATGAGGTTGTAGAAAGACAGATGTTTAACCTGCAGTCTTCTGAAGTCTGACTGGGCCCAGCATAGAAGATTGCTCACTCATATAACTGGTGGTGCAGAAATGCCAGCTATAAACTGGAAGGTAACTTAGGGCTAAGTCATGGGATGGATGCTTATGTCCCCAAAACATTATACGCCCAAGCTTTAACACCTAACTTGATGGTATTGGGAGATGGATCTTTGGGAAGTAGTTACTATCAGAGAATGTCATAGAAGTGGGCTCTTAAGAGACATCAGGGAGCTTTCTTTCTCTCCATCTTGTAAGGACATAGCAAGAAGGCCTTTGCCAGATCTAACAATGCTAGAACCCTGAACATGCACTTCTAGCTTCCAGATTTGTGAGAAAATAAGTTTCCTCTGTTTAAGCCAACCAGTGTATGGTATTTTGCTGTAAGAGCCTGAACAGACTCACGCAGGCTGTAACCTGGAACATCTTCACATGGACTATCCACGTACCTTGGACTTCTCAGAGCATGGTTTCTCGGCTCCCCTAGGGAGCATCCCAAGGGCATCCCAGGAGGCTCAGGGAGAAGCTAGAAGGTTCCTAGGGAAGTAATCACACAAGTCTTGTCCTAGACTCATAGTTGAAGTAGGAATTAGGCCCCACCTACTGATGTGAGGAGCAACATGTGCTTAGAGAAAAGAAATTTTTAGCAGCCATCCTGGAAACTATTTACCACACTTGGCATTTGAGATGTGAGAATTTGTTTTTCTTCATTCATCTTGAGTGGACTGAATTGACTTCAGACAAATCTAAGTAACTTTGTGTTCTGGGGTGTGAGGTTCAGGCAGTGGTGTCCTTGTGAGAACAGGCAATGGAAAATCCTGGTTAAGGGTAAAGAGTCAGGAATAGCACACTATTCTTTCAGATGATATTTCAAAGAACATTTTTTTAATCACTTGTCATATTCACCATCTAGATTAAGGTTTAGTGTTAGTGTTAGTACTCAGGTATGTCTGACTCTTTGTGACCCCATGGACTGTAACCCACCAGGTTCCTTTGTCCATGGGATTATACTGGGGTGGGGAGCTGCTCCCTTCTCCAGGGGTTCTCCCCAGCTCAGGGATCAAACCCAGGTCTTCTGCATTGCAGACAGATTCTTTACCATCTGACCCACCAGGAAAGCCACAGATTAAGTTTTAAGGCATTTAGTATTATAATGTCATCAATGGACTATAATTCCCATTTTTGGATGTCTCAGTGCCTTCTCATGCTACAATTTTAGTCTTGTCTTGGAGCACTCATCTATAAATAATAATTCTAATATTAATAGCAAGAGCTAAAAACAAACCCAAAACAAACAAACAAACAAAACCAACCAACCAACCAACAAAAGATCCTCTACTTTCAAAAATATTCCATTTTACCATTAAAATTTTTATTCTAAAATGTAAATTATATTTTTATTAATAGTTTTCAAGAAAAGGATTATGCTACAGATCTGCATATATTCTCTCCATTATTAGTGGGATGGTAGGAAGCTATGCCCACAAAGGAAATTTTATTCACTGAAAGAAAGATCCTTATCTATGGAATTCTCATTTGTCTAGAATATTTTATGGTAAACAAACCTAGAAGTGAAGTGAAGTCGTTCAGTCATGTCCGACTCTTTGCAACCCCATGGACTGTAGTCTACCAGGCTCCTCTGTCCATGGGATTTTCCAGGCAATACTGGAGTAGATTGTCATTTCCTTCTCCAGGGGATCTTCCCAACCCAGGGATCGAACACGATTCTCCCGCATTGTAGACAAACGCTTTACCGTCTGAGCCACCAGGGAAGTCCATGTTTCCCTGGAAAGTTTTCTGTATATACTATTACTATGTGAGCATAAAATAGAGATATTTCAGGACTAGAAAGGCTCTATTCCATGCAAATAATAGTGTAACTATGTACATTAATTAAAAATGTCATCTGTTAATTGAATCCAGGATATGTCTTTAAGGAAAGACAAGAGTTAAAAATCTGCACTGACAGTCAAGGATCTCACCATTCTTCAGCTGTGCCTCGGGAACATTGCTTATGTTTTTGAAATTGTTAGTAAAGCTAATAGCAGCAGGTAAGACCTTTGGGTTTCTGCTGAACCCAATATAAAACTCTGATCATTTGCTTTATTTCAACAAGAATATTAATTATTACTTATTGATAAGTTCAGTTCAGTCTCTCAGTCGTGTCCGACTCTTTGCGACCCCATGAATCGCAGCATGCCAGGCCTCCCTGTCCATCACCATCTCCCAGAGTTCACTCAGACTCACGTCCATCGAGTCAGTGATGCCATCCAGCCATCTCATCCACTGTCGTCCCCTTCTCCTCCTGCCCCCAAACCCTCCCAGCATCAGAGTCTTTTCCAATGAGTCAACTCTTCGCATGAGGTGGCCAAAGTACTGGAGTTTCAGCTTTAGCATCATTCCTTCCAAAGAAATCCTAGGGCTGATCTCCTTCAGAATGGACTGGTTGGATCTCCTTGCAGTCCAAGGGACTCTCGAGAATCTTCTCCAACACCACAGTTCAAAAGCATCAATTCTTTGGCACTCAGCCTTCTTCACATTCCAACTCTCACATCCATACATGACTACAGGAAAAGCCATAGCCTTGACTAGACGAACCTTAGTCAGCAAAGTAATGTCTCTGCTTTTGAATATGCTATCTAGGTTGGTCATAACTTTTCTTCCAAGGAGTAAGCGTCTTTTAATTTCATGGCTACAGTCACCATCTACAGTGATTTTGGAGCCCAAAAAAATAAAGTCTGACACTGTTTCCACTGTTTCCCCATCTATTTCCCATGAAGTGATGGGACCGGATGCCATGTTATTAATATATTCATTTGATTCATTCAGTCTGTTAAAGAATGATGAAACTTGTGTAATAATTATGTAACACCTGAAACAAAAAGATTTAGGACTCATTAGTATATTAAGGGAAAACTAGATTGGTCAGTCACAGTCTTCAAGCAGAGCAGATTGATGATCTTATATGGGATTTGGGGAAGCATGGGTACAGGAGAAGTTTCAAGGGCTTCAGTGGGCTGACAGCCTAGGTGGAAGCTGGGTGATCAGCTGAGGTACTTGTTGACTGATTGCCATCAGAGGCATGTTTTATAAAGTGAGCCTGTTCCTTAGTGGCTGACTTTCCAAAGTAGGGGGTTGTCACAAATTTGTTGGCTTTCAGAGATATGTTTACTGAGAATTGGTACTGATCAAATGAATATATATTACTATAGCTCCAGAACAGTCAGCCTGTCCTTTGAAGTGTGGGGTCAGCTTTTGTTCTTCAACCCAAAATGAAAGAAAGAAGGAAAGAAAGAAAGAAGGATTAAACTGTATACTCTCAAGTTCACATTTGAAGTCCTAAGTCCCCCTCTCCAGCACTTCAGAATGTGACCTTATTTGTAAATAGCATTGCTGTAAATTTAATACGTTAAAATGAAGTTATTAGGGTAGAACCCTAATCCAGAATGACTGCTGTCTTTATAAGAAGGGGAAATTTGGACACAAAGACAGACAAAAATACTGAAAACGCCATGTGAAGATAAAGGCAGAGATCAAAGTAATGTTTTTATAAGCTGAAGAGAGCCAGATATTATCAACAAACCACCAGGAGCTGGGAGAGAGGCATGGAACAGTGTCTTCCCTATAGCCATCAGAAGGCACCAAGCTGGCCGACACCTTGATCTCAGGCGTAAGTCTCCCAGAACTCTGAGTCAATGAGTTTTAGTTACTTAAATCACAAAGTTCCTGATCGTTTGTAGCAGAAAACCTAGGGAACTGATAGACCTGGATAACTAGCTAGCTAGACAGACAAAAAGCATTATTATTCCTCACAATGTTTAAATATTATTTCCAACACCATTTTTATTTCAACACAGAATATAGATATGTTTGTTAAGTGCCTTGCCAGAAGTTACAAGCTCAGAAAGCAGCAGGGATGGGATTTAAATCCATGACTGTGTGACTTCAGGTCTATTCTTTCATCTACATTACTTCCCTGCACCTTAGCATAAACAAGCTTTGATGAGCTGAAAGTTCCTGTAGAACTGATTTCTCTTGGTTATTCAAGTGTCTTTAACTACATATTTTGAGCCATTCATATTTAGCTCCTATACTTTAGAATTATTTGTTATATAGAAACAGGTAACAGAATACTATTTCTCACTTCCACTGGAACTAGATCTGATAGATAGAGTGCCTGATGAACTATGGACAGAGGTTCGTGATGTTGTACAGGAGACAGGGATCAAGACCATCCCCATGGAAAAGAAATGCAAAAAAGCAAAATGACTGTCTGAGGAGGCCTTACAAATAGCTGTGAAAAGAAGAGAACCGAAAAGCAAAGAAGAAAAGGAAAGATAAAGCATCTGAATACAGAGTTCCAAAGAATAGCAAGGAGAGATAAGAAAGCCTTCCTCAGTGATCAATGCAAAGAAATAGAGGAAAACAACAGAATGGGAAAGACTAGAGATCTCTTCAAGAAAATTAGAGATACCAAGGGAACATTTCATGCAAAGATAGGCTCAGTAAAGGACAGAAATTGTATGGACCTAACAGAAGCAGAAGATATTAAGAAGAGGTGAGAAGAATACACAGAAGACCTGTACAAAAAAAAGAGCTTCAGATAATCACGATGGTGTGATCACTCACCTAGAGCAAGACATCCTGGAATGTGAAGTCAAGTAGGCTTCAGAAAGCATCACTATGAACAAAGCTAGTGGAGGTAATGGAATTCCAGTCGAGCTATATCAAATCTTGAAAGACGATGCTATGAAAGTGCTGCACTCAATATGCCAGCCAATTTGGAAAACTCCACAGTGGCCAAAGGACTGGAAAGGTCAGTTTTCATTCCAATCCCAAAGAAAGGCAATGCCAAAGAATGCTCACACTACCACACAATTTCACTCATCTCACATGCTAGTAAAATAATGGTCAAAATTTTGCAAGCCAGGCTTCAGCAATACGTGAACCGTGAACTTCCAAATGTTCAAGCTGGTTTTAGAGAAGACAGAGGAAACAGAGATCAACTTGCCAACATCTGCTGGATCATGGAAAAAGCAAGAGAGTTCCAGAAAAAAAAAACATTTATTTCTGCATTATTGACTATGCCAAAGCCTTTGTCTGTGTGGATCACAATGAACTGTGGAAAATTCTGAAAGAGATGGGAATATCAGACCACCTGACCTGCCTCTTGAGAAACCTATATACAGGTCAGAAAGGAACAAGTAGAACTAGACATGGAACAACAGACGGTTCCAAATAGGAAAAGGAGTACGTCAAGGCTGTATATTGTCACCCTGCTTATTTAACTTCTATGCAGAGTACATCATGAGAAATGCTGGGCTGGAAGAAGCACAAGCTGGAATCAAGATTGTCGAGAGAAATATCAATAACCTCAGATATGCAGATGACACCATCCTTATGGCAGAAAGTGAAGAAGAACTAAAAAGCCTCTTGATGAAAGTGAAAGAGGAGAGTGAGAAAGTTGACTTAAAGCTCAACATTCAGAAAACTAAGATCATGACATCTGGTCCCATCACTTCATGGCACATAGATGGGGAAACAATGGAAACAGCGTCAGGCTTTATTTGGGGGGGGGGGGGGGCTTCAAAATCACTGCGGATGGTGATTGCAGCCATGAAATTAAAAGACGCTTACTCCTTGGAAGGAAAGTTATGACCAACCGAGATAGCATATTCAAAAGCGGAGATGTTACTTTGCCAACAAAGGTCCGTCTAGTCAAGGCTATGGTTTTTCAAGTGGTCCTGTATGGATTGAGAGTTGGACTGTGAAGAAAGCTGAGTGCAGAAAAATTGGTGCTTTTGAACTGTGGTTTTGGAGAAGACTCTGGAGAGTCCCTTGGACTGCAAGGAGATCCAACCAGTCCATCCTAAAGGAGATCAGCCCTGGGTGTTCATTGGAGGGACTGATGCTGAAGCTGAAACTCCAATACTTTGGCCACCTCATGCAAAGAGTTGACTCATTGGAAAAGACCCTGATGCTGGGAGGGATTGGGGGCAGGAGAAGAAGGGGACGACAGTGGATGAGATGGCTGGATGGCATCACCAACACGATGGACATGAGTTTCAGGGAACTCCGGGTGTTGGTGATGGACAGGGAGGCCTGGCGCACTGTCATTCATGGGGTCGCAAAGAGTTGGACATGACTGAGCAACTGAAATGAACTGAACTGAACTGAACAGACCACTAAGACTGGCTTGTGATTGACTCTGCCTAAGTACCATTTCTGCAGACAGATTCCAGAAATTTATTCAGGTATTTAAAACCAAAATATTTTTATCAATATGTTCTTTGTGGTACTCTGACCCTTTTTGATAGAAATATCTACCCAATTAACTAGACCAAAGGGTGGAACTTTGGAAACTAGTTAATTTTTAAAGAAATCATATTTGTGAAATAAAACATTAGGTATTTTAAGTTAAATGTTTTATTTTTTACATCAATAGCTAATTATTCCCAGTATAGTTTTAAATTATGGCCTATGTAGTGGGTAATAGCTGCTTTTTGGAATCAGAATTGGAATCTCTGTCAGATCACTTACAATCTGCATGAACTAAAGAATTAACCTTTAGCCTTGTTTTCTCATCTCTAAAATGAGTACTATGAGGGCCCATTACTCACAGGGTTTTAGTGAGTCTTCAATGAGAGCATATACATAAGGCATGTAGCATGTTGCTTAATATTTGATAACCATTAATTACATGTTAGTTGTTGCTCATCTCTAGCATATTAATAACCAAGAAAATTTCTCAAACATATAATTAAAATATCTTCCAATATATAAATACAAGATGTAAGAACAGGGTTCACTATTGTCTGTTTCTTTCAGTGATCTCTGCTGCTGCTAAGTCGCTTCAGTCATGTTTGACTCTGTGCGACCCCATAGATGGCAGCCCACCAGGCTCCCCCGTCCCTAGGATTCTCCAGGCAAGAATAATGGAGTGGGTTGCCATTTCTTCCTCCATTGCATGAAAGTGAAAAGAGAAGGTGAAGTTGCTCAGTTGCGTCCGACTTGTAGCGACCCCATGGACTGCAGCCTATCAGGCTCCTCCATCCATGGGATTTTCCAGGCAAGAGTACTGGAGTGGGGTGCCATTGCCTTCTCCCTCAGTGATCTTTGGGAGTTGGCAAATTGTATTAGTTACTAAATGTGTGTGTGTTTGTAAGAAAGTAAGATTGTGTGCAATGCAGAATTTTACCAAGGCCCTTTTATCACAGAGTGCTTGATATTAAATGTAGAGTGTGTCATGTCTTAGAGCGTTAAGGGGCTCAGCCTTACTAGCATGGGAGAAAACTGACTGTTGGCATCCACGTTACAGTCACAATCAAGGTTTTGCCTAATTGCAACTTATTTTATTGAAATGGGGGTTTAAGACCAACTTATTTGCCAGAATTAGTGTTAAATGAATTTTCTAGAGTCATTCTTTTATGACTAAATTATCTAGACTAAGCAGTGTGTTGACTGAATATGAGAGCCTCATTTTAAATTTAACTGTCCAGAAGACATTCATTTCGTATCAACACTAGAGAATAACTTACTGTCATTAAAACATAATTGAAGAGGCTTTTTCTCAAATACAAAAGTACATATTTAAAAAATTCTTATGCAGATGCTTTTTGTATCAAAGTGTGGCATCCATTCACATTTACATTCACTGAAATTTTAGATTTTTTTAATTATTAAGAGTAATATTAGGTATAAATTGTTTACTTCCATGTACATGATTTAAACCAAGTCAGATGGCTTTCAGTATCTTTCTCTGCCCACCTTAATTTATCTATAATGGCACTTCAAATTTGCTTTTATTTTTCCCTGCTTTCAACTGAGCAGAAGAAACAGTACTCTGGACAATAAGGTAGTTACACTTACAGAGACTGGACAAAAGAAAATATTGGGAAGGCTGTTATTGCAATGAATTCCTAACTGGTCTCTCTGCTTCCATTCTTGAATCTTCAATCAATTCTCAATACAACAGTCAGCATGATCCTGTAAATACAAAAGTGAGGTCTCACCACTAATATGACCCATCCAAATAGCTTTCTCTTTCACTCAGAGTAGGAGCCAAAGTTATCACAGTGGCCTAAGGCCTGATGTTAGCTGCCACGTTCTTGGTCCATAACTTTTCTCTTTTCATCTCCTACTGTTGTTTCCCAAACTCACTCCAGTCCAGCTATACTGTTTTCTTAGTTTTTTTAAATTTAATTTACCAGACACACTCTCTCTTTACTGCTTTTACACTTGCTGGTCTCTGAAATGTTTTTCTTCAAGCATTCACTCAATTTCTCATTTGATCATATTTACTTAAAAAAAATAACACTTTCTTGGAGCTGAGAATACAAAAATGAACAAAACATTATAAAATCACTGTCTTCATGGAGCTTATATTTAACGAGGTCAGTAAAAAAGACAGATATGTATTTATATTTAGAGAAGTGTAAATACCAAGGAGAAAAGATAAAGAAGGAACAGAGAGCAGAAAATACAGGGGATGAGAAGTACATGGAGAAATGTGAAACAGAGTGATCAAATTCTACAATGTGACTCGTGTTAAAATTTCAATGAAACTTTCTCTATTATTTAATATTGTAAAGCTGCCTCCCTGATAAAAGCTTTTAATATCTCTTCCCTGAATTATTTTTTGCTATAGCAACTCTAACTATCTAACATAGTTTACATTTTAGCTATTAAGAAGGGATTTTTTTACTATTTTGTTTGCCTTTGTATACCCACAATCTAGAAACCATGCCTAGCACATGGTAGGGATGCAGTAAATGCTTGTTGAATAGATGAATGACCAAAGTAAGGAAATATTATGATATTAATTGAAAAGGAGAATGGAAACATCAGACCACCTAGGG
Source organism: Budorcas taxicolor (assembly GCF_023091745.1). NCBI lineage: Eukaryota > Metazoa > Chordata > Mammalia > Artiodactyla > Bovidae > Budorcas > Budorcas taxicolor. The sequence continues at coordinate 39,255,378 of NC_068926.1, forward strand.
CAACAGGGTTGAGGGCAGTAAGTGAAAACAATTAATAGGGAAAGTTGACACACTCGAAATTAACACAGTATTATAAAACAACTATGCTCCAATATATAATAAAAATTAAATTAATTTGAAAAAATAAAATATATTCAGAATCTCTGACAACAAAAATAGTTTAAATTTTAGAAAAATATATATATATGAGATATTGAGGGAAATCACACTTGTGCTTCACTGCTTATTATCAAGTCAGTATCAGAACCACTTTTTCACGTGGTTTCCTTGTGCATAGTCCAGAGTTACACCAGGAGTTACATTCCCCAGAATATTTCTTTCAATGTGGTTCCAGACTGGGGCCTATCAAGAAGAGATATGAGATTTGGAAAAAATAACAGCAGAAGAAGTCAGCCTGTAAGGAGAAAGGGGTGGCAGAGGATGATATGCTTAGATAGCATCACTTACTCAATGTACATGTATCTGAGCAACCTCCAGGAGATAGTGGAGGACAAAGGATCCTGACATGCTACAGTCCATGGGGTCTCAAAGAGTTGGGCACAACTTAGAGCCTGAAAAACAACAACAACATTTATGTATTTACCTATCTATAAACCAACAGGTAGTTCTAAGGGGAAAAAATCTTTTAGCACTGAATTCTATGATTATGGGTTATGATATTATATACTATAACAATTTACAAAGCAATAGAATATTAAATAAAACACTGCATTAACAAAAATGCCATTAATTCTTAAGCTCCAGTCAGATATAATGAAGTTAAACATACTGAAAGTTCCCACAAATAAAATTAGGGGGGTCAAGATTAAACTTTCCCTCCTATTCTCAATAAGGAAAAAACTGGACAAAATATATGTGATAAGTGTCTCTAGTAACTAGAAAACAAGCAATGCATAAATGTGGTTCTTGGGAGAAAGAAAATTCAGGAGATTAAGGGTGTTAGTCCTGTTTTCTAGGGCTTTCTTACATGGGTTTTCTGTAGCCAAAAGAAGTGTAACTCAAATAAAGCAAGTCAACTCACTGAGCTAAAAAAGACCAATAGTAGTACTCAGACAACCATCGAGGCTGAAATTCATAGAGAAGCATGCCAATGAAAGGCTGGCATCAGAAGAGGCCAGGACAGTAGAGGGTCTTCCTCAGAAGTTTTTGAGAAATGGCTGGCCTGTGCAAGTTCTTTGTCAAGACTAGTATATAACTATGTGAGGTGATGGATATTAACTAAACTTATTATGATGATTACTTCAATAAGTATATGTAGATGCAATATCATTGTATTGTGCATCTAAAACTTATACAGTGTTATATTCCAATTATACTTCAATAAAACTATGGAAAAAGTTCAAAAATAGAGACTATTTGGATAGCAAGTCTTGACAAGATTATAGAATTACTAGCTAATAAGAGACAGTATAACAGAGGCTATAAAATGCAAAGTGCTTAGAAACTTTTCAGTGAACATCAGACACTTAGTTGAGACCCCCAAAAGACCATGCCTTAGGAGTAACAACTATGGCCTAAAGTAAGAGCCATACCCTGTGACTAAAGACAAAACTGAAAAACAAAAGCAAAACAAAATGCAAACTCACAAATAAAGGAGTTTGTTTTGTTTTGTTTTGTTTTTTAAGAAGCAGCAAATTCTGACAAGATTAAATAGATCCACTGGTAATTTAACAGCTTTCCAGGAAAAAAAAAAATTTAAACATCACCACTGAGAGGACCACTATCTAATCCAGACACATTACAATATCTTGAATATTACCCATCACATAATTTAAAATCTCTAAATATATAAACAAGCAGGGCAGTGTGACCTATAAGAAGCAATCAGTAGAAACAGACGGCAGAGATATCACAATTCAGTTCAGTTCAGTTGCTCAGTCATGTCCAGATCTTTGTGACCCATGAATCGCAGCATGCCTGCGATCCCTGTCCATCACCAACTCCCAGAGTTCACTCAGATTCACATCCATCGAGTCAGTGATGCCATCCAGCCATCTCATCCTCATTCGTCCCCTTCTCCTCCTGCACCCAATCCCTCCCTGCATCAGAGGTTTTCCAATGAGTCAACTCTTTGCATGAGGTGGCCAAAGTACTGGAGCTTCAGCTTTAGCATCATTCCTTCCAAAGAAATCCTAGGGCTGATCTCCTTCAGAATGGACTGGTTGGATCTCCTTTTAGTCCAAGGAACTCTCAAGAGTCTTCTCCAACACCACAGTTCAAAAGCATCAATTCTTCGGAACTCAGCCTTCTTTAGAGTCCAACTTTCACATCCGTACATGACCACAGGAAAAACCATAGCCTTGACTAGACGGACCTTAGTCGGCAAAATAATGTCTCTACTTTTGAATATGCTATCTAGGTTGGTCATAATCTTCCTTGCAACGAGTAAGCATCTTTTAATTTCATGGCTACAGTCACCATCTGCAGTGATTTTGGAGCCCAAAAAAAAAAAGTCTGACACTGTTTCCACTGTTTCCCCATCTATTTCCCATGAAGTGATGGGACTGGATGCCATGATCTTCGTTTTCTGAATGTTGAGTTTTAAGCCAACTTTTTCCCTCTCCTCTTTCACTTTCATCAAGAGGCTTTTTAGCTCCTCTTCACTTTCTGCCACAAGGGTGGTGTCATCTGCATATCTGAGGTGATTGATATTTCTCCCGGCAATCTTGATTCCAGCTTGTGCTTCTTCCAGCCCAGCGTTTCTCATGATGTACTCTGCATGTAAGTTAAATAAGCAGGGTGACAATATACAGCCTTGACGTACTCCTTTTCCTATTTGGAAACAGTCTGTTGTTCCATGTCCAGTTCTGACTGTGGCTTCCTGACCTGCATACAGATTTCTCAAGAGGCAGGTCAGGTGGTCTGGTATTCCCATCTCTTTCAGAATTTTCCATAGTTTATTGTTATCCACACAGTCAAAGGCTTTGGCATAGTCAAGAAAGCAGAAACAGATGTTTTTCTGGAACTCTCTTGCTTTTTCCTTGATCCAGCGGATGTTGGCAATTTGATCTCTGGTTCCTCTGTCTTTTATAAAACCAGCTTGAACATCAGGGAGTTCACGGTTCAAGTATTGCTGAAGCCTGGCTTGGAGAATTTTGAGCATTACTTTACTAGCATGTGAGATAAGTGCAATTGTGCAGTAGTTTGAGCATTCTTTGGTATTGCCTTTCTTTGGGATTGGAATGAAAGCTGACCTTTTCCAGTCTTGTGGCCACTGCTGAGTTTTCCAATTTTGCTGGCATATTGAGTGCAGCACTTTCACAGCATCATCTTTCAGGATTTGAAACAGCTCCACTGGAATTCCATCACCTCCACTAGCTTTGTTTGTAGTGATGCTTTCTAAGGCCCACTTGACTTCACATTCCAGGATGTCTGGCTCTAGATTAGTGATCACATCATCATGATTATCTGGGTCGTGAAGATCTTTTTGTACAGTTCTTCTGTCTATTCTTGCCACCTCTTCTTAATATCTTCTGCTTCTGTTAGGTCCATACAATTTCTGTCCTTTATCGAGCCCATCTTTGCATGAAATGTTCCCTTGGTATCTCTGATTTTCTTGAAGAGATCTCTAGTCTTTCCCATTCTGTTCTTTTCCTCTATTTCTTTGCACTGATCACTGCAAGAAGGCTTTCTTATCGCTTCTTGCTGTTCTTTGGAATTCTCCATTCAGATGCTTATATCTTTCCTTTTCTCCTTGGCTTTTCACTTCTCTTCTTTTCACAGCTATTTTAAGGCCTCTGACAGCCATTTTGCTTTTTTGCATTTCTTTTCTATGGGGATTGTCTTGATCCCTGTCTCCTGTAAAATGTCACAAACCTCATTCCATAGTTCATCAGGCACTCTATCTATCAGATCTAGGCCCTTAAATCTATTTCTCACTTCCACTGTATAATCATAAGGGATTTGATTTAGGTCATACCTGTGTATCACAATTAGCATTCAATAAAAGAGCTTGTATAAGTATGTTCAAAGATTTAAAGTAAAAGGTGGTTGTAATGATTGAATAAAAGAAGAATCTCTGAAGAGAAATAGAATCCATTAAAAGGAATCAAAAATAAATTATGGAGCTGAAAATTACCTTTAGTGTGAAAGTGAAAGTCTCTCCATTGTTTCTAACTCCTTGTGACCCCATGGACTGTAGTCCATGGAATTCTCTAGGCCAGAATACTGGAGTGGGTAGCCTTTCCCTTCTCCAGGGGATCTTCCACACCCAGGAATCAAACCAGAGTCTTCTGCATTGCAGGTGGATTCTTTACCAACTGAGCTATCAGGGTATCTTTAGTTGTGTCCAGTTCTTTGTGACCTTAGGGACTGTAGCCCTCCAGGCTCCTCTGTCCATGGGATTCTCTAGGCAAGAGTACTGGAGTGGGTTGCCATTTCCTCCTCCAGGGGATCTTCCTAACCTAAGGTGTGCACCTGCGTGTCTTATGTTTCCTGCGTTGGCAGACAGGTTCTTTACCAGTGATGCCACCTGGGAAGACTGAAAAGAACCTTAGCTGAAGTAAAACATTTACTCTGTAGTTTTAAGAACAGATTGGAGATACAGAATGAAGGGCTGATAAACTTGCAGACAAATTACTAGAAAATTTCCTACCTGAAAATCAGAGAGGAAAGAGAATGGGTAAGAATGAACAGAGACTTAGTGTCATGTGAGAAATGTCAACCAATCTAATATTATAAAACTAGATTCCCAGAATGACTGGAGATAGCTACTAATAGCAGAGAAAAAAAAAAAAAAAAAAAAAAACACTTTTAAAAAAACATAATGATTAAGAATGTTTGCAAATTTTATGAAAACAATTGTCTCCTAAATTCTAAAAGCTCAGCAGCAATCTTCAATCAGAATATAAATAAAAAGATGTTCAACAATGACTATTTAGACATATTTGTCAAAAATCAATTCACTGTGTATGTCTATGTTTATTTCTGGATTCCTTGCTCTGTCTTACATCAGTAACACACTTCCTTATCTACAATAACCTTGTAAGTCATGAAATATAGGGTGCAAGTCTTAACTTTGCTTACATTTCCTAGACTGCCTTGGCTACTTTTGTCCCTCTCATTTGCATATACATTTTTTTATTTTATAATTTTTTAAATTTAAATTTATTTATTATTATTATTTTACTTTACAATATTGTATTGGTTTTGCCACACATCAACATGAATCCGCCAAGGGTGTACATGTGTTCCCAATCCCAAACCCCGCTCCCACCTCCCCCTCCACACCATCCCTCCGGGTCATCCCAGTGCACCAGACCCAAGCATCCTGCACCCTGCATCAAACCTAGACTGACAATTTGTTTCTTATATGATATTATACATGTTTCAATGCCATTCTCCCAAATCATCCCACCCTCTCTTTATTTTAATTGGAGGCTAATTACTTGACAATATTGTATTGGTTTTGCCATACATCAACATGAATCTGCTACAGGGGTACACGTGTTCCCCATCCTGAACCCCCTTCCCACCTCCCTCCCCGTACGATGTCTCTGGGTCATCCCAGTGCACCAATCCCAAGCATCCTGTATCCTGCATTGAACCTGGACTGGCGATTCATTTCTTATATGATATTATACATGTTTCAATGCCATTCTCCCAAATCATCCCACCCTCACCCTCTCCCACAGAATCCAAAAGACTGTTCTATACATGTGTGTCTCTTTTGCTGTCTCACATACAGGGTTATCGTTACCATCTTTCTAAATTCCATATATATGCATTAGTATACTGTATTTGTGTTTTTCTTTCTGGCTTACTTCACTCTGCATAATAAACTCGAGGTAAAAACTGGAAATAGAACTGCCTTATGACTCAGCAATCCCACTGCTGGGCATACACACTGAGGAAACCAGAACTGAAAGAGACACGTGTACCCCAATATTCATTGCAGCACTGTTTATAATAGCCAGAACATGGAAGCAACCTAAATGTCCATCAGCAGATGAATGAATAAGAAAGCTGCAATACATATACACAATGGAGTATTACTCAGCCATTAAAAAGAATACAATTGAATCAGTTTCCTGAGGTCTTAATGTATGGATCCTTCAGATCTCCATGGATAATGAGGTAACCACACAACAGCCACCACTCCTTTCTTTGTGTTTCCCCAGGAAATCTATCAACACTGTTCCATCCTTGGTGTGTGTCCTGAACCTGGACCGGCGATTCGTTTCTTATATGATATTATACATGTTTCAATGCCATTCTCCCAAATCATCCCACCCTCACCCTCTCCCACAGAGTCCATAAGACTGTTCTATACATCTGTGTCTCTTTTGCTGTCTCGCATACAAGGTTATCATTACCATCTTTCTAAATTCCATATATATGTGTTAGTATACTGTATTGGTGTTTTTCTTTCTGGCTTACTTCACTCTGTATAATAGGTTCCAGTTTCACCCAGCTCATTAGAACTGATTCAAATGTATTCTTTTTAATTCCTGAGTAATACTCCATTGTCTATATGTACCACAGCTTTCTTATCCATTCATCTGCTGATGGACATCTAGGTTGCTTCCATGTCCTGGCTATTATAAACAGTGCTATCATATGAATATTGGGGTGCACGTGTCTCTTTCAATTCTGGTTTCCTTGGTGTGTATGCCCAGCAGTGGGATTGCTTTGTCATAAGGCAGTTCTATTTCCAATTTTTTAAAGTTATCTCCACACTGTTCTCCATAGTGGCTGTACTAGTTTGCATTCCCACCAAGAGTGTAGGAGGGTTCCCTTTTCTCCACACCCTCTCCAGCATTTATTGCTCACAGATTTTTGGATCGCAGACATTCTGACTGGTGTGAAGTGTTACCTCATTGTGGTTTTGATTTGCATTTCTCTGATAATGAGTGATGTTGAGCATCTTTTCATGTGTTTGTTAGCCATCTGTATGTCTTCTTTGGAGAAATGTCTATTTAGTTCTTTGGCCCATTTTTTGATTGGGTCGTTTATTTTTCTGGAATTGAGCTGCATAAGTTGCTTGTATATTTTTGAGATTAGTTGTTTGTCAGTTGCTTCATTTGCTATTATTTTCTCCCATTCAGAAGGCTGTCTTTTCACCTTGCTTATATTTTCCTTTGTTGTGCAGAAGCTTTTAAGTTTAATTAGATCCCATTTGTTTATTTTTGCTTTTATTTCCAGAATTCTGGGAGGTGGATCATAGAGGATCCTGCTGTGATTTATGTCTGAGAGTGTTTTGCCTATGTTCTCCTCTAGGAGTTTTATAGTCTCTGGTCTTACATTTAGATCTTTAATCCATTTTGAGTTTATTTTTGTGTGTGGTGTTAGAAAGTGATCTAGTTTCATTCTTTTACAAGTGGTTGACCAGTTTTCCCAGCACCACTTGTTAAAGAGACTGTCTTTACTCCATTGTATATTCTTGCCTCCTTTGTCAAAGATAAGGTGTCCATATGTGTGTGGATTTATCTCTGGGCTTTCTATTTTGTTCCATTGATCTATATTTCTGTCTTTGTGCCAGTACCATACTGTCTTGATGACTGTGGCTTTGTAGTAGAGCCTGAAGTCAGGCAAGTTGATTCCTCCAGTTCCATTCTTCTTTCTCAAGATTGCTTTGGCTATTCGAGGTTTTTTGTATTTCCATACAAATCTTGAAATTATTTGTTCTAGTTCTGTGAAAAATATGGCTGGTAGCTTGATAGGGATTGCATTGAATTTGTAAATTGCTTTGGGTAGTATACTCATTTTCACTATATTGATTCTTCCGATCCATGAACATGGTATATTTCTCCATCTGTTAGTGTCCTCTTTGATTTCTTTTATCAGTGTTTTATAGTTTTCTATATATAGGTCTTTAGTTTCTTCAGGCAGATATATTCCTAAGTATTTTATTCTTTTCGTTGCAATGGTGAATGGAATTGTTTCCTTAATTTCTTTTTCTACTTTCTCATTATTAGTGTTTAGGAATGCAAGGGATTTCTGTGTGTTGATTTTATATCCTGCAACTTTACTATATTCATTGATGAGCTCTAGTAATTTTCTGGTGGAGCCTCTAGGGTTTTATATGTAGAGGATCATGTCATCTGCAAACAGTGAGAGTTTTACTTCTTCTTTTCCAATTTGGATTCCTTTTATATCTTTTTCTGCTCTGATTGCTGTGGCCAAAACTTCCAGAACTATGTTGAATAGTAGTGGTGAAAGTGGACACCCTTGTCTTGTTCCTGACTTTAGGGGAAATGCTTTCAATTTTTCACCATTGAGGATAATGTTTGCTGTGGGTTTGTCATATATAGCTTTTATTATGTTGAGGTATGTTCCTTAAAAGCAAACAAATAAGCAAAAAATCCAAACCAGAATGAGAGCCATGTGTAAATTAAAGCATGTCACAATATTATTTGTGCAAATTAAAGTACAGTGAAACAATACAAACATGACTGTATATTTTATAAGACCATACACACACACACAAATCATATCATATCATAAATGTAAGGACCTATAGAGAAACAGAGCAAGTCAAAACAGAGAAGTGAAAACAGATATAAGGAGAAAATTTAAAAAATAGAAAAAGTACTTGGAATGACAAGATTATATCATAAACATAATTAAAATGCTCATTTTTAGTATGAAGCCTCTGACACTTAAAAAAATAAGAAATGAGACTAGAAAATTCAATTTATAGCCTATTTGAACATGCATTAACACTTAGATCAACTCTTGGTGATCTGTTAGCTCTACATAAGTCAATTTAACTTTTTATCCCTTTAAAAATATTAATTTATCTGATTTACACTGGTCTGGAGAGTTTGGGATAGTATGTTTCCTACAGTATCTAGAAGGTTTATGAGAAATTTCAATATGGTTTTTGCATCCAATTCTTTTTTTCTCTTTGCAAATATAAAATAATTGCTTTTATGGTTTTCAGACTAAGAACACCAAAACTCCTATAGAACTCCCAATCAATAATAAAAAATATTTTAAATTTCTACTAAGCACAACAACTATACATCATTTTTAAACTGAATCACAAAAATCAGCTGCAACATTTAAAATTATTCACACATTGGTAGTAGTAATATTCATGGTGTTAACTGTCTTGACTTTGAACTGTCATCTACAGAAATTTATAACCTAAATTAGAGGCAATAGTCCATACAAAAAGGGCCTTTTATTATTTAATAGAGACCTCCACTTCCAAAGAGCAAAGTACTCAGCAATGTCAAATACAGTCAATTGGCAATATAAGTAATTGGGATATATATCTTGCAGAAGCTGAGTACCTTGTAGCGGTTTCCTGTTTTGTCTCTGACAAATAACCATTATAAATGAACTCCTTATTCATGCTAAGTGGTAGTCGTTTTCCTCTAAAAAATATTACATTTCTTATAGCTTGTTTTCATTTTGATGAATTGTATTCTTTTTACTCTTAGTTTTGAAAACAACATTATATGACATTACAAAGGTTTCAGACTATTTAGAAGGTTAGATTTATACAAAGTTACAGATTATTTAGTAATAATAGAACTTTGTTGGATGCTAAATCGACTGTTCCTAGTACTGTCTTTTTTTTTTTTCTAATTACTGATAGAGAACCATAATGGAATGTGTCACCACAGTTATCTCTAAATCACCCTTTACTTTTATTCCCTCTTAGTTGGGCACTTCATAAAGTTTTGCTATTAATAATAATGACTAAGTACTTTCAAAAAAATTTTAGTTTTCTTCCTTCCCTACATCATTTTCTTTCATTTTTCTTATGTTCACTTTCCTCTTTGGTGCTTAGATTTCTATAGCACTATATCATCATATTCACCAATCACTTTTCTAATTTTTCCCCATTTTCCAGAATTATGGTTTATTAAAATCATACTTCATATTAGAGAATGAAAAATTCATCAGTTTAACTCATTTATAATTAACTATCTAACCTAGGATGTCAAAAGCTTGATTTATAAAGAACCCTTTACTGCAGGAAAAAGTCTGATTAGTTCATAATAATAGTCATGCAACAAGAAATTATAAACATATAATTGTATTAATTTACAAAACACCTGGACCCAATCTTATATTAAACAAAACTATATCAAAGCATAAAAAGATAGCCTGAATTATGAACTGTATAGTATGTCTCCAGCAGAGGAGATGAAATATTGAGGGATATTTGAATTCAAGTGTTCCAAGACCCCTTACGGCTATGGTCTGAATGATTAGGTCAAGCTGTTGAAGATGCTGGACATGGGGCAACAGAAGGGATATGCAGTGGAATTTTTGATAAAAATTGGGCATTTCATTAATATATCATCAATCCTTATATGAATCAAATTTAAAAAGAGAACTAAACCAAAAAAAAGATAGCAGATCAGGGCTTGAGTATAAATCAGAAGCCAAAACAACCATTTTTTTTTTAATATTTTCATGGACATACTTTTAAATTTTAGTAGTATTATCGAATAACAATTTCCATATATCATAATAATAAGGAATACTGGATAACAGGACTCATTTTGCTAATACAAGACAATTTCATGATTGAGAATTTATGATTGAATATTCACTTAAAATCATTTTATATGAATTTCTCTACCTACCTTATGCACAATAGGTCTTTAATGAATTAATTTCTGAAATACCCAAATCAATGAAAACTGTAGTTGTTAACAATTCAGAAAGGGAATTTGCATCACATGCTGTATGTATTCCAACATAGTTTGCATTCAGCTGAAGATTGAACTATTTAATAGAACAAGGATGCAGTCAAATGAGTCTTGCATTTTAATTTCTAATAATATGCCTCTCCCAAACATGTACAATAATTCTAAATAAATATTATTCTTAATCTTTATTTATACCTAACTTATTTTGTGTTTAAAAAATTAAATTACACTAATTTACTTGACATTAACCCTTTACAAAAGTTCAGTGAATATAAATGAGAAGACTTGAGGCAAAACTGCACTGATAACACCAAAAAAAAAATGAAAGAAACATAAATCTACAAAAACAAAGATGAAAGTTCAAAATAGGACCATGGAAAAGATACATCAACAAAACCTGAAAGTTCAAAGTGAATGTAAGAGTGATGAAAGGCACAGTTAATTAAGGAACCGACCCCTGAATATGTCTGAGCATACTCTTCCAGATGCCACTAAGAAAGAGCTGGAGGACTATTTGAAAGTGTTTCTAAGTGATGGTTAGATGCCCAAGAAACTATCCATCCAATGCAGCCAGGCATTTCTCAGCTTTCATCACCCAACAGAAGACTAGAGCTTTACCCTCTGGAGAACTAGAAGTAGATTCAACTTTGAGACAAAAAGACAAGCTGAAAGGGACAGAGTTAGGTGGAGTGCTGTAAATGGAATCTGATCTCCTTAACACTGAAAACCATAGTCTACATTAACAGCCTGACTCCAGGAGTGCGAGGAGCCACATAATCAACTGCACAGAACTTGGAGAACCCTCCCTAGCAAAACTGACTTACCTCAAAGTAAAGATCCACAGATGCTCATGTTTGGCCTGAGCACATCAAACTGGCAGGTTCCCTACTAACATTATAATAGGACTATAAATCACAAATCATCTCCTTAAGCAGAATCCCCAAAAAGCATTTCAGTGCTTCAAGCTTAAGGATAAACAGGAAAGAGGATCACACAGATTTGAGAAAAAAAAAGGGGGGGGGGGGCGGGGAGTTTGTCATTCTAGAAAGACAAAAGTGAAATAAAGGAACTCAGAGGACACTGTCTAGGAAGTGATAGAAAAGTAACTAAGTAAAATCTTCAAATAAGAGAGGGTAAGTTGTACATAAGATAAAGACACTGGTTGCTTTTTTGTTTGTTTTTAATGAAAATAATCAATACCCAAAAACTAATTATTGGAAAAGGTGAGTCTCACAAAATAAATACAAATACAATAGAAGTTATGAAATTGAAAAATTGAGGAAATTTTTCAGATGTTAGAAACAAAAAGAGTGGGAAATTAGAGAAAAGTTTGCTTTTAAAAAAAAAAAAAAAAAGACCTGTCAAAGATATTCAAATAATAAATTAGGCATTCCAGAAAAGGAAAGAGAAAGTGGGAGCAGGAAAGAAAAGAAGAAATGGGAGGGGGAATTACCCAAGAAGTTATAAGAAGACAGTTTCCCAGAACCGAAGACGTGAGCTGTCAGAATAGAAAGGCAGGCCCACTCAGCAACCGTCATGATCAGAGAGGGAGGAATACTCAAAGGATCAAAAACAAGAAAGTCATCAAACACATCCTGCTGCTGCTGCTAAGTCGCTTCAGTTGTGTCCGACTCTGTGTGACCCCATAGACGGCAGCCCACCAGGCTCCAACATCCCTGGGATTCTCCAGGCAAGAACACTGGAGTGGGTTGCCGTTTCCTTCTCCAATGCAGGAAAGTGAAAGTGAAGTCATTCAGTCGTGTCCGACTCCTAGAGACCCCATGGACTGCAGCCCACCAGGCTCCTCCATCCATGAGATTTTCCAGGCAAGAGTACTGGAGTGGGGTGCCAAAGCCTTCTCCTTCAAACACATCTTAGTACATTGCAATCAGAAGACAATGGAGCAAAGCATTTACTATGAATCAAATGTGAAAGTTGAATAAAGGTATTTCTGACCATAGGATCTCCCTTTCATCTTGTAAAATCAGTAAGTAAACCAAGAAACAGTAAAATCAAGCTCCATGATATGCAGGAGAAATGTAAGAATGCCAAAGAAGGTGATCAAGGGAAATCCCAGGTCACTGCTCTGGGCAGTGTGTCCAGATTAATGCATGAAGATAAGGATCTAAAAGAGTTTTTTTCCCGAGGGAAAATTATATTCTTCTTGAAATTTGAACACTTTAAGACTTTTGGAATTAGTGATATATAATTCTCAAAATAGTTAATAGTCCAAAAATTTTCAATCAGGAAAAAACATTCCATGTTCTGAAAAAAACTGCAAAATAATGACTTGATTTTAAATTTATTATTTGTAATCACAATAATATATATACTAAACATCAATTCAACCGAAAATGTGACATGACTGTTCTGGGAGGATGGATTCGAAGGAAACTATGTGGAGAAAAGAGATAAGAGAAACAGATTTAGTTTTTTTCTTTCATAGTAGGAAGTTAGTAGAAAATATTGGTAACTTAATGTTTAAAATGTAATTTTTAATTCTTAACTTGGGCTTGAACCTCAGAATGATAGGCCTTATCCCAAAATATTTTTAAAAGTATGTGGCAGTAGACTACTTTCACCTTAATCTCAAAAGGTTCCCATCACAGCCATAGCCACAGGTACTGTGGGCTCCAGCTGGTTTGGTTTGGACCCAGCCTGAAGGCTGCTGCTGGCTGGTCCAAGCCAGCCATCCGACAGGGCAGCCTGGTGCCTTGAGGGACCCAATCTCTGCCCAGCAATGTTGGGGAAATAGCACTAGTGCGCAGTCAGTACAGGAGATGGGACCCCACACCTCATGTGCCAGGAAAGTGGAACCTTTGCTCCAGTGGGTCTGGAGAGCATAAAGTCAAACAGAGAGTTAGTATGGAACTTAATGTCAATCAGGATGTGTGTTGTTGGGTTTTGGACTTGCTCAGAATCTATTGCTCATTTCTTCGTTCCTGTTTGTCCCAGTTGGAATGGGAATGTCCAATCTATGCCTGTCCTACCATTGTATTTTGGAAGCATATAATATATTTCATTTCACCAGTTCACATCTAGAAGGGAATTTGCCTCAAGATAAACCGTACTTTAAGTCTCACCCATATCTGGTCTAGATGACATTTAACTAAGACACTGAACTTCAGACTTTAAATTGATACTGAATGAGTTAAGACTTTGGGACTCTTAGGATGAAATGGATGTATTTTGCATGTGAGAAGAACATGAATTTGGGGGGTCCAAGGATAATGCCATAGACTAAATGCTCTGTCCCTCTAAAATTCACATGTTAAATCTTAAAGACCCATGTGATAGCAGTAAGAGGTGGCACCTTTGCAAGGTGACTAGTTTATGAAGGTGAAGCCCTCAAGAATAGGGTTAACACCCTTACAAAAGAGACCCCAGAGGTATCCCTTGCAACTTCTTCCATATGAAGTTAGAAAGAAAAGACAAGCAGCTGTTTCTCACCAGACAGTCAATCAGCTACATCTTGACTGTCTTGCATCGAGAACTCCAAAAATAAATGTTTATTGTTTGTAAGTAACTTGGTCTATGATATTTTGTTATAGCAGCCCAAACAGACAAGACAAAGACCAAGGAAAATACTAGCTCTACTAAAGAAACTTAAGGAAGCTATAGGAGATATTTTAATTCCTATTCCTATAACATGCCAGAAACTGTGCCTGTTCAATGAGACTATTAAGTGCAAAGGTTGGAAAACCAAGAGATAGAAATATGAGTATATACTTTAGGTATATGGAGTCATTTTCTAGAAGAGACATACAGAAAATTGAGAAGTGATTACTTCTAGGAGTTAAAATCAGGCACTGAGAGAGATGGGGATAGAGACTGGTTTTTTGGTTTTTTTAATTTTGGATATTATTAAAGTACAGCATATTCTATATGATGATATAATAGTCTTTGTCTTTTAAAACTATGTACAATATTAATTTGATAAAGATGAGAAAAATTTAGAGAATAAATTTTTAGGAAGCATCAGAAGACCTTTGACCCCAAGAAATGAAAAGACACTTTAAGTCACCATCTAAATTTGTAATGAAGTATTGAATAGCAGGATATCAGGTAGGATATGTGACTAACATTCTACTAAGCAAGAAATCCCAAATCCTACCAAAGACACCAAAAAGCCACGGAAGCTTCAGTAAGTCACAGTCTCTGTGGAATTCAGAACCAACATTTGCAAAAAAGGAGTTGAACTAAACAGTGTCTTGATTTTTTCAGTTCTAATATGTAAGTTTTGTGATTATCTGCAGTGTTTCGTGTTTCTAATAGACTAGCACTAGCCTTGACACTCTACTTCCTTACCCACCTTTGTTTTTCCTGATAAAACTTAGCATTATATTAAGTATTTTATGTATATGTATGTATATTTAATATATTTACTGTATGCCTCTATCCCAGTGAAGATCTATGAGGGCACAGAATAAATATTTATCACTTTACTATATTTTCTTATCTATCACTTTATTGTGAGGATCTAAAATAATACCTAACATATTCAATAAATTTTTTGAATAAATATATTTTGTCAGTTTCAAAACTGTGACAATGCCGCTGACTAGCATTCAATCTTTTGTGCTTGAAACATTGACAACAGTGTAAGAAAATATAAGATCATCTGTGACTGGATCTTTGTAAGTAAACAGGCTAGAAAAGGTAATGTATGCAAGCTTACACCCCATTCATTGTAGCCTTCTAACATAATGTCAATAACTTAATTTGATCGCAAAATAGTTTTCTTTCCTTGACAGAACTCAGTCCTGTGTGCAGTATTCTTACTAAACAGTGTTGAATTTATATTAGAGTTTTTGTTTTTCAGTTTCTCTTCTTTTGCTTTCAATTTCTCTGTGCCATTAAAGAATTAGGTAAGCAACTCCACTAAATGGTCAAAAGTTGGGCATTTGAGCTATTAGATTTTAATGTCATTCCATACTACTTATTAGGAATAAGGAAGACAACTTTAATTTCACTATGCTCTATCCCTGATCATCAAATAATGCTCTAGATATCTTTGATGTTCTGTAAAAGAAACTCATATTCCTGAGTGAATAGAGCTCAAAAAACAAAAAAATCAAAAGTCTATAATCTGCATTGTTAACACTTTTGTTTGAATATCATTTAAACAAAAGTGAACACATCAGAATGAATTAGGGATAATCCTAGGTATGTCAGCTATCTGTCTCTAGAGTTTTATGCAGCTCTGATCAAACTATAAAGGGAAAAATCATGACTTGGAGATAAACTGCATGGATTCTCAGATCATTTCACATGAATTGGCCTTCATTATTAATCAAAGATTTGATTCTTGCTCTTTGGGAGACTTTTTTTCTTTTACTGTCATATATCTAGTTTGATTGAAATAAAATCACTCGAAGAAAAGCTGACAGTAAGGGATTTTTTCACCCAAATTATCTATCCTTTAAATATAAAGATATTCTTTCTTTCCTCTCTTACTTTCTTTCTTCCTTCCATCTTTGGGTAATTTAGTCCAAAACCATTAGAGAGCTTTCACTTCTCTTCTTCTCTTTGTCATTCCCTTTCTCCTGGACTTGTTGGAGGCAGCCAAGGGAGTTAGGCTCCTGTGCAATATGACAGCTGCGAAAGCAGGTTTGGGGTAGCAGCTCCAAGAAATCATCTGAATGGATTAACTTCACAGGTATTGAAAAGCAGAAATCAGGTTTCTCTTTGTCTGGAAAGGGAACAACAGACAGACACAATAAGGAAAAAAGTTGTCATGCATCCTGTGGATGTCAGCGGAACTGGAGGTATTGCAGTGAACTTAGGCATTGCTATGAATCTAAAGCGAGAGAGAAACACAAATGTAAATATGCTCATATGTGTTTCTGAATGTATGCATGTATATATATATTTACACATATATATATATGCATGTACCACACACACATTTTTTCCTTAGTTCAATCAATTAACCAATTAAGTGGGACAGAAAATAGCGAAACCAGGATCAGTAAGCACACGGAGCTTATTATTTTTTGTTTTCTAAATATCTGCACTAACAAACTGAGCTCAAGAGAGGAATGGCTTATTCAGAGACCAGAGCTGGAAAACTACAAATAAACCTAGAAAATATTGATGTGTTAAAGAACAAAAAACTGCTCGAAGAATGACAGGGGGATATTAAAAATGATACTGAAACCAGCTTAAAGTTGCTCCATGGGCCAGATTTTCAGAAATCTGAGCATCAAAATAATGATAGCGTTAGCTGGCATTTTTATGTAAAGAATGGTAGAATTGGAAAATCACCATTTGGCAAAAATCATAGTAACAACTATTTTAGGTAGGAACCTTCAATGGATGCCAAAACTAGTGGGCAAAAGTTTGATAAGGAAAGCTAAATTTTCATAGTGTCAAAGTGTCTTCCCATAAAACACAAAGTAATTACTCATTACACAGGGAAAATAGTATCTTTATGTAGGAGACATCACTTAATCAAGTGACCAGAGTTAAAGTCATCAGGAATAAGAATGGGAATATTGATATTGTAACCACTTACTGGATAAAGTATAGTAAAAGAACACAGCATCACTTAGGTCAGATATCCCCAACCCCCAGACCACAAACTGGCAGTGGTCCATGGTTTGTTAGGAACTGGGCTGCACAGAAGGAGGTGAGTGACAGGCAAGCCAGTGAAACTTCATCTGTATTCACAGCTGCTCCCCAGCATTCACAATACCACCTGAGGTCTGCCTCCTATCAGGTCAGTGGTGGCATTAGATTCTCAGGAGCATGAATCCTACTATGAACTGTACATGTGAAGGATCGAGGTTGTGTGCTCCTTATGAGAACCTACTGCCTGAGGACCTGAGATGGAGCTGAGGTGGTGAGGCTAGCGCTGGGGAGGCACTGCAAATATAGATGCTCATAAGCAGAGAGGTTTGACTGTGCAGAGATCACAATGAATCAATTGCTAGTAGATTCATATTACAATCCTATCAGTGAGTGGCAAGTGACAACTGTCTAATTATTTTATTATATATTACAATGTAATAATAATAGAAATAAAGTGTACAATAAACATAATGTGCTTGAATTATCCCCAAACCACCCCCCCCCCCTCCATCTGTGGAAGAATTGTTTTCCATGAAACTGGTCCCTGGTGACAGAAAGATTGGAGACTGCTGACTTAGGTGATATGGCTGCCAGATACATACATGTAGATGGATGTGATGGTAGGTAGATAGGTACTAGAGAATGCAGTCAAGTGTGGTTGTTGTTGTTCAGTCGCTCAGTCATGTCCAACTCTTTGGAACCCCATGGACTGAAGCATGCCAGGCTTCGCTGTCCTTCACCATCTCCTGGAGCTTGCTCAAACTCATATCCATGAAGTCAGTGATGCCATCCTACCATCTCATCCACTCTAATCTCTTTTTCCTTCTGCCTTCAATCTTTCCTAGCATCAAGGTCTTTTCTAATGAGTTTGGCTCTTCGCATCAGGCTGCCAAAGTATAGGAGATTCAGCCTCAGCATCAGTCTTTCCAATGAATATTCAGGACTGATTTCCTTTAGGATTAACTGGTTTGATCTTATACTCCAAGGGATTCTCAAGAGTCTTCTCCAACACCATAGTTCAAAAGCATCAATTCTTTGGTGGTCAGCCTTCTTTATGGTCCAAATCTCACATCCATACGTGACTAGTGGAAAAGCCATAGTTGTGACTAATACAGACCTCTGTAGGCAAAGTATGTCTCTGCTTTTTAATATGCTGTCTCGGTTTGTCATAGCTTTTCTTCTAAGGAGCAAGTGTCTTTTAATTTAGTGGCTGAAGTACCCATCTGCAGTGATTTTGGAGCCCAAGAAAACGAAGTCTGTCAAGTTTCCCCATCTATTTGCCATGAAGTGATGGGACCAGATGCCATGGTCTTAGTTTTCTAAATGTTGAGTTTTAAGCTTACTTTTTCACTCTCCCCTTTCACCTTCATCAAGAGGCTCTTTAGTTCCACTTCACTTTCTTCCCTAAGGGTGGTGTCATCTGCGTATCTGAGGTTATTGATATCTCTCCCAGCAATCTTGATTCCAACTTGTGCTTCACATGATGTAATCTGCATATAAGTTAAATAATCAGGGTGACAGTGTACAGCCTTGACATGCTCTTTTCCCAATTTGGAATCAGTCCATTGTTCCATGTCCTGTCCTAACTGTTGCTTCTTGACCTGCATAGATGTTCCTCAGGAAGCAGGTAAGGTGGTTTGGTATTCCCATCTCTTTAGGAATTTTCCACAGTTTGCTGTGAGCCACACAGTCAAAGGCTTTAGCTTAGTCAATGAAGCAGAGGTAGATGTTTTTCTGGAATTTGCTTGCTTTTTCTATGATCCAGTGGATGTTGGCAATTTGACCTCTGGTTCCTCTGCCTTTTCTAAATCCAGCTTGAACATCTGGAAGTTCTCAATTCACATACTGTTGAACCCTCACTTGGAGAATTTTAGTCATTGCTTTGCTAGCATGTGAAATAAGTGCAATTGTGCAGTAGTTTAAACATTCTTTGGCATTGCCCTTCTGAAAAAGGGAATGGCAAATCACCTCAGCATTCTTGCCTTGAAAACCCCATTAACAGTATGAAAAGGCATGTGTGGTTAAATGTCATCAACTGTGGAATCTGGGTAATGAGGATCCACCATTTGATCTATCCTTCAACTTCTCTCTAAATTTTAAATTATTTTAAAATAAAAAAGAAAAAACAAGTATAGTTTAAAATTCTCCTTTAGAAAATAACAAAATAGTTTCATAAGGAAATCAGCTAAAAACAGTTGCTTGTTAATGTTGTGTTGGGGAGCACAATACAACTTTTATCATTATTTCATTGGGCTTCTAGAGAAAGAAGCTAAATTTATGGGAGCTTTGCTATAAATGGGATTTTGGCTGAAGTTACGGCCAGATACAGAAAATTAGTAAAATGCTTACTGTCAGCAGACCTACTGGGACTGGCATCTGTGCCTTTACATTAATTCTTTGTGCTCACTGTTGTAATAAATGCTGCCTTGATGAGGATTACAAATGTAGCTGTGCGGCGTACTATTTGGTGTTTAGGTTCTTCTCAGAAATTAGAAGTTCAAGCACCTTAGAAAGTATAGACAGATATAATCTTTATGTATTTCTACCAACTGTTAGGAAAATACACCTGAACCAGCCCTGCACTTGCCCCTGTTGCTTCCACTATGCTGTGTCAGTGGAGGAATCAGAGTGCTATATGAGGTGCTCTTTTTTATATATTAAAAAACAGTAGTGAAATACAGAGTTGAATGTATAACACCCACACCATCTTTTACAAATAAGCATTAGGGGTCCCCAGCCTCCAGGATCTAATGCCTGTTGGTCTGTAGTGGAGCTGATGTAATAATAATAGAAATGAAGTGCACAATATATGTAATGCTTTTAATTTCCATGGAAAAAATTGTCCGTGGAAAAATTGTCTTCCACAAAACTGGTACCTGGTGCCGAAAAAGTTGTATTATATGACAATTCATTTTTAAAAGTTATTCTGAGACAGATTTTCACCATATATCAACTCAGACCAAAAAAAAAAAAAAATGTAGCATTGTATACAGTAGTCAAGATTAAGAAATCATTTAATGCACACCTGGTCAAATTATCACTGCATATCTATATAATAAAATTATTTGCAGCTATTAAAATCATGTTTTAAAAAGGAGATTAGGGATTTTTAAAAAGCTTTCTATGTATCACATGAAAAAAGAGCAAAAGCAAATTAGAAAAATATAGTCAGCATGGTTACACAAATACACAAACATGCAAATAAAACTCTCAAAGTTGTTTTCTTTGAGTGATAGAATTATGGGTAATTCTTATTTTCTCATTTGCAGTTTTTGCATTTTCTGAATGTCTGTTATGAATTTGTCTTGCTGTCATAATCAGGGGAGTATGCTAGTTTCATTTTGAAAATGAAACATATATTTTAATGTGTTTTCTTTGTGTGAGCCCAGGTCTCATCACATTTTTTAGAAGCCTTTTATAGACTGAAAGGAAATTGAGGTTGTATTTACTCTCAGAAGTAAAATCAACTCATTTTAGCTCCTATATTTGTATCAGGTTGGCTTGAATGCCAGCAGAGATTAATGGCTGACTCTTTATCTGCAGTTTTCCAGGATTGTCTCATTCTGGGAGCAAGGAGTCAAGTGAAGCATCCTTCCATTTTATGTCCTTGCTTTACCAAAAGCATTTAACTTCTTTAAAAAGAATCTTTTGATTATGCCTTTCTTCACAAACAATCTCCATCAGAAATATTTGACTGACAGTTTCTGTCTGATTACCAATATCCATCTGAACGTAGAGTTAAGAGAAAGCCATTTGATTAAAATTATTAAAGTCTATGAATCTCATTTAAGTTCCTGAATCAATGAGGAACATAGCAGTCCCTTGAATTTTATTATTATTTCTGTATCCCCAAATCTGTCTTAAATATGGAATATCACATCTAATCTTATGTAAATCTTAGTTGTTACTGGAAATATATGATAATTCAATAAATTAAAGTCTGAACAATAATAAGAGACACAAATGAAATTGCACTGACTTCATAATGCAAAATATACTTATGGTAACTTGAGTCTTTGATTGATATAATAAGTACTTATTGAACAGCTACTTTATACAATTTATTCCCTGCCAGGCAGTACAAAATATTTGGGAAAACTGATTTTTTTCTCTTTTGTTGGTTATAATAAGTGAAAGCCAAAACAGTTAAATGATTACTTGTAAATTAAAGTGAAGTGAAATAAATCTTTCTTTTGAAGTAAAGATAAAAATAAAGTCACACAATACTACAATTATACTGTTTTTTACAAGAAATGCTAATCATTTTTCAGGACTGATCCTTTTTCCTCCAGGTTCACGAGGACCTGCAGATTATCACAAAGTAAATAAGAGCAAAAGAAAAATTATTGTGTGTGCTTATTAAACCAGTAGTGGTTTATATATCCACTGCAAATGTAATCATCACTCTCAAAGCCTCTAAGTCCTAGAGGCAATCTGGGGTCCACAATAGAAATAGGTGAAGTTAATGAGTTGTGTCTCAGACCAATAAATAGGGAAAGAAAGAAAGGAGGAATTGTTAGGGTGTTACCATGATAAACCTATCCCTATCAGTGCAAAGTCTGAATTAACTATGAGGTGACTTTGGCAATATATCCATTTCCTTCCTGAAACATAATGATTATACTTCCATGTCATTACTGTAATGTTGCTTAGTCATCATTACAGAGAATCAGGAGCATTTTTTTAAATCTTCAGTACAAGGTGGGGTTAAAGTTGAAAAAGACTAAGAAATTTTCAAGGAAAACCTTTTAATTCAAGAAAAGTGAATGTTTGCAAGAGCTCAGTTAATAATGCAAGAGGTTTCATAGCCCCATCTAGTGGTCAGGAGTTTATTTACCACATAAATCACCTATATCAGTGCTCTTGTTTTAAGATATGATGACATGGACTTCCCTGGTGGCTCATATGGTGAAGAATCTGCCTGTAATGAGAGACACCCAGGTTCAGTCCTTGGGTTGAGAAGATCACCTGGAGAAGAGAATGGCTACCCACTCCAGTATTCTTGCCTGGAGAATTGCATGGACAGAGGAGCCTGACAGGCTACAGTCCATCCACAGGGTCACAGAGTCAGACACGACCGAGCGACTAACACACACAGACACACATGATTTCAACAGTCACAGAGCTTAATTCACACACAGACATCCTCACCACACCCCAAGTATTCAAGGATTCCAATTTTTAATTTACTCATATACCATATTTCAACTATGAAAATATTGTTCAAAAACTTGTTAATAGTCAGAGAAGATTGAAAAAACACAGCGTATTAAAGAAAGAAGAAATGCCGGTGAGTGCACAAAGTTACTGTGATTTTCTATTCAGGCAGCGAGGTGGGCTGAAACATCTAGAGACAGCAAATCCGTCAAGGGCTACATGTCCTTCCGGAGGTTATCAGGCAGCGTGTCACTGATACAGCACCACGGAGTGTGGAAAGCAGAAGCGCTGCACCACATACTAACCAGTCGGGAGGTTTCCACTGCTCAGAGATGCTACATCTGATCTGTTAAGCAGTTTCACAGGCATCATCAATAAACCATAATCAGCATGTAATGGTCCAAAAAGATCACCAACAAAAAAGGCCTGGAAGACAGCCAGTCCATCAGCACTGACAGTTCGCTGCAATTTAGTCCTCCTGAGCTGGACCTGTTCAGAAAAATGAATGACAGCAAGGCGTACAGAGAGCAACTGTCCGGGAGGCAAAAGTGGAGACAGGCCAGCAGGAAATGAAGGAGAGCTGCCCTGATGGTGAGCTGCACCCTTTAACCAAGGCTAGAGCAGCAGTGAGTTTAGATAGTTCAGAAAGTAGCTGTTTCTATTTCATGCAAAGCAGGTATATATTAATGTGTAAGAAAGTCTTATGGTTCACACATCAAGAATCATAATCACTTGCAAGATTTAATATACAACCAAAAATGAGAGCTAAAATATTCGTGTTCATGCATGCTAAGTCGCTCCAGTTGTGTCTGACTCTTTGTGACCCTGTGGACTGTAGGCCACCAGCCTCCCCTGTCCGTGGAATTCTCCAGGCAAGAATACTGGAGTGGGTTGCTGTGCCGTCCTCCAGGGGATCTTCCCAACAAAGGGATTGAACCTGCATCTCTTATGTCTCCTGCATTGGCGAGCAGGTTCTTTACCATTAGTGACACCTGGGAAGCCCCTAAAATATTCATAGCTTAGTCCATTTAGGATTCAAAGATTTAAAACATCCCCCATTATCTTCAGTATTGAAGAAGTGAAGTGAAGTTGCTCAGTCGTGTCTGACTCTTTGCGACCCCATGGACTGTAGCCTACCAGGCTCCTCCCTCCATGGGATTCTCCGGGCAAGAGTACTGGAGTGGGTTGCCATTTCCCTCTCCAGGGGATCTTCCTGACCCAGGGATTGAACCCAGTCTCCAACTTTCCAGGCAGATGCTTTAACCTCTGAGCCACCAGGGAAGCCCCTCAGTATTGACAGTCATAATTAATTTTGGCTATATGCACATTCCCAGAATATTTCCATGAGTTTTAGTCAAACATGGATTGAAACTCTTGACTTTCTTGTTGCCAAGGAACACATGAATTTATGAATAAGGGCTTCCTTGGTAACTCAGCGGTAAAGAATCCGCCAGTAATGCAGGAGACCAGGGTTCAATCTCTGGGTCAGGAAGATCCCCTGGAGAAGGAAATAGCAACTCACTCCAGTATTCTTGCCTGGGAAATCCCATGGACAGAGAATCCTAATGGGCTATAGTCCATGGGGTCAGAAGAGTAGGACATGACTTAAAAACTAAACAATAAATGAACAAGAAACTGTTTGTGCCAGTTATGCTGAAAAGTGGAATTCTAAAGGTTAAAAGCAGGAAAAAACAAACAAAAATTCTTTCTGCATCCAGTTCCTGTGGAGAGGACTATCTCTGGACGATACGGGGGCTAATCCCACAACTTCTAGTCTGTCTTTGACAATACAAAAAATGGTCATCATTCTCTAATATAAATATCCATTATTCATCAATCATAACTGAAGTGCTTCCCTGTGAACCCATCAGAGGAGGGGTGAGTCATTCTCTAGATGT
Organism: Budorcas taxicolor; assembly: GCF_023091745.1. NCBI lineage: Eukaryota > Metazoa > Chordata > Mammalia > Artiodactyla > Bovidae > Budorcas > Budorcas taxicolor. Next base: position 39,279,619 of record NC_068926.1, read on the forward strand.
AAGCAAGGGAAAGCACAGCCCGCCCCTTCACCATGATGGGGTTTGACTCAGCTCTCTCCAAGGAAATTCTTTCCACCCAAATCCACTCTTGATCACCTAGTTCTCATTATAGTTTTGTATCTAAGGATTACAAATTGTTCCTAGACATTGCCTTCCTTCTTGAGTCCTTCCTGAGTAATCTAGCACAGCTTTCCCTAACCTTTTTAGTACCAAGGACCAGTTTCATGGAAGACAATTTTTCCAAGGGCCAGTGAGGAGATGGTTTCCAGATGATTCAAGTGCATTGCATTTATTGTGCACTTTATTTCTAGTATCACGTCAGCTTCACCTCAGATCATCAGGCATTAGATCCCGGACATTGGAAACCCGTGTTATACCAAACTTCCACTTGGAATGCGTGGATGACGGGACCTCTTTTCTTGGGCCCTCTGTTAGTTGGCTTTGCCCAGGACAAGAATGTGAGAGAATAGATCCCATAAATACCAGTAGGGAGTGGAGAAGTCAGACTGAGAAAGAGAGGAAACCACTAAGCAAGTTTCTGCTGTGGGCTCCTGGAGCTGACCCTGCAGGGGAGCTCTGGGAGTTAGAGCAGAGGCAGCCTCAGATTCACTCTCACCATCCAGGCATGTTGGTCCCACTTGGCAGAGATGTCAGACGTGAGGGGAGAACAGGCCTTGACTACAGAAAAAGTGCTCTAAGTGATACAAAGGCTGTCATTTGGAATTTAGACTGAGTGATCCTGAAACAATAAGAAAACATGTGGAGGACACAGGGACACAACTGTGGCTACCACAGAGCCTGTTGACCTAAGATAGAACAAGGTTTGCTTTAACACACAATTAAACTGGTAAATGTTAATGCAAAAACTGAAATCAGGTTCCTCAAGGGAGACTGCCAAATGCCACTTTGTTCCTTTCATGATGGAAGTGGTGTCTGAGACGTGTAAGCGTGATAAGTAACGCCGGCATTCTCTGCCTAACCGAGAGTCCTTGCAGGCTTCTGACCAGGATCTTCTCCAGAACTGACTGACACACCTCTCACCAGAGTTCTGCTGGGAACCTTATGGCCAGAAAACCAAAACGAGAATCTCTTTTCACTTCCTCTTTCAAATTCAGCGCTAAGGCAGTCTCTGAAGAGCAGTCCCTGTGGGTTACGCGTTCTCTTATCACAGCATCCACTTTTGTTTCAGTGTTCTTTCGGTCTCCTTGCCGTGGCTGAAATCTGGCCCTCCCCCAGTAACAGGACACCCTCTCCTGCCCTGGGCTACACTGTCGCCTGAAGATCATTAAAACCTCCCCTTTTTATTTAAAAGTCCTTCATCCTCAATCATTCATAGTCTCTGCCAGTTTGGTCATCTTTCCTGTCTCATGAAGAATGTCGGCACGTGGCTTACATTCCATGTAAGTAACATTTATGGGGCCTGTTTCTTACAGCTCTAGAATGTATGAACACTCACTTCATATTTCTTCACACTGACAAGTTTGCCATCACCCGAAAATCACTGCACCTCTGGAATTTTAACCTATGTTATCTTTCTCTCTAATTATAATCCCTATTATTCTAGCTCTTTTAGTCCTCATCGCCTATAATGTCCTGTCTCTCAAGGGTCCTTTAACTTGTCGTTTTATCCTAATTTGCAAACTCCTTGAGTCATCACTTTCTCTCCAAGTTGAGCTGTTGTCAACACCTTCACTCTCCTTGCCCTTACATAACACTCAGCAAGTAACTCCCTGGGACTAAATTGGGATGCACTTTTGCTTCTGTATCAGAGCTGCTTAAAATTGCTAAAATAAGAAGAAAGAGGAGGAGGTGAGAGAAGAGGAAGAAGATAAGGAGGAGGGAAAAGAAAAAAACTTTAATTCAAACTTCATACACATACATTTTTTCTATTATTTGTTCTTACGTGATGTTCCCTCTTCCATTTTTTACAAAACTTTCTCAAATCTACTACTCTCTTCAAACTCCCTAATCCGATACATCCTCACTGTCAATCTAGGATCATGACCGTGACACAGAGAGACTGGAAAATTCTGGAGGACTTCTGCCCAAATTCATAGGATCCACTCCTCTGTCACCTAAAGTGATACTTACCTTTCTTCTTTTTTTTTTTTCAGTTTACTGTGTGATATAATTAACAAATAAAATTGTAACATATTTAAAGCCTTCAATGTAATCATTTGTTACATGTTTCAAAAGAATATTGTTAAAGTTAACTCTACTTTTTCAGCATCATCCTTCTAATATGTTAGAATTACACTAGATTCATGTGAATCACATCCCTCTGTTGGACATTGTATAGGATACTCAACATTCACCCAACACTTAACATTTCTGCATGAACTAGGGCTTCCATTTATTTGGCCCTTATTTATTTATCACCTTACATTTTACCTGACTGCTTTTGATGTGCATGTCTCTTCTCAGGAATCACACTGAAAATAAGGAAGACATCTTGAGCTTGAATATCCTTGTTAGTGCCTAATATGGCACTAAAATTTCCTACTCTGATGTAGGTTATTTTCTCTATATGTACACTTTGCTTACTAATCTGAAAGAAAAATGTCTCTTCTCTAAGAATCTTTTCTCTTATTCCATATTCTGCCATAATTGTGGGTTTCTCATATTTGAAAAACAAGTTGCAAAGTACTTTTCTTGCATAAATGAATGTATCCAACCATGAAACACTAAACTAGCATGTATACACTATTTTGTTAGTGGCAGACACACTATGTCACACACATCATAATTCATGTTGTGAAGTTATTGGAATACAGTACGTTTAAGTGTGAGTCAAGAAACCAAAAGCATAGTATTTCAGGCATTATATATCAGCCACATTTAAATAAACTTAAATTATTGAATTTTAGGATCAGAAATTTTGAAGTTTATTTTCCTAATATTATTAACTTATCAGTAGCAAAGTAACACCATTTAGGAAGGTTTTTATTTTTTTAATCAGAAGTAAAATTTCAGAGGCAAATATCAAAAGCAAGAGTAGAAATTAAATTGGAAATTGAAGTACCTGTGGAAAACTTAGTAAGAGATTGAATATGAGATATGAAGGAAAAGGACTTTAAAGTTAACTTCAAATTTTTTGAGGCAATGATTGATATCACTGTATCATTAACATAAACAAGATTGATGCAAATCAGAATCTTTGGGGAAGAATAAGTATAGTTTTAAATTCATCAAGTTCAAAAGTAGTGATTCATTATCTTACAGAGACCTATGAGGAAATAGAGATATGGGACCAGAGCTTTCTTGGCAAATCAAAGCCAAAATATTAAATAAACATCTTCATTATTAAAGCAAAATTTGAAACCATAGAAAGGAAAAAATTCATGGAGAGAAGGAAGACATTAACACATTGCTATAGAAAAATATTATCATGTTTTTACTAGTCAGTAGCTCTTTGGTTTGGATAGACAGGGCCTTATAATCAGTATAAACAGGAAGAAGGGTCCCAACGTTTCAGAAAAGTTACTCAAAACAACTAATGAATATTATTAAAGACTCTTTCTGGTATGAGTTTACTGAATGCTAGGGATATTCAGGGACTTCCCTGGTAGCTCAGTTGGTAAAGAATCTGCCTGCAATGCAGGAGACCCCAGTTTGATTGCTGGATCAGGAAGATCCCCTGGAGGAAGGATAGGCTACCCACTCCAGTATTCTTGGGCTTCCCTGATGGCTCAGTTGGTAAAGAATCCATCTGCAATGTGGGAGACCTGGGTTCAGTCCTTGGGTTGGGAAGATCCCCTGGAGGAGGGCATGGCAACCCACTCTAGTATTCTTGCCTAGAGAATCCCCATGGACAGAGGAGCCTGGCAGCCTGTAGTCCATGAGATCACAAAGAGTCGGACACTTCTGAGCAACTAAGCACACAAGGATATTCAGTAATCCACAGTGGGTTTTTTTCCCCCCTCATACAATGGTAACCATTTTCATTTCTGCCAGTGTCCTTCCACAACTTATGGATGCTCCATTCTGCATACTGATCCAATCATTTTGCACCCACCTAACTGGCTCTCTCCTTCCTTCCCTCTCCTCCTTAGGTTAAAGAGTAACTTGCCTAAAATGCCTGATGTCACAATAATGTGAAAAGATGGGAGACCCTGTTAATGCACAGAGGGAGCAAAGTATAACTAACACCATGAGTGCCTACAAGGGAGCATATTAGGCACAAAACAAGAAACCAACACTTTCGGTACCTGTCACATACTGCACTGCGTCGTCATTTCTACTTAAGATGCTATTTACCTAACAGCCCCTGAGAGCTCTCTGGGAGCCACTGTGATTTCTCAAATAATTATGTATTTCAGTTGGTGTGCTTGTCTTGAGATCTCATTTTAATTACCCAGTAGGCATTAACAATGTCTTCCCAGCTGTTCCTTTCTATTACGTCCCGTAAATGAGCCTTTTGGTTCTTTTTAAAAATTCATCTTTGACCTAAAGATGATGAGAGTGTTCAAGCAGTTGTGGCAAGAAACAGTATAGAATCTCCACAGTTGGGAGATGAAATAGGCAGCTTTCCGAAAAGTCACCACCGTCTGTGGCTTCCACATATGAGCATGCATTGTATTTAAGATTTTTATGAATTATATTATTAAAGCTTTCCAAGTAAAACCTGTGAAGGAAAGTTGAGAATCCCTCTGGATACCACTTTGAATATTTATAGGAAAATGCTCTTTACTTAACTAGTCCTTTATGTCACTAAATAGGACAAAAATGAAAAAAGAAAGGAAGATTTAATGGCAAACTATTTTTCTGCCTAATGTTTCACATTATGGTATTATGCCCCTTTGGCTATGGGCAGCACATTCTTATTGAATAAATCAAATTGTGTTCCTCTTTGATTTGAAAGATCTGATGATTCATTTGGCCCATCGAATTTGAAAAGTTTTCTATCAATATAGAAACAAGTGCAAGTATATAACAACTTACATTGTGAAATCTCCATTAGTATAACTAAAAAGATGACTTTCTACTAATTAAATTGCTTTTACAAACCTTTTTCCCTCCAAAAACTGAAAAGAAATTTGAAATGGATTATTTCCTTTCTTCAAAGCCATTTTGTCTTGAGAAACTTCAAAAACAATTTTAAGAAAACCCTGATTATCCTGTTAGGCTTCTTTTCCCTTCCAAGACTGTATTTCTAAAACACAGAAGTCCATCTAAGAATGATTTTTTTTTTTTTCATTTTGTACCAAATAGAAATTTATCCTGCAAGTCCCTACAGAAACCTGAGAGAAAAATCAATGATCACTTTGACAAGAACAATGCTACTTTCTTCTGGACAGGTCACCTAGTTCCTAGTAACCTGTTCTCCTCTAAGGACAATTTATTTAGAAAATCAGGCAAGTCACTCCTGAGGTTGCTCAGTACTGCGGTACCAGTCATGCACAGTACACAAAGAACTTTAAACTTCACAACTACTGGGAAGCTATTTCTTAGTACACCTGCTTCATGAGTGAAAATCATTCTATTCTTCTAGTACAAAGAATAGCAGCTGCTGTGACCATTCCCATTTAGATTTGTCTGTGAAGACGGAATCAGTAAATGGAGTGGGACACATTATCCTTTCTTTGGAGATGAGTCACTATAGGATATTGCTTGAGAACACAGTCTTTTAAGTCAGACTAATGGGGTTTTGCATCCTGCTTCTAACGTTTACTGACTTTGTATCTTTGTATTCTTGGATATTTTTCTTAAATCTCTGAACTTCCATTTCACCATTTGAAAAGAGCAGATAACAATACCAAAAGGCATGGTTCTATTCGTTTATTTGGATGGCATTTATAAAACCATAAGTAAAGGGCCTATACATGATTAGTCCTCAGGAACAGTGAATCATTTTTGTTGCTATCATTATAGCTATCCACTTCATTTAGAGAAAGAGCCTATATATTTATACTTCAAAAATCTTCAAGGACATGGTTAAAACCTGAACGCAAGATGGTCTTGATGCTATAATTATGCTTTAAATTTTTTGAAACATTTATAGCCTAAATCTATAGCTCTAAAAGATTTTTGAAGCTTTCATTGATTTAAAGGGGGGGAAAAGAAGCAATATTTGCGAACTGGGATAAGAGCTCAGCGTATCAGGCGTGGGTAAAGCAGAGGTTGGGATTACCTCCCCCAGGTCTCTATTGATTCTGTGATTGTTCATTACAGCACCAAACCTGCCTCCTCGAGAACCCACATCATGCACTTAATCCTCAGCAGACACTCGATTTCTGACAGTGGGGGAAAGTATGCATGGATTGAGTCCTCTCCCTTTGAAGTTCTCCTTTTCTCTCTCGAAGTTATTTTCAGCTGTAATACAAAACTTGTGAATGGCTGCTTCTTAGTAGATCTGTGCCATTATAGCAACAGATAATAGGCAGGTATTACAAAAGGGAAGAGGAATTACCGCGTGCTGGTGCTGCTCTAAGTGCTTCTCACATAGTCCATGTGACGGCCCTATGAGACGGATACTGTTGTTGTTACCCCTGTGTTACAGAGGAGGAGACACAGGCACGGGGAACTTAGGTTACTGGCCCAAGCTGATGGTTCAGAAATGGCGAACTCAAGGCAGCCTGGCTCCCAGGTATCCAAATAGGACCCTGAGTTCTTTCCAGGAGAAAGATAAAAATGACGACTAATTTAGTGTAACATTGATTTTTAAATTTTTTTCCTTGTAACAATAGCAAATCCATTAAACATATATGAGATAATTGAAAACAGATAAATGAAGTATTTAAGATCTTGGAGCTCTTTAGAAATGAAGGCTGGATGACAACCCAGGTTTTCTTTCTATGAATGTTTTTTTGTTGTTGTTGGAATATAATTGCTTTACAATGTTGTTAGTTTCTGCTGTACAATGAAGTGAATCAGCTATATGCATACATTTATCCCCTTGTTCTTGAGCCTCCTTCCAACACCCTCCCCATCTCACCCCTCCAGGTCTCCACAGAGCACTGAGCTGGGCTCCCTGTGCTGTGCAGCAGGTTTCAACTAGCTGTCTCTTTTACACATGATAGTGTGTGTCCAAATCTCACAACTCATCCCATCCCCATCCCGTCTCCCCATATCCACATGTCTGTTCTGTATGTGCATGTCTCTATTCCTCTCAACAAATAGATTCATCTGCACCATTTTTCTAGAATCCACATATATGCATTAATATATAATGTTTGCTTTTCTTCTTTACTTACTTTACTCTGTATGAATGCTCTTTTTGTTCTTGTGAACCAGAGCCTAATAGTTGCAAGACTGAATAGTAATTAGTCTGCAAACTAATTTGGTAACCACATTTTACCTGAAATTAAAATATTTGTTTACTTCTATAGATGAAGACTTTTGAAAGGATAGAGTTAAAGGCACAACTTTAAATAATAATATAGATTACTTATTAAGTAAAACTTAAACAACTTCATTGAATTTGGATAAAGAATATCAAAATAAAAAAACCAGAATATACATTTTGAAGTAACCACTTACCAGGCAGCTCTTCAAGAAAAAAAAAAAATCCAGTTTTCTCTAGTCTTACAGAAATACAGCTATTATAACTTTAAAATATGCTATGAAATAGAGGAATATTTTCAAGCATAGAACAAGCTGGTAAAATAATATGAACTATGGATTATTATTGGTTGATTAAATTCTGTTTTATAGATGCAAAACTGATAAAGCATTATTACCACAACATATTATTTAGATACAAGACAAAGCAGCAATAATAAATTATCTGTGGGCTGAGTATTACCCAGGGTTTATTAACGAGCATAAATCTAATTTCTCTGATAGGGCTCAAATGAGAGGTGTGATAAATGCATAAAAGTTATCTCTTCTCTGTTTACAGCAAAGCATCAACTATAGCATAATTACGAGTATCGTATCTAACAAGCATTGCAAATACTATCAAGTCAGATGTGAGAGATGGGTCAGGTTACTTAATTATGGGGTCATAGTTTCCTCATCATTCAGATTAAAGCATTGTTCAAGAGGATATCTTAGATTTCTTCCTGCTTCTAATAGTCTGTCTTCTATAGAAAGCTGGTTGATACAGCTGCAGCAATATTCATTAATAGTGAACATTAAGAGGGTCCAACCCTGTGAACTATATTACTTTTGCCACAGTTCTAGTTTATGAGTTACATAGGTAAACAACCTCAGTCTACTCAGGGATTTGTTATTTCTTTAGTCAACAAACTTTGTAGCAAACCTCCTGCTTACCTGGCTGTGTTCAAAGGGCAGGGGACACAGTGATAAGTAAGACCATGGTGCTTCTCCTAAAGCAACACACAGAAACACATGGATGCCACATACTGGATTTAAAAATGCCTGTTTCTCCATCTAAAGGCTATCATAATACCCTTGCTATAGAAACTGTAGGTCCTTGAAGCCCTAGGTGAGGAATATAAGGAGCCTGTGACAATGAAAACAAGATTTGAGCTAGGTTTTTTAGGCTAAATGCCTGCTGGGCTGCCATCTATGGGGTCGCACAGAGTCAGACACGACTGAAGCAACTTAGCAGCAGCAGCAGCAGCAGGGGAGAAAGAGCAGTAAATATAGAGGGGGAGTCTTTACGATGACACTAAATTAAAAATGGCCCAGTGAGCTCTGGCTCAGGGTCAGAAGAAGAAAGAGAGGGAGGAATAGTATTCCTGTAGAAGCGGATTATATGATGAATCATATAACAGAAAGTGGTCATGTCCTTGGATAGCATAGGGACCTGTCTGGGGAGCAGAGGAAAAATAACTTTAGGAGCAGAACTGATTCTTTTTTTTTTTTTTTAATAATGTTATTTACTTATGTATTTTGGCTGTGCTGTGTCTGTGTTGCTGCTTGGGCTTTCCTCTCGTTACAACAAGCTAGGACTACTCGCTAGTTGGTGCCTGCGTTTCTCATTGCAGTGGCTTCTCTTGTGGAGGACAGGCTCTAGGGCATGAGGGCTTCAGTAGTGTGGTTTCCAGGCTCTGGAGCACAGGCTCAATCATTGTGGCTTACGGGGTCAGTTGCTCTGTGGCATGCGGGATCTTTCTGGTCCAGGGATCAAACCTGTGTCTCCTGTGTTGGCAGGGAGAAGAACCGATTCTTAATCAAATGTTGTTTCCTCACAGAGGGGTTGCTTCAACTGTCACTCTGAGGTTGGCCGATGGCCCAGTCAGGTAGCTACAGCCGGTGAGTCTGGCAGGCTCACAGTCTCCCACCAAAATGTCCCTGATGGCATCAACCCCTGTCCCAGAGTGGGAACGAAGGCAAGCAGAAGTGTGCATAGAGAATACATCAGTCCCAGTAACACAGCAGTGAGTCATGGGACCCATTACAGCGGAGTCTCAGATGGGCCCAAAGGGACCCACCTACAGTCAGACTCGGGCAAGGGCCCCAGTGCGGATGAACTCAGACCCCAGACCAGACACCATGATCCATTTATCCCTCATCTTGGTGCAAGGATTGCAGGGACCACACACACAGTCACTTGTCCACTGCACATGGTAAGCCCAAGAAATGTCATCCTCCCACTCCTGCCCTCTGAATGCTAACCATGGCATAGTGCCTCTGGTCATTCCTAGAGACAGAGCACCATCAGTTTAATCCCCAGTGTTTATTTTCAAAAGTCAAGAGGTCTGGACAACAGTCAGTGAAGTCCTCAGACTTACCCCCAGGCACACAAGGAGGGTGGAGAGAACACCCATTTCAGTTATGGGAGTCACTTGTGGCCACTTGGCCACAAATTTTGAGCAGTTGGTCAAGAGTCTGTTGTCACAGGGAAGCTAGCTTAGGAGAAGCCTGTGCTTCCACAGAAGGGGTGATCTCCAGTAGGCAGTGGCTGATGCTGCTCACATTCTGTTGTCTTGGAAGCGGCTGCTGTCAGGGGACTCTGAAGAAAGAGGATTCGTATACTGTGTCCCATGCGGTGAAATTCTCCTTTGCTAACTTGGGCAAGATTACCTCCAGAGAGGATCTATTTAAGTCCATAAGGTCTCTTAGGGACCTCTGTGCAAAGCAATCGCAAAGAGCGCTACACCTTTTTTTTCTTATGAAATGTTGACAGCTTTCTGCGCTGCAGAATATACACCAACCAGTGCCAGGGATGTGCTCAGGGTTACTCAGCTCATGAGAGCTGATCACCTCTGGACCCACCAGAAGAGGCCCCAAGGGGTAGATACAGAACTGCTTCCCTAGCTTTGTCTGAGTCCCTCTGTTGTATGCCTGATTTGACTCACTGAGCAAGGTTAGGTAGAGTCAGCTGGGCTAAAAAGAAGGCCAAAGCACCAAAAAAACATACACAAATTCTCTAGCATCCTCCAAGAACGTCCCACAGCTTCTGCCAGAACTTCCCAGGAACCACTGGCAAAATGCCCACAGAACCTTCAAACCCTTGCAGACAAACCACAAGCATTCCTCTAGAATGCCCCGCGGACTCCCCTATCCCCCCACTACAAAGGTGCTCATTAGGGATTGTCAGGCTTTTCGCTTTTCCCAAATGGCCTTATGCTTAATCAACTCACAACATCTGTTCATCAAAAGAGCTAGGTGATCTGAAAAGAGCTAAGTCAATCAAAAATGAGCCAGAATTGAAGTCTCCATAACGCCTTTCATCACTTGTTGTGATAGTGTGAGAGGCTAAAATCAGAGAAAGCACCAACTCTCCCCCTGCTCCATTTTCCTCTATGAAATAGCATCACTCCAGAGTGTGATGGGGCTTTCCTGGTGGCTCAGAAGGTAAAGAATCTTGGTGGCTCAGAAGGTAAAGAATCTGCCTGCAATGAGGGCAATCTGGGTTTGATCTCTGGGTCAGGAAGATACCCTGGAGAAGGAAATGGCTACCCCTTCCAGTATTTTTTATTATTATTATTTATTTTAATTGGAGGGTAATTACTTTACAATATTGTGGTGGTTTTTGCCATACACTGACATGAATCAGCCATGGGTGTACATGTGTTCCCCACCCTGAACCCCTTGCACCTCCCTCTCATCCCATCCCTCAGGGTCATCCCAGCACACCAGCCCTGAGCACCCTGTCTCATGCATTGAACCTGGACTGGCGATCTATTTCACATATGGTAATATACATGTTTCAATGCCATTCTCTCAAATCATTCCACCCTCACCTTCTCCCACAAAGTCCAAAACTCTCTTCTTTACATCTGTGTCTCTTTTGGTGTCTCTCATATAGGGTCATCGTTACCATCTTTGTAAATTCCATATATATGCGTTAATATACTGTGTCGGTGTTTTTCTTTCTGACTTACTTCACTCTGTTTAACAGGCTCTAGTTTCATCCACCTCATTAGAACTGATTCAAATGCATTCTCTTTAATAGCTGAGTAATACTCCATTGTGTATATGTACCACAGCTTTCTTATCCATTCATCTGCTGATAGACATCTAGGTTGCTTCCATGTCCTAGCTATTGTAAGCAGTGCTGCTATGAACATTGGAGTACGTGTGTCTCTTTCAATTCTCCTTCCAGTATTCTTGCCTGGAAAATTCCACAAACAGAGGAGCCTGGCGGGCTACAGTCCATGAGATCACAGTCGGACATGACTGAATGACTAACACTTTCAGGGTTGGGTGGATAAACACAGGAGTAAGGGTGTCTCCCTGAGGAGGGAGCCTTAAACAAAAGATTCCTGCAATGCAGAGAAAAGGCAGGAGTAGAAAATTACTGAAAATTGAGTGACAGTCTGGAAGATACGTTCAAGTTTCCACAATAAGAAGAGGCCCGAATACAGGCACCTGGGATAGGAATACGAGCACAAGAGTGTGGCCAACCTGGGGTCCTGAGTCCTCCACTGCAGTGTGTTGCCTAGACACCAAGCTTCCTCTCTGAAGCCTGTCAGATCTGGACTAAAAAAAAATCATACATAGGTTTTCTGGTCAGGAACTAGACTCTTTCTTCAATATGGTTTGCTAAGAAATTAAATTTTTGTCCTACAGGTAATAGAAAACCAAAGGTTTTTTAATGAGAAATGTCATGGGCTGCTTTGATTTTGTTTTTCTTAATTGGAACTATGGGGCAAAAGATGAAGAGGAGAAAAAAAGTCAAGCAAAGAGAGAACTTGGCAGTAACCTAAAAAATTCAGTTCCGAACCAGATGGTAAGACGGTATAGACAAGTGTTTGGGTAAGCAAATCAAGAATTAATTCAATAAGAACTGTTAACAAGTGGATATGGGAGATTTAAAAAAAGAAATAAAACAGTGAATAAATAATTGTCAATAGAAATTATTTTAGCTTAGGAGACATGGCATTGGAAATCTTTAGTGAAGATAGAAAGTATAAGACCAATAAGCTGAGAGAGAAGTTTATGATTAGTCTAAGGATTTCTAATTATTTTGACAAATAGCTAAATATGCTAAATAAGGCCTGGATTTCATATGAGAGTTGGAGCCTATAAACTGATCTGGGAATTTATGGAAAGATGTTCACTGTGCCATTTATCCACATAACTGAATAAAAAACAAATGTATACCAAATGTATACATCTTATCTAAAGTTTGGTTGCATGCTAAGTCGCTTCAGTCATGTCTGACTCTTTGCAACCTTATGGACCATAGCCTGCCAGGCTCCTCTTCTCATGAGGATTCTCCAGGCAAGAATACTGAAGTGGTTTGCCATGTCCTCCTCTAGGGCCTTCCTGACCCAGGGATTGAACCAGCGTCTCTGGCATCCCCTGCATTACAGGCAGAGTCTTTACTGCTGAGCCGCCCAGGAAGCTCTATATGAAATTTAGAAAAATCTAATTTTCAGTTTGAATTGTAGATAGTCACATAATTCTTCACTTTTTCTCTTGGGGCTCAGGGAGGACCTCCCCTAAATATAACACAAAGGCATACTGATTATTTTGAATTAAAATAAGTTAATAAATGGCCAATGCAAGATGGACATTCTGACCATCCTCTCTGTCTCCCTGAAAACAGGAAATAAACCTCCCCTGTGAAAGGTGCACCCCCTGCATCTGGTGGTTGAAGGACACTCTTAATGTCGGAGACAGAGAATTCGGGCAGAGAAGCAGGAGTAACAAACCATACTTCTTTCTAAATTTACTACCATAAGCCCAAACTGTTTTTAGATGATTCTTCACTAACTGAGCACCCAAAGCCTAAGTTTCCTTGACCTGTTAATTGCTCATAAATCTATTGTTCGTTTGTCCAAAAGTCATAAAAGCTGCCTGCTCTGGTCACCTCTAGGTCCATTTCTGTAAGATTTCCACAAGGATGAAATAAAATTTATTTCTTTTTCTTCCATTAATCTGTATTGTGTCAATTTTATTATTATTCCAGCCACAAAATCTTGTACAAAGTATTGGAGTTTTAGCTTTAGCATCAGTCCTTCCAATGAGTATTCAGGACTGAACTGAATCTGTCTTGTGTCAATTTTGTTTTTATTCCAGCCACAAAAACTTAAGCATAGTAGATGGGAAAATATTCCTCTCCCCAAACTATATTCACACAACTTTAAAGAGAATGACTGACCATCTAAATAAGAAAATGGCTCTAGACAAGAATTATGAACCATTATTATAGCAAATCTGTAAAGTAATGGAACAGATTTACTGTTCAGTTTGTGAAAAATAGATGATAAATAAATAGATAGATGCATATAATGTGTATATACACACACATTAAATACTATGTTCAGTATATACTGCATGGCACCAGTGGTTACTTATGAACAACATAAAATTGACTCAAGAAATAAAAAAGAGAATTGTTTCAGTGATTTGCTTTAAGTTTTATATTACTATTCTTTTATACATTGCTTTCTAGAGTTAGCCAACTACTCTGAGCCACCAGAGATGACTTCCATGGGTGGCCCACTGTTGAGCTTATATATCCTTCCTCCTAATGCCTCAACTCTAAATATTCATTGGAAGATCTGATGCTAAAGCTGAAGCTCCAATATTTGGGCTGCCTGATGCAAAGATCCAACTCATCTGAAGAGACCCTGATGCTGGGAAGGATTGAAGGCAAAAGAAGAGGGCAGCAATGAATGAGATGGTTAGATGGCATCACTGACTCAATGGACATGAATTTAAGCAAACTCCTGGAGACAGCAAAGGACAGGAGAGCCTGGTGTGCTGCACTCCATGAGGATGCAAAGAGTCAGAATGACTTACAACTGAACAACTAATGCCAGAGTTTTTTTTGTTTTGTTTTTGCCTCTTATGTAGTTCAAACTCATCTAAATTTTCTCTTTGAGCAATTATAGCTTAACAATACTGGTCTTAATTTGTTCAGTTTTCATTTTTTTCAAACATCAGTTGTGTGTGTGTGTGTGTGTGTGTGTGTTTCTGTAAACTATGCTTTTTTGTGTGGTATCTTTGGTCTTGTCAACCCTTGAACTGATGTCTACCAGCACTTAAGCTTAGTGTTATGTGCTACTTAAGGGCAGAGCTCTTGCCTTATTTACTTTGTATTTCCAAAAGCTGGGTCCAAAAAAGTGTGAATAAGTGAATGGAAGATCAACAGATTGATAATAAACCAGAAATTTTAGATTATTGGCTCAAGATATTGCTTCCTTATTTTAAAGTTGAATTACTTTTATTAAAATTCATGTACTGCGTCTTACATTTGGTGACTTCATTATACCTCTAGAGGATGGAATCCAAAAAGTATTCCTTAATTCTAAAACTAAATATACAGTTACCAGATATCTGAAAAGTGACATCAAATAAAAATATGAAATGCTATAATATGTCTTTCTTTTTGAAAAAAGGAATGAAAGATATAGCCATTATATTTTTAAAGTGAATAGAATTGAGATAAACTAAGATGAACAAAACAATATGTGCTTTAGACTGTTGCTTCCGATTTCGGAAATAAATGTTATTGTAGATTCCAGGTATTTAACCTGGAACAAACTGAAATTGATTCTCTCTAAACAAAACAAAATGGTATAAATAGTTCCTCTACCAAACAAAATGCTCAAAATTTTCTTTCACCTTCACATTTATTACTGTTCCTATGAAATAGATTCTTAATCTTAAAGTGTATTGATGTCTAATTTACCTTGGAAGCTTATGTATAAATATTCAAACAGTAACAGAAAGAGAGGACTTATGGGATTTGGAAATGTGGTATTACAGGCTTCACCTTACAGTGGAGGAGAAAATGAAACTTTCTTCCTACAGCATTTCATGGTAGTTAACCATAAAATAAAATTGACAGGTTGGCAACACTGTAAAAATCCTATACAAATACAGGTCATGGTATTCAGCCCCCAGTTATGTCTCTGAGTAGCAATATTTCTGGGCTTTCAGTTGGTTTAAACTCTGTTTTGGAATGTCAGTCTGGGTTGCCAGACACTTAGAACAGCCCGACATACAAAGTCAAAGCTTAATAAGACTACTCAGAAAGCGGCAAACCACAAGGGCCTCATTACTGCACCAATATGTAACTATCAGTTCCTCAGCAGAGGCCTTTATTTGATATGGTTTTGAACAATTTCCTGAGGTGGATAGGGCAATAAAAGACTCTGGGTGCTGTGTTCCTAATCCAAGTTTCCCATGTAATAGTAAAATGACCCCATTTATCTTCTGGTCTGCTTGTCATCCACTTAGACTATACTATATCAGACATCCTTAGCCTACCACAAGAAACTGATTCTGTACTCGATCATGATGAATGACTCACCCTGGACTGCCCAAGCTTTCCTTTCTTGGATCAAAGTCACCGGCACAGTTGCTGCCAAATGGATTTCAATTAATCCATCGAGGTGGGGGTAGGGGGAGCCATCAGTCATCTTGAAAAAAAAAAAAGATCAATTGACCAAGAATTTTAAGCATCTTTTAAGTGCTGATCTTGGTACAAGAGAATACTGAGAAAGAAAAACAAAAGTTTTAGATGTAGTCCCTGCCCTCCAGTAGCTTATTACATAATCAAGGAGAAGCATAGAATGAAAAACCAGGCAACTCCTAAGCTGGATGATACACAGCTAAGAGTTAAGCGGACATGAGAAGAATAGTACTAAAACTACTAGACAAGTAATTCCCGGAACAGCAGGATTCCCTACAATTCCATCTCCTTTCCACTTTCCTGGCTTCCGTGTTATACAGCAACATAGCATGTTTGTTTTGAGGCAATCTGGTGGTGCCACCTCTACTTACTGCTATTATTTCTAATATCCTCAGATGGAAGCATCTTGAAACCAAAGAGATATATTTGTTTAATACTATGTCGTTGGCAGGTTTAGAATATAAATTCTTTATAAACTTTCATTTAGACATCTTGAATAAAAAGAAGTTTTAGTCAACAAACACTGAGCACCTTTAGAGTAAGTCCTAGGAAAAACCAAGAGTAGCAATAGTCTCTTCAGCTACCTGGAGACAATGCACATTACAGACACCTGAGACTAATGAAAAATATCATCAAATCTGATATAGGTCAGAATGGATTTAAGCTGGTTAAAGACATATTGTGGTCCACTGGAGAAGGGAATGACAAACCCCTTCAGTATTCTTTCCTTGAGAACCCCATGAACAGTATGAAAAGGCAAAATGATAGGATACTGAAAGAGGAACTCCTCAGGTCAGTAGGTGCCCAATATGCTACTGGAGATCAGTGGAGAAATAACTCCAGAAAGAATGAAGGGAGGAGCCAAAGCAAAAACAACACCCAGTTGTGGATGTGACTGGTGATAGAAGCAAGGTCGAATGCTGTAAAGAGCAATATTGCATAGGAACCTGGAATGTCAGGTCCATGAATGAAAGCAAATTGGAAGTGGTCAAACAGGAGATGGCAAGAGTGAACATCGATATTCTAGGAATCAGTGAACTATAATGGACTTTAATGGGTGAATTTAACTCAGATGACCATTATATCTACTACTGCAGGCAGGAACCCCTTAGAACAAATGGAGTAGCCATGTAGTCAAAAAAGACTCTGAAATGCAGTACTTGGATGCAATCTCAAAAACGACAGAATTATCTCTGTTCGTTTCCAAGGCAAACCATTCAATATCACAGTAATCCAAGCCTATGCCCCAACTAGTAATGCTGAAGAAGCTGAAGTTGAATGGTTCTATGAAGACCTACAAGACCTTTTAGAACTAACACCCAAAAAAGATGTCCTTTTCATTATAGGGGACTGGAATGCAAAAGTAGGAAGTCAAGAAACACCTGGAGTAATAGGTAAATTTGCCCTTGGAATACGGAATGAAGCAGGGCAAAAGCTATAGAGTTTTGCCAAGAGAACGCTCTGGTCATAGCAAACACCCTCTTCCAACAACACAAAAGAAGACTCTACTCATGGACACCACAAGATGGTGAACATCAAAATCACATTGATTATATTCTTTGCAGCCAAAGATGGAGAAGCTCTATACAGTCAGCAAAAACAAGACCAGGAGCTGACTGCGGCTCAGATCATGAACTCCTTATTGCCAAACTCAGACTTAAAATGAAGAAAGTAGGGGAAACCACTAGACCATTCAGGTATGACCTAAATCAAATCCCTTATGATTATACAGTGGAAGTGAGAAATAGATTAAAGGGACGAGATCTGAATGAGTGTCAAATGAACTATGGATGGAGGTTCACAACATTGTATAGGAGACAGGGATCAAGACCATCCCCATGGAAAAGAAATGCAAAAAAGCAAAATGGCTGTCGGGGAGGCCCTACAAATAGCTGTGAAAAGAGAGAAGTGAAAAGCAAAGGAGAAAAGGAAAGATATAAGCATCTGAATACAGAGTTCCAAAGAAGACCAAGAAGAGATAAGAAAGCCTTCCTCGGCAATCAGTGCAAAGAAATAGAGGAAAACAATAGAATGGGAAAGACTAGGGATCTCTTCAAGAAAATTAGTGATACAAGGGAACATTTCATGCAAAGATGGGCTCGATAAAGGACAGAAATGGTAGGGGCCTAACAGAAGCAGAAGATATTAAGAAAAGGTGGAAAGAATATACAGAACTGTACAAAAAAGATCTTCACAACCAAGATAATCATGATGGTGTTATCACTCACCAAGAGCCAGACATTCTGGAATGCGAAGTCAAGTGGGCCTTGGAAAGCATCACTATGAACAAAGCTAGTGGAGGTGATGGAATTCCAGTGGAGCTATTTCAAATCTTGAAAGATGCTGCTGTGAAAGTGCTGCACTCAATATGCCAGCAAATTTGGAAAACTCAGCAGTGGCCACAGGACTGGAAAAGGTCAGTTTTCATTCCAATCCCAAAGAAAGGCAATGCCAAAGAATGCTCAAATTACCACACAATTGCCCTCATCTCACACGCTAGTAAAATAATGCTCAAAATTCTCCAAGCCAGGCTTCAGCAATACATGAAACGTGAACTTCCAGATGTTCAAGCTGGTTTTAGAGAAGACAGAGGAACCAGAGATCAAATTGCCATCATCTGCTGGATCATCAAAAAAAGCAAAAGAGTTCCAGAAAAACATCTATTTCTGCTTTATTGAGTATATCAAAGCCCTTTGACTGTGTAGATCACAATAAACTGTGGAAAATTCTGAAAGAAATGGGAATACCAGACCACCTGACCTGCCTCCTGAGAAACCCATATGAAGGTCAGGAAGCAACAGTTAGAACTGGACATGGAACAACAGACTGGTTCCAAATAGGAGAAGGAGTATGTCAAGGCTGTATATTGTCCCCCTGCTTATTTAACTTCTATGCAGAGTACATCATGAGAAACGCTGGGCTGGAAGAAGCACAAGCTGGAATCAAGGTTCCTGGGAGAAATATCAGTAACCTCAGATATGCAGATGACACTATCCCTGTGGCCGAAAGTGAAGAGGAACTAAAAAGCCTCTTGATGAAAGTGCAAGAAGAGTGTGAAAAGGTTGGCTTAAAGTGCATTATTCAGAAAACTAGGATCATGGTATCCGGTCTCATCACTTCATGGGAAATAGATGGGGAAACACTGGAAACAGTGGCAGACTTTATTTTGGGGGGCTCCAATATCACTGCAGATGGTGATTGCAGCCATGAAATTAAAAGATGCTTACTCCTTGGAAGGAAAGTTATGACCAACCTAGAGAGCATATTGCAAAGCAGAGACATTACTTTGCCCACAAAGGTCCATCTAGTCAAGGCTATGGTTTTTCTAGTAGTCATGTATGGATGTGAGAGTTGGAGTGTGAAGAAAGCTGAGAACCGAAGAATTGATGCTTTTGAACTGTGGTGTTAGAGAAGACTCTTGAGAGTCCCATGGACTGCAAAGAGATCCAACCAGTCCATTCTAAAGATCAGTCCTAGTGTTCTTTGAAAGGAATGATGCTAAAGCTGCAACTCCAATACTTTGGCCACCTCATGTGAAGAGTTGACTCATTGGAAATGACTCTGATGCTGGGAGGGATTGGGGGCAGGAGGAGAAGGGGACGACAGAGGATGAGATGGCTGGGATAGCATCACCGACTCGATAGACATGAATTTGAGTGAACTCCAGGAGTTGGTGATGGACAGGGAGGCCTGGCATGCTGCGATTCATGGGGTCGCAAAGAGTCAGACACGACTGAGTGACTGAACTGGCTGACTGACTAAAGACATATTATGCTCATTCAAAATACTGTAAAGAAAATTCAGTCTATAAAGAGAAAAAGCCTGCTGGGCCTTATAAATCCTGTTTGCAGAGCTTAAACCAGTAAATCGTAAGATAAATCAACCCTGAATACTCATTGGAAGGATTGATGCTGAGGTTGAAACTCCAGTATTTTGTCAGCTGATGCAAAAGCTGACTCATTGGAAAAATCCCTGATGCTGGGAAAGATTGAGGGCAGAAGGAAAAGAGGGCATCAGAGGATGAGATGGCTGAATGGCATCACCAATGTAATGGATATGCACTTGGGCAAACTTTAGGAGATAGTGAGGGACAGAGGGATCTGGTGTGCTGTGACCCATGGGTTCACAAAGAGTCGGACACAACTGGATGACTGAACAACAGAGCTTAAAAAAAGTGAGACTCAAATGTGAGTTATAACATATGTGTTTACATACAGTTCTTCACAGTGGTGTGTTTTTAAAGGAAGGTTTCTAAAAGACATTTTCAACATTACACAGACACAATAACAAAACTGCAAAAACTGAAGGCCATTATTTCAACTAGGATTTGATATTTAATTGAGAAACACTCAAAGATGTTCCTGGAATTGAGTTGATTGTGGTCAAAGAGACAGGCTGTTCACCAGTTTAACCAGTGGTTTGTTTTGTTTTGTTTTGTTTTGGTTAGTGTTTGTGTCTCTGTGTGTAAACTTTTAATCATTTTTAAATTCCATTAAATAATAATATAACAATGGGATTTCATTTTAGGCAATGGCAGATATTCACTTAATGAGTTCTTTTTTAAAATAGTACTTCAATATTAGTAACTTTACATGATAAATTCTAGAACCGCATCACAATTTCACTGAACTCTTAAAATGAAGTTTAAAAAATCACTCAAAGAAAGTTAAACATAGTTAGTATAATCATTATTTTACTTTTTTTATCTACTAATATTGAAAGTTGTTGGAACTCTTACAATAAACTATTGCTCTTTTCCAGGGGTAAGTTTGAAAGACTTCTGCACAAATTTTCAATATATGGGTGTTTTAAGAGGATTGGTATAACTAGAAGCTACAGAAAGTGGCAAACAATTCAGTTTCATTCAAGCCAGTGTTGTGGGAACAAAGCATCCCAAAATTTCCTAGAAAGTTAAAATTTCCCAAGAGTCATTGAAGGAACTCCCAGGTTGTCTGTATTAAATAAAGCCATTCTAGAAGGAACCAGAAGATAAGGAGAAAACATTTAATTGCAGGGAATAAGGAAAAACCTGGGGCTAGAAGTGCTAGTTCAAATCTGAAGACCTGTCACTGGGATGGACTAGGATTTTTGAGGTCTTATTCCTGTCAAATTTGCCTGTTACTCCAGGTGTTTCTTGACTTTCTACTTTTGCATTCCTGTCCCCTATAATGAAAAGGACATCTTTTTGGGGTGTTAGGTCTAAAAGGTCTTGTAGGTCTTCATAGAACCATTCAGCTTCAGCTTCTTCAGCGTAACTGGTTGGGGCATAGACTTGGGTTATGGTGATATTGAATGGTTTGCCTTGGAGACAAGGGGAGATCATTCTGTCATTTCTGAGTTTGCATCCAAATACTGCATTTCAGACTCTTTTGTTGACCATGATGGCTACTCCATTTGTTCTAAGGGATTCCTGCCCGCAGTTGTAGATATAATGGTCATCTGAGTTAAATTCACCCATTCCAGTCCATTTTAGTTCACTGATTCCTAAAATGTCGACATTCACTCTTGCCGTCTCTTGTTTGACCACTTTCAATTTGCTTTGATTCATGGACCTGACATTCCAGGTTCCTATGCAATATTGCTCTTTACAGCATTCGACCTTGCTTCTATCACCAGTCACATCCACAGCTGGGTATTGTTTTTGCTTTGGCTCCATCACTTCATTCTTTCTGGAGTTATTTCTCCACTGATCTCCAGTAGCATATTGGGCACCTACTGACCTGGGGAGATCCTCTTTCGGTATCCTATCATTTTGCCTTTTCATACTGTTCATGGGGTTCTCAAGGCAAGAATACTGAAGTGGTTTGCCATTCCCTTCTCCAGTGGGCCACATTCTGTCGGACCTCTCCACCATGACCCACCTGTCTTGGGTTGCCCCGCAGGCATGGCTTGGTTTCATTGAGTTAGACAAGGCTGTGGTCGTAGTGTGATTAGATTGACTAGTTTTCTGTGAGTATGGTTTCAGTGTGTCTGCCCTCTGATGCCCACTTGCAACACCTACAATCTTACTTGGGTTTCTCTTACCTTGGGCATGGAGTATTTCTTCACAGCTGCTCCAGCAAAGCGCAGCCGCTGCCCCTTACCTTGGATGAGGGGTATCTCCTCACCGCTGCCCTTTCTGACCTTCAACGTGGGATAGCTCCTCTAGACCCTTCTATGCCAGTGCAGCCACCACTCCTTGGATGTGGGGTTGCTCCTCCCGGCCGCCGCCTCTGGCCTTGGGCGCGAGGTGGCTCCTCTCAGCCATTCCTACACCGTCACAGCCTGGCACTCTCGGCCGCTGCCCCTGACTTCGGACGTGGGGTAACTCTTCTTGGCTGCTGCCTTTTGGGCATGGGGTCCTCCTAGCTTCTGCCCCTGACCTTGGACGTGGGATAGCTCCTCTCGGCCATGCTTAGCGTGCCGGTCGCAGCCGCCTGCGCTTAGCACACCAGTGAAGCAAGGCAAAGACTAATAGTTTTGCCAAGAAAATGCACTGGTCATAGCAAACACCCTCTTCCAACAACACAAGAGAAGACTCTACACATGGACATCACCAGATGGTCAACACAAAAATCAGATTTATTATATTCTTTGCAGCCAAAGATGGAGAAGCTCTATACAGTCAACAAAAACAAGATCAGGAGCTGACTGTGGCTCAGATCATGAACTCCTTACTACCAAATTCAGACTCAAATTGAAGAAAGTAGGGAAAACCACTAGACCATTCAGGTGTGACCTAAATCAAATCCCTTATGATTATACAGTGGAAAGGAGAAATAGATTTAAGGGCCTAGATCTGATAGATAGAGTGCCTGATGAGCTATGGGATGAGGTTTGTGACATTGTACAGGAGACAGGGATCAAGACCATCCCCATGGAACAGAAATGCAAAAAAGCAAAATGGCTGTCTGGGGAGTCCTTACAAATAGCTGTGAAAAGAAGAGAGATGAAAAGCCAAGGAGAAAAGGAAAGATATAAGCATCTGAATGCAGAGTTCCAGAGAATAGCAAGAAGAGATAAGAAAGCCTTCTTCAGCAATCAATGCAAAGAAATAGAGGAAAAGAACAGAATGGGAAAGACTAGAGATCTCTTCAAGAAAATTAGAGATACCAAGGGAACATTTCATGCAAAGATGGGCTCGATAAAGGACAGAAATTGTCTGGACCTAACAGAAGCAGAAGATATTAAGAAGAGGTGGCAAGAACAGACAGAAGAACTGTACAAAAAAATCTTCCTGACCCGGATAATCACTATGGTGTGATCACTCACCTATAGCCAGACATTCTAGAATGTGAAGTCAAGTGGGCCTTAGAAAGCATCACTACGAACAAAGCTAGTGGAGGTGATGGAATTCCAGTGGAGCTATTTCAAATCCTGAAAGATGATGCTGTGAAAGTGCTGCACTCAATATGCCAGCAAATTTGGAAAACTCAGCAGTGGCCACAAGACTGGAAAAGGTCAGCTTTCATTCCAATCCCAAAGAAAGGCAATGCCAAAGAATTCTCAAACTACCACACAATTGCACTCATCTCACACACTAGTAAAGTAATGCTCAAAATTCTCTAAGCCAGGCTTCAGCAATATGTGAACCGTGAACTCTCTGAAGTTCAAGCTGGTTTTAGAAAAAGCAGAGGAATCAGAGATCAAATTGCCAACATCTGCTGGATCATGGAAAAAGCAAGAGAGTTCCAGAAAAAACATCTATTTCTGCTTTATTGACTATGTCAAAGCCTTTGACTGTGTAGATCACAATAAACTGTGGAAAATTCTGAAAGAGATGGGAATACCAGACCACCTGACCTGCCTTTTGAGAAATCTGTGTCCAGGTCAGGAAGCAACAGTTAGAACTGGACATGGAACAACAGACTGGTTCCAAATAGGAAAAGGAGTACGTCAAGACTGTATATTGTCACCCTGCTTCTTTAACTTCTATGCAGAGTACATCATGAGAAACACTGGACTGGAAGAAACACAAGCTGGAATCAAGATTGCTGGGAGAAATATCAATAACCTCAGATATGCAGATGACATCACCCTTATGGCAGAAAGTGAAGGAACTAAAAAGCCTCTTGATGAAAGTGAAAGTAGAGAGTGAAAAAGTTGGCTTAAAGCTCAACATTCAGAAAATGAAGATCATGGCATCTGGTCCCATCACTTCATGGGAGATAGGTGGGGAAACACTGGAAACAGTGTCAGACTTTATTTTGGGGGCTCCAAAGTCACTGCAGATGGTGATTGCAGCCATGAAATTAAAAGACACTTACTCCTTGGAAGGAAAGTTATGACCAACCTAGACAGCATATTCAAAAGCAGAGACATTACTTTGCCAGGGCAGTACTAAGGTCCGTCTAGTCAAGGCTATGGTTTTTCCTGTGGTCATGTATGGATGTGAGTGTTGGACTGTGAAGAAGGCTGAGTTCTGAAGAATTGATGCTTTCAAACTGTGGTGTTGGAGAAGACTCTTGAGAGTCCCTTGGACTGCAAGGAGATCCAACAAGTCCATTCTGAAGGAGATCAGCCCTGGGTGTTCTTTGGAAGGAATAATGCTAAAGCTGAAGCTTCAGTACTTTGGCCGCCTCATACAAAGAGTTGACTCATTGGAAAAGACTCTGATGCTGGGAGGGATTTGGGGCAGGGGAGAAGGGGATGACAGAGGATGAGATGGCTGGATGGCATCACTGACTCAATGGAC
Source organism: Budorcas taxicolor (assembly GCF_023091745.1). NCBI lineage: Eukaryota > Metazoa > Chordata > Mammalia > Artiodactyla > Bovidae > Budorcas > Budorcas taxicolor. Next base: position 39,304,017 of record NC_068926.1, read on the forward strand.
ATGCATCTGAGTGAACTCCGGGAGTTGGTGATGGACAGGGAGGCCTGGCGTGCTGCAATTCATGGGGTCGCAAAGAGTCGGACACGACTGAGCGACTGAACTGAACTGAAGTGATTCCTGTCAAACAAAACTTTACGGCATAGACTGAACAGTGGGGTCCTCTGAATCCTCTAAGAAGTTCCTGTCACTACTGAAGTTGAATCAAGTCAACTGGTGCGTGCACTACTTTTGTTCCCCTTTACTATGAAATAGTCATAACCAGAATGTGACCACATAAAAATTAAACCCTACTAGCAAGAAGTTTCCTTTCTACTTGGGGAAGAAAAGTGCAAAGGCGTCTGTGAAGCAACAATCTTTCTATTTTAGTTTCTGAAATTTATCCATCATAAACCCTAAATAGTTATCCAGAAAGTGAAGTTTGTGGGGGAACGTTAGGATCAGCGAGGTGGAACCCTCTTCTTAAAAGAGAAATAAACCCAATAGAAGATAATTTGTAGTTACCAAAGGAAAAAATTGAAGGCAGGAGGAGAAGGGGATGACAGAGAATGAGATGGTTGGATGGCATCACCAATTTGATGGACGTGAGTTTGAGCAAGTTCCAGGAGTTGTTGATGGACAAGGAGGCCTGGGGTACTGCAGTCCATGGGACCACAAAGAGTCAGACATGACTGAGCAACTGAACTGAATTGAACTTACCCAAGGGTAAAGTGGGGAGTGATAAATTAGGAGTTTGGGATTAACAGAGACATACTAGTATATATAAACAGATTAAAAAAAAAAAAAAAGGACTCATTGTAAGCACAGGGAACTGTATTCAATCTTGTAATAATCTATAAGGGAAAAGAATCTGTAAAAGAATAGAGATATTTATCGGGGAAATGAATAGGACAAGTGAGTCCCATTTAGTTTACCCTAGTGTTGAAAGATCATGAACATCAGTAAGAGCTGTTTCTGAGAGCAGAGAATGAACTGGTACTTGCTTATGTTTTAGATCTTCTATAAATGTGTCCAAAGCTGCATCTCCCAGCCACCCAAGGCATACAAGAAACTTCTGGATACTTGGCAGGACGTCTATATGAGGGATCTAGGGGAAAAGTGGCCCAATGGGAAGAGTGTAAACCTGGAGCCAGTGGGCAAGCAACTCTTTCCAGGAATGAGCCTTAGAACTGAGCTAAAAAATTATACTCTAACTAGGGTCCTCAAAGAGTCCCTCCACACCTTCAAAGCAGGAGATTTGGGAATTAAGTCAAAGGAAACCTGAAAACTCTAGCTTGTCTGGGATTCTTTGGTTTTAGTTCTGGAATTCCTGTGTCCCAGAAAATTCTTCAGCCCTGGGCAAGCTGAGAAGGTTGGGTAAGGACATTTAAGTTGCAGAGTCAAATTTTGTGCCTGGTTCCTCTTCACCACTGAGATAAGAGGTGGTTTGTGAAACAGTTTTGAGTAAGGATGCCATATTTTTTTGCTATGAAATAATGTGGAGAAAGCAGTATTGCCTAACTATTACTAAAATGATTAATAAAGAGTTACTTTATTATGAGGGGGAAAGGCCATAAATTTTTATGAGTAAGTTATAGAATGTCCTACCTCAACTTTAGGGGCTAAAAGTCAGTTAGCTTCCAGCTTTAGAAGTCTTGATGTTTAGATTCTTCTCCTTTATAAAGGGATAAGAATCTGGGGTAGAGTGGAAGTGGTGGGGTCAACAGGCAGCCAGTCAAGGTTACAGAGCTGAGTAATGTGGCCCCTCTGTGAACACCTACCCATCTCCAGTAAAGTCAACTCGACTGATCAATACTTGGTGAGATCTTTGTGCTTGTGAATCTGGAGAAATAATTGAGTGTGAAAGTGAGCCAGCCCTGTGGAAATCAAGATCAAAAACAGAGGAAACCTGTGGACCAGACTGTCATTCTCCAGAGGTCACTGAATTCAGGTCACTTCAAGAAGGCTTTTGCGAAACGTCTTCTTTTCAGAAAGACAGCTCCTTATAACCCTATGCAAGATAGCCACCACCTATTTCCATCAACCTCTGCCCTTTCACCCTGGTCTTATCTTTCCTGACACTTTTCTCCACCTGACACGTTATGTGGTGGAATTTTAGGGAGTTCAAAATATAATACCCAACCCTTATCCTCCCACATTTAAACTGAATTGAAAATTAAAGCAGAGGAGAAAAAAAGATGAATTTCAAAGCTTCAGCTTCAGTGCAGAGAAAGACAATGTTGGGATCCTCTCCCCCAAGCCAATAGGGGAGTGTGCTATGGATCTGTTTTGTTCCTTTCCTAACCATGACAGCTGCTTCTCAGTACTCTGCTGCCAGGCAAGGAAAAGAACGAATTTCCATGTGAACAGAGAGGCCAAGAGAGTCACAGGGGCTTGAGCTCATCCACAGAGACACAGAAACAGGGGAAAGTTGGTCACAGTGCCCTAAACATTGTATATTTGATAACTTGTTTAAAATGTAAGCCCCATTAGGAAAGACTGTCTGTCTTGAGAGCTAATGAATCTCTAGTGTCTAGAACAGGGTCTGGCATTTGATAAATTTTAGTTGAATTAATAAATTCAATGGGGAGGGACTAATTAATTTCAACCAAGGGGCAGTGAAGACCTTGGATAACATCAGGGAAGTGTGAATTTTAGTTAATTAGGAGACATTCAGGCGGCATTGTCAACATGGTGATATGCTACCCAGATCCTCCCTCGAGGAAAGACCAGCTCCCCAGCTGCAAGGAAAGCTTTCAACAGACAGTCTGCAGTCATGAGCTGCTTCAGGATCTGCCTCTGACAGCCAGAATCACACTTTCCCTTACATGGCATTGCACATCTGCTATACAAAGTGGGAGTCTAAGAATATGGTCATTCTGAGCAACTGCAGGTCTCTTCTGATAGGCAGTAATTGCTCTGAGGCATCCCATTGAATCAGCTGAGATTTTCTCAGCCTGAACCATGATCCAACATTTCTTTCTGCCCAAGCATTCTTCCTCTCCCTTCCTCTCAATGCTTAATAATAATTTTACACACTTAACTGTGTTCTCTGCATTCACTTCTGGAGAATGCAACCTACGACAGCAGGGTCATGCTCCAGAGAAACAGACATGTCAACTTGGACCTTGAGAAGAGAGGTCTTGGCATGGATACCTTTTAGGGAGTGATCACCATACATGGACACCATGCCTTATGAATCTGCACTGTTTTTTACAGGGAGAAGAATTGTGGGAAGTGAAAATAGAAACCAGAAATAGTAAGAAAGAATCTGAAGAAATGCCAGCACTTAAGGATGAAAGGAGACTCCACAGTGTAACACATTGACCCAGGAAGATAGGATGGAAAAGTATATACCATATTTTCACTTAGGTGACATTGATATCCTTGAAGAGAAGGATATTTCAATTTTTGCATTATGAATTGTGTGAACAAGAAAAGAGAATGGTTAAAGATATTCTTTACATTCAAGAACTTTGGACAAAAGGAGAGGGTTGCTACAATGGTAACAAATAGGTAACAGGAGGGAAGAGGGACATAGAGAAGAGAAGAAAAATAACAGCAAAAGGCAGGCATGTCAGGAAGAAGAGATAGCAGCCAAGATTAAAAACTGCCACAGGAAAGGAGGTGACAATCACTGCCAGAAGTGATGTGTAAGAGAAGAGCAGTATGCCAGCTGTAAGAATTCAGGTAAAACAAAGAAAGCTAAAACATTTCTGTGAAGTTGACATAATCAGTAACAACATATAGGAAGAACACATTTAGAAAGCATGCACTGTTTCATCCTATGGAATATACCCGAGAGATTTTTTTTTCCAAGAAATGAAAAACCCAAGGACTATTCAAACAAGACGTCATCAAGCCATGAAAAGCTTAACAGGCTACTGTCCTACTGTTTCAGACACTACATCTAACAAAAAGGTGATATTTTGAGGAGAGCTCAAAGTGCACTGGAGAAGCATCTGTGCAACACCTCTGAATGTCACAATAGGCATCTGTTCCATCTGCTTCTTGATTTTTTTATTTCCCTTTTTCTTCTTTTCATTTTCTGTCTACAGGAAAAAAAAAAAAATATATATATATATATATATGTATGTATGTATGTATGTATGTATGCTAAGTTGCTTGAGTCAAGTCTGACTCTTTGCAACCTGTGGACTGTAGTCTGCATGGCTAGTCTGTCCATAAGATTCTCCAAGCAAGAACACTAGAGTGGGTTGCATGCTTTCCCCCAAGGGATCTTCCCAACCTAGGGATTGAACCCATAGCTCTTATGCCTCCTGCATTGGCAGGCAGGTTCCTTACCACTAGCACCACCTAGGAAGACCATATATAACTATCAGTTCAGTTCAGTTCAGTCGCTCAGTTGTGTCCGACTCTTTGAGACCCCATGAATCACAGCACGCCAGGCCTCCCTGCGCACCACCAACTCCCAGAGCCCACTCAAACTCATGTTCATTGAGTTGGTGATGCCATCCAGCCATCTCATCCTCTGTTGTCCCCTTCTCCTCCTGCCCCCAATCCCTCTCAGCATCAGAGTCTTTTCCAATGAGTCAACTGTTCGCATGAGGTGGCCAAAGTACTAGAGTTTCAGGCTCAGCATCAGTCCTTCCAAAGAACACCCAGGGCTGATCTCCTTTAGGATGGACTGGTTGGATCTCCTTGCAGTCCAAGGGACTCTCAAAAGTCTTCTCCAATACCACAGTTCAAAAGCATCAATTCTTCGGTGCTCAGCTTTCTTTATAGCCCAACTCTCACATCCATACATGACCACTGGAAAAACCATAGCCTTGACTAGACAGACCTTTGTTGGCAAAGTAATATCTCTGCTTTTCAATATGCTATCTAGGTTGGTCATAACTTTCCTTCCAAGGAAATAAAACTAAATGTTTGGAGAATATTTTTCACCATTAACTTACCATTGTAACATTATTTACTTTAACTTATTTTAAGCTGATCAAATCACATAATTAAATGTGTTATGCTTCAAAATGACTAGGTTTTTTTTTTTTTTAACTAGGTATGGAAATGCTAGCCAAGTACACTAAAATTTTGTATATCACCAGATATATGACTAATTTTTGTGTAGGGCAGATGTTGAGAAGAGAGCGAGACGCATATTTTAAATCCCTGAGGTGCTTTGTTTTTTTTTCAGTCCACACAGTTGTAGAAAATATAAAACCATTTTTCTCTGAAGATTGGATTCTTTTCAAAGAGTACCTTGTACTCTTTCCTCTGTTGTCCTAATATAATCGAAGTAGATGTTGTCTCAGGTAGAATTCAAAAGGTGTCCCCTAAAGATTTCCATCACCCGGCTATTCAGTCAAAATTAACTAAATTTCTTCTGTGATGGAAATTTGTAGGTGGAATTGAGGTTACTAATCAGCTAGGTATAAAAATAAGAAATTAATCTGAGTGACCTCATTATAATCACTTCCACCTCTAGGAGAATAGAGGAAAGGCAGAGAATCAAGTCAGACAAATGCACAAGAGAGGAAGTCAACAGAGGAAGTCAGAGAGATCAGAAGTGTGAGAAGGACTCAATTCATCATTGCTGGCTCTGGAGATAAAGCGGACCATGAGCTAAAGAATTCAGGAAACTGCTACAGAGAGCAAACCCCACTGACAACTACAGGGGAACATCAGTCCTGCAATCGCAAGGAACTGAATTCTGGCAATGACCTGAATGAACATGGGACAGGATTCTTCCTTACAGCTTCCAGGAAAGAATGCTGCCTGGCTGAAATCTTGATCCTGGCCTTGTGAGATCAAGCCAAGAATCAGCTCAGTGAGGCTGTGCCAAAATTCTGACCTGTGGAGAATGAGATGCTAAATAGGTGATGTTTAAGCAGCTCAATTGGTGATCAGTCAGTTCAGTCGCTCAGTCATGTCCGACTCTGCAACCCCATGAACTGCAGCACGCCAGGCCTCCCTGTCCATCACCAACTCCCAGAGCCCACTCAAACTCATGTCCATCGAGTTGGTGATGCCATCCAGCCATCTCATCCTCTGTCATCCCCTTCTCCTCCTGCCTCCAATCCCTCCCAGCATCAGGGTCTTTTACAGTGAGTCAAGTCTTCACATGAGGTGGCCAAAGTATTGGAGTTTTGGCTTTAGCATCAGTCCTTCCAAAGAACACCCAAGGCTGATCTCGTTTAGAATGGACTAGTTGGATCTCCTTGCAGTCCAAGGAACTCTCGAGTCTTCTCCAACACCACAGTTCAAAAGCATCAATTCTTTGGCACTCAGCTTTCTTCACAGTCCAACTCTCACATCCATACATGACCACTGGAAAAACCATAGCCTTGACTAGACGGATCTTAGTCGGCAAAGTAATGTTTCTGCTTTTCAATATGCTATCTAGGTTGGTCATAACTTTCCTTCCAAGGAGTAAGCGTCTCTGAACTTCATGGCTGCAATCACCATCTGCAGTGATTTTGGCAGCTTGTTACAATAGCAAAATGAGTCAGTGCGACTAAAGACCACTTAAATAACATTGCAAGTTTTTACTCCTAATTAAGCCTTCACTGCTCTATAGGTAGAGTCTCCATTCAATAGTTCTTGATTTCAATTTTTCTAAAATTCATTATATACCATGCATAATGCACTTAAATTGATAGGTGCTATCTCTCCCTTCATAACATTGGAAAATCACTGTCTGTGCAGTACAAAGTAATGAGTTTCTACAACTAATACCATTGGAAGAACAATTATCTATGAATTGAAAACATTTTAATAAGTGCTTAGCATACATACCAATTAAATTCACCCCACCATAATCTGTATGACATTAAACATGAGTTCATCAAGTGCCTCTAGAATCACTTGAAGTTCCTTGGAATCTACTAAAATTAACCCAACTTAAATGGAATTAAGCTCTAAAGTATAACTTGTAGAGATAGCAAAACTTAAAACAAGAGTATAGCTTTTATCATTTAACCAAACTTTAATTTTTAAGGTTTTAAAACACAAAGCATTTTTCTCACTCCTTGGCAACAGAGATGAAACATTTTTCATGAATACATTGAAACAGAAGCAGTACAGCTTGAGAATAATGTGTATAATACTTAAATTCAGAGTGCAAGGAGATTTTTTCCATGGTTGCTTGATTCATTCATGGGTCAATCTTCTGATTCCTGCTTCTAAATCTAGGATGTTAATAAGTATGCTAATCTCTTAAACATATTCCATTAATGTCCTAGTGGCCACTAAGACATAAAAACACTCATGTTATTCCTTAACCATCTTGAAAGAAAAGAACAAAATATGGCATAGTCCATCTATTTAAAATCAGTTGACTGTCTGCTGGGCCATTCTATCTTTAAATATAGTTCACTTTGATTGGCAAATAATTAACATGATTTAGCCTATAAATATCATTATTCCATGTTCTCTCATAGTCTAGTGTTTTCCTCTAATATAACAACTTGCCTCAGCTATGTCTTTTTGCTGACTGAGAAAGTCATGGCCCAGTGTTATTTTCCCAACACATTTAGCTCTTTGATTTTGAATAAATGTTAACCGTTCCAATAGGAGAGCATAATGACCATGCTAAATGCAACTGTAAATCAATTATATCTTCTCTGAGTTGTCAAAAAGTAAAGATGATTCTTTCACTTGGTAGAGCAAGGTAGACACCTGATTAAAATAGACATTCCTAGTGAACTTCAGATGAGCTTCCAGGTGAAGCACAAGATACTATTACAAGATATTATATCCTATTTGGATATGATGTGAATTTTCTTGAGTGAAGGGCAATAAGGATGTAATGAGAGCTCACATTGGCAAGGATTCAATTGTTAAAAATACCTGATTTCTTAACTGTATATTAAATAATAAGATGCTGCCAATGCATTGAATTGTAACATTTAAAAGAAATCATCTTGTTACATTCTTCATCTTTATCTAGGAATCATAAGTCCCTGTGGAGAAGGCAATGGCACCCCAACTCCAGTACTCCTGCATGGAAAATCCCATGGATGGAGGAGCTTGGTAGGCTGCAGTCCATGGGGTCGCTAAGAGTTGGACATGACTGAGCGACTTCACTTTCACTTTTCACTTTCATGCCTTGGAGAAGGAAATGGCAACCCACTCCAGTGTTCTTGCCTGGAGAATCCCAGGGATGGGGGAGCCTGGTGGGCTGCCGTCTATAGGGTTGCACAGAGTCAAACACGATTGAAGTGACTTAGCAGCAGCAGCAGCAGCAGCATAAGTCCCTGAAGCAGTGAGGTTAATGTTTAAAAACTTGTACTAAGAAACCAGTCCCATCCAGGTTTGAATCTGTTTCACCACTTTCATTAGCTACATGATAATGACTAGGTTATTCAATCCCTATAGGCCTCAGTTTTCTTTCATTTAAATGAGGATAGCACCTACTGCTTAGAAATGCTAAGACTAAATAAAATGTGGTGTATAGGCACATACCACCAAACTTGGTACAAAGTGCCTGCTGCTGCTGCTGCTAAGTCACATCAGTCGTGTCCGACTCTGTGCGACCCCAAGGATGGAAGCCCACCAGGCTCCTCTGTCCCTGGGATTCTCCAGGCAAGAACACTGGAATGGGTTGCCATTTCCTTCTCCAAGGCATGAAAGTGAAAAGTGAAAGTGAAGTCGTTCAGTCGTGTCCGACTCTTAGCGACCCCATGAATTGTACCCTACCAGGCTCCTCCTTCCGTGGGATTTCCCAGGCAAGACCTGGAGTGGGGTGCCATTGCCTTCTCCAACAAAGTGCCTAGGAAATGGTATTTTTCAACAATATCATCATTCTCACTGTTATGCTGCTGCAATAGAAAAAGAATTGTTTTAGGAGCTGAGTCACTTTGGGTATGAGACAGGGCAAGACCTTTAGCCATGTCGGATATATTTTTTCATTGGTAAAAAATAATAAATCCTTAAAGTTGGCTGTGCAATTTAGGTGACATAATGTAACAGGTGCTCAGTGAATGTTTCCTTGTTTTCCTCCTCTGCCTTTTTTTTTTTTTTTTTTTTTCCCTTACCAAGGTCCATCTTTAATGCTAAAGTGGTACTTGGTGATACATTGTTTTCTCCTAGGTAATGTGTTTGTATTGTTTCTGATAGAAATCGTGAAACCCAATTCCTAATCAAACAATGGTCATGTTACTAACATGCTACTATGGTAGATTTTGTAACATATATTTGAGGGATCAGTCCTTTCAGAAATTCTAACATGTTGCTTTCATGGATTGCCATTTCCTTCTCCAGGAGATCTTCCCAACCCAGGGATTGAACCTGGATCTCCTGCATTGCAGGCAGATGCTTTACCATCTGATCCATGAGGGAAGACTCTTTCATGGATTAAACTTTGGTAATTCACACACTTTTTCCAAAGAATTTTTACCATTGACTGATAGTCTTCTCCACTTCCAAAGAATAGCAAGAAGAGATAAGAAAGCTGTCCTCAGTGATCAATGCAAAGAAATTGAGGAAAACAACAGAATGGGAAAGACTAGAGATCTCTTCAAGAAAATTAGAGATACCAAGGGAACATTTCATGCAAAGATGGGCTTGATAAAGGACAGAAATTGTATGGACCTAACAGAAGCAGAAATTATTAAGAAGAGGTGGCAATACAAAAAAGATTTTCACAACCAAGATAATCATGATGGTGTGATCACTCACCAAGAGCCAGACATCCTGGAATGTGAACTCAAATGGGCCCTAGAAATCATCACTATGAACAAAGATAGTGGAGGTGATGAAATTCCAGTTGGAGCTATTTCAAATCCTGAAAGATGATGCACTCAATATGAAAGTGCTGCACTCAATATGCCAGCAAATTTGGAAAAGTGAGCAGTGGCCACAGGACTGGAAAAAGTCAGTTTTCATTCCAATCCCAAAGAAAGGCAATGTCAAAGAATGCTCAAACTACCGCACAATTGCCCTCATCTCACACGCTAGTAAAGTAATGCTCAAATTCTCCAAGCCAGGCTTCAGCAATACGTGAACCATGAACTTCTAGATGTTCAAGTTGGTTTTAGAAAAAGCAGAGGAACCAGAGATCAAATTGCCAACATCCGCTGGAGCATGGAAAAAACAAGAGAGTTCCAGGAAAACATTAATTTCTGCTTTATTGACTATGCCAAAACATTTGACTGTGTGGATCACAATAAACTGGAAAATTCTGAGAGAGATGGGAATACCAGACCACCTGACCTGCCTCTTGAGAAATCTATATGCAGGTCAGGAAGCAACAGTTAGAACTGGACATGGAACAACAGACTGGTTCCAAATAGGAAAAGGAGTATGTCAAGGCTGTATATTGTCAACCTGCTTCTTTAACTTATATGCAGAGCACATCATGAGAAATGCTGGGCTGGAAGAAACACAAGCTGGGACCAAGATTGCTGGGAGAAATATCAATAACCTCAGATATGCAGATGACACCACCCTTATGGCAGAAAGTGAAGAGGAGCTAAAAAGCCTCTTGATGAAAGTGAAAGTGGAGAGTGAAAAAGTTGGCTTAAAGCTCAACATTCAGAAAATGAAAATCATGGCATTCGGTCCCATCACTTCATGGGAAATAGATGGGGAAACAGTGGAAACAGTGTCAGACTTTATAATCACTGCAATGGTGACTGCAGCCATGAAATTAAAAGACACTTACTCTTTGGAAGAAAAGTTATGACCAACCTAGATAGCATATTCAAAAGCAGAGACATTACTTTGCCGATTAAGGTCCATCTAATCAAGGCTATGGTTTTTCCAGTGGTCATGTATGAATGTGAGAGTTGGAGTGTGAAGAAAGCTGAGAGCCGAAGAATTGATGCTTTTAAACTGGGTGTTGGAGAAGACTCTTGAGAGTCCCTTGGACTGCAAGGAGATCCAACCACTCCATTCTGAAGGAGATCAACCCTGGGATTTCTTTGGAGGGAATGATGCTGAAGCTGAAACTCCAGTACTTTGGCCACCTCATGCAAAGAGTTGACTCATTGGAAAAGACTCTGATGCTGGGAGGGATTGGGGGCAGAAGGAGAAGGGGACGACCCGGGATGAGATGGCTGGATGGCATCACGGACTCGATGGACATGAGTCTGAGTGAACTCTGGGAGTTGGTGATGGACAGGGAGGCCTGGTGTGCTGCAGTTTATGGGGTCGCAAAGAGTCGGACACAACTGAGCGACTGAACTGAACTGAACTTACCCAACATCTCCCACCTTGACAGTCAACTTAAACATTCCTGTGAATGAGCCACTTAGGCTATGTCAAGGAGGGAGAAATTTCCTCTACCCTTCTAAGTTCTTCTGGCTGATTTATGAATTCAGTTGACATGAGGCAGTTTAATGGGAGATAACCAGACAAACTTTAACAACATAAGTACATGGGAGAGAACTAGGGAAACTCAGTAACTCACAAAAGTGGCCAAAGCACTTGCCTTAATATCGTCCTCAGCTAAAGACAAAAGAAGATGTTGATGGAGTAAAAAGTTATGGGAGGTGACCAGGAAAAGCACAGTTAACAAAGGTAAGATTGTTATTCAGATTTAGGTCTTTGCTGTCTCCACTGAAGAGTTTCTACAGGTTTTGTCACATGTATCTTCCTTGTTCATCAAGGGAGATGCCTTTACAAATAGAAATGTCCCTTATAAATGTAAATGTTTCTTACCAAAGAGTAACTCCTTCGTGGTTTCCAGAGTTTCTCCCAAGCCTTCTGTTTCTTAGAAAACAGCTAGCTTAAAATAATTAATACACCAAGAAGACGTATTTTTGGATGACAAATTCCACTTCCCTATGGATTCTAATCTTACAGTTGTTTGACTTAATTCCAGGGCTTGTAATCTCCATTACACACAGATACACACTTACACACACATGCACGCACACACACACCTCATTTGGTTTAAAATTCATTCTTTTTCTTCCCATACCTACTTCTTGGGCTACATTTTCTGCTGCATTAATATCACAAGGTAGTTGCCTGAGCCAAGAAACTTGGAGTCATCCTTAATTCTTCCATCACCATCCTTCCCATTTCAAACCTAGACTTTGTCAGACATTTATAATAATTAGCTCCCAGATCTATTGTCTCTTTTTTATCACCTGTTGCTACTGTCTGAGTTGAGCTTTATTATTTGTCATTTATTTTTTTGTTTTTAACCTCAACAACATTTAATCTATACTCACTACCTCAATGGTTATATCTCTAAGAACCATATTTCACATAATTAGAGAGTATAATTTTGAACATAATATTCTTCATCAAATGCCCATTAACTTTAGGATAAAATCAAAATAGTTCACAGTATATAAAGGCTCCAAACCACATCTTTAACCCTTCAGCTTTCTCTTACCATCTCTCATGAGTATTCTTTGCTCCTATCATGCTGAATCATTTGTTTATCTCAAATACCATTATACTCAAAACATAAGTACTTGGCAACATGTATTCTCTCTTCCTAGAGTATTAGCTCTTCAGAACAAGAACCCTACGTCTCTGCCTCTGTATGCCTCTCTTTCTCTCAACTTAATATCTGTAGAGCCTTGAAACATTCATGGAACATAAAGAGTTTTTAGAACAAATGAGTGAATTATTAAATGACTGTATGAATAGATGCCTGTTTGCAGGATATAGAGTGAACAGTGATAAAAAAGACACAGTCATTTACTTTTCAACATATTATTTTAAAGATTAGTAAGGAATTACTTTACAACATATTATTTAATGATTGGTAAGGAGTATACATTAATAATTATTCAGTCACTTCAATTCAGTTCAGTCACTCAGTCATGTCCGACTCTTTGCAACCCCATGAATTGCAGCACGCCAGGCCTCCCTGTCCATGACCAACTCCCGGAATTCACTCAAACCAACGTCCATTGAGTCGGTGATGCCATCCAGCCATCTCATCCTCTGTTGTCCCCTTCTCCTCGTTCCTCCAATCCCTCCCAGCATCAGAGTCTTTTCCAATGAGTCAACTCTTCCCATGAGGTGGCCAAAATATTGGAGTTTCAGCTTTAGCATAAAAGAAGAAAACTGTCTACTGAAAAAAATGTACAATGTGAGATCTGGGAGGTCAGTTTTATTTGAGACAAAATGAAGACTATAGCCCAGGAGATGGCCTCTCTAGCTCTGAGTAACTGCTCCCAAGTGGTAACAGCGAGGTCAGTCCATATGTGATTTTGGTGAAAGGGGTACATGCAGTCAAGCACACCTCTCTGTAGAAACTCACTACTAGTTGTGAGGAGCAGATGTCTCCATTAATAATTTTAGTGCTTTTCTAGGTATGAGAAGATGCAAGAAATTGAGTTCATAAGATCTTCTCCTGAAAATATCTATTTATCTGAAGGCCTATTCTGCCAGTTTTCTTACAGAGTACATCATTCCTGAACTCCTTTCAGGGGGTGTTAAAGATCAGTGACTACAGTGGTTAATGATCTAATCCTTATAGAGGCAAATGGTGACTGACATTCTTCAGTTTGCAAAAGTAATAAGTTCCAAATGGTAAATACAGACAAATTGACAGAAGCTTGAAAAGAGACGCTATGTGCTCTTTTCCTGGAAAATAAAATATAAGAGAGCAGAAAAGATTTTAGAATGAAATATTTGAGTCCAGCCTTGAATACAACATACATTTTGATCTTTAAAAAAAGGGGGTAGATTTTTCTAGCATGACCCTTCCCCACTGTTTGAGGTCAGTGGGTATTCTGATGGTTAATGAGTTACTGATACTGTAGATGAGAAGTGGATAGTAAGGTAGATTGGATTCAGATTGTGGATTCCATTAAATTTTATGCTGAGGAATTTGAGAACTTTTAGGTAGGCAGTTAAAATAGCTTTATGCCTCATTCTGACAAACATGTCAGTTTCTTTGAAGGAATAAATTAAATGACATGGTTTAAAAAATGTACAACTTCACACTAATCGATAGCCTAGCATTCTGTAATAAACATTTTGTCAGTTGAAATTCATCTTACTGCTTGTCTCTGACAGATAGGGACTGTTTCAGGTATTTCTTTCCCCACAGACTTTCTGGGAACTTTTCTTCAGTTAAATTATATAGGTGACAAAAGATTCTACTCCAGTAAAATTTCTTGAAATGTCATACACATTTTTTTTCCCAAATACATAGACATTAAAAACACCATCTGGCTTAGTTTGGGACTCAAAAAGTCTAAATATTTGTGTTACAAATCAGAAAGTTAGGATACAGAATGCTTGGGGCTGGTGCACTGGGATGACCCAGAGAGATGATATGGGGAGGTTGGTGGGAGGGGGTTCAAGGTTGGGAACTCATGTACACCTGTGGTGGATTCATGTCAATGTATGGCAAAACCAATACAGTATTGTAAAGTAAAAAAAATAAAATTTAAAGTAAAGAAAGAAAAAAGAAAGTTACTTTTATTCTTCATGCCCTAATCCCACCACTACCTTTCCATTAATTTGGATGAACTCAACCAGCTTCTAAAACAACACTGCCATCTCCCTGACCTAAATATAATTCCTTTTCAGCATGTCAGCTTCATGTCTTTGATGAACCTGCAGTGATTAAAATTTAATGTGCATTCTGTCATTTTATCCATGTCTTCCTTCTCTTTAATCAGTCTGTTACATTTTGACGTTGAGTAGCTGAATAAGAAGCTGTTTTATTAATATTCCCTAGTTTGTCAAGTATTCTAAGTAACAAGTGAATTCCAGTTTGCAAATCTACAAGAAATACTGGACAGACTAACTACTAGAAATGGGGGCTAATGGATTGAGAGGACAGGAAGCTTTTCAATTTTTTTTTTTTTAATGTAACATCTTTATTGAACTTGTTACAATATTGCCTCTGTTATTTTTGTTCTCATTTTTTGGCCATGAGGCATTTTAGCTCCCCTACCACAGATTAAACTGGCACCCCTGAATTGGAAGGTGAAGTCTTAACCACTGGAAAACCAGGGAAATCTCAAGGGGAGGCTTTTTAACTCATGTCATACTAGAATCAACAAGGTTGGAACTTAATTTCCTGAATGATCAAGCTATATGTATAAGAATAACATTTCAGTTCAGTTCAGTCACTCAATTGTGTCCAACTCTTTGCTGCCCCATGAATTGCAGCATGCCAAGCCTCCCTGTCCATCACCAACTCCCGGAGTTTACTCAAACTCACGTCCATCAAGTCGGTGACGCCACCCAGCCATCTCATCCTCTGTCGTCCCCTTCTCCTCCTGCCCCCAATCCCTCCCAGCATCAGGGTCTTTTCCAATGACTCAGCTCTTCGCGTGAGGTGGCCAAAGTACTGGAGATTCAGCTTTAGCATCATTCCTTCCAAGGAACACCCAGGACTGATCTCCTTTAGAATGGACTGGTTGGATCCCCTTGCAGTCCAACGGACTCTCAAGAGTTTTCTCTAACACCACAGTTCAAAAGCATCAATTCTTTGGCGCTCAGCCTTCTTCACAGTCCAACACTCACATCCATATATGACTACTGGAAAAACCATAGCCTTGACTAGATGGACCTTTGTTGGCAAAGTAATGTCTCTGCTTTTGAATATGCTATCTAGGTTGGTCATAACTTTTCTTCCAAGGGAGTAAGTGTCTTTTAATTTCATGGCTGCAGTCACCATCTGCAGTGATTTTGGAGCCCCCAAAAATAAAGTCTGCCACTGTTTCCACTGTTTCCCCATCTATTTCCCATGAAGTGATGGGACCAGATGCCATGATCTTCATTTTCTGAATGTTGAGCTTTAAGCCAACTTTTTCACTCTCCTCTTTCACTTTCATCAAGAATAACATTTACTAATTTGTATATACTTAAAACTGGTTAAGTTCTTTAAATTGACTTTTTGGGGGACTTCCCTGGTGGTACAGTGGCTAGGGCTCAGTGTTTCCACTGCAGGGGCTGTGGATTCAATATCTGGTTGGGGAACTAAGATTCCACACTCCAGCATCACCAAAAAAAAAAAAAAAAAACACAAAACGGTGTCTTTTTAATACTCATTAATTCTAAGATGTAGGTACTATTTTTAGACTAGAAAGCAATATTTGATGATTATAGAATGAGTTTTCCAGAGGGTGTTCTATGTTTATATTCCCCAATTGAAGGTTAAAGCCAAGGCTCCCAAGACCTTGCAGAAACCAGGTTAGAATTTACATGATTCCTGCTTATTTGACCTCTTGCCTTTCTATCCCTGACTTTGAATCAAGCTGAAAAAGGCTACAAAATACACTGTCTGCGAGGAGATGAATTTTCAGCAGATATCAGGCAGCCTACCAGGCAAATCTATCAAAACAACAGTTGCAAACTGTAGCTCCATCCACTATTGAAAGGAATTGCAAATGTTATTAGTTTGGAAATAAGATTAATGTTTCCATACTGAATGTTGAAATACATGTGCTAAGTCACTTCAGTCATGTCTGACTCTTTGTGACCCCATGGACTGTAGCCCACCAGGCTCCTCTGTCTACGGAATTCTCTAGGCAAAAATACTGGAGTAGATTGCCATTTCCTTCTCCAGGGAATCTTCGTGACCCAGAGATCGAACCCAGGTCTCCTACATTGTGGGTAGACTCTTTACTGACTGAGCCACCAGGGAAGCCTAGTTGAAATACATATGGAAGATTTAATGAAAAGCCTTATGTGGTGTAAAAGTGCAGGATGGAGGCACAGTAGGAGGATGAATGGCAGACACAAAGAGGCCCCATCCACCTTTAACATAACCACCCAGAGCACATGGAAAGGACAGCTGCAGCTTCCAGTGCCCTCTGCATCTGGAAACAGGCATCTCTTCTCTCCAGTATTCACTTCCTCTGCTTTGTTTCCCCTACAAACATATTTGACAGATATAAGAGTTGCAGCATGGTAAGGAGCTAAACCAGTCTCTGAAGACAATACTGTATGATGGGTTTCTGCATTATGAACATCCCAGACTACTCAAGACTTGAGTGTTAAGATGCAGTGAAAGATAGTTCCAAAAGGAATTATTAAAATAGGGTAAGTTTAATGTTGGTTTTGTTCTGCAGTTCAAATAAGATTCTTTATCAAGTTCATCAAGGCATATGAACAATAATTATAAGACATAGATCTAAATTCATAAAAAAATATATATCTTTGTATTTATCAGTTATCTATCTGGAAACACCATGTATCCAAATATGTAGGTGAAAGTCTTGTAAATTAGATTGTAATTCAGTGATGCCAATATCTTTTCCTTATAAAGACATTTAAATCTCCAGTAGCATACTGGTATTTTTATATGGCACTTTTAAATGCAGAGATGCTAAAAATTACAATTACCCTCTGAGAAAGAAATAGATATATATCAAAAGCAGTTCAAAAAAGAGATCAATTCAGGCTTCAAGCTATCTTTCAGGTCACTTTTATTTCTAGTTTAAGCTCATTGTCCCTTCTTAGAGACACAATCATTCACATAGATTAGCTCTCTGATAAACCTGTAGTGTCACCAAGTTCGATATTACCAACTCTTTGAAGAGTTCCTTGTGTGAAGTTTATCACTCAATGAAATATTTATGTATTCAATTACCTGTGTTATGGGCTTAATTAAACCTTGCTGAATAACTAGAGTATCTTTTTTTCCCAATTTTTGGCAATATTGATGGAATTTACTGAAATAGATCATACCCTAGAAATATTTCAAAGACTTTATACATATATACATATTAAGGTGGTCCTAATAATGAGATTTATTAACTACATACACACACGGCCTAAAATTGTTTTGAAAACTACCAATATAAAGTTAAGTAATTATCAAAATCTCCTTAATACCTTTCTGGATGAATTTAATTTTGACTGTCTCAAAGAAAAATTTTTTATTAAATTAAATTCATTTATGAGAAAGGAACAAAGCAAGAACATAATTCAATTACATTTTTCAATTTTTAACCCATGCATTGCATTTATTTTCTTCTAATAAATGTTATCACTATAATAGAAAAGTCTACCTCCAAATATTTGGTTTTCTCTTGTATTCTTTAAAAACCTCTAAATGGAAAAAAAAATCTCTAAATGCACAAGCCTGTTGAAACCATAAGCCTCTGCTGGATACAAAAAAGTAGCTTTTATATTTTAAATCACTGATGAGTAACTACATATTGTCTTGTGTGTTGTTTGACACATTCGTCTTTTCAGTGGAAAGAAACAAAGAAAAGATAAGAAGTGAGTGATAATGGATGGACAAAGATTGGGAGATTACAAAGCCTGAAATCTGTCTTGCTGACACAAGTTTAAAACTCTGTCCTTCAATTACTTTTTTAGAAAGTAGGAATATAGTCATTCTGAAACTAATATTTTGTGAAAACTCAGGAAAAACATCTATAAAGTGATTTCTTTCTAAAGACAGTTTCATTTACTAGAGGCAAAAACTTTTTGGCAGATTATTTTTATTGATTCCTCTGTATACGGCCCTAAGATTAAATTCAGAGGTCCATGCCTCAGATTATGTTACACAGGAATTATGAGGAATCCTAGCGTACTTCTAGCAATTTAACCTGTGGAAATGGTTCAAGATATACCTTGGCTACAAAGCTGTAAATTCCTGAACTCTTAAGTGCAATGTCTTTCATCACTGAATTCTAGTGTCCAGATTCTCAATAAATTTCTATTAGTGCAGTCTCATGGGTTTTGGTCGCTATTCATGGAGATCAATGGAGAAGGCAATGGCACCCCACTCCAGTACTCTTGCCTGGAAAATCCCATGGACAGAGGAGCCTGGTGGGCTGCAGTCCATGGGGTCGCTAAGAGTCGGACACGGCTGAGCGACTTCACTTTCACTTTTCACTTTCATGCATTGGAGAAGGAAATGACAACCCACTCCAGTGTTCTTGCCTAGAGCATCCCAGGGATGGGGGAGCCTGGTAGGCTGCCGTCTCTGGGGTCGCACAGAATCGGACACAACTGATGCAACTTAGCAGCAGCAGCAGCAGCATGGAGACCAATCCTAAATTCTAAATCCTAAATCCTAAACTGATTTCCTGAATCCTAAAGGAAATCAGTCCTGAATATTCTTTGGAAGGACTGATACTGAAGCTGAAGCTCCAATACTTTGGCTGTCTGATGCAAAGAACTGACTCCTTGGAAAATACCCTGATGCTGGGACAGATTGAAGGCAAGAGGAGAAGGGGATGACAGAGGATGAGATGATTGGATGGCATCACCAGCCAGATGGACATGAGTTTGAGCAGGCTCTGGGAGTTGATGATGGACAGGGAAGCCTGGCATGGCACTGTCCATGGTGTCACAAAGAGTCAGACATGACTGAGTGACTGAACTCACTGAAGAACCATTAAATACCAATTATGTGTCAAGGACACAATAAAGCAACTGAACTGAACAGATTGCCAAGGACTAAAGAAATGTCTCTGTGTTTGTTTTGCTTCACCTCTCTAATCTTAACAATAGATTGCAACATAGGTGCTATTATTCCCAGTTTACTGATATTAAAACAAAAGCTCTAAGAAAATAAATTGCCGAAGTTGCAGTTTTTAGGCAGCGTACATAGCACAAGTCAGTCTGCCTCCATAACAATACTCTTTCTGATGCATCATATTCAGCTGACACATAATTGCCACATTAGTAATGTTCCAGTGTAGATGGAGCAAGAAGAGTTTGTCACTGTGATTAAATATTAAAAATTTGAAATAATCACCAGTAAGTCCTTAGAGCCATCCCTTGGTGAATCAAAACCATCTACTCTATAGCAGACATGAATCTGATTAATCTTAGTAGCACAGTCCAAATCAGTCCACACTACTCGAATGGAACTGGTACAACACATACAGATAAATAACAGTATTCTTAAGTAAGGACAAAATACAGTAAAGATACAATATTAGCTAATTTTATGCTGATACTTTTCTGGAATCCATGGATATTAGTTAAGGGGAAGAGGTGATGAGGCTTTGTAAGTTAATCCCCGCTCTTTGAAACCTAGCTCTACTGTGTTTCAGTCAAAACCGAGTGGAAAATGGATTTCAGTCTGTCTCTCAATCTGGTGAGAGCCATTGTCACCCCCATGAAAAGCCACACACCAGTCACTTCCCACATTTGTTTTCACATATGCACCCTCTAATTGATGATCTGTCAGCAACATCGAACTTACTCTGACAAAATTTGTGAGTTTTATAAGAGCAGTCAGAGATGTTTACTTTCCTAAGGAGATCAGCTTCAACTCTGCTGATAATGTGCTTTCTTTTGAAAATGAGCAGACAGGCTGCTGGAATCATCCCAGAATCCACACCAAGTGACAGCTCCAACTTGCTAGGTCCACACTGCCCACGTTCCAGCAGATTGAAAGTCTCACCCAGCTTGGGCAAGTAACAATTGCAGACACAGTGACAACGGGGACAGAGAGCTGCAGGCGGAGGACCTCACAAAAGTGGGAAAAGCAGGATGAGGATTTTGAGGCAAGAGTAACTGAAAAGAAAGTGGGTGGAGAGGGAAATCTTAACAGATATGACTGAGGCAACTCTAAATAGAATTGCACACAAAAAAATTACTTAAAGAAAGCCATTCAGAAAATCATCCTTTAAGGTATCCATCGCAAGAAGAAAGGAGACAATATTTTAGAACTGATCTTAACTAATTAATTAATTAATCCAAGTTGCTCAGTCATGTCTGACTCTTTGCGACCCCATGGACTGTATAGCCCATCAGGCTCCTCAGTCCATGGAATTTTCCAGGCAAGAGTAATGGAGTGGGTTACCATTTCCTTCTCCAGGAGATCTTCCCAACCCAGGGATCGAACCCAGGTCTCCCACACTGCAGGCAGATGCTTTACCATCTGAGCCACCAGGGAGGCCTCAGAACTGATCTTATGACCAAGCAATAGGGCCTCAGAATCCTTCTGAGAATTCTATTCTTCGAAATCATGGTGAATTGAACATGCTTAGTCCTCAAAGTACTTACTGCCACATTTTCTCTTTCTGGCTTGCTCATGCCTGAAGTCGACTCACAACCATTGTGCTTTCACTTTCCACCTAACTGAGATGTCCTTGTATGTGTACAGCTCTGAGTCCTTAGCCACTATTTTTCAATAGCAAATGTATAAGAGGTCAGGGATCAAATCGTCTTTGTCCTAAGGGATGACTTTATCAGTTTTCACTATAGATGCTATTGTCAAACCAACCTTGAGTCTGCTTGGCCAACATGCAGCAAAGTCAATCTACTGACACTGGGTAGTGGTGAAGGAAAATACAGCACTTATTGCAGATGCCAAGCAGGGAAAATAGGCTGCTCATGCTCAAAAGACCCAAGCTTTCCAATGACTTTCAGGGAAGGTTTTTAGGACAGTGTGATAGAGAGGATCATGGAGTGCCTGATCAGCTCATGACCAATTCTTTGATTGGTTGGTAATGAGGTAACAGGGTGGTGTTTTCAGACTTTCAATCATCAACCTGTCTGCAGTCTACATGCTGGTGGGCAGGAAGTAGTTAATTCCCTCCACCTCATGGGGGTTTCAGTATGTGCAAAACAACTTAAGGGCATGGCTCGAGATATTATCTATAGCCCTGAGACTTTGTTTTATGGCTAAACTCATTATTTTATCTTAATCTGTTTTCCTTTGTTTCTGAATTTTCTCATTTCTCTTATAAAATTAGCCCTTCAAACACAGGGAAGACTATAAGGCTAAAGATTTTCTACAAAGAAGAGTCAGTGTGTCTGTTTCCAGGAAGGCCCCTCATGGTCCTGCTTGGTTTCAGTACTGCAGTTTCCTCTACTCAGTCTTGCAGAGCTCTCTTGACAGCTGCTCATCTGACAAACATGACACTCCTATGTAGTCTAATCAATGCCAAAATGAATATCTCAAGAGGTCTTGAAGAACTTCAGAAATCATCAAGTGTGCCTGTGGAATCTGAAGGGGTAAGTGCAGATGGTTCCAAAGTGGAGGAGTGGTCCCTCCCACCCCTGCTATAGTTTGGCAATGGTGGGAATCTGTACGGACTGTTCTATGTGTGTTAATGCCAGGTGTATCTAGGCAACACATGTAAGGGTCCGTGCTTTACCAATGACTACTGACTCCTACAATCTTTCAGCTTTGTCCTCTTCTCATCCCCCTACCACATCCCACCAACTACTATAAGCTGAGTTGCTTTTTTTTTATTTTATTTAAGTTTCCATTTTGGATAAAAAGATGGAAGAATTTTATGCAAAATCACTGGAAAGGGAGATAAGCATAGAAGGTTTCAAACTCTGCATCCACCCTCATGTAGGAAATGTTTTCCATGCCCAACCGAGTGAATAGGAGGTAGGGAAAGGGATCTGCTCCCTGTGGATCCTGTGGAAGTTGAAAGGAAAACAGACACATTTTGGCATCTTTGAAAGAATTTTAGCTCTTGGATCATTTCAACCTCAACAAGCACTGGAAGAGAGCATCCGGTTAGGTGGCCACCAAGAGATAAACACAGCAATGACCAGGAGGATGTTTCAGTGGTCCTTTCACCAGTGGATGCAGTGTGCAGAGCACCAGGGTTGAGGACTAATTTACCATAAGCAACAGATGCCAAGGTGAGTAATGGAAATATTTGGATAGGCACATTGCAGTTCCTAAAACAGTACATAGGGACTTCATTAAGGGAACCTTGTGCTAGATTGAAACATTGTCATTTAGGGAAAAAAATTAAATATTCCTTTTAGCATTTAAAAATCTTTTGCACTCTCCACATTGGTCTCATTTACACTTGTCATTATTTTCAAACTCATCATACTTTGTCCCAAACAATTTAGACATTAATAAAGCCTCCAATAAAGATTGTTTAAATGCCAGCTTGATTTAAAATGAAAATCAATACAGAAAATACTACCCCCAGCACCTGGGTTTTGCAAGTATTTGGCAAAGATTGATCTAATACCACAACTGTGGAAAGCAAGACTGTTCTGCCTCCAGGTCCCATTTTGCTTGTGGCCAACTTAAGGCACAGAGGAATTATGCCATTAGCCCAAAGTCACACAGCCAATTGGTTTTGGAGCTCAGATGGCCTGTGTTTAGCCCACAGGGCTGTACTGTCTGCCACTGTCATTATTTACTGTCTTTTTCATCTCCCTACTAGATCCACACTAAAATGGCTAGTCTTGGTCAAGGAACAGCCAGTGCTGCTATGTATACTGGTCTGCGAACCTGTTCTCTTTAACACTCCAGGGAAAAAGAGGAAGTTTTCACTATTATTGATTTGCTCCTTTGCTGGACAATGTGTTGTCAAGTGAAGAGAAAGAAAGGCAAGACCAGGAATAAGGGCTCAGTCATTTCAGTCCCAGCTGTGTCTGGGGCTTAAGGCAAGTGTCCTCATCTTACAAAACTTCAGATGCAAAAGGAAACTCAGAATACTCACTTCAGCAGTGCTTGAACCAATTTGGTATTTTGTAATATTAAATTGGAAAGGATTTATCAAGTTTATGTGATTTCCAGTTATCAATTGTGTTATTAGTATTCTGATGCTTTAATACTATACTGATGAGAAAACAGTGATTTGAATTCTTCAAAGAATTTTAAGTCATTGAAGCAACAATGTCTATGGATTCACCAAATCCTACTCCTCTTTTTTTTTCCTTTAGAAATAAAGCATTCTTGCAAAGACACACATAAAGGTATTTGTTTCGGTTTGTAAGAAACAGTTTTGCTACTAACATGCCAAAAAAGCATATGAGACAACCCTCAGAAGTAAATGGAGATTTATTACCAGAAAGAAAGACGTTTGGGTTTCAGTATTTTCATTTTCACATATGAGTCAAAGTGCTTTTCAGCTTCCTAAATCAGAAGTGCTAATAAAAGATGTAAAATTCTTGTTTTTATGGCTGTGACAGCACTTTAGCAAAACACTCCTTCTCAATGCTTGCTGAAGTGAAAATTCTCTTCAAGTCTCTAAACACAGTCTTAGATCTTTCTGATTATTTGCAGATGTGGTTTTGTGTGTTCATTTATTTTTTATAATTCATAAAAAATGTATAGAAATGTAAAACCCCTCCATTCAACCCTTACATCTAAATAGACTCTTGTACTACCTGTTCAGTCTATGAAAATTGGCTTCTTGAACCAGGCACCAGCAGTGAATATTCACAAAACTCCAGTTCTCCAGACCAACAAGAAATGGGTCCTGTGCAGGATTCCACTGCAAAATGAGACTTGACTCCTGACCAGCCTGCTGGAACCAAAAAGTAGAGAGCGTTTTTACGTGCAGTGACATGACAGCAACAAAGTGAACCTCAGATGGGAGCAGGAGAATCCTGGAAGGATAACTGGATCAAGAGAGTGAAATCTTCTCCAATGTCTCGAATCTCCTTCCGCCAAGAATACAAATGTCTGTGAATTTCCTAAGTCCTTGCTGTTCTCTTATTTCTTTCTCCTTTCGTCTGTACTTTTCACGAATAAGATAAAAGAGGTCAAGAAAGATGGTCACAGGGAGGTTTATTTTATTGCACCCTTTCTTTCCCTTTTTTTTTTTTTTAAAAAAAAAGAAGCTCCGTTAGTCCTACCCTACCCTCTTTGCCCTATGTCTGTTTGTCCAATTGCAGTACCCAGGCTTTACTCACTCCAGTGCGTGAATTTAGAGCTCCAGCAAATGTACTCTCCGTCTTGTGCACTTGTGGAGAAACTGTTATCAAATGAGCACAGTGCCATCAACAAGACAGATAAGTGCCTTCCATTTCCCAATTACCCGTGAGCAGGCAGAATGCAGAGGCCGGCAGCCCGGATGACGACCCTAAAGGACGATTTAGAGTCAGGTCGCGTTGCAGAGGGCTCTGGAGTCATTTGTAATTGGACTTGCTACCAGGGAGCCATAATGGTTTTTCATTTTCTATCAGATATTTCAGGGCAGATTGCAGGAGAAGTAATGTCTTTTAGTGGCATATTTCTACTTGACAGAGTCTAACATAAATGTTGAGTATAGTAAGTACTCAGATGGTTTTTTAATCAAAGCGGTAAAATTCTCCTACCCAACTTTCCAGCTTCAGTGATATTCCTACCCTACCTCTAACTGACCTCAATGTGTAAATAAGTTTTGAGATTTTAAGACCAAGCTTCTCAGAATAGGGTGTCGTTTTTTTTTTATTCAAGTCTGTGCCAAATTGTTATTTATGTACCAATTAGAGCAAAGCTATATCAAAAGTAATGAGATAAAACTGGGAAAACTGATATAAAACCAGTCATCTAGTTTTTTTTAATGTGTGTTTTCATATACGTTCATATCCATACACATATATACATTATATACAATATATCCTATATAGTATGTATACACATGCTATCTATACACTGAACACATTTATATATCCTTCCCCAGAGCTATGTCCTCCTTCCTCACAAGAAAAGCAAGAAACCCCAACTGTAACACCTCCCCATTCTATACAAACTGTATGTTCCTTGCTTTACTTCCTTAATTTCGCATTGAGAGACAGGTTCGATCTTACCGTCATCTGTCACATTAATAATACATAACAAAAAGGCATGTTTGATCTGTTTCAGTCTCTCATGCTCACTCCTAGGGTACCATTTTCCTGCAGCCTTGTAAAAAGCCAGCTTTTCTTCTCATCTGGTTTTTGTTTGTTTGTTTGCTTGCTCAAAAGGGATTGCAGCTTTATAGAGATCAAAGCTCACCAAATCATCAGTATGGAGCTGAGGAAGAGGCTTCTATGAGATTGCTGGAGCTTTTTGATACAAAGGAATTTTGAGTTTGGGGAAGTGCTCAGGGCCCAATAACACTTTCCTTTTCAAAACTGAATGTGCAGGATGCTAACAAATATTATTTCAGCTTCAATAACCAATCGTAAGAATGGCTGCATATATGCAGAGTCAGAAATATTTTCACAGAAAGGCCATCACCACTCATGTTTGACAATGGTTTCACGTGGGCCAAGCATATAATCTGTAGTATCGTTTACTAAAAAGAGAGCGGGCGTTGAAGGTTATACATGGTCAAGATTTCACTCTAAATAGTATGCAAGTTGGATACATCCTGAAAGTCCAACTTGGTGTAGGACTCGTATCAGCATTTGAGAAATTGCGATCATGTCTTTTCTTTGAATGGGTCTTAGACAACGAGTGATCTGAGGCAAACTGCAGTTGTGAGGGTCCATACTGGATAAGTGTATTAAGTCACAGAGAAGCTGGTTTCCAAGGAGCATCCTCAAACTTCTATTGCAGAGAAATCAGAACTCATAGGCAAGAGTTGAGATAGTTTGATCTAATCCCCAAAATAACTTGGAAATACAGTTGTTTTTGTTTCCCATAAAGCTTTTCCAATTTTATCCACCAACTTTATACCAAATTTCACCTCAGTTACCAGACATATCAACATTCCTGGTACTAAGCTGCTCTAGAGCTTAGAAGGAAAACAGCAGTTTAAAAAGAATTTTGTCAAAAGTGGTTAAGAGCATGAGTTTTTATATGGACTTGAATACTGCATTTGTAGTTTCTAAGTTATGTGATTTTAGTCAGCTTTTTATTTAACTTTCTTATAAAGCACATACCAAAATGTTGGGCATAATCTATATTCAATAAATGGTAGCTCTCATTTTACTGTTTTAATAAATCTGTTTTAAATATCCCTAGTCTAGATCCAGCTTCTATACTGGATACAAGAAAATATAAATTAGAACAGTGACACGGATGTAGTTGAAGACTGTCTAACTTTAGAGGGAAATGCATCTTATCGGGACTTCTTTGTTCGTTTTATGAAAAAGAATTATAAACTTACTCTAGAGGAAATTCCACTTTATTGATCATCATTGCCCTCTCCTGAGTGCTCAGTAAGTGTTAAAATACATTATCTTCTTTAATCCTTACAACAAATGGATCAAGCAGGTAATTTTACTGATTTTACGTATGAGAAAATTGACACTTGGAGGAGTTACCTCACTTGCTTAGGAAAATACTGTTAAGAAAAAGCACGAAGATTTCAATCCAATCATTTCTTAATCCAAGGATCCAAAGTTTTAAATACATAATATACAGTCATCTCATTGTACCCATGATGGATTGGTTCTAGGAACAACCTTCCAATACCAAAATCCATAGATGCTCAAGTCTCTTATATGAAATAGCATAATGTTGACATATAACCTACATACATCCTCCCATATACTTTATCTCTGTATTACTTATAAAACCTAATGCATGTAAATGTTATGTAAATAGTTGCTGTTGCACAGAAAATTAAAGTGTTACATTTTGGAGGTTTCTGGAAGCCATTTTTTTTGACAGTGTTGAACCTGTGGACACAGAGGTCTGATAGCACTTCATCCTGTGCTGTGTCACACATCATGAGAGAGCAGATAGTGACTTAAAGATAACTGTTCAGTCTCTCTTGCTTAAAGGATGATTCCTCTACATTTTTTCATTCTCAAGGGCTTTACTATCAATAATTCGTGATTTCTTTTGTATGGAATACATGTATCTAGAGAAAAAATATATGGACAGTGTTCCTTTTCTCAGCACCGTTGCCTTTCCTTTCAGTAACTGGACGGTGCTCACCAACCATCTATTCCGAAATGACTGTGTTCTAAAACACTGGCATCTTGCAGAAGCCTAAAGCTACAGCAGTACTGAAAGCAAGCATCAAATCTGGGAGGCACTTGCTTTTATTTGTGCTTTCTTTTCAACTGGCTAAGTCATAGTGGGAGACAGAAGGGCTGTTCTATTCATTATGTCAAGACTGAAGGTATAGAACTGCTCATGGCTTACTTTTGAGCTCTAAATTATATTTGATAGTGGAAGGGTAAGGGGTTAGAGGGAAATGTCCACTTCTTCTCTTGCCAATTTTCACTACAACAGCAAGCATGAGGTAAACAGTTCTAATTAGCTTCTTTATTATTTGCATACCAGTAATTCTTCTTTATAGGTAACAGAAATGCTGTGCTTTCAGAATCATAGCTTTTCTTTCTGTCACAGACAAGCAATCTGTACTACCTTATTGATTTGCCCAACCAATTAGTCCAATGATTGTTTCCCATCTATAAAAACAACAGCAATGCAAAATCATATATATCCAATGGAAAATATGATAGAACTTAGAAGGCAGCTATGAATAAAAATGATTGATAAAAATGATACCTACTGACATTTGCATTTTCTCAGTAGCTTTTTTCCCATGTTCCAACTGAATGGTTCACAGTACATTGATGAAGCATCACAAAATCCATGAAAATGATATAAGAAACTTCTTAGTAAGGACTGAAACTACAGAAGAAATAAGGGAGCTTTTATTTGTGTACATTTGGCTTCTAGTTCAAAAGTTTATGGTTTTCTTTTCACATTCAGTTGACACACTACTATATCGCAGCCTGAAAGATCTGAACTACCACCACTCATGAATTGTGAAGACCAAGACATTTGAAACTTTTACCAGATTTATGACCTAGAGAAGCAAAAATAGAGCAGGAAAAAGAAATGAATGGAACTATAAAGCAGATCTGAGTCTATCTTGCAGGGAAAAGAAATGAACTAAAAAGTTAGAAGATTCTAGAAGTTAAAATTTTATTCTAGGCAACGGTGACTGACCAAGTGTGTTAGGTGAATGAACATGTTAATTCATTTCTAGCTAACTAACTAGCTGTTATGTTTCTCTTGCAGCTTTGCTTAAGGAAGATAGTGCACCAAGAGTTTCCAAAAGGCATTATTTAAATTTCAGTCTGAGTCACACATGTAAATTATAAGGCAAAGATCACATTATAAGAGAAAATTATGTCTCTTATTCTAGGAAGTTGTGCTATACTAATGATCCTTAATGACTCAATATCACACTAAGCAGTCTAAAATTTTTAAGCTGAAATAACCCTGGAGGCATATACGTCAACTTCACAGTGATTATTCATCTTGGGTAGGAAACCCTGCATTACACGAAACATCAAAAACTAAACAGAATTTAAATTGTCCAATCACAGAGATCTTCTACTGAGTCAGTATCTCAAATTATAAGATATTAGAAAATAACTAACTTTAATAGAATGAAATGCCCCCCTGATCAGAAAGGCCAGGGTGTCTAAGAATCAGTTGTTTAATTTAAAGCAGTACCAAAGGAATTAACAGGAAAATCCAATAGCAGAAATGCTATACAGAGAGTGCCTTTGGATGCTGGTGATTAATTGAACCTGTGTGCGGAATGTGGACTACTAGATGAGAATAGAATGACTCATAATTTCAGTTTAGGTGACTGTGTAAATGGCTATAATATATTCTGAATTAGGTCACACAAATAGAAACAGATTGGAATATCATAATTCATTTTGGAATGTGCTATGTTTAAGCCACTTGTGTGAGTAGTATATGTGAAGACGTGGAATGGGAAGCTGTCTGTATCAGTCAGGAGCTCAGAAGGAAAGTCTGAACTTAAGACCGGGATTTAAAGTCATCAGTGTATGAGCAGTATTTAAACCACAGAATCAGATAAAATTGACCAAGGAGACATATAGACTGAGAATGAGACAGGTTGAAGACACAACATCACCAGCAGCAAACACCAGGAGAATACCAACATCTAGAAAGAGAACATTTAAGGAGACTAAGAAAGAAAGTGAGCCAAAGAAGAAAACAGGAAAGAAGTAGTCAGGAAAGAGACAGAAAGATGACCAAAGAGAGCAATAATTGAGGTCAAAGAGAGAAAACATACTGTGAAATAATTTAGTAATTGTCTTGACATTCTAGGGCTGCTACAACGAGACACTACAGACTAGGTGACTGTTTTCTCACAGTCCTGGAGGCTGGATGCCCAAGATCGGGGTGTTGACAGGTTTGGCTTCTCTGGCTCCCTCCCTGGCTTGCAGACAGCCGCCTTCTCATCATTGCTCACATGGGCTTGCCCCTGCTTATGCACATCCTGCTGTTTCTTTCTAATATAATATATTATATTCTAAGGTGTTCTAAATATAACACAAGTTATATTAGATTACGGCCCCATTCTTATGGCCTCATTTTTAATTTTTTTTCAATTTTATTGAGATTATAATTGACATAGAGCCATCCATAAGTTTAAGGTGTACAGTATAATAATTTGACCTACATATACATGAAATGATTATCACATAAGTTTAGCAAATATCCATAATTCCATACAGATACAAAATTAAATAGAAAAAAATTGTTTTCCTTGTGATAACTCAGGATCTACTAACAAAACCAAAAAGACTAAACTTGACAAGATTAGATTTGTGATTATCCAAGGCAGGGGTGAGGGAAGGGGAACTGGATGAAGGTGGTCAAAAGGTGCATGTTCATAATCAGTTGTGTCCAACTCTTTGTGACCCCATGGACCGTGGCCCACCAGGCTCCTCTGTGCTAAATGCCTCCAATCAACTTCTCAGTCCCTAATTGCTATCTCTTACTTCAATTCCAAGGGAGAAATTTGGTTTCTCCTGATTATGCCTTGTGTTTGTATGCCTCTGTGCCCTTAGGGTCATCTTGATCCTCTACATAAACAAATCCTAGTTCACCTTGAAAATCTCCCTCAAAAATTTGCTTCTTTTCAAAAAGACTTTTCTTATCCTTCCTAGTAAGAAATGCTTCCTGCATCTATGCTACTTCTGCATTTTATTCCTTTGTCACAAATTCCTCATTATATTCTACTATGATTATCTCTACTAGAAGGTCAGCTCATCTAACTATACCTTACTCATCTTTTGTACATGTGTCCTCCAGTATTTTTACAGATAAATGCCGGAACTCTATTAAATGTAAGACAGTAAATAAATAAGGAAATGAATGAATAAAAAACAACAGGTAAATTAATGAACAGCTACACTATCCATAATGAGTCATTTCTCTAATATTTATGGATGCCTGGAGTGCTGCAGTCCACTGGGTTGCAAAGAGCCAGACACGACTAAGTAACTGAACTGAACTGAAATAGAAAAAATACACTGTGTACATTATCATAGAATATGAGAGTAGTGTTCAACTGCTCTAGATAATCACTTTATTAAATACAGTGCAAAAACAAAATATAAATGAATAAGAAACAATGTGGTAGGGATGGTAGAAAAATTCACAGATTATAAATACAAAACATGATGCAAACCTTAGATTTACACATGAAAGAAGAAGTAGACTAAACTGCATGCTGGAAAAAAGCACGGGACCAAATGATGTGAAAGAATCTTCTTGTTATACATTTAGTTTATCCTGTTTTGTTATCCTGACAATGAGCATTGAATGTGATGAACTTTAAGCACAGAGGATTTGTGTAGGTGAATGATATAGCTCTCCTCAAGTTCTTTAGTATAGGACTTCAGTAACAGGACATCACCACCCAGCTTAGCAGAAACCAACCTTTACATTCCTTATTTAAAACAGTTACAAAGCTTCAACTGTCTATACATACTCTACTATGGGATTAGTCATGGGATTATTTGTCCTTCCAGGAATAGACAGCATCCATGTTTCCACATGGCTGAGGCAATAACGAAAAGACGTGACAGTAAAGAGATATCAAAGGTAGAGGTCCAAGAAGCTTGTCTCACAAAGTTTCAGAACTAGGACTCAGGGGACCCCACTCTCCAAGGTCCCAAGTCACTTCCTGTCAGCACAGGTTCTTGAGGATGCATTTGTTGACTCTCTCCAAGCGCAAGAGCACAGTTACTTCTCATCCCAGCTGATATCCAATCCTGGCCATTAGCTCAGTTATAAGACAAAACTAAAATCATTCATCATTTTCTCTAATAATCCTCTCTTTCTCTTTGATTATTTTAACAACACAGCCTTGAGATTCAGTCCATCAGTTTCAGTTTAGTTGCTCAGTCGTGTCCAACTCTTTGCGACCCCATGAATCGCAGCACGCCAGGCCTCCCTGTCCATCACCAACTCCCGGATTCACTCAGTCTCACGTCCATCAACCCCATGGACTGCAGCCTACCAGGCTCCTCCATCCATGGGATTTTCCAGGCAAGGGTACTGGAGTGGGGTGCCATTGCCTTCTCAGTTATTCTATTCTACATCTATGTAAATATATAACACTGTCACATGGGCCTGTAAATCAGCTTTAGGTAGCAAAATCATGGCACCCATGAACAGCATCGTTTCTGTGGAAGGACCCTTTTCTGCTCAGTTCGGATGGTTGGGCATTCATGGTTAACTGAGGATTCTACTCATCCTCTGGATGATCTGAAATCCTGAATTCACTAAGTAATGATTCAACTCTGATACCATCCTGGAACCGTTGTATCAGCAGGAATGTGTAGAAGTCACGAGCAGAATGGTCCTTTCTCTCAAAAGGACTGGAAGTTGAATGTGCCTTTGAAAACATATTGACTTTATACAGACATTTAATTTGTTCTTAGCCCTCTGTTTTCCTCATCTGCACTCTTAGCAATATGATCCATGTTGGTCTATTACCTATGGTTGAAATATCAGAGGCAGCTGATGACTGCTGTCCCCTCTGCCTTCTGCCATCACCAAAGCAATGTCAAATCCCAGGTATGTATCAGAACCCCCATCACATATCTCATTATAAAACCTGATTTTGCAGAAAGTACACTGGCCACAACCTAAGTAATTACTTTAGGAAGCTACAAAACAAAGCTCTGAAACAATAAGAGGAAAAGAAATAATGAAAAATTAGAATGAAAGAATCAATGGATTTAAAAACAGTAAAACTAAAAAAAAAAAATAGTCTAAATCAAAAGCTGGTTTCTTGAAAAATCAATAAAATTGATACCTGTATGCAGGCTAGATAAGAAAAAGAATAAGACATATATTACCACTATTAGCCACTAAGGAGGGAAGTTTTTACTGCTGATCCCATTCACATTAAATGGTTAGTAAAGAAATTCTGAGTTCACCAAGTATTCCTCTGGGGTTCTTCCATAACATTTTATGGAATAATTTCAAAAATAATTGCAGAAAACCATTTGAAAAAAGTAATCAATTATAATAAAAACTTTAAAAGAAAATGAGAAATATAAGTTATACAAGTTATACATATTAAAAAAAATAAAAACCTTATAGCTAATATCATCTTTTGTGGAGTAGGACTAACTCTTTTCACATAAATTCAGGGGTAAGACAAGAACATCTTGTTTCTGAGTTCCTATTCAGCATTGTACTGGAAGTCCTAACATTCAATAAGATGAGGAAGAGAAAAATAAAGATACACAAAATTTAAAAGAAAGAATGAAACAGTTTTTATTCAAAGGTGATTGACTGTCTGTGTAGATAGCCTGAAAAATAACCAATAAAATGGATAAACAATGAAAAATAATTAATGAATACAGCATGGTAGCTGATATAAAGTCAGCTTGTTTTTAAAAAATCAGTTGATTTCCTATAATCAACAAAGAAAATTGGAATATTAAATTTTAAAACTCCATTTACAATTGTATCAAAAATTTTAAACAAAAAATGCTGATTAAAAAAAAAACTAAGTAAATGGGAAATAGATGGGGAAACAGTGGAAACAGTGTCAGACTTTATTTTTTGGAGCTCCAAAATCACTGCAGATGATGACTGCAGCCATGAAATTAAAAGATGCTTACTCCTTGGAAGGAAGGTTATGACCAACCTAAATAGTATATTCAAAAGCAGGGACATTACTTTGCCAACAAAGGTCTGTCTAGTCAAGGCTATGGTTTTTCCAGTAGTCATGTATGGATGTGAAAGTTGGACTGTGAAGAAAGCTGAGCACTGAAGAATTGATACGTTTGAACTGTGGTGTTGGAGAAGACTCTTGAGAGCCCCTTGGACTGCAAGGAGATCCAACCAGTCCATTCTGAAGGAGATCAGCCCTGGGATTTCTTTGGAGGGAATGATGCTAAAGCTG
Organism: Budorcas taxicolor; assembly: GCF_023091745.1. NCBI lineage: Eukaryota > Metazoa > Chordata > Mammalia > Artiodactyla > Bovidae > Budorcas > Budorcas taxicolor. Next base: position 39,337,691 of record NC_068926.1, read on the forward strand.
AAACTCCTGTACTTTGGCCACCTCATGCGAAGAGTTGACTCATTGGAAAAGACTCTGATGCTGGGAGAGATTTGGGGCAGGAGGAGAAGGGGACAGCAGAGGATGAGATGGCTGAATGGCATCACTGACTCGATGGACGTGAGTTTGGGTGAACTCCGGGAGTTAGTGATGGACAAGGAGGCCTGGCGTGCTGCAATTCATGGGGTCACAAAGAGTCAGACATGACTAAGCGACTGAACTGAACTGAACTGAACTGAACTGAAGTAAATGGAGAGACTTTGTGTTCATGGATTGGAGAACTCAATTACTACTTTTCTTAGTAGTAAAGAAGTCATTTTTTTTTTCCAAATTGATGTATTGACTTAATACAACACTATCAAAATACTAGCAATCTGTTTGGTGGTAACAACAAACCAATTACAATAATTGTACACTAAGAAAGCAAACACTCAATTTCAAGATTCACTGTCATGCAACAGTAATCAAGAGAGCATGGCATTGGTGAAAGAATAGACATATAGCCTAAGGAATAAACAGAGAACTTAGAAATAGCCCCACACAGATAAAGTCAACTGATTTTTGACCAAAGCAAAAAGGCAATATAACAGATATAACACAAGGATAGTCTTTTCCATTGATGATGATGGAATAATAAGAAGCCCCCATCTTTTTAAATAAATAAAGAAAAAATAATAAAGAAACTGGACATGGATCTCATGTTTTCTGCAAATATTATTCAAAATATACCACTGACCTGAATGTAATGCAAAGTTACAAAACTTCTAGAAGAATACATAGGGAAAACTCTGCATTACCTGCAATTTAGTGATATGTTTTTAGATATAATTCAACATTGAAAGCAAATCCATGGAAGAAAAATATACATATAAGTTGGAATTTATTAATTTTTTGGAGGGTATTAAATCTTTTTTGTTTACACATAATAATGGATGATACACAAGCTTCATTCCCTGGCTGAGTTCACAAATCTGGGGCAGGGCCTAGCTGCTACAAAGAAGAAATGCTTTAGACAATACTCATGTGTATGGGCAAAAAAATTGAGGACTGTACTTGTGACCAATTTTATAACAGGTCATTTCAGTTTCTGTTCTGTGGAAAGCATAAAGCATTTCAACAAAGGGTTTTAATGTAGATTTCTTTTTTGTACCCATGCTGTTGATGGCTAAATGTAATAGGCTGATCATGACATTGAATAAATGTATGTCTCTTTTTTTTAATGTGCTATGTAAAGTTTGTCTACTCTGAAGCCATTTTGATAAACTATCCCAACAGTATGAAGTTAGAATTCCTTCAGGGTGATGCCAGGTTCCATTTGAAATTTATTTGCAACCTGCTTTGGTGGAGAAGCTGTCACTTCTCTGGCTCTCCTCTCCTGCTAAGCTTGGTTTCCTGGCAGTGATTAAAACCATTTGCCACTGCCATAGCTACTGTTGCTGCTGGAACCACCATAGCCACCTTGGTTTCATGGTTTAGCAAAGCATTGACCTCCATCATAGGGGTCAGAACTTCTGCCTCCAAAGTTTCTTCCTTTCATGGGTCCAAAATTTAAGACTGATGGTTGTAATTACCAAAATCCTTGTAGCTTGCTGCCACCTCCAAAACTGCTTCCATCATTACAGCCATCCCCACTGCCGCCATATCCACCACCACCACCATGGCTGCCACCAAAGCCACCTCGACCACTGAAGTTTTCTCCATGACCAGAATTGTCACTCCCACTGAAACTACCTTCACGACCACCACCAAAGTTTCCAGAACCACTTCGACCTCTCTGGATGGATGAAGCACCAGCCATCTCTTGCTTAAATAGGGCTTTTCTTACCTCCCAGTTGTGGCTATTCACAGTGTAGTACTTCTAATGACAATCTTGTCTACGGAGTCATGGTAATCAAAAGTTGAAAAGCCTCTCTCTTTGCCACTGCCTCAATCAGTCATGATTTCAACCACTTCAATTTTACCAAACTGTTCAAAATAACCCCTCAGGTGATGTTCTTCAGTGTTGTCTTCAATCCCGTCAATAAACATCTTTTTCATAGTTAAGTGGGCACCAGGTCTTTGAGAATCTTCTCTGGAGACGGCCCTCCTTGGCTCCACAACTCTTCCATCTACCTTGTATGGTCTTGCATTCATGGCCACATCCACCTCCTCCACAGTGACCTGTGTGACAAACCCGAAGCCTCTGGAGCACTTGGTGCTTAGAACCCTCATTACCACACAGTCTGTGAGCATTTTGCATTGCTCAAAATGGCTCCTCAGACTCTCATTGTTTGTTGCAAAGCTCAGTCCTCCAATGAAGAACTTCTGCAGCTGTTCGGACTCTTTGGGAAACTCTGACTTAGACTTGATTGCAGTGGAGAGGGAGAGGCTTCAATGATGCTTACCCAGCAGCATCCACAGGCAAAAAGTGGAATTTATTTAATTTTTAAAAAAATTTTAAAAAGCAGTGTTCTGCAAAAAAACACTGTTAAGAGGATGAAACATCACAGATTAAAAAAACATTTGCAAATCACTTAGCTAGTAAATAACTAATATCCAAAATATACAAAATTACATAATAATAAAGTGTCTCAGTCCTCTATACTAAGAAAACAATAATAAACAAAAAAACTGAATAAACAACTCACCACTGAAAATATACAGGTGGCACATAAGCATATGAAAACATTCTCAATGTCATGTATCTTTAAGGAAATAGAAATTAAACAGTAATGACATACTACTGTGCACCTACTGGAATGGCTAAAACCTAAAATCTGACAGTATCCATCACTGATGAATATGTGGACCAACAGTAACTCCCATTTATTGCTGGTAGGAAAGCAAAATGTTACAACCACTTTGAGATATATGTTGGCAGTTTCTTATAAGCTAAACATAGCTTGCTAGAGAATAACTCCAGTTTTACCCAACTGATTTGAAACCTATACAGAAATCTGCACATGAATAAATTATAAATCAGCTTTACTTAGCACCATTAAAAACTGGTAGCAACCTAGATGTATTTGAATAGATGAATAAGTGAATAAACCATGGTATATTAGTATAATGGACTATTACCCAGTGATATGAATGGATGAACTATCAACCCAAAAAACAACATATATGAACTGTAAGAATATCACTAAGTGAGTGAAGCAAGTCTTGAAAAGGCAGCATACTTTATGATCCCATTTAAATGACATTCTGAAAAAGACAAAACTATGGAGAAGGAAAACAGATTAGTGATTGTCAGGGTCTTGGGGGTAAGGGAGGGGTTGGTTGGTGGAAGCACAGAGGAGTTTTTAGTGCTGTAACTATTTTGCTTGGTACTAGTGTCAGATGCATATTACTATGTACTTGTCAAAACTCATAGAGTCGTTCACGACAGGAAGTGAACTTTAACATACACAAACAAAAATTCAAGGAGGTCAGGGATCCCAAAATGGAATGCAAACTGTGGCAAGAGAATCTAACTGTATTACAAATGTGCAATATAAACTCTCAGAGAAGTGAAGAGAAATCACTCAGTCGTATCCAACTCTTTGCAACCCCATGGACTGTAGCCTACCAGGCTCCTGCATCCATGGAATTTTCCAGGCAGGAATACTGGAGTGGGTTGCCATTTTCTTCTCCAGGGGATCTTTCTGACCCAAGGTTTGAACCTGGGTCTCCCGCATTGCAGGCAGACTTTTTACCATCTGAACCACCAGGGAACACCCAACCTCTCAGAGAAGGGTGTGGGAAATGTTCTGACTCATGCAAAGAGTTGACTCATTGGAAAAGACTCTGATGCTGGGAGGGGTTGGGGGCAGGAGAAGAAGGGGACGACCGAGGATGAGATGGCTGGATGGCATCACTGACTCAATGGACGCGAGTCTGAATGAACTCTGAGAGTTGGTGATGGACAGGGAGGCCTGGCGTGCTGCGATTCATGGGGTCGCAAAGAGTCAGACACGACTGAGAGACAGAACTGAACTGAAGCAAATTTGGAAATAAGTGGAGAAAAAAAGAAACTGCATGTAAGCACTGTACTCCAGTAGGTAGCATTGTTTCTTACAAGGGTATAGGTTGATAACTGTGAAACCCTAGATTATGCTGGAATTGAACAGATAGGTAAACAGATGCCAAATGACAGAGCCAGGAGCCTCACTGCTTGGGGGGGAGGGGGGGCAAGGCGGAGTTTACATAGAAGCAGGGGAAGTAGCTAGAAGAACCCATATGGTTATGGATTGGACGTGGTGCCTCTAGCATGAACTCATGTTCAATTTAACATAAATACAGATGGAGAGATTCAGCAATACTTAGAGCAAGATGTTGCCTGGGAAGACTTAGGTGCAATGAGCACATCAGTACAGAATCAGAGCTCCTTGCAAAGAATGGTTGATTCTAGGCCTGAGGAATGTAATACACAATATGAGCCTGGAGCATAATTAATCCAAAAAGTAGGAAATGCTATATTAAACATGCACACATACACACACACACACACACACAAACACACACACACACATACACACACTGATGGGAGCATGTAAAGGGGGAACAGAAATCAATTGAAAAAGCTCCCAATGGCCAAAACTGGAACCATTCTAACAATTAAGCAAATAACATATTATTGGATTATGACTCAAAGCATAAAATAAATACCTTGAGTCCATACTCATCTAAATACATGATTGAGTAAATAAATAAATGACTGAGAATATGCCCAGTATAGAAGAATTCCAAATAATTTATGTAGATACTCTCCCCTTAATATGGTGGAGCTGGTGGAACATCACATCCTTCCCTCCCACCAGTCTTCAGCGACTTCCTTCCAAAGAACACAGGATGAAAAGGCGGCAAAGGAGTAACTAATTTGGAAACTGTAGTGGACAAATATTATCTGAGCCAGGTGATCAAGGTTGGCATCAACAATGATAAATCATGTTGAGAATACATATCATGTTGAGAATACATATCCTTGATGTGATTTGATGAAAATGTCACTTTATCTGTGACTTTTCTCCCAAGACACATATCCTCAGTCTATTCATGGGAAATAGAAAAAGTAAGACAAACCCAGACTGAACCACATTCTACAAAATATCTGACCAGTACTATTCAAAATTGTCAAGGTTCTTGAAAACAAGGTAAGTCTGAGAAATGATCACAGCCAAAAGTATTCCAGCTACTGAATGTTGATATGGCATCTTGTTTGGATCCTGGGATAGAACAGCATAAGGAAAAAAATTAAAGAAATTTTAAAAATATGGTCTTGAGTTAATAATATTGCATCAATACTAATTCACTAATACAACAAATATTTCAGACATAGATAAGATGTTAGCAATCAGGGAAATAAGATGCAGAATATATGGAATTTAGAAAGATGGTAATGATAACCCTGTATGTGAGACAGCAAAAGAGACACACATGTATAGAACGGACTTTTGGACTCTGTGGGAGAGGGAGAGGGTGGGATGATTTGGGAGAATGGCATTGAAACATGTATACTATCATATAAGAAACGAATTGCCAGTCTATGTTCAATACAGGATACAAGATGCTTGGGGCTGGTGCAGGGGGAAAATCCAGAGAGATGATATGGGGTGAGAGGTGGGAGGGGGGTTCATGTTTGGGAACTCATGTACACCCATGGCAGATTCACGTCAATGTATGACAAAACCAATACAGTATTGTAAAGCAAAATAAAGTAAAAATTAAAATTAAAAAAAAAGATGCAGAATGAGAACTCTGTATACTGTATTTATACCTTTTCTATAAATCTAGAAATTTCCTAAAATAGAAAAATTACTAAAAAATTGCCCTTATATTTGGAAAAGATGAAAACTCTGACTTGAAAAGATACATGCACCCTAATGTTCATAGCAATACTATTTACAGTAGCCAAAACATGGAAGCAATACATACTGTATATATATGTACACATATAATGGAATATTACTCAACCTGCTCTAGCACTGGATTGCACCATAAGCAATTAGTGGAAATTAAGCCAGTTTTGACATTAAAAAAACAGAAATTTAAAATGGTTTGACCTAATAATCAAGAGAATCGTCTTCGGTGTCAATAGCATTTAAAAATTCAATAACTACTGTCAAAATAGATCTCTAAAAAGGTTGTACATCAATTTATATCAATGGCAGAGAAGAGGACAGGGTACTCTCCACTCTTGGTTAATGGGTCAGTCCCAGGGCGGCCAGTGGCAGCAGTGAGGCCAGAGAGCCCTCCACTCCTTGGCGTCCTCCAGTGTTGGCTCCAGCCTTCCCTGGACCCTCTTCCTAGTGACTCCAGCAGGGCCGCTGCCTCAGTCCACCAGCAGCCATGTAGACCGATCTCTGACAGCTGGTGAAAGTATACACACTCAAGGAGGACCAGCAGTGGGACAACCAGGGCACCAGGCATGTAATCTAGCTACACAGAGCACCAAAAGGACGTGTCTCTGCTAGTCAAAACGTGCCAAAACGTGGTCCACTGGAGAAGGCAATGGCAAACCACTTCAGTATTCTTACCTTGAGAACCCCATGGAAAGTATGAAAAGACAAAAAGATATGATTCTGAAAGATGAGGCCACTGAGTCAGTAGGTCTCCAATACGCCACTGGAAAAGAGTGGAGAAATAATTCCAGAAAAAATGAAGAGCCTGAGCCAGAGCAGAAAACATGCCGAGTTGTGGTTGTGTCTGGTTGTGCAAGTAAAGTCTGATGCTGTAAAGAACAATATTGCATAGGAACCTGGAATGTTAGTCCATGAATCAAGGGAAATTGGGAGCGATCGAACAGGAGATGGCAAGAGTGAACATTGACATTTTAGAAAACAATGAACTGAAATGGATGGGAAAGGGCACATTTAATCAAGATGACCATTATATCTACATTATACCTAAGGGCAGGAATCCCTTAGAAGGAATAGAATAGCCCTCATAGTCAACAAAATAGTCTGAAATGCAGTAATTGGGTGCGATCTCAAAAATGACAGAATGATCTCTGTCCATTTCCAAGGCAAACCATTCAATATCACAGTAATCCAAGTCTATGCCCCAACCCCAAATGCCAAAGAAGCTGAAGATGAATGATTCTATGAAGACCTATAGGACCTCCTAGAACTAACACTGAAAATAGATGTCCTTTTCCCATAGGGTATTGAAATGCAAAAATAGGAAGACAAGAGATACCTGGAGTAACAGGCAAGTTTGGCCTTGAAGTACAAAATGAAGCAGGGAAAAGGTTAAAAGAGTTTTGCCAAGAGAACACACTGGTCATAGCAAGCACCTTCATCCAACAACACAAGAGAGGACTCTACACATGGACATCACCAGGTGGTCAATACTGAAATCAGATTGATTATATTCTTTGCTGCCGAAGATGGAGAAGCTCTATACAGTCAGCAAAATCAAGACCTGGAGCCTACTGTGACTCATATCATTAGCTCCTTATTGCATAATCAGGCTCAAATCAAAGAAAGTAGCAAAAACCACTAGGCTATTCAGGAATGACCTAAATCATATCCTTTGTGATTATATAATGTAGGTGATGAATAAATTCAAGGGACTAAATCTGGTAGACAAAGTGCCCTCAGAACTATGGACTTAGGTTTATACCATTGTGCAAGAGGTGGTGACTAAAACCACTCCCAAGAAAAAGATATGCAAGAAGGCAAAGTGGTTGTCTGAGGAGGTCTTACAAACAACTGAGAAAAGAAGAGATGCTAATGGCAAAGGACAAAAGGAAAGTTACATTCATCTGAATGCAGAGTTCTGGAGAATAGCAAGGAAAGATAAAAGATCCTTCCTAAGTGAATGATGCAAAGAAATGAAGGAAAACAATAGAATGGGAAAGACTAGAGATCTCTTCAAAAAAATTTGAGATAACAAGGGAATATTTCATGCAAGATGGGCCCAATAAAGAACAGAAATGGCAAGAACCTAACAGAAAAAGAGATTAAGAAGAGATGGCAAGATACACAGAAGAACTGTATGAAAAAGGTATTAAAGACCAAGATAACCACAATGGTGTGGTCACTCACCTAGAGCTAGACATCCTGGAATGTGAAGTCAAGTGGGCCTTAGGAAGTATTACTAGAAACAAAGTCAGTGGAGGTGATGGAATTACAGCAGAGTTATTTCAAATCCTAAACGATGATGCTATTAATGTGCCACACTCAATACGTCAGCAAATTTGGAAAACTGAGCAGTGGCCACAGGACTGGGAAATGTCAATTTTCATTCCAATATCAAAGAGGGAAATACCTAAGAATGTTCAAACTACTGCACAATTGTATGCTTTTTACATGCTAGCAAGATTATGCTCAAGCTAGACTTCAACAATGCATGAACTGAGAAATTCCAGAAGTACAAGCTGGATTTAGAAAAGGCAAAGGAACCAGAGATCAAATTGCCAACATCCACTAGATCATAGGAAAAGCAAGGGAATTTTTTTAAAAATCTACTTTTGCTTCATTGACTATGCTAAAGCCTTTGACTGTGTGGATCACCACAAACTGTGGAAAATTCTTAGAGATGAGAGTACCAGACCACCTTACCTGTCTCCTGAGAAACCTCTATACAGGTCAAGAAGCAACAGAAAGAACCGGACATGAAACAGTGAACTGGTTTAAAATTGGAAAGGCGTAGTTCAACGTTGTATATTGTCACTCTGCTTATTTAATTTACATGCAGAGTACATCATGAGAAATGCCAGACTGAATGAAGCACAAGCTGGGAGAAATATCAACAACCTCAGATATGCAGATGATACCACCCTGATGGTGGAAAACAAGGAGGAACTAAAAAGCCGCTTATAAAGGTGAAAGAGGAGAGAGAAAAAGCTAGCTTGAAACACAGCAACAACAAAAAAAAAGGTCATGCAATCTGGTCCCATCACTTCATGGCAAATAGATGGGAAAAAATTGGAAACAGTGACAGATTTCATTTTCTTGGGCCCCAAAATCACTGGAGATGGTGACTGCAGCCACAAAATTAAAAGACTCCTTGGAAGAAAAGCTATGACAGCTGAGAGAGTGTTTAAAAGCCAAGACATCGCTTTGCTGATTAAGGTCTGCATAGTCAAAGCTATGGTTTTTTCAGTAGTCATGTCTGAATGTGAAAGTTGGACTATAAAGAAGGTTGAGTGCTGAAGAACTGATGCTTTTGAACTGTGGTGCTAGAGGAGAATCTTGAGAGTCCCTTGAACAGCAAGGAGATCAAACCAGTCAATCTTAAAGGAAACCAACCCTAATATTCATTGGAAGGACTGATGCTGAAGCTGAAGCTCCAAAACTTCGGCCACCTGATGTGAATGGAAAAGACCCTGATGCTGAGAAAGATTGAGGGCAAGATGAGAAGGGGGTGGGAGAAGATGAGATAGTTGGATGGCATCAATGACTCAATGGACATGAGTTTGATCAAATTCAGGGAGATGGTGAAGGACAGTGAAACCTAATGTGATGCAGTCCATGTGATCACAAAGAGTCAGACATGACTGAGCAACTGAACACCAAAAACAACATAAAAAGAATGAAATAATGCCATTTGTAGCAACATACAAGGACGTAGAAATTATCACATTAAGTGAAGTAAGACATAGAAAGACAAATATTGTATGGTATCATTTATATGTGGTATTTAAAGAAAATGATATAAATGAACTTAAATACAAGACTGAAACAGAACCACAGACATAGGATACAAAGTATGATTATCAAAAGGAAAAGAGTTGGGGGAAGGAATAAATTAGAAGTTTGGAATTAACAGATACATCCAATGATATACTGTCAACTACAAATTGGTACTTGCCTTTGGCACTGGCCATCAACCTCTACAAGGATTAAATCATGTGCCTCTGCAGCTGCTGACCTTCAACACCCCTGAAAGGAATTCAAGGTGGAGAGAATAATTCAAGGTGGAGAGAAGAAATGAGGTACTTTGTGCTCTGGGAAAAACTGGCAGAACAGGTCTTCAGTTAGATAATTTCAGAAGATTTTATGAGTCCTATTCTTGCATCTCCTCATATTTAGAAAAGCACTAAAGTCCTTCATGTTCCTTGTGACTAGCAGAAACCTTCATGAGACTAGCAGAACCTGGAAAAAATATGTGCTTGATTGCATGTACTCCTCCTCCACCAAAGCCACATATATTACTGACCTACACCACCCCGCACCATGCCCCACTGTTCACCTCTTTGGAGCAGTTTCTCAGAGCTATCTGAGGTGCTGTATCCTGGGCTATAGTCCTCATTTTGTCCCGCATACAACTTAACTAACAATTTTCACATTGTGAATTTTTATGTAGTTAATATAAAATATATAAACAGCAGGGACCTACTGTATAGCACAAGGAATTATATTCAATATCTTTTAATGACATATGAAAGGCAAATAATCTGCAAAAGAATATATAGAGAGAGACACATATATATGTATATACATTTTGTTGTTCAGCTGCTCACTTGTGTCCAACTCTTTGCAGCCCCGTGGACTCCAGCAGGCCAGGCTTTCCTGTCCTTCACCATCTCCCAGAGTCTGCTCAAACTCACATCCATTGAGTTGATAATGTGAGGCTTCCACATCACAGGCAAGTTCTTTACTGTCTCAGCCATCAGGAGTTGCATATATATTATATATATATATATATATATATATATATATATACACATATATGACATATATGTATAACTGAATCACTTCACTGTATACCTAAAATTGACACAACATTGTAAATTAACTATACTTCAATTTTAAAAAGTAATAAAAAAACACATTGCCCCATTGGTATTCTTAAAAGTTAGGCACAAATTCAAACTCAATAGAATATATCTTCAATTTTCTAGGAACCAATTATTCTCATTTTCATTTCCAAGTGAATTATTAAACACAATAATTTGAACAGAGGTTTAAAGAGCTTTACCCTAGATGTCTATTTTGTTTTAATCATGAAACTCAAATATGCATAGTGTTATAGATTATATATTCCTTTTTAATTATTATAACAGGGTGTCCAAGAAAAAAGGGAAAGAAGGCAAAATCTTATCATTTACTGTTAAGAAATGTCCTAATTTGAAGAGTTCTGTCAGAAATATTTTTATACAGTGTACCGTTTTGCATATTGTCCCCTCAAAATTCATGTCCACAGTAACCTCACACTGTGAACTTACTTGGAAATAGAGTCCTTGAGGATATGATTAGGTGAATCAAAGTGATATCATCCTGGAACAGGGTTGGCCCTAATTCAATGACTGGAGTCCTTATAGGAAAACAAAACAGACACATGGTGAGAAAAAGAGAAGAAATAGACACAACACACAGACACACAGAGAACATCAGACAGATGATGCCAAGTGACACTGGAAACAAAGACTGCAGTGATGCAGCTACCAGGCCAAAGAAAGGCAAGTGGTATCCACCAGAAGGGAAAATATCTCCCTAAAGCCTTTAGCAATTAGCATTGTCATGGCAACCTCTTGATTTCAGGCTTCTAGCCTCCAGAACTGTAAGAGAACAAGTCTTGTTGTTTTAAGCCACCAAGTTTATGGTAATTTGTTCTGGCAGACCTAGGAAATGAATGCATACAGATTTGCAGGGTGGGCGATATACCAGAATGAAAGTGGTGCTTGTGTCTTTCTCAGAGCTAATTCCTTCTGTTGTATTTCTTTTTCTCCAGCAGTTGCAGACTGCTGATGGATGCAGGGGTGTTGAAATGAGCACTGATTCTTGATCTCAGAAAACATCACATTATCATCACCTACTCTTATCAGACCTATCACAGCTTCTCATCTCTGACTAGCAAATTGTGCTATTTGGATGAAGTCACTTTCATTAATTAACAATTCCTTTCACAAGTCAATTATTTTCTTTTCTAAGCCCAAGAGCCTAATTTTAGCTACTTAACCTCATTATGTCCTTGACATCACTTTGGTGAAATTCTAAAACTTCTTTCATTTACTTTTTTGACAAAAAGTAAAAATACACACCAGACAATTATATTAAGGTTTCTCCTGTAATTAAATCTTTTATCTAAAGTTAACACGGCTGAGAAGAAGAGAATATAAAGGGTCTTTGGTCCCAGTCTTCCCAACACTATTTTTGTTTCTAATATCTATGAAATGCTCCAAGATAGTCTACTGAAAAAAAAAAAGAGGTCAAACCTACTTTTATTCTGAAAAGAAGGTCTCGAGAATTGCAATATTTTCCCCCACTCTCATTCCTACTTCTTTACCCATGGAACTATTAATGTAAGATATATTAAGATAAATAAGGAAGAAATGAGATTTTAACAGTGAGAAAATGAGAGAGCCTTTTCAGCAAGATATTTGAGTTCCTACAATAGAGAAGTGATTTCACAGTATAGATAAGGCAAAATCACTGGAAGTAAAAGTTCTTTTTTAATTTAAAATGGGGAGGGGCTGGAGAACATCATACTAAAATAAATGTCTGCTAAGTCTACTGCAGGCTTTAATTACCTGTGAACCAGAAACTATGGAAGGTAAATAACGTGGTGACATTAAGATTCCCGGTAATGTAGGTCATTATTTTTACAGAAAAGCAATTGCAATAACCTGCTTAGTATTTTCCTCTCAATATTGCTGAGAAAGAAATAGATTGGCACTAACTAAATAAGACCTGACAAGTGAGTGATACACCCAACACCACCAACTCCCTGGATAACAACCTTACTTTTCTGTTGAAATCTTTTCTGAGCTGCTTTTACTCTTGACAACCCATAAAATAATTCCTTTTTCATAATTCCCCATGGTTCAACATTTATTTGGTATTTGCATACAATAGAATTCAAAGTAAGCTGCAAGTGCTCAATATTAGAATACAGGTAGGATGAAATAAAATGTTAGTTGTTCCATCATGTATGACTCTTTGCAACCCTCTGACTATAGCCCCCCAGGGTCCTCTGTCCATGCTATTCTCCAGGCAAGAATACTGGAATGGGTAGCCATTTTCTCCTCCAGGGCATCTTCCCCACCCAGGCATTGAACCCAGTTACAGTCTGAGCCACCAGGGAAGCCCTACATCAATAAACACTAATAACTATATACATGGGCTAAGAGTAAGCATCAGAACTCATCTCTGTGTATGCTTGGAGTAAATAAATACACGTAATGGCAATTACCATCTACTATGCCTGTGCAAAGTTCAATAAGATTCATACTTCCACTTTTGTCAATAGTCCACTCCACTGTTGTTTGTGTTTTGGCTGTGGTTCCCAGAAAACAGACTTTTAGAAGTACTTTTGTTTATAGGATGTTTGCCAGTTATTATTGTTAGGAAAATAATAAAAATTTGCCTTAAAAAGTAAAGTGAGAAGGAGTGGGCAGAAGGAGACATTGAGTGGATTCAGTCTCAAAAGTGGTCTCAACCAGGGAGTTCTTAAGTAGGTCTGACCCTTCAAAGATGCCCCAAGAAAGAAATCAGAGCCTTTTAACCCTATATTAATGAGTCATTAGAAGTGGCTGCTGATGGGGACATGGCTTAACACCAGGAGAGACAACTCTCTTTCAAAGGCAATTGGCAGAGAAGGACTCAGTGGTGGGCTGTCAGCCAGCAACACCCCATCATCTGGGGATGAGGGTCACAGCCCAGATGGGAGGATTGGGAAGAGCATCTCTGCATTTACCTTAGTTTCCCATTGGTCCCCAGTTTACCCATCTTTGTTTACTTAATGCCACTCCCATATCCTGCTCACATCCTAAATCTTCTCACCCTTTTACAAGTCTTGATCCTGATGGCTTATGGTCTGTATCCATGTCCCTAAATATTAACTCAGAGAAGGCAATGGCACCCCACTCTAGTACTCTTGCCTGGAAACTCCCATGGACGGAGGAGCCTGGTGGGCTGCAGTCCATGGGGTCACTAAAAGTCGGACACGACTGAGTGACTTCACTTTCATGCATTGGAGAAGGAAATGGCAACCCACTCCAGTGTTCTAGCCTGGAGAATCCCAGGGATGGGGGAGCCTGGTGGGCTGCCATCTATGGGGTCACACAGAGTCGGACGCGACTAAAGTGACTTAGGAGCAGCAGCAGCAAATATTTACGATTTCTGTACTCAGTCAGGACTTTCATCTTATTCCAGTAGAGCCAACAAGGCAGCTGATGCATCCCTAGAGGCAGGGAAACAGGGAGTTCTATGACTGTAGTGGATGCCACAGGTGTTCCACGCATAATCCCTCATCCCTACCATTTCACTTTACATGGGCTGAATGCCAACCGCTAGCACTGCATTCTGTTGCCTTATGATTTTCTGTTTTGCAAGAGCTCATTTTGACCATCTGTATACAAACCAGGGAAGCATGGGAGAATCTAAACCAATGATTAATGTAAACTGGAATATAAAATATCTCAGATCTCATTCTCCTCATCTGGAATCCTACTGATATGTGTGTTCTGCCCTGGCTACCAGATTTCCCCAGTGGGCTCAAACTCCAGTTACCCACAGTGGTGACTTGGTTACCACTTCCATTCTCTGTGGCAACTCCCTGATGAAGGTTTCTGAGATTGTCTCCCAAATATACTACTTAAAGGCAAATCCTTATGTATTGGCCTGGTTCATGGATAGCCCAATTGTAAACAGTTATATTAGTTCAAACATACCTAAAGGGACAAATTTTAGGTGGTGATGGAATATAAGAGTAAGGGGAAAAATAAGCAAAAGATGAATTTATAAATGAAGATTAAAAAGATAGAGTTAAGGTATAAAAAATATGTCAGAAGAGAAAAATGCCAATATTTCAGAAGGTTGATTATTGATATATTTCTTTCCACTACATATGTTGGTTTAGAGCCAGCATATCCCTCAACTAACTATTTTAATGAGATTTGCATACATCATTGTTAGTCATCATCTCACCACCAATAAATGAATAAACACATAAATAGAGATGTATGTCAACTGTGTGTATCTGAAGGGCAGAAAAGATAGATCTGTGTTATAAACATGTGTTGTTTCTTAATTGTCCAGTCTCAAACCCTTAAAAGATAGTGTCAGTCCCTATCTTTGGGGATCCTTGTGTAACATCCTGCAAGGTGGCTCCCGCATCCCACTATGGAAGCCAAAGCAATAATGTTACATTCCTGCTCTGGCACAATTACTGAACAGGCTCCTCGGAAGTTCTCTTCCTGGACTTTGAACCTGAGTTGCCAAACTGATGGAGATGACCTTCATCACAGTGTCAGCATTTGGATCAGAGTGTTTCTGCAGGGTGACCATGCCTATGGATCCTGCAGTGAGGTCCTCGCAAGCTTCCAGGTTCCTGCCTCTTCTTCCAATGTAGCTTTCTGCCTCCATCCAGTTCCATGAATCCCTAATATCCATTCAATAAATGTCATGCCCGCTAAGGGAGGAGGATTCGTGCAGATGTACCAGGTCTATGTAGCAGCTAAGAGTCCCAAGGGAAACTTGGGAAATTTGGAATTGGTAACCCAACCATGATGGAGAACCCATGAAACTCTTGTAAATATTTCTCTGAGACCATTTAGAGCTTCCTGATACGTGTCATTGCCAAACCTTGATCCTTTGTATCTTTCCAGCATGTTCCTTTAAGGTGCTTACTTTATCGTTGTCAATCAAATAAATGTAATGTATATTTTTAAGTTAAAAATTATAAGTGCATGAGTTTTATAATTTATCTACATCCAAGTCCATATGACATTTTTTAATCTTTCTAATACCAGTCATTTTTGTAAACCTGGTTTAAAATTCAAATGTGCATCTCACAATTGCACATTTTTTTAATCTGACCAATATCACATGTTAAAAAAGAAATATATATTTCCCATTAATGATTTACTTTAGTTTGCATTAAGAGCAAATGCAGAAGAAATTGCTAAACTCTATAATAAAGTACTATGAGAAAATATTGAGAAAGTTAATTTAAACTGTATATTTCAAACTCAAACTGATAAAAAGATCCCTCTGTAAAAGTTTTCAAAGTCATCATTTTCAAATATATTCTTATTTTAAGAATCGAGTTTATGTTGCCTATTTTTTAATTAATTTATTTTTTATTGAAGGATAATTGCTTTACATAATTTTTCTGTCAGACCTCAACATGAATCAGCCATATTTTCAACATTCAAAATACAAGACTCTTCCTATTTAAAATTAATTAAGAGAAAAGAAAGTTTAAGCCAAAGAGGAACATCCTCTGTATATTTGGTATGTAAATGTATTTCAACTATATCGTGCTAACTGATCCAAGACATCTTCCATTGTTTTGATTATCTGCATGGTTGATCAGGAAATGGAGTGGGAAAGTAGCAATCACTTGTGTGATTAGATTTATCTTAATTTTTAAACTGTTTAGTTTCATTTATCTGGAAGAAAAACCTCTGTAATTATTTTTAAAGACTTAAATAAATTGATTTAAGTCTGGATGTGAAGTCTTACCATGGTTGGAAAGGCAGTAGTAAATACATGAGTGTATAGGGTCTTGGTGAGGTCTAGGTTCATACAATGATTAAATCAAATAGAAGTTTAGTCATTTAGGGAAGATCTGATTAATGTTCATAAAGACTGAGTTAGTATTATTATTTCATAATAAATACAACTATTAATTATTTTTGAATCTTGGCCTCATACTAGAGATAGCAGAGTGGATTTTATGATTTATACATCACTTAGGACACGGTCCCTATTGACCATAATAGTGATCTATCAAATAATGAACTACCAAAAGGTGAAGTACCTTTAATTTAAAGATCTGACATATTATTTCCCAAACCACATACTTCATCTAGTTTGAAAAGACCACTTTTGAAAAACTGGATGAAAAGTAGAATTTTTAAACTCTACTTTCCTGTTACCTGCATACACAAAATGAAGGTCTTTTACATGTTGTATAAGATGTTGCAACATCTGGATGCTTTAAGCCTTTTACTTATCCACATAAACCATTGATTCCTGCAATATTGAACTTTTGGAAGTGTCTTCAGTTTTTCATGCCTTTCTTTGTGCTTCCACTTAAACAAATGCTCTTTATCTATTCCCTCATTTAAGGCTTATGTCAGATATCATCTCCTATGGTAAGCTTTCCTTAACTCCCCAACTTTCGTCTCTCCTCTACTGCTACAGGACCTCTTTTTCATAACTCTGTTGGTGCCCTGATAGTCTGTTTCAAAAACAAAGGATAGATTTGGAAGGGACTTCAAGGTGACTATGAGCAACTTGGTGGCATGTGCCATGACCTACTCTCCTTATCTCAGACAACTAGCACAGGAAATGACGTATACTAGGTCTTGGTATGTTTTCATTTTACAAATGAATGAAAAAATGTCACATTCCTTTATAGGACTGATGCCTTGAAATATGCCATCCAGTTATTGGAAGGAGTTACAGTGACAAAAGGTTGATAAAATATCTTTGGTGTACAAAATACAGATACTTATAATCAGAATTATTTTTCTTACTGAATTACTCCCATTGATTAAAAAAAAACACCCTTTTGTTTTCATTTTTATCATATATGGTATCTATATTTTTAATTTTCTTCCAATAGTTGAAATGGAAGGTTTATTCACTTTGGTTTAAATCCATCGTACAGACATGTATTTTAATGACTTTTGCTGCTAAGTCACTTCAGTCGTGTCCAACTCTGTGCTACCCCATAGATGGCAGCCCACCAGTCTCTGCCGTCCCTGAGATTCTCCAGGCAAGAACACTGGAGTCGGTTGCCATTTCCTTCTCCAGTGCATGAAAGTGAAAAGTGAAAATAAAGTCGCTCAGTCGTGTCCAACTCCAATAGCTTGTAATAAATTAAAACATAGACCACAAATAACGCAAGAAAGAGATACACTGTGAAAACAGCAGCGGAGGTCTAAAAGCTCTTTATTTTACTTTGTTCTTACTGTCAGGCAAAAAGATTATTAACTGAACTTTTGACAGAATAGCTTTTTTAGCTATTTTATCTGCATTTATACTTTCTCTGCATTTATTATTTGATTTTCTATCACTTTTTCCTTTTATCACTTTCTTCTTTTATCACTTTCTTCTTTTATCATTAATTTTCCAACTCTGAAGGTGTTTCTCTTCTTTTCTTGTCTATCCCATGATTAAACTATTTTATAAGCCCAGGAAATAATGTCAGCAATTACAGTTAGAGAATAAAAACCACTAAAATGTAACAAAGCTCAGAACACTTACCCTAGAGGAATGGGTGTCCCAATTTCCTCTCACTACTTAAAATATGCATTTCCATACAACTTAGGACAAAGCCAGCTTATTTCAAGGCAAAAAATCATTGGTCTAATATCATTTATGGAAAAGGTTATCAAGGGCATATCTTTTCTTGAATCCTAAAACTATTGACCCCATTGCAGTGTCTTCATTTTCATCAATAAAACACATGTGCATACTTATGGCTGCATAACCCAAAGTTAGACAGACTTTTGCATACAGATACCTCCTACAGTGGGCTTCCCTGGTGGCTCAGAAGGAAACAGTTCTGCTACAGTAAAGACAGTACTGAGGAAAGAAAAATAAAAGATAAGTGTCTTATCTTCTTAAATAATGTTAAATTAATATCATAATAGTCAAAAGAGCTGGTCCACAGACAGAAATAATTTGAGGATTGGATCGAAAAGGAACTTAAGGAATTTGCTGCCATCTAGGGAGAATGTGTTTAAGAATACATAATGTAGGGGACTTCCCTGGTGGTCCAGTGGCTAAGACCTCTGAGCTCCCAATGCAGAGGGCCTGGAATCAGTCTCTGGTCAGGGAACTAATTTCTACATGCCACAACTAAAAGATCCGCATGCTGAGACTCAGCATAGCCAAATATACAAATGGATAACTAAATATTTAAATAGATAAAAAATAAAATCCTATTTAAAAAAAGAGTTAATGCAAATAACTCAGAAGTAAGCAAGAATTTTCAAAACTTATTCATGTATCCTTTGAATATAGAGTGAGTAACTCTAACAGTACCTGCTAGATATGTGTTGCCCCATACAAAAATCATTTGTCATATGTGGCTATTTAATTTCCTTAAAGAACTTCATGTTTTAGAACAATTTCATGTTCATAACAAAGGTGGGAGGGAAGTACAGTGGTTTCCCACGTACACACAGCCTCACCCATCATCAACGTGTCTAACTAGCCTTTCATATTTGTTATGTGATGAACCTACATGGATATATCATGACCAAAAAAATCCACAGTTTACATAGGGTTCTCTCTTGATGTTTTACTATTGTTCAGTTCAATTCAGTCGCTCAGTCGAGTTCGACTCTTTGCAACCCCATGAATCGCAGCACGCCAGGCCTCCCTGTCCATCACCAACTCCCGGAGTTCACTCAGACTCACGTCCATCGAGTCCGTGATGCCATCCAGCCATCTCATCCTCTGTCGTCCCCTTTCCCTCCTGCCCCCAATCCCTCCCAGCATCAGGGTCTTTTCCAATAAGTCAACTCTTCGCATGAGGTGGCCAGAGTACTGGAGCTTCAGCTTTAGCATCATTCCTTCCAAAGAACACCCAGGGCTGATCTCCTTCAGAATGGACTGAATTGCAGTCCATTGGATCTCCTTGCAGTCCAAGGGATGCTCAAGAGTCTTCTCCAACACCACAGTTCAAAAGCATCAATTCTTCGGCACTCACCTTTCTTCACAGTCCAACCCTCACATCCATACATGACCACAGGAAAAACCATAGCCTTGACTAGATGGACCTTTGTTGGCAAAGTAATGTCTCTGCTTTTGAATATGCTATCTAGGTTGGTCATAACTTTCCTTCCAAGGAGTAAGCATCTTTTAATTTCATGGCTGCAATCGCCATCTGCAGTGATTTTGGAGCCCCCCCAAAATAAAGTCTGCCACTGTTTCCACTGTTTCTCCATCTATTTCCCATGAAGTGATGGGACCGGATGCCATGATCTTCGTTTTCTGAATGTTGAGTTTTAAGCCAACTTTTTCACTCTCCTCTTTCACTTTCATCAAGAGGCTCTTTAGTTCCTCTTCACTTTCTGCCATAAGGGTTGTGTCATCTGCATATCTGAGGTGATTGATATTTCTCCCGGCAATCTTGATTCCAGCTTGTGCTTCTTCCAGCCCAGTATTTCTCATGATGTACTCTGCATGGAAGTTAAATAAGCAGGGGGACAATATACAGCCTTGACGTACTCCTTTTCCTATTTGGAACCAGTCTGTTGTTCCATGTCCAGTTCTAACTGTTGCTTCCTGACCTACATATAGGTTTCTCAAGAGACAGGTCAGGTGGTCTGGTATTCCCATCTCTTTCAGAATTTCCCACAGTTTATTGTGATCCACACAGTCAAAGGCTTTGGCATAGTCAGATTCAGACAAATGTATAATGAATGACATGCATTCATCATTATAATATCATAAGGAGCATTTTCAATTTCCTAAAAATGTTCTGTCCTCTGACTCTCACCTCTCCTCCTCCAATCCTGGATAACTACTGAAGTTCTTGCTATCTCAATAGTTTTTCATTTTCCTCACTAGGATATTGTTGGAATCAAATAGTATATTCGGTCTTTGCAGATTGGCTTCTTTCACTTAGTC
The DNA here is from genome assembly GCF_023091745.1 of Budorcas taxicolor. NCBI lineage: Eukaryota > Metazoa > Chordata > Mammalia > Artiodactyla > Bovidae > Budorcas > Budorcas taxicolor. The sequence goes on from NC_068926.1 coordinate 39,358,213, forward strand.
ATGTGCATTTAAAACTCCTCCATGTATTTTTGTGGCTCCATAACTTATTTCTTTTGAATTGAATAATATTTCATTGTCAAGATCTGCTATAATTTATTTATCCATTCACCTACTAAAGGACTGGCTGGCAATTATGAATAAAGCTACTGTAAGTATCTTTGTATAGGCTTTTTTATGGACGTAAGCTTTCAGATTCTTTGGATAAATATCAAGGGTCACAGTTTCTGAATTATTTGTTGTTGTTCAGTCACTCAGTTGTGTCTGACTCTTTGTGACCCCATGGACTGCACCATGCCAGGCTTCCCTGTCTTTCACCAACTCCTAGAGCTTGCTCAAACTTATGTCTATTGAGTCAGTGATGTCATCCAGCCATCTCATCCTGTCACCCCCTTCTCTTCCTGCCTTCAGTATTTCCCAGCATCAGGGTCTTTTCTAGTGAGTAGGAACTTTGCATCAGGTGGTCAAAGTATTGTAGCTTCAGCTTCAGGATCAGTCCCTTCAATGAATATTCAGGATTGATTTCCTTTAGGATTGACTGATCTGATTTTCTTACTGTCCAAAGGACTCTCAAGAGTCTTCTCTAACACCACAGTTCAAACTCATCAGTTCTTTGGTGCTCAACCTTATTTATGGGCCAACTCTCACATCCATGCATGACTACTAGAAAATCATAGATTTGACTGTATGGACCTTTGTTGGCAATGTAATGTTTCAGTTTTCTAATATGCTGTCTAGGTTTGTCATAGGTTTTCTTCCAAGGAGCAAGCATCTTTTAATTTTGTGGCTGAAGTGACCATGTACGGTGATTTTGGAGCCTAAGAAAATGAAATATGTCACTGTTTCTACTTTCTCCCCATCTATTTGCCATGAAGTGATGGGACCAGATGCCATGATCTTACTTTCTTGAATGCTAAGTTTTAAGCCAGGTTTTTCACTCTCCCCTTTCACCTTTCATCAAAAGGCTCTTTAGTTCCTTTTTGGTTTCTGCCATAAGGGTGGTGTCACCTGCATATATGAGGTTGTTGATATTTCTCCCATCAGTCTTGATTCCAGCTTCTGATTGATCTAGCCTGGCATTTTGCATAGTGTACTGTGCATATAAGTTAAACAAGCAGGGTGACAATATACAACTTTGATGTACTTCTTTCCCGATTTGGAACCAGTCCATTGTTTCATGTCTGGTTCTAACTGTTGCTTCTTTATCTGCATATCATAAGAATATGTTTAATTTTCTAAGAAACCAACAAACTGTCTTCCAAAGTGCACATTTTGCATTCTCACCAGCAATGTAACAAAACTCCCGTTGCTCTGTGAAACTGTTCATCACTATCACATCAGACTCTTTGCAACTACATGGACTACTGTAGCCCACCAGGTTCCTCTGTCCATGGGATTCTCCAGGCATGATACAGGAGTTGTTGCCATGCCCTTTTCCAGGGGATCTTCCTGAACCAGGGATTAAACACACATTTCTTACATCTCCCACACTGTGGGCATATTCTTTACTGTCTGAGCCACCAGGCAAGCCCGTTGCTCTGTATCCTTGCCAACATTTGCTATTGTAAGTGTTTCAGATTTGGGGCATTTAACTATGTATGTAATGGTATCTATTGTTTGAATTTAAATTTCCCTAATGGCATTTATGTAGTATATCATTTTCATATGTTTGTTTGCCATCTATCTGTACATCTTCTTTGGTGAAGTGTCTGTTAAGATCTCTAGTCCTTTAAAAAATCAGTTTGTTTGTTTATTTTCTTATTGTGAAGTTCTAAGAGTTCTTGGTGTATTCTGCATGTAGTGCATCCAGTTGTTTTAGCATCACTTTTGAAGAAAATTTGTTTCATTGTATTGCCTTTGCTCCTTTACCAACGGTCAGTTGTCTGTATTAATGTGAGTCTGTTTCTGTTCTCTGTATTCTGCTCCATTGATCTATTTGTCTATTTTTTAACCAATACCATGTCATATAGATTGTGATAGCTTTACAGTACATTTTGAAGTCAAGGAGCATCAGTCCTACAACTTTGCTCTTCTTCTTCAATATTAAGTTGGCTACTCTGAGTATTTTGTCAGTCCCTATAAACATTAAAATCAGTTTCATGTTATTCACAAAATAACTTGCTGGGATTTGGATTAAGATTGTATTGACTCTATAAATCAAATTGAGGCTGGTGCATGGGGATGACCCACAGAGACGTTATGGGGAGGGAGGTGGGAGGGGGGTTCATGTTTGGGAACAATGTAAGAATTAAAGATTTTAAAATTAAAAAAATAAAAAACTAAAAATAAAAATAAAAATAAATAATAAAATAAAATAAATCAAATTGAAAAGAATTGGCAGCTTGAAAATAGTATATCTTCCTCATCATGACAAAAATATTATTTAGTTAGTTCATCTCTGATTTTGTTCATCAAAGTTTTATAGTTTCCTTCATATAGATCTCATAATGTAAATGTATTTTTTATTTAAATTTATTTATTTTTATTGGAGGCTAATTACTTTACAATATTGTATTGTTTTTGCCACACATCAACATGACTCCACCACGAGTGTACACATGTTCCCAATCCTGAACACCCCTCCCACCTATCTCCCCATACCATCCCTCTGGGTCCTCCCAGTGTACCAGCCCTGAGCATCCTGTATCATGCATCGAACCTGGACTGGTGATTCATTTCTTATATGATATTATACATGTTTCAATGCCATTCTCCCAAATCATCCCACCCTCTCCCTCTCCCTCAGAGTCCAAAAGACTGTTCTATACATGTGTATCTCTTTTGCTGTCTCGCATACAGGGTTATTGTTACCATCTTTCGAAATTCCATATATATGCGTTAGTATACTATATTGGTGTTTTTCTTTCTGGCTTACTTCACTCTGTATAATTGGCTCCAGTTTCATCCACCTCATTAGAACTGATTCAAATGTATTCTTTTTAATGGCTGAGTAATACTCCATTGTGTATATGTACCACAGCTTTCTTATCCATTCATCTGCTGATGGACATCTAGGTTGCTTCCATGTCCTGGCCATTATGAACAGTGCTGCAATGAACATTGGGGTACAGGTGTCTCTTTCAATTCTGGTTTCCTCAGAGTGTATGCCTAGCAGTGGGATTGCTGGGTCATAAGGCAGTTCTATTTCCAGTTTTTTAAGGAATCTCCACACTGTTCTCCATAGTGGCTGTACCAGTTTGCATTCCCACCAACAGTGTAAGAGGGTTCCCTTTTGTCCACACCCTCTCCAGCGTTTATTGCTTGTAGACTTTTGGATCGCAGCCATTCTGACTGGTGTGAAATGGTACCTCATTGTGGTTTTGATTTGCATTTCTCTGATAATGAGTGATGTTGAGCATCTTTTCATGTGTTTGTTAGCCATCCGTATGTCTTCTTTGGAGAAATGTCTATTTAGTTCTTTGGCCCATTTTTTGATTGGGTCGTTTACTTTTCTGGAATTAATCTACAGGAGTTGCTTGTGTATTTTTGACATTAATTATTTGTCAGTTGCTTCATTTGCTATTATTTTCTCCCATTCAGAAGGCTGTCTTTTCACCTTGCTTATTCCACTTGTTTATTACTGGTATATAGGAAAACAATTGACTTTTGCATCCTGTAATCTGCAATCTTATTCTAGTGGCTTATTATTAATAGTTCAAGGAGATTTTTGTTGATTCTTTTGGATTTTCTACATAAATCAGCATCTCATCTCTGAACAAATGTAGTTTTATTTCTTCCTTCTCAGTCTGTATACCTTAATTTTCTTATCTTGTCTTCATTCATTACAGTATGAAGCTGAAAAGAGTGATGAGAAGGGAAATCCTTGCTTTGTACCTGGTCTTAGTGAAAAAAATTTAATTTGTAACATCAGTTTTAATGGTTCTGTAGGTTTTTTTAAGAACTTGAGAAAGTTTCCTTTTATTCCTAGTTTACTCAGAGTTTTTTATAATTATGAACATATGGTGGATTTTTGTCAAATACTTTTTCCCACATCTATTGGATTGCATGAAAAAAAATTTAAGCCTATTGATATGATGGATTACATTAATTGACTTTGGAGTGTTGAACCAGCATTGTAAACCTGGTATGAATCCCACTTCATTGTGATGTATAATTCTTTGTATAAGTTGTTGGATATTATTTGCTAATATTATGTTGGGAATTTTTGCATCTGTGTTCATGAAAGACATTTGCCTGTAGTTTTATTTTCTTGTAGTGTCTTTGTCTGATTTTGGTTAGGATAATGGAGGCCTCATAAAATGAGTTCTGGGGCTTCTTTCCTCTGAAATAGATAGTAGAGAATTGCTATAATTTCTTCCTTAAAAGCTTGGTAGAATTCACCAGTGAATTTCTGTACCAGAGACTAGTGTTGTTTTAGAAAGTTATTAATTTTTAATTCAATGTATTTAATAGATATAGGACTATTCAGATTGTTTCTTCTTGTGTGAATCTTGGCAGATTGTGTCTTTCAAGGAACTGATTTTTTTTTTTACTTTATTTTACTTTACAATACTGTATTGGTTTTGCCATACATCAGCATGAATCTGCCACGGGTGTACATGAGTTCCCAATCCTGAACCCCGCTCCCACCTCCTTCCCCATACCATCTCTCAAGGAACTGATTTATTTCAACTAAGGTATCAAATTTGTGAGCATTGAATTGGTTATAGTATTTCTTATACAGACAGGAACTATACAATGACCCAGATAACCATGGTAGTATTGTCACTCATGCAGAGCTAAACATCCTGGAGTGTGAAGTCAAGTGGGCCTTAGGAACCATTACTTACAAACAAAGCTAGTAGAGGTGACTGAGTTCCAACTGAACTATTTAAAATCTTAAAAAGATGATGTTGTTAAAATGTTGCACTCAATATGTCAGCAAACTTGAAATACTCAGCAGAGACCAGAAGACTGAAAAGGTCAATTTTTATTCCAATTTTATTCCAATTCCAAAGAAGGATAATGCCAAAGAATTTCAAAACAGCACTATAATTACAAGCTAGAAAGGTTAAGCTGAAAATCCTTCAAGCTAGGCTTCAGCAGTATCTAAACCAAGGACTTCCAAAAGGACGACCCAGAGAGATGGTATGGGGAGGCAGGTGGGAGGGGGTTCAGGATTGGGAACACGTGTACACCCATGGCAGATTCATGTTGATGTATGGCAAAACCAATACAGTATTGTAAAGTAAAATAAAGTAAAATTTTAAAAATAAATAAAAGAAAAGGCAGCGGAACCAGACATTAAATTGCCAACATTTGTTGGATCCCAGAGAAAGCAAGGGAGTTCCAAAAAAGCAGCTACTTCTGCTTTACTGACTACACTAAAGCCTTTAACTGTGTGGATCACAACAAACTGTGGAAAATATTTCAAGGGATGGGAATACCAGACCACCTACCTATCTCCTGAGAAACCTGTACGTGGGTCAAGAAGTAACAGTTAGAACCGGATATTGAACAACTGGCTGGTTCCAAATTGGGAAAGGCATATGACAAAGCTGTATATTGTCATCCTGCTTATTTAACTTCTATGCAGAGTACATCATGAGAAATGCTGAGCTTGATGAGTCATAAGCTGGAATCAAGATTTCCAGGAGAAATATCAACAACCTCAAACATGCAGATGATACCAGTTTAATGGCAGAAAGTAAAAAGGAACTAAAAAGCCTCTTGATGAAGGTGAAAAGAAGAGTGAAAAAACTGGCTTGAAACTCAGCATTCAAAAAACTAAGATCATGGTATCCAGTCCCATCACTTCATGGCAAATCGAAGGGGAAACAGTTGCAGCAGTGATAGATTTTATATTCTCGGGCTCTAAAATCACTGTTGATGGTGACTGAAGCCTTGAAGTTAAGACTCTTGCTCATTGGAAAGAAAGATGACAAGCCTAGACAGTGTATTAAAAACCATAAACATCACTTTGCTGACAAAAATCTGTATAGTCAAATCTATGGTTTTTCCAGTAGTCATGTATGGGATATGAGTGTTGGACCGTGAAGAAGGCTGAGCACCAAAGAACTGATGCTTTTGAACTGTGGGACTGGAGAAGATGGTTGAGAGTCCCCTGGACTGCAAGGAGATCGCATGTGTCAACCCTAAAGGAAATCAACACTGACTATTTATTGGAAGTTTTGACACTGAAGCGGAAGCTCCACCACTTTGGCCACTTGATGTAAAGAGCCTACGCACTGAAAAAGACTGATACTGGGAAAAACTGAAGGCAAAAGAAGAAGGGGACAACAGAGAATGAGATGGTTGGATGGCATCTTCAACTCAATGGACATGAGTTTGAGCAAACTCTGGGAGATGGTAAGGACAGAGAAGCCTGGTGAGCTACACAGTGCATGGAGTCACAAAAAGCTGGACACAAATTTGTGACTGAACAGCATTCCGTATTATCCTTTTAATTTCCACAGTATCTGTGGTAATGCTCCCCTTTCACTTCTGATACTAGTAATTTGTGTTCTCTTTCTTATTTTCCTAGTTAGCTTTGCTAGAATTTTATTGATTTTATTAATATGTCCAAATAACCTTTCTTTGGTTTTTTTACTTTTTCTTTTGATTTCCAGTTTTAAATTTCATTGATTTTTGCTCTAATTCTTATTATTTATTTTTTTCTAGTTATTTTAGATTTAATTTGCTCATCCTTTTAGGATTCCTAAAATGGAAATTTAGATTATTGGGTTTTTTTCTCCTAAAATGCTTACATAATGCTATAAATTTCCTTCTAAATACTCCTTTTGCTGCATCCTACAAATTTCAATGTTGTATTTTTTCATTTTATTAATATTTATTGCAATATAGTTGCTTTATAATCTTGTGTTGATTATGTAAAACAAAATGAATCAGTTATATATGTACATACATCCCCTCTTTTTTGGATTTCCTTCCCATTTAGGTCACCACAGAGCTTTGAATAGAGTTCCCTGTGATATACAGTAGGTTCTCGTTAGTTATACATGGTAGTGTATCTATGGACTTCCCAGGTGGCGCTAGTGGTAAAGAACCTGTCAGCCAATGCAGGAGATTTAAGAGATGCAGATTCACAGTTCTAATGCGGTGGATGAAACTGGAGCCGATTATACAGAGTGAAGTAAGCCAGAAAGAAAAACACCAATACAGTATACTAACACATATGTATGGAATTTAGAAAGATGGTAATGATAACCCTGTATGCGAGACAGCAAAAGAGACACAGATGTATAGAAAGGACTTTTGGACTCTGGGGGAGAGGGAGAGGGTGGGATGATTTGGGAGAATGGCATTGAAACATGTATAATATCTTGTAAGAAATGAATCGCCAGTCTATGTTCAATGCAGGATATAGGATGCTTGGGGTGGTGCACTGGGATGACCCAGAGAGATGGTATGGGGAGGGAGGTGGGAGGGGGGTTCAGGATTAGGAACTCATGTACACCCGTGGCGGATTCATGTTGATGTATGGCAAAACCAATACAGTATTGTAAAGTAAAATAAAGTAAAATTAAAAAAAAAAAAAAGAAAACAGAGGGAAACAATGATGTATTCAGTTTTGTTATCTCACTTAAAATACTATTACAATAAGGTGTTTCTAGTAAAAGCAAAAATATCATTTGTATTGATACCAAATAAATTATTAATTGTTTTTTAAAAAAAAGAGATGCAGATTCAATCCTTGGGTCATTAAGATACCCTGGAGGAGGGCACGGGCAACCCATTCATGTATTCTTGCCTGGAGAATCCCATGGACAGAGGAGCCTGGTGGGCTATAGTCCATAGGACTTCAAAGAGTTGGACACGACTGAAGTGACTAAGCATGCACACACGCACAGTGTATATATGTCAATCCCAATCTCCCAATTCATCTCATCCCCTTCCCCTCATGGTATCAATAGGTTTGTTGTCTACACCTGTGCCTCCATTTCTGCTTTGCAAATAAGCCCACCTGAATGTTTTTCTAGATTACATATATCAGCTATATTATATGATATTTGGTTTTCTCTTTCTTACTTCACTTTATATGACAGTGCCTAGGTTTATCCATGTCTCTGTAAATGTCACTATTTAATTCATTTTATGGTTGAGTAATATTAAATTGCATATCTGTGCCACATCTTCTTTGTCCATTCTTCTGCTGATGGATACTTTTGTTGCTTCCATATCCTGGCTATTGTAAATAGTGCTGCAATGAAATTTCAGGTGCATATATCTTTTTGAATTATGGTTTTCCCTGGGTATATGCCCAGGAATGGAATTACTGGGTCATATGGCAGAAACCTACATGCAGGTCAGGAAGCAACAGTTAAAACTGGACATGGAACAACAGACTGGTTCCAAATAGGAAAAGGAGTACATCAAGGCTGTATATTGTCATCCTGCTTATTTAACTTATATAGAGTACATCATGAGAAATGCTGGGCTGGAAAAAGAACAAGCTGGAATCAAGATTGCTGGGAGAAATATCAATAACCTCAGATATGCAAATGACACCACCCTTATGGCAGAAAGTAAAGAGGAACTAAAAAGCCTCTTGATGAAAGTGAAAGAGGAGAGTGAACAAGTTGGCTTAAAAGCTCAATATTTAGAAAACGAAGATCATGGCATCTGGTCCCATCACTTCATGGAAATAGATGGGGAAACAGTGTCAGACTTTATTTTGGGGGTCTCCAAATCACTGCAGATGGTGACTGCAGCCATGAAATTAAAAAACGCCTACTCCTTGGAAGAAAAGTTATGACCAACCTAGATAGCATATTCAAAAGCAGAGACATTACTTTGCCAACAAAGGTCCATCTAGTCAAGGCTATGGTTTTTCCAGTGGTCATGTATGGATGTGAGAGTTGGACTGTGAAGAAAGCTGAGTGCCGAAGAATTGATGTTTTTAAACAGTGGTGTTGGAGAAGACTCTTAAGAGTCCCTTGGACTGCAAGGAGGTCCAAACAGTCCATTCTAAAGGAGATCAGTCCTGGGATTTCTTTGGAAGGAATGATGCTAAAGCTGAAACTCCAGTACTTTGGCCACCTCATGCAAAGAGTTGGCTCATTGGAAGACTCTGATGCTGGGAAGGATTGGGGACAGTAGGAGAAGGGGACGACAGAGGATTAGATGGCTGAATGGCATCTCTGACTTGACGGACGTGAGTCTGAGTGAACTCTGGGAGTTGGTGATGGACAGGGAGGCCTGGCGTGCTGCGATTCATGGGATTGCAAAGAGTCGGACATGACTGAGCGAGTGAACTGAACTGAAGTCTACTGATGGCAGTTCTACATTTAGCTTTTTGAAGAACCTCCAAACTGTTCTCCATAGTGACTGCACCAATTTACATTCCCACCAACAGTGTAGGAAGGTTCCCTTTTTCTCCACACCCTTCCCAGCATTTACTGTTTTTAGATTATTTTGATGATGGCCATTCTGACTAGTATGAGATGATACCTCCTCGTAGTTTTAATTGTATTTCTCTAATAATTAGTGGTGTTGATAGTCTTTTCATGTATTTATTGGCCATGCCTATGTATTTTTTAAAGAAATGTCTATTGAGATTCCCCTCCCCATTTTTTGATTGGGTTGTTTGTTTATTTTTTATATTGAGTTGCATGAGCTGCTTGTCTATTTTGGAGATTAATCCTTTGTTGGTTGCTTTGTTTCTAAATATTTTCTCCAACTCTGAAAGTTGTCTTTTTGTCTGTTTATAGTTGTCCCAAGAATCTTTGGATATCTTTTCTGTTTCTTTTTTTTTTTCTCCTTTTTTTTGCAGTTTTTGAGGTTTCTGTTGTATTCTCAAGCTCAAAAATTCTTTTCTCAAACATGTCCTGTCTATTAACAAGTCTATCAAATAAATTCTTCATTTCTATAAACATTCTTCTGCTATAGGGTTTTCTATGTCTGCTATTTCTTTCTGGTTTATCTTAAGATCTCCATAACTGCTTACGTGTCCATCTGTTCTTGCATGCAGGGAAGCCTGGCATGCTGCAGTCCATGGGGTCACAAATAGTTGGACATTACTGAGCAACTTAACAAAAATCTACTTTAACCAGTAGAACCCTTAGTGTGTTAACCTTAGTTGTGTTAAATTCCCAGTCTGATCATTCCAACATCTTTGCCATGTGTGGTTATGATCCTTGCTCTGTCTCTTCAATTTGTGTTTTTCACCATCAGTATGCTAGTAATTTTTTTCTTTATAAGCAGACATGATGCACCAGAAAAAGGAACTGCTATAAATAGGACTTTAGTAATGTAGCAGTGAGGTATAGGAGAAGGGGAAGCACTGTATATTTCTATGATCAGGTCTCAGTCTTAGTCGGCCTATACCTCTGGACTGTGACTTTCATAAGTGTTTTTGGTTATTTTATCTCCACAGCTTAGGTGGGGGGGGGGCGCGGGGGGGGGACGGCTATAGTTGGCTGGAGATGGCTGTTTTCCCTCTCCCCCATGGAGGACTAGATCTCACTAGAATTGGGTATTTCCCTTACCAAGGTCAGTAAGGCTGCAGTAATACCCCTGCAGGTTACATGCTGATTACCTGGCTTCTCCTAAGAGCTGACCTTCTTAAGAGAAGCAAAGTGTTCTGGTGAATTTCAAAATCATTGTTTTTCCTCTCCCCCTGCCAGAAGCATGAGGGAACTTTTCTCCAGCATTTACTAGGGAAACCTGGTCAATCAAACTCCTGAAAGTAAATCTCACAAAACTGTGGGGGCCTCATTATAACTGGGTCCCCCTGAAGATTTTAAGTCTCAGAGTTCTCCACACTGAGCTTCTAGAAATTCATCAGTACGGTTCAAATTTTCCTATACCAGCATTGGTTCTCACAGAAGTTTCCATCTGTGTCTCTGCTTAGGTAAGTTGTTGTTCACTGAATTTTTCTGTCTCTCAAATGTTGCAGAGCAGTGATTTTCCTGTGTCCTCGCCTCTCTTCCAAGATTCTAGAAGAGCTGTAGATTTTTCAGTCTGCTCAGGTTTTGACTTGTTATGAGGACAGAGTGGCTGCTTCTAGGATACTTAAGTGCAGAAACAGCCCTATTTAAGATAATTTTAATTAAGTAAAACCTAAAAATTCAGTTCCTCAGTTGCACTAGTCACATGCACAATGGCTGCACATACCATACTGGGCAACGAAGAACATCCTTATTTCAGAAAGTGCTACTGGACAGTGTAGTACAATGCAGCATTCTGAACTAGTGTTAAATAATAAAACAATGTATTTTGAGCAATTCACAATTTAAAAAATCTTCTATTGAAATGACTTGGGAAGGAGGTTGTCACATAAGAAAGAAATAGATGGTAAATAAGAAAGCTAAAGGTAAAAGCTAAAAGTACATTTTCATATATTTTTCTTTTTGTAAAATGTAGAAACTACTTAATTGGATCTATTAATTAAAACTCAGAAGATATTTTGTGCATTATGGATAATTACATTTGGAGAATAAAAGAAATAATAATACTGAGAAAATCCAAAAATATGGAGGTTGAACTTTATTTTACTTCTGTTTGTTTAGTTAACATTTCCCTACCTTCTTTGGTAAATCGAGCTTTCTTTTTTTACAATTTTTAATTGGAGAACAATTGCTTTACAATGTTGTATTGATTTCTGACATACAACAACATAAATCAGTCATATATATATATATATATACACACACACACACACACACACACACACACAAACCCTCCTTCTTGAGCCTCCCTCCCACAAAAACCCACCCCATACCACCTCTCTAGATCATTACAGAGCACCAGATTTGGCTCCCTATGTCATATATACGTTGGGCTTTCTAAGATTTCCAAAAAATGCCAACTTATACACGATAAAGTGTTATTCAGGGGCAGCATAAAAGTTGTTATTCCCTTTTTAATCTCTAATGAGAATAAAGAATCCAAAATTGATAATTATATAAAAGTATTGCTAATTTCTCCTTAAAATTCATGAACCCTTTGTATTGTTTTACTTACAGTCTTTGAGGGAAAAAAAACTCTCAATATTGGTTTTCTCTGCCCTGAAAAATATCAGAAATAATACTTCTATTCAAGAGAGAGTTCATTGGCTTTGAAAACAAAATAAATAACATTTGTTCCTATTTCTGACCCTTATTTATTGTATTACAAAGTCACTTCCTCTCTACGCCTCAGTTTCTTCAAGTATGAAATCCTGTTTTGAATCAAATCAACAACCTCTAAGGCTGAGTGAGCACTTTTCATGCTGTTATCACTCACCCCCTGGCAGACATTGCCAACCTGTTATAGCACCATTTCCCATGCAGCCAAGACACAACTTCAGAATCATTCTTAACATTATCCTCCAGGAAGCCACAAACAGTTAATTGCCATTTTATAATCAATTGAAACACTTCTAAATCTCTTACAGCTGCAACATTTTTAAAAAAAACTACAAGATATATTTTATATTTCTACATAGAGGAAAAAAAAACATAAAGAAAAACCCTAGATTTATTCCTGAAGAACTAGGTCAATGATACTTGATTTTGTAAACCTAAATGGATTTTATCCCAGTGGATTAACCTATTAAGGATTATCTGTGATGTCCACAGAGCTGTAGCCTAGCTAAATCTTGAGCAATGCATGTATACAAAAAGTGGTGGGTGACATAATTATTTATTGAACATATTTAGTCTTTTGGAACCAGGGATGGTTATCATGAAATTACCCTTCTCTTTCACACTGAGTTTGCATCTCATCTGTGCTTTCATGGTTCACTGAGTACCTACCACAATGCTTACTTTATGATATTAAATTGTCCATACATTTCTGTTTTCCAATGACACTATAACTCATGTAAGCTCAGGAACTGCGTTGTGGTATCCAATGCTCAACTCTTAAAAACTTAATAGATATTTACTGGTTTGGCTAATTGAGTTTCAGGAATAAATCAGAATCCTTTCCATCATTTTACTCAAAGGAGAGGTGGAAACATTTATATCCAATAGCATCAAATTCTTACAAGAGCACTTTACTCATCTCAGAAGATGTTTTCTAGGAGTAACATCTGAGGTGAACTTTGAAATGGGTAGTGTCTACCCAGGTGAAGGAGAGCATTGAGGAAGAGAACTGAGCAGAATAATTGAGATTCCTTGCCATACTTGAGGGTTAGAAGTATGTCATGTAGCTAGAGATATATTTGCAATCTAGAGCACATTTGAAAATGATTCCCAAAAAGTAAGGCTGTGTCCCATTGGTGAATGATCATGATGTGGAGCATTGTGACATCAAAACACTTCAGTTGGGTAGTGAGGTTTCCAAGCTGTCACTCAAAGATTAGTTTACAAGTTGTGTTGTGGTTGAAGTCAAGAGAGGCAGTTATCCCAGAGGCATGACAGCCCAGGTCAAGAAATGACCAGTCCGTGAACCAGAGCTGAAGAGTAGAAAACAAGCAATAGCAATAGAGATTAAAGGGAAGACACAAGTTTTGATCACTGATCATCCATGAAAAGTGAGCAAATGTTGTGAAAGGACCAAAGATTTAACACAAAACATAGTTTTCTCCTCTATCATCCAACACCGTGAAGGTAAGACTTCTTTTTTTTCTTTCTAACCTTCCAATATAATTAAATTCTATCATCTTAAACCTACCTCATATACTGGAAAAAATTAACTCTCACTTTATTGATTTATCATTAGCAGCTATTAATATAAGAATGAGCTTGGTAATTTTTCAAATAATATTTAGAGATGCACATAATTAAGAATAACAGCCGCAGATTTTCCAGTAGGAAAAGCATTCTCCTTAATGTATACATTATATGTTGTGTTACTGCAAAATTAGGTGTTAGAAGGGATCCCTCAGAAAAACAGACTCAAATGGTTGATTTATTAAACGACAAAGTGATACATGAAATTAGCTTAGGAAGTTCTCTGAGCCCCATAATCCTACAGACTGATCATCAGCTTCAGAATGGACAAGCTATCAACCAGGGTATATATATATCCCTTCCTTCCTACCCATGGCTCAGCTGACCAATCTTTTTAGGATTCAGTGTCCTTTGACCTTTGCTACTCCCTAGCTGTGCAGAAACTTCAGTGAAGGTAGACCTCCTTCTATAGATTTTCGCTTCTTACCCTCTGCACTCGAATTAGAGGCAGAAAGCATGGATATAATTTTCAAATCTACTTTAATTAAGTGTAAGTTTTTTGTAGGTCATATAGCATTTTTGAAATCTCTTTTATTTAAAATAAGAAATAATATCTTTAATCCCCTACAGACTTGTTTAAATAAATTTGCACATGCTTAATAGCTTGCATAATGACAGACATCTAGTAGTTTTTCAAAACATAACAGCCATAAGTATAATTATTACTATCCCCACTCTACTAGAATACTGTCCTCAGGAAAATGAGAGGCCCTAAAACCTGAAAATTAATTGATAATGACATATTCTTAAATGCTAATGCTGTGAATTTGACTGATGCTATGTGTTAACAGGAGAAGGCAATGGCACTCCACTCCAGTATGCTTGCCTGGCAAATCCCATGGACAAAGGAGCCTGGTAGGCTATAGTCCATGGGGTCACTAGGATTCGGACATTTCTGAGCGACTTCACTTTCACTTTTCACTTTCATGCACTGGAGAAGGAAATGGCAACCCACTCCAGTATTCTTGCCTGGAGGATCCCAGGGACGGGGGAGCCTGGGCTGCCATCTATGGGGTCGCACAGAGTCGGACATGACTGAAGCGACTTAGCAGCAGCAGGAGCAGCAACATGTGTTAACAATCAGGTGAATATTTTCAACTGATGAGCTCTCTTTTTGCAGTCAATGCTTAAGCACATGTTCCTTTTATTTGACTCCTTGATTTTAATAGATATTTTATTCAAAAATATGTTTCCACAGCCAAATCTGGGAAATGCTGTGTTAAACAGAAGTGAAAAGAATTATTTCCTATATTAATTCTCCTAATTCTTTAACATGCTCATATACTTTGTAAAAGAATTTTAGAACTTGATTGGATCTTTTAAGCAACTTCCAGATCTTGAGTTCTATGATTCATATCAGGGAAACCCTGATACCCAGAGTGACCATAAATTCCAGAATATGATGCAGCTAGCAATGGACTCTAATCTTTCTGGTGTATATTCCTTCATATTTTAGGTATCATCCAAAATTAGTTATCCTACTTACAGCCTGCAGCCACAAACATCCACATCAAGATTTTCTAAATGATCCAGTCAAAATTCTTGGTCATAAAATTAACATTTTCAATAAAAGCACTAAGCACTTTTGTTTTTCACTGCAAATTGCTTGAAATGTAGGACTTGCTTAGAAGGTGTTTATACCTTTTCCTGTCTCTTCACTCCTTCACAAGATACATCACTCTGTGCCTGATGTGAGATGCCAGTTCTCACATTATTTCTTGTGCAATAAGTTTCTATTTATATCTAGATAGTCAAGACCAATGCCTGTATGCTTTCTCTGAGGACTGCATATAAAGAATTCAAATAACTAAAGTGCTGCTTGCATCGGAATTTACGTGTGTTTGTCTTAAATACCTATCCAAAATAAAAGTAGTAGCCAGTAGCAACCTAAGTACCAATTAATGTACATGATGCTCTCCAGTTGAGTACAAAAATGTGATTATTTACAATGAACAAAAATGGAAGAAGAGTGGGTGGATTTACAATTATGGACACTCAGCACACAGCTTTTGCTGCTTTGCAATCTGTGAGCTTTATAGTCTAACATAATCGTGTGACCATAAACAGCAGCCCCCAGAAAGCCTGGGCTCAGGTGGGAAAAAGACTCTCTGCAAAGTCATGGAAATGAGACTGAAGTAACCACAATGATAACAAAATAGGAGGCAGGATTATTATCTAATTAAAGCAGTTCTTTATTATCTCAAATAATGTGTGATCATCTATTTGTCAGATTGACTTATAATAATTAAAACTTACATATTTCTTAGTAACTTTTAATAGTAAATATGGTCTTTCCTTTCAGTTTATCTATAATCTGGGAGTATGAACAATTTGTATTGAAATAGAGATAATTTTACTAAACAAGAAACAATCTACATGACAAAATGTAGCATTTAGGGTATAACTATTTACATGAATCATCTCATTTATAGAAAGAGCAATTCCTATCATTAAATAGACTGCAACAGACAAAATAGCACTTTCTCAAGACCACAAAGAAAAGCAAATGCCAGAGTCAGAATTCAAGTCCCCAGGTCTCTATGATTTCAGGGCCCAGGCTCTTAACTGGCTGAATCATGACGTCATTATCCTTTCCTGTATGAACCATGAGCAAATAGACTGCACAATATGCCATTGTGCCTATAGCCATTCTCCAGTCAGACTCGTCTCCCATGTAAGAGTTCAAGAACACACTCTTGAAAAGCGAACATTTATACTCCCTGAAAAAAATAAGGTATATTTGGAAGTCCACTGTAATATCTTTTTTTGGTAATAGAGGCCTTGTTTTTGACCCATACTGGGTCTCTTAGTGCCAACCCATTTCTGGTACTTAGTGGATTTTGAACTGAAATGATGAGGGAAGCTGTTTGTTGGTCTCTTATAGATTTGGGCAATTGCCTCTCATTTGTGGAATTGCCCAAATCTATAACATAATTTTGCCCTCACTTACCCTATCTGTTAAACATTATTTTAAAACCTGAATGATATGAGGCTGAGAAATAGGTCAGTCCACTTTGCATGTTTGATATTAAGAATTATAGAATACTTACAGTATCTCCCTCCTAATTCTTGGATCCATATCAAAGACTATTAGGAACTGAAATTACTTTATAAAATATCTAGTCAAGCCTTTCACTTTATAGGTAAGAAATACAAAGTCAAGAGGAGATGGGTCTCCTAGGATAACTTTCCCCACTGAAATACAAATTCATTTCTTGATGTCCTCATTCAGAGTTATTTGGTGGCAATTACACATTTTTGGGGCTTCCCTTGTGGCTCAGATGGTAAAGCGTCTGCCTACAATGCAGGAGACCAGGGTTCAATCCCTGGGTCGGGAATATCTCCTGGAAAAGGAAATGGCAACCCACTCCAGTACTCTTGCCTGGAAAATCCCATGGACGGAGGAGCCTAGTAGACTACAGTCCATGGGGTCGCAAAGAGTCAGACACAACTGAGTGACTTCACTTTCACTTTCACATATTCTTTATTTGTGTCTACAAGGTTTTAGCCTACATGAGACCTGGAAAACACTCCCTAATCAACAAAGAAGCCTCAGTAAGATTTCTCATTAAATAAAATCAATTTGCTTTTACTTCATGCTTTAGTATAAATACCCTTCCCTTATAATAGGCAGATTTTCATTCCTTTCACTTGATTTTCAACCCTGAGCACAACCTTGAATGCAAGGTTAGGTATATCTTAGTGCACTCTTTTACCACTTTATAAATGTGCTTCTGAGAATGCATGTAAGTTATTTTTAATATTATATCCTTCTGAAATTTTGCAAAAGTTGGTAAAGGAAACAACTAGGAGCAAGATTCATTTCAGCATTGTAAGTCAACAACTTAAGACTCTGTTGTATAAGTTTTTTCCTATTGAAATCCATAAGCATGATTTCAAAATCCACTTTCATTTCCCAAGACTGAGACAGAAATAGCATAGAGGAGTTGGAGGGAAATAATAACAAAAGGTAGGCTAAGAATCTGAATCTAAGACATTATTCTTAGTCTTAGGTAATTGGAATCACATCATTTAATCTTTTTAAGCTTGGCATGTTTACCTATAACCTAAAGCTAATAATACCTGTCCTGCTAGGACATGGTTGATTTGCAATTAAATGTGATAATGAGTATGAGTGCTTTCTTAGCTCTTAGTCACTACCAGTTAAGTTATTCATTTATTCAAACACTCATTTATCTAACATTTTTGAGCTCCTACCCTATGTCAGGCTTTCTGCTGAATACTAGGCACATAGTCATGATTCCAAAAATACAGAGTCCGCTTCTATGGGTCTTATGGCATAATGGGGGAGACAGACATTAACCAAAAAGCACAGAAATAAGTTAATAATCAAATTGTGATAAACTGAAGTGAGAGACCAGAATACTGTGAGCAAGAATCAGAGTGGAGAGCTACTTAAGCTTCAGGGAAAGTCTCTCAAGTTAATAGCATTTAGGCAAGAATGCACAGTTTTCTTGCCTAGACAATCCTATGGACAGAGGAGCCTGATGGGCTACCATCTATAGGATCACAAAGAGTCAGAAACAGCTGGAGCAACTTAGCAGACACACGCAGAAGACATAGACAATGAACTGGAGATTAAGAATCAAGTATAGGACACGATAGATAGATTGCTTAAAAGAGAAATAATTTTGAGTTCTCCAAGAAAAACAAATAGGTAGAAGAGAATGATGTAGTATAATTTTGGAGAGACAAGCTGGGGCCAGCTTGCTGACAAAATTAAACTTCTTACAAAGAATGTTGTGTTATATTCTAAGTGCAGTAGAAAACTATTAAAGTATATTAAGAAATAGCTTGACATAATATGAACAATGTTTATAAACAAACACTTCAGTGCCTGTGTGGAGCAGATTTGAGACCTGATTTTGTGACTGAAAAAGAAAAGAGAAGAGAAAAATGCATGGTGAATTAAGAGTCGGAGCAGTGTGAGGAAGAAAAAATGTCACAGAAATAATGTTTGAGTTTCTGACTGAGGAGAAGCTGGATGGTGGTGCTGTGCTGCAGTGGGAATGGTCAACAGATGGCAGCAGGCTGAAAGCAGCAGCAGAAGTCAAGCGTGTAGCTGGTTCTACACATCTGTGTCTCTATTGCTGTCTCGCATATGGGGAGGGAGGTGGGAGGGGGGTTCATGTTTGGGAACGCGTGTACACCGGTGGTGGATTCATGTCAATGTATGGCAAAACCAATACAGTATTGTAAAGTTTAAAAAAAAAAAAAAAAGAAAAGAGTGTAGCTGGCAACTTGCTAAGGTTGAAGATTAATGTTCTGACAATGTACAAAGGCACACAAAGGACACTGGGGCCCCCAATACTGAAATATATAATCTGAAAGTCAGTAAATGTCCCTTTTTGTATGAGATGAATTGCTCCAAATGTTTGCACAACTTGGGCACAAGTGAACCTTTCCATCTAGATCTTTCATTTCAGTACAACTTGGTTAGGATTATAAGGTCCACAATCTTTTATGTGAAATTTCAAGATCTAAAAATTATAAACTTGATGTGTGATTCTAAAACTCTTTCAAAAACCAAATTTTGCAGCAAAGCCCATATGCTGAACTGATGGGAGACTTCAGAGCCTTTATTCACCCTGCCTACCTTGACTGTGCATGTTTCACAGAAGTGTAAACAGAAATAAGAACATATTTGATTATGAGATGCTGCTATATACCCCTCCAACAACATCATGTAATATAAATGTACTTTATTGCATTTCTTGAATCTTAAAAACTCAGAACCCAGAGGCACCTCTGACCCCAAGAATTTCAGATACAGGAATGTGGGACTGTAATGATATACACTTTCTGGAGAATCACTGAATATTTATCAACCAATAAATATTAGCAAATATTAATTGATTAGCAATGGACAAGAAAAATATTTTTTTCTATTTTTGTTGCATTCTGGAGGTAGATTTGGAAGCACGGTATCCTAATAAAGAGTTGTCAACTGCCTTCATCTCAACCACAAAATAAAATTTTTTAAAAAATGGGATTTGGGAGAGGAGGAGAGATTGGAAGTTTGGTACTGACATGTAAACACTACTGTATTTACAACTGATAATCAACAAGGACCCACTGCATAGCACAGGGAACTCTGCTCAATATTCTCTAATAACATAAATGGGAAAGGAATTTGAAAAAGATTATATATGTGTATATGTATAACTGAATCAGTCTGTATACACCTGAAATTAACACAACATTGTTCTTCAACTGTGTTGTTATTCAATCTCTAAGTCATGTCCAACTCTTTGCTACCCCATGGACTGCAGCATACCAGGCTACTCTGTCCTCTACTATCTCCTGGAATTTGCTCAGATTCATGCCTATTGAGTCAGTGATGCTATATAAGCATCTCATCCTCTGTCACCTCTTCCTTTTGCCTTCAATCAGAGTCTTCTCCAATGAGTTGACTCTGCCTCAGGTGGCCAAAGTATTGGAGCTGCAGCTTCAGCGACTGTACTTCCAATGAATATTTAGAGCTGATTTCCTTTAGGATTGACTGCTTTGATCAACTCACAGTCTCAGAGAATCTCAAGAGACTTCTCCAGCACCGCAATTCAAAAGCATCAATTCCTTGGCTCTCAGTCTTCTTTATGGACCAGCACTCACATCCATATGTGACTACTGAGAAAGCTGAAAGGTTGATGCTATGCGCCATGAATGATGCTGGGATTAATGGCCTCCAGAGGAGAATCATTCAATCTGGGGCCAGAGACGAGGCTTGATCACTCAGAGCTTTTCGTGTAGCAAAGTTTTATTAAAGTATAAAAGAGATAGTGAAGCTTCTGATATAGACATCAAAAAGGGACATAAAGAGTGTCCCCCTTGCTAGTTTTTAGCAAGGAGTTATATACCTGTTAGCAAGCTGCTAATCAGAGAAAGGAATCATCTCAAAACTGAGATAGTTGCACCCAGCCCGTCACTCACAGCATGCATTTTGAGATAATCTTGGCACAAGGTGAGTCATCCCCAGCCATAAAACAATTGACATGAATCTTGAAGAAAGGCAGATTTCCAAGCAAATACATAGTTTATTGATGTAGCTTAAGAAAACATTCCCATAAGAAGAATGCATTGGTTACCTCAAGGTTTGAGATACAGTTAAGTTCAGGTGGAACCAGGTGTCTCCATGACAACACAGGATTAGAAGAGAAAAGAAAAATATATATATTTTTTAAAGTCTGTCATTTGCAGTTTATTTCCTCCTGCCTCTTGGGGACCTCTGGCCTTCCTACTGAGGCTGTTAATACTCTCAAAACCATAGCTTTAATTATACAGATTTTTTGCTGGCAAAGTGATGTCGCTACTTTTTAATATGGTGTCTAGGTTTGTCATAGCTTTCCTCCCAAGGAGCAAGCATCTGTAAAGATTATGGCTGCAGACACCGTCCACAGTGATTTTGGAGCCCAAGAAAATAAAATCTTGTCACTGCTTCCACTTTTTTCCCTTCTATTTGCTATAAAATGATGACACTGGATGCCATGATCTTAGTTTTTCAAATGTTGAGTTTCAAGTCAACTTTTTCACTCTCTTCTTTAACCCTCATCAAGACGTCTTTTATTTCTTCCTCAGTTTCTATTACAGTGGTATCATCTGAATATCTGAGGTTGTTAATATTTCTCCTGGCAATTTTGATTCTGACTTGTGATTTATCCTGGAATTTTGCATGATGTCCTTTGCATATAGGGCTTCTCAGGTGGCTCACTGGTAAATAATCCAGCTGCCAATGCAGGAGACATGGGTTCAACCCTGGGTCAAGAAGATCCACTGGGGAAGAAATGGCAACCAATTCCAGTACTCATGGCTGAAAAATTCCATGAACAAAGGAGCCTGGTGGGCTCCAGTCCAGGGAGGTGCACAGAGTTGGACACAACTTAGCAACTGAGCACGCATGCGTGCATGCACACACACACACACACACACACACACACACTGCATGTAAGTTAAATAAGCAGGATGACAACATACATCCTTGTACTCTTTTCCCAATTTTGAACCAGTCATTTGTTCTGTGTCCAGTTATAATTTTCTAACTGTTGCTCCTGGATCTACACACATGTTTCTCAAGAGACAGTAAGGTGGTCTTGCACTCGCATTTCTTGAAGAATTTTCCAGTTTGTTGTGAGCCACACAGTCAAAGGCTTCAGTGTAGTTGATGATGCAGAAGTAGACATTTTCCCTGAAACTCCCTTGCTTTCTCCATGATTCAGCAACTGTTGGCAATTTGATGTCTGGTTCCCCTGCCTCTTTGAAATCTAGCCTGTATATCTGGAAGTTCTCAGTTCACATACTGCTAAAGCCAGGATTGAAGGATTTTGAGTATAACCTTGCTAGCATGTGAAGTGAGCTCAATTGTACAGTAGTCTGAACATTCTTTGGCATTGCCCTTCTTTGCTATTGGAATGAAAGCTGACCTTTTCCAGTCTTGCAGCCATTGCTGAGCTTTCCAAATTTGCTGACGAATTGAGTGCAGCACTTTAACAGCATCATCTTTTAGGATTTTAAGTAGCACAGCTGGAATTCCATCACCTCCACTAGTTTTGTTCATAGTAATGCTTCCTAAGGCCCACTTGACTTCACACTGCAGGATGTCCAGCTCTAGGTGATTTGTCACACCATTGTGTGATAAATCTGGGTCATTAAGACCTTTCTTATATACTTCTGTGTATTCTTGCCACTTCTTAATCTCTTCTGCCTGTATTAGGTCTTCACCATTTCTGTCCTTTATCATGCTTATCCTTGCATGACATATTCTCTTGATATGTCCAATTTTCTTGAAGATATCCCTAGCTTTTTCCATTCTATTGTTTTCCTCTTTATTTTTTTATTTTTATTTTTTGCATTGTTCATTTAAGATAGCCTTGTTATCTCTCTTTGCTATTCTTTGAAACTCTGCATTCAGTTGGGTATATCTTTTCCATTCTCCCCTGCCTTTCACTTCTCTTCTTTCCTCAGCTATTTGTTAAGCCTTCTCAGACAACCACATTTCTTTTTCTTTGGGATGGTTTTGGTCACTGCCTCCTGTACAATGTTAAGAATCTCCACCCATAGTTCTTCCAGCATTCTATCAGATCTAATCCCTTGAATTATTCATCATAATTTTTACCTGAATGATCTAGTGGTTTTCCCTACTTTCTTCAATTTAAGCCTGAATTTTGCAGTAAGGAGCTCATGATCTGAGCCACAGTTAGTTTTAAGTATTGCTTTTAATTGTTGTATAGAGCTTCTCCATCTTTGGCTGCAAAGAACAAAATCAGTCTAGTATTGACCATCTGGTGATGCCCTTGTGTAGAGTTTTCTCTTGTATTGTTGGGAAAAGGTATTTGTTATGACCAGCATGTTCTCTTGACACAAAACTCTTTTAGCCTTTGCCCTGCTTCATTTTGTACTCCAAGGCCAAACATGCCTGTTTTCTGGGTATCTCTTGACTTCATATTTTTGCATTCCAATCCCTATGGTGAAAAAGACATCTTTTTTTGGTGTTACTTCTACAAAGTGTTGTAAGTCTTCATAGAACTGGTCAACTTCAGCTGCTTTGGCATCGGTAGTTGAGACATATACCTGGATACTGTGATATTGTTTGGTTTGCTTTGGAAACGAACCCACATCATTCTCTTATTTTTTTGAGATTGCACCCAAGTAGTGCATTTCAGGCTTCCCTGGTAGCTCAGGTGGCAAAGAATCCACCTGCAGTGCAGGAGACCCTGAATTCAATTCCTGGGTCAGATAGGGTACCCACTCTAATATTCTTGGGTTTCCCTGGTGGCTCAGTCAGTAAAGAATACACATGCAATGTGGGAGACCTGTTTTTGATCCCTGGGTTGGGAAAATTCCCTGGAGAAGGAAATGGCAATCCACTCCAGTACTCTTGCCTGGAAAATCCCTAAGGACAGAGGAGCCTGGCAGGCTGCTCTCCATGGGGTCACAAAGGGTCAGACATGACTGAGCAACTAAATACAGTATAGTGCATTTCAGACTCTTGTTGACTATGATGTCTACTCCATTTCTTGCCCACAGAAGTTGCTATAATGGTCATCTGAATTAATTGCCCATTCCTATCCATTTTAGTTCATTGATTCCTAAAATGTATATGCTCAATCTTGCCATCTCCTGCTTGACCACATCCACTTTCCCTTGATTCATGGACCCAACATTTCATGTTCCTACGGAATATTTTCTTCACAGAACCAGACTTTACTTTCACTAATAGACATATCCACAACTGAGCATCGTTCCCAATTTCACCCATTCACTTCATTCTTATGGGAACTATCAGTAATTGGCCTCTGCTCATTCCAAGTAGCATATTGGATACCTTTCACCTGGGGGGAGGCTGGGGTTTATCTTCTAGAATCATATCTTTTTGCCTTTTCATACTGTTCATGTAGATCTGGGTTCGATCCCTGGGTCAGAAAGATCCCCTAGAGAAGGAAGTGGCAGCCCTCTCCAGTACTCTTGCCTGGAAAATCTCATGGATAGAGGAGCCTGATAGGCTACAGTCCATGGGGTCACAAAGAGTCAGACATGACTGAGTGACTTCACTTTCACTGTTCATGGGGTTCGCCAGGCAAGAATATTAGAATTGCTGTTTTCTTCCCAGTGGACCATGTTTTTTTCAGAACTCTTCACTATGATCCATCCATCTTGGGTGGCCCTGCACATGTCTCATAGCTTCACTGAGTTATTCAAGCCACTTCAACATGACAAAGCTGTGATCTATGAAGGTGATTGAATCAATGCCTGCTGCATTAGCAGGTGACTGTTTACTGCTAAGCCTCTAGGGAAGCCCTAATCAACTATACTCCAATATAAATCAAACTTTAAAAAAAAAATTTTTTTTAAGTGCAAGTAGAAAGCATTACTGAGAAAAATCAAAGTGGATGTAAGTAGACATAGGAATAATCCACGGCCATGAATTATAAAACTCAATATGTAAAAAATGTAAATTTTATGCAAATTGATCCAAAAATACAATAATTTCACTATTTACAAAAATGAGAATGAAATCAATTCCAAAGTTTTTTTCTTGTTTGTTTGTTTGTTTGTTTTTTGTTATAAACTGAAAGTAAAAGTGCCACTCAGTTGTGTCCAACTCTTTGCATCCCCAGGGACTGTAGCCTACCAGGCTCTTCTGTCCATGGAGTTCTCTAGGCAAGAATACTGGAGTGGGTTGCCATTTCCTTCTCTAGAGGATCTTCCTGACCCAAGCATCAACTCAGGGTCTTCCATAAAGCCAAGTTCTTTATTGTCTGAACCACTAAGGAAGCCCCTTGTTATAGACTAAATGAATCCAGAAATGCTAGCTGAGTGAAGAGAAAAGACAAAGTTAATTATTGGTTCTTCCCCAGATCTTCACTTGATTTTGGTTCTAGTTTGGAGAGGGTAGTAGCAACCCACTCTGGTATTCTTGCCTGGAGAATCCCGTGGACAGAGGAGCCTGGCAGGCTACAGTCCATGGGATCACACAGAGTTGGACATGACTGACATGAATCAGCCTGCATGTAGGAAGGACAAAACCTGAAAGATCCCTGGTGGTTCAATGGTTAATACCCTGTACTCCCAATGCAGGAGCCTGGGTTCAATCCCTGGTCAGGGAACTAGATCCCATATGTGCTACTGCTGCCGCTGCTGCTGTTACTGCTGCTGCTGCTGCTGCTAAGTCGCTTCATTTGTGTCCGACTCTGTGCGGCCCCATAGACGGCAGCCCAACAGGCTCTCCTGTCCCTGGGATTCTCCAGGCAAGAACACTGGAGTGGGTTGCCATTTCCTTCTCCAATGCATGAAAGTGAAAACTGAAAGTGAAGTTGTTCAGTTGTGTCCAACCCTTAGCGACCCCATGGACTGCAGCCCACCAGGCTCCTCCATCCATGGCATTTTCCAGGCAAGAGGACTGGAGTAGGGTGCCATTGCCTTCTCCGATATGTTCTACTAGAAGATCCCATATGCCATTAGGAAGATTGAAGATCCCATGCAGTGCAGCTAAAAGTTTGAGGACTTCAACTAAAGATCTCATATGCTGTATCTAAAGATCCTACATGCCACAACTAAAACCCAGTATGATCAAATAAATACATAAATAAGTAAGGAACTTCAGCATAACTACAGCCATGTGTTCCCACTAACAGAGCACCTGGCACCCAGAATGAGAAGAACTTGGCAACTTGGGCCTGTCTGCTTGGTAAGAAGTAACAGCTGCTACCATATACCAGGAAAAAAAAAAAAAAGAGTTCTAACCACCTTCCTGGAGTGGAGGAATCAAACCCTCATATCTGTTTGACTTTTGAATGATCTTAGATCTCTGTGCCCAATGAGATCCCTGCTAGATCCTTCATCAAAAGGTAGAGAGGGAATCAAGCATGAGAGTGCCATCATGCCCACATCTACAGAGTTCAGAAAGTGGGAATGTATGCAACCACCATACAACAGCATAATGAGACAAGGCTCTGTTGCTTTATTTGGCCAGATGTTGTCTATCATTCAGCTAGATAGAGAGAGGACAGTATCCAGAAACTAGACATAACTCCCAGGGATCTATTGCCAGTTCCAGCCTTAGATAATTGGAGCAACTCTAGAAGGACAGAAAAAATATAGGCAATTATTATTACTTTAATATAATAAATAATTAGCCTTAAACTTTGAATACTTATAAGTGTCAGGCACTCAGCTGGTTACTCCATATGGATAATCTACATTATCCATATGGCTAGAACCTACAACAATCTTGCAAAACAGTCACTGTTTTCATTGTACATAAGCAGAAACATTTGCATGGAGAGATTAAATAACCTGCCCAGCCAAGTACAGCTTGTAGGATGTGAAAGATTTCCAATGCTCCAGAGCTTGCATGGTATCCAGGATTTAAAACTAAGTCTCCTCTTAAAATAACTAACATTGGTATGGCATCTGACAGTATAAAGTGCATCACTATCTCAGGCTGTAAAAACAGCATTTTGAAATGGAAAAGGCACTTTTCTGGAAAACAAAGAGGAGACCCAGAGAGAATGAGTGGTTTTCATTGAGCCATTTGACTGGACAGTAAGAGACCCAAGACCAAGAAGCAGAGTGTTGACCCTAAACTGAGCCCTCTTGTCTTATTTCATGTGGTTCCTCAAATTCAGAGACACAGAAAAGAAAATCAGAACTCCATAACTTTTTGCTGCTCACCGCAGAGTTAGTAGAGAAGACCAGAATAATGACCTGTGGGGTAAAATGGTCATTTCTTCGTTTGTTTAGATTATCCCCAACTTGATTCCTGGGAGTTCATGTGGCACCTGTGGTTCTTTGTGGACTGTTTTTTAGTTTATTCTATCCTCTTGAAAAAAATCTCAAGAATCTTAAATACATAGGGACTGCTGGTTAGTATCTGCCTTCCTATGGTCCACCTTATTTTCCTCTTGGAGGAGTTTTGTAGATATACAATATATACAATAAATGGATGGACTTAAAAATAAGTAAAAAGCCAATCTAGACTTACACATATGTCAAAATAGTGCATCCCATCAAAGCAATGAAATGTTAAGAAGAATGGTTTACTTGGGTCAGAAATGGTCAACAGACTCTCCCCCACCTCTCATTCCCCCAAATTAGAACCTTGAACTGGTGTACTGGTGGAGTGGGGTGGGGCAGTGGGCGGGGAGTGGGGTGAGGGAGAGTGGAAGAAGGCAAGGAATGGGGATTTAACTGGAAAGATCTGGAGGAAGCCTCTTGGACTTCAAATATGTAATGTGTCTCTCTATGCTCTAGTTTAGGCTAAGAATGTCCTCTGTCTTAAGGAAATTTTCATCCCAGGAATGCAGACAGGTGAAGGTGGAGGGGAGAAGAGAGGAAGCAGAGAGCAGAGGGCTCCACTCTTTGCAGACCCAGTGCAGAAACCACTTTTGCAGCTCCTTTTGGGTCTCGAGTCCAGCTCAGTCCACTAAATAGAGCAAGAAGGTCAGTGCACTTAGGCAAAGGTTCTCTCTCTAGAAAAAGAGATCCCGATGCTGCCTGTGCAGCTCTGTCTGCCCAGAACACAGCTCACAGCATCTCATCTTCAAGACTCAATTGATGGTGCATCTTCCTGGGAAATGTTCTTGTATCCCTCTGTGTATAGGTTAAATGTCCCTCCAAGCATCTCCACTGTACCCATTTTAGTATCAGTCTTCTCTTAAATATATGATATCACAGACTTAACTCTTTGAGGACAGGAACTGCATTACATCTTTTTTGTTTCTCTAAGAGCTAACGTAATCATGAATGATGTTTTTATACAAACTTTATATTTATTTCCTCGTCTCCCTTTGAACACCTCAATTAGGGAAAAATTCGTCTTCCTCTAAATGAAAACACTGGTAGAACTTATGGCTTTTTGCTTACTCTTAGACCAACTGAAGTGAGAATTATTTCCATTTATTAACTAAAATACATCCAAAGCAATAATAAAAACTTTGAATATGAGTTGCAGTTGGACCTTCTATCAGCTAGGTCTGGATTTAGGCAGGTAGCTGACTTCTGGGGAGGGGTATAAGCATTTTTTTTTTTCTCTCTCTTTCTCTGCATGTCCTCATCCAGCTCACTGTCTACACTTCCTGGAACCTTTACAATTTGCGTGCAGGAGAAGAAAAAGAAACTGTCCAGAAAGTTTAACTTGACTTTTTATATTCTCTAGGCAATGGCACCCCACTCCAGTACTCTTGCCTGGAAAATCCCATAGGCGGAGGAGCCTAATAGGCTGCAGTCCATGGGGTCGCTAAGAGTCGGACACGACTGAGAGATTTCACTTTCACTTTCCACTTTCATGAATTGAAGGAAATGGCAACCCACTCCAGTGTTCTTGCCTGGAGAATCCCAGGGATGGCGGAGCCTGGTGAGCTTCCATCTATGGGGTCGCACAGAGTCGGACACGACTGAAGCGACTTAGCAGCAGCAGCAACAGCAGCAGGCATAATGTTGTTTAAAGTTGACCTTTTCTTTCATAGGTGATTTCATGGGTTTGTGGATCCCGCTCCTGCTGGGGGCCTCCACTTTCTTTCCCCACCTGACTATTCTCCCTCCGCCTCTCCTCTCCTGCAACTATTGGTTATTTGGTGGTCACTGGAGAGAGTACCTCTTTACTCGAATCTCCTTGCTTTCTAATAGAAAGTTTTAAGGGGAGAACACCCTTTAAATTGATCAGGGCTGGCATTTCTAGCACAGGATCCCCACTGGAAGAGAGTGAAGTTACTTCCAGTACACCAAACCCATCCCATCTGCCTTTAGCCTTAGATTGATAGCGGCAACCTCCAGCCTTGAGACACTTCCACCATGTCTAACACCATCAGTCCCTCCCCACAATACCTGGAGACACAACACCTGAAGACATGTGCTCCACTGGAGAGCACAGGTTTTGAAATATACCACCATCCCCACCCCCAACACCACTGCTCCAAAAAAAGTCAATCTTCAAATTTTCTTTCATTCAATATCCACGTGTGTTAGTCACTCAGTTGTGTCCGACTCTTTGTAACCCATGGACTAGAGCCCTCCAGGCTCCTCTTTCCATGGGATTTTCCAGGCAAGAATACTGGAGTGGGTTGCCATTTCAATAACCATACTTGATAATTTTACACCTCAAAGTAAATCAGACATTTCAAGTATGTAGTTGAATCTTGATATAACCTCTAAAAATATTCTTTTATACCTAAACCTTTACTTTGGAATTTAAATCTTGTATCCTGGTGCCTCAGTTGCATGTTCAATTTATCCTGCCTGCCAGCAAGCACCTAGTAGACACTACTCATTTTTGAATGAAAAGGTGCCAATTTTATAACACACTTTAGAGCATATAAATTGTCTCATCTATATTTTCCAGAAAGAACCTTCTAGATTTAGTACTTTTTACTGAGTTAATTAACAAGATCCATATCCTATTATAATAAACTTCTTGGCAAAGGCACCCAACAGTCACTATCTTATTTTAATAACTGCAATCTTTTCTTACAGCTTATCTACCAGCAGAGCCAATGCTACAAATTTTACTTCCTTTTCTAAGTGCTGACTGAGCAACATCTTTACATAGACGTTGCTCCTCACTAAATCAGGCAAAATCAGGGACAAGAAATTGAATGTGTACAGGACGTACAGAGGAGAATTTGAGGTTGAGAAGATTGAGCAGACAACAACTTTTGAATTTAAATATTGCCAACCAGGGCAGACTATACTGTGTACTGAAAGCAGATTCATACTCAGCACCTTGAACTTCAGAAACTAAAATTACCTGCTAACCCAGCATAATTCATATATGATGAACTGAATTCATAGTCATATCGAAATACATTTTAAGGTCTCTTTTTTTCATATGTTTTCTCTTGAATGACTTAACATCTATACCAAAGTTTACCATTCCTCTTAATTTCGCGTTCAGTGTGAAGGAGTCCAATATAAGGAGGCTATATTTAGACAATTCTGAAAGCAATTATCTCTTTTTGTCTTTATGATTACTTTTATGAGTATCTGATCTTTACCTGTTCAGCTAAAGGTATCTGCTGGCCTATGGAATGAGATGAGAACTTTTCAAAGAGGTTAGATGGGAGAGGGAAAAGTATTGCTAATACTTTGCCTGTTAAACAGAATTCTTCAGGATAAAAATGTCTTACAAACTGAGATGTTGGGATGCTGTTTTAAGAAACAGTTTTTGATATATTTTGATTTCCTCCACTTTATTAGTATAATAAAGACAAAGCAAAGACAACACCCAGTTGTGAATGTGACTGGTGATAGAAGCAAAGTTGATGCTGTAAAGAGCAATTTTGCATAGGAACCTGGAATGTTAGGTCCATGAATCAAGGCAAATTGGAAGTGGTCAAACAGGAGACGACAAGAGTGAACATCGACATTTTAGGGATCAGCGAACTAGAATGGACTGGAATGGGTGATTTTAACTCAGATAACCTTTATATCTACTACTGTGGGCAAGAATCCTTTAGAAGAAATGGAGTAGCCGTCATAGTCAACAAAAGAGTCCGAAATACAGTACTTGGATGCAATCTCAAAAACAACAGAATGATCTATGTTAGTTTCCAAGGCAAAACATTCACTATCACAGTAATCCAAGTCTATGTCCCAACCAGTAATGAAGAAGTTTGAAGCTGAATGGTCCTACAAAGACCTACAAGACCTTCTAGAACTAATACCAAAAAAAGATGTCCTTTTCATTATAGGGGACTGGAATGCAAAAGTAGGAAGTCAAGAAACACATGAAGTAACAAGCAAATTTGGCCTTGGAGTACAGAAAGAAACAGGGCAAAGGCAAATAGAGTTTTGCCAAGAGAACGCACTGGTCATAGCAAACACCCTCTTCCAACAGCACAAGAGAAGACTCTACACATGGACATCAGATGATTAATACTGAAATCAGATTGATTATATGCTTTACAGCCAAAGATGGAGAAGCTCTACACAGTCAGCAAAAACAAGACTGGGAGCTGACTGTGACTCAGACCATGAACTCCATTGCCAAATTCATACATAAATTGAAGAAAGTAGGAAAAACCACTGGACCATTCAGGTATGACCTAAATGAAATCCCTTATGATAATACGGTGGAAATGAGAAATAGATTCAAGGGATTAGATCTGACAGACAGAGTGCCTGAAGAACTATGGACAAAGGTTCATGACATTGTATAGGAGACAGGGATCAACACCATCCCCAGGAAAAAGAAATTCAAATGAGCAAAATGGCTGTCTGAAGAGGCCTTACAAATAGCTGTGTAACTAACGGAAGTGAAAGGCATAGGAAAAAAGATATACCCGTTTGAAGGCAGAGTTCCAAAGAATAGCAAGGAGAGATAAGAAAGCCTTCCTCAGTGATCAGTACAAAGAAATGGAGGAAAACAACCGAATGGGAAAGGCTAGATATCTCTTCAAGAAAATTAGAGATACCAAGGGAACATTTCATGCAAAGATGGGCTCAATAAAGGACAGAAATGGTATGGACCTAACAGAAGCAAAAGATAATATGAACAGGTGGCAAGAATACACAGAACTATACAAAAAAGATTGTCATGACACAGATAACTATGATGGTGTGACCACTCACCTAGAGCCAGGCATCCTGGAATGTGAAGTCAAGTAGGCCTTAGGAAGCATCACCATGAACAAAGCTAGTGGAGGTGATGGAATTCCAGCTGAGCTATTTCAAATCCTAAAAGATGATGCTGTGGACGTGCTGCACTCACTATATCAGCAAATTTGAAAAATTCAGCAGGGGCCATAGGACTGGAAAAGGTCAGTTTTCATTCCAATCCCAAAGAAAGACAATACCAAAGAATGTTCAAACTACCGCACAATTGCACTCATCTCACAATTAAAGTAATGCTCAAAATTCTCCAAGCCAGGCTTCAAAAGTATGTGATACATGAGCTTCCAGATGTTCAAGCTGGTTTTAGAAAAGACAGAGGAACCAGAGATCAAATTGCCAGCATCCATTCTATCATTGGAAAGCAAGAGAGTTCCAGAAAAATATCTATTTCTTCTTTATTGACTACACCAAAGACTTCGACTGTGTGGATCACAACAAACTGTGGAAAATTCTTAAAGAGATGGGAATATCAGACCACCTGACCTGCCTCTTGAGAAATCTGTATGCAGGTCAGGAAGCAACAGTTAGAACTAGACATGGAACAACAGACTGGTTCCGAGTCAGGAAAGGAGCACTTCGAGGCTGTATATTGTCACCCTGATTATTTAACTTATATGCAAAATACATCAAGAGAAATGCTGGGCTGGTTGAAGCACAAGCTGGAATCAAGATTGCCAGGAGAAATATCAATAATCTCAGATGACATCACCCTTATGGCAGAAAGTTAAGAAGAACTAAAGAGCCTCTTGAAAGTGAAAGAAGAGAATGAAAAAGTTGGCTTAAAGCTCAATATTCAGAAAACTAAGATCATGGCATCTGGTCTCATCACTTCATGACCAATAGACGGGGAAACAGTGGAAACAGTGACATACTTTATTTTGAGGACTCCAAAATCCCTGCAGATGGTGACTGCAGCCATGAAATTAAAAGACTCTTACTCCTTGGAAGAAAAGTTTTGACCAACCGAGATAGCCTATTAAAAAGCAAAGACATTATTTTGCCAACAAAGGTCCGTCTATGGTTTTTCCAGTAGTCATGTATGGATGTCAGAGTTGGACTATAAAGAAAGCTGAGTGCCAAAGAATTGATGCTTTTGAACTGTGTTGTTGGAGAAGACTCTTGAGAGTCCCTTGGACTGCAAGGAAATCCAACCAGTCCATCCTAAAGGAGATCAGTTCTGGGTGTTCATTGGAAGGACTGAAGTTGAAGCTGAAACTCCAAATCTTTGGCCACCTGATGCGAAGAGCTGACTCATTAGAAAAGACCCTGATGCTGGGAAAGATTGAGGGCAGGAGGAGAAGGGGATGAAAGAGGATGAGATGGTTGGATGGCATCATCGACTCAATGGACATGAGTTTGAGTAAACTCCAGGAGTGGGTGATGGACAGGTAGGCCTGATGTGCTGCAGTCCATAGAGTCTCAAAGAGTTGGACATGGCTGAGCGACTGAACTGAGCTGAACTGAAATCCCCCCTCAAGCGGAAGATGTTAGCATTCTTCATTCTAGAGAAGAGGACCTAAGGCCAAATTAAAGGAACCAGAGAAAAGCTCATCAAAGACTACCTGGGAACAGATTAAGGGAATGCAGGCCTGAGCACCCCCCACCCTTGAACAATAAAATAAATAACAAAATAATTTCAATCAAAAGTGTTACCATAGAGACACAGGAGAGACAGACCCCACATGAGAGCCTTCTTTAGTTAGGATAGAGTGGGGAAGAACTTTGAGGAATACCTCTGTAAAGTGAAGCCTGATATGATAAAACCCATGAAGAGTTGTGAGTGTGAATTGCGGCATCAGTTCAGTTTAGTTCAGTCAAGTTGCTCAGTCGTGTCCAGCCATCCAGTCTGTGTCCATGCCATCCCACCATCTCATCCTCTGTCCACCCCTTCTCCTCCTGCCTTCAATCTTTCCCAGCATCAAGGTCTTTTCCAATGAGTCAGTTCTTTGCATCAGATGACTCAAGTATTGAAGTTTCAGCTTCAGCATCAGTCCTTCCAATGATATTCAGCACTGATTTCCACTAGAGTTGACTGGTTGGATCTCCTTAGAGTCCAAAGAACTCTCAAGAGTCTTCTCCAGCACCACAGTTCAAAAGCATCAATTCTTCAGTGCTCAGCTTTCTTTAGAGTCCAACTCTCACATCCATATATGACTACTGGACAAACCATGGAGTTGGGGGATGGGAGAACACATATCATGCAAAGGGCACAGCTTATGCCAAATGGCCAAGGCCAGAAATAGTAGGGAAGTTGGCCTCTGTGTGTCAAGCTTGAAAGGGTGTAGCATGACATAAATTCGATAAGATATGCCCCAAACATTCATGAAGGGCCTTGTCAGCCAGGTTAGGAAATGAATTTTTTTTATAGTAAACTCAAAGGAAGTCCCTATAGCATGCAGACTATGATCCAATTTGAGTGTTAAGAATATCATAGCTACAACAGTCTGGAGACTGCATGAGAGGGACACAAGGATGTGAAAAGACAGGCTGGATTGTAGATGCTGGGAGCAATCGAGGCAGGAAATATCTGTGGTCTGATGAATGAGCTGGCATGTGAGGTGGAAGGATAGAATAGATATATTTTGGAATTAGAATCAGGATGGTTAATGGCTCTCTGTTGGAGTGTGAGGGGAAGGAATGTTACAAAATGAATTTGGGTCCATGTAGCAAAACCAATCTACTGACTTACCAGGTTGTGGTGGGGGAAAGTACATTGTTTATTGAAAGCATCAAACAAGGAGAACAGGCAGCTCATGAGTAAAAATCCCAAACTCCCTGATGGCTTTCAGGCCAGGAGTGTTTTTTCAGGGCAACATTTGGAGTGAGAGCTGCAGGAGTGTTATTTTTCCTTTGATTGGTTGGTGGTCAGTCAACAGGATGGTGTTCGAGAAAATTAATCATCAACCTTTTGGTTCCAAGCAGCCTGGGGCCTAAATTCTTGTAGTCAGCATGTAGTCACCATCCTCCACTGGGTGGGGAGTCTTAGTTTGTGCAGAACAACTCAAAGATGTGTGTCAGATTGTTATGTATTAATATATTCCTTGAAGAGGAAGTAGGACTGTTTTTTCTCTGAACTATTTTCATTATGATTCTTTCTTAGCTGCTTTTCCTTTGTTTCTACATTACCTCACTTCCTTAATTAGTAAATGCTTAATTTTGTTCTTTGAAACTCAGGAAAAGCCTAGGAGACTAAAGCCTTTTTCCACAGACAGAAATGGGGGATGTGGAGGACCTTTCATATCTAGGAAGGTCCTGCAAGTTCCTACTTGCTTTCAATCCCTCTTTTTCTTTCATACTTCTCAGTCCTGAGGGGAATAGGGGCAAGACAAGAAAAGGAATAAAGTACTGGGTGAAGAGGTTCATCATAAACTTGGTGGGGAACACAATTTGGGGGGGATTCAGGTTCAGGAAAAATCAGGGTGGAAAATACAGAAAAAATTGTTGTAAATATCAGCATTATCTTAAAAATGGGATTAAAATCCCTGAGAATTGGTGAGATCTTCAAAGAAGAGTCAGTAGTAAAGAAAATAGAAACATTGTCCCGAACAACACACAGTCCTTTGAAGTAGGCATTGTTATATTATTTCCACATTACAAGATGAGAAACTGAAACTTGGTAAAGGTTATATGAAGTGAAGTGAAGTCACTCAGTCATGTCAGACTCTGCGATCCCATGGACTGTAGTCTACCAGGCTTCTCTGTCCACGGGATTTTCCAGGCAAGATTACTGGAGTGGGTTGCCATTTCCTTCTCCAGGGGATCTTCCTGACCCAGGAATCAAACCCAGGTCTCCTGCATTGCAGGCAGACGCTTTACCCTCTGAGCCACCAGGGAAAGGTTATGTAACTTAACCAAAATTTATTCAGCTATTAAGAAACCCAAAGTACATTTCAGTCTACATTTGAATCTACTCAGATTCAAAGTAATTCAGACCTAAACTCAACTGAACAAATATCAAGCAAACAAACAAAACCAGTCAAACTCCATCTGTTGATCTGGTTCTAATTTTCTCATATAATTTGTTAACAATTTGCCCAACATTTCTTGAGTATAACAGGTTATGAATTTAGTATATTTCCTAAATTTAAATCTATACATTACAGAAAATGAAACCATTTGGCTTCTCACATTCATCTGTGGAGAAACCCTACTTACTAATTTGTTGCAAAGTGAAGAGGCCAGTTTCCCACAGAGACAACATATGTGATTCTAGGCATCACTTTATGCAGCTGCCACTATATTACTGAAGAAGTTGAAAAGTGACCATTACTCTTTCTGTTTTTTTAATTAAGTCAGCATACACAGGGTGATTATTGACTTGCATTTTATAGAAAGTTGCATTACCCATTATTAAAATTTCAAATCAATGTAATGTATGTTTAATATATATGATGAGGTGCACACATTTGGCATTTACATCTCAAATGAAATTTAAGCAAACATGAAAGAGGTCTGCAGCATTATTAAAAATTGATTAAGAAGCTTTCTTGACTACATTTGATCCAAGTGCTGTGCTAGCTTCAGGTGTACAGCAAGTTTAATCAGTCATATGTAAATTTCTTGGATTCCACTTAGATTCCGCTTCCAGAGAGGCCATTATAGAACACAAAGTAGAGTTTATTGTGCTACACAACAAGTTATCAGTTACCCATTCTACTTATAGTAGTGTATACATGTCAATTCCAATTTCCCAATTTATCCTTCCTCCCTTATCCCTGGTAACATAAGTTTGCTCTTCCCATCCTGGACTCTATCTCTGTCCTGCAAAGAAATTCATCTGCACCTCCTCTCTAGAATCCACATACAAGGAACATTGCAAGACATCCATCCTTCTCTGTCTGACTCACTCCACTCAGCTCAACAATCTCCAGGTCCATCCATGTTGTGCAGGCTTTTTTTAATTCATGGAAATTAATAAGGTCCAGAAAAGTTGTAAAAAGGTTAATTATGATTTTAGGTCAAAGATATCATCCTCATTCCATTTCAAAATCCAGGTTACTATAAATGTAATTCTTTAGGCAGAACTTTTAGAATTTGAACAAAGTTCTGTACAAATATTCTTCAATTTTCTAAGGAGATTTGTCACAATCACACTCCTAAGAATTTTCATCAATTCAAAAGCAGGCTACTTCATGGGAATAAAAAGGTAATAAGACACACTACCTTCTTGAGATTTGGAGGCTTGAATAGAACCACATTCACAGGAGTTTGGTATATATAATGCTACATAGAATACATTATAAAAATGTTTCCTATATTATAAAAGTCTATAAATATGAAATATTCAGGGTTGTGTGGATATTACAAAAGCTCCAGAAACTGACAATCTGGTTTTTGATCCAGTAACTTTCATATGGTTTGATGGATGGTAACTAGTAATGTAAAATATGAGCATTTGGACTGCTAAAAGGAAGACTGGAATATATTACCAAGCCTGAATTGATCATGTGGGTATATGCAGCAACCTATTGTACGAAGGTGACATATTTTCAAATGTAATCCAGTAGACTCAATCTGAACTCTGTAAAATGCATATGCTCAGAAACAAATGTGTAACATTTGAAGCACAATGCATTATTCACAAACATACTCCAAGCATTTCTTACAGATTTATGGAGTAATTTATATGGAAACATACATACGTCTCAACATTTCCATCCCATCCCAGCTACCTTAAACTTATACCTCTCTAACCAATGTATTCTACAAAGTCAATCCAAAAAAAAAAAATAATAATAAGTACAATCTATATGACTTACAGTTTAAAAAAAAAAGAAAAGAAAAAAAATGTTTTCCAAAAGAACTCAAACTTCTTTAGGTAGGCAAAGATTTTTAACATGATATATTGAGCAAGATAATCTTTCTTAGAAAATAAAAACCTTTTGCAAATATTAAACAATACTTACAATTTCCAACTCCTCTCAAATAAGAACAATGTATTTATGTCTTAAGGATTTCTGTTGGTAAAAGTAAGTAGATCAAAACCATAAAAGAAAAAGATTAAATTCCTCTGACTCAAGGTAATGCAACTGTTTCCAATAGCCAAGTGAATTGAGTTTAATTTTGCTTTTGCATCAGGAATGATGGCTTCTCAGGGAATTTCAACCTTTTACAAAACAAGTATAGTACATTCAACAAAAAGAATATATACTTATATCTCCTTATTTGAGATATCTGTACATATCATTAACTCCCTAGCTGAAAATTTTTATTTTACAATTTCAGAATCATTGTACATGGACGTTAACTCTCATAGCTTTTCAGGGCTTTATTTTCTTATTTTTAGAGAGCATATAAAGGAATAAACATGAATGAGCTAAAGATATGTCCAGAGTTTGTACCATGCTGCTGAGAGTGGTACATATTACTTCTTATAATTCAGATTAA
Organism: Budorcas taxicolor; assembly: GCF_023091745.1. Classification (NCBI taxonomy): domain Eukaryota; kingdom Metazoa; phylum Chordata; class Mammalia; order Artiodactyla; family Bovidae; genus Budorcas; species Budorcas taxicolor. Next base: position 39,396,339 of record NC_068926.1, read on the forward strand.
ATGTAAAAAAAAACACTTCCTCATAATTATTTCTTTGATATAAATATATTGATAAAAAAGAAGTAGTGGATTTCTTGCTCTGAATTCTTCTAAATACAGGATTTCTCTTAGCAACTGTATATAAATGTCCTTGTTGATGAACAAGGAAATTACTGGATCAGACCCTAAAGAAATAATTCCCTTGATCACAAAATATGTTATTACATTATAATCCCAAGGGATTCCAGATGCTCTTTCCTGATTCTGTTAGAGCTACCATCCCACCATAAAAAAAGAAAATTATAGTTTAATTATTATGGATGTTTGTTTTAAAAGCCACTTATTATAAGATGTTGCAACACAGATGGAAACAGTTGCCTGGTTCAGGTTTTCTTTGTTTTCTTTTCACAATTATATAGATAGCATGAGATCAAATCTGAATATTGTTATCCCCACCTCCCTCAAATAAAAATAAAATTGATAAGGAGAGTGTTTATCTGTTCAAAGGGAGGATAATCATTCTCATGGCTAAGCATGTGAATGATATTAGCTTAAAAATGAAATGAGCAGAAAGGCCAGTATTACTCTGATTTTGAAACAAGAATACCTAAATCCACATGTCATGTATGCTGAGCTTTATTATCCCTTTTGTCCAGAGTCCATTGTTTTGTGTGGGAAAAGAACTCAGGGATGAGTTTCACATATTTATAACACCTTTCTAGTCTATAAGACTTGAATGAATAGGGGATTAGAATCAAATTTGAATCAAACAGAAGATATAAGACAAGTTCCTTACCATTTTAGGAAAAAGGAGGTAGTGAATCCATGGAGAAAAAGTGATTAATCTTACTCTAGGGCCATGGGACATCGGGGTCAAGAGGATGATTAGTTAACCTCAATATTAGTGTCACTAATTCCTGATGTAACCTATAAATAAGAGAAGTCTCAACAGCAGGGCATTTCACTTGGAGGGAGTTAGAGTTTTCCATTTGAATAAAAGTTGATTCTGCTATATCATATCAAAGATGAATAGAAAGACAAGGATGCTCTGTGGCTGAACCACCTAGAAAAGAGATTTTCAGATTTTGAGTAGAAATTCAAACTACAATGTTAAGAGCACCCTTAGTATCTATGCTGTAAGACCCACCAAAATGAAACCTCATCCTGGGCATTGTCATTTAAGGGGCATTGGAAAGGCACTCACCCAAATTATCTCCCAGAAGAATGATGCTAATATTCAGGTTCTAGCAATGCAAATCCAAATCTCTGCTACTCACTTGTTGTGTGACCTTGGGCAAGTGATCTAGCTTCTTTAACCCAAATGAAGCTAAGATGAAATGAAATACTGCATTTGAAGCATTCGAGTGCATCACATATTTTAATACATATAATTAATAATGAGATGTAATTAAAAGCTTCTTTCAGCAGAATGATTCTCTGGAGCAATCAATTTTGATAGAGATGGGGGAAATTATCAAAGTGAGGAAAGCCAGAACAGACATTAGAGGAAATTCAGGGGCTAAGGAGAGGAAGAAACAGAGAGAGAGAAAGATAGAGAATAAAATGTCCTAGAAAAGAAAAGCTGGGCACATAAAAAGAGAGACAGAAAATATGACCATATCTTTCAGGCTTTATTCTGAAAACATGTAATGAGCAAAGGTAAAAGATAAATCCAAAATGGTTTAAAAAGAAATCTAAACCAAAAAGTGCTATCTTCCTAATTTTATTGGTTTTTTTTTAATTACTAAGAAAAAGATGTGCACTTGCATCAAAAACAAAATGGTTAATCTCCGAAGTTCAGAATTCAGAAAAAAAATGGCCCATATACATATAAAAATGTTCAACTTTTCTAGTAATCAAAGATTGGCTATTTAAAGCAACAGTGAGAAGGCTTTCATTTTTTTTTAATTTTACCTGAAGATCAGAAAACTTTTTAAAAACATGCCTATGACTGTGGAGTTAAAACAAGTTTCTTTCTACACTTTTTCTCAGGTGCAAATTGGGTAAAATATTCCTTATGATAATTGGCAAGAACTTTAAATATGCTCAGAATTGTGACCTTGAAATGAAGACAAAGTCGCTGAGCACATGGTCTCCCTAGCAGTGTAGTGTGTTCCAACCATGACCGAGTACTGCCTGCAGGCTTGACCCATCTACACAGTCCATGTAATTCCCCACTCTGCTTCTCTTCCTCAGTCCACCCCGTGCCTAATCTCCAGGGTGATCACTGAAGCCATGTGTGACCAGGGCGCAGTCTGCAGCCATTTTCCTGGAACTGAATATGGCCTTTGTTCTGCACTACCACCCCCCAAAACCACACTTTCCTCTGATTAAACCACCCTGATTAAACTTTTTTTTTTTTTATTGACACATATTTGCTCTACAATGGTGTGCTAGTTTCTGTTATACAGCTGGGTGAGTCAGCTAAACATATACATATACCCTGTTTTTTGGATTTCCTTCCCATTTAGGTCACCACAGAGGACTAAGTAGAGTTCCCTGTACTGCACAGCAGGTTCTCACTGACCTCTATAAGACCAAAAATTACATCCAATTAACAACCAATATCTTGGAGTTTATTTTAGTAGCTAGTTCAACTAAAATAGAACCCTTAATTCTACTTTTAGATAATTATCCTTATTACATTTCAAGAATATATTAACATATTAACTAAAATACTAGAAAAAATGAGAAGTATCTCACTAACAAAATAAATTATAAAATTAACTACAGAACATTCATTTAATGGAATATCTTGCAACAAGTAAAAAATCAACTTTAATTAAATATGTACAGAAATATAAATAGAACATCAGGTAAAAAAAAAAAAAGAAGCACACAAAATTATATATGACTCACAATCAAAATTTATACACACCATCTAACCACAGTTAATTTGGAGGTATTGGAATTATGAGTAATTTTATTTGACTACTTTTTATTATCTGAATATTTTAGAATAATTTTTTGTTATATTTGGGAAAAAAATCTCATTAATATTATTTTAAAAGATAAAGAGGTGGGAAAAAAGAAAAGGGAAAAAGAAAGAAGAGAAAAAAAAACAATGTTGCATTTATAGTAATGTGACATGACTTGCTAAGGCTGCCCTGTGCACATAATTACAGAGCTTCTCAATTGATATGCTGTGAGTGGTACCTGGATATGCTTAAGAGTCTACTCCCCTCAGCCCAGGACAGCTGGGCAAGACCCAGGGTTAGTCAAGCCCCCAGGGGGTCATCTCATGGCCACCAAGACTCTTTATTGACCCTATTGTTCTACCCGATGCTGCTGTGCTGTGCACTCAGTCATGTCTGACTCTTTGCAACCCCATGGACTGTAGCCCACCCGGGTCCTCTGTCCATGGCCTTCTCCAAGCAGCAATCCTGGAGTGGGTTATCATGCTCTCCTCCAGGGGATCTTCCCAACCCAGAGACTGAACCTGCATCTCCTGCTTCTCCTGCATTGCAGGCAGATTCTTTACCACTGAGCCACCAGGGAAACCCACTGTTCTATATAAATACCACCATTGCCCACAGGTAACATGATAATAATATCATTAGGAATCATCAGGAAAACTCTCTGGTTGAAGAAAAAGTACAGATTTCATGCACGCACATTTTCTTTTATCCAAAGAGGATAACATGCTTAATAACAAGTGCTTACATTAGAAAAAAAATGTATATATATTTAAAAGCATCCATGAAATCACATAATCTGATTATAATATTATTATTTTTTTAAAAAAGCCGTGCACTATTTTTAATAGTAGTTAAAATCTTGATCCTATTTTACTCTGACAAACTTACTACCAAAACTTGGGGAAATGTTGTTTAATGATTAGATGCTACACATTTCTCTTCCTTTAAATCAAATATAGCCAATGTCCTTCATATACACACTCAGACAATTAATAAAACATTTTACAATAACTATACCATACTTGTAAAAATGTTACAACACGTTAACCAGAAAATGACTAGAAAGTGAGCCAGATTTTTCTTATTTGACTGTGTTTTGATGAGGATGAATGAAGCATCTGTAGATAAAATACATTCTAAAGCTCCAGGACATATACTGAATCTTGGCAGAATATTAGCATATGAATGATACAGAACAGGGGGGAAAAAGTTCATTTAAAAGAGTTTCTTATCCTGGCCTACCACTATGTGATATTAAATAAGTCCCAAAGAGTACAGTGGTCCCATTGAAATTTACTTGATAAAAATAAAAATGTATACTAAATGCTTTTCCAGAAATAAAAGAAACCCTACCAACATCATTTTGCACACCTGCCAGTAATAATTAAACAAGCGGGGCTATGGGAAGGAAGGCCGAGGGAAGCACTGAAATGTAGGTCTTACAAAGAACTGTGAGATGCTCTTTCTCCTCCCTTGTTCTGAGAAAAAAAAAAAAAAAAAGTGAATTAGTCTTGGGTTTTCATCAGAGTTTTCAGACATTATGCTTAGTATGTTATATTTGTAAAGGACTAAAAAGATAAATTTAGATTCTCCTCTGAAATTTTCTTATGTTAAATTAGAAACTGAAATGCATTAAAGAACTAATTTTCTGCTTTAAAATGTGCATGTGTTTATACCTCAAAACCAGAAATGACCTAGAATTTGTGGAGATACTCAATTTTCTTTTAAAGAGTGAATCATGCTAGGGAAAAGCTTTCATGAGCCCAGAGAAGCAAAGACATTTTCCGCTTATTCCCAGCCAAACACATCTAAACCAGGCAACCTGCTCTCTGTAGAACAAATCAGTCCAGGTGTATCCTGCATGGAGTAGCTGAGTGCTCCTTCTTGGCATGTCAGCCCCCTGCACTCCCCTCTCATGGATTTCACATCCTGAAATGCATCTATAGTTGCCTGGCCACTGGCCAGTATACTCTGTAGTGAACAGCAACTTCCCTTCATGTGGGAAGGACCAGTGCTGCTTCTGTCAGTCCTTGTTCCATCAGTTACTAACACTGTGTTGATACATATCAGACACTCAATAAATAGGTGTGAATATTTCCATAAAGCATACATAGTTTCCAAATAATCTATGTGCTAAATACTATTCCAAGCACATGGCATAAAGTGATGAAAAGATAGACCATTTTACAGCAAAATATAGCTCTATAAGTAGTAAGGGGATCAGCAGAAAGAAGCATTGTTTTCAAAGAGGACAAGCAGGAAGAGCAGGTTACATCCCATAGTGGCCTCTCAGTTCAGTTCAGTTCATTTCAGTTCAGATCAGTCGCTCAGTCGTGTCCGACTCTTTGCGACCCCATGGCTGCACGCCAGGCCTCCCTGTCCGTCACCAACTCCTGGAGTTCACTCAGACTCACGTCCATCCAATCGGTGATGCCATCCAGTCATCTCATCCTCTGTTGTCCCCTTCTCCTCCTGTCCCCAATCCCTTCCAGCATCAGAGTCTTTTCCAGTGAGTCAACTCTTCACATGAGGTGTCCAAAGTACTGGAGTTTCAGCTTCAGCATCATTCCCTCCAAAGAAATCTCAGGGCTGATCTCCTTCAGAATGGACTAGCTGGATCTCCTTGCAGTCCAAGGGGCTCTCAAGAGTCTTCTCCAACAACATAGTGGCCTCTACAGCCACTATAGAGATGAAAAAATCTGGGACACACCTGAGAGACCAAAGGAACTTGGTACAGGCAGGTCTGGGAGATTTTGATGAGAAAACTTAGATGCTACAGGTGTTTAGTGAGATCTACAAGTGAGTGAAACGTAAGTATAAACAGTAATATGAAATAACTGAAGAATGGTGAAGTCTGAGGATTCACAGAATGGTGAAGTCTGAGGATGTTAACTGTTGTATATGACATGATCATAAACTGAAGTTGACTATGCTTTTAAAAGCCTTAATCATGTAATGATTGGTAAGAAGTATCTCCCATATATGAGAGATATCCATTTTGTTTTTTATATACACAGACATTTAAAGTGATATCTGGAACAATTTTCTCATTATTTTAATGGCTTCAATGCTTTAAAAATTTACATAAAAATTCAACAGTTTTTTATGTTAAGTTGTATGAATTATTTACGTGTGTTGGATATTAACTCTTTATCAGTCATATCACTGGCCAATATTTTTTCTTGTTCATTAGGTTATCTTTTCATTTTGTTGATGGTTTCCTTTGTTGTGAAAAAGCGTTTAAGTTTAATTAGGTTCCATTTGCTCATTTTTATTTCCTTTCCTTTAGGAGATGGATCAAAAACGTGTTGCTACAATTTATATCAAAGGGTGTTCTGGTCATATTTTCCTTTAGGAATTTTATGGTATCCAGTCTTACATTTACATATTTAATCCATTTTGAGTTTAGTTTTGTACGTGGTGATAGAAAAAGTGAAAATGAAAGTGAAGCCACTCAGTCGCGTCCAACTCTTTGCGACCCCATGGACTGTAGCCTACCACGCTCCTCCCTCCAAGGGATTTTCCAGGCAAGAATACTGGATGGGTTGCCATTTCCTTCTCCATATGGTGCTAGTGAATAATCTAATTTCATTTTCATTTTTGACATTTTTTTGCATTTTTACATTTCATTCATTCATAGTTATCCAGTTTTTCTGGCACCACTTATTTAAGAGACTGTTTTCTCCATTGTATATTCTTGCCTACTTCATTTGTCAAAGACTAATTGACTGGAGGTGTATGTTTGTTTGTTTTTTGGGGGGCTCTCTATTCTGTTCCAATGATCTATGTGTCTATTTTTGTGCCAAAACAACACTATTTTAATGATTGTAGTTCTGTAATATAGTTTGAAATCAGGGAGCAAATTCCTCTAGCTCTGTTCTTCTTTCTCAATATTATTTTGTCTATTAAAGATCTTTTGTTTCCATAAGAATTGTCAAATTACTTCTAGTTTTGTTAAACTGTCATTGGTATTTTCATAAGGACTGCATAGAATCTCTAGATTGCCTTAGCATTGGTGGGAATGTAAATTGGAACAGCCACTGCGGAAAAGAGCATGTAGAATTCTTGAAGAACTAAAAAGTAGAGATATCATTAGACCCAGCAATTCCACTCCTGGTCATATATCTAACCAAAAAAAAAAAAAAAACACTCTTTCAAAACACATACATTCACCCCAATGCTCATAGCAGCAATTTGTAATTTACAAGATATGGAAGCAATCTAAGTGAACATCAACAGTTCAGTTCAGTTCCTCAGTTATGTCCAACTCTTTGTGACCCCATGGACTACTGCAGGATGCAGGCCTCCCTGTTGATCACCAACTCCCAGAGCTTGCTCAAACTCATGTCCGTTGAGTAGGTGATGTCATCGAACCATCTCATTCTCTGTCATCCCTTTCTCTTTCCACCTTCAATCCTTCCCAGAATCAGGATCCCAAATGACTCAGTTCTTTGCATCAGGTGGCCAAAATTTTGGAGTTTCAGCTTAGGCATCAGTGCTTCCCATAAATTCTCAGGACTCATTTCCTTTAGGATGGAATGGTAGGATCTTCTTGCAGTCCAAGGGACTCTTAAGAGTCTTCTCCAACAAAACAGTTCAAAAGCATCAATTCTTTGGCACTCAGCTTTCTTTATAGAACTCTCACATCCATACATGACTACTGCAAAAACCATACCTTTGCATAGACGGACCTTTGTGTGCAAAGTAATGTTTCTGCTTTTTAATATGCTGTCTAGGTTGGTCTTGGCTTTTTCTACAAGGAGCAAGTGTCTATTAATTTCATGGCTGCAGTCACCATCTACAGGGATTTTGGAGATCAAAAAATTAAAATCTGTCACTGTTTCCATTGTTTCCCCATCTATTTCCCATGAAGTGATGGGACCGGGGCCATGATCTTAATTTTCTGAATGTTGCCTACTTAATTTGTCAAAGACTAATTGACTGGAGGAGAGCCACTCTCCTTTTTCATTTTCATCAAGAGACTCTTTAGTTCTTCTTCACTTTCTGCCATAAGGGTGCTGTCATCTGAATATCTGAGGTTATTGATATTTTTCCCAGCAATCTTGATTCCAGCTTGTGCTTCAGCCAGCCCAGCGTTTCTCATGATGTACTGTGCATGTAAGTTAAATAATCAGGGTGATAATATACAGCCTTGACATAATCCTTTCCCAATTTGGAACCAGTCTGTTGTTCCATGTCCACTTCTAACTGTTGCTTCTTGACTTGCATACGGATTTCTCAGAGAAGCAAGTCAGGTGATCTGGTATTCCCATCACTTTAAGAATTTCCCAGTTTGTTGTGATCCACACAGTCAAAGGCTTTGGTGTAATCAATAAAGCAGAAGTAGATGTTTTTCTGGAACTCTGGTGCTTTTTCAATGATCGAACAGATGTTGGCAATTTGCCTTTTCTAAATCCAGCTTGAACATCTGGAAGTTCACAGTTCACATCCTGTTGAAGCCTGGCTTAGAGGATTTTGACCATTAGTTTGCTATCCTGTGATTGCAGCTGGGAAGTAGTTTGAGCATTCTTTGGCATTGTCTTTCTTTGGGATTGGAATGAAAACTGACCTTTTCCAGTCCTTTGGCCCCTGCTGAGTTTTCCAAATTTGCTCACATAGTGAGTGCAGCACTTTCACAGCATCATCTTTCAGGATTTGACATACCTCAACTGGAATTTGATTACCTCCATTAGATTTATTTGTAGTGGTACTTCCTAAGGCCCATTTGACTTCACATTCCAGGATGTCTGGCCCTAGGTGAGTGATCACACCATCATGATTATCTGGGTCATGAAGATCCTTTTTGTATAGTTCTATGTATTCTTGGATTCCACTGGATCATGGAAAAAGCAAGAGAGTTCCAGAAAATCATCTATTTCTGCTTTGTTGACTATGCAAAAGCATTTGACTGTGTGGGTCACAATAAACTGGAAAGTTCTGAAAGATATGGGAATACCAGACCACCTGACCTGCCTCTTGAGAAACCTACATGCAGGTCAGGAAGCAACAGTAAGAACTGGACATGGAACAACAGACTGGTTCCAAATAGGAAAAGGAGTACGTCAAGGCTGTATATTATCACCCTGTTTATTTAACTTACATGCAGAGTACATCACGAGAAATGCTGGGCTGGAAGAAGCACAAGCTGGAATCAAGATTGCCAGGAGAAATATCAATAACTTCAGATATGCAGATGATACCACCCTTATGGCAGAAAGTGAAGAGGAACTAAAAGGCCTCTTGATGAAAGTGAAAGTGGAGAATGAAAAAGTTGGCTTAAGCTCAACATTCAGAAAACGAAGATCATAGCATTTGGTCTCATCACTTCATGGGAAATAGATGGGGAAACAGTGGAAACAGTGGCAGACTTTATTTTTTGGGGCTCCAAAATCACTGCAGATGGTGACTGCAGCCATGAAATTAAAAGACACTTACTCCTTGGAAGAAAAGTTAACCAACCTAGATAGCATATTCAAAAGCAGAGACATTACTTTGCCAACCAAAGTCCGTCTAGTCAAGGCTATGGTTTTTCCAGTGTATGAATGTGAGAGTTGGACTGTGAAGAAAGCTGAGTGCCAAAGAATTGATGCTTTTGAACTGTGCTCTTGGAGAAGACTCTTGAGAGTCCCTTGGACTGCAAGGAGATCCAACCAGTCTGTTCTAAAGGAGATCAGCCCTGGGTATTCTTTGGAAGGAATGAGGCTAAAGCTGAAACTCCAGTACTTTGGCCACCTCTTGCGAAGAGTTGACTCATTGGAAAAGACTCTGATGCCGGGAGGAATTGGAGGCAGGAGGAAAGGGGGACGACAGAGGAAGAGATGGCTGGATGGCATCACCAATTCAATGGACTTGAGTCTGAGTGAACTCCGGGAGTTGGTGATGGACAGGGAGGCCTGGCGTGCTGTGATTCATGGGGTTGCAAAGACTCAGACACAACTGAGTGACTGAAATGAACTGAACTGATGTATTCTTGCCACCTCTTCTTAATATCTTTTGCTTCTGTTAGGTCCATACCATTTCTGACCTTTTTTGAACCCATCTTTACAGGAAATGTTCCCTTAGTATCTCTAATTTTCTTGAAGAGATCTGTAGTCTTTCCCATTTTACTATTTTCCTCTATTTCTTTGCATTGATCACTGAGGAAAGCAAAAAGATAGGACACTGAAAGATGAACTTCCCAGCTTGGTAGGTGCCCAGCATGCTACTGGAAATCAATGGAGAAATAACTCCAGAAAGAATGAAGAGACAGAGTCAAAAGCCAAAAAACAAACAAACAAACAAACAAAAAAAAAAAACACCACTCAGTTGTGGATGTGACTGGTGATAGAAGCAAAATCCAGTGCTGCAAAGAGCAGTACTGCATAGGAACCTGGAATGTTAGGTACATGAATCAAGGCAAATTTGAAGTGATCATCCAGGTGATGGCAAAAGTGAACATAGACATTTTAGGAATCAGCAAACCAAAGTGGACTGGAATGGGTGAATTTAGCTCAGATGACCATTATATCTACTACTGTGGGTAAGAATCCCTTAGAAGAAATGGAGTAGCCCTCAGAATCAACAAAAGAGTATGAAATGCAGTACTTGGATGCAATCTCAAAAATGACAGAATGATCTCTGTTCATCTGCAAGGCAAATCATTCAATATTACAGTAATCCAAGTCGATGCCCTGACCAGTAATGCTGAAGAAGCTGAAGTTGAATGGTTCTATGAAGACCTACAAGACTTTCTAGAACTAACACCCAAAAAAGCTGTCCTTTTCATTATAGGGGACTGGAATGCAAAAGTAGGAAGTAAAGAGATACCTGGAGTAACAGGGAACTTTCACCTTGGAGTACAAAACAAAGCAGGGCAAAGACTAACAGAGTTTTGCCAAGAGAATGCACTGGTCATAGGAAACACCCTCTTCCAACAACACAAGAGAAGACTCTACACATGGACATCACCAGATGGTCAACACTGAAATCAGATTGATTATATTCTTTGCAGCCAAAGATGGAGAAGCTCTATACAGTCAACAAAAACAAGACCAGGATCTGACTGTGGCTCAGATCATGAACTCCTTATTGCCAAATTCAGACTGAAATTGAAGAAAGCAGGGGAAACCACTAGACCATTCAGGTATGACCTAAATAAAATCCCTTAGAATTATGTAGTGGAAGTGAGAAATAGACTCAAGAGATTAGATCTGATAGAATGCCTGATGAACTATGGACAGAGGTTCATGATATTGTATGGGAAGCAGGGATCAAGACCACCCCCAAGAAAAAGAAATGCAAAAAGTCAAAATGGTTGTCTGAGCAGGCCTTATAAATAGCTGTGAAAAGAAGAGAAGCAAAAGGCAAAGGAGAAAAGGAAAGATTTACGCATTTGAAGGCAGAGTTCCAAAGAATAGCAAGGAGAGATAAGAACGCCTTCCTCAGTGATCAACACATCAACAGATGAAATGCAAATCAAAACTACAGTGAGCTATCACCTCACACCAGTCTGAATTACCATCATCAAAAAGTCTACAAACACTAAATGCTAGAGAGGTGTTTAGAAAAGGAAACGGTCTTGTACTATAGGTGGGAATGTAAAATGATACAGCCACTACGGAAGATGGTATGGAGATTTCTTTAAAACCTAAGAATAAAACTACCATCTGACTGAGCAATCCCACTCCTAGGCAAATACCCTGAGGAAACCAAAATTGAAAAAGACACATGTATCCCTTTGTTCATTGCAGCACTATTTACAATAGCTAGACATGGAAGCAACCTAGATGTCCATAGACAGATGAATGAATAGAGAAGTTTTGGTATACATACGCAATGGAATAGTGCTCAGTCATAAAAAGGAATTCATTTGAGTCAGTTCTAATGAAGTGGATGAACCTAGAGCCTATTATACAGAGTGAAGTAAGTCAGAAAGAGAAAGTTAAATATCATATTCTAACGCACATATACAAGATCTAAAAAAATGGTACTGGAGAATTTATTTACAAGGCAGCAGTGGAAAAACAGATATAGAGAATAGACTTATGACATGAGGAGAGTGGAAGAGAGGGTGAGATGTATGGGAAGAGTAACATGAAAACTTACATTACCATATGTAAAATAGATAACCAACAGGAATTTGCTGTATGGCTCAGGAAACTCGAATAGGGACTCTATCCACCTAGAGTGGTGAGATGGGGAGAGAGATTGGAGGGAGGTTCAAAAGTGTAGTGATATATGTATACCTGCGGCTGATTCATGTTGTTGAGGTTTGACAGAAAACAAAAAAATTCTGTAAAGCTATTACCCTTCAATTAAAAAATTTAAAAAATGAATAGATAAAGTAGATGTGACATGGATACACACTAGAAATCTCAGTTCAGTTCAGTTCAGTCGCTCAGTCGTGTCTGACTCTTTGCGACCCCATGAATCGCAGCACGCCAGGCCTCCCTGTCCATCACCATCTCCCGGAGTTCACTCAGACTCGCGTCCATCGAGTCAGTGATGCCATCCAGCCATCTCATCCTCGGTCGTCCCCTTCTCCTCCTGCCCCCAATCCCTCCCAGCATCAGAGTCTTTTCCAAAGAGTCAACTCTTCACATGAGGTGGCCAAAGTACTGGAGTTTCAGCTTTAGCATCATTCCTTCCAAAGAAATCCCAGGGCTGATCTCCTTCAGAATGGACTGGTTGGATCTCCTTGCAGTCCAAGGGACTCTCAAGAGTCTTCTCCAACCAACACCACACTTCAAAAGCATCAATTCTTCGGCACTCAGCCTTCTTCACAGTCCAACTCTCACATTCATACATGACCACAGGAAAAACCATAGCCTTGACTAGATGGACCTTAGTCGGCAAAGTAATGTCTCTGCTTTTGAATATGCTATCTAGAAATCTACTCAGCCATGAAAAGAATGAATGCTTGCCATTTGCAGTCTAATGTCCTCAAAAAACTTGGAAGACATTAGGCTAACTTAAATAAGTCAAACTGCTGCTGCTGCTGTTTAGTCACTAAGTCGTGTCAAATTCTTTGTAACCCCATGGATTGTAACCTGCCAGGTTCCTCTGTCAATGGGATTTTCCAAACAAGAATACTGGAGAGGCTTGCTATTTCCTTCTCCAGGGGGATCTTCCTGACCCAGGGATTGAACCCTGGTCTCCTGCTTGGCAGACAGATTCTTTACCAGTGAGCCACCAGGGAGGCCTGTGTTAAATAAGTCAAATAGAGAATGACAAATATTTAATGACATTACTTGTATGTGATGTGAAATCTAAGAAAATGCAATAAACTAGTGAATATACCAAAAAGAAACAGACTCACAGATATACAGAACAAATTAGTGGTTACCAGAGGGAGAAGGAGGAGCCTGGTAGGCTGCAGTCCATGGGGTCACACAGAGTCGGACATGACTGAGCGACTTCACTTTCATTTTCCACTTTCATGCATCGGAGAAGGAAATGGCACCCCACTCCAGTGTTCTTGCCTGGAGAATCCCAGGGACGGGGAGACTGGTGGGCTGCCGACTATGGGGTTGCACAGAGTCAAACACGACAGAAGCAACTTAGCAGCAGCAGCAGCAGCAGCAGTAGCAGCATACATTAACTATGGGTTTCTCTGGTGGCTCAGTTGGTAAAGAATCTGCCTGCAATGCAGAAGGCCCAAGTTCAATCCCTGGGTTGGGGAGATTCCCTGGAGAAGGGAATAGCTACCCACTCTAGCATTCTTGCCTGGGGACTTCCATGGACAGAGGAGCCTGGAAAGCTACAGTTCATGTGTTCTCAGAATCAGAAATGACTGAGTGACTAACACGTGCACTTTTCATACATTAAGTATACTTCAATAGAAAAAATTTTAAAAAAAGAGTTTTAAAAATTAGTTATGAATAATTTAAGAATATCAGTTTTCAAAAGGAAAATGAATCTAACATGAGAAATGATACTTCTTCCCAAATGTTTATCATTAATGTGTCATATAAATAATGTGTGATTTTTTTAGTAATAAAATAAAACAAAGCATACAGCGATATAAATAGATAATAAATATGTGCACAAAAAAGGAGGAAGGGAAGAGACAAAGCAAGAAAGAGAGAATGAGAAAACTAAAAACTAACTAAGTAGGCATCTATCGATTTGTTAAAAAAATACATATCAAACACACATTGCTCAATTATAAAGATGAACAGTGCCAAACTTTGAAACACAAAGGGAAGATGGGAAGTTTTCCCCTCCCTGACTGACTCACTATGCATACATACATCATGTATCTAGCACGTGGATACAGACACAGATTTATTTATAGATATAGACAAACTGTGATTATATATAGGCTGGTCCACTGAAATTTTATATATTGACTACATGGATTGAGGACTGGCTTTCTGGGATTCAAGACTTATAATACTACAGTCAGCAAAATCCTGGACAAACTAGGATTAGTTGGTCACTGTGCTGTTCATCCTTGATGAACAAGTTTGATAAGCACACTTTCACATCTATAATATGATTTGCTTTTCACAGATCTCTATAACTGGTTTTTCACCTTATAGCAAACTTTTAAAATAAAATTTTGGAAGTTTGGAAGGTCAATCTTGAAAATCAGATACACTAAAAAGAAAATAATTTCAAATGTACCAGGTATAAAATTAATGTATGCAGTCTAAATTTTTACAGCAAATCACATGGTTGAAAAAAATTATTTATGAATTTATTACTTAAATTGTCAAGACACTAAATTTCATAACACTGTGATAAAAGCAGGAAATATGAGAAAATGTGGTCACATATCAGAGAAAGTTGAGAGAGCAAGCAAACGTTAAAAGCAGAAAAATTTCAAAGTTAGATAACAATATTTTATTATAGCCATAATCTTATACACTTTCCTTTGAGACAATATACAGACTTGTTTTTTTCACTTTTTCATACAAAAAAATAGCATTACTATTATATATAAAAAACTGTTTTACTACCTAAAATCTCATCTGAAAGCTAAAGAAGTACTTTTATTCAATTATTATTTTTATTTTCTTTCTCAAAACAAAAGTCTCCACTAGCATATGGAAGGTTATTACTCTTTTATAACTTATGAAAAATTGGTCGTGTTATAAGATTTTGGCTGATTTCCAAGACCACAGTAAACTGTGCTTACCAATAAATAAACTGTAATATTTGATTTCCTTCAGAAAAGCATGCTACTGTCTGCATAGATGGCTGTGATTTTTTGCTCCTTGGATAACTTTTGAATCTATAGCAAACATGATTTGCTTTCATTTTTTATTCTTATAAATATTCACATAGGTGAGAGGCCACTTCAGAAATCACCTGAATCATCATAAATCTTCATATATTTAAAGTAAGAGTAGTTTTTACTTTTGAACACCATCAGAGGAAGAGCAACAAAATTTATGATGCAAGAATGTAAAAACAAAAGATTAGAAACATTTCTGTCTACTTGCTTAGAATCCTGATTTTGGCCTATTACTGTTTCTTCCAAATTTTGTCTTTGGTCACACAATAAGACAGGTTTGTTCTTTGTTTTATGTTTTAATCTTCCTCAAAGGAAAGGGGTGGGGCAGGGAGGGGGTAGTGTACCCTTTCTTATTTCCCTTAGGGATAGGAAGCAAGTGTGGTATCTCATTATAAAACTGAGCAGGACCCTGAAGGGCTTTTCCAAGGACAGACACCCACATGTCCCCCACATCTTGTTTGTAGAAAAGTTTTAGCCTCTTAGACCTTCCCTGAATTCTAAAGAGTAAATTTGATCAGAGAAGTGAGAAAATGCAGAAACAAAGGAAACAGTCAAGCAAGACAAAATCATAACAGTTTAGCCATAAAACAAAGCCAAGGACCTTGAGCTCCTCCTCAAGGACTATAGGTAACATCCTGAGCCATAACCTTGAGCTGTTTTGCAGATAGTGAAGCCTCCACCATGTAGAGGAAGTTGACTGCATGCTTCCCACTAGCATGTTGACCCCAGACAGGTTGGAACCATCACCCTGAGACCTCACAGTCAGAGAATTATGCACATGTTGATTACACTCCAAGACCCCCTCCCTCAAACTATCTAAAGATGGTTTTAAAAAGCCCTTCCCTGAAATCTGTCAGGGAGTTTGAATCTTTTTGAATGTAAGTTACCTGTTCTCCTTGCTTGGTGCCTAAATTAAACACTGTATTTTCACTCCCCTTCACCACCCCTTCACCACTCCCCTTCACCATTTCACCACTCCCCTTCACCACTCCCCTTCACCACTCCCCTTCACCACCCCTTCACCACTCCCCTTCACCACCCCTTCACCACTCCCCTTCACCACTCCCCTTTCACTCCCCTTCACCCAGTGTCAGTAAATTAGCTTTGCTGTGTATCAGATGAGCAGACCCAAGATTCAGTTCAGTTCAGTTCAGTAGCTCAGTCATTTCTGACTCTTTGTGACCCCATGGACTGGAGCATGTCAGGCCTGCTTGTCCATCACCAACTCCCAGAGATTACTCAAACTCATGTTCATTGAGTCAGTGATAACTTCCAGCCATTCATCCTCTGTCGTCCCCTTCTCTTGCCTTCAATATGTCCCAGCATCAGGATCTTTTCCAAAGAGTCAGTTCTTCAGATCAGGTGGCCAAAGTATTGGAGTTTCAGCTTCAACATCAGTCCTCCCAATGAACACTCAGGACTGATCTCCTTCAGAATGGACTGGTTGGATCTCCTTGCTATCCAAGGGACTCTCAAGAGTCTTCTCCAACACCACAGTTCAAAAGCATTAATTCTTCAGCACTCAGCTTTATTTGAAGTCCAACTCTAACATCCATAATTGACTACCGGAAAAACCATAGCCTTGACTAGACGGACCTTTGTTGGCAAAGTAATGTCCCTGGTTTTTAATATGCTGTCTAGGTTGGTCATAACTTTTCTTCCAAGGAGTAAGTGTCTTTCAATTTCATGGCTGCAGTCACCATCCACAGTGATTTTGGAGCCCCCCAAAATAAATTCTCACACTGTTTACACTGTTTCCCCATCTATTTGCCATGAAGTGATGGGACCAAATGCCATGATCTTCGTTTTCTGAATGTTGAGCTTTAAGCCAACTTTTTCACTGTCCTCTTTCACTTTCATCAAGAGGCTCTTTAGTTCTTCTAAAGAGATTAGTTTGGTAATAATTCTATTTATAAGCAGACCAAAGGAACCAGAACCCAGGAAGGATGGCATTGTTGCCAGTGAATTTGAGGTTCTTTCTTAGTTGTGAAAGAATTCAAAGATGAAGCAGAGAGGTTAAGAAAGTAAAGTGAAAGTTTATTTAAGCAAGGATCCACCCTCAGAGGGAGGTTGGGCAGACACATGAGGAGCTGAGGATCCAGGCCTCTTTGTCAAGCCAGTTATGAATGAAGGGGTGGAATATTCATTGGGGAAAGAGTTTGAGGTTAACTTCCTTAATTTCCATCCTAGCTCTGTTTTCCTGAGGGGAGGAGGGATTTTTGTCCTTACCTAACTTAGATCAGAGGTGTCATGGCATAAGTGCGTGATGAGTACTTCATATCTGTAAGGCTGCTGCTGCTGCTGCTAAGTCGCATCAGTTGTGTCCAACTCTGTGTGAGCCCATAGATGGCAGCCCACCAGGCTCCCCTGTCCCTGAGACTCCCCAGGCAAGAACACTGGAGTAGGTTGCCATTTCCTTCTCTAATGCATGAAAGTGAAAAGTGAAAGTGAATTCGCTCAGTCCTGTCCAACTCTTCATGACCCCATGGACTGTAGCCTACCAGGCTTCTCCGTCCATGGGATTTTCCAGGCAAGAGCACCGGAGTGGGTCATCATTGCCCTCTCCATTTGTAAGGCTAATCTCATCCTAAGTAGACTGCAATGAGCAAAAGGTTACATTTGGACAAAGGAGATTTCTGCCTTTCCCCATCTTTCTTTGTCTGCTACACAAACCCTTATCACCCAAAATGTGTGGTTTCCTGTCAGTCTGGAGGCTCATACTTTCCTTTGTCTGCTATGTACCTCATGCCATTTACAAGAGGTGTGGTTTCCTGCCACACATTCCTCTGGGCATTTTTTTTGTTCATGCTCACTACCTGCCTGCTGTAACAGCATCAGGGTTCACTGTGGCCAAATCCACTAGCCAACAATATCTACAGCTAATTCTCTCAAAAGAAGGTAATAACAGCAACAACACATCCTTCAAAACACTTCAGAAAATTAACCACGGAGAAATAAATCAAAGGCCAATGAACATCTTGAAACCTGAAGAGGTTACTTGCATGTTTTGACTGCACCATAAATTTTCATGGTGTTTCAGGTCATGTGTAATAACCTGTACCAAACAGAAGACAGATGCATGTCCTAAAATGCATAAACAAAACCAAGCCCCCAAAACCAAAAACTTAAAGTGTGTAAATAAAACTAACCTCCCATGAGACTCTACAGCAAGTCAGACCACAGCCTATGGTTCTGTGGAGAGAAGAGAGGGAAATGTTTGCTTTCTGTCTAGGTTGGCAAAGTTTGCTTTGATGTCATAAAATTTTACAAGAGAGTCAAGCCTCTAAGAGAAAAAAAACAAAAAACACTTGCTCCCTTGCTCAATCCTTCTCTCCAAGAGACCTGTGAAATCAGGAGTCTAAACCTCAAAACTTTCTTCGTGTACTCTGTCCTTGTTTATCCTGAACTTCCCTTATATATGCTTGATCAAAAGAAAGAAGATGAAATAATTTTGATTTATTTTGAAACTGACAGAGTTAATTTTTAGGTAGGTTGATAAGAAGTCCGGGGTCCCTGAGGAGTAGAAAGGGGTCTGGGGCTCTCAATGAGGAAAAAAGGACAAACCTTTTTTATTTTTTTTTTTCTCTCTACACTCCTTCAACCTGTCACATAAAACTTGTTTTTCTTTAAGCCCAGAGCTAATGATTACACAGAAAAACAGCTCATCTTGCACAAGGGTATGGTTTTCCTTAAACTATGTACCAATGATTCAGTTCAGTTCAGTTCAGTTGCTCAGTCATGTCCAACTCTTTGTGACCCCATGGACTGCAGCACACCAGGCTTCCCCATCTATCACCAACTCCTGGAATTTACTCAAACTCATGTCAATCAAGTCAGTGGTGCTATCCAACCATCTCATTCTCTGTCCCCTTCTGCTCCCACTTTCAACTTTTCCCAACATCAGGGTCTTTTCTAATGAGTCAGTTCTTCTCATCAAGTGGCAAAAGTATTAGAGTTTCAGCTTCAGCATCAGTCCTTCCAATGAATATTCAGGATGATTTCCTTTAGTATAGACTGGTTGGATCTCCTTACTATCCAAAGGACTCTCAAGAGTCTTCTTCAACAGCAGAGTTCAAAAGGATCAATTCTTCAGAGCTCAGCTTTCTTTATAGTCCAACTCTCACATCCATACATAACTACTGTAGAAACCATATCTTTGACTAGAAGGACTTTTGTCAGCAAAGTAAGATCTCTGCTTTTTAATATGCTGTCTATGTTGGCCGCACAGAAATGTGGCTGAGAGGAGCTACCCCTTGCCCAGAGTCAGGAGCAGCGGCCAAGAGGAGCTACCCCACTTCCGAGGTCAGGGGCAGCAGCCAAGAGAGTCAGGCTGCAATGGCGCAGGAGCAGGCAAGAAGAGCTACCGCACACTGGAGGTCAGGGATGATGACTGGGAGGAGCTACCCCACGTGCAAGGTCAGGAGGGGCGGTTGTGAGGAGATACCCCTAGTCCAAGATATGGAGCAGTGGCTGCATTTTGCTGGAGCAGCCATGAAGAGATACCCCACATTCAAGGTAAGAGAAACCCAAGTAAGACGGTAGGTGTTGCGAGAGGCATCAGAGGGCAGACACATGAACCATAAGCACAGAAAACTAGCTTTTGACGGTGTGGATCACAATAAACTGTGGAAAATTCTGAAAGAGATGGGAATACCAGACCACCTGACCTGCCTCTTGAGAAACCTATGTGCAGGTCAGGAAGCAACAGTTAGAACTGGACATGAAACAACAGACTGGTTCCAAATAGGAGAAGGAGTATGTCAAGGCTGTATATTGTCACCTTGCTTATTTAACTTATATGCAGAGTACATCATGAGAAACGCTGGGCTGGAAGAAGCACAAGCTGGAATCAATATTGCTGGGGGAAATATCAATAACCTCAGATATACAGATGAAACCTCCCTTATGGCAGAAAGTGAAGAGGAACAAAAAAGCCTCTTGATGAAAGTGAAAGAGGAGAGTGAAAAAGTTGGCTTTAAAGCTCAACATTCAGAAAACAAAGATCATGGCATCTGGTCCCATCACTTCATGGGAAATAGATGGAGAAACAGTGGAAACAGTGGCAGACTTTATTTTGGGGGGCTGCAAAATCACTGCAGATTGTGATTGCAGCTATGAAATGAAAAGACGCTTACTTCTTGGAAGGAAAGTTATGATCAACCTAGATAGCATATTCAAAAGCAGAGACATTACTTTGCCAACAAAGGTCCATCTAGTCAAGGCTATGGTTTTTCTTGTGGTCATGTATGGAAGTGAGATTTGGGCTGTGAAGAAAGCTGAGCACCGAAGAATTGATGCTTTTGAAAATGCGGTGTTGGAGAAGACTCTTAAGAGTCCCTTGGACTGCAAGGAGATCCAACCAGTCCATTCTGAAGGAGATCAGTCCTGGGTGTTCTTTGGAAGGACTGATGCTAAAGCTGAAACTCCAATACTTTGGCCACCTCATGCAAAGAGTTGACTCATTGGAAAAGACTCTGATGCTGGGAGGTATTGGGAGCAGGAGGACAAGGGGACAACAGAGGATGAGATGGTTGGATGGCATCACTGACTCGATGGACATGATTTTGGGTGAACTCCGGGAGTAGGTGATGGACAGGGAGGCCTGGCATGCTGCAATTCATGGGGTTACAAAGAGTCAGACATGACTGAGCAACTGAACTGAACTGAGGTTGGTCATAGCTTTTCTTCCAAGGAGTAAGTGTCTTTTTAATTTCATGGCTGTGTCACCATCTGCAGGGATTTTGGAGCCGCCCAAAATAAAGTTTCTCACTGTTTCCACTGTTTCCCCATCTATTTGCCATGAAGTGATGGGACCAGATGACATGATCTTAATTTTCTGAATGCTATTTTAAGCCAACTTTTTCACTTTTCTTTTTCACTTTCATCAAGAGGCTCTTTGGTTCTTCTCTTTCTGCCATAATTGTGGTGTCATATGCATATCTGAGGTTATTGATATTTTTCCCAACAATCTTGATTGCAGCTTGTGCTTCATCCAGCCTAGCATTTCTCATGATGTACTCTGCATATAAGTTAAATAAGCAGGGTGACAATATACAGCCTTGACATACTCCTTTCCTGATTTGTAACCAGTCTGTTCTTCCATGTTCAGTTCTAACTGTTGCTTCTTGACCTGCATACATTTTTCTCAGAGAGACAGGTCAGGTGATCTGGTATTCCCATCTCTTTCAGATTTTTCCACAGTTTATTGTGATCCACACAGTCAAAAGCTTTAGCATGGTCAATAAAACAGAAGTACATGTTTTCTGTAACTCTCATGCATTTTCAATGATCCAGCAGATGTTGGCAATTTGATCGCTGTTTCCTCTGCCCTTTTTAAATTCAGCTTGAACATCTGGAAGTCCATGGTTCATATCCTGTGGAAGCCTAACTTGGAGATTTTTGAGCATTTGTTTGCTAGCATATGAGATGAGTGCAATTGTGTGGTAGTTTGAACATTCTTTGGCATTGCCTTTCTTGGGGATTAGAATGAAAACTGACCTTTTCCAGCCCTGTTGCCACGGCTGAGTTTTCCAAATTTGCTGACATAGTAAGTACAGCACTTTCCCAGCATCATCTTTTACAATTTGAAATAGCTCAACTGGAATTTGCTTACATCCATTCACTTTGTTTGTGGTGATGCTTCATAAGGCCCACTTGACTTCACATTCCAAGATGTCTGGCTCTAGGTGAGTTATCACACTGTCATGATTATCTGAGTCATCAAAATCTTTTTTGTATTGTTATTCTGTGTATTCTTGCCACCTCTTGCTGATAGCTTCTGCTTCTGTTGGGTCCATATCATTTCTGTCCTTTATTGTGCCCATCTTTGCAGGAAATGTTCCCTTGGTATCTCTAATTTTCTTGAAGAATTTCTAATTTTTTCCATTCTATTGCTTTCCTCTATTTCTTTGTACTGATCGCTGAGGAAGGCTTTCTTATCTCTCCTTGCTATTCTTTGGAACTCAGCATTCAAATGAGTATATTTTTCCTTTTCTCCTTTGTCTTTCACGTCTCTTCTTTTCACAGCTATTTGTAAGGCCTCCTCAGACAATCATTTTGCCTTTTTGCATTTTTTTTTTTCATGGGGATGGTCTTGATCCCTGCCTCCCATAGAATGTCATGAATCTCTGTCCATAGTTCTTCAGGCACTCTATCAGCTCTAATCCCTTGATTTTATTTATTTCCACTGTATAATCATAAAGGATTTCATTTAGGTCATCCCTGAATGGTCTAATGGTTTTCCCTGCTTTCTTCAATTTCAGAGTGAAATTGGCAATAAGGAGTTCATGATCCTAGCTACAGTCAACTCGTGGTCTTGTTTTTTCTGACTGAATAGAGGTTCTGCATCTTTGGCCTCAAAGAACGTAATCAACCTGACTTCAGTATTGACCATCTGGTTATGTCCATGTGTAGCGTCCTCTCTTGTGTTGTTGGATGAGAGTGTTTGCTATAACCATTGTGTTCTCTTGGCAAAATTCTGTTACCTTTCAGCCTACTTAATTTTGTACTCCAAGGAGAAATTTGCCTGTTACTCAAGGTATCACCTGACTTCCTACTTTTGCATTCCAGTCCCCTATAATGAAAAGGACATCTTTTTTGGTGTTAGTTCTAGAAAGTCTTGTAGGTCTTCATAGAACCATTCAACTTCAGCTTCTTCAGCATTACTGGTCAGGGCATCCACTTGGATTACTGTAATATTGAACGGTTTGCCTTGCAAATGAACAGAGATCATTCTGTCATTTTTGAGATTGCATCCAAGTACTGCATTTCATACTCTTTTGTTGACTATGATGGCTACTCCATTTCTTCTAAGGAATTCTTGCCCATCGGAGTAGATATAATGGTCATCTGAGCTAAATTCACCCATTCCAGTCCATTTTAGTTTGCTGCTTCCTAAAATGTTTATGTTCACTCTTGCGATCTCCTGTTTGACCACTTCCAATTTGCCTTGATTCATTGACCTAACAGTCAAGGTTCCCTAGCAATATTGCTCTTTACAGCATTGGACTTTACTTCCATTATCAAACACATCTGCAACTGGATTTTGTTTTTGCTTTGACTCTGTCTTTTCATCCTTTCTGGAGTTATTTCTCCACTGATCTCCAGTGGCATAGTGGGCACGTACTGACCTGGGGAGTACATCTTTAAGTGTCCTATCTCTTTGCCTTTTCATACCATTCATGGGGTTCTCAAGGCAAGAATTATGAAGTGATTTGCCATTCCCTCCAGTGGACCACATTTTGCCAGAACTCTCCACCATGTCCCGTCTGTCTTGGGTGCCCCTACAAGGCATGGCTCATAGTTTCATTGAGATAGACAAGGCTGTGGTCCATATGATCAGTTTGGTTAGTTTTCTGTGTTGTGATTTTCATCTGTTGGCCCTCTGATGGATAAGGTTAAGAAGATTAATAAGCTTCCTGATAGAAGAGACTGAGGGGGAAACTGGGTCTTGTTCTGATGGGCGGGGCCATGCTCAGTAAATCTTTAATCCAATATTCTGTTGATGGGCTGGGTTCCCTCCCTGTTGTTTGACCTGACTATGATGGAGGTAATGAGGATAATGGCAACTTCCTTCAAAAGGTCCCATGCATGCTCTGCTGCACTGAGTACCCCCAATCCTACAGCAGGCCGCCGCTTGCCCACGCCTCTTCCAGAGACTCCTGGACACTCGTG
Organism: Budorcas taxicolor; assembly: GCF_023091745.1. Taxonomy (NCBI): domain Eukaryota; kingdom Metazoa; phylum Chordata; class Mammalia; order Artiodactyla; family Bovidae; genus Budorcas; species Budorcas taxicolor. Next base: position 39,420,129 of record NC_068926.1, read on the forward strand.
GGCAAGTCTGAGTCAGTCTCTTTTGTTGTCTCTGCTCCCGTCTTCTGGGTCCTGGTGTGCACAAGGTTTTGTCTGTGTCCTCCAAGAGTCTGTTTCCCAGTCCTGTGTAAGTTCTTGTGGCTCTGTGGTGGGGTTAATGGCAACCTCCTTCAAGAGGGCTTATGCCATACCCAGGTCTGCTTCATCCTAGAGTCTGAAAGGGTACACATAGCAATATCATTGAGATGTTTTTCAGATACTGAAACCTTCACCAGGTAAGAAAACGTAACTGTATGCTGCCCATAAGCATGTAGATGGACACTAGACTGGTTGGAACCGAAAGGCTGAATTTGTTGACTCCCACTTACTTCAACACAAACTCTCAGAAGAATGTCCATGAACTGGTCACACTGTCTTTAATCTATTCCACTCCAGGTTGGGACACACAGTTTTGAGGGCATTAGCCCACTGTGGCTGCATTTGCTAGGCAAAGTAAAAAAAAATCTATTTTTTCTACTTCACTCAAAACTCTGTATCTGAGATTTAATTCAGCATCAAGATACAGTGACTGGTTTCACATCAGTTTCACCCTGAGTTTTGTTATTTTTATCTTTCTTGAAGAGCTATATTCAATGTTTTGACACTTTTTCTGCTAATCATATATATTTCAATTCTTTATTTTTCCTTTTCTATAGAATATGCTTCAGGTTCTAACAAGTTTCCATGTGGTTTATACCAATGGAAATAATATTTTCCCATCAGGTCACTTAGATTTCTAGATGAGCAAATGTTCTGTTCTCATTCTGAATTAGAGTTACCTTTCAACTTCTGTGCTTATCATTTGATAAAAGGCTATTTTTATAGATCAAATTTTCAAAATCCAGATGATCACTAACAAAGTCTTATTTAAACAAGTCAGCAATAATTTTAGTTAATAATACTAAGAATTCACTCATGTAGCAAAAAATTATTGAGTACCTAGAATGTGCCAGTTCTGGGGTTGTATCATTAAATAAAAAGATACGGTTTCTTTCCTCATGCTTTGGAAAAAAAAAAAAGGAAAAGAATTTATAGAAAATAATTTCTAGTATTATAAGATTTCTAATCTCTGAAAATGGTAATGAAAATATTTTAAGCAAGCTATGATTTACTGTAGCCACAGAATTATCAAAAGATAGATATTTTATATTATTTTATTGACAGTAAAACTGAGCAACGTCATCCAGTGATTGTCTTTTCAGGAACTTAGCTTTACCTCATTTTCTAAGATCCTAAATGTGGGTTTCTACTGTACTTTGCAAATAGGAACACTTATAAACTGCTATATCTTGAGCCATCAAATTTCTTATGCAGAAATTGTAAGACATATAAAGCAACTGTTAATAAAAAAGCATACTTTAGAGTCAAAAAATTTTAAATTAACATACTTCAAAATCACTTTTTACTATTTTAATTCACTATTTTTCACTAAGTTATTTATTTTTGGAGAAACAACATTCTAGGATATTTTAGTTTTCCTTTGGCACTTTGATAGTACACCCTCCAAGTATTTGAAGGAATAGAGGAGCCAATTGTTCGTTTCCTGGAGAAGGAAATGGCAACCGATTCCAGTATTCTTGCCTGGAGAATCATATGGATGGAGAAACCTGGTAGGCTACAGTCCATGGGATCGCAAAGAGTCTGACACAACTGAGCTACTTCACTTTCACTTTCTTTTCATAAGCTTTGTCCTACCAAGTTGTTCACATTTCTCAAGGTCAAGTATTGATCCATCACCACAAGCCAATTACCCAGTTGGGTACAAGTAATTCAGTTCTGTTCAGTTCGGTTCAGTTGCTCAGTAGTGTCTGACTCTTTGCAACCCTATGGACTGCAGTACAACAGGCCTCCCTGTCCATCACCAACTCCCGGAGTTTACTCAAACTCGAGTCCACTGAGTCAGTGATGTGATCTAACCATCTCATCCTCTGTTGTCCCCTTCTCCTCCCACCTTCAATCTTTCCCAGTATCAGAGTCTTTTCAAATGAGTCAGTTCTTCTCATCAGGTGGCAAAAGTATTGGAGTTTCAGCTTCAACATCAGGAATATTCAGGACTGATTTCCTTTAGGATGGACTGGTTGGATCTCCTTGCAGTTCAAGGGACTCTCAAGAGTCTCCTCTAACACCACAGTTCAAAGCATTAATTCTTCGGTGCTCAGCTTTCTTTATAGTCGAACTCTCACATTCATACATGACTACTGGAGAAATCATAGCTTTGACTAGATGAACCTTTGTTGGCAAAGTAATGTCTCTGTTTTTTAATATGCTATCTAGGTTGGTCATAGCTTTTCTTCCAAGGAGTAAGCATCATTTAATTTCATGGCTGCAGTCACCATCTGCAGTGATTTTGGAGCCCAAAAGCATAAAGTCTCTCACTGTTTCCACTGTTTCTCCATCTATTTGCCATGATGTGATGGGACCAGATACTATGATCTTAGTTTTCTAAGTGTTGAGTTTTAAGTCCACTTTTTCACTCTCCTCCTTCACTTTCATCAAGAGGCTTTTTAGTTCCTCTTCACTTTCTGCTATAAGGGTGGTGTCATCTGCATATCTGAGATTATTGATATTTCTCCCAGCAATCTTGATTCCAGCTTGTGCTTCATCCAGCCTAGCATTTCTCATGATGTACTCTGCATATAAGTTAAATAAGCAGGGTGACAATATTGACATACTCCATGACAGCCTTGACTTACTCCTTTCCCAACTTGGAAACAGTATTTTGTTCCACGTCCACTTCTAAATGTTGCTTCCTGACCTTCATACAGATTTCTCAGAAAGCCGGTCAGGTGGTCTGGTATTCCCATTTCTTTAAGAATATCCCACAGTTTGTTGTGATCCACCCAGTCAAAGGCTTTGGCATAGTCAGTAAATGTCTTTTTCATTATAACAAATTTAGAATACACTAGAATAAAAAAGTAGGAAGTCAAGAGATACCTGGAATAACAGCAAATTTGGCTTTGGAGTATAGAATGCATACAGCAAAGGCTAAAAGAGTTTTGCCAAGAGAACACACTGGTCATAGCAAACACCCTCATCCAACAACACAAGAGAGAACTCTACACATCGACATCACCAGATGATCAATACTGAAATCAGATTGATTATGTTCTTTGCAGCCAAAGATGGAGAAGCTCTATACAGTCAGCAAAAACAAGATTGACTGACTGTGGCTCAGATATGAACTCCTTATTGCCAAATTCAAAGTGAAATAGAAGAAAGCAGGGAAAACCACTAGACCATTCAGGTATGACCTAAATCAAATCCCTTACGATTATACAATGGAAGTGAGAAAGAGATTCAAGAAATTAGATCTGATAGACTGAATGCCTGAAGAACTATGGATGGACATTTGTGACATTGTACAAGACACAGGGATTAAGATCATCCCCAAATAAAAGGGTACAGGTAACTTCAAGCTTATTCACCTACTTCAAGGTCAAGGAAAAGCCACTAATGACCACTATGTTTTTTAAAATTTTAGATGCTGCTCTAATACTTAAGGAGAAAAAGGGTAGAAAAATGATAATAAATAGATTAGGCTAATGACAGAAAAGGAAGGAGTGAGGGGCACATTCCTTAACCAGTGGCTAAAAGGACACCTGGTATATCCAAGTTTTTCCATGTATATTGTTTAAATAATGAACAAACATACATTAGAAATTAACTCAGAGGAACAAGAAAAAACTGACAGGCTGTCTGAAATACCACTAGTGAAATAGCAAGAGAAAACAAACTCCCATAAATGATCAAATAAATTGAAAAGGGAAAACTCCACAGACACTAAGAGTAGTGTGGCTGAATTCATTCATTCAAAAAAGAACACTTACTGAGGGACTTCCTTGGCCAACCAGTGGTTAAGACTCCATGCTTCTAATTCAGGGGGTGGGGGTTCGATTCCTGTTCAGGGAACTAAGATCTCACATACCATGCAGCATGGCAAAACAAACCAACAAAAACACTTACTGAGCATTTTCTGTATGCACACAGTATTCCAAGCATGAAGGCATCAGCCTCATGATGTTTTCATTCCAGGGGTGACTGACCACAACATGACATTCGCTTGGACTTCTACTTAAGCCCACGAAGTATTATTACCTGTCCTGGGACCCACCCTCCTGCCCAAAACAAAAGACATACTAATAAAAATCAGGAAAATATATGAAAAGTGTTTACAGACATCAGTCTTCATACAGCACAGGATTGTGAGATTTCAGAGAAGTAAAGACATAGGATGAATGAGAATGGCTCCAGCTTCATTCTGGGAGTCAGTTTCCAGGATGCAGCTCTATCATTTGCTCAACTGGAATGACAGGTAAAATTACTCAGGAGATGCTAGAATTTGCAGGGCAGAGTTCCCCAAAGGAAAGCATCCATACAAGGAGAGAGCTCATTGTGTCAAGTCTTTGCCGGAGCAATTGTCTGTGCAGATGTGAGGTGAAACTCCATGAGACTGAGGAGCCAGCCAGGTTAAAGCAGAAGGCCACGCAATTCCTAGAACTTGCACAGCTCTGGAAATTGTTTGTGCTGCCGCCTGGGAGAGAGAAAGGATGTTTTAATATAGTGTATCCAATAGAGGCCCCAGGAGGCTCACATCTTCATAGAGGATAAATGCTACCTAGAGTAAACGCTGGCTGTTCTGGACTGATTGTAAAAGCTTAAACAGAAGCCAGGATTAAAGTGACTTACCTGGGTGCCCACTCATTTTTCACTGTTGTATAAAAACTAGCACAAATGTCTCAGCTTAAATCAGGTTGCAATCAAGATGTCAACCAGAATGCAGTGTCTTCTCAAGGCTAACCTTGAGGGGAGCCTCTGCTTCCAAGATCACTCAGTTGTTTGCAGAGTCCACTAATTTTTGATTTTAAGTCTGGAGGCCCTCCCTTTTTGTTTGCTTTTAGCTGCAGGCCACCCTCAGGTCCAAGACACCACCCATAGTTTCGTGCCATAGAGGCCAACCAACACGGCCCTTTTTTTAACTGAGCCTGCGAGGAAAGCTACTGACTCCAGTCTGATAAAGTGGAGTCTCAGGTAACGTAGCAGATGTGACACTCCATCACCTTACCAGGAGTATCACCTTTATCTTCATGACACTCTGCTGATTAGAAGAATCCAAGCAAAGGAGATTATACAAGGACATGGACATTAAGAGGTGACACCATGAGGTCCTAAAGTTCTTCATCCACTTTGTGCTATTGTTGTTTAGTTGCTGAGCTGTATCTGATTCTTTATGATCCCATGGACTGATCTAGAATTGCATCATTCATCATCTCCCAGAATTGTATCAGACTCATGTCCATTGGTGACTTTCCCTGGTGACTTTCCCTGGTGGCCGGGATTTCCCTGATGGCTCAGATAGTAAAGCATCTGCCTACAATGCGGGAGACCCTGGTTTGATCCCTGGGTATGGAAGATCCCCTGGAGAAGGAAATGGCAACCCACTCCAGTACTCTTGCCTGGAGAATCCCATGGATGGAGGAGCCTGGCGGGCTACAGTCCATGGGACCACAAAGAGTCGGACACGACTGAGCGACTGCACTTTCTTTCTTTCTTTCATGTCCATTAATTCGGAGATGCCATCCAAACATCTCATCCTCTGTCACTCCCTTCTCCTCCTGCCCTCAATCTTTCCCAGCATCAGGGTCTTTTCCAATGAGTCAGCTCTTTGCATCAGGTGTCCAAAGTATTAGAACTATCAGCTCAGTTCACTTCAGCTCAGTCGCTCAGTCGTGTCTGACTCTTGAGACCCCATGGCAGCACACCAGGCCTCCCTGTCCATCACCAACTCCCGGAGTTCACTCAGACTCGCGTCCATCGAGTCAGTGATGCCATCCAGCTATCTCATCCTCTGCCATCCCCTTCTCCTCCTGCCCCCAAACCCTCCCAGCATCAGAGTCTTTTCCAGTGAGTCAACTCTTCGCATGAGGTGGCCAAAGTATTGGAGTTTCAGCTTCAGCATCATTCCTCCTAAAAAAATCCCAGTAGTGTGCTATACCAAAGCTCAAACTCTTAAATGAATACAAGAAAAATCTAATACTCAATTTAAAATTTACAAATTGTTCATCCAGTCAAATACAAAGCATGAAAAAGTGAGAAACACCCCCATAGCCTGAAGTAGAAACAGACACAGAAAGGGCAGAGATAACAGAATTACCAGACAAGAACTTAAAGCATCTATTATAAATCTTACAAATATATTCAAGAATGTTTTAAGTTGAGCACAAACAAAGAAAACACAGAGAAAATTTTAAAGATCCTAATTGAATTTACAAAAAAAAAAAACCTATAATATCTGAAATAAATAATATGTTGTTTAGGATTCATGACAGATTCAATACTGCAGAAGATGTGAAAACTTGCACATAATATGATAAAAATAATACAATAAAAAGCTTAACAAGAAAAAATATATCCACAGAAAGGTATGAGGCAATATCAAACAGTTTCACTTATGTGCCTCTGAAGATTGAGGAGGAGAAAAAAGAGATGGAGGGAAAAAAATTTGAAGAAATAAACCTCAAACATTTTACAAATTTAGTGAAAATGATTAACTTTTAGATCCTAGATAATCAGCAGACAATAAGCGGTAGAAATATATTAAAAATTACATCAAGAAGCATTATAAAAAAACAAGTACAAAGTAGGAGAAAATATTTGCAAACAAGTTATTGATAAAGCATGTCTATCCAGAATAAGAAAAGAACTCTCAAAACACAATAATAAGAAAAGGAAACTAATAAAAATAATGGACAAAAGATTTAAAACATAATTCAACAAAAAACTTAAACAGATGACAAATAAGCACATAAAAAATGCTTAATTTCATTAGCCATTAGGAAAATGCAAACCACACTGAGATATCATTATGCATGGTAACGATAACCCTGTATGCAAGACAGCAAAAGAGACACGGATGTATAGAACCGTCTTATGGACTCTGTGGGAGAGGGAGAGGGTGGGATGATTTGGGAGAATGGCATTGAAACATGTCTAATATCATATAAGAAACGAATTGCCAGTCTAGGTTCAATGCAAGATATAGGATGCTTGGGGCTGGTGCACTGGGATGACCCAGAGGGATGGGATGGGGAAGGAGGTGGGAGGGGGGTTCAGGATTGGGAACACGTGTACACCCGTGGATTTTTCATGTTGATGTATGGCAAGACCAATGCAATATTGTAAAGTAAAAAATAATAATAATAAAAATTTTTTAAAAAAGAAAGACTGAAATGAAAAGACCAATAATACTGATGTTGGCAAGGGTGCAGAGCAACTGGAAGACAAGCTAAATGATATCCCATCATGGAAAATATTTTGGAACTTTCTTGTAAATTTAGCCTATCATTTACCATATCACTCAGTGATCCTATGTGTAGGTATTTAGCCAAGAAAGTGAAATACTCAAGAAAACTTTTACATAAATGTTCAAGCAACTTTATTCACCATGATCCAAGCAGGAAAAAATCCAAAAGTCCATCAACAGGTGACTAGAAAACCAAAGTGTAGATTAACCATAGATTGCAGTATTTCTCAACAATTAAAAAAAAATTTGCAATACACTGAAAAACATAGACAAGTCTCAAAATCATTAAGCTGAGTGAAAGAAGCCAAACAATGAGAAAACAAATGTTCTGTTCCATTTGTTAGGTAGGAAGATAGGCATGAGCAACAAGGGATACCTAGCTGAAAAAGACAGCATGCAGGATCTTCCCAGACAGGGATCACAGGGATCCTTTAGGATGGACTGGTTGGATCTCCTAGAAGTCCAAGGGACTCTCAAGATTCTTCTCCAACACCACAGCTCAAAAACATCAATTCTTCGGTGCTCAGCTTTCTTTATAGTCCAACTCTCACATCCATACATGACTAACTGGAAAAAACCATAGCTTTGACCAAATGGACCTTTGTTGGCAAAGTAATGTCTCTGCTTTTTAATATGCTATCTAGGTTGGTCATAATTTTTCTTCCAAGTCTTTAAATTTTATGGCTGTAGTCACCATCCTCAATGATTTTGGAACCCAAGAAAATAAAATCTGTCACTGTTTCCATTCTTTACCCATCTATATGTGGGACTGCAGTTCTTGGGGTTGCAAAGAGTCAGATATGACCAAGCACTGCACAACAACAATGTAGGACTGGGGTGGGGGCGGTGGGTGGATTAGGTCTTCCTTCCCCCTTTGGTGGTGCTCTATGCAGAGTGCATGGACCCCTCAGAAGTAGCAATCGGTCATTACCTTCTTGTATCTTATTGCTCATGTTTAACCCTAGCTTCATATGTATGCAATTATATTTAGTCCCTTATTGTTTCTTCGTATCTATTGAGGAGACCTCTGTCCATACGTAAACTCCACAGCAAAGAGTCCCAGGTCCCAGCTGTTTCTCTAGGGGTTTGGGGAGAATACTCAACTCAAAAAGTACTTTTCAGATAGCAAAATCTTTTCATCTTGACTGTGATGGTTACACAAATATGTAAATTTGTCAAAATTTCACCAAATTTTATAGGTGAACTGTACTGAATGTAAGTTATACTTCAATTAAAATAAACAAATACATTTTTAATAAATAGATTAAAATGCCTAAAAAAATTTAAGCCAATATGCATGATGCTACAAAAGTGTAATAAATAAAGTCACTTGGTGATAGGTGACATAAAGACACGTAAAGCATCAAGGGACATGAGGCATGCCAGAGTGGGGGATGACCTGGAACATTAAGTACAGTGATCAAGAAAATCTGACGAAACAGAGAGCACTTGAGCAAAATCTTTAGAAATTAAGGAAGCAACCATGAGGCTGACTGGGGAAGAATCAGAGTAGATGCCTAGAGGCTGAGCAGGGCAGCCGACCAAGAATCAGTGTAACTGGAGCAGACTGACTGGAGGACAGGGTAAAAGGGAATCCCCTAGAGTGGAGGAACCTGTAAAGACTTAGGCTCTCACTCTGATAAGACCCAGGCGGAGATTTTGAGCAAAGAAATACTTTTTAAATTTTTCTCCAGTTTATTAAACTATAACTCATATATTGTATTAAAGATGCACAACAAAATAGTTTGATATATGTCTACAAAATGATTCCTGCAGTAAGTTTATTTAATATTCAACACTTCACATAATTATAAATTTTTTTAACTTTTTATATGCATCATTCCAACAACTTTTTATTTTTAAAAGGATTATTCTGACTTGTTGAAAACACACAATGGCAGAAGTGACAAAACCAGAGAACAGCAGCAGAGATGTGTTTGGGTTCTGAAATCCTTTTGAATTTAAAGTAAATAAGGTTAGTTAAAGAATGGATATGGGATATAAGAGAAAAAGTGGAGGTAAAAAAGGGAAAAGAATGTTGAAACAGCAAGTTGTGTGTGTATATGTGTGTGTTGTGTTGGGGAATAATATTAGGATTTTGTGACTGGACATGTTATTATTTCAATTTTTATTAGCTATCCAGGAAGAAGTGTGGCCACTCAGCAGTGGCTATAGGACTGGAAAAGGTCAGTTTTCATTCCAATCCCAAAGAAAGCCAAAGCCAAACAATGTTCAAACTACAATATGATTGTGCTCATTTCACAAACTAGTAAGGTTATGCTCAAAATCCTTCAAGTTAGGCTTCAGCAGTATATGAACCAAGAACTTTCAGTTGTACAAGTAGATTTTGAAGAGGCCAAGGAACCAGAGATCAAATTGCCAACATTCATTAGTAAAGGAGCTCCAGAAAAACACTTAATTCTGCATCATTGACTATGCTAAAGCCTTTTACAGTGTGAATTACAACAAACTGTGGAAAATTCCTAAAGAGACACTAATACCAGACCACTTATCTGTCTCCTGAGACACCTGTATGCAGGTTAAGAAGTGATGTTTAGAACCAGACATGGAACGACTGACTAGTTCAAAATTGAGAAAGGATATGATAAGAATGTATATTGTCATTCTGCTTATTTAACTTACATGCAGAGTACATCATGCAAAATGCCAGGTTGTGTGAATCACAAGCTGGGTTTAAGATTGCCTGGAAAAATATCAACAACCTCAGTTACGCAGATGATTGAGTAAATGGCAGAAAATGAAAAGGGTAACAGCAGAAAGTAAAGAGCTTCTTGATGAGGGTAAAAGAGGAAAGTGAAAATGCTGACTTGAAACTCAACATTCGAAAGACCCAAGAACATGGCATCCAGTCCCATCACTTCATGGGAAATAGAAGAGGAAAACCTGGAAGCAGTGACAGATTTTATTTTCTTGGGCTCCAAAATCACTGCAGACGTTAACTGCAGGGATGAGATTGTTCCTTGAAAGGAAAGCTATGATAAACCTAGACAGCATATTAAAGAGCAGAGACATCACTTTGCCAACAAAAGTTTATATAGTCAAAGCTATGGTTTTCCCAGTAGTCATGTATGAATGTGACAGTTGGTCCATAAAGAAGGCTGAATACTGAAGAATTGATGCTTTCAAATTGTGGCACTGAAGAAGACTGTTGCAAGTCCCTTGGGCTTCAGGGAGATCAAAACCATCAACCCTAAAGGAAATCAACACTAAATATTCACTGGAAGGACTGTTGCTGAAGCTGAAGCTCCATTGCTTTGACCAACTGATGTGAAGGGCTAACTCACTGGAAAAGACCCTGATGCTGGGAAAGACTGAAGGAAAAAGTAGGGTAAGAGGATCCAGCAGAGGATAAGATGGTTCAATAACATCACCAAGTCAATGGACATGAATTGGAGCAAAACACCAAGAGATAGTGGAGGAGAGAGGAACCTGGCAGGCTACAGTCCATGGGGTCAAAAAGAATCATACATGATCTAGTGACTGAACAAGTAGTGTCAAATGGAATATGTATGGAGCTTGGAAGTTATCACCATGTGGATGATATCTAAAGGCATGTTACCAAGCAAGATGGCCACCAGAGGGAGTATGTTTACAGAAGAAATGAGATCTGAGGACAGCGCTCAGGGGTCTCCAATATTAAGAGGTCAGGGAGCATCAGGATGAACCAGCATAATGACTGAGAGAGTGGCTCAGGTGGTGGGTGGAAACCTGAGAGGATGTGGTAGACTGGAAACCAAGAAAGGAAATGTTTAAAGTGAGAGGTCTTGGAAGAGTTGAGGTTTGATGCTGCTAAGTCGCTTCAGTTGTGTCCGACTCTGTGCAGCCCCATAGATGGCAGTCCATCAGGCTCCACTGTCCCTGGGATTCTCCAGGCACGAACACTGGAGTGGGTTGCCATTTCCTTCTCCAATGCATGAAAGTGAAAAGTGAAAGTGAAGTTGCTCAGTCGTGTCTGACTCTTAGCAACCCCATGGACTGCAGCCTACCAGGCTCCTCCATCCATGGGATTTTCCAGGTAAGAGTACTGGAGTGGGATGCCATTGCCTTCTCCAAATTGAGGTTTGGAGGATGCCAAATATAAAGAACAGACATTTGGACTCTATGGGAGAAGGCAAGGGTGGAATGATTTGAGAGCATAGCACTGAAGCATGTATATTACCGTATGTGAAATAGATTGCCAGTCCAGGTTTGATGCATGAGACAGGGCCCTCAGGGCTTGTGCACTGGGATGACCCTGAGGGATGATGCACAGGGAGGTGGGAGGGGGGGTTCAGGATGGGGGAAACATGTATACCCATAGCTGATTCATGTTAATGTATGGCAGAAAACACTACAATATTGTAAAGTAATTAACCTCCAATTAAAATAAACAAATTAACTTTAAAAATTTAAAACTTTCAAGGTTGAAAGTTTAAAGAGAGGGACATGGGAGAAATCCCTGTTCATCCAGCGGTAAGTACTCCATGCTTCCACTGCAGAGGGCATGAGATACTATGTGAAAATAGAGTAACCAAAAAGTGAATTCCCCTCCCACCAAAAACTTGTAAGATATATGCTAGGTCTGACGCAGTGAACTATAGCCTGCCAGGCTCCTTTGTCCATGGAATTCTCCAGGCAAGAATACTGGAGTGTGTAGCCATTTCCTTCTCCAGGGGATCTTCCCAACTCAGGGATTGAACCCAAATTTTCTGCACTGCAGGAAGATTATTTACTGTGAGCCACCAGGGAAGCCATTTTTAATTATCAGTTCAGTTCAGTTCAGTTCAGTTGCTCAGTCGTGTCACATTCTTTGAGACTCCATGAATCACAGCATGCCAGGCTTCCCTGTCCATCACCAACTTCCAGAGTTCACCCAAACTCAATGTGCATCAAGTTGGTGATGCCACCCAGCTATCTCATCCTTTGTCGTCCCCTTCTCCTCCTGCCCCCAATTCCTCCCAGAGTCTTTTACAATGAGTCAACTCTTCGCATGACGTGGCCAAAGTATTGGAGTTTCATCCTCAGCTTCAGTCCTTCCAATGAACACCCAGGACTGGTCTCCTTTAGAATGGACTGGTTGTATCTCCTTGCAGTCCAAAGGACTCTCAAGAGTCTTCTCCAACACCACAGTTCAAAAGCATCAGTTCTTCGGTGCTCAGCTTTCTTCACAGCCCAAATCTCACATCCATACATGACCACTGGAAAAACCATAGCCTTGACCAGACGGACCTTGTTTGGCAAAGTAATAGCTCTGCTTTTTAGTATGCTATCTAGGTTGGTCATAAATTCCCTCCCAAGGAGTGAGCGTCTTTTAATTTCATGGCTGCAGTCACCATCTGCAGTGATTTTGGAGCCCCAAAAAATAAAGTCTGACACTGTTTCCACTATTTCCCCATCTATTTCCCATGAAGTGATGGGACCGTACGCCATGATCTTCATTTTCTTAATGTTGAGCTTTAAGCCAACTTTTTCACTCTCTACTTTCACTTTCATCAGGAGGCTTTTTAGTTCCTCTTCACTTTCTGCCATAAGGGTGGTGTCATCTGCATATCTGAGGTTATTGATATTTCTCTCAGTTCAGTTCAGTTCAGTTCAGTCACTCAGTCGTGTCCGACTCTTTGTGACCCCATGAATCGCAGCACGCCAGGCCTCCCTGTCCATCACCAACTCCCGGAGTTCACTCAGACTCACGTCCATCAAGTCCATGCTGCCATCCAGCCATCTCATCCTCGATTGTCCCCTTCTCCTCCTGCCCCCAATCCCTCCCAGCATCAGAGTCTTTCCCAATGAGTCAACTCTTTGCATCAGGTGGCCAAACTACTGGAGCTTCAGCTTTAGCATCATTCCTTCCAAAGAAATCCCAGGGCTGATCTCCTTCAGAATGGACTGGTTGGATCTCCTTGCAGTCCAAGGGACTCTAAAGAGTCTTCTCCTACACCACAGTTCAAAAGCATCAATTCTTTGGCGCTCTTCCTTCTTGATAGTCCAACTCTCACATCCATACATGACCACAGGAAAAACCATAGCATTGACTAGATGGACCTTAGTCGGCAAAGTAATGTCTCTGCTTTTGAATATACTATCTAGGTTGATCATAACTTTTCTTCCATGGAGTAAGTGTCTTTTAATTTCATGGCTGCAGTCACCATCTGCAGTGATTTTGGAGCCCAAAAAAATAAAGTCTGACACTGTTTCTACTGTTTCCCCATCTATTTCCCATGAAGTGATGGGACCAGATGCCATGATCTTCGTTTTCTGAATGTGGAGCTTTAAGCCAACATTTTTGCTCTCCTCTTTCACTTTCATCAAGAGACTTTTTAGTTCCTCTTCACTTTCTGCCATAAGGGTGGTGTCATCTGCATATGTGAGGTTATTGATATTTCTCCCAACAATCTTGATTCCAGCTTATGTTTCTTCCAGCCCAGCATTTCTCATGATGTACTCTGCATATAAGTTAAATAAGCAGGGTGACAATATATACGCTTGATGTACTCCTTTTCCTATTTGGAACCAGTCTGTTGTTCCATGTCCAGTTCTAGCTGTTGCTTCCTGACCTTCAGATAGGTTTTTAATTATAGATGTTCTCAAATTCTATTGTGCTATTGACAGATATTGTGGATTTCCAGGAAATAATAATAGGAATCAATGTATAGATATTGTTTGTATACTATATTCTTATACAAGAATACTTATGTTCTTATATTCTATCCATAGGTTTTGGAGGACTTTTTCATTGTTTTCTCTTTATCATCTGCTTGTTTTGTAACACAACATTTAACACATTCTGCAGCAGTGTTCTGTAGAAGTTGAGTCTGTGAAACCGTATGGTAAAGCAGTGGTCTACAAACCACTTTTATTACATATTCTTACCAACCAGTACTTTGGCCACCTCATGTGAAGAGTTGACTCATTGGAAAAGACTCTGATGCTGGGAGGGATTGGGGGCAGGAGGAAAAGGGGACGACAGAGGATGAGATGGCTGGATGGCATCACCGACTTGATGGACATGAGTTTGAGTGAACTCCGGGAGTTGGTGATGGACAGGGAGGCCTGGCATACTACAATTCATGGGGTTTCAAAGAGTCAGACATGACTGAGTGACTGAACTGAACTGACTGACCAATAAAAATATTTGAACATGTTTTATTTATGCATTATTTATGCATTTTCTTATTTATATTTGTCACAAGAGGTCACAATGAGACACTATCTCAGTTTTAAACTGAAGACCCAAAGACCAAATATAAAACAGTAGTGGTCAGTTACTTCCATATTCCAAGGTGAAGTGTAGACAAAAAAGGCAGAATTTTCACAGAAGTAATCAAAACCATTCTCCCATCCCTCGCCCCTACCACACACTGACTAAAAGAGACTTTAAGAGAATCAAAGTCAATGTCTCATTGTGGTTTGACTTGCATTTCCCTTATGATTACTGATGTTGAGCATCTTTTCATGTGTCTGTTTGTCATCTGTATGTCTTCTTGGAAAAACATCTATTCAGATCCTCTGCTCATGTTTTTGTTGGGTTTTTGGTGGGGTATACATTGATTTCTATGTGGTCTTTAGATATTTCAGATGTTAAACACTTACTGGTCACATTTGAAGATATCTTCTCCAATTCAACAGTTTGCCTTTTCGTTTCTTAATAGTTTCCTTCACTGTGCCAAAGCTATTAAATTTGATAAGATCTCATATTTAATTGTGCTTTTATTTCCTTTGTCTGAGGATATATATATATATATATATATTATATATATATAATGATGGTGTGATCACTCACCTAGAGCCAAACATCCTGGAAAGTGAAGTCAAGTGGGCCTTAGGAAGCATCACTACAACAAAGCTACTGGATGTGATGGAATTCCAGTTGAGCTACTTCAAATTCTCATAGATGATGCTGTGAAAGTGCTGCACTCAGTATGACAGCAAATTTGGAAAACTCAGCAGTGGCCACAGGACTGGAAAAGGTCAGTTTTCATTCCAATCCCAAAGAAAGGCAATGCCAAAGAATGTTCAACCAACTGCACAATTGCACTCATCTCACACACTAATAAATGGCAACCCACTACAGTACTCTTGAGCTGGGTGGGCTGCAGTCCATGGGGTCGAGAAGAGTCAGACATGACTGAGCGACTTCACTTTCACTTTTCACTTTCATGCATTGGAGAAGGAAATGGCAACCCACTCCAGTGTTCTTGCCTGGAGACTCCCAGGGACGGGGGAGCCTATTTGGCTGCTATCTATGGGGTCACACAGAGTTGGACATCACTGAAGCGACTTAGCAGCAGCAGCAGCACACACTAATAAAGTGATGCTTAAAATTCTCCAAGCCAGGCTTCAGCAATAAGTGAACCGTGAACTTACAGCTGTTCAAGCTGGTTTTAGAAAAGGCAGAGGAACCAGAGATCAAATTGCCAACATCCGCTGGATCATCAAAAAAGCAAGAGAGTTCCAGAAAAACATCGATTTCTCTTTGATTGACTATGCCAAAGCCTTTGACTATGTGGATCAGAATAAACTGTGGAAAATTCTGAAAGAGATGGGAATACCAGACCACCAGACTTGCCTCTTGAAACACCTGTATGCAGGTCAGGAAGTAACAGTTAGAACTGACTGGAACAACAGACTGGTTCCAAATAGGAAAAGGAGTACATCAAGGCTGTATATTGTCACACTGCTTATTTAACTTATATGCAGAGTATATCATGAGAAATGCTGGGCTGGAAGAAGCACAAGCTGGAATCAAGATTGCCAGAAGTAATACCAATAACCTCAGATATGCAGATGACACCACCCTTATGGCAGAAAGTGAAGAGAAACTAAAGAGCCTCTTGGTGAAAGTGAAAGAGGAGAGTGAAAAAGTTGGCTTAAAGCTCCACATTCAGAAAATGAAGATCATGGCATCCGGTCCCATCACTTCATGGGAAATAGATGGGGAAATAGTTGAAAGAGTAGGTGACTTTATTTTTTGGGGCTCCAAAAGCACAGCAGATGGTGATTGAAGCCATGAAATTAAAAGACACTTACTCCTTGGAAGGAAAGTTATGACCAACCTAGACAGCATATTCAAAAGCAGAGACATTACTTTGCCAACAAAGGTCCATCTAGCCAAGGCTATGGTTTTTCCAGTGGTCATGTATGGATGTGAGCTTGGGACTATAAAGAAATCTGAGCACTGAAGGACTGATGCCTTTGAACTGTGGTGTTGGAGAAGACTCTGGAGAGTCCCTTGGACTCCAAGGAGATCCAACCAGTCCATCCTTAAGGAGATCAGTCATGGGTATCCATTGGAAGGACTGATGCTAAAACTGAAACTCCAATACTTTGGCCACCTGATGCAAAAAGCTGACTCATTTAAAAAGACTCTGATGCTGGGAAAGATTGAAGGCAGGAGGAGAAGGGGAAGACAGAGGATAAGATGGTTGGATGGCATCACTGACTCAATGGACACGGGTTTGTTTGGACTCTGGGAGTTGGTGATGGACAGGGATGCCTTATGTGCTGCAGTTCTTGGGGTCGCAAAGAGTCGAACATAACTGAGAGACTAAACTGAACTATACCTAGCCAAGGCTTATGTCAAAGGTGTTTTCTTCTAAGAGTTTTATGGTTTCAGGTCTTGTTTGAATTTATTTTTGTATATGGTGTCAGAAAATAAAAAATAATGAGATTTTTCCATGTGCAACAACATGTATGGACCCGGAGGGTATTGATTTGTTATTCAGTTGCTCAGTCATGTCTGACCCCTTGCAACTGCAGAATGCCAGGCTTTCCAGTCCTTCACCATCTCCCAGAGATTGCTCAAACTCATGTCCATTTAGTCAGTGATGCCATCAAATCATCTCATCCTGTCATCTCCTTCTCCTCCTGCTTTCAATCTTTCCCAGCTTCAGCATATTTTCTAATGCGTCACCTCTTTACATCAGGTAGACAAAATATTAGAGCTTCAGCTTCAATATTAGTCCTTATAATAAATATTCAGGACTGATTTCCTTTAGGATTGACTGGCTTGATATCCTTACAGTCCAAGGGACTCTCAAAGAGTCTTCCCCAGCACCACAGTTCAAAAGCACCAGTTCTTGGCATTCAACCTTCTTTATGCCCCAACTCTCACATCCAGACATGACAACTGGAAAAACCATAGATTTGACTATACAGACTTTTGTTGGCAAAGTAATGTCTCTGCTTTTTAATATGCTGTCTAGGTTTGTCATAGCTTCTCTTCCGAGGAGCAAGCATCTTTTAATTTCATGGTTGCAGTCACCATCTGTAGTGATTTTGACCCCAACAAAATAAAGTCTGTCACTCTTACCATTGTTTCCCCATCTATTTGCCAGGAAGTGATGGGACTGGTTACCATGGTCTTTGTTTTTGGAATGTTTTAAACCAGGTTTTTCACTCTCCTCTTCCACTCTCATCAAGAAGCTCTTTAGTTCCTCTTCACTTTGTACCATAAGGGTGGTGTCAGCTGCATATCTGAGGTTATTGATGTTTCTCCTAGCAATCTGCTTGGCGAAATAAGTCAGACAGAGAAAGATAAATACAGTATGTTTTCACTTAGACATGGAATCCAAAAAATAAAACAAACAAATGAACATAAGAAAACAGAAACAGACCCATAGAGAATAAGCTGGTGGTTTCCACTGGGGAGAGGGGGAGAAGGAGTGACAAAATGGGGGAATGAGATTAAGAGGTACAAACTACCAGCTATAAAATAAATATGCTACAAGGATATAATGTACAACACAAGGAATATAACCAGTATTTTATAATAACTTTAAATGGAATGTAATCTATAAAATTATTAAATCACTATGCTATTCAATAGAAACAAATACGTTATAAATTTATACTTTAATAAATTTTTTAAAAGAATCAAAAGTCGTTTGACCTGTGTCCACAGAAGATAGTGGAGTCATATACTTAGCATCAGTTCAGTTCAGTTAAGTTGCTCAGTCGTGTCCAACTCTTTGCAACCCCATGGACTGCAGCATGCCAGGCCTCCCTGTCCATCACCAACTCCCAGAGTTTACTCAAACTCATGTCCATTGAGTCGGTGATGCCATCCAACCATCTCATCCTCTATCGACCCTTCTCCTCCTGCCTTCAATCTTTCTCAGCATCAGGGTCTTTTCAAATGAGCCAGCTCTTCACATCAGGTGGCCAAAGTATAGTGGAGTGCTATACTTAGACCTTGAGGATTTTAAAAGCAAGTGATTGGAGCTGGCTAGTTGGTCCCAGATTAACAGAGTGGTCAAGACATCACTGGAAAGTAGCTGCAGCAATGTTAATCAATGGAGCATGTTTAGCCAGGGCCGAATTGTGTAATCCATGGAAAGGGAAAGTTTGGGGCAGCAGGACCTCAATAGTGGACAGCTTAATGCCCAGGATCCGAGGGGAAAACTATAAGAAATAGACCAGAAGACCTGATATTCACATCACAAATAGTGTTTAAAAGTCTCTGAGAAGCCCATAAAATCACAAGAGAGAACAGGAATAACTTGGACTGCCCTTCAGCCCAGAAAGCATAAATGCCAGAATGTAGCAGTCACATTTAAGGAAGAATTTCCTAGGATTCCACTTCTCTTTCCTCATTCAATGCAAATGAGGCCAGGCTCCCTTTTCCCAGCCAATCCTGAAGGATCCAGAGGAGGCTCCTTGGGTTTGGAGGAGAGTTGGTTGATGAGAAAGGCAAGATAGGGTGTGACAAAGGGGCCATCATGGAACCATCTCCCTCTCAGGTTTCTAGCTGAAGCCAGCCTGAAAACAGGAGGAGACTCTAAGTTCAAAACAGTCTTTATTGGCACCGAACTGGATGTTTTAGTCAATAAAATCTGTCTGTTGAGATTAGAATTGATCAGAGATGTTTCTATTAGTTAAAGAGCTACCAGAAAACTACAGACTCTGGATGAAATTCCATCCAAGGTAAAGAAAAACGTGGCTCATAGAGCAGATTTAAAGAAAGAGTGGGCAGAAAATAAAGTTGCTCTATGAGTGTGACTTACAGACACATATGCTTGTGTTTTAATATGCTATATGTATTTTAAAATATATATATACACACAAGAAAGAAAGCATGAATGAACATAAAACAATGTTTTAAAAATAACTATCTTTTTTAACAGTATAAATTGACCATTCATGACAGCTTTCAGTGACAGAAATATGATTGAAAATGTTTTATCCTTTTAGAAAATTTGATTTAACATTTTACAACTCAGCAATTCTTGTTATAAATCTAGTTTGTTTTCATTCTAGGTTTGTTAGTAAGCATAGCTGGAAAAAATAACTCAAAATCTACAAGTGGAAGAAATATGTTATTATAGTAAATCATTATATTTTTCCATCTCACCATCTCACCTATCAAAAGTTTTTTGCTGAAATTCAGCAAATAGATTTTCTCTGATATCCTTCAGTGGTCTAGTACACTAATTATAAATTTCTTTATTTCGTTAAATGGTCAT
This sequence comes from Budorcas taxicolor, assembly GCF_023091745.1. NCBI lineage: Eukaryota > Metazoa > Chordata > Mammalia > Artiodactyla > Bovidae > Budorcas > Budorcas taxicolor. The sequence goes on from NC_068926.1 coordinate 39,439,908, forward strand.
TGAACACCCACTGTTCGCCAGGCACTGGGTGCAGGGGATACGACAGTGATTTAGGGAAAAAAAAAGAGAGACCTTGCCATTGGGAGGTTCACGGTTGTAGGGAAGGAGATGAATATTAATGAAAATAATCTGTAAATTGTTCAATGACACCTGTGCAAAAACGAAAGAGGAAGGTCTGTGCTTTTGTGAAATCTGTCCTCACTGAGGCACTCGAAGATGCATCTCTAAGGATGCTTGGGCTGAGATTTGAAAGATTTGAAGAAGTAATTGAGCAAATGCTGTTATAATGAAAGTGTGGCTGTTGTCCAACTGCTTTGCATGCATAGTTCTTTTTTTTTTTTTTAATTTTTGTTGTTGTTGTTCAGTCACCAGTTCGTGTCCAACTCTTTGCAATCCCATGGACTGCAGCATTCCAGGCTTCCCTGTCCCTCACCATCTCCTGGAGGTTGCCTAAGTTCATGTACATTGAACTGGTGATGCCATCCAACTGTCTCATCCTCTGTTGTCCTCTTCTCCTTCTACCTTTCAATTTAATGTTTTAAAATACACTTTAAAAGTTGTGGGATTCCCCAGTGGCTTAGACGGTAAAGAATCCAACTGTAATGTAGGAGATGTGGGTTTGATCCCTGAGTTGGGAAGATCCCTTGGGGGATGGCATGGCAACCCACTCTCAAATTCTTACCTGGAGAATCCCATAGACGGGCTACATTCTGGCAGGCTACAGTCCATAGGGTTGCAATGAATCGAACACAACTGAAGTGACTGAGCACACCAGCAAAAAAGGCTTTAAGCAAGCTTTAAACAGTTAAGAAAAATCTGTTTTTGAAGTTTTGGGGTTTTTTTTTAAGAAAGAATATGTGAAAATTTTTATAGGCAATGCCATCATTTTCAGGCAAAAAATTCACATAATCATAGAAATATTTGGGTAAATGGGAAAGTGATAGTTGTGATTGACCCATTAATTGGTATTCTCGTCTCTCATCCTTTCCTTTCTCTGTCACTCATCCCATTTTTATTTTCTTCTTACCCCCCCCCCTTATTTTTTCTCACATGTTTATGCCACTGATTGTCCAGAATACTGAGTGGTCTCAGCAGTTGGTGTTAGAATAGTGACTGCTACCCAGGCCCAAGGGGTGGATGAGTGATGTTCTCCTCTGAGATCTCAGTTTGTCCAAGGACTAGCCAGTCATCAGTGCATCAAGACAGCCTGAAGCCAAGAGCAGATTTTTTTCTAAAGATTAAAGAGAAGGGGAGGGGGGGCAAATATGAGTCCCCCAAACAAGAAACCAAACTCTTGGAATGAAAATTTGATGTTATAGACATTCACAGTGTTGTAAAAATTTGCAGATACTAGTCCATCCTAAGCAAAGTTGCCAAATTAATCTTCTTGAAGTACAACCTGAGGACTAGTGTTCTAGACTCCCACCAAAAATGATGAGTTCTGTCCAGAACATCACACATTAAGTAGAATCTGATAACCGGATTCAAAACAAGTGGGAGTGAATTCTGGAGGGGCAATTCTGGAAAGAAATAGATATGTTTATCACACGAAGGGCAAGGAACAAATCTGTAATCTTGGAGTCGCATGGGAGATGCAAGTAATTGAAAGAATTTTTTTTCCCCATCAATCTGAAAGGAGTAGCATGTTGGTATCAAATCCCTACTTTATAAAGTGCCCAGTAAATTAGAAAACTATTTGGGTCAAAATTTCATTTTAATTTTATCATTTAACATATGGCAGGATTTAAATTTGTTTTTAGAGAACCCATAAGCATGATGTTTGCACTTTTTCTCAAGTGGTATAAAATTTTATTGTAGAGATGCTATCCTGAGAAAGTTATTTATCTGTTCTTTAATACAATTTGTCTTCTAAAATTCCAAACAAATAGAACCAGTGCTTTCCTTCCTAAAAACTATTATTATCACAGTGCCTTAACTTATATCCACCAAATTTATGCTTTAATTTGACCTCCACCAAAATCTTCACTGTCTCATTTTAGTTTTAACAATTATAGTTTTCCTTCCATCATCCCCACTTCTGCATTTCATACACTGTTTTGAGACAAGTCAGAGGTAAACCAGGCTTATGATGATGTTCTCATGAAGAGACTAGGTCATCAGTGGTTAAATCACAGGAAAACTACACCAATAATAAATAAAACAATGAGTTATCATCTTACAGCAGTCAGGAAGAACATAAACAAAAAGTCTACAAGTAAGATGCTAGAGAAGGTGTGGAGAAAGAAACCTTGCTACACTGTTGGTGGGAATGTAAATCGGTGCAGCCCCTATGAAGAACAGTAAGGAGGTTTCTTTAAAAAAAAAAACAAAAAAAAAACTAAAATTAGAGCTAACATATGACCCTACAATCCCACTCTTGGTCAAAAATCTGTAGAAAACCATTATTTAAAAAGATACATACACCCCGATGTTCTCAGCAACACTATTTATATGTAAATAATGTAAAACATGAAAACAATGTAAATGTCTATGAAGAGACAAATGGATAAAGTTGTGGTGCATGTGCACAATGGAATATTACTCAGCCATAAAAATAAAATGAAATGATGCCATTTTGCAGCAGCATGGATACACCTAGAGATTATCAGACTAAGTGAAATAAGTCAGACAGAGAAAGATAAATATATGATGTTGCTTATATGTGGAATCTAAAAAAAAATGGGGTGTGTGTGTGTGTGTGTGTGCCTAGTCATTCAGGTATGTCCGATTCTTTGCAACCCCACAGACTGTTGCCTGCCAGGCGCCTCTGTCCATAGGATTCTCCAGGCAAGATTACTGGAGTGGGTGGCCATTCCCTTCTCCAAGGGATCTTCCCTTCCCAAGGATCTAACTTGGATCTCCTGCACTTCAGGCAGATTCTTTACCATCTGAGCCGCCAGGGAAGCCAACCTATCCCCAAGTGATATAAATTATTTATAAAACAGAAATAGACCCTCAGACATAGAAAACAAAACTATAGTTACCGAAAGGGAAAGGTGGGTAGGGATAAATTAGGAGTTTGGTATAAACAAATATACACAGCTATACATAAAATACATAACCAAAAAAGACCCACTGTATAGCACAGGGAACAATACTCAACATTCGGTAACAACCTATAAAGGGAAAAATCTGAAAAAGAATAGACACATATATATGTATAACTGAATCACTCTGTTCTACACCAGAAACTAATGCAACATTATAAATCAACTATACTTCAATTAAAAAATATAGAACTAAATTTAACACATGCAGGCTAAGTAGAAAAACATTTAGCCATTGCCCACTTGCATTTCACTTTTCACTTAGTTTGAGGTTGTTAGTTGGTTGGTTGGTTGGTTGTTTTGTTTTGCTTTTTTTTTAATTCTTCTTTTTATCAGAAAGCTCCTATTTTTCTTGAATTTCTGCCTTCCTTTGACCATTCCTTCCTAGCCTCTACCATGCTGAAATCCACTGCCCTCTTGCTTTCAGGCCATTCATGCACATCTAAGGCACTTCTGTTCTGCCTACAAACAGGATTTTGCTAACATGTTCTCCTTAGGTTCTACCCATTATTGCAATTATTGCTCAATCTTCTTTCTGCTCTACTTCAGTGTCTTTATAGAGTTCACTGCCCATTCATTTTTCTCTCAACTTTTTCTTATTCCTTGCTTTTAGGAGAAGAATAAGGGAAGAAGGGTTGCTATTGTTGGTTTTTTCTTTTTTTAACAGAAAAATCCATTTTTATGGAGGATTTGGAGTTCCTATTTAATGTACAGCCAGACAGAGTGCCCTTTTGAAACTGGATGTTTTCTATATAAAAGAGCACACAAAAGTACACTTTCTAATGAAGAGCATCAGAATCTACTAAACTGTAGAATTTTAAGAACCAATAGAGACCTTGAAGGCCATTTAGTCCAAAGCTCTTACTTTATAGGTGAGAGCAAAAGGAAACCAAAAGTTATGGATCCTTTTAGTGTATCAGGTTTTGTGTTTTATGTTGTTGCTGTTGTTGTTACAGTTTTATACTTGTCAGCAAGTATATCCTCATACTCATCCCAAGAGTTAAATATTCTGATTGAAACCAGAAATATTCAGTAAGCACCTTCTCAATGCCCTGTCCTAAGGGAAACATGAGAAACCACCAAGCAAGGAGCACCTTTTACTTTCCACATGCTTGATACCCTATTTCATATAATGACACAAACATTACTGATTCATTTTGCATAAAATGAAACCGAGTCTCAGAGATGATTAGTCACTCACCAAGGATCACAAGGCTGAAAGAATCTAAAACCCCGTCTGTCTCAAGCCACAGCCTTTTTGTTTGGTTGCTTGTTTGCTTCTACTATTTGGGGCTGTCTACTCAAGATAAGTAAAACCATGTCAATTTCTCAACCAAATGATGGGAAGCTACAGAGTTCTCAAACCAAATAGCAATCTGACCTTCTAAAGTCTGACCCTTCAAGCTTTGTCATCTGTTTACTCTCATTATTATGGGCATCGTGACTGGTGGGGCAGCCTCTTCGTGTCATTTGGATATGTGTTTAATTGATGTATTTGTGATATTATCAAGTAGACAGAATAGAAGTAAGGGGCAACATTGTTGTTGTTCAGTTGCTGAAACATCTCCAAATCTTTTTGACCCCATAGACTTCAGCATTCCAGGCTTTCCTATCCTTCACTATCCCCTGGAGTTGGCTCAAACTCATGTCCATTGAGTCAGTGAAGCCATCCAACCATCCTATTCTCTGTTTTTCCCTTCTCCTCCTGCCCTCAATCTTTCCCAGAATCAGGATCTTTTCCAATGAGTCACCTCTTCACATAAGGTGGCCAAACTATTGGAGCGTCAGCTTCTGCATCAGTCCTTCCAAAGAATATTCAGGGTTGATTTCCTTTAGGAGTGACTGCTTTGATCTCCTTGCAGTCCAAGTGACTCTCAAGAGTCTTCTCCACCACCACAACTACAAAGCATCAATTCTTCAGCACTCAACCTTCTTTATGGTCCAACTCTCATATCTATACATGACTACTGGAAAAAGGACAGCTTTGACTATGTAGAACTTCACTGACAAAGTGATGTCCCTACTTTTTAATATGCAATCTAGTTTTATCATTGCTTTTCTTCTAAGGAGCAAAGGTCTTTAAATTTTGTGGCTGCAGTCACTGTCTGAAGTGATTTTAGAGCCCCAACAAATGAAAAGGCCAATAGATTTGAGTAATGAATTTTAAGAACTTCCTCCTTTTAAATTAATAAATATCATTATTACTTTAGTTCAGTTCAGTTCAGTCACTCAGTCGTGTCCAACTTTGCGACCCCATGAATCGCAGCACGCCAGGCCTCCCTGTCCATCACCAACTCCCGGCGTTCACTCAGACTCACATCCACTGAGTCAGTGATGCCATCCAGCCATCTCATCCTCTGTCATCCCCTTCTCCTCTGCTCCCATCCCTCCCTGCATCAGAGTCTTCCAATGAGTCAATTCTTCGCATGAGGTGGCCAAAGTACTGGAGCTTCAGCTTTAGCATCATTCCTTCCAAAGAAATCCCAGGGTTGATCTCCTTCAGAATGGACTGGTTGGATCTCCTTGGAGTCCAAGGGACTCTCAAGAGTCTTCTCCAACACCACAGTTCAAAAGCATCAATTCTTTGCCGCTCTGCCTTCTTCACAGTCCAACTATCACCTCCATACATGACCACAGGAAAAAACATAGCCTTGACTAGATGGACCTTAGTTGGCAAAGTAATTTCTCTGCTTTTGAATATGCTGTCTAGGTTGGTCATAACTTTTCTTCCAAAGAGTAAGTGTCTTTTAATTTCATGGGTGCAATCACCATCTGCAGTGATTTTGGAGCCCCAAAAAATAAAGTCTGACACTGTTTCCACTGTTTCTCCATCTATTTGCCATGAAGTGATGGGACTGGATACCATGATCTTCGTTTTCTGAATGTTGAGCTTTAAGCCAACATTTTCACTCTCCTCATTCATTTTCATCAAGAGGTTTTTTAGGTCCTCTTCACTTTCTGCCATAAGGGTGGTGTCAGCTGCATATCTGAGGTTATTGATATTTCTCCCAGCAATCATGATTCCAGCTTGTGTTTCTTCCAGTCCAGCGTTTCTCATGATGTACTCTGCATGTAAGTTAAATAAGCAGGGTGACAATATACAGCCTTGATGTACTGCTTTTCCTATTTGGAAAAGTCTGCTGTTCCATGTCCAGTCCTAACTGTTGCTTCCTGACCTGCATACAGATTTTTCAAGAGGCAGGTCAGCATTTTCAAGAAATGGTCTAGCATTCCCATCTCTTTTAGTATTTTCCACAGTTTATTGTGATCCACACAGTCAAAGGCTATGGCATAGTCAATAAAGCAGAGATAGATGTTTTTCTGGAACTCTCTTGCTTTTTCCATGATCCAGCGGATGTTGGCAATTTGATCTCAGGTTCCACTGCCGTTTTTAAAACCAGCTTGAACATCAGGGAGTTCACGGTTCACGTATTGCTGAAGCCTGGCTTGGAGAATTTTGAGCATTACTTTACTCGCATGTGAGGTGAGTGCAATTGTGCCATAGTTTGAGCATTGTTTGGCATTGCCTATCTTTGGGATTGGAATGAAAACTGACCTTTTCCAGTCCTGTGGCCACTGCTGAGTTTTCCAGATTTGTTGGCATATTGAGTGCAGCACTTTCACAGCAGCATCTTTTAGGATTTGAAATAGCTCAACTGGAATTCCATCACCTCCACTAGCTTTGTTCGTAGTGACACTTTCTAAGGCCCACTTGACTTCACATTCCAGGATGTCTGGCTCTAGATGAGTGATCACACCATCGTGATTATCCGGGTGGTGAAGATCTTTTTTGTACAGTTCTTCCGTGTATTCTTGCCACCTCTTCTTAATATCTTCTGCTTCTGTTAGGTCCAGACCATTTCTGTCCTTTACTGAGCCCATCTTTGCATGAAATGTTCCCTTGGTATCTCTGATTTTCTTGAAGAGATCTCTAGTCTTTCCCATTCTGTTCTTTTCCTCTATTTCTTTGCATTGATTGCTGAAGAAGGCTTTCTTATCTCTTCTTGCTATTCTTTGGAACTCTGCATTCAGATGCTGATATCTTTCCTTTTCTCCTTTGCTTTTTGCCTCTCTTCTTTTCACAGCTATTTGTAAGGCCTCCCCAGACAGCCATTTTGCTTTTTTGCATTTCTTTTCCATGGGGATGGTCTTGATCCCTGTCTCCTGTACAATGTCACGAACCTCATTCCGTAGTTCATCAGGCACTTTATCAGATCTAAGCCCTTAAATCTATTTCTCCCTTCCACTGTATAATCATAAGGGATTTGATTTAGGTCTTACCTAAATAGTCTAGGGGTTTTCCCTACTTTCTTCAATTTCAGTCTGAATTTGGTAAAAAGGAGTTCATGATCTGAGCAACATTCAGCTCCTGGTCTTGTTTTTGTTGACTGTATAGAGCTTCTCCATCTTTGGCTGCAAAGAATATAATCAATCTGATTTCGGTGTTGACCATCTGGTGATGTCCATGTGTACAGACTTCTCTTGTGTTGTTCGAAAAGGGTGTTTTCTATGACCAGTGCATTTTCTTGGCAAAACTCTATTAGTCTTTGCCCTGCTTCATTCCGCATTCCAAGGCCAAATTTGCCTGTTACTCCAGGTGTTTCTTGACTTCCTACTTTTACATTCCAGTCCCCTATAATGAAAACGACATCTTTTTGGGGTGTTAGTTCTAAAAGGTCTTGTAGGTCTTCATAGAACCGTTCAACTTCAGCTTCTTCAGCGTTACTAGTTGGGGCATAAACTTGGATTACTGTGACATTGAATGGTTTGCCTTGGAAACGAACAGAGATCATTCTGTCGTTTTTGAGATTGCATCCAAGAACTGCATTTCAGACTCTTTTGTTGATCATGATGGCTACTTCATTTCTTCTGAGGGATTCCTGCCTGCAGTAATAGATATAATGGTCATCTGAATTAAATTCACCCATTCCAGTCCATTTTAGTTCGCTGAGTCCTAGAATGTCAGCGTTCACTCTTCCCATCTCTTGTTGGACTACTTTCAATTTGCCTTGATTCATGGACCTGACATTCCAGGTTCTTATGCAATATTGCTCTTTACAGCATCGGACCTTGCTTCTATCACCAGTCACATCCACAGCTGGGTATTGTTTTTGCTTTGGCTCCATCCCTTCATTCTTTCTGGAGTTATTTCTCCACTGATCTCCAGTAGCGTGTTAGGCACCTACTGACCTGAGGAGTTCCTCTTTCAGTATCCTATCATTTTGCCTTTTCATACTGTTCATGGGGTTCTCAAGGCAAGAATACTGAAGTGGTTTGCCATTCCCTTCTCCAGTGGACCACATTCTGTCAGACCTCTCCACCATGACCCGCCCGTCTTGGGTTGCTCCGTGGGTTGGCTTAGTTTCATTGAGTTAGACAAGGCTGTGGTCCTAGTGTGATTATATTGACTAGTTTTCTGTGAGTATGGTTTCAATGTGTCGGCCCTCTGATGCCCTCTTGCAACACCTACCATCTTACTTGGGTTTCTCTTACCTTGGGCATGGGGTATCTCTTCACAGCTGCTCCAGCAAAGCGCAGCCGCTGCTCCTTACCTGAACAAAGGGTATCTCCTCACCGCTGCCCTTCCTGACCTTCAACATGGGATAGCTCCTCTAGGCCCTCCTGCGCCCACGCAGCCACTGCTCCTTGGACGTGAGGTTGCTCCTCCCGGCCGCCGCCCCGACCTCGGACATGGGGTAGCTCCTCTCAGCCACGCTTTGTGCGCTGGTCGCAGCTGCCCAACTTTAGAGTTATAGCTTAATAGTTAATCCAATAAATAAATGTCTCTTCATTCCTTTGGAACTGTACATTTTAGTGATTTTTGTTACTTTTGTCTTTTTCCCTATTCCCTTTCTCCAATCCCTCATTTAGTAATGTGAGATTCATCTTTCTAATCCAAGAAAATCTGTTCCTTTCCTTTAAGAAAATTCACTAGTATTAATGACATAAAATGCAACTCATTCACGTATTTATATTTTGGAAATAAAGAATAACAAACCATTTCTTCAAACTTGAGAAGTATCTTAAAATAGATAACAGTCCTTGCAAATGTGAACCTGTCCCCAAAAAAACTAAATAAATAAAATCCCACACATTTAGTTTGGATCTTAAACTTCTTGGTTATTGATTTTCAGTCATTCAGTCATGTCTGAGTTTTTGCAACCCCATAGACTGCAACACACCAGGCTTCCCTGTCCTTCACTATCTCCCAGAGCTTGCTCAAACTCACATCCATGGGTTTGGTGATGCCATCCAACCATCACATCCTGTCATCCCCTTCTCCTCTGCCTTCAATCTTTCCCAGTATCAGGGTCTTTTCTAATGAGTCAGATCTTTGCCTCAGGTAGCCAGAGTATTTAAATCTAGCTTCAGCATCAGTCCTTCCAGTGAATATTCAGGATTAATTTCCTTTAGAATTGACTGCTTTGATCTCCTTGCAGTCCAAGGGACTCTCAAGAGTCTTCTCCAACACCACAGTTCAAAAGCATTGATTCTTTGCTGCTCAGCCTTCTTTATGGTCCAACTGTCACATATACGGTCCAACTCTCAACCATATATGGTTACTGGAAAAAGCATAGCTTTGACTACACAGACCTTTGTTGATAAAATAATATCTCTGCTTTATAATATGCTGTCTAGGTTTGTCATAGCTTTTCTCCCAAGGAGCAAACTTTTTTTCTTTTTCTTTTTTTTAATTTCATGACTGCAGTCACCATCTGCAGTGATTTGGAAGCACAAAAAAATAAAATCTGTCACTATTCCCACATTTCCTCATCTATTTGCAATGAAGTGATGGGACTGGATGCCATGATCTTCATCTTTTGAATGTTGAGTTTTAAGCCAGCTTTTTCACACTCTTCTTTCATTTTCATTATGAAGCTCTTTAGCGCCTTTCATTTTCTGCCATAAAGATGGTGCCATCTTGCATATCTGAGGGTATTGATATTTCTCCTGAAAATCTTGATTTCAGCTTGTGCTTTATCCAGCCCAGAATTAATATTCTGCATACAAGTTAAACAAGCAAGGTGACAATATACAGCATTGAAATACTCCATTCTTGATTTGGAACCAGTCTGTTGCTCCATGTCCAGTTTTTACTGTTGCTTCTTGACCTGCAGGTTTCTCAGGAGGCAGGTAAGGTGGTCTGGTATTCTCATGTCTTTAAGAATTTTCCACAGTTTGTTGTGATCCACACACTCAAAGGCTTTAGTGTAGTGAATGAAGCAGAAGTAGATGTTTTTCTGGAATTCTTTTGCTTATTCTATGATCCAGCGAATGTTGTCAATTTGATCTCTGGTTCCTCTGTCTTTTCTAAATCCACCTTGAACATCTGGAAGTTCTCTGTTCACATACTGTTTCAGCCTAGCTTGGAGATTTTTGAGCATTACTTTGCTAGCTTGTGAAATGAGTGCAATTGTGTGGTAGTTTGAACATTCTTTGGCATTGCCTTTCTTTGGGATTAGAATGAAAACTGACATTTTCCAGTCCTGTGGCCACTGCTGAGTTTTCCAAATTTGCTGACATATTGAGTGCAGCACTTTCACAGCATCATCTTTCAGGATTTGAAATAGCTCAACTGAAATTCCATCACCTCCACTAACTTTGCTCATGGTCATTCTTCCTAAGGCCCATTTGACTTCACATTCCAGGATGTCTGGCCCTAGGTGAGTGATCTCACCATCGTAGTTGTCTGGGTCATTAAGACCATTGTTTGTGTAGTTCTTCTGTGTATTGTTGCCTTCTCTTCTTAACAACTTCTGCTTCTTTTAGGTCCATACCATTTCTGTCTTTTATTGTGCCCATCTTTGCATGAAAAGTTCCCTTGGTATCTCTAATTTTCTTGAAGAGATCTCTAGTTTTTCCCATTCTAGTGTTTTCCTCTATTTCTTTTCACTGATCACCGAGGAAGACTTTCAAATCTCTTCTTGCTGTTCTTTGGAAGTCTGCATTCAGATGGATATCTCTTTCCTTTTATCCTTTGCTCTTTTGCTTCTCTTCTTTTCTCAGCTATTTGTAAGGCCTCCTCAGGTAACCATTTTGTCTTTTTGCATTTCTTCTTCTCGGGGATGGTTTAGCCGGGAGGGACTGTCTATGAGGAAAACTGGGTCTGCTGTGTTGAGGGAGCCATGCTCAGTAAATCTTTAATCCAATTTTTATTTATGGTTGGGCTGTGCTCCCTCCCTGTAGTTTGGCCTGAGGCCAAATATAAGGTGGTAATGGCAAATATAATGGTGGTAATGGCAACCTCCTTCAAAATGACTTATGCCAGCAGGCTGCTGCTTCCAGGACTGTTGCAGTCAGTGCCCTGACCCTGTGGTAGGACACTGTCAACCCATGCCTCTGGTGGAGACTCCTGGACTCCCACAGGTAAGTCTTGCTCAGTCTCTTGAGGGGTCACTGCTCTTTTCTCCTGGGTCCCGGTGCACACAAGGCTTTGTTTGTGCCTTCAAGAGTCTCTGTTTTCCCAGTCCTGTGGAAGTTCTGTAATCAAATCCCACTGGCCTTCAAAGTCAAATTCCCTTGGGGTTCTCAGTCCCTTTGCCAGATCCCCAGGTTGGGAAATCTGTTGTAAGCCCTAGAGCTTTTGCAACAGTGTGAGAACTTCTTTGGTATAATTGTTCTCCAGTTTGTGGGTAGTCTGCTCAGTGGGGTTAATGGTGACCTCCTCCAAGAGGGCTTATGCCTCATGCCACGCCTCCCAGGTCTGCTGCAGCCAGAGCTGCTGTCTTGCTGCTTGCCACTGCTGACCCTTGCCTCTGCAGGAGACACTCAAACACTCAAAAGCATGTCTAGCTCAGTCTCTTGTGGGGGTTACTTCTTGGTAGTTAAACTTTATGACTCAGTTTTCTCATATCTATTGTCTTTAATATTAGATTAAGACAGTTAAGTTCAAAGGTTTTCCTCCTATTTATTCTTAATCTCAGATTACTAAATTTGCCTTGGCACATGCTTCATCCTGCATCCACATAAGGGAGAGTGTATATAACCACTGATTTAAAAAATAATAATAATAAAGACACTTAGAAAGCACACTTGTTATCTTTTCAAGGACAACACCTTCATTTACCTCACTTTGGTCATGTGGGAGTCCCTTGAAGGAAAGGATTTTGTTTGATCATTCATACCTGCTACTGCTGTAATATATTATTTTTCACAAGTTTCAGCAACTATAAAGGTTGAGGAATAAACAAAAGAGGAAGGGAACTAACTTCATTCATTTAACAATGATTTTTTAGAATCTACTCTGTCTCAGAAACTATGCTGTGAACTTGACCTTCATCATCTGTCTGCAGAGCAACTTTGTGTTGGGTTTGATTACACCCATTTAATAGAAAATCAAGTCTTAGGGTAGCTTTGCAACAATTTCTAAGCCATACACTTAGAAAGTGGAGGAGGTAAAATTTGAAGCCAAGTCAGTTGCAAAAGTCTATGCTTTTTCCACTTCACCAAGCTCCTTCATGCACACAAACAAAACCCATAAATGTAAATTATTTACTCTATATCGATAAATAATATAGACCCTCATGCAAACCAATTACCTAAAAATGCATTAGTGGACATCGTTATATAACTAACAACTCTAGTCTAAGGCACTCAATAAAATGACAAATTCATGAAAGGCTTCAGTCCTGCTGAGTTTTGTCTTTGTCACTTCATATAAATAACAGTCCACATTGAAATCGGAAACAGCTTGAAGGGAAAGTCTGCATTTACAGACACCAGGATAATTGCGGAAACTAAATCCAGACACACGTTTCCACAAAGCAGACAGACCTTCCCCCTCCCCACTAAGACAGGGACTAGCCCAGCTCTTCATCTTTCCTTGGGCAATAGAAGAATATGTGGCAGCAGAAACTTGCTTAAATAACACGTTTTTCCCTCAAATGTAACACCAAGTTGAAGAGGACCTGCAATGGCACTTTATAGGAGCAGTATCTTAGCTTAGTTTTCTTCCTAGAAGTGCATACAGGCGCATCAGGTTGACTCGTTTCAGGAAGGAAGTCCTCCTGTAAACCCTGGGCTGGTAGTAAAACAGTCTTGAGTCTGTCCCAGGCATCCTCTGGAGCAGGCAAGCCCAGGCCCAGATCAGGGACAGGTTCTGGGGACAGTCTCCTGAGGAAGGAGATAGTGTGAGAGTAAAAGGGGTCATAGAAAACATGTGCTTCAATACTTTGATATTTTACATGAAGAAACCGAAACATGAAGAGGTCAGTGGACTTGCCCAAGGTTGTTGACATGTAAGAGGCAAAGTCAGTCATTGGGTGCCTCTTGCTACATTAAGTTACCTGAGAAAGCCCCAAACCCAAAACCCAAACAGAGACTCTGGCCATAGCCAGGTTAGTGAGTCTGGCTGATCTGACTGATTTGATTGTTCAGAAAGCCAAACTGATCTCCATTAATACTCCAGAGACAGTTAACAGTTCATGAGACATTTTTACTGTTCAATTGACTCTCATCTCTGCATAGTCTTCTTTTTATTTTTCACTCTCTCTCTTTTTTTTTTTTTAATACACCAAATGGTTTGTGATCCAGGATCTGCAGACCCACATTTCTCCAGAAGGTTCATCCCTATTTGTTTCCTTTCTTACAAAAAAGACTCTATAGAGAACACCAAAGTCAAAGAACTAAAACTGAATCTCTTTTCTAAAGGACATATTAATCTAATGTGAAGAATATGGTATCAGCTGAATCTATTCAAAATAAAAATAAGAACATGTATGCTAGCATGTAAGAAACAAATCACCAGCCTATGTTCAATACAGGATACAGGATGCCTGGGGCTGGTGTACAGGGAAGATCCAGAGAGATGATATGGGGTGGGAGGTGGGAGGGGGCTCAGGATTGGGAACTCATGTGCACCCATGGCGGATTCATGTCAATGTATGGCAAAACCAATACAGCATTGTAAAGCAAAATAAAGTAAAAATAAAAATTTTTAAAAAAAAGAAAATGAAATCAAATGGCACATTCTATATTTTTTCAAAACTGCCTGGATATTGAAGGGAACTGAATTAACCATGTATCTATTATCTTTTGTCCAGCTTCATTTTCCACTGATTTTAAATAAACATTCTGTGTGGTTGTAAATTATGTTCACGTTAAGTGGATACATTCTCCTTTCTTGAAAACAACTGAAAGATTTGCATTTCCACATCTCTGTTCATCCTCTGCCCCACCCCAACTCCTCCACGTTCTTCCAAAACCCATTCTATGTACCCCATGTCTACCTCCACAATATGTTCATTCCATGGCTTATCTGCCCTGAAAGACATCTTTTAAATAGCCACGTCCTACTCAAATGTTAGTGAGCCTAAGAAAGACTACTTCTTTTCTACAGCCTTTCTCAAGCTCTCAAATTATAGGAAGGTTTTCCTCCTTTTAACATCAGTAGCACTTATCATTTCTGTCATTTAATTGACACTAAGGAAATTCTACCTGAATTCAATAGATACAGGGAACATAGCCCACAGGATGTACATTGGCCTTTGACATCATTGGCAACATCCTGGAGAGCATCGTTAATATAGTTATTGCCTTTGGGGTAAACAGTGAGATGAGATATCCACGAAGTCAAATGGAGCCAGAGAAGAAAAAGACATTAAATGCCGCCTGCTAAACAAAGAGCCTGTTAGTTCAAAGGAAAAGGGGTGGTTCCCTGGGTCAGAAAAACTTCTCATCCTCCTGGGCTCCTCAAAATTGTCATCAACATGTAATTAATCAATGTTGCTTAATAGTTTTCAAATCTAAACCCCAAACTCTTACTGATAACCGCATTACTCGCCCCACCATTCAAAACACATTCATTAAGCATCCACTGTGTGCCAGGCACTATTCCAGATACTGGAGCTACATGGTGAACAATAATCATTTCAAAACTCATTGTCGTATTGGAATGTACACTCTAATGAAAGGAAACAGATAGAAAGTAGTAATAATAGCAAATTATAAAATATATGATAAGGTAGCCATTTCTAAGGAGGAAAATGAATCAAAAGAAAATAATGCCTGCAGAGTTTAATTCTTCCCTGTGATCACTAGATAAGATTTACTGGGAAAGTAAGATTTCAGCAAGTTATGTGAGGAGGAGGAGCAAGACAAGCAGCTATCAAATAGAAAAGTATCCTATTCCATACAAAAATAATAGAAAATGTAAATGGTCAGAGTTGAGGACTAGTGTGCCAGGTTCGAGGAGCAGCATAGAAACTGGCACAGCTGAGTAGGAGGTGATAACGTTACAGGGGAAATGAGGGAGGGGAGGGGCCACGAACCTCAGACTTCTCCTCTGAATACATAAGGACCCATCCAAAGATTGTGAGCTGTGAGCAATGATGCAATCTGGCTTGTATTATTCTCTAGGGGGAACTGACTGTAAAAGGTTCTGCTTTCTGTTGTGATAGGTTAGGTAATTCAGGACTAGAACTAGAAAAGCAGGATTAAAAAAAAAAGAAAATCAAGAGCCACTTTCCCTTGGGGGTTTATATGTATTTAGCAAGAGATTTCTGCAAGGCTGAAATACTAAGTGGAGCTTTCAATAGATGCAGATGACTAAAGGGACAAAAACTGGAGTTGAGAGCCAATGGTGCATGTGAAGTGAAGTGAAGTGAAAGTCACTCAGTCGTGTCTGACTCTTTGCAACCCCATGGACTATACAGTTCATGGAATTCTCTAGGCCAGAATACTGAAGTGGGTAGCCTTTCCCTTCTCCAGGGGATCTTCCCAACTCAGGGATCGAACCCAGGTCTCCTGCATTGCAGGTGGATTCTTTACCAGCTGAGCCACAAGGGAAGCCCAAGAATACCGGGGTGGGTAGCCTATCCCTTCTCCAATGGATCTTCCCAACTCAGGAATCAAACTGGGGTCTCCTGCATTGCAGGCAGAGTCTTTACCAACTGAGCTATCAGAGAAGCCCATTGATACCAACTGAGCTGTCAGGGAAGTGGTGCATGAGAGCGGCTAAATGCCCCTTCTAGAAGTGGGAAAAGGAAAAGAGTCACTAAAAGAATGAAAGGATGTATGACTTCCAACTGATTGAAGGAGAAACATGCTCTAGCATCCATCCAACTCTTTGAGACCCCATAGACTGTAGCCCACCAGCCCACCATGGAAGTTCCCAGGCAAGAATACTGGAGTGGATTGCCATTTCCCTCTCCGGGAGATCTTCCCAACCCAGGGATCAAACCATGTCACCTGCGTCTCCTGCATTGGCAAATGGATTCTTGACCACTGCACCACCTGGGAAGCCAAATAATTTTAAAAGTATAGTTAGTTCAGAAT
The DNA here is from genome assembly GCF_023091745.1 of Budorcas taxicolor. Classification (NCBI taxonomy): domain Eukaryota; kingdom Metazoa; phylum Chordata; class Mammalia; order Artiodactyla; family Bovidae; genus Budorcas; species Budorcas taxicolor. Next base: position 39,456,230 of record NC_068926.1, read on the forward strand.
ATCAGTAAAGAAGAGCTAAAGAGACAAAGCAGGATAAACAAAAAGCAAATAGCAATGTGGTAGGTAGGTCTAGACCCAAATGTGTTAGTAATTAATGTAATAATAATCACGTATAACCTAGACTAAATATAAATCAAATTCTCTATTTTAAAACAAAAATCCGGGCTTCCCTGGTGTTCTGGTGGTTAAAAATCCACCCGCCAACACAGAGGACATGGGTTCAATCCCTTCTCCAGGAATATTCTACATGCCACATGGCAGCTGAGCCTGTGCACCACCCCAACTACAGAAGTTCATTCACCCTAGAGCCTGTGTTCTTCAAAAAGAGAAGCCACCACAATGAGAAGCCTGTGAACTGCAACAAGCGAGTAGCCCTGTTCACCACAATTAGAGAAAGCCCACCACACAGCAACAAAGACCCGGAACAGCCAAGAATAAGGACTGTCAGACTCAGGTGTTTTTTCTTTTTTTTAATGCAGCTATACGCTGCTTTAAAAAGATACTTTTATAATGTAAGAATACAGAGAGGTTAAAGTAAAGGCAGAAAAGGATATATCCTATTTTGTGGTTACTTACCTTTCACTTCTCAGTTCTAAAACATCTCTCTCTACTTACACTCTACAATCCCAGGCCTGGGATCCTGCGACCTACATTTCCAGACTGTTAGATGGATTTCTATTAGTTGCACCAGGAAGCGTCACTAGAGAGAATGTGTGAGGCCAAAGAAAGGCAAAAGGGGATGACTTCCCATATTCCTGTTTGTATTAACAGTGACCACCAACAATGGTCCCCAGAGTGACAGGTCAAAGCCACCAGCTTCCACGGACTCTCCCAGAACCAGCCACATTGGAGCCCATAGTGGACAAGGAGCTGAGAGAGATGTATCCTGGGTCTGAGACACAGTACCTCTGTGTGCTCCTCCTTGCACTGAGTGGCACCACATTCCCCTTCACCCACCCACCCCCACCCTGCCCCACAACCCTGGGTTTTAGCAGCATCTCTACAGGGCTCTTCCTTTCATTTCAGCTTTTTTTTTTTGTTTCCCAGGCTAAGAAGAGTAGTTGCTTTCTACAGTTGTCATTTCTGGATTACAACAGTATTTCTTTTAGCATATGAACTCTCTCAACCTACGCTGAAGAAGGAAATGACAACCCACTCCAGTACTCTTGCCTAGAAAATTCCATGGACAAAGGAGCCTGGTGAGCTACACTCCTTGGGGTCGCAAATGGTTGGATACAAAAGAGTACAACACACAGAAAACCTATGAAACCAATTCCCCTTATTAAATATCTTTCTTGAACTATCTAAGAGGTGTTTTTGTTGTTGTTGTTGTTTTGTCTTCCTAACTGGAAAATTGGTACACTATGAAAAAATAACAAAGGAAAGCTGGTATAATAACAGATATATCCATACCAAGTCACTTGAGTCTTGTTCGACTCTGTGTAACCCTCTTGACTGTAAGCTGCCAGGCTCCTCTGTCCATGGGATTCTCCCGGCAAGAATATTGGAGTGGGTTGCCATGCTCTCCTCCAGGGGATCTTCCCAAACCAGTGATTGAATCTGTGTCTCTTATGTCTCCTGCATTGGCAAGCAGATTCTTTAATAGTAGCACAAACTGGGAAGTCTCAATAACAGATGAGGTACATTTAAATGAAAAGGTCATACTAGAGATAGGGATATTTTATAAAGGTAATGAACGACTAAAATATTACATATATATACATATATATATACACACATATTTAATAGCATGTCCTCAAAACTTATAAAGCTAAAAAGAACTAAGGAAAGAACCAGGCAAATCCATAATTATAATGGTAGTTTTTAACACCCCTCTTCAGGAACTGATAAGAAGTAATTAAATATTGAAATGAATTGGGCAACACAAGGTCAGAGTGGTAGGAGAAGTCAATGATGAAAAAGTGAACTTGGAGCTCTTTACAATGTCTAAGAATGTGGTGGTAGAGGAAAGCTTTGGGGCTATAGCTTATGGAGATTAAGAGTAGTGTTTGGTCTCTACGTCTGTGAACCTTTCTCTTTCATAGAAGGCTTTATTTGTGTCATATCTTAGATTCCACATAAAAGTGATATCATACCTTTTCTAATTTACTTCACTTAGATGTAATCTCTGGTTGCATCTATGTTACTACAAATGGCATTGTTTTGTCCTTTTTTATGGGCAAATGGTATCCCATTGTGTATACGTACCATGTCTTCTTTATCTTTTCATCCATTGATGGATTATGTAGGTTGCTTCCCTGTCTTGGTTCTTATGAATATGGCTGCTACAAACATAGGGGTGCATGTATCTTTCTGAATTATACTTTTGTCCAGGTATATGATCAGACTTGTGGTTGCCAAGGGGAGAGGGGGGGAAAAGAGGGATGAACTGAGAGTTTGAGCTATTAGATGCAAACATTACATTTAGAATGGATAAATAGCAAGGTCCTACTGTGCAGCACAGTGAGCTATATAAAAAAATTATATATGTGTAAAATTGAGTCACTTTGCTGTGCAGCAGAGATTGGCACAACATTGCATATCAACTGTACATCAATAAAAGTGAAATTTATAAAAAGAGAAATGGTTGTAGGCTGAGCCAGTGAGATTTCCTAATATTGGATGTAGACCACGAGAGAAAGAAGCAAAGATAAGATGTGGGCAAATGAAAGGACAAAACTGCCATGAGCTGATTACATGGAAGACTTTGTGATAGTAGACTGGGAGAGAGGATGCGACTTCAGTTTGGACATTTGCATTTAAAATGTCTTTGGTTTTCGTATCTACGACCTTTCCACTTCAAAGTCACTTACTCACTTCCTGTTAAACAGAGTGAGGTAAATTAGAAAAACAAACATCACATATTAATGAGTATATATGGAATTCAGAAAAATGGTTCTGATGAACCTATTTGCAGGATAGGAATCGAGGCAAAGATGTGGAGAAAAGACTTGTAGACACGGTGGGGTAGGGGAGGAGGAAAGTGGAGGACAAATTGAGAGAATAGCATTAACAGAGATACCCCACCACGTGTAAATTAGATAGCCGTGGGAAGCTGCTGTCTAACAAGAGGAGCTCAGCTCAGGGCTCTGTGATCACCTAGAGGGGTAGAATGGAAGGGATGGAAGGAAGGGGATATGTAATATGCTTAAGGCTGATTCACGTTGTTGTACAGCAGAAATGAATACAACTTTGTAAAGCAATTATCCTCCAATAAAAAAAATTTCCAGTCATGTACAGATCTGAGAAGTGGACCACAAAGAAGGCTAAACTTTGAAGAATTGATGCTTTTGAATTGTGGTGTTAGAGAAGACTTCTGAGAATCCCTTTGACAGCAAGAAGATCAAACCAGTAAATCCTAAAGGAAATCAACCCTGAATACTCATTAGAAGGACTGATGCTGAAGCTCCAATACTTTGGCCACCTGATGTGAAGAGCCAACTCATTGGAAAAGACCCTGATGTTGGGAAAGATTGAGGACAGGAGGAGAAGGGGGTGACAGAAGATGAGATGGTTGGATGGCATCACCAACTCAAAGGACATGAGTCTGATCAAACTCCGGGAGATAGTGAAGGACTGGGAAGCCTGGTGTGCTGCAGTACATGGGGTCACAAAGAGTCAGATATGAATTAGTGGTTGAACAACAACAAAAACATTTTAAAATATATCATAAGCAAACAAACAAAAAGTACAGTCGGACTGCTCTCTGGAGACCCTTAGCCTTCAGGACTTTCTGGGTTTGGTTCCTGATGCCTCTGCAGTATTATCATCTCTACCCCCCATCCCTTGCACTTTGTTTTTGCCATTCTGAACTAGTTATGGCTCTGCTGACTGTTCTTACACCCAGACCCTTTATGCACTGTTCATTATAATTGGAATATCTTCCCTGGCTTTGCCTGCACACATGGATTCACCTTTCAGTCAAGTAATCATATTCTCCAGGAATCTTTACTGAAGACCAAATCTGGCTTGCATGCTGCCTTTTATAGACTACCATTATCCTTATGTACACAATGATACACCATATATCATTGTGTATCATAATTGCTCATTTATTTCTGTTTCGCCCACTAAACCAAAAGCCTCCTCAGGGTAGGCAGCAAGACCTGTATGCACACCTGACCCAGAGGTGCCTGACACATTCCTTCAGTTCAGTTCAGTTCAGTCGCTCAGTCATGTCCGACTCTTTGTGGCTGTGCTTTGCTGGAGCAGCCATGAAGAGATACCCCATGCCCAAGGTAAGAGAAACCCAAGTAAGATGGTAGGTGTTGCAAGAGGGCATCAGAGGGCAGACACACTGAAACCATACTCACAGAAAACTAGTCAATATAATCACACTAGGACCACAGCCTTGTCTAACTCAATGAAACTCAACCATGCCCTTGGGGTAACCCAAGACGGGCGGGTCATGGTGGAGAGGTCTGACAGAATATGGTCCACTGGAGAAGGGAATGGCAAACTACTTCAGTATTCTTGCCTTGGGAACCGCATGAACAGTATGAAAAGGCAAAATGATAGGATACTGAAAGAGGTACTCCCCAGGTCAGTGTGCCCAATATGCTATTGGAAGTCAGTGGAGAAATAACTCCAGAAAGAATGAAAGGATGGAGCCAAAGCAAAAACAATACCCAGCTGTGGATGTGACTGGTGATAGAAGCAAGGTCCGATGCTATAAAGAACAATATTGCATAGGAACCTGGAATGTCAGGTCCATGAATCAAGGCAAATTGGAAGTGGTCAAACAGGAGATGGCAAGAGTGAACGTCGACATTCTAGGACTCAGCGAACTAAAATGGACTGGAATGGGTGAATTTAACTCAGATGACCATTATATCTACTACTGCAGGCAGGAATCCCTCAGAAGAAATGAAGTAGCCACTATGATCAACAAAAGAGTCCGAAATGCAGTTCTTGGGTGAAATCTCAAAATCTACAGAATGATCTCTGTTCATTTCCAAGGCAAACCATTCAATATCACAGTAATCCAAGTCTATGCCCCAACTAGTAACGCTGAAGAAGCTGAAGTTGAACGGTTCTATGAAGACCTACAAGACCTTGTAGAACTAACACCCAAAAAAGATGTCCTTTTCATTATAGGGAACTGGAATGCAAAAGTAGGAAGTCAAGAAACACCTGGAGTAACAGGCAAATTTGGCCTTGGAATGTGGAATGAAGCAGGGCAAAGACTAATAGAGTTTTGCCAAGAAAATGCACTGGTCATAGCAAACACCCTCTTCCAACAACACAAGAGAAGACTCTACACATGGACATCACCAGATGGTCAACACCGAAATCAGATTGATTATATTCTTTGCAGCCAAGGAGATGGAGAAGCTCTATACAGTCAACAAAAACAAGACCAGGAGCTGACTGTGGCTCAGATCATGAACTCCTTATTGCCAAATTCAGACTTAAATTGAAGAAAGTAGGAAAAACCACTAGACCATTCAGGTATGACCTAAATCAAATCCCTTATGATAATACAGTGGAAGGGAGAAATAGATTTAAGGGCCTAGATCTGATAGATAGAGTGCCTGATGAACTACGGAATGAGGTTCGTGACATTGTACAGGAGACAGGGATCAAGACCATCCCCATGGAAAAGAAATGCAAAAAAGCAAAATGGCTGTCTGGGGAGGCCTTACAAATAGCTGTGAAAAGAAGAGAGGCAAAAAGCAAAGGAGAAAAGGAAAGATATCAGCATCTGAATGCAGAGTTCCAAAGAATAGCAAGAAGAGATAAGAAAGCCTTCTTCAGCAATCAATGCAAAGAAATAGAGGAAAAGAACAGAATGGGAAAGACTAGAGATCTCTTCAAGAAAATCAGAGATACCAAGGGAACATTTCATGCAAAGATGGGCTCAGTAAAGGACAGAAATGGTCTGGACCTAACAGAAGCAGAAGATATTAAGAAGAGGTGGCAAGAATACACGGAAGAACTGTACAAAAAAGATCTTCACCACCCGGATAATCACGATGGTGTGATCACTCATCTAGAGCCAGACATCCTGGAATGTGAAGTCAAGTGGGCCTTAGAAAGTGTCACTACGAACAAAGCTAGTGGAGGTGATGGAATTCCAGTTGAGCTATTTCAAATCCTAAAAGATGCTGCTGTGAAAGTGCTGCACTCAATATGCCAACAAATCTGGAAAACTCAGCAGTGGCCACAGGACTGGAAAAGGTCAGTTTTCATTCCAATCCCAAAGAAAGGCAATGCCAAAGAATGCTCAAATTACCACACAATTGCACTCATCTCACACGCTAGTAAAGTAATGCTCAAAATTCTCTAAGCCAGGCTTCAGCAATACGTGAACCATGAACTTCCTAATGTTCAAGCTGGTTTTAAAAACGGCAGTGGAACCTGAGATCAAATTGCCAACATCCGCTGGATCATGGAAAAAGCAAGAGAGTTCCAGAAAAACATCCATTTCTGCTTTATTGACTATGCCATAGCCTTTGACTGTGTGGATCACAATAAACTGTGGAAAATTCTGAAATAGATGGGAATACCAGACCACCTGATCTGCCTCTTGAGAAATCTGTCTGCAGGCCAGGAAGCAACAGTTAGAACTGACATGGAACAACAGACTGGTTCCAAATAGGAAAAGGAGTATGTCAAGGCTGTATATTGTCACCCTGCTTATTTAACTTATATGCAGAGTACATCATGAGAAACACTGGACACATTCCTTAGGGCTGTGGAAAAACTGTTCAGTAGATTTTCTATCTCAGGCACAAAAACACTATGAGGACGTATGGCTCCCCAAAGATTGGAAAGTTGTCTGTTTGTTTGTTTTTAATCTCTGTGTGTTCTTGGAAATTTAATTTTGACATATAAATCAATCACATAATACCTGGGGAAAAAAAACTCACTGAAAGCCAAGGATACACATTAGCCTGAATTTGTTACAACATTGCTTCAGTTTTATGTTTTGGATTTTTGGCCATGAGGCATTTGGGATTTCAGCTCCCTGATCAGGGATTGAGCCCACACCCCTTACGTTGGAAGAAGTCTTAACCACTGGACCACTAGGGAATCCCATACATCAGCTTGTCCCTCCAGGTGTGGATTTCTAGCAATTCCTACTAAAAATGTGCAACAAAATGTTTTTCAGTTCCTTTGGTGTTTAGGATGTACATTGTTTTATTCTCAAGCATATGAAGATAAGTAAGTTAATTATGAATAGCATTGTCAGAAACTCTTCTCCTTCAGAGAAATAAAAAGCTGTCATTGCCAGCTGAAGTTTGAAAACTGAAGCTTACTTTCCTGACACTTCAGGGATGCCTGCTGCCTTGATGTATTAAGACACAGGGATTATCTCTTTCTGACTGCTGCTTCAGATCTTCCCACCCGACAACAAACCTGCATCTTTCCTAGGCAATGATTCCATCTAGCCAGCCAATGTTTCTCAGATTCAGAGAGGCTGTAGTTACCTACTTCCTTGTGTGTGTGTGTTCATGTCTGACTCTCTGTGACCCCTTGGATGGGGCTCACCAGGCTCCTCTGTCCATGGAATTCTCCAGGCAAAAATACTGGATTGGGTAGACATTTCTTTCTCCAGTGGATCTTCCCAGCCCGGGGTTCAAATCCATGTCTCTTCATCTCCTGCCTTAGATGTGAAAAAAAAAAAAAAAAAGATAAACCTCAAAAGAAATAAGCAAACTGGAGTAGTCCCAGAAGGAAAGAACCTGCACATCTAAGGGCCTCAGATTTGAAAGAAATCTTGAAATTAAATTTTTTATTTTGGAAAAAAACTACTTTGAAAGCTCATACATTAATTTCTTTTTTCATCTAATTCATAACTCTAATGATATATCTATTTGGGAAAAAGCAACAAATTTTATCCAGAAATTAAAACTTCTTGTTCTTAAAAACATAATTCATAACTATTGTGTAATGTTTGGTGTATATAATTTTAAAAGCAGGCAAATAGACTATGTCAGTCTGATTACAGTGAGCCTTTTGTTACATTCACCCCTCTGGGTAAGAATTACACCTCTGGCAGAGGTGCCGTCCTCACTGGCTTTATACTAACATCTCCAAAATCCAACATTCCTTTGATGTTGATGTTTACCTTTGTGTTAGAAAGCTCAAAGAGAAGGAGAGAAAGAGGCAAGACCAAGACGAGTCCTAATTGAAAAAAATCTATCTCACAAGAATCTATAACAAGAAGAAAAACAGGTGTGTTGCTAAGCAAAGTATTTTTTCTCCTGCCCTATTTGTGCCCTTTTCAAACATCTCATTTATGAGTCCAAAGCAGCTGCCACGGCACTCTTTTGTAAGCAAGAACTATTCTATTTATTCCCCTGCTGCTCCTTAGAGATTTATACAGTGCTGATTTTTTTTTTCTCTCCTTAACATACTAGAAGCATAATGCAGATATGGAACACTTCTTAACTGGAACATAAAGATCTTTATTCTTTTAATTTTTATTTTCAGCACATTAAATGTACTCATAAAAACATTCTTAAAATATACAAGTTTTCTTTTTTAGCAAAGTATGCCTGCATGTGCGTTCCGTCATTTCTGACTCTTTGTGACCCCATGGACTATAGCCCACCAGCTCCTCTGTCCACAGAATTTTCCAGGCAAGAATATTGGAGTGGGTTGCCATTTCCTCTTCCAGGGGATCTTCCCAACTCAGGGATTTAACCCACGTTTCCTGCATCTCCTGCATGGGCAGACAGATTCTGTACCACTGTGTCACCTGGGAAGCCCTAAAAAAGTACAATAAAACATAAAAAGCCCCAAACAGTAAGTTTTAGGTTTACAATTCAAAATCAAATTAGCAGAATAGTAAATATTCATAAAACTATATCTTTTTAAAATATTCATAAAGTTATCTTCAATTATATATACAGGTTATTTCAGCAATATCCACTTATTCAGAGTAGACATTTTGTAAAATAAGAATTCTCTCTGCTCACATATGCATAGATTAGATTTCCCTTCATTTTTAAATCTGATCCTTAAAGATATTTTTAACAGATTGCCTACAATAAATTGCTCGGCCACAATCAATTTCGTGCACCCAGTTGATTACACGTAGTATAAAATAAATGGGAAAAATAAATTTTTAAATTACACCTTGATGTTTTTGGATATGCTGTTTTTATCAACATTTATATTCCATTAGGAAAAGCTGTAGAAGCATCTGAAAAGAATTCTAAATCCCAGAGTTCTTGTCAATTCTATCATTTCAGTAAAAAACAATCCTTATTAGAATCACAAAGCAATTTCATGCAAAAATAATTTTAAATCCATCCAAAAAAAAAATCTGTCATTGAACCCCAAATTGACTTGCTGTGTTTTAAATTAAACAATTCAGTCAAGTTGTTACAAGGTCCATTAAAGCAATACATGACCAGATCTGTCATTTTATTATGCCAACTACAGCCAAGATCTATAGGTCAGCCATCGGACTGTTTGCCTTATATTTTCTGGAGAGATGAAACCCCTTAACTGAATCCTACACTTGATCATTCCCAAATCCCAAGCTATATTTCCTGATCCCTACTTCGATTTAAAATTAAATTCATTTTCTGGTGTTCTGTGTGAGTTTGCTTCAGGCTTGACTTAAGAGATTTACTAATAGTATTTACTGATTGCTTGCTGACCATGCCAGGGCTTCTGATCCCTGTGGGTCACTTCCACAGGCTGCAGGTGTGTTGTGAAGTAGGAGAGGGAGGTAGATTGGAGGGTGATATCATGCAGCAACACTCAGCACCCTCGCAACTGAAGCCAAAACAAATACTTTGAGGAAGAAATAACCTCTGGGTAGTGCATTTGATATGAGGAGACAAAGATGTCTGAAACGCATGCCGTTTCCGATCTTCCTGCCTCTGGACCAAGGGCACCCATGTTGCAGAGAGGAAACGATGGAGGTGATGTAAATGGGAGTCCACTCTCATGTATGTACTTATTTTGTACAACACTCGATTGGATTTTTGCTAAAATTCCATTGTTTTCTCACTTGAAAAGTTCAAAATTTAAAGTCTGTGTCCAGAAACAAATACTGGCAGCAAGCCCCAACCAGAGCCCTCCTAGGAAAGGGGATAAAGGAGGGATAAATTAGAAGGTTGGAGAAACATTTACACACTACTATACATAAAACAGCGGAGAAGGCAATGGCACCCCACTCCAGTACTCTTGCCTGGAAAATCCCATGGACGGGGGAGCCTGGTAGGCTGCAGCCCATGGGGTCGCTAGGAGTCGGACACGACTGAGCGACTTCATTTTCACTTTTCACTTTCATGCATTGGAGAAGGAAACGGCAAGCCACTCCAGGGTTCTTGCCTGGAGAATCCCAGGGATGGGGGAGCCTGGTGGGCTGCCGTCTCTTGGGTAGCCCAGAGTCGGACACGACTGAAGTGTTAGCAGCAGCAGCATACATAAAACAGAGAAACAACAAGGACCTACTGTATGGCACAGGGAACTATATTCAATATATTGTAACAATCTACAAGGGAAAAGAATCTGAAAAGACTATATATATGTGTGTGTGTGTATGTATATATATGTAGAATCATGGCGCTGTACAGCTCAGACTAACATGATACTGTAAATCAACTATAATTTTTTTAAGGGAAAAATAAAAAGGGAAAGAAAGCCTTCCAGTAGCTGTTGAATTAAAAGAATGGGAGGAAATAGGTAGTGCTGGAAGGAAAGAGGTCTGTGTTACAGTGTAGAAAGCTGACCAACAGGCTGCAACACCCAGTAGGAAGTAGTTACCCTCCGTCCTCAAAGTTTAATGGTCTAAAATTTCCAACATTGCTGACAGCATTCCCTTGGCATATAGAACTGACACTGCCCTGCTCTTTCCTACCATTTTAGTTACCCTCCTTGCTGGGTGCTGATCAGAATCTCTGGAAGGAGAGTTTGGAAGGCTGTATTCTTCTGAGCAGCCAAAGCATGATTTTTGCCCAGGAGAAAGAACCTCTGCCTTAAAAGTTCTGGTGCCACATGTTACATCTCTCTGCACTCCGTCCTTGGATAACTACATGCATGCATGGTGTATATTTCCAACTACCACTTACATATGTATGAACCACAAATCTTTCTCTCCATCCAAGAATATCCTCCAGGTTCATTTTATCAAGGTTCTACTAGATACTTCCACTTACATATCCCATTGTAATCATAATCACACACACATACACTCTCACACACTCTCTCTCTCACACAGGCATGTACACAGTCAACTTGTATTCATAATTCACAATTATTATCTCAGCCACTAACAGGGATACCTGCCCATGACACACACTCACAGCTTTTGGAGTAATTCTAGATATTTCTTCACTACATTCAGTTTTGCAATAAGTCCAGTTAAATCTATTTTTTAACAATCTGTAGTTAGTTCAGGACTTCATGCATTCTGATTTGGATTACTGAGGTATCCTTGTAATTTGCTCCCAGCATTTAACAAAAGACACCATGGTTCTCTAGCAAAAAGTTGTCACTTCCTCTTTGACTGATCTGGAGTGATTTAATTTTCCTGCTTTTCAAGCAATAACTATTAAAGTAGATAAGCAGGTAAAGCACCTAGCCCTAAACCTAGAAAGAATTAAGATAAAATACTTGCTTTTTGATTCCTTCAGGGTGGGGAAGCCTTCATGCTGTTTTTAAAATGATTCTTCTAAATCATTTTCACAGACAGTTCACAATCACGTCATTTGCTTATAAACCTCTACTGATTCTTCAAATGAAGCTAAAAGTTGTTAGCAAGGCATTCAAGGCCCTTTATGCTCCACCCCACCTGTCATTCTTTCCTCAGGCTTCCAAAGCTGTCTTTATATCAGTTTTGTGAATGCTCTCATTCACTTTAAGAATTAGTTCTATCGCACCAACTCCGTTTACTTGTTCATGGTCATACTATCATTGTTGTCTGCTGCCCCCTGCCGGCCACTGAGAAAAGCCAGCACTGCTACGTCCAGTGGAGAAGGCAATGGCACCCCACTCCAGTACTCTTGCCTGGAAAATCCCATGGACGGAGGAGCCTGGTGGGCTGCAGTCCATGGGGTCCCTAAGCGTCGGACACGACTGAGCGACTTCACTTTCACTTTTCACTTTCATGCATTGGAGAAGGAAATGGCAACCCACTCCAGTGTTCTTGCCTGGAGAATCCCAGGGACGGGGGAGCCTCGTGGGCTGCTGTCTATGGGGTCACACAGAGTCGGACACAACTGAAGGGACTTAGCTTAGCGGCTACGACCAGAAGGGAAGCATACGTGTGTATGTATTCAGTCGCTTCAGACATTTCCAGCTTCGTGCAACTCCATGGACTGTAGCCCGCCAGGCTCCTCTGTCCATGGGATTCTCCAGGTGAGAATATTGGAGAGGGTTACCATGCCGTCCTCCAGGGGATCTTCCTGACTGAGGGATGGAACCTGGATCTGCTGCACTGCAGGCAGATTCTTTACTGTCTGAGCCAACAGGGAAGCCCAAATTTTATCATTAATTCCAGTAATGATCTGCTTTGTATAAAAAATGTATTGAAACACATAGAGCTGGTTTTACATATAATTTTCAAACTTTTTCAAAGTGCCATGAGCCGAATAGCAGAATGAATTCACAGCTAAGCTCTCTAAGCCATGTAGCAATCTTCACTGCCTCAGCCTTCCTGTAAGCTTTTTGCAGCTAGAGAGATTCCTATTAAAGAAGGAGTCCGGAGAGCTCCTTCCAGTGTTCTCAGGGGATCATCACCCGCGGGGTGAACTCTGCTCCCCTTGTACAATGAGTTACAAATAACCTTCTTTATTGTACTAAGGTCAAAAAATATTGGCTGGTATAAGAACTCAGTAAGACCATTTTTTTTTTTCCAGTAACATTTTAGTTTCTCCTTTTATAATAGCTCTACTCATTCATTTAAATTTGTGATGGGACCAGATGAGACTTCCAATATGAACAACATGTAATTTATTGTATTAAAAATAAATTCATATTTGCCTTAAAAGAGATTCTAATCACATAACAGTATTTTTTAATTCTACCAGTGACCCAGAAAGTCTACTGATAATAAATGTATTCAGTAATCCATCTTTCACCATCAGGTAGTTTAGATGTCTTATCCTATGATGCCAGTCTACCAAAGTGTTTAGTTTCATTGCTCATGTAGCAATATAATATTTCTAAACATTTCATATGCTATGCTTAGTCACTCAGTCGTGTCCAACTCTTTGTGACCCCATGGACTGCAATCCGTCAGCCTCCTCTGTCTATGGAGATATTTCAGCCAAGAATATTGGAGTGGCTTGCCATGCCCTCCTGCAGGGGATCTTCCCAAGCCAGGGATCAAACCCAAGTCTCCTGCATTGGGTAGATTCTTTACTGTCTGAGCTACCATAGAAGACCATTTCACCACCCTCCACTCTCCCATTAAGGCTACTAAGCTGTTTCCTGCTTTTTTGCTCAAATGAAGGATACAAAAAGTAGAAGTCAGAGAAAGGTGGATTGCTAATATTTTTTTTCCAATTTTGGTGTTTGAAATAACAAACTCCTTAGAGGAATATGCAGGCAAAGACAAAAGATTTGGAGGCCATAAAGATTCTACAAGTGAGCTGGAAGTGGGAATGGGGAAGGACAGGAAAAGAGATACACAAGAGGGGTTCATAACAACACAGGTGAATGTGAGCCCCAGATGAGAAGTTTATGAAACTTGCCTCCCCAGGAAGACAGAATCACTGGCTATTAAGGAATGAGACCCAAGGGCATGGAAGGCCAGAGCATCTTCCATGGGAAGAGTCCTCATAAGCAGGAGTGATTAGAGAACACATTTAGATAGACTGGTCCTATATTATTCACAAAACATGAATATAGTGGAATGATTCTGTGTCCCCAGGATGAAGAAGTAAAGAAGTCACCAAGACCTAAAGGGACTGGGCAGACAAGCTCAAGGGACACCTTGGCATGAACTTCAAAATCAAAGATCAAGATTCAAATGGGACAACTGATATCTCGCTAGATATGCTCAGGCAGGCACCTTCACAATTCGGTGGAATTTTGTTCAGCCACAATCATTTTATTTGCAAAATTTAGATATCTATCCTGAGTGGAAGATTCTGGAATTGGCCAAGATTAAGTTTTTTCCACTGCAGTGAAATGGGGGTGTGAAATAAACATTAGACTAACTTGGGAAGAAAGAAAGTGGATCTATTTTTTATAAATGTGAATGTGCAGCCCTTACGGTTCATTATCAATTCTCCGTTCATTTGAATTCATTTAAAATTCTCATTTTGTGTTAGAACTCATTACCAGGTACAGAATTTGTCATCATAAGCACAAATATTTATTGGTCATGTACCTTGTATAGGACACTGAAGATGTGTTGAGTTAGATTACCTGAGTGGTAAGTTTCATGCAATTAAATGTGCTTCTAATTTTTAGGAGATATAGGGAAAGAGGATATTTAGGGAATAACATTCTTGTAGAGCGCTTCCCTGGAGGCTCAGATGGTAAAGAATCTGCCTACAGTATGGGAGACTCAGGTTTGATCCCTGGGTCATGAAGATGCCCTGGAGGAGGGCATAGCAACCCTCTCCAGTATTCTTGCCTGGAGAATTCCATGGACAGAGGAGTCTGGGGAGCTAGGCCATGGGGTTGCAAAGAGTTGGACACGACTGAGCAACTAACACTTTCACTCTTGTAAAAATCTATTCATTTGTAATAATGCATTTTCTTGCTGAGTTTCAGAAAAAGGAAAAAAAAAAAAAAAAACCCTATGGCCAGCTTGAATATCTTCAGATGGCTGAAGTGATGAATATTTGAAACAAACATAATAGCATTGCCACAACTTGTGAGTCTGTACGACAGGATTCATGGAGTCCAACTAACTGATCCAATTTTCACATGCATATCTTCTTTGAGTTTTTAAAAATGCTGGAAGTATTTCAAAGTTTGAACCACTTAATAGGCATCCAAAAAAAAATACTAAAGTTTCACTTCAAAACTGATAATTAGAGTGATATTTTATCTTAGATCGCACTGCTGTTCCCATCTCAATATTCTTAGATATTTCAAGATGTTCAGTGTTTTAAGAATGAACAAAAAGCTTAGGTAGGCTGGCACAGTTTGCAAGTGAGACTCACAAAGCCTGGCTCCTCTTTTTAGCTTCTGACTCTTTTCTTTCACAAGGCGGAAAAAGAGTTATTTGACACATTGCTCGAGGACTCTTTTATTCTGTCACTCTTCAAGCAGAGAGTAAAAAACACCTTTCCTCTTCTCCTACTAATATATTTTGTGATTTTTCCATCAACCCAGCAACTCTGAAAATCTGCTGAAAGTTGCTTTAATGCACCCACATAGGAAACTACATTTTCCTCCTGAAAGGAAAAAAAAATTCATTTCACACTGAAATATATATCTTATATACAGGCATATACTATGTGCCAAGTCACTTCAGTTGTGTCTGACTCTTTGTGGCCTCATGGACTGTAGCCTGCCAGGCTCCACTGTTCACGGGATTCTCCAAGCAAGAATAATGGGGTGGGTTGCCATGACTTCCTCCAGGAAATCTTCCCAACCTAGGGATCGAACCCTCATCTCTTATGTCTCCTGCACTGGCAGACAGGTTCTTTACCACTAGTACCACCTGGGAAGCCTAGCATATGCTATATATATTTATGTGTGTGTGTGTATGTCTATTTAAATTAAGAAGATCTGGCAAGAATACAGAGAAGAATTATATTAAAAAGATCATCATGACCCAGATAACCACAATGGTGTGATGACTCACCTAGAGTCAGACATCTTGGAGTGTGAAGTCAAGTAGGCCTTAGGAAGCTCACTAGGAACAAAGCTAGTGGAGGTGATGGAATTCCAGCTGTGCTACTTAAAATTCTAAAAGATGCTGCTATGAAAGTGCTGCACTCAATATGCCAACAAATTTGGAAAACTCAGCAGTGGCCACAGGACTGGAAAAGGTCAGTTTTCATTCCAATCCCAAAGGAAGGCAATGCCAAAGAATGTTCAGGCTACTCACAATTACACTTATTTCACATCTAGCAAAGTAATGCACAAAATTCTCCATGTCAGGCTTCAATAGGTATGAAAACATCAAGATGTTTAAGGTGGACTTAGAAAAGGCAGAGGAACCAGAGATCAAATTGACAACATCAGTTGGATCATAAAAAAAGCAAGAGAATTATTTTTTTAATATAAATTTATTTATTTTAATTGGAGGTTAATTACTTTCAATATTATATAAAAACATTTATTTCTGCTTCATTGAACACACTAAAGCCTTTGACTGTGTGGATCACAACCAACTATGGAAAATTCTCAAAAAGATTGGAATACCTGACCACCTTGCCTGCTTCCTGAGAAATCAGTATGCAGCTCAAGAAGCAACAGAACTAGACATGGGACAGCAGACTGGTCCAAAATTGGGGAAGGCATACATAAAGGCTGTATACTGTCATCCTGCTTATTTAACTTGCATACAGAGTATATCATGTGAAATGCCAGGCTGGATAAAGTACAAGCTGGAATCAAGATTGCTCGGAGAAATATCAATAACCTCAGATATTCAGATAACACCACACTAATGGGAGAAAGTGACGAGAAGCTAAAGGGCCTCTTGATGAAAATGAAACGTGGGCTTAAAACACAACATTCAAAAATTGAAGATCATGGCATCTGGTCCCATCACTTCATGGCAAATAGATGGGGAAACAATGGAAACAGTAACAGACTTTATTTTGGGGGGCTCCCAAATCACTGAAGATGGTGACTGCAGCCATGAAATTAAAAGATGCTTGCTTCTTGGAAGAAAAACTATGACCAACTTAGACAGCATATTAAAAAGCAGAGACATTACTTTGCAGACAAAGATCCATCTAGTCAAAGCTATAGTTTTCCAGTAGTTATGAATGAATGTGAGAGTTAGACCATGAAAAGGGCTGAATGTTGAAGAATTAATGCTTTTGAACTGTCTTCTTGGAAAACACTCTTGAGAGTCCCTTAGACTGCAAGAAGATCAAATCAGCCAATCCTATCCTAAAGGAGATGAATCCTGAATATTCGTTTGAAGGACTGATGCTGAAGCTGAAGCTCAAGTACTTTGGCCACCTGATGAAAAGAGCTGACTCATTAGAAAAGACCCTATGCTGGGAAAGATTGAAGGCAGGAGCAGAAGGGAATGACAGAGGATGAGATGGTTGGATGGCATCACTGAGTGAATGGACATGAGTTTGAGAAAGCTCCGGGAAATGGTGAAGGATAGGGAAGCCTGGTGTTGTGCAGTGCATGGGGTCACAAAAAGTATGACATGACTGAGCAACTGAACAGCAACAGAATATTACATACACTATGAGTATAAATATAAATGTAATATATATATGTCTTTGATATAAAACTTCTAGGAACATATACTTTAACATGTAAAGTAAGGAGAATAATTCAAGAGAAGTTGAAAAGTGAGAACACAAAAGCAAAGTTTATATCCCAGATTATATGTTTTGATAGACATTTATATAATATCAAATAGCATGCAAAGTCAAAGTTTAAAATGAGACCTTTCTAAAAATGATACAAATGAGCTAATTTACAAAGCAGAAATAGACTCACAGCATAGAAAATAAACTTATGGTTACAAAAGCGGGATGGTGGTGGGGGTAGGGATTAATTAGGAGTTTGGAATTAATATGCATACACTCACTACTATCTATAAAACATAAGGTTGGATAGTCAACAACCTACTGTATAGTATAGGGAATTCTACTGGATATTCTATAATAATGTATAAATACATGGGGAAAGAATCTGAAAAAGAATAATATATGCATATGTAAACCTGAATCACCTTTCTCCACATCTGAAACTAACATTATAAATCAACTCTCAGTTCAGTTTTGTCGCTCAGTCGTGTCTGACTCTTTGCAACCTCATGAATCGCAGCACGCCAGGCCTCCCTGTCCATCACCAACTCCTGGAGTTTACCCAAACTCATGTCCATCGAGTCGGTGACACCATCCAGCCATCTCATCCTCTGTCGTCCCCTTCTCCTCCTGCCCCCAATCCCTTCCAGCATCAGGGTCTTTTCCAATGAGTCAACTCTTCGCATGAGGTGGCCAAAGTATTGGAGTTTCAGCTTCAGCATCAGTCCTTCCAATGAACACCCAGGACTGATCTCCTTTAGGATGGACTGGTTGGATCTCCTTGCAGTCCAAGGGACTCTTCAAGAGTCTTCTCCAACACCACAGTTCAAAGGCATCAATTCATCGATGCTCAGCTTCCTTCACAGTCCAACTCTCACATCCATACATGACTACTGGGAAAACCATAGCCTTGACTAGACGGACTTTTGTTGGCAAAGTTACGTCTCTGCTTTTTAATATGCTGTCTACGTTGGTCATAACTTTCCTTCCAAGGAGTAAGCATCTTTTAATATCAACTCTACTCCAATAAAATTCAAGCAAATAACTTTTTAATTTTTTAAATAAAAAGATTAAATAAATAAATATAATAGAGCTTTCTATTCGCTGAATGATATATTTAAATCATGAAAATATTTAAGGCATAGAGTTAGTTTAGTTAACAGCACAGCGGACAGGCTTGAAAATTACGCTAGTGGAAAGAACAAAGTGTGATGCTCTGGTGGAATATTGACAGGAAGACATTAATAGCCTCACAACATATGGGCTTCTTTCTGCTACAAAGCCACCAACATAGAGTGGGGAAGGAGATTGTGAAACAGGAGCAGCAAAGTTTGGAAGTTTGCAATAAAGAAGAAAATATTTCAAAAGTCATTGCTAAAAGCACATTGTGGATTTTAAATGAGTAGGACAGATCAACACTTTCTGAATATAGAGCTTTAAAAGCCCATATCTTCAAGAAGGCACTATATTCCCCTGGCTGTTTAAAAGTATTCCCTTTTATTGCTTTTTTCACCAAAATATTCAAAATCTTGGGCCAATATTCAAAGTTTGATTTTTCCTACCTTTTTTAACTGATACAAATAAATTTCTAATAATAAGGGAAACATGAAGAAGTACCTAAATAACAGACATTGTTAAAATATATATGTTTTATAAAAATAAAAGAAGAATTTTCAATGGTTCAACTTTTCTTAAACTTTTTGTTCCCCTCCAATATACAAACATACTCTATTTGAAATATACCGTTCTGAAAAATATTACTTATAACTCATACATCCTCTTGATACTAGGATAAAAAACCCTTAGTCCACTCTATTTTTCAAGTAAATAATTCACAAGCTTCAATATATTCAAACTATTTTCTGTACA
This sequence comes from Budorcas taxicolor, assembly GCF_023091745.1. NCBI lineage: Eukaryota > Metazoa > Chordata > Mammalia > Artiodactyla > Bovidae > Budorcas > Budorcas taxicolor. Next base: position 39,475,474 of record NC_068926.1, read on the forward strand.
AATTGTTTCAACTGCATTACCATTTTAAAACTGAGCACAATGAAAACACAGCAGTAAGTCAGAAAGTAACGCTAATACAATTATAATTCACACCATAAAAATAAGATATGTCATTGACCCTCCTTCCTCAAAAGATACACAAATTTAATACTAAAAAATTGACACACCAAAATCTAACACTTTTACTAGACAAGTGACTATCTACCTATAATCTGTGAAGGGTCTTTGCTTGAGATTTACTGTAAGGAAAACAGAACCCCTTTGAAACTTCCCAAATTTAATAGCACAAATATTTTGAAAGATAATTAAACATTTAAATCTTCTCCTTAATCAAATCTCAGAAAAGAAAAACTCAAATCAAAAGCACAAACAACTAAATAGTCTGATTATATCATTGATAAAAATGCATTTAAATAAGAAATTCAAAATGCATTTCCCTAATCCTCCTTAGCAAATTAACTGAAGTAATTTGTAGTCTAATTGAGAAGTGTTAGTCATTGCATTATATACAGTAACTTCTTTACGTAGTAGAAATAATGCCCATATATATTTGGAAGCAAAGAACAGAATTACATCAATGTTTTAACAAAAAGACACACTTTAAATTTTAATTTTGCTGTTACTTCCCTAATTTTAATCCATATGTAAGTTTCCAAATACCTAATAGCATATTAAAACAACTGTGTAATTTTTTTTTCATAGCTTCATTTTGAGATTTTTTTTTTTCATAGTAACTTACTGTTTGAGTTGCCTTGGTTATTTATATGTAATGTCACTTGTTTTTCATTGGAGGTGCTTGCAAGAAATTCTGACTAAGATTTCAGTTGACTTGTAACTCTAAAGTGCTAATTTTTCTCAGCTTGACAAGTAAACATAAAAGTCTTTTCTTACTGCCTATTGAATTTTTTGATAGGAAATAAAACATAAAAACGATTACATGTTCCTCCAGGCAATTTGAAATCAATTCAGTGGTTCATCCAGACCTGAAAACCCCCAGAACTCTACATGAGTTGTGTATATCTAGATGACAAAGTTAAGTACAAATGTTTAAGGAGAGTCAGTCTATGGAGACATGACACCAAGCTCTTGATATTGATCTATGTCTTAGATCACAAGAATTACAAACTAATTGCTGTAGTACCTCATCATCACTCACAGATGTTCTAAGAAAACTTTTCAAGTGCAAACTCTAAAGTTTAATCTAACATATATATATATATATATGTGTGTGAGTGTGTATATATATATATATATATATACACATATTTTTTTAAGTTTTGTTTTGCATTTGAGTATAGCTGATTTACCAGAGAAGGCAATGGCACCCCACTCCACTACTCTTGCCTGGAAAATCCCATGGATGGAGGAGCCTGGTAGGCTGCAGTCCATGGGGTCGCACAGAGTCAGACACAACTAAAGCGACTTAGCAGCAGCAGCAGCAGCATAGCTGATTTACAGTGTTTTGTTAATTTCAGGTATACAGCAAAGTGATTCAGTTACACATATACATGTATCTATTCCTTTTCAGATTATTTTTCCATGTAGGTTAGTATAGAGTGTTGAGCATAGTTCCCTGTGCTGTACAGTAGGTCCTTGTTTGTTATCTATTTTATGTATATATATAGTGTGTATATGTCAACCCCAAACTCCTAATCCCATAATGTATTAACACAAACATCTCAAGACAAGACCTACACTCAATTTATATTTCACTTGATAAGTAAGGAACTTATATTGATCACATAAATGCAAATACACCTATATGGATAAGCAATACTATTGTATAACTAGAACTACATAGCTAAATTTAACTGACTTCAGTTCACTTCAGTTTCCAGGCAGTTTTGAAAAAATATAAGATGTACCATTTGATATTATTTTCTTCCTTTTCTTATTTTTTTGATTTTGAATATATTCAGCAGATATGAATATGTGTATAACTGAACCTAAAAATTCAACAACAAACAACCAAATCATTGTGCTATACACCTGAAACTAACACAAAATTGTAAATCAATTATACTCCGATAAAATTTAAAACATAAAATAAATCAAATAAGACTAAGTCCATATAAGAAGAGGAGAATTGGACACAAAAATACAGAGAGAGGCTTACATGAGACTGAAGAAGATGGCCATCTACAAGCCAAGGAGACAGGCCTCAGAAGAAACCAAACTTGCCACACCTTGATATGGGGCTTCTAGCCTTCAAAATTGCGACAAAACAAATTCCTATTGTTGAACCACCCAGCCCATGATGCACTGCTATGGAAGCTCTAGCAAACTAATAAAATCCACTAGTGGTTCAGATGGGGACCCCATGGAAGGGAGCTGATTTTGGTTTTCTTATTAGCAACTTCTCCCAAGAAGGGCTTCCCTGATAGTTCAGTTGGTGAAGAATCTACCTGTAATGCAGGAGACCCCAGGTTGATTCCTGGGTTGGGAAGATCCACTGGTGAAGGGCTAGGCTACACACTCCAGCATTCTTGGGCTTCCCTTGTGGCTCAGTTGGTTAAGAATCCATCTGCAATGTGGGAGACCTGGGTTCGATCCCTGGATTGGGAAGATCCCCTGGAAAAGAGGAAGGCTACCCACTTCAGTTTTCTGGCCTGGAAAATTCCAGTCCATGGGGTCGCAAAGAGTCAGACACGACTGAATGACTTTCACTTTCACTTTCTCCCAGGAGGACCATACAGATGGTCAAAGATACCCAGGAGCAGGAGAGGGAGGAAGATAGGGAGCTATGAGTGACAGGAAATTGACTCTGGAGAACTCTAGCAGAATGAAAATCCATTAAATTTTCTTATGAGAGAAAAGTAAACTTAGCATTTGCTATACTCAGGAAACACCAATGCTAGATGATAACTATGCAAGGTGAACAAAACCCTTTCTACCTTCTCAACACTCCTTCCTGCTCTAGCTCCTGACCCTAGGATGGGGGGTGGGGCTGAAATTAGCAGATGTGGGGAGGGAACTCGTGGAGTACTGGAAGGAAAGATAGAAAGGTCAACCACTCCATCCTTTCTCACCACAGGTGGCTCCATCCAGACTAAACCTGATCTGAGCAATACTGTTGTTTAGTCGATGTTGTGTCCAGCTCATTGTGATTCTGGGATCTCAGCGATGGAGAGACAGCGAATGGAATGAAGATTGGAGACGGGTGCCAAAGTGGGCTGGACTGTCTATAACCATCTTTGGAAAGAAATAGGAAGGCCTAGGGGTACGGCCCAAGACTGAATCCAGAGGTGGGAAAACAAGCTATTTCAGAAGATGAGTCTAATGAAGGACAGTGAGCAAGACTGAAGATACTTAGCAAAATCCATAACTTTCAGAAATTAGTTACAACAAATTAAATCAAGGGCCCCCAACCTCTGGAATCTAATGGCTGATGATATGAGGTGGAGCTGATGGAATAATAATAGAAATAAAGTGCATAATAAATGCAATGTGCTTGAATCATCCTGAAACCATTGTCATTTATGATACCCGTCCCTGATGCCAAAAAATTTGGGGATCACTGGATTAAATACTAAAATAACACAAGTGATCAATATAAGAGATTTATTACATAATGATTCAGACCAACAGCTTTCTAGTTTACATGACTATAAACAAAGGATCACAGACCCCTCTGTTTCCAAACACTTCCCGTAATTCACACATTTCTTCATTCTTTATTATTCACTCAGAAGATAGTTTTTAAATGTGTGCTATACGCTAGGCTTCATGCCAGGCTCTGGCAACACAGTGGTGAACAAATGAAAGCCCTATTTGATGTCAAACTTTATTACAGTCAAATGAAAATTGTTGTTATTACTTTACTGCGGCGATGCAGAGGACAACATAAGTCACTTACTCAGCCTCAGACAGCAAGAAATTCACACAGACTCCCCTAAACCCTGGGCTGCTAAGCTCAAATCCTGCATCCTTTCTATTATTGCGCTTGGCTCTCACTCAACTTGAAAAATTATTACGACTGAGTATTAGTAGAGCCTTCTTATACAATATTATTGAAAGTTTGAAGTAAAGCCTGTTTTATGCCATGAGCTATCTATGTGTCCCCTGGTATATAAACACTTACCAGAAACAATTTTGCCACAACAGTGTTTAGATTAAATTATTGCTATGACTTCCTCAAATTCTAATTTTTGATATTGTAAGATTTGATAAATTCATCTAAATATTGATAATAAAAGAACTTAATTTTGAAGGTATTGCTGTTGAGTCACAAATTTTATTAGAACAAAGACAGGAAGCTATAACTAAAGTTATTATTCATAACATTAGATTAGAAAATGAGAGCACAGTTTACATTGGGTTAAAATTTTGGAAACAGTACTAAGATATTTTATGATTATCTCCTTTTAGCCCTTTAAAAACATGAAATTACGATGACTGCATTATTAGGAGGCTGTGAATATTAAGATTATATTTTACCTTTAGCCAGAATAATTTTGATAATTATTGTTGCCACTGAAAATACTCCTTTCAAACTCTAAATTTCTTTTATTATGGTAGCTAAGATTATGAGTAGCAGTATTTCCCATAAGATAACTGAAGATCTTGGCTATTAAAGAGGAAAATTTTCAACTATTTTATATGAAGTCACTGTTATTCTCTGAGACCCATAGAAGTGACACATTAAGTCCTTATTGGAAGGTGTTATACTAAGAATGGATAGTTCCCTTGAAAATCTAGACACATTATTTAAAAAGCCAAAAGTCTAACTATTTATGGAGAAAATAATTTGCCTTTTTTCAATTCACCAGCTTCCTAACCACCCTGAAGAGAATAAAGCTAATGGTACAAGGTAGTTGTTATTTAATAAATAATTGTTGAATAAATTAGTAAGTAGGTAGCATAAAAAGAAAATAATCTCCAGGGAACTAAATTAGTACATTTTTAGTACCAGTAGTTTAGGGAAATGCATCAATATGTATATTTCTTATTCACTCAACAATCCATTAGCTCATTCAACAGTATTTCTTATTATCAAAACAGAGGACTTAGCCCTGGAAGCAGAAGAATAAAATAGAGGTTGTCTCAGATTAAAATAAAAGATTACTCTTAAGGCAGAAAAATATGAAGATACGATGTTCAATGTTAAGTCGTGTCTGACTCTTTGTGACCCCATGGACTATATATAGCCCGCCACATTCCCCTGTCCATGGGATTCTCCAGGCAGTGGAGTGGTAGCCATTCCCTTCACCAGGGAATCTTTCTGATCCAGAGATCAAACCAGGGTCTCCTGCATTTCAGGCAGATTCTCTACTGTCTGAACCATTAGGGAAACTCTGGCAGGAAAATGTGAAAATAAGATGTTACAATTACTATAATACAAGTATCTAGCTTTGAAAAAGTAAGTGTTACTAATACTTCTTCTGTGAGTGTCAGAACAGATAGGAAAGCTCTTAGAAGATGAGGAGAATCATAATGAGGGAAGTGGAGAGAATTCTGGACAGTGGCAAGAACATGAGTATTGGTCATGACTGGTCAAAAATGAAAATTTGAGCTTAACTGAAGAGTCGGACATGACTGAGCCACTGAACTGAATTGAAGTTTACTTGAGACCTAGTGTATTAATCTGCTCCAGCTGCCATAATAATATACCATAGGCTGAGCGGTTTACATAACACAAATTTATTTTCTCACAGTTATGGAGGCTAAAATTCACAAATCAAGGTACCAGCCAGCTTGGTTCCTGGTGAGAGATGTCTTGGCATATAAACAGTGCCTTCTTGCTGTGTCCTCACAGGATGGAGAAAAGCCACTTACCCTGTTGGATCAGGGCCCCACACTTATGACCTCACTTAACCTTAATTACGCCTTAAAGGTCCCACCTTCTAATACAGTCACACTGTGGGGTCAGAGTTTTAACATACGGAAAGATATAATGCAGTCCATGGCACCTGCCATGTAAGAACTTTTGTTGTTGTTTTTCAGTTGTGTCCAACTTTTTGGAACTTCATGGACTGCACCACACCAGACTTCCCTGTGCTTCACTATCTCCTGGAGTTTGTGCAAACTCATGTCCACTGAGTCAGTGATGTTATCCAAACATTTCATCCTCTGCTGCCCCATTATCCTCCTGCCCTCAATCTTTCCCAGCATGAGGGTCTTTTCCAACGAGTCAACTAGAATTCCATCACCTCCACTAGCTTTGCTCATAGTGATGCTTACTAAAACCCACTTGACTTCACATTCCAGGATTCTGGCTCTAGGTGAGTGACCACACCATCATGGTTATCTGAGTCATTAAGACCTTTTTTTGTACAGTTCTAAGGAAGTACATATTTTAGCTCAAAGAGAAAACTCAGGCCAGCCTGTGAAAGGATTAGGTTCCATTTTTATTTTAATTCTTTCTGTTCTCAAAGTTGCTTTATTTACATCGTACAACACTGATATCAATATTATGATCCCTGTATCCTTTCTTTATTTAATTTATTTTTAATTTGTGGATAATAGTTTTACACTATTCTGTTAGTTTCTGCCATATATCAACATGAGTCAGTCATAGGCATACATGTGTCTCCTCCCTCTTGAACCTTTCTCCCACCTCTCACACCATCCCACCCCTCTAGGTTGTCACAGAGCACTGGATTTGAGCTCCCCTCATCATATAACAAATTCCCATTGGGTATGTATTTCACATATGGTAATGTATATGTTTCAACGCTCCTCTCTCAATTCATACCACCCTCTCTTTCCCTCTTTGTGTTCATAAGACTGTTCTCTATGCCTGCATTTCCATTGCAGCCCTGCAAATAAGTTCATCAGTACAACCTTTCTAGATTCCGTGTGTGTGTGTGTGTGTGTGTGTGTGTGTCTGTGTCTGTGTTCAGTCATGTCTGACTCTTTGCAACCCCATGGACTATAGTCTGCCGGGTTCCTCTGTACATGGAATTTTCCTGGCAAAAATACTGGAGTGGGTTGCCATTTCCTACTCCAGGCTAGATTACATGTATACGCATTAATATATAATATTTGTGTTTTTTTTAATTTATTTATTTTAATTGGAGGCTAATTACTTTACAATATTGTATTGGTTTTGCCATACATTGACATGAATCTGCCATGGGTGTACATGTGTTCCCCATCCTGAACCCCCTCCCACCTCCCCCCTCATCCCATCCCTCTGGGTCATCCCAGTGCACCAGCCCCAAGCATCCTGTATCATGATGCATCAATCCTGGACTGGTGATTTGTTTCACATATGATAATATACATGTTTCAATGCTATTCCCCCAAACCATCCCACCCTCACCCTCTCCCACAGAGTCCAAAAGATTGTTCTGTGTCTCTTTTGCTGTCTCACATACAGGGTTATTGGTACCATTTTTCTAAATTCCATATATATGTGTTAGTATACTGTATTGGTGTTTTTCTTTCTGGCTTACTTCACTCTGTTTAATAGGCTCCAGTTTCATCCACTTCATTAGAACTGATTCAAATGTATTTTTCTTAATGCCTGAGTAATATTCCATTGTGTATATGTACCACAGCTTTCTTATCCATCTGCTGATGGACATCTAGGTTGCTTCCATGTCCTGGCTATTATAAACAGTGCTGTAATGAACATTGGGGTACATGTATCTCCTTCCATTCTGGTTTCCTCTGTGTGTATGCCCAGCAGTGGGATTGCTGGGTCATCTGGCAGCTCTATTTCTAGTTTTCTAAGGACTCTCCATACTGTTCTCCATAGTGGCTGTACTAGTTTGCATTCCCACCAACAGTGTAAGCGGCTTCCCTTTTCTCCACACCCTCTCCAGTATTTATTGCTTGTAGACTTTTGGAGCACAGTCATTCTGACTGGAGTGAAATGGTACCTCATTGTGGTCTTGATTTGCATTTCTCTGATAATGGGTGATGTTGAGCATCTTTTCATGTGTTTGTTAGCCATCTGTATGTCTTCTTTGGAGAAATGTCTGTTTCGTTCTTTGGCCCATTTTTTGATTTGGTCGTTTATTTTTCTAGAATTGAGCTGCAGGAGTTGCTTGTATATTCTTGAGATTAATTCTTTGTTAGTTGCTTCATTTGCTATTATTTCCTCCCATTCTGAAAGCTGTCTTTTCACCTTGCTTATAGTTTCCTTTGTTGTGCAAAAGCTTTTAAGTTTAATTAGGTCCCATTTGTTTATTTTTGCTTTTATTTCCAATACTCTGGGAGGTGGGTCTTAGAGGATCCTGCTGTGATTTATGTCAGAGAGTGTTTTGCCTATGTTTTCCTCTAGGAGTTTTATAGTTTCTGGTCTTACATTTAGATCTTTAATCCATTTTGAGTTTGTTTTTGTGTATAGTGTTAAAAAGTGTTCCAGTTTCATTCTTTTACAAGTGGTTGACCGGTTTTCCCAGCACCACTTGTTAAAGAGATTATCTTTTCTCCATTGTATATTCTTGCCTCCTTTGTCGAAGATAAGGTATCCATAGGTGTGTGGATTTATGTCTGGGCTTTCTATTTTGTCATACTGATCTATATTTTTGTCTTTATGCCAGTACCATAATATCTTGATGACTGTGGCTTTGTAGTAGAGCCTGAAGTCAGACAGGTTTATTCCTCCAGTTCCATTCTTCTTTCTCAAGATTGCTTTGGCTATTTGAGTTTGCTTTTTTTTTTTTTTTTTTTTTTTCATACAAATTGTGAAATTATCTGTTCTAGTTCTTTGAAAAATACCATTGGTAGCTTGATAAGGATTGCATTGAATCTATAGATTGCTTTGGGTAGGAAATCATTCCAAGCATCTTTTCTGACCACAATGCAGTAAGATTAAATGTCAAAGGAGAAAAACTATTTAGAATTCCAACATATGGAGGCTAAACAACATGCTGCTGAATAACCAACAAATCACAGAAGAAATCAAAATATGCATATAAACAAATGAAAATGAAAACACAACAATCCAAAACCTATGGGACACTGTAAAAGCAGTGCTATGGGGAAGGTTCATAGCAATACAGGCATACATCAAGAACCAAGAAAAAAGTCAAACAAATAACCTAACTCTACACCTAAAGCAACCAGAAATGGAAGAAATGAAAAACCCCAGGGTTAGTAGAAGGAAAGAAATCTTTAAAATTAGGGCAGAAATAAATGCAAGAGAAACAAAAGAGACCGTAGCAAAAATCAACAAAGCCAAAAGCTGGTTCTTTGAGAAGATAAATAAAACTGACAAACCATTAGCCAGACTCATCAAGAAACAAAGGGAGAAAAATCAAATCAACAAAATTAGAAATCGAAATGGAGAGATCACAACAGATAACACAGAAATACAAAGGATCATAAGAGAATACTATCAGCAACTATATGCCAATAAAATGGACAACTTGGAGGAAATGGACAAGTTCTTAGAAAAGTACAACTTTCCAAAACTGAACCAGGAAGAAATGGAAAATCTTAACACATCCATCACAAGCATGGAAATTGAAACTGTAATTAGAAATCTTCCAGCAAACAAAAGCCCAGGTCCAGACGGCTTCACAGCTGAATTCTACCAAAAATTTGGAGAAGAGCTAACACCTATCCTACTCAAACTCTTCCAGAAAATTGCAGAAAAAGGTAAACTTCCAAACTCATTCTATGAGGCCACCACCACCCTAGTACCAAAACCTGACAAAGATGCCACAAAAAAAGAAAACACAAGCCAATATCACTGATGAACATAGATGCAAAAACCCTTAACAAAATTCTAGCAAATAGAATCCAACAACATATTTAAAAAATCATACATCATGACCAAGTGGGCTTTATCCCAGGGATGCAAGGATTCTTCAATATCTGCAAATCAATCAATGTAATATGCCACATTAATAAATTGGAAAATAAAAACCATATGATTATCTCAATAGATGCAGAGAAAGCCTTTGACAAAATTCAACATCCGAACATACCTCAACATAATAAAAGCTGTATATGACAAACCCACAGCAAACGTTATCCTCAGTGGTGAAAAATTGAAAGCATTTCCCCTGAAGTCAGGAACAAGACAAGGGTGCCCACTCTCACCACTACTATTCAACATAGTTTTGGAAGTTTTGGCCACAGCAATCAGAGCAGAAAAAGAAATAAAAGGAATCCAAATTGGAAAAGAAGTAAAACTCTCACTGTTTGCAGATGACATGATCCTCTACATAGAAAGCCCTAAAGACTCTACCAGAAAATTACTAGAGCTAATCAACAAATATAGTAAAGTTGCAGGATATAAAATCAACACACAGAAATCCCTTGCATTCCTATACACTAACAATGAGAAAACAAAAAGAGAAATTAAGGAAACAATTCCATTCACCATTGCAATGAAAAAAAATAACAATATTTGTTTTTATCTTTCTGACTTACTTCACTCTGTATAATAAGATCTGCTGCTGCTGCTTCTGCTGCTGCTGCTGCTGCTGCTGCTAAGCCACTTCAGTCATGTCTGACTGTGCAACCCCAGGACGGTAGCCCACAAGGCTCCCCTATCCCTGGGATTCTCCAGGCAAGAACACTGGAGTGGGTTGCCATTTCCCTCTTCAATGCATGAAAGTGAAAAGTGAAAGTGAGGTCGCTAGGAGTCGCTCAGTCGTGTCCAACTCCCAGCGACCCCATGGACTGCAGCCTACCAGGCTCCTCCATCCATGGGATTTTCCAGGCAAGAGTACTGGAGTGAGTTGCCATTGCCTTCTCCATAATAAGATCTAGATTCATCCATCTCATTAGAACTGACTCAAATGTATTCCTTTTTATATTGAGTATGCTTACTTCTTGAAGGAAATCAATGACAAACCTAGACAGCATATTAAAAAACAGAGACGTAACTTTGCCAGCAAAGGACCGTATCGTCAAAGCTATGGTTTTTGTCAGCAGTCACGAATGGATGTGAGAGTTGGACCATAAAGAAGGCTGAGCTCTGAAGAACTGATGCTTTCAAACTGTGATGCTGGAGAAGATTCTTGAGACAGCAAGGAGAACAAATCAGTCAGTTGTAAAGAAAATCAACCCTGAATATTCATTGAAAGGACTGATGCTAAAGCTGAAGCTCCAGTAATTTGATCACTTGATACAAAGAACTTACTCACTGGCAAGACCCTGTTGCTGGGAAAGATTGAAGGCAGGTAGAGAAGAGGTCGACAGGAAATGAGATGGTTGGATGGTATCATAGACTCAATGGACTTGAATTTGAGCAAACTCTGGAACATAATAAAAGACAAGAAAGCCTGGCATGCAGCATTCCCTGGGGTCACAGAGTCAGACACTACTGAATGACTAAACAACAAAAAACAAATATTCCATTGTATATATGTACCACAACTTCTTTATCCATTCATCTGTTGATGGACATCTAGGTTGCTTCCATGTTCTAGCTATTGTGAATAGGGCTGCTATGAACACTGTCTTCTTCACTTATGGTTTCCTCAGGATATATGCCCAGTAGTGGGATTGCAGAGTCATATGGCAGTTTCATTGTTAGTTTTTCAAGGAATCTCAACACTGTTCTCCATAGTGGCTGTATCAATTTACAGTTCTACAAACAATACAAAAATATTGCCTTTTCTCCACACCCTCTCCAGGATTTATCGTTTGTAGATTTTTTGATGTATGACTGGTATGAGGTGATACCTCATTGTAGTTTTTATTTGCATTTCTCTAATACTGAGCAATGTTGAATATCTTTTAATGTATGCATTAGTCATCTGTATGTCTTTGGAGAAATATTTCTTTAGGACTTCTGTCCACTCTTTGATTGGGTTATTTTTTTTGTTTGTTTTTGTTTTTTGTACTGAGCTGCATCAGCTGCTTGTGTATTTTGGAGACTAATCCTTAGTTGTTTCACTTGATATTATTTTTTTCCCATTCTGAGGGTTGTCTTTTTTACCTTGTTTATATTTTCCTTTGCTGTGCATAAACTTTAAATTTAATTAGGTCCTATTTGTTTACTTTTGTTTTATTTCCATAACTCTAGGAGGCAGGCCATAGAGGATCTTGCTGTGATTTATGTCAGAAAGTGTACTATCTATGTTTTCCTCTAAGAGCTTTATAGTTTCTGGTCATAAATTTTTAAGTTTTTAATCTATTTTGAGTTTGTTTTTGTGTATAGTGTTAGGAGGTGTTCTAGTTTCACTGTTCTTCATGTAGCTGCCCAGTTTTCCCAGCACCACTTATTGAAGAGAGGCTGTCTTTTCTCCATTATATATTCTTGCCTTTTTTGTCAAAGATAAGGTGCCCATACATGTGTAAGTTTATCTCCAGGCTTTCTGTCTTGTTCCATTGGTCTATATTTCTGTTTTTATGCCAGTACCATACTGTATTGATGACTATAGCTTTGCAGTGTAGTCTGAAGCCAGGAAGGAAACTTGCCAGTTGTGTAGACTTGGCATGGTTGAACAGTTTGGAGGAAAGGAAAGTCCACCCAAAGACAGATGAATAAGCTGAAGAGTGGAGGCTAACACTTGAAAAATGAAAAGTCATTGGGAGGAGACCAACTGTGCATCATTTGGATCCCCAGCCTGGAAAACAGGGGGACTAAGGATCCCCAGATCCTTGTATCCCCAGCCTGGGAAACAGATGGACCAAGGCTGATGCTTTTAAGTGAGGCAGCAAATGCCAGATGGGAGTAGAATCGAGAGGGATGCCTTAAGCAAGTTTGAATAAAATGACTCTGAGCTAACTTTATAATTTAACAGAGCAGGGTATCTTACAGATAACTGAATATACTTCTCTGGAGATTCCAAGAGATGAGAACCAGAGACAGAAGTTCAAGGGAACTTCTAAAGTGTAATAATGGACTTCCCTGGTGGTCCAGTGGTTAATAATCTGTCTCCCAATTCAGGGGATGGAGGTTTAATGCATGTTCAGGGAACTAAGATCCCCCATGCTGCAGGGCAACTAAGTCCATATGCCACAACTGCTGAGACCAGACACCCTAGACCTGAGCTCTGCAACAAGAGAACCCTTGTGCTGCAACTAGAGAAGCCTGCACACCTCAACAAAGACCCAGAGCAGCTAAAATAAATAAATCATAATGACAAAGTACAAAAAGAAAGAGGAACCTAAGGGAATTAATTTGGAGGTCCCAAGAGGTAGGAAAAGACCCAGAAAGCAAGGTGGCATGATGGTCAAAGGAGAACCCCATTTCAAGAATGATGTCTATCTCAAATGCCCTAGATATGTTATATAACACAGGGGGAGAGTACTTACCCTTCCTCTCTCTCTCTTGAGGTCTGCCTAAATGCATGAGGTATGTACTTTGTTCTTCTTTATGTTCATTCAAGGAGAAGTGGCACTATCATGCATCATTGCCTGTGCCTAAGTAGGGAAGATGTTCTAATTCAGGAAGGAAGTGTTAGCAAGTCCTATTTGGTCTGGCAACTAGCCATGCCCTTCAGTATGAGCTTCATCAGTATGTAAGTTGGTCAATTGATCCCTATTTGCCTAATCTCCATATCTTTCTCTCAAAAGGTTATAAATTTGGATGAAAAAGAGGAGTGCTCTTTACTGGGTCCACTTAAACTTCCATATTTAAAATTGAGAGAAATAGAATTTGGGCAAAAGTGATTCTTCCACAGCAAACTTCAGCAAACTCAAGAGAATACTAAAGACATTTACAAGGAGTTAATTAATAGGTGTACATATGGCAGCAAAAACACTTGGCAGAAGCTTGTGTTTGAATACATCACAGAGCTAATCCACTGTAAACAATGTTGATTTAGCTTTCAGAAAATATTTTAATGGAATTGAGTCTTATGTACGGTTACTCGGTGATAGTACTAAAATAAATAGGTTCCTTTAAGAATATATGCAACTGACACTATTAAGATGGAATCAGATAAAATGTTTAGGCCACTTTTAAAAGATACATCTTCCACACAACCTAATTACCCCTTACTTGCCCTTTGATGTCCTGAAAGTATCCTCAATCCGATTTCCAGACAATACTGTAACCAGCATAAGTCCCAAGTGAATGAAATAAATGGCTTAATAGCATCCCAGGATCTTTAAACTACCACCACCCAATCCGTTCGCATTCACTTAGGACAAAGGTGTGCTGCTTGGAGCTTCCTTTCCTACACAATGAGTTTGAATTCTGACTTCCAAACACTAAGCTGACAGCTTCAATCTCTTTCTTTTTTCCCTCAAAATTTTACTCACATGTTTTTCATGAAAAACAAATAATCTGCCCTGTAAGAAAAAAAGTCCCCCCCCCCCCAACTAAGTTGCCTATTCTCTCCTTCCGCTTTGAGAAGCTACTTTAATTGGATTCATTTCTTCTTTCCTAGAACCATGTCTTCATCTCTGCTACATTCCTGATCTTCCTTTCTTTCTTCTGTCTTCAATTATGTAAGAGCCTCCTCCCCTAACCTGCCCTGATCTTGTCCATCCCTCTAACTCCTGCCTGTTCTCTCAGTTTCCCTTTATTGTTCTGAATTCACCCCAAATTAGTTGTCTACAGTCAAAGCCAAATATAATTCTTCTCCAATTATAATTCTTCTTTATCTCATTTTCACCAAGAGCATCAGCATGTTATCATTTTTTATTTGTACAAACTAGATGCTCAGTAACTACCTAGTAATTACTAGGAATTATTTTTCCTTATCCATCAAAATGGGGTAACCTGATATAACTGAGGTTAATTATTTTGATGTGAACACATCTTAATTTTACACAATGCCGTATGTTATACATGCATGCTAAGTCGCTTCAGTCTTCTTACTGTTTGCAACCTTATGGACTGTAGTCCACCAGGATCCTCTGTCCATAAGATTCTCAAGGCAAGAATACTGGAGTGGGTTGCTATTTCCTCCTCCAGGGGATATTCCCAAGCCAGGGGTTAAACCCATGTCTCTTAAGTCTCCTGCACTGGCGGGTGTGTTCTTTACCACTAGCGCCATCTGGGAAACTACATATCAATAAACCTGAATGAAAAAGTGAAAAAATAAGTTACCATTTAAAAAAATCACTAAAAATTAGTGAATCTCACTGACTAAAAAACTATTATAAAAATACTTGCATCTAAAAAGACATGTGGCATAGAGCAGGTGCTTACTGAATAAATGGGTATATTCATGATGGACATGATTTAGCACACTTCTCAGCCAAAGTTCTCAGGGACTTGTCCTATTCTCACATTTCAATGTGTGTTTATAAAGAAAGCTGAAGAATTGATCCTTTTGAACCATGGTGTTGAAGACTCTTGAGTGTCCCTTGGACTACAAGGAGATCAAACCAGTCAATCCTAAAGGAAATCAGTCCTGAATATTCATTGGAAGGACTGATGCTAAAGCTGAAACTCCAATACTTTGGCCACCTTATGCAAGGAATTGACTCATTGGAAAGGACCCTGATGCTGGGAAAGATTGAAGGCAGGAGAAGAAGGGGATGACAGAGGACATGATGGTTGGATGGCATCACTGACTTGATGGACATGAGTTTCAGCAAGCTTTGGGAGTTGGTGATGGACAGGGAAGCCTTGCGTGCTACAGTCCATGGGGTCACAAATAGACGTGACTGAGCAACTGAACTGAACTGATGAGAAAAAGTGCGGTCTGTTAGTCTGTCTATATTGTATCAATATGAAACTGCTTTCTTAGAGGAAGAAAAAAAAATGCTGAATGCGTATGAGATACATTCACCAAGGTCTTCATCATTATCCTGCATCACAAGTGACCAGGCTATTGTGATGGTCACTGTAAACGTGGAGACCAGACTGATTACCAGGAAAGCCGGTAAGTCAGCAGAGATCTCCAATGAGGTCATGAAAGAGGAACAGGGTTATTTTGGGGCCACATCAAAATCTAATTACTGACACTAAAAAGGGTTTTGCAAGTGAGAGAATTTGTTGTCTGTCAAAGGAAACTGATCAGAAAACAAAGATCAGTAATTGAAATAAACAATGGCAAATGAATTAGGGCAATCATCTAAATAATCCAGGAAGCTAATATTTTGGGCAAAAAAGGAAAAGAAGTTCAGAATTTGAAAGGCCAGGATTGGCTCTCTATAATTAACACATATAAATATTCAAGCTTGAGGCTTATCTATAAAAATAAAACCTCAATTTTTACTTCCAAATTAGGATTAGGTCACCTGAGGCCATTTAGAATCTTTATAAAATTTATAATAACAATTATTGAAATAAAATTTTTATTTCCTCCTGAGCACTTCTTTAACATCTCACAAGTAGTTATAATCACTGTTATCAGAAAGATATGATTTTAAATATGTCACAAATGCAATAGTCATTCACTCAGTAAATGTTGCCAGAGCACCTCCTGGCACCAAGGTGCTCTGCTGGAAGACAGTAGACGGACGTTGAGACATGTATTGCTTTTCATGCAAATGGAGGAAAGAAGACAGGACACATAAATAAGAGGAATTTGCTAGATCAGAGGAGGGAGGGTATTTTCCCTCTACCATGACAGCTACGGAGGTGGGAGAAGCATCACAGGTGATTGAAAAGTTGAATTTGTATAAGATTTTAAAAATTAGTAAAGATTTAAACTCTAAAAACCTGGAGATGAATATTCTCAGCAAAGGACACAAGGTAAACAAAACAAAGATGGGAGAAACAAAGAATGTGTTGTTGGGTTGCACACCTATAAGCCCCGCACTTGCCCAAATTTAAGATGGAAGAGCCCAGGGTCAGCAACTTAGACATCAGTGGATTATTCGATAGAAATGCTTACATGTCTGAGAAGGGTCCTGGAGTGACACCCCACCATGTGGCCCATGGCAGGCAGGACAGGGCAGCAGTCTTTGCTTGGGGAGTAGGAGGAAGGGGATGTTACCAGTTGTAGGCAAATTGACATCAAGTTGGCTCATTGGGTCCCAGGGAAACCAGCAGAGAGGCATGGCCCTCACCACCCCTTTGATAAGACGACTCACCTCCTGGGGCCTGGGGCAAGTATGTAGGAAGGTCAGTCATATGCATAGGGTGTAGGTGAAGCAGGCACTGGTCAGGTAGGGGATGGACAGAGACAGAGAGCAGCCACTTAGAGTGTCCTGACTGTATATATGTGTTTACCAAAGGTGAGCCATTTGTCCTGGAAGACAGACTTGCAAAGAGCAGGTGTGGTGTGTGTGGGTGTGGTGTGCCACTGGGGAAGAATTTGGAGAGTCAGGCCCCCTGGAATGACAAGCTCCTCATTGGAATATTATTAGATACAGCCTGGAAAATATTAAAAGTTTTTTAGCCGCTGAAAAAATTTACTAGATCAAATCCGTGTTCTTTCTACACACACACTCACATACATATATATATATTTTTTAATACTCAGGTTTCATTTCCAGATAGTAATGAGAAATCTTAAGATTCAAATAAATAAAACTAAAACAGTAAAAAAGACATATCATCGAGTTACTACATGCCTGGCACATGCATTAACATTAATTTTCATAAGGCTGAGATTCTTTAGTGGTCCTATTTTTCAGATGAGAACACAGAGGCAACAGAGCTAAGAAACAAGCGCAAGGTCCTTCTATTGTTAAATGATCGGGCTGTAATCTGACTCAAGGGTCATCAGATTCCAGAACTCATGCCCTTATCCACGGTGCTACACTAATTCTCCATGTTTTCAGTAGACAACATAAGTAAAGACCCTTAGAAATTTGATGTTTTTCTACTATATTTAATGGAAAGAAATAGCTGGGCTACTTTCAACCATCAATTTTCCATGTAACAATTTACGTGACAACACTGATATATATCCCCAAGACTGCCCTGCAAATATGTCTTAGAAATAATTTCCCTAAACATATATTTCCTAGACATTTATAATGTATTTTAAAATTAAAATATTGATTTAATTCACGTACCTTGATGATCATCTTGCTTGCTTCATGGAATTGCAATTTTAGAATGCATAGATTATTTTTGCTCCAGAGGGGACAATCCAATCAAGCAAAGACCTCTAGCCACATACAAATTCTGTTTGGTCATATTTTGAATAATAAAAATAAAATATATTCTCTGGAATAACTAAAATTCTAAATATATATATATTTAAAATATTTTTGCGGTGTCTCCTGCCTTCATTCTTACAAATCAATCAAAAAACCCCAATGTATCATTCTGCTTTATTTGAATTGATTCTAAAAGTTCTTTACTGTTTCACAGGGTGTGGTTAGTTTACTGATGTTACTACATTGAGGATTCATATATAGAAGAACTAGAAGTAAAATATTTGGGGTGTTAATGAAGTAACTAGGACTTATTTTCATATTCTATGTTGGAAAAACAAGAACTTTTTCCAGGAGAGAAAAAGGTCGCTTTCCGTCTCTAATTGTAAGACGCAGGGCTCAGAGCTTACGACAGTCGGTGTGATGACAAGAATGGCATGCCATCTGCTAGCCCCCATCCCTGGAGCTTTCTCACTGATGTTTCCCCCGTATCTTTGGGAAACTCCCCAACTCTAAGTTTTGCCATCTCCCCTCCAACCACAACTTTTTGTGTTCTTTTTGTTGCCTAAGGGAGATTGCTGAAGATTTCACCGATCAATCTTATCTCTACTCAGCAGAAAAAAGTCAGCTCTACAAAGCACTGCTGCTGATTTGTTCTGTGATCTACAATTGGCTTGTTTTCTGATAAATTTCTTGTTTGTCAGGGCCTTTGTCAGGCATTTTGTATTTATAGCCTCTGGGGTGATCAATTCTAATACAGTGTCTTCTGCTAAATTTTGAATCAAGATCATTCCTGACATTTACTTAAGCATGGCACTGTCCAATACAAGGCTCATGGCTCTGCCTTCTATGATAGAAAAGGGAGAGAGAGACAGCTTTATACTTTTTTAACATAACAAAGGGCCACTATTTCACTCCGTACCTGTGACACCTTTTCTGCTTGTAATGGACCATAATCTAAACTGGGTTTCCCTGGTGGCTCAGTCAGTAAAGAATCTGCCTGCAGTGTGGGAGACCTGTGTTTGATCCCCGAGTTGGGAAGATCCCCTGGAGGTGGGCATAGCAACCCACTCCAGTATTCTTGCCTGGAGAATCCCCATGGACAGAAGAGCCGGGCAGGCCCCAGTCCATGGGGTGGCAAAGACTGAGAGACAGTCATGGACACGAATGAGAGACAAAGCACAGCACATAATCTAAATTATACGGAGTTTCTCCTTTGGGGAATTTGAAAAGAGTATAAAATACGTTCTGCTACTTAGGTTTTTCAATGTGCATTAAGAACACACAGATACTGATAACTGTTATTAAGCTCATGATTTGCAAAATGAATACCAAATTAATGTAAACAATGCATCTTCATTCCTGGGTAATACACACAGTACCTCCCACCACTCCAACCTCATCTATTTCATATTGTAAAAACAGTTTTTAGCAAACTCAAATGTATCCTTATTATTTGATGCATAAAAATAGATTAATAAAGCCCTCAGCCAAACAAGGATGCTGTGTCATATTTCAAAGAAAATGATGTTTTTCTTGAAATTAGAAATTTATTTTCCCTTCCTGGACTGATCAGTTGACTTAACCTCCTTTCACCTCACTAAGGAGATGAGCAGACACTCAATTAAATGTAAGAATACATAATTGTATTCACAGCATTGCTGTGCTGTGCTACACTGTTGCCTCAAGTCATGTCTGACTCTTTGTGACCCTATAGATGTAGCCCACCAGGCTCCTCTGTCCATGGGATTCTCCAGGCAAGAATACTGGGATGGGTTCCCATGCCCTCCTCCAGGAGATCTTCCTGACCCAGGGATTGAACCTGAGTCTCATATGCCTCTTGCATTAGCAAGTGGGTTCTTCACCACTAGCACCACCTAAGAAGCCCCTGCAGTGGTTTGAAAAGAACCCTGAATGTATAAACAGATGAGTTCTTGGACAAACAACTCATCTTTTACAGAAATACATATTTTATCACTATATTATATATCATATAAAGTATATATGTGTAAATACACATACAAATATACATGATAAGTTAAGACAAAGAAATAAACATTCACAAGAAAATGAAAATCAGATTCACATTCACATGACCAGTTCAGTGAAAACTGGACATTAAGTCATTCTTCTGAAAAACACACTCTATACACAATATTTTAAACACTACTCTCTTAATTTGTTCTAATTAACTTCTATGACACTATTTTTTTTCTTGAAGGTGTTTTCTAAACCTAAGCAATTTAATCACATATTCTCTATCGTCTCTAAAATTGCATAGGGTTTGAATCTAACAAAATTATTAAAATCAGTGATTAAGGATCATATCTATACTAAATAACTATTTGCATATATCACAAATCCTGTTGAATGAATTTGGACATTTTAGTCATTCATTTCATAGAAAGCTCCATTTCTTCAAGAAATTTCTACAGTACTTTATGCCATATATTTTCAAGTGCTAAAGTTAATGACCTCTTGTCTAGAAAACTCCTTTTCCCTAGAAGTGTTTTTTCTTTACTCTGCATCACCCTCAAAGTACAAAAAAGTTACATTCCTATAGAACAAAGGTGCAATGGGTTGTAACAAAGAAAGAACTTAACTCAAAGATCTAGTGTTGCTAATACCAGGTCTACTACCTGTTTTTCTATACACCAACTATACCTAAAAATAAAAGATATGAAAATTTGGCAGCAAGTATTGGCTCAACAAATGAAACCTTCAATCAGTCCTAGTCTAATGATTTTGACTCCTCGGAAGCCCCGACATTCCTAGGATGTTTTAAGCTTCCTGTGCCTCCCGCAGTCGGGAGGCCTCAAACAATCACATGCGCAGCCGTAGGAGTCCTGCAGGCAGGCTAGAAAGCCATCAGAGGGGTTTTTGGATTGAAACACTCGTATTATGCCCAGGAGATTTATTATCTAAAAGCTCTAATTTTTTTCCAGAAAAGGGTGGTGGGGGGACAGTCCCCTGTTAATGACAGAAGAGTAGGTGGAAAGCATAACATAGTAAAAGCAGGCAGATTCTGGTCTTGCAGGGTGGATGCTCAGGAATTTCCAGGGGGAATCCCTGAAGCCGAACGTGTCCTTGCGTTTTGTCAGGCTTCCTTCCGCATGACCTTGTCACGGGTGGGATTCCTCATGCTGGCTCCCGACGTATGTAAAAATCGGTATTAATTTCCTATGATAAAATTCTATTCTTTGTTCTTTTATGAGGACAGTATTAAATTAAGCAAACTTCTTCTTGGCCCCTAGAAACTAAAAACCTAGCAATCCTTTGAATACAGTTAAAAGTATGAGGAAACATTCAACATAAAAATAGTTGTTTAGACCAACTTTTGGCTAGAATAGAAATATTCTTCTAAAGAAGAAAAATATCTATGTATATACCTTTCATAAAGATAAAAGTCCTTAACTTTTCAAAATGCTTTCTCATGGCAAGAGGGGAAAAAAATAGAGGGATACTGCAGATTGATGTTTGGGGGGAAAGGATGCAATTTTTACATTTTTATGAGAAAAAGAAATTATGCATCTGTATCAAAAGAAACACTTCAAAAGCTCTTCCATTCTGCCTTGTGCGCTGGCTAGGCAAACCATCCACCAATTAAATTGAAAACTAAGGCGGAATACACACAGTGCAGTAGTCACCTGCGCTGGCCCAGTCTACAACATGCTCAGGAACTTTCTAAAATGCTGTTTCCTGGGGGTCCACCTCAGAGCACTCAAATCTTGGAATCAGGGGATAGGCATCAGCATTTTAAAAAAGCTTCCATGTGATTGGACTCAATTGACCATTCCCTAAATCCTCTCTTAAAAACTGGCAAAGCATCCAAATACCATATGATATCATTTATATGTGGAATCGTGGAATCTAAAATATGACACTAACGAGCTTATCTGCAAAACAGAAAGAGACTCACAGACATGGAGAACAGACGTTTGTGTGCCAAGGGAGGAAAAGGGAGGGATAGACTGGGAGTTTGGGACTGGCAGATGCAAAGAATTATAGATAAAATGCATAAATACCAAAGTCCTACTATATAGCACGAGGAATTATATTCAATATCCTGGGATAAACTATAATGGAAAGGAATATAAAAAAGAGCACAAACACACATATATATATATACATTAGTACAGCTATAACTGAATCACTTTGCTATACAGCAGAAATTAATAAAACATTGTAAATCAACTAGACTTCAGTAAAAACTGACAGAGCATCCAAAGCAGGGAAGACAGTACAGCCTGCAACCAGAACACCCAGCTGATGAGCTCATGGATTTAGCAACTTGGCAGAAATCGTGGAGGAAAGATGCAGAGAATCCCAAAGATCTTCAGGGCTCACAAACCTCATTTCATGTACTTTAAAAAAAATACCCACCAAGAGCATAGACTCTATTCTGAGTAGAATAATTAGTAAACATACCTGAGCACAATCAGAAAAGGCTTCATGGACCCCATCAGGGTCTCTAGGAAGACCCAAAGCTACTGGGGCTGCTTAAGGCCTTCAGCACATCAAAGAAGCCTGGCATCATCTCCAACCAGAAGGACTGAAACCCACCTGCGGGGAAAACACCCACAGGGAACAGAATCCAAATTGAACAGGTCGGGAACATTGGCAAGTTCATTGCTGGACACAAAAGGGGGCCAAGAAAGTGGATCTCAGGTCTCATGACACATCTGTGAAGACAGGCTGTGTTTTTAATACTTGATGGTAACAACAGGGGCGTCCCTGGTGGCTCAGGAGGTAAAGAGTCTACCTGCAATGCAGGAGACCCAGGTTCTATCCCTGGGTCAGGAAGAGCCCCTAGAGAAGGGAATGGTTACCTACGCTAGTATTCTTGGGGCTTCCCTGGTAACAACAGAGGAGAAAGTCCTCATACAAATACCCAACCCTGCCTGGGAACCCACTTCTGAGATACAGAAAAATCCATCATTAAACATAAAAAGAAGCAAGGATTCCCACTCAAACCCATGAAATAATATCCCGAGAACAAAAGAAAAAAGTCCTGACAGATGTGCTAACAGATAATAGAAGAACCACAGTAAAATACAGCTGAGATGGAAAAGAAAAGGGTAACCTAATGTTAAATATGAGACAAAATGCTAAGAAAGGGGTAAAATTCATGAAATTAAAGCATAAATTAAAAATAGAAAAGATAACAAAAAAAACAGGTACCTAAACATTAAGTAGGTATGCAAAGGGAATTAACAGAGCTCAGAAAATATAGCAAGTCATTTCTTAAAATACTCTTTAAGGTTGAAGAAGAAAAAAAAATCCAGGTTGGAATTTAATAAAGGGAGAGTTTTCTCTTCTATGAAAAATAAATCAGAATGCTGGAGAGAGTATGGAGAGAACAGAACCCTCCCACCCTGTTGGTGAGAATGTAAATGCGTGCAGCCACTGTGGAGAACAGTATGGAGGTTCTTGAAAAATTAAAAATGCTACTATATCATTCAGCCAGCCCCCTCCTCAGCATATATCCTAGAGAAAACTGCAATTCCAAAAGATAAAAGCACCTCAATGTTTATAGCGGCACTATATATATATATACATGAAAGTGAAAATGAAAGTGAAGTCGCTATTGTGTCCAACTCTTTGTACCACGTGGACTGTAGCCTACCAGGCTTCTCAGTCCATGGGATTTTCCAGGCAAGAATACTGGAGTAGGTTGCCATTTCCTCCTCCAATATATATATACACACACAAATATACAACATATATGCACTGTGCATAGTTGCTAAGTCATGTCCGACTCTTTGCAACCCCATGGACTGCTGCCTGCCAGACTCCTCTGTCCATGAGGTTTCTCCAGGCAAGGATACTGCAGTGGGTTGCCTTGCCCACCTCCAGGGGATCTTCCCAACCCAGGGATTGAAACCCAGGTCTCCCACATTGCAGGCAGATTCTTCACTGACTGAGCTACCAGGGAACCCCAAGAATACTGGAGTGGGTAGCCTATCCCTTCTCCAGGGGATCTTCCTGACCCAGGAAACAAACTGGGGTCTCTTGTATTGCAGGAGGATTCTTTACCAGCTGAGCTAACAGGGAAGCCCCGTATATATATTTTTTTAATATATTGATAAGTAATTTTAACTACACTAATATAAATAAAAGAGATATAAATCTGAATATATAATATAGTCATGAGAATACCAACATTACTTATCTGGATGGGCAAAACAGTAACATAGGTTATCTCTGAATGGTAGGGCTATGGGTAATTTTTTTGTATAATAGTATATTACCTAAATTTTCATATATAGCCTCTTTAATAAACTTGTGTCTTACTTCCTTTAAAAAAATATTATTCAGCCATAAAAAAGAATGAAATAATGCTGTTTCCAACAACATGGGTGGACCTAGAGACTGTCATACTAAGTGAAGTAAGTCAGACTGAGAAAAGACATGCCGTATGACATCCCTTATATGTGGAATCTAAAAAAAATGATACAAATTAATATATAAATAGAATGCAAAATAGAAATAGCCTCACAGACATAGAAAACAAACATATAGTTACAAAAGGGGGAAGTAAGGGAGATAACTTAGCAGTCTGGTGTTAACACATACATGCTGTCACTTCAGTCATGTCCGACTCTGCACGACCCCATAGACGGCAGCCTACCAGGCTCCCCCGTCCCACTATATATAAACTAGATAAACAACAGTTCAGTTCAGTTCAGTCGCTCAGTCTTTGCGACTCTTTGCGACCCCATGAATCACAGCACGCCAGGCCTCCCTGTCCATCACCAACTCCCGGAGTTCACTCAGATTCACGTCCATCGAGCTATCCAGCCATCTCATCCTGTCATCCCCTTCTGGAACCTACTATATAGCACAAGGAACTGCACTCAGTATTTGTAATAATCTATAAGGGAAAAAACATCTGGAAAAATAGATATATATCCAGATGTCTGGAGAAGGAGATGGCAGCCCACTCCAGTATTCTTGCCTGGAGGATTCCATGGATAGAGAAGCCTGGCAGGGTACACTCCATGGGGTCGCAAAGAGCTGGACATGACTGAGCAACTAACACATATGCTTATGTCACGCGTGTTCAGTCATATCTGACCCTTTGTGATCCCATGGACTACAGCTCTCCAGGCTCCTCTGTCCATAGGATTTCCCAGGCAAGAATACTGGAGCAGGTTGCTATTTCCTTCTCCAGGGGATCTTTCCACCTAGAGATCGAACCCATGTCTCATGTCTCCTGCATTGGCCTGTGGATTTTTTACCACTGCGTCACCTGGGAAGTTCATATATGTATAGCTGAATCACTTTGCTGCACCCTTGAAACAAGCACAACATTGTAAATCAGTTATATGTCAATTAAAAGTAAAAAGTAAACCACAGATAGTAAATAACCTGGGTTAATATTGATAGTGGTTTAGTCACTAAATCATGTCCAACTCTTACAACCCCATGAACTGTGGGCCCCCAGGCTCCTCTGTTCATGGGATTTCCCAGTCAAGAATACTGGAATGGGTTGCCATTTCCTTCTCCAGGGAATCTTCCCAACCCAGGGAATCTTCCCAACCCAGGGATCAAATCCGGGTCTACTGTTTCGCAAGCGGTCTCTTGCACTGTAGGCGGATTCTTCACCAACTGAGCCAACAGGAAAACCCTTTAAGGCTGGGAATAGAACTTCTCAGTTTTCAAGTAGTTTATATAAAAGTGCTCTTTTGCCCGAATGGAATCCGTAAGCTGTCTATATTGTGTAGCTTTGGACACACCTAAGGACAACAATAATTAAACCAAACAATAACCCTGATTAAATATTCCAATAGCTCCCTTGGTTGGAGTCTGATTACAAAGCTGATCTCGAGGCTTTACATACATGACTGAAACACTCATTCCCCACAGTAATCGCTGAAGCCCATTATTTATACTCAGTGTACAGAAAGAGAATATCTGTAAAGAAAGTGAAGTTTGCCTGTGTTGATCCTGTTTGTTGGTCTTTACATTGCTCTAAAATATCTGGACAGATTTTTATGACATTTAGTAGGGCTGGGGGCTATGTAATACACACAAATTTTATTTTGGAAGGTCCTTCAAAGCTGCTGATGATAAGGTAAACAGTCAGACTGGAGTGTCTGCCAACAGGAGAGATGCACTATTTGTATTAAGAGAGTGACACCAAGGAAATAAATGGGGATTTCAGATTCAAGCCCTAAATCAAAAGTCACAAGGACAGATACGCTAAGGCAATCACTTGCAATTGAGTTGCTTCTCAGAGGGAGTCCTCGTGCAGAGTGCCTCAGGCTGAGTCGCCACTGAGATTTATCTGTCCACAGATGGCTAATGAATTTCTGATGGAAACCAGTTAGGCCAGCTAGCAAATAAATAATACTGGAGGAGCAGTGTTAACTTGAATATAGCGATTGGTGGTTGAGGTGTTCAAACAGCTGCTACTCTAAATGGGTCCCTGAGGGTCAGCACATGGCATCAGCCAGATACTTGTTAGGAATGCAGAGTTCCAGGCTTTTAATCAAATCTATGAAAGCTGATTTTGCATTGTAACAAGATCCTCAGATAATTCAGATATATATGAAAGTTTGAGAAGCACTTTTCTAAAACAGGGGTCCCCAACCTCTGGGATCTAATTGCCTGATGATCTGAGGTGGACTTAATGCAATAATAATAGAAACAAAGTGCATAACATGTGTAATGTGCTTGAATCATCTTGAAACCACCCCTCCTCACCTGGTCTATGAAAAAACTGTCTTCCCCAAAACTTGTCCCTGGTATGAAAAAGATTGGAGACTGTTGCTCTAAAGGACTAGGCAATTAGGTTTGGTTTTGTAACACAATGGAAATTTTTTCACAATAATCAAAAAAATACAATTTTCATAATTTACTCATCCATTCAGTAATGATCCTTTATAACTGTTTACTCTGTGCCGTGAACTATATGAGATATTGGCAATAAAGTGCTGAAAGATGGATACAATTTTCATACTTATAGAGTTGACAGTGGAGAAGGCGATGGTACCTCACTCCAGTACTCTTGCCTGGAAAAACCCATGGACGGAAGGCTGCAGTCCATGGGGTCGCTGAGGGTCGGACATGACTGAGCGACTTCACTTTCACTTTTCACTTTCATGCATTGGAGAAGGAAATGGCAACCCACTCCAGTGCTCTTGCCTGGAGAATTCCAGGGACGGGGGAGCCTGGTGAGCTGCCGTCTATGGGGTCGCACAGAGTCGGACACGACTGAAGCGACTTAGCAGCAGCAGCAGAGTTGACAATCTTGGAAATAATAAAGGGATAAATAAAAAGTTAAAAGGATAATAAATGCTATGGATGGAGAAATCCAGAAATACATAAAAGCAGGACCTACCTACCTAAACTTGGGTGTGTGTGCTAAGTCCTGACTCTTTGCACCCCTATGGACTGTAGCCTGCCAGGCTTCCCTGTCCACAGGATTCTCCAGACAAGAATACTGGAGTGGGTTGCCACGCCCTCCTTCAGGGGATCTTCCCAACTCAAGGATCTAACTCCCATCCCTTACATCTCCTGCACTGACAGGCAAGTTCTTACCAGTAATGCCACCTGGCAAGCCCAAATTTTTCTCAATTATTTTTTCTCAAAGAATTGTGGCTTCTGCGATGTTTCTTGGAGGTATATGGGGCAGCCTGTCTGAAAGCATCGCTGCTTGATTCCACTTCCAAGTTGGCAGGTCAGTTTTACCTCTTTCCACCTCTATCATCTGACATCACCAGGACACAATGAAACAAAAGCCTAACTGGGCACATCCCAGGCAACCACTGAGGGAGCTTTCCATTCTGAGAAGCATGACTAGAACAACAATACAGGAACTAAAGGATCAGCCACTCCTGGTGATAAGGAATGAAAAGAAAAATGCCTTCAGAGAGCTCTTACAAATGAGTAGCTCAATAGCCTTCAGCAGCAGCGCTTTTGTACTGAAATTTCCTTTGGCAGAAGTATTTGCCAGTCGTGCTTTGAATGGCAGCCCACCTAATGGAGCAGGCTGTGTTGTCTACGGGCTCTCTCTGTGGATATGTGATTCTAGAAGGCCCACGAAGCAGCATGGAATTGAAAAAAATCTGAGTTCACTTATATGGTGTATGAAATTTCAAAAATGACAAACATTCGAGAGAGGAACCAGTGAAAGAGTGATTACATCAAATAACCATTTTCATCGATTGCTTCCCTTACCTTGTTCAACATGATAGAGAAGGACTGTAAAGGCAGTTGGATTTTCTTTTAAAGCTCTAGCCCCTTTTGTCCAGCTCTGTGATGCTGAGAATGTTACCTATCATCACTGAGCATCATTTATTTATTTCTATGAAGTGTCAATATGGTAAAGCGTCTACCTACAATGCAGGAGACCCAGGTTCAGTCCCTGGGTTGGGAAGATCCTCTGGAGAAGGAAATTGGCAACCAACTCCAGTACTCTTGCCTGGAAAATCCCGTGGACAGAGGAGCGTGGTAGGCTACAGTCCATGGGGTCGCAAAGAGCCAGACACAACTGAGCGACTTCACTCACTCACATGAAGTGTCAATAATCTGCCCCCTAAAATAGTTGAATAAACTAAGTATGAATAAGCATCTTTTAAGTACAAAGTCACAAAATCAAGGAAGCTTTCCACTGCAAGTTGCTCAAACTCCAGGGCCTGGCATTTCCAACCTCCCTAAACTAGCTATCTGGCTTTTCAAAGAATTCCCCAAACTTTACAACAATTCAGTTAAATTCTAGCTTCAAGCTACATTTATATGTCAGATATTCTGTTAAATACAAAGAATACAATGATCAATATTCAAATGGCATGGTTCCTACTCTTGCAGTTTCTATTTTAGTAATGAAGACAGAAATGCAAACAGATAATGTCAATAAACTCCAGAATGTGCAGTGATAAAAGTATAATCAGGTTTCTCTGAAAGCAGGGACATTAAACTCACAGAAAAAGGTTAAGGAAAGTCTTCTGCACAGCTGTTGATGATTGAACCAAATTTCTAAAGATGAGAGAAAATCAAGTTAAAACAGGTTTGAGACTTTCCTGGTGGTCCAGTAGCTGAGACTCCATACTCCTAATGAACAGGACTGGGGTTTGATCTCTGATCAAGGAACTAGATCCCACATGCCAAAACTAAAGATCTTGCATGACTTTAGTCATGCAGAGAAGATTGAAGATCTCAAGTGCTGCAACTAAGACCCGAAACAGCCAAAATAAATTAATAGATAAAAATAAATATTAAAACGGCACTGAAAAATCATTAAAAGTAGGTTTGGTAGATAGAGGAAAAGCACTAGCTGAGATAGTGTAATGCAAAACAGCGTAATACATGCAGTATCCCAGTACTGGGTGCACTATTCCAGTAGTTGGCGGAAATCACCACAGTATTACTGGAGAATACACAACTTCTGGGGACAGGTGAGAGATTAATGCAAAAAGACGGACAGGGTGCCAGAGTTGACGACTTGTAAAGAAGCATAGATATGACAGAAAACATCTGAATTATTTACAAAAAGGTAACAAAGACCGATTTTCACTTTGCCTCTTATCTCCCTAACGTCTTGGGAGAAGATCCATCCCCAATTTCAGCATTCTAACTCACAGATGTGTTTCCAAAATGTGAAGGCATATTGACAGCTATTCATTATTCACAAGGTAGGAAAGTTTCTGAAATATTTTCTTTAAAAAACAAATTATAATAGAGCAAATTACAGTCCTCTTAACTATTTATCAATAACTTACTTATTTCCTGAAATGTTTGCTATCATTTCAATGTTAGTCAAATGTTTGACTATCATTGCTAATAGTCATCATTATTTTTCTCTTACTTTTTGATATGCTTCTCCAGCAGAGACAGATGGGCAAACTCGTAGCTAACTTGAAATTTGCATGATTAAAAATCCTTGATAGCGTATCCTAAAATATGATGGTCTTCATGTGTCAGGGTGGGAAAAAAAAAAAACAGCCATTGGTAATTGGCATGGAGAATGAATGAACTGCAGAGCCAAATTTAGATAAATTATTTTTAAGGAATTGTTGCTAACCTCCCACTGTTCGTCCTGTGCTTGTTCCAGTTTTTGCTTAGATGATTCTCTCCTCCATAAACACACTTGGAATATGTTTTCTTTCTCCTACCACTCCAAGTCCTATGGACCTTTAAAATTCAGACAATAATCCTTCTTCCATTAATCCAAAAGCATCAATATTTTTTCCTTGTGAAACAAGCTACAAAGTCAAGCATATTATAATCAGACAGCATATATTTGCTCTCCATTTTTCCATGGGCTCTAATCTTTTCTCCTCAGCTAGGTTTTCATGTAGCATAATGTTGGAAATAATATTTTTGCTTTCTTCTCAAATCTTCAAAGGGCAGATGTTGTTCAGAATCCATGGAAATTTCATTTGGCCCTTTAATCCTTTCACTCATCCTCATAAAATCATCTTATTATTTTTGCTGTCAAAAAAGCAGAGACAATGGATATGAAAGGTTGTGTCCAAATAAGACATTCAGCGGTTCAAAAGTCTTTTAATCAGCAATTGCCTAGAGGGGGGAAAAATGGCATTTGTAAAGGGAATCTGCTTTGCTTTGTTCTTGTTACTGTTCATCTGAAGATGAGGGGAAGTGAAAAGCTGAAAGTGTTAGTCACTCAGCTGTGTCTGACTCTTTGTGACCCATGGACTGTAGCCCACCAGACTCCTCTGTCCATGGAATTCTCAAGGCAAGAAGGCTGGAATGGGTTGCCATTTCTTACTCCAGAGGATCTTCTCCCAGGGATCAAACCTGGGTCTCTGAATTGCAAGCAGATTCTTTACCATCTGAGCCACTAGGGAAGCCTGAAGGTGAGGGAGGGGAGTATTTATTTAGTTTGTCTTGGCTATTGCTTGTTTTTTTTCAGTAACCAGGATTTGTCTCTACCACTATCTCTACCAAGGTTCTTCCTTGAATGTTGGGTGCTAGAAGCCCAGGAAATACCTTTCCCAGACTTCCTTGTTTCCAGAGCCTAAATTTGATTAACATTCTGTCAGTGAAGTAACTTCATGTGAGCTGTAGGGATAGAATAGAAGAGAAGAAGCCATTGTTCTCCCAGGAACAGTGGCCAAGGATTCATGGACTTTAGCAGATGTGAGGGTCTGTATGGCCTCCAGGTGTCACCAATTCAAGTCTCACCTGACAGTATCCACCTGGATTGAATAGGAAACTATGAGTAGATGAGAGCTTCCCAATGATTCCTGAAAATAAGACAGTGTCAGCTTCCTGATTTTTGCACAGTACCGGATAGCTCATATCAACTTCACCAGCATTCACTATTCTGGTCCTTCCAGTGGTTTTATAGGACCTTTTCACTCTATGAAATCCCTTTCTGTTCAGCCACCTAAAGTGGCTAGTTCTCACTGATTCATAGTCATCCCACTAACATAATAAAATTCTCATGATAAAATCATACTTGCAAGGGAACTGGATTTATGAGTTTCACCAGGCAACTTTGTGAGATCATTTAATTTCCATAGTTTCTTGTATTTGTTTATTTGTGTGATCCCTTTCCTTGAGCAATTAATAGGGGAATCCCTAAAATGGATAGAACTAAGTTTGCATTGCGGCTTCCCAGGTTGCATTAGTGTTAAAGAACCTGCCTGACAATGCAGGAGACATGATAGACGTGGGTTCAATTCCTGAGTTGGAAAGGTCCCCTGGAGAAGGTCATGGCAACCCACTCCAGTATTCTTGCTTGGAGAATCCCATGGACAAAGGAGCCTGGGAGGCTATGTTCCATAGGTTCGAAAAGAGTTCGACGTGACTCAGGTGACTTAGCACACACCCACAAAGTATGTACTTAGAAGGGCAACGGATTGTCTTCTACACTGAGAGTAGCCTCAGAAAAAAAAACAGAAAGCAATACAGAGAAATTAGTGATAGCACCAGAGAAGAAACAAGCAGACAGAAGCTCTGGGACCAGAGCAAGGAAGAAAGGGGGATTGTGGCAGCTGGTTGTGCTTGAGAAAGAACCTCAGTGATCAGTAAGCAGCAGGTATCTCCCTTGGAACCAGGTCTCTCATGAATCAGCATCAAAGCCGAACATGGGTATGCCCACTATCTTGGAAGAGCCCTTCACAAACTTCACTTCCTCACAGGGATTCTTTCCTAAGGACTCTAATTTTAGTCATATGCTCTTCTCCCCTCACTCATTCATTCATCCAACACTTGACTATCTATCAACTGCAAGCATCGTTATAAACACTGGACACACTCTGGGGAGTAGTCCTGACAAAGTCATTGCCCTCATAAAGCTTATGGAAATATTATGCTGTGGAAAATAGACACCCCACAGGTAAACAAGCAAAATATTTTAAAAAGTGGTAAAAAGGTTACAAGAAGGCTGAGCACCGAAGAATTGATGCTTTTGAACTGTGGTGTTGGAGAAGACTCTTGAGAGTCCCTCGGACTGCAAGGAGATCCAACCAGTCCATTCTGAAGGAGATCAGCCCTGGGATTTCTTTGGAAGGAATGATGCTAAAGCTGAAACTCCAGTACTTTGGCCACCTCATGTGAAGAGTTGACTCACTGGAAAAGACTTTGATGCTGGGAGGGATTGGGGGCAGGAGGAGAAGGGGATGACAGAGGATGAGATGGCTGGATGGTATCACTGACTTGATGGATGTGAGTCTGAGTGAACTCCGGGAGTTGGTGATGGACAGGGAGGCCTGGCGTGCTGCGATTCATGGGGTCGCAAAGAGTCGGACACTACTGAGTGACTGAACTGAACTGAACTGAAAAAGGATACAAACCACATGATAGGTTGATAGTAGGGAGGGTGTGGGGCTTTCCTGTTGGCTTAGTGGTAAAGAATCCTCCTGCCAATGCAGGAGGTGTGGGTTCAATCCCTGGGTTGAGAAGACCCCATAGAGAAGGAAATGGCAACCTACTCCAGTATTCTTGCCTTGGAAATCCTATGAACAGAGGAACCTGGTGGGCTACAGTCCATTGGGTCACAAAGAGTCGGATATGACTTAGCAACTAAACAACAACAGCAAGGAGTGTACGAGGGGAGGTTATTTTAGGTGTGTGGTCTGGGAAAGTTTCTCCGAGAAGGTGATGTGTGAACTGTCATCTGAAAGGTAAAGAACCAGATGTACAAGAGTGGAGGAAAAAGCATTCCATTCTTCTTCTCTGGACAAAGAGTATAGATGATATCAGGTGAAAGGACCTTGAGAGAGCCCAGACCATTTTTTTTTAATGAGAGGGAAAGAGTGAGTGAGAGGTAGAGGGTTGGGAGAAACCAAGCAGGTAAGATAAGCACGGTCTTTATCATGTAGGTTTGTGATGGTCATTCTGCAAGAGAGGCTTGATGTTGCTCATACACACACACACACTGCAGCATCATGTTCCAAAGCCAGTGCTATGCTTCTGTCTCTGCAAAAAGATCAAGTAAACCCCAAACAAGGTGCTCTAGGTGCTTCCCTGGTGGCTCAGATGGTAAAGAATCTACCTACAATGTGGATGACCTGGGTTCGATCCCTGGGTCAGGAAGATTCCCTGGAGAAAGAAATGACAACCCACTCCAGTATTCTTGCCTAGAGAATCCCATGGACAGAGGAGCCTGGTGGGCTACAGTCAGTGGGGTTGCAGAGTCAGACATGACTGAGCAACTTTCACTTTCACTTTTCAAAGTGCTCTAACACCACTTCTGGGCTTCCCTTGTGGTCCAGCTGGTAAAGAATTTGCCTGCAATGCGGGAGACCTGGGTTGGGAAGATCCCCTGGAGAAGGGAAAGGCTACCCACTGCCGTATTCTGGCCTAGAGAATTCCATAGACTGTGTAGTCCATGGGGTCACAAAGAGTCAGGCATGCCTGAGCGACTTTCACTTCACAACACCACTTCTGGTGAAAAACTCACCCTTGTACAAGGCAGCCAGAAACACTCTAAGCCAAGAGGAAACTGGGGAAGAGTCTGCTGTTTATATGTTAATGCAACTGAAAATTATCCGTCTGAGCAGCCGAAAAGCAGTACATTGTGAATTCCAATTTTTAATTCAGGCTTGGCAGGATCCCATAATTTGTGAGAAGGAGTCGTCGCCAAGATCATATTGATAATAATGTTTTCCTGTGTATCCTCTGTGTTTAAGTAGACTTCAAAAGAAGTAGTTGTGTGTGTGTGTCATTATAATTATATTTTATTACAAGATAAAAAGTCTTGCATCACAAATGCATCTGACTGAGGCTTCAGTTCTTATGACAAGCATAAGAAGCCACCAAAGTGCTTTAAAGCAAAGGAATGACATGACCCTATGCATAGCTTTAAAAATAATAATAATTTTTTAAAAATAAAGAGAGAAAAAATAAATAAAAATCACTGTATTGGGTGGAAAAGACTAGAAGAATGGGGTCTAGCTTAGAAAGTTTTCCAATAGTCTAAGCAGTGAATAGAAGTGCCCTGGATTATAATGATGGCAGTGGAAATGCAGATTAATTTATATTTTAAGCAGAGGTGACATACTTGATTGTTAGCAGAAAAGAAAAATGGGTAGCCAAGCATGACTACTAGATTCTAGGATTCTTCCAAGAGCTAGAAAGATTATATTGTTTGCCAGGATGGGTATGGTTGGAGGAGTAATGATTGAGTGGGCTGAAAAGACAGAATATCAAGAGGTCTTTTTTATATATGCTCCATATACCATGCATATTAATGGTGGTGTGCTAGCAAATCTTTGACATTTGTTAAACTCTCTAGGAAAAAAAAAATCTATGCAAAAATATCTCGAGCACAAGTTTATTATAAATTTTACCCATGTAAAAATGACAGCACACAATTACAAATAAAGAAATATAAAACATTGTTTAGTATAAAGACCATACAATGTTGTATGATTTTTCTTTTGTAAATTACTCAGCTTTTACAGAGAAGCCACAGGGAAGGTAAATAATTTGGTATCAGTCAAGTTTGTAATTTTGACAGTTGAGAAAATAGAAGAAGAAAGAGGTGAGAACTTGAGATTGTTACAGAAAACTAAACCATGAATCCCCTGATGAGTATAAAGGAAGCAAAGATAATGGATGGATGATGGCAAATAAAAAATGGATATGAAATTTTTTGATTTTTAAGTAATTTTATTGGAGTATAGTTGATTCACAGTGTTGTAATAGTTTCTACAGTACAACAAAATAAGTCATTATACATATTCATATATTCAAAACTTTCTCTTAGGTTCTTTTCCTGTGTAGGTTACTAAATAGTATTGAGCAGAGTTCCCTATGCTATACAATAGGTCTCTATTAGTTATCTATATTACATAGAAGAAGAGGACGACAGAGGATGAGATGGCTGGATGGCATCACTGACTCTATGGACGCGAGTCTGAGTGAACTCCTGGAGTTGGTGATGGACAGGGAGGCCTGGCGTGCTGCGATTCATGGGGTCACAAAGAGTCGGACACGGCTGAGTGACTGAACTGAACTGAATGTGTATATGTCAATCCCACTCTCCCAAATTTTCCCCCCCTTACCCCCTGGTAACCATAAGTTTATTTCCTACATCTATAA
This sequence comes from Budorcas taxicolor, assembly GCF_023091745.1. Lineage (NCBI taxonomy): Eukaryota > Metazoa > Chordata > Mammalia > Artiodactyla > Bovidae > Budorcas > Budorcas taxicolor. Next base: position 39,510,859 of record NC_068926.1, read on the forward strand.
GTCTATTTATGTTTTGCAGGTAAGTTCATTTGTACCATTTTCTTAGAACTCACACATAAGTGAAGGTGTGGTACATATACTGTTGTTGTTCAGTTGCTCAGCTGTGTCCAACTCTTTGAAACCCCATAGACTGCAGGATGCCAGGCTTCCCTGTCCTTCACCATCTCCCAGAGCTTGCTCAAACTCATGTCTATCAAGTCGGTGATGCCATCCAACCATCTCTTCCTCTGTTTGTACCCTTCTCCTCCTGCCTTCAATCTTTCCCAGCCTTATCGTCATTTCCAATAAGTCAGATCTTCACCTCAGGTGGCCAACATATTGGAGCTTCAGCTTCGGCATCAGTCCTTCCAATGAATATTCAGGATTGATTTTCTTTAGGATTGTCTGGTTTGATCTCCTTGCAGTCCAAGGGCCTCTCAAGAGTCTTCTCTAACACCACAGTTCAAAAACATCAATTATTTGGTGCTCAGCCTTCTTTATGGTCCAACTCTCACATTCATACAACTCTCATCCATACTGGAAAAACCATAGCTTTGATTAAATGGACCTTTGTCAGCAAAGGAATGTTTCTGCTTTTTAATATGCTGCCTAAGTTTGTCATAACTTTTCTTCCAAGGAGCAAGCTTTTTTTTTTAATGTCATTGCTGCACTCACCATCTGCAGTGATTTTGGAGCCCAAGAAAATAAAGTCTGTCACTGTTTCCATTGTTTCCCCATCTATTTGCTATGAAGTGATGGGACCAGATGCCATATGCAATAAAATATTTTCAGATGTTTAAAAAAGAGAATGAAATAATACCATTTGCAGCAACATGGATGGACCTAGAGATCATCATTCTGAGTGAAATAGGTCAGACAAAGATAAATAACATATTAGTTAGTGTTAGTCACTCAGTCGTGCCTGACTCTTTGCAACCCCATGGATTACAGTACACCAGGCTCCTCTGTCCATGAGATTTTCCAGGCAAGGTTACTGGAGTGGGTTGCCATTTCCTTCTCCAGGGGATCTTCCCAACCCAGGGATCGAACCTGGGTCTCCTGCACTGCAGGCAGATTCTTTACTGACTGAGCTACAAGGGAAGCCCACAAATATCATATGGTATCACTTATATGTGCATATGAAGTTTTAATTGGATTAAAAGATTTTTGGAATTAGGAAAACAGAGCTACCGTAAGTTCACACATGGCAAGGTTTGGGATATAATGGCCCTGGCAGTGGATGACCAAGGCACATGGAAAACACATCTTAGGAAATGAGAAGGTTTAGGATTTGGAAGGCCAGGATATTGGATGGGTCCTCCTGGTGAATGTGCAATTCATCATGAGTAATGGCTGTATTAATAGAAGAGAGGAAGAAAACAAAGAACTGGAACGTAAATTTTCATGAATGAGAGGAATCAGGAGGTTGGCAGAAGTTGTGGATAGTGAGTGTTGTAAACTTCAAAGGAACTAAGAATTTTTGAAGGTGGAAAATGGGGTGCATGTGATACTGACAAGCAGAAATAATATCTACTCTGTCTCTTGGCCTTGAGAGTCATAGGACATGAGAGATAGGTATACAGGTGGGCAGATACAGTGATAGACAAATGTATCTTCTGGTGGCAACTTTGTATTATTGGTACAACAGGTTGACTGATTTCCAATGATGGTGATGTATAAACCTTGTGGGTTACAATCCATCATTGGATAGGCTGAGGAAATTTATACAGTGCTAAAAATATTTAAAAGCCTACAGAAAGACTTCTAAACTATAAAATTGAGGAAAATGGTGCTTGATTTTTCAAAAGCAAAATGCTTCTATATAAAGATTATTTAAAACTGCTCTGACACAAAAGATAACAGAAGCTGAATTACAAGTGTCATGTGCAGTTTATAAAATCAACCTGAGGCACTGTTATCATAAAAGGTTAAGAGCCAGTAGAATACAATAGCAAAGAGAATGAAATAAAATTATAATCTGGAAGTGTTTGAAAAGGTAAACGTTTATATACACAGAGAAGGTCACAGCACTATTATGAAATGCAAATTGATTATGAAATAAGAGATTAGCCTTCTGGCACTTTCCTCTGTAGGCATAGTGTTCATTTCTGAGCTCTGTCTAAAACTCAGGTTGGAACATCAATTTGGTGAGTATTTAGGGTCCCCAGCACAGCAGGGTACACAAGTATTTGCAAAAACAAGTTCTTCACTTATAAGGTAGATGAATTCTTTATAAAAATTATTGGGGGGGGGGGGAGACATCATGTAGCCAACTATTAAATGCTGTGCTCAGACCTCAAGCATAACAAGGATTCAGAAAAGGTAATCATCATTAGGAGTCAGAGTGAAATTAATTAGAAGAGCATCCTTTACACTGAACTTTGCTCCTCAATCTATTGATTTATTATGTGACTGTCATCAGTAAGAACTTTTAACACTTAAAAAAATTAAACTAAACTAACTAGAAAAATACAAATGAAAGCACATTTTATCTTCTGACAAAAAGGTCCCTTTGAAGAGTTTTCTGCTCATAATAACAAGAGAAGCTGACTTAAAAAAAAAAAAAGTCCAAAGTATCAGTGATTTACACCTTTTTAACTCTCATGCCAGTAGTTGAGAAATCCTCCGCAACCAACCACTAATTCATTCCAGAAGGATTTACTGAGCACGTACTTGCTATTCAGACAAGTATGATGTGTTGGTGGTGATACTCGTTCAGTTTAAGAAACAGCCCCTTCCTTTAAGAAATTTGGGATCTAACTGGGAAAATACGATTAAACCAGAGAAAATATGGAAGACAGTAAATAAATAGGCATTCTCTTTTGCCAAAGCTGATGCCCAATAAACTCATGGTTCAGTGTTTAGTGTTTTAAGAGCTGCAAAAGGGAAGTGCTGTTGTTGCTCATTGGCTAAGTTGTGTCTGACTCTTTGAGACACCATAGACTGCAACACGTCAGATCTCTCTATCCCTCATCATTTCCCAGTGTTTGCCCAAGTTCATGTCCATTGAATCAGAGATTCTATCCAACCCTCTCATCCTCTGTCATCCCCTTCTCCTCCTGCCTTCAACCTTTCCCAGCATCAAGGTCTTTTCCAATGAGTCAGCTTTTTGCATCAGGTAGCCAAAGGATTAGAGCTTCAGCTTTGGCATCAGTCCTTCCAATGAGTGTTCAGGGTTGATTTCCTTTAGGAGTGACTGGTTTGATCTCATGGAGAAAGACCTGTAAAGCCCAGAGGACCTGAGGAAGGCCTCAAAGAAGAAATGGAGATGAAGTCAACTTGATTCAAACAGAGGAAGGCAGAAGAAAAAGAGAAATAAACAACGAGGAGCAGCTTATCAGTTGAAGATGATGCCCTGCATGAAAAAAAAATAGGAAATACCTATGCATCCTCAAAAGTCCAGAAAATAAAAATGATGTGTATCCTAGACCTTGACTGAATGGTAAATAATTGCAAATGTTATTTTCTTGAGTGAACGCAAATATATATTACAGAGTATAATGTAAAAAGTGCAGACATTTTTCAGGTGACTGAAGAGAGCTTGTTATTTGAAATCATTTCAGAATATGAAGTAATGGACTGTGAACAATAAGAAGAGTTTGTCAGAAAAGACAAAAAATTATTTAACAGGAAAGGTAGAATTGGGTCTGGCAATGGTCAAAATATATTAAGTGAAGGAAATATAATGATAGATAAATAAAGATGAAAATTAAAAAAGGTGAGTAAGTAGGTTGTTGAAGCCAAATATAGGACTTCTGCCTCCTGGTACATTTTCCAGTATTCTTCTCTGGAAAACTCCATGGATAGAGGAGCTTGGCAGGCTACAGTCCATGGAGTGGCAAAAAGTCAGACACAACTGGCCAACTGAGTATCCACTCTGTCATCTACTCCCTGAATTACATTAGAACTTAACACGGTAGAAATATAGAAAAATTTAAAGTCCCTAAAAGAAAATACAACATAATGGTTAATGTCACAAATGTACAGAATGTACTAGAAGTGGCAATGGCAGGAGAGGTATCTTGGGAATGCTACAACTTGAAAGATTATTGCAGTTAACCAACCTTCCCCTGGTGAAGATATGGCTTGAAATAACTCACAACAACAACAACAAAAAGTCTGAAAAAAGCAGGGGTAAGAGCACTGTGGAATATATGTGAAGGCTAATTATAAATAATTAGCTCCCTAGTGGCTCAGACAGTAAAGAATCTACCTGCAGTGCAGGAGACCCAGACTCAACCCCTGCATTGGGAAGATTCCCTGGAGAAAGACATGGCCACCCACTGCAGTATTCTTGCCTGGAGATTTTCATAGACAGAAGAATCTGGTTCTATGTGATATATAAAATTCTCAGTCTTACTAATCAAAATGGCTTCTGCTGGTAGGAGATAATACAGCTACTTAGATTTGTGTTCACTTATTGAAAAGATACATTCACCCCAATGTTTATTGTAGCACTGTTTACAGTGGCCAAGACATGGAAGCAACCTTGATGTCCATTAACAGAAGAATGGATAAAGAAGATGTGGTTTATATTCGTGTGTGTGTATAGTAATGCACAATAGAATGTTGCTCAGCCATAAAAAAGAAAGAAATAATGCCATTTGCAGCAACAGGGATGAACCTAAAGATTGTCATAATAAATGAAGTAAGAGAAAAAGACAAATACCATACTGGCATCACTTATATGTGTAATCTAAAAAAAGATACAAATGAACTTATATACAAAGCAGAAATATAGACTCATAGACATAGAAAGCAAACTTATCGTTACCAAAGGAGAAAGAACAGGTGAAGGATAAATTAGAAGTTTGGGGTTAACCTGTCCACATTACTATGTATAAAACAGGTAAACAACAAGGGTGCACTGTACAGCACAGGGAACTATATTCAATATTTTATAATAACCTATTAGAGAAAAGAATCTGAGAAAGAATACACATACACACACACACACACAAACACACACACACATATATAAATGAGTCACTTTGCTATAAGCCTAAAACTAACACAATATTGTAAATCAACTATACTTCAATAAAAAATAAAATGAAAATGAAAAAGATTTAGCATTTACACTTTCTGTCTCTAGAATCTCAAGCAAGAAACATGTAAACCTAAGACGGCTCCACATCCTCTTTGACGCATCCACTAGATTTTCACAGACACCTGTGTCTAACACCTGAAGTCAGAGATAGGGCTAGAAGCAGGCACTGTTGCTGGGGGTAGACCCTAGGAAGGGATCACTGTTCCCACAGGTTGCCAACTCATGAGGATAAGGAAGGAGAGGAGGAGGGCTCCCCAGTCTGCTCTGACTGCTGCATTTAACACATTTCCTTGTGAAAAAGAGAAGAAACCATGGCCTGCGAGTCCACACACGTAGGCCAGGGATATGAGCCTGTTGCACTGCATAATGACATTAGAAAGCAGGAGCTTAATTGGCTACCACTTACCACTGTGGCTGATGTTAATATTTCCATAAAGGAGAGAAAAAGACAGTCTGGGACAAGTGATCTTGAAGACTGGCTGCCTCCAGCTGGGCTCCTTAAAGAGAGTGTTGACAATTTTATTATAAACTTCTCCTGGAGGGGTTTCTCACTTTCATCTATAATTTGTCGCTTCTCACACTAATGTGACTAATAATTTGTTTAAATCACTTTTGCCATATTTTAAAAACAGAAAGAAAACGTGGCTTTTTGAGAGTAGCTGAGATCACAGGCTTGTTTTCTGTCTTTGCATTACTCTAATGTAAAAGCAGTCGTGGGGAACATAGAAGAGAGAGAGTGATTTCAGCAGTTTTTCACCAATTTACAGGAGCCCGAGCCTTCAGCGGTGTAAAAGAAATTTTTGTGAGATTTTTAAGATTCAGTACAGTGTAATTTCTCATCCCCCTGTGAATCTCAGTGATGCCACATTCCTACTTCCTCTGGTGAGACAGAGAAGGAATCGTGACCTTCTCCCCTCCAGCCATAATGAAACCAAGACCACAGTAGAGAATGGCCTACACTGGAGAAAGAGGAGGGTTTGATCTAGCATCAGAAAATTCACCTTTCATGGAAAATAATGAGTCATGTCACATGAAGGTCAGACAGGCAGTAGGTCCAGGGTAACACTGAATTCCAATATCTTTTACAAATTATTTGATCATTGAAATAAAGTAACTACTTCGATGCTTGAACAAACCATTCACTTGGCTGGTTTGCTGAGAATGTCGCCTTCACCTGAAAATGAGACATTCCTTACTCCGTTCTCTGTAACTCACACTCTCTCAACCAGAGAAGAAAGACTAACACATAGGGCATATTACTGGTTTCTATTTATTATCTTTCATGATTATTTAAAAGGTTAGAAATAATAGATGTAAAATACCTACCATAGTCTCTACCACAAAGAAAATATCCATGGTCATTATCATCAGCAGCAGCATTACAGGCAAATAATCAAGACATCTTTTAATATTTGTCTCCCCAGCTAAGTTGTTAGCTACTAGAGGACAAGTATGGTACCTTCACTTATTCATTTGATAAACAGCTATTAAACACCTTTGGTGTTCACAGCCCTCTGGTTTGTATGGAGATAAATGGAGGAAAAGCCAGTAGCAATCTCAGAATTTCCAGATTAAACTATCTGCCCAAGGTATGAGAACCCCATCACCTTCTATAGTCCCTTCACTGTGCACTTATCACACCATATTTTAAATGTCTATTTACACCATATTTTTAAATGTCTATTTAAGACAATGTCTATTGTCTTAATAACAATTATGATATGATCTAGCTCAATCAATTAATCAATAATTGTGGAATCAGAGAAGTCCTTCCTTGGTTTATTCATAATTGTATGAATTTAATGAATACCAGTTGATCATTTTATTAAGGATTCTGCTTATAAAAGCAGAAATAGAAATCACTATTTTATTTTGAAACATTAAAATTTATATGAAAAAATTCCCCTTAACCATTAAGTTTAGTTTATGAGTTCCCAAATTTTATTTTTGGGGCTCCAAAATTACTTCAGATGGTGACCGCAGCCATGAAATTAAAAGATGCTTGCTCCTTCGAAGGAAAGTTATGACCAACCTAGACAGCATTTTAAAAAGAAGAAACATTACTTTGTCAACAAAGGTCCATCTAGTCAAGACTATGGTTTTTCCAGTAGTCCTGTATGGATGTGAGAGTTGGACATAGCATGGAGATCCAACGAGTCCATCCTAAAGGAATTTAGTCCTGAATATTCATTGGAAGGACTGATGCTGAAGCTGAAAGTCCAATACTTTGGCCACCTGATGCAAAGAACAGACTCATTTGAAAAGACCCTGATGCTGGGGAATATTGAAGGCAGGAGGACAAGAGGATGACAGAAGATGAGATGGTTAGATGGCATCACCGATTCAATAGACATGTGTTTGAGTAAACTCCAGGATTTGGTGATAGACAGGGAGGCCTGGCATGCTGCAGTCCATGGGGTCGCAAAGAGTTGGACATGACTGAGCAACTGAACCGAACTGATCTCCCAAATTTTAGAGTAGATACTGAAAGTGAAAGTCTCTTAGTCATGTCTGACTCTTTGTGACGCTATGGACTATAGAGTCCCTGGAATTCTCCAGGCCAGAATACAGGAGCGGGTAGCCTTTTCTTTCTCCAGGGGATCTTCCTAACCCATGGATCAAACCCAGGTCTCCCACATTGCAGGCAGATTCTTTGCCAGCTGAGCCACCAGGAAAGCCCAAGAATACTGCAGTGGGTAGCCTATCCCTTCTCCAGCATATCTTCCTGACCCAGGAATTGAACCGGGGTCTCCTGCATTGCAGGCAAATTCTTTACTAGCTGAGCTACCAGGGAAATAGATTATATATTATTTTATATTATTTTATTAATTTTTGACAATTCACATCCATGATTCCTTAAACACTGAAAATATATTTTCTTTGTGTACCATGTTTTGTTTTCAAGAATATAAATGGAAAATACGAAATCATATGAAGATCAGACCAGTTCAGTCACTCAATCATATCTGTCTCTTTGCGACCCCATGGAATGCAGCACACCAGGCCTCCCTGTCCATCACCAACTACCAGAGTTTACTCAAACTCATGTCCATTCAGTCAGTGATGACATTCAACTATCTCGTCCTCTGTTCTCCCCTTCTCCTCCTGCCTTCAATCTTTCCCAGCATCAGGGTCTTTTCAAATGAGTCAGTTCTTCACATCAGGTGGCCAAAGTACTGGACTTTCAGCTTCAGCATCAGTCCTTCCAATGAATATTCAGGACTGATCTCCTTTAGGAGGGACTGGTTAGATCTCCTAACTGCCCAAGGGGCTCTCAAGAGTCTTCTCCAACACCACAGTTCGAAAGCATCAATTCTTCAGCACTCAGCTTTCTTTACAATCCAACTCTCACATCCATACATGACTACTGGAAAAAACATAGCTTTGGCTAGACAGACCTTTGTTGGCAAAGTAATGTCTCTGCTTTTTAATTTGCTGTCTAGGTTGGTCATAGCTTTTCTTCCACGGAGCAATTGTCTTTTAATTTCATGGCTGCAGTCACCATCTGCAGTGGTTTTGGAGACCAAAAAAATAAAGTCTGTCACTGTTTCCACTGTTTCCCCATCTATTTGCCATGAAGTGATGGGACCAGATGCCATGAATGTTGAGTTTTAAGCTAGCTTTTTCACTCTCCTCTTTCACTTTCATAAAGAGGCTCTTTAGTTCCTCTTCACTTTCTGCCATAAGGGTGGTGTCATCTGCATATCTGAGGTTATTGATATTTCTCTCAGCAATCTTAATTCCAGCTCGCCCCTCATCCAGCCCAGTATTTCCCATGATGTACTCTGCATATAAGTTAAATAAGCAGGGTGACAATATACAGCCTTGATGTACTCCTTTTTCTATTTGGAAACAGTCTGCTGTTCCATGTCCAGTTCTAACTGTTGCTTCTTGACCTGCATACAGATTTCTCAGGAGCAGATTAGGTCGTCTGGTATTCCCATCTCTTGAAGAATTTTCCACAGTTTGTGGTGATCCACACAGTCAAAGGTTTTGGCATAGTCAATAAAGCAGAGGTAGATGTTCTCGAACTCTGTTCCTTTTTTGCTGATCCAGCAGATGTTGGCAATTTGGTTCCTCTGGTTCCTCTGCCTTTTCTCAATCCACCTTGAACATCTGTAAGTTCAGGGTTCATGTATTGTTGAAGCCTGGCTTGGAGATTTTTGAGCATTACTTTGCTAGCATGTGAGATGAGTGCAATTGTGTGGTAGTTTGAGCATTCTTTGGCGTTGCCTTTCTTTGGGACTGAGATGAAAACTGACTTTTTCCAGTCCTGTGGCCACTGCTGAGTTTTCCAAATTTGCTGACATATTGAGTGCAGCACTTTCGCAGCATCATCTTTTAGGATTTGAAATAGGAATTCATCAGGAATTCAACAGGAATTCATCATTTCCAAATTGAGGGTTTCCTTTTGTTAAGGATCTGGGTCAATTATAAATGATAATAAGGTAAAATCATGAACTTCCAAGTACTACTTAGGTGGGGGAGACTTCTCAGAGATGTTTAGATCAAAAGCATATTAACCTGTGACTCCAGATTCTCTCATCAAGGAGAGAACTTTCACACTAGCCCTAGTCAACTAGGGTTCCCACTTTGAGGATAACTAATCACTGTGTGCTTATTGTAAAAATTTCTACTCACTTTCCAAGTTGCAAGTTATGATTCCACTTCAATTGTAATTGCAAGAAATAAAAGGTGAATTTTTAAAATCTTGATTTTATCCCCAACATCTATTTCAAAAGCCACTTTTCTGATCAGGGGACTTGAATGGCTTTCAGACCAAGAAATTTATGTCAGATTCTTAGGCTGCAGGCAAAAGATAGATGCAGGCATAGAAGACACGTCTGTATATCAGCAGAAATTCTGTACTTATTAACGATAGGTAGAAAGTAACAGTGTTAGCACAATTAATTTCCTTCTTACCAGATATAATAAATAATATCATCATCTCAATGTAATCATCTTTGACAACAGAATCTATTTTAATGACTTTTGAGATACTGGGGTAGATGCAGTTTTTATGTCCTCTTAGAGTTTTCTAGAATTCACTATATGTTCTGTTCTCGTTTGCTCTCCATTAAGACAAAACCCACTTTCTTCGATAACACTGCATCATTTCCACTGACATACTAATGGATCCCACTGTGTGTTACAAGTTTATGACTATATGATTCATTTCTATGATAATCTTACTCTCATTAATAGAAGAGCTCAAATTGTAGTACATTAATTCCTTAAATATCCACATTCACATCCTAATGACTTTTTCAACCCTTAATGTGTTTTAAAAGAGAAGAGTCACTTTGTTCTGTAATAAAAAAAAAAAAAAAAAAACCCTTTGGGAGGCTTCAACTAACTCCCTAGTGTTGACTCCACAAAATGGTAGGAATATAGCAATTCCACACCTTGTGTTCATGCAGAACATCTCCTCAAAAAGAACTCAAAGAGCAGAATAAGAAAACTGAAACAATAGTGAATAAAAATAAATTTTCAAAGTGATTCAGCACATATTGCTACATATTCTGGATTACAGTAATTGTATTACAAGGATACTTAATCTGACATATGTGATTCATATCTGAACTGAATTTGGGAAGAAATGAAAATAGTACTTTTAACCCCCAAGTAACCAGCACCAAAATGAATTTGGAATTATAAAAACGAGAGTTGATGTAAAGTTATAGATTTCACTTAAGAAGGCAGAAAGATGGCTTAAAATTATAATACAGCAATAGATGTATGCATCCTTTTCTTCAGAAACATACCTGCTTGTATTGAAGACAGTTTTTTTCATGGAAATAAGTTGGAGAGTCTATAATCAATGCTAAAGGAGAATTGAAATGAAATCTTATGTAATGAGGTAGAGAATTTTTTTTTTTTTTAATCTGAAGAGTTGACATGAGGATTTCTTTCCATGCGGGATCTACCCTTGAGAAAAATAGCCCACTTGGGGCCATGTCCACTTGTGATACAAAAACACTGCAGAAGAGAACTAATTTCATCCATATGAAACAACAAGAGTATACAGAGAAAAAGAAGAAAGTAGGAGGAAAGGAAATAATTTAGAGATGGAGAGTGACTGAGAATACTGTAGAGTAAAGGCTGGGAAACCACCATGCTAGATGGACAGCTGAAAGAAAAAATTAATGATGATGGCCTGAAGCTGATCTAAGTCTTGTAGGGATGAGCTTACACAATTCTGGAGGCCCTCATTAAGGAAAAAAAAGAAAAAAGAACTCCACATTTCAAAATACAAGCAGATCTTTGAAAGAAACATGAGCAAGTAAGAGTCTATGAAACTTCACCCATTACACAGAAATTCATAACTAGTCAGAAGCACCATTCTACTTCATGTCATTTTCTCTATAACATGTAAACACGGTCTCAAAAATGGACATGTGAACAGTAGGGGAAGGGTAGGGAGGAACAAATTTGAGAGATTGAGATTGACATATATTCACTACCATGTGTAAGAGAGATAGCTAGTGGGAAGCTGCTGTATAAATCAAGGAGCTCAGCTCTGCACTCTGTGATGACATAGTGGGTGGCATGGAGGTGGTGGGAGGGAGGTCCAAGAGGGAAGGAATGTATCTATATACATATGACTGATTCATTTCATTGTACAGTAGAAACTAACACAACATTGTAAAGCAATTATAATCCAATAAAAATTTCTGGTAGTTATGTACAGATGTGAGAGTTGGACCATAAAGAAGGCTGAGCACTGAACAAATTATGTTTTCAAACTGTGGTGTTGGAGAAGACTTTTGAGAGTCCCTTGGACTGCAAGGAGATCCAACCAGTCCATCCTAAAGGAAATCAGTCCTGAATATTCTTTGGAAGGATTGATGCTGAAGTTGAAACTCCAATACTTTGGCCACCTGATGTGAAGAGCAGACTCACTGGAAAAGACCCTGATGCTGGCAAAGATTGAAGGCAGAAGAAAGGGATGACAGAGGATGAGACGGTTTGATGGCACCACTGATTCAATGGATATGAGTTTGGGCAAGCTGAAGGAGATGGTGAAGGACAGGGAAGCCTGGAGTGTTACAGTCCATGGGGTCACAGTCAGACTGAGTGACTGAACAACAAAAGATAGAAGGTAAGAAAGTAAACTTGCTCCAATAAACACACACACACACACATTCAGTAAACCTCTTAACTCAAAATGCCTTGAACAAATGTTATTTGGGTGGGGGCAGGGGGAAGGAAGCAAAAAGGAAGTTAAATTTCTCATGAGTAGAAGGTTATCCTGCGACTGTAAGTTCACTGGAAGCTCACAGAAATCCTGATGTGGCCATGAAATTTGGGAGGCTGGGAAATTAACTTCACTCAGCTCTTGGATGGAGAGAGGGCCTCAGCTCACATCTTGGGTATACAAACTGAGCTTAGACTACAGGTTCTTTAGCCCAAGATGCAAAAAGAGGAATATGTCACCATACAGGCCAAAACTTACAGAAAAGCAAGGTACAGTGGTGAGGATAGGCTTTAATTAGGGTCCTCATTCATCTATTCGTAGCCATCTTTGAAAATTCCTGACTCACTTACTAATGATTTTGTCTTCCTAAAGTAACCCACAGGCAGGCTTGAGGCATTGTATTAAGCAGGAGATGTAATGGTTCCCGTTTTCAAGAAGGGTAGAATAACTTGACAGGTAAGGATGCTAGGAGAAGGCTTCAACTCTTATTAGTTGTGTGGTTTTAGGCAAGTTGCTTAATACTGTAGTGATTCCACTTCCTAGTATGTAAAACAAGGATAATATAGGACATATGTCATTTAGCTATTGTGAAAAGTAAATGTTATGATTCATTTAAACATTTGATGTGTGTGTGTGTGTGTGTGTGCGTGTGTGTGTGTGTGCGTGTGTAGGTGCTCAGTTGTGTCTAACTCTTTGCAACCCCGAAGAGTCTTCATTATCCATTCATCTATTGATGGACCCTTGGATTAATTCTGTATCTTGGTAATCGTAAACAATGCTTCCATAAACATTGAGATCCTTGTATGTTTTTGAACTAGTATTTCTATTTTTGTTTTTTCAAATATACATCCAGGAGCAGAATTGCTGGATTATATGATGGTTCTATTTTCAGTTTTTCTAAACCTCCAAATTGTTTTCCACAGTGACTGCACCAATTTACATTCCCATCAACAATAAACTAAAGAATATAACAGAAAAGAAGCACACTCACAGATATAAGAAACAAATTTATAGTTAACCATTGGGAAGAGGGAAGAAAGAAGGAACAATATAGGGGTAAGTGTACTAAAAATTAGGTATAAACTAAACTATAAGGGTATACTGTAAAACACAGGGAACATAGCCAATATTTTATAATTTAATTATAAATGGAGTATAACCTTTAAAAATTGTGAATAACTCTATTGCATAGCTGTAACATATAATATTGTATATCAACTATTCTTCAACTTTTGAAAATTATTTTTAAAAGTAAAAAATAAAAGAGAAACATAAGGTTTTAACATTTAATTTAATAACTTGAGAGAGAAAAGGCAATTAAGCTGCAGTAGCATATGTTAGAAAGAGAAAAGTCTTTATTTGACACTGAACACGACATTGTAGGCTTCCCAGGTGGCTCAGTGTTAAAGAAAGAATCTGCCTGCCAGCGCAGTAGATGCAGGAGATGTGGGTTCAGTCCTTGAGTCAGGAAGATTCCTTGGAGAAGGGTATGGCAACCCACTCCAGCATTCTTGCCTGGAAAATTCCATGGGCAAAGGAGCCTGGCGGGCTACTGTCCATGGGGTCACAAAGTGTCAACATGTCTGAGCAACTGAGCATGCATGCGAACACCACACTGTAGTCATTAAAAGGTTACTGGGGTTCTGGGCCTGGTTAATGTTGGGGAGTCACTAGAGGGAGGAGACTGTGTTGCTCTATCACAGCTGCCTTCAAGTCTAGGTGGAAATTTCTCTCCGTTCTCAGGAGCCTGTGTGAACAGGGAGAGAAGGCACATCAATTCAGTTGTAAAGGATCTGTAAAACGAGCCAGGTGAAAAACAGCAGGCGAATTACAGTCTATGCCCTGGAGAAGATGTAAAATGGCATGTTAGTTTTATACAAACATCTGAGCGGCTGGACATCTGCACCGCAGCCCCAGACTTACAGAAGCAGGATGGATGAATGTCATCCACAGGAAAGCAGATTTCGAACCAACAGAAGGATGAACACATAGCAACATAATACTTCAAATCATAACGGTTTTGAGAGATTGCGGGCTTTTATCACTGAAGTTTCCAATCCTTACATCATTCATTTACTCATTCAGTCAACTAGTAATTATTTAGTGCCTTCTGAATGCTCTATGTAACTGTTTCTATTTAACTCCCTAGCATCTTCCCTCATCACTCATCCTTTCTATTATCAAACTGAGGGCACCGTGACCTTTCATTCATCATCAGAAACATCCATTCCCTTTCCTTCCTAGAATACTTTGCCTTTCTTAATTCCTAGCCATCTTCCCCAAGATACTTTCCCTGATATCAAAACCTGAATAAAATCGCACACCCCTCCAGCTTTATTGACCATAAATTGGCAAACCATTAATTTCTCCCATTATGTATGCTAGTCAATGAGTTTTAGTAAATAGATTTAGTTTTACAAACAACTCTCCCATTTGGCTTTGAAATATTTCTGTTATTCTCCAAAGTTCTAGTATATCCATCTGGAAGGAATCTCCATTACCAGAACCAGGACACCATTGATCTGCTTTCTGTCTGTATAATTTTATCTTATTTAGAAACTTCATATACTATACTGAACCATTGCACATGCATTCTTTCACTTAGGATGTTTTTAAAGTTCATAAATGTTGTCATATGCAACAATATTTTGATCCTTTTAATTGCAAATAATATTCCATTGCAAAGATATACCTCATTTTGTTTATTAATCAATTAGATATGGACATTTGATTTGTTTTCAGTTTGGAGTTATTATTAGCAATGCTACTATTAGCATTTATACAGAGGTCTTTGTGTGGATATGTTTTCATTTTTATTAAGTAAACACCTAGAAGTAGAAATGGCAGGTAACATGGCAAGCGTGCAGCTAACATTTTAAGACATGATAAACTACTTTACAAAGTAACTCTGTTATATTACATTCCCACAAACAATATATGAGGGTTTTAATTTTTCCATATTCTTGACAACACCTAGTATTTGCTTTTTTAAATTTTAGCCACTTTAGAGAGTACAGTGGGTACGTTATTTTGGCTTTTTTTTTTTTCTCAAATGACTAACAATGTTGAACATATTGTCATGTGCTTAAGTTGCTACCCCTATGTTGAAATGCCTATTCAAAATATGTCCATATTTTACTTTGATTACTTTTCTTCTTATTGAATTTTAAGAGTCTTTCACATATTGTGGATACAAATCCTTCATCAGGTAAACTCAAGACATATCAATATATTCAAGGTATACTGTCTTGAATTCTCTGGTTTTTCTAATTTCTTGCTATTGTCCTTTTAAGAGAAATACTTTACTGTTTAGGTAAATTCCCTTTATACTGTCTTGAATTCTCTGGTTTTTCTAATTTCTTGCTATTGTCCTTTTAAGAGAAATACTTTACTGTTTAGGTAAATTCCCTTTATCATTTTTTCTTATAGAGTATGCTTTTGATGTTATCATATCTCAAATCTCTTTGTATAACTGAAGCTTACAAAGATTTTCTCATGTGTTTTATACTTTTAGTGCTTATATTTATGTGATCTGTTATGTGTTAATGTTTGTTATAGGTGAGTTAAGAATGTAAATTTCCTTTTTTGTTGTTGTTTCTTTTCTTTTTCTTTGCATATGGTATCCAGTTGTTCCAGCATCATTTGTAAGTAAAACTGTATTTCCCAATAGACCTACCTTGCACTTTTGCCAAAATCAATTAATCACAATAATGATGTCAAAATCATGGACACCCATATATTTCATATTGCAAATAACAATTACTTATAAATGTAAGATATTTATCAGCAGATTCATTAAAATGTATATGCATCAAATTGTTCAATTAAAAAAAATTGGTGTATCTTTACAACAATGTTAATAAACTTAACAATGAACTTCCCTAGTGACTTAGTGGTAAAGAATCTGCCTGCCAATGCAAGAGGCATGAGTTTGATCTCTAGATTGGGAAGATCCTCTGGAGGAGGAAATGGCAACACACTTCAGTATTCTTGCCTGGGAAATCCCATGGACAGAGGAGCCCTGTGGGCTACATACCATGGGGTCTCAAAGAGCCAGACAGGACTTAATGACTAAAAAACAAATCTTGACAATACAAAGGCAAATCAGATATAGAATCTGCTGTCAAAAAATTTACAATCTAGGCTCAGAAGTGGCAAAGGTTTGAAGAAGACAAACATGAAATGGATATTTAGGCAAGAGAGAGATTACCTCTAACTGAAAATATCTGCATAGGCTTCTTGGAGAAGAAGATGGTGGAGTTCGAAACAGAACTTGACAGGTAAGTGGAATCAATTCTATAGAAATAAACTGAAGGACTTTCCACATAAGAATCCAGCCTGGACATAGGCAAAGAGACAAGAGAGGAGGGAAAGGGGTATTAGGGCAACATATAGGAAATATCCAAAAGAGACAGAATGATCATATGGAAAAATAAATCTGAAAAGGTTAGAGCCAGACTGAAGAATTGTATTTTATTCCCTAAGCAGTAGAAGTTACTTAAGGTTTATGAGCAAAAGGATGCTGTGATTGATGCTCAGAGCTGCGACAGTATCAGTAAAATGAAACTATTAAAAAACATTTACCATCATTTCTAAAAGCATTTAATTTCACTAGGAGATGTTGTAATTTAGTTCCTGCTCTGAAAGTTCCCTTGCTTATTCTTATATTAATACCAATTAAATTAGATTTAAAATTTTCTTTAGATTGGAGCATTATTTTTTCTTGAGCTATATTCATTTAATATGTATGTATATATATATAAATATATATTACTTAAAACAGATTTATAAGTACCTTCTCTTTTATAGATTATAGATACATATTGGTTTGTAAAACTGGAAGCTGGGGTAGGAGGACTTTATGAAGCAAATTCACACATACACACAAATAAATTTGCATACATTAACTTCATTATTGAAATTACTAATGAGCAATAACATATTTAAATAAACCTTAGTGCTTTGAAAGTTAATTTAACATGTGCATTAACTTATTAATCTTCATGAAAGCCATCTTAGGACAGTACGACAGCCTCAATTTACACAGAATACTGAAGAACAAAGGTTAATTTGTTCACGATCCTAAGACTATAACATTAGAAAGTTAGTATTCTAATCCAGATCTTCTGATTCTAAACCCAATAGTCTTGTCAAGGTGTTTAAAGGTTTTAAAATATAGATTTGTTTCTAAATTCATTTCAGTTCAGTCACTCAGTTGTGTCCGACTCTTCGCGACCCCGTGTATGACAGCACACCAGGCCTCCCTGTCCATCACCAACTCCCAGAATTTACCCAAACCCATGTCCCTCAAGTCGGTGATGTCATCCAGCCTTCTCATCCTCTGTCATCCTCTTCTCCTCCTGCTCGCAGTCCTTCCCAGCATTAGGGTCTTTTCCAATGAGTCAACTCTTTGCATGAAGTGGCCAATGTACTGGAGTTTCAGCTTTAGCATCATTCCTTCCAACGAACACCCAGGACTGATATTCTTTAGGATGGACTGATTGGATCTCCTTGCAGTCCAAGGGACTCTCAAGAGTCTTCTCCAACACCAGAGTGCAAAAGCACCAATTCTTCAGCGCTCAGCTTTCTTCACCATCCAACCCTCACATCCATACATGACTACTGGAAAAACCATAGCCTTGACTAGATGGACCTTTGTTGGCAAAGTAATGTCTCTGTTTTTTAATATGCTATCTAGGTTGGTCAAAACTTTCCTTCCAAGGGGTAAGAGTCTTTTAATTTCATGGCTGCAATCACCATCTGCAGTGATTTTGGAGCCCCCAAAAATAAAGTCTGACACTGTTTCCACTGTTTCCCCATCTATCTGCCATGAAGTGATGGGACCAGATGCCATGATCTTCATTTTCTGAATGTTGAGCTTTAAGCCAGCTTTTTCTCTCTCCTCTTTCACTTTCACCAAGAGGCTCTTTAGTTTCTCTTCACTTACTGCCATAAGGGTGGTGTTATCTGCATATCTGAGGTTATTGATGTTTCTCCTGGCAGTCTTGATTTCAGCTTGTGCTTCTTCCAGCCCAGCATTTCTCATGATATACTCTGCATATAAGTTAAAGAAGCAGGGTGACAATATACAGCCTTGATGTACTCCTTTTCCTATTTGGAACCAGTCTGTTGTTCCATGTCCAGTTCTAACTGTTGCTTCCTGACCGACATATAGCTTTCTCAAGAGACAGGTCAGATGGTCTGGTATTCCCGTCTCTTGAAGAATTTTCCACAGTTTATTGTGATCCACACAGTGAAAGGCTTTGGCATACTCAATAAAGCAAAAATAGATGTTTTTCAGGGACTCTTGCTTTTTTGATGATCCAGCAGATGTTGGCAATTTGACCTCTGGTTTCTCTGCCTTTTCCAAAACCAGTTTGAACATCTGGAAGGTCACGGTTCACGTATTGCTGAAACCTAGCTTGGAGAATTTTGAGCATTACTTTCCTAGTGTATGCGATGAGTGCAATTGTGCAGTAGTTTGAGCATTCTCTGGCATTGCCTTTCTTTGATATTGGAATGAAAACTGACATTTTCCAGTCCTGTGGCCACCGCTGAGTTTTCCAAATTTGCTGGCATATTGAGTGCAGCACTGTCACAGCATCATCTTTCAGGATTTGAAATAGCTCAACTGGAATTCCATCACCCCCACTCAGTTTGTTCATAGTGATTCTTTCTAAAGCCCGCTTGACTTCATATTCCAGGATGTCTGACTGTAGATGAGTGATCACACCATCATGATTATCTGGGTCATGAAGATCTTTTTTGTACAGTTCTTCTGTGTATTCTTGCCACCTCTTCTTAATATCTTCTGCTTCTGTTAGGTCCATACGATTTCTGTCCTTTATTGTGCCCATCTTTGCATAAAATGTTCCCTTGCTATCTCTGATTCCTTGAAGAGATCTCTAGTCTTTCCCATTCTGTTGTTTTCTTCTATTTCTTTGCATTGATCACTGAGGAAGGCTTTTTTATCTCTCCTTTCTATTTTTTGGAACTCTGCATTCAGATGGGAATATCTTCCCTTTTCTCCTTTGCTTTTCACTTCTCTTCTTTTCACAGTTATTTGTAAGGCTTCCCCAGACAGCCATTTTGCTTTTTTGCATTTGTTTTCCATGGGGATAGTCTTGATCCCTGTCTCCTATACAGTGTCACGAACCTCCATCCATAGTTCATCAGGCACTCTGTCTATCAGATCTAGTCCCTTAAATCTATTTCTCACTTCCACTGTATAATCATAAGGGATTTGATTTAGGTCATACCTGAATGGTCTAGTGGTTTTCCCTACTTTCTTCAATTTAAGTCTGAATTTGGCAATAAGGAGTTCATGGTCTGAGCCACAGTCAGCTCCCTGTCTTGTTTTTGCTTACTGTATAGAACCACTCATCTTTGGCTGCAAAGAATATAATCAATCTGATTTTGGTA
The DNA here is from genome assembly GCF_023091745.1 of Budorcas taxicolor. Classification (NCBI taxonomy): domain Eukaryota; kingdom Metazoa; phylum Chordata; class Mammalia; order Artiodactyla; family Bovidae; genus Budorcas; species Budorcas taxicolor. The sequence goes on from NC_068926.1 coordinate 39,530,508, forward strand.
TTGACCATCTGGTGATGTCCATGTGTAGAGCCTTCTCTTGTGTTGTTGGAAGAGGGCATTTGCTATGACCAGTGCATTTTCTTGGCAAAACTCTATTAGCTTTTGCCCTGCTTCATTCATGAAGAAATGTCAATGTCTGGGTTAATATATGGTATGATGTGCAACACTAATAAAACAGCGTGTCCATTTTGGTACATGTTTTAGACACTTTATTCTCCCTCCCAAACACCCCAGCCCAATCCTCCCAGCTCCCCCATTCCACACACACCACGGGAGGATCCTCAACAAACATCAATCAGGTCTAGTTCTGACTGCTTACCTCTGGGTCACATACGTGGTAGCTCATACTCTCAGAGAGATTTGATCTCTTAACCAAGCAGTCATTTGTCAAAAGTTTGAAACATTCAGTCCAAAGCCTCTCAGCACAGAAATATACGAAAGATAGAAAGAATAAAATAAAAGCTGAGAAAACTGGAGTGGAGTGTAAATAGGTCAAAGATTTTTAATTGCTTCCAAACTGCTGAATATGGCCTAGAAATGCATCCTTAATTCAAGAAGACCAGTCTCAAAGGAGATCATTCTAGATAAGGACCAAAATGTTGAAGTCTGATGCTTTCTAAAATAGATGATCATTTTGCAAACCTACAGTTTTACTGTTGCCTTGATATTGTGATTCAGTCATTCAGAGAATTAAACATTTTTTAAGTAAACCATCTATATTTTGCCAGAAACTTGTTTAGGAAATTTCTAGCATTACCAATGGTATTATGTGATAAATTTATTTTGAAATAAAGTTAACCTTTCCACAAAGGAGGCACTAAGAATTCTGTGAGAATCATAAAATCGATACGCAAAGTGTTCTTTTCTTCATTTGTGATTTATACTATTGTGTGATATTTTGGTATGCAGTGGTGGTGCTAATTGTAAAGAACTAATGCAGGAGACATAAGAGATGCAGGTTCAACCCCTGGGTCAGGAAGATTCCCGGGGAGGAGAGTGTGGCAACCCACTCCAATATTCCTGCCTGGAGAATCCCATGGACAGAGGAGCCTGGCCGGCTACAGTCCATGGAGTCGAAAAGAGTTGGACACAGCTGAAATGACTTAGCAGGCACTCACATGGTATTTTAAGGAACAAGATCTAAATAACACGTTTTGTTCTTTGTTGTTTAATTGCTGAGTCATGTCTGACCCCATGGACTTGTAACCCACCAGGCTCCTCTTGTCCATGGGATTTCCTAGGCAAGAATACTGGTGTGGGTTGCCATTTCCTTCTCCAGGGGATCTTCCCAAGCCAAGGATTGAACCTATGTCTCCTGCCTTGGCAGGTGGATTCTTTACCACTGAGCCACAAGGGAAACACTCTAAACAACATAATCTAGGTAAAACTGGAGAAGAAAAATTAAAGGCCACACTTCATATATGACATGGAAACAGACTCCAAAGAAACAATGAAGTAAAAATTGTCGTAGACTATTTGACACATCAAAAGGCTTAAGACGAGTACAGGTCCCTGAGGAAAATTATTTAAACACAAAATTTTTGCATGTAACATTTTAATATCCAATAAGTGCGTTTCTTTTGATATAATTATCATAGCAATAGCCTTAAAATGGAAATTAGTTTAATTTCTGGGAGGTTAGCATGGCATTATCTTCAGGGAGACAAAGGAACATCAATTTTTTTTGGAAATCTATATATTCATAAGAAGTTGCAAAAAGATGTTCAGAAACATCCAAAGAATCCTTTTTTATCCAGCCTCCTTCAATTTTAGCATCTTACCTAACTCCACTAAATTTCAAAATGATGAAACTGATGTTGATATAGTAAATAGAATTTATTCAAATTTCACCAGTTTTACATGCACACACGTATGTGTGTGTGTATGTGTGCATGTGTGTTTTCATGCAATGTATAGATTCATGGAACAACTTCCATAATCAAGATGCAGAACAGACCCATTGCCACATTGCTCCCACTGAGCTTCTTTTATACTCCAGCTGCTCCCTTATTCTTAACTCCTCGAGCAACACTCTGTTTTCCATCTCTGTAATTTTCTTATTTTTAGAAGATTCTGTAAATGGAGTTACACAGTATCTAAATTTCCATGTGCTTACTCAGCAGAATTCTCTTGTGGTTCATCCAGGGTGATCTGTGTATCAATAGTTTTGTTCTTTTCCACTGCTGAGTAATATTCCACGGTATGGATATACCATACTTTGTTTATCCATTCACCCATAGACATTACAAATAAAACTACTTAAAACATTCATGTTCAGGTTTTTGTTTCAATGTATATTTTCATTTCTCTAGACAGAATGTCCAAGAGTGCAATTTTTATGTCACAGGCAAATGCACATTAACTTGCCTAAGAAACTGCCAAAATATTTTGCACAATGCCTGTACCATAATACATTTTCACCTGCAAACTGTAGTGATTCAGTCTATCTACCTCCTCAGTGACTTCCCTGATGGCTCAGGTGGTAAAGCATCTGCCTACGATGGCAGGAGATCCAGATTCAATCCCTGGGTCAGGAAGATCTCCTGGAGAAGGAAATGGCAACCCACTCCATTATTCTTGCCTGGAAAACCCCCTGGATAGAGGAGCCTGGTAGGCTACTGTCCATGTGGTGGCAAAGAGTTGGACAAAACTGAGCAACTTCACTCACCTCCTCAGCAGCATTTGGCGTTATCACTATTTTGTATTTTAGCCATACAGATAGGGATACAAACCTACTGCACAATGGCACTCATCTCACACGCTAGCAAAGTAATGCTCATAATTCTCCAAGCCAGTCTTCAACAGTATGTGAACCATGAACTTCCAGTTGTTCAAGCTGGATTTAGAAAAGACAGAGGAACCAGAGATCAAATTGCCAAGATCTGTTGGATCATCAAAAAAGCAAGAGTTCCAGAAAAACATCTACTTCTGCTTTACTGACTATGCCAAAGCCTTTGAATGTGTGGATCACCACAAACTTCAGGAGATGGGAATACCAGAGCACCTGATCTCCCTCCTGAGAAATCTGTATGCAGGTCAACAAGCAACAGTTAGAATTGGACATGGAACAACAGACTGGTTCCAAATTGGGAAAGGAGTACATCAAGGCTGTATATTGTCACCCTGCTTATTTAGCTTATATGCAGCGTGCATCATGGGAAATGCTGGGCTGGATGAAGCACAAGCTGGGATCAAGATTGCCAGCAGAAACATCAATAACCTCAGATATGCAGATGACACCACCCTTTTGGCCGAAAGCGAAGAACTAAAGAGCCTCTTCATGAAAGTGACAGAGGAGAGTGAAAAAATTGGCTTAAAACTCAACATTCAGAAAACGAAGGTCATGGCATCTCGTCCCAACACTCCATGGCAAATAGATGGGGAAACCATGATAGACTTTGGTTTTTTGGTCTCCAAAATTACTGCAGATGGTGACTGCAGCCATGAAATTAAAAGATAACTTGCTCCTTGGAAGGAAAGTTATGACCAACCCAGACAGCATATTAAAAAGCAGAGATACTACTTTGCCAACAAAGGTCCGTCTAGTCAAAGCTATGGTTGTTCCAGTAATCATGTATGGATGTGAGAGTTGGACTATAAAGAAAGCTGAGCACTGAAGAATTGATGCTTTTGAACTGTGATGTTGGAAAAGACTCTTGAGAGGCCTTTGGACAACAAGGAGATTCAACCAGTCCATCCTAAAAGAAACCAATCCTGAATATTCATTGGAAGGATTGAAGCTGAAGCTGAAACTCCAATACTTTGGCCACCTGAGGCAAAGAACTGACTCATTTGAAAAGACCCTGATGCTGGGAAAGATTGAAGGCAGGAGGAGAAGGGGACAACAGAGGATGAGTGGTTGGATGGCATCAGCGATTCAATGAACATGAGTTTGAGTAAACTCCAGGAGCTGGTGATAGACAGGGAGACCTGGCATGCTGCAGTCCATGGGGTCACAGAGAGTCGGACAAGACTGAGGAACTGAACTGAACAATGATATCTCATTGTGGCTTTAATTTTTGTTAGTGTTTAATGACTATCCCATCTGGAGAGCTACAGTGAAATATCTGTTGCCTATTTTCTGACTGAACTGCTTGTATTTTTATTCCTGGGTCTTTAGCGTTCCTTTAGTGTTCTTTATATATACTAGGTACAAGGTTTGTTTGTTTGTTTGGCCATGCCATGAGGCATGCAGGATCTTTATTTAGTTCCTCGACCAGGGATTGAACCCATGCCCCTGCTTTAGAACCATGAGCCTTAACCCCTGGACTGCCAGTGAAGTCCCTACAAGTTCGTTAGCTGATATTTTCTCATGCAAATAAATTTTAAGAAATAAATAATAAGAGAATGCTGACTTGATATATACATAACTACATTATTTCCTCCTGGAAACATCCAGTCTAATCAATAGCCAGGAGTTCTGAGGAGAAATACAAATACTTACTGGGAGTCAGGGTTGGAAACAATGACAAAGAGCTTTTGAAGGTGAAAACTTCTACTGCATTTTATTATCTTTCTCAAGTTTAATCTCCTTGTGGCCCAGAGACTAAAAACATCAAGCACCTAGAATAAGTTTGTTTCTCCATCCCATTCCTGTGACTGATACAATCTCAGGAGGTGGCGATTTCACTGAAATGTGTTTCCTAGGCATGATTCCATTATATCTGAGTTCACAGATACCTTAAGACTGGAGATAGTGATATTTTCAGAATTTTTCTTATGACACATGTAAATGTTACTCTTGCTAATGTATTCTGACTTTGTTAAATCACTAAAAATAAACCAACCTGAAATTTTGCATCCGCTAAAATCGTATTTCAAAATGGCATACTGAGTCATAAAATCTATTTAAATTTTAAATTCTGCCTTAAAAATCCTATAACTCTTAAAATATAATTCAATAAAATTTCAATACAATACAAAATTTAGCTCTTTCTTCAAATGTTATTGTAAAATAAAACTGACTTTTAAAAGGGCTGGAAAGCAAATACAAAGTGTCTTGTGATCCCATTAAAAGCTTTCACTTTCCTTTTTGGTAGAGAATTCATGCATGAGATTATTGGACATATACTTAATGCCCTCGTGTCATTGTTTTTGACATTTAAATTTCATACCCCCTACATATAAATGGTAGTTTAAAGAAAAATTGGTATATAAAAGCAATTTATAAGTGGCATTAAAATGCAATTTTGAAATATGTAAAAATGCAGTTTGCACAGAAAAGAAGTTAATATTTTGCTTATATAACACTGGTTGAGAAATGTCATGAAATAAACTTGTTTTGTATTTCTATACTTACATTTTGTTTACATGAGTGATGCTATTAGACAGATTCAGCACATAAATGCCGGGGAATGATTTTAGAGTATGTGTACTTGCATATCAAATTCATTACAGTGGGAACAGCAGCATGTTTGCAAACAATGGGCATAGAATGTCTGAATGTTGAGGCATGTTAACATAAGTGTGAGTGAAAACAAGTAGCTGAAGCCCAAGGCAACTTCAGAATACAAAGAAAACAATTTTTAAAAGGATTGGAAAATCGAATGGTTCTTGAAACTGTGGACACACTTGTGCTACCTGGTGACTAAAAGAACAAGGATTGTTCTAAAACTCAGAATAAATAATGGTAGCCTGCCATCTAGAGGCAATCAGGTCATTTTGAACAGTTTGATGTATTTGGAGCTATTCTGACAGGTGCACAGGCATGGAAAGCCTTTCCTGCAATTCATCTTCTACAATTCAAAAAGGGAGAATGTGGAGGGGAAGATTAGCAGATGTAAATCATTATATCTAGAATGAATAAACAACAAGATCCTACTGAATAGCACAGGGAACAATATTCAAAATCCTGTGATAAGCCATAATGGAAAAGAATATGAAAAAAATGTGTATATATATATAACTGAATCACTTTGCTGTACAGCAGAAACTAATACAACATTGTAAATCAACTATACCTCAATAAAATAAATTAAAAATAAATAAAAATAAACCATAAGCAAAAAAAGTTAAAAATTAAAAAATAAGAAGGGAGAGTTTTTTTATTCTGAAGTAAGATGAAAAATCTTGTCAGAAAGAAAATCATATTCCAATATATGGCAAGTATGGAAAGAAAGCTGTTTCAGGCTAATTTTATGGTGTAGTTTCCTGTTTCAAGCAAAAGAAAAATATCCAGAATCAGACATTCATGTGGGATGGAGTTTCTAGACCTACTTGATCTTGTTAAAGTTGAACAAGCCTGGAGAAGAGCTATAATGATGATCAGGCTTATTCTGTATTTTTATTTTAAATGAAAACAAGACTTTTTTTTCCCTGAGTTATCTCTGAAGAAGCACTCTCTAAATTATTTTAAGATATATTTCTACAAGATGAAATAATCTTTCTACTACCAAAATATCACAGTTTTAGTTCAAATTTCCAGAGAAAAATAAGGAACATCCCCATTTTTCACTCTGATGTATCCTGTGTTTTGTTTGAAATTGTCTCAATTACTCCTATCAATGAAGAAAACAGGTTGAGGGGGGAAATGTGAAAAATCAAATTCAAGTTATGATAGTTTAACAAAAATTGAATTTTATTTATGTCCCATTTTACTAATTCTCACTTAGCATTAAAACACCCTGTACCCTAGAACAGAATACATGAAATATCTTCACATCGACTTGACAATTATACAGTGACAAAACGTCTAGGGTGTCACCATTCACAAAGACATGCTAAGGTGGTGTTTTCGCTAAGAGTTGTCACTCTAAACAGTTGGTTTAAATACATAATATATAAAACTTTTAGGGAAAAAACTAGGAAGAAATCTTTAGGATGTAGTGCTAACCATTCTTGTACTTGACCTGAAAGGAAACATTGACAAATTGGACGTCAAAATTAAGAACTTTTGTTCTGTGAAACATTGTGGTTAGAGAATGAAAAGACAAAAGACAGGCTGCTGCTGCTGCTGCTGCTGCTAAGTCACTTCAGTCGTGTCCGACTCTGTGCGACCCCAGAGAGAGCAGCCTATCAGGCTCCCCCATCCCTGGGATTCTCCAGGCAAGAACACTAGAGTGGGCTGCCATTTCCTTCTCCAAAGCATGAAAGTGAAAAGTGAAAGTGAAGTCGCTCAGTCGTGTCCGACTCTTTGCGACCTCGTGGATTGCAGCCTACCAGGCTCCTACGTCCATGGGATTTTCCAGGCAAGAGTACTGGAGTGGGTTGCCATTGCCTTCTCCGAAAGACAGGCTACAGACTGGGAAATGGGTTTGCCAATGTCTGAAAAAGAACTAGTATCTAGAATATGCAAAGAACTCTCAAAACTCAACAATAAAAAGAATCTATTTAGAAAATAGATGATACCCATTTCACATAAGATGATTTACAGACAGCAAATAAACACATGAAAAGATATTCAACTTTATTAGACTTTAGGGAAATTAAAACCAAAATGGTAATATCGCACACCAGAATGGCTGAAATTTTTTTTTTAAGTAACAATAATAAATGCTTGTTAGAATGTGAAAAAATGATATTTCTCAATATTTCTGGTGAGAAGGTCAAATGGTACAGCCTTTTCAGATAACAGTTTCGTAGTTTCTTATAAAAAATAAGCCTATCATTACCAAAAAAAAACCACAGCAACTGTACTCTTGGGCATTTATTGAAGATAAAAATCTCATACAAAAACTTGTGAATGTTCATAACAGCTTTATTGGTAGTGGCTCCAAATCTGAAACTACCCAAATGTCTGTGCATAGCTAAATAGTTCAATAAACTAAAGCACATCCATAGCATGCAAGACTACGCAGTATCAAAAGGATGGACCACTGGCACACGCACTTTGGAAAGATCTCAAGGGCATTATCTGAGTGAAAAAAAATCCAGTCACAAAAGCTAAATACTGCATGATTCTATTTATGCAACTTTCTTGAAATAATACAATTATAGAGATGCAGAAAGGATTAGTGGTCACCAGGGTTTGGGGAGTGAGATAGTGGATCCTAAATGGGTGAGGAGGAGTGTAGGTGTAGTTTTAAAAGGACAGCATAGATCTGAAAGATGGTGAACTATGCCTGGGCAGGGCAAAGCCAGAGGAAACTCTGGTGGAGGTCCGTAGCGGTCCTGACGTGCAAATCGGTCATCTGGTCGACCTGGGTATAGGGGCGAAAGACTAATTAAACCATCTAGTAGCTGGTTCCCTCCGAAGTTTCCCTCAGGATAGCTGGCGCTCTCACAACAAACCCACGCAGTTTTATCCGGTAAAGCGAATGATTAGAGGTCTTGGGGCCGAAAGGATCTCAACCTATTATCAAACTTTAAATGGGTAAGAAGCCCGGCTCGCTGGCATGGAGCCAGGCCTGGAATGCAAGTGCCTAGTGGGCCACTTTTGGTAAGCAGAACTGGTGCTGCAGGAAGAACCGAATGCCGGGTTAAGGCCCCCAGTGCCGACGCTCATCAGACCCCAGAAAAGGTGTTGGTTGATCTAGACAGCAGGACGGTGGCCATGGAAGTCGGAATCCACTAAGGAGTGTGTAACAACTCACCTGCCAAATCAACTAGCCCTGAAAATGGATGGCACTGGAGCATCCAGCCCATACCCGGCCGTCGCAGGCAGTCAGAGAGGCGTGAGAGGGACGGGAGCCAGGGCGGGGGAGGCAAACGAGAAAGGGGGGGAGGGTCACAAGAATGAAACTAGATCACTTTCTAACACCGCACACAAAAATAAACTAAAATGGATTAAAGATCTAAATGTAAGACCAGAAACTATAAAACTCCTAGAGGAGAATATAGGCAAAACACTCTCCAACATAAATCACAGCAGTATCCTCTATGATCCACCTCCCAGAGTAATGGAAATAAAAGCAAAAATAAACAAATGGGATCTAATTAAAATTAAAAGCTTCTGCACAACAAAGGAAAATATAAGCAAGGTGAAAAGACAGCCTTCTGAAGAAAGCCTTCTGGAGAAAATAATAGCAAATGAAAAAGCAAAATAAAAGCAAAATAAAAAGCAAAATAAAAACAAAATAAAAGCAAAAATAAACAAATGGGATCTAATTAAAATTAAAAGCTTCTGCACAACAAAGGAAAATATAAGCAAGGTGAAAAGACAGCCTTCTGAAGAAAGCCTTCTGGAGAAAATAATAGCAAATGAAGCAACTGACAACTAATCTCAAAAATATACAAGCAACTTATGCAGCTCAATTCCAGAAAAATGAACGACCCAATCAAAAAAATGGGTCAAAGAACGAAATAGACATTTCTCCAAAGAAGACATACGGATGGCTAACAAACACATGAAAAGATGCTCAACATCACTCATTATTAGAGAAATGCAAATGAAGACCACAATGAGGTACCATTTCACACCAGTCAGAATGTCTGTGATCCAAAAGTCTGCAAGCAATAAATGCTGGAGAGGCTGTAGAGAAAAGGGAACCCTCTTACAGCCCTCAAACTAGTACAGCCACTATGGAGAACAGTGTGGAGATTCCTTAAAAAATTGCAAATAGAACTGCCTTATGACCCAGCAATCCCACTGCTGGGCATACACACCGAGGAAACCAGAATTGAAAGAGACACATGTACCCCAATGTTCATCGCAGCACTGTTTATAATAGCAAGGGCATGGAAAACCTAGATGTCCATCAGCAGATGAATGGATAAGAAAGCTGTGGTACATACACACAATGGAGTATTACTCAGCTGTTCAAAAGAATACATTTGAATCAGTTCTGATGAGATGGATGAAACTGGAGCCGATTATACAGAGTGAAGTAAGCCAGAAAGAAAAACACCAATACAGTATACTAACACATATATATAGAATTTAGAAAGATGGTAATGATGACCCTGTATGCGAGACAGCAAAAGAGACACAGATGTGTAGAGCGGATTTTTGGACTCAGAGGGAGAGGGAGAGGGTGGGATGATTTGGGAGAATGGAATTGAAACATGTAAGAAACGAATCACCAGTCTATGTTCAATGCAGGTTACAGGATGCTTGGGGCTGGTGCACGGGGATGATCCAGAGAGATGATATGGGGTGGGAGGTGGGAGGGGGGTTCATGTTTTGGAACTCATGTACACCCGTGGTGGATTCATGTCAATGTATGGCAAAACCAATACAGTATTGTAAAGTAAAATAAAGTAAAAATAAAAATTAAATTAAACAAAATAAAAGGACAGCATAAGAAATCATTATAGGGATGAAACAATTGTCTTATCTTGATGATGGTGGTGGTAGTTATAAGAATTTACACATGTGATAAAACTGCAAAGAATCAAAGACACATACACAAATACATGTAAGACAGATGAAATCTGAATCAATTCTCTGGGTTATACCCAGTCATTTTCCTAGTTGTGATATTGTACTTTTGTTCTGTAATAACCTCTTACAACCACATCTGAATCTGCAATTATCTCAAAATAAAAACTTGAATTATCAAAAAAATTCAACAATAAAAATAACTAATAAATAACATAATTCATTAAAATAAAAATAAATAGTATACTCTGAAATAACCTCTTAATTTTCTTATGAAATATGCAGGACTAGAGAGAGCAAAGCATAGCAAGACTAGGTATAACCTATAGAAAATATATATGTATACATATTTCCTACCTCAGGCTTCCCTGGTGGCTCAGTGGTAAAGAATCTGCCCGCAATGCAGGAGACCGGGATCAAGCCCTGGGTCAGGAAGATGCCCTGGAGCAGAAAGTGGCTACCTACTCTAGTATTCTTGCCTGGAGAATCCCATGGACAGAGGAGCCTGACGAGCTACAGTCCATGGGGTTGCACAGAGTAGAACAGGACTGAAGCAACTAAGCAGCAACAGCAGCATTTCCAACATCACTCTCAATACATCCTTAAAAGATTTACTCATGGGAATTCAAATGGATTCATGTCTTCTACTTTTCTCTGTTTGCTGCTAGAAAGTTACCAAAATGGGACAAAATGTTAATCACTCACATAGTAGGGAAGAAGAGACCTCATATGTGGAAGACTCAGTCCCAGGCCTGAAGTAAGATAGCTATCTAGGCTTAGAAACATGTGTTTGTAAGGTCATTGACTCGGTAGATTGCTTTGGATAGTAGAGTCTTTTAACAATATTGATTCTTCCAACCCAAGAACATGGTATACTTCTCCATCTGTTTGTGTCATCTTTGATTTCTTTCATCAATATTTTATAGTTTTTTGCATATAAATCTTTTGCTGCCTCCAGTTCAGTTCAGTTCAGTTCAGTCTCTCAGTCATGTCCAACTCCTTGCGACCCCATGAATTGCAGCATGCCAGGCCTCCCTGTCCATCACCAACTCCCAGAGCTCACCCAAACTCATGTCCATCGAGTCGGTGATGCCATCCAGCCATCTCATACTCTGTCGTTCCCTTCTCCTCCTGCCCTCAATCCTTCCCAGCATCAGAGTCTTTTCCAATGAATCAACTCTTCCCATGAGGTGACCAAAGTACTGGAGTTTCAGCTTTAGCATAAGTCCTTCCAAAGAACACCCAGGACTGATCTCTTTTAGAATGGACTATCTCCTTGCAGTCCAAGGGACTCTCAAGAGTCTTCTCCAACACCGCAGTTCAAAAGCATCAATTCTTTGGCGCTCAGCTTTCTTCAGTTCAACTCTCACATCCATACATGACCACTGGAAAAACTATGATAGGCCTTAGATAGGTTTATATCTGGGTTTTTTTTTTTTTTGATACAGTGATAAATAGGATTTTCTCCTTAATTTCTCTTTCTATCCTTCATTGTTAGTGTTTAGGAATGCAAGTGATTTCTGTGTATTAACTTGTATCCTGTGACTTTACTAAATTCATTCATTAGCTTTAGTAATTTTGTGGTGACATCTTTAGGTTTTTCTATAGTATCATGTCATCTGCAGTGAGTTTTACTTCTTTTCCAATTTGTATTCCTTTTGTTTCTATTCTTTTCTGATGGCTGGGACTTCCAAGACTATTTTGAATAAAAGTGGCAAGAGTGGGCCCCATTGTCTTGTTCCTGATCTTAGAGAAAATGCTTTCACTTTTGGCTGGCAACTGGCAACCTGGGTTTCAAGAGTGTTCCCACATTCTCTAACAGATAAGAGTAGTATGCTGAGCCTAAAGTGTTTATACAAACACAATAGTTCATGCTGGATAATCGCTTTTCTCCTGGGTGTCTGGCATTTGAGTATGTGCCAGGCAGAGGTGCCTTATGTGACCAGCATCAATAAAAATCATAGGTCCTGAGTCTCTAAGCAGCTTCCCTGGAAGATAACATTTTGCACATGTTGTCACCACTCACTGCTGGAGGAATTCAGCTCTTTCTGTGTGAATCCACTGGGAAAGAACACTTGGGAGCTTGGGCTTGGTTTCCTCTTGACTTTGACCTTGTAAATACATGTTTCCAAGTGTAGAGAGCTATCTCATCTCAGGCCTGGGATTGACTATTTACTACCTCTATGGTCCCCTCTTCCCAACTGCGTGGGTTATTAATTGTCTGTCCTATATTAGTAACTCTGAGGCAACAAATAGGGAAAGGTAGGAAAAAATGAATCCATTTGAATTCCTGTGAGGAAGTCTTTTAAAGTTTTAATTGAGAGTGATGTCAGAAATAAATATACATGTATATTTACTGTAGGTTACATCTAATCTTTATGGTCCAGCTCTCACAACCGTACATGATCACTGGGAAGACCATAGCCTTGACTATGTGGACCTTAGTTGGCAGAGTAATGTCTCTGCTTTTTAGCACACTGTCTAGGTTTGTCATTGCTTTCCTGCCAAAAAGTAAATGTCTTCTGATTCATGGCTTCAGTCACAATCTGCAGTGATTTTGGAGCCCAAGAAGAGGAAATCTGTCACTACTTCCACCTTTTCCCCTTCTATTTGCCAAGCGTTAATGGGGGCAGATGCCATGATCTTAGTTTTTTGTCTTTTTTTTTTTTTTTTAGTATTTAGTCTTAAGCCAGCTCTTTCACTCTCCTCTTTCATCCTCATCAAGAGGCTGTTTAGCTCCTTTTCCCTTTCTGCCATTAGAATGGTATCATCCACATATCTGAGGCTGTTAATGTCTCTCCTGCCTATTTTGATCCTAGCTTGTAACTCATAGAGCCCAGCATTTCTCATGATACGCTCAGCATATCAGTTAAACAAACAGGGTGACAGTAGACAGCCCTGTGTACTCCTTTCTTGATCTTGAACCAACCAGTTGTCAAACAGGGTTCTAACTGTTACTTCTTGACCTGCATACAGGTTTCTCAGGAGACGCATAAGATGTTCTGGTATTCCCATCTCTCTAAGAGTTTTCCACAGGTTGTCATGATCCACATGGTAAAAGCTTTTAGCATAGTCAGTGAAACAGAGATAGATGTTTTTCTGAAATTCCCTTGCTTTCTCTATAATCCAGTGAGTATTGGCAATCTGATCTCTAGTTCCTCTTCCTTTTCTAAACCCAGCTTGGACAACTGGAAGTTCTTGGTCCACGTAATGCTGAAGCCTAGCATGCAAGATTTTAAGCATGACCTCACCAGCATGGGAGATGAGTGCAATTGTCTGATAGCATGTTCTTTGGTACTGCCTTTCTTGGGAATTTGCTGTAAAGAAGGCAGAACACCAAAGAATTAATGCCTTTGAACTGTGGTGCTGGAGAAGACTCCTGAAAGTCCCTTGGGCAGCAAGGAGATCAAGCCAGTCAATCTTAAGGGAGATCAACCCTGAATACTCACTTGAAGGACTGATGATGAAGCTGAAGCCCAAGTATTTTGGTCAGCTGATGCAAACAGATGATTCATTGGAAAAGTCCCTGATGCTGGGAAAGAGGGCAGAAGAAGGGGGCATCAGATGGCTAGATAGCATCATGGAAGCAATGAACATGATGAAACAGCATGAACTTTGGCAGACTCCAGGAGACAGTGAGGGACAGGGAGGCCTGGCGTTCTGCAGTCCATGGGGTTACAGAGTCAGACACAACTGGGTGAATGAACAACAGCAACAACATCTAATCTTGCCACATTTCTTTCCATTTAACTCTGCACATTACATGAGAAAACTAAGAGTTTGCTTCAGAACATATAGTGTATTTCCTGTTTGTTGATTTTGCTTTGTAGCATTTTGTCAAAGTAAATCATACCCAGATTTTATGCTGAGTCCTGAAAGTCCTTCTAGAATCACTGACCGTATGGTGGTGGTGGGTACCTGTGACAATTAGATAATAATAAAAATAAAAGACTGGATAATCTGCATAGTCTTGTTGGACAGCAATGTATATTCAGTTAATAAGCCAGATTTTCTACTCCTTAAAAAATTTCCGGGCTTCCCTGGTGGCTCAGTGGTAAAGAATTCACCTGCCAATGCAGGAGACACAGATACAATCTCTGGTCCAGGAAGATCCCACGTGGACTGGAGCAACTAACCAGTGCACCATAACTATTGCGCCTACGCTCTGGAGCCCATAAGCCACAACTACTGAGCTCACATGACCTAGAGCCCCTGCTCCACAACAAGAGAAGCCACTGCAGCGAGGAGCCCAGATGATATGGGGTAGGAGGGGGGAGGGGGGTTCAGGTTTGGGAACTCATGTACACCCGTGGCGGATTCAGGTCAATGTATGGCAAAAGCAATACGGTATTGTAAAGCAAAATAAAATTAAAATTAAATAAATAAAGTGTATAAAAAAAGGAAAGAAAGAAAGTAGCCCCTGCACACTGCAACTAGAGAAAAGCCCACCCAACAAGGAAGACCCAGCACAGCCATACATGAATAAATGAAATTATATAAAAAATCTGGCTGTCAACCACGCTAAATGTGACACATTTAAAAATAAAGAAACAAAAGTTTCCATGTTACAGAATAACCTTTTGGAGAAGATATCAGCATTCATAAACTTTTTATTTAAAGTGACCAGCACTTTGGGTAGGTTGCTTCTGTGTAACAAACTCTTATAAGAGAGGAAAACTCTCTCCCCTGTGACCTAGGGTTCTCAGGCCAACAAGGACTCTTCCAGACTCCAATTTACTCATCTAAGATGACACCACTGGGAAGATTCACATCATCCTTAAAAAAGTGTTTTTGTAAATCTTACCAAGGCTGGCTAGGGATTAAATGAAATCCTCTGTATGAATCTCTAAATAGCTGTGCCAACTTTTAACTTTGCACATCAGGATGCTACTTTATTACTTAAGCACTTGGATAAACACACTCTCTCATCCATATCAAACACGCCTTTCAAGTACTTCTCTTTGACCATCTCTTCTCTTAACTCCAGGTGGCATGAAGTTCAGTCAAAAACAGTTTTGAAGAAGGGAAAGAACAAAATACATTTCAAAATACATTTCAAAAATATAGCACTGCGGAAAAAAATGATTTTTTTTCTTAATAGTTACTACATTATATGTGAGATGTGGATATGAGAGTTGGACTATAAAGAAATCTGAGCTCCAAAGAACTGATGCTTTTGAACTGTGGTGTTGGAGAAGACTCTTGGAGAAGACTCTTGAGACCCTTGGACTGCAAGGAGATTCAACCAGTCCATCCTAAAGGAAATCAGTCCTGAATATTCATTGGAAGGACTTATGTTGAAGCTGAAACTCCAATACTTTGGCCACCTGATGTGAAGAACTGACTCATTTGAAAACACTCTGATGCTGGGAAAGATTGAAGGTGGGAGGAGAAGGGAACGAGAGAGGATGAGATGGTTGAATGCATCACCAACTCAATGGGCATGAGTCTGAGTGAACTCCGGGAGTTGGTGATGGACAGGGAGGCCTGGCATGCTGCAGCACATGGGATCACAAACAGTCTGACACGACTGAGACACTGAACTGAACTGAACTATATTAGAAGAAATGTGGGATAAAAGGGGGGGAAAAATACAGAAATCTTGATGATCTGATCTATAGAATACTGTAAAGAAAGACTGACCCATACATTTACTTCAACCTATCCCAAAATTTCAGGGAAATGACAAACATTTGAAAACAAGTCTGAAACTGTGCTGGAAAAACAAGGGACAGTGTTATCAGCAGATGACAGTAAACAGTGGAGAAACCTACATCCCAACACAAGGAGACTCAGGGGCTTATTGAGATGCTTGCTGGCGGCTTCGGAAAATAGCTGTGCGAGTGGTGCCCACAACCCATATGCAGACTTTCCTCTAATCCTGATGCCCCTGGGAAGGAAACTCTGAAAGCTGAAGGCTCCAATCAAGCTTTAGCAGCAATGAAGCAAGCATATTTAACTTCTTCACAGATTTCTCCATCCTTCAGAACCTATAGAAAGAATTGATGATTTTAAAATCTGTGAGTCTATTTCTGTTCTGTAAAGAAATTTATTTGTATTATTTTTTTAGATTCACATATACATGATATCATGTAGTATTTGATGTTCTCTGTCTGACCTTTCACCTAGTTTGATAATCTCTAGGTCCATCCATGTTGGTGCAAATGGCATTATTTCATTCTATGTTATGATTGAGTAATATTCTACCAGGGCTTCCATGTGGTGCAGTGGTAAAGAATCCACCTGCCGATGCAGGAGACTCAAGAGATGTGGGTTTGATCCCTGGATAAGGAAGATCACCAGGGGTAGGAAATAGCATCCCACTCTAGTATTCTTGTCTGGAAAATTCCATGGTCAGAGGAGCCTGGCAAACTACAGTCCACAGGGTTGCAAAGAATCAGACATGACTGGGCACACACATAGAATACATAGAATACATCTAATACATAGAATTGAATATAAAGAAAATATGGTATATATATTTTTTCTTTATCCATTCCTCTGTCAGTGGACATTTAGGTTACTTCCATGTCTTGGCTATTGTAAACAGTGCTATAATGAACATTAGGGTGGAAAGTGATAAATTAAGAAAGATTAGGATTAACATATACACATGACTGTATATAAAACAGCTAATTAATAAGAAGAACCTTACTGTATAGCACAGGAAACTACTCGCTATTTTGTAAAATCCTATATGGGAAAAGAATCTGAAAAATAGTGGAGATGAGTTTCAGTCATCTGAAAGTAGCACAATATTGTAAATCAACTATACTTTAATAAAAATTTTAAAAGAAAAAAAAAAATGACGAGCTTGGCAATCACACATACTCTCCATGATTACATAGAGTCCAGAACAGTATTACACTTACCAAAGTGTAGTAAATGCTAAGTGGTTGACAAAAAGAACTTTAATTCTTTCATCAATACTTCAAGAAATGGTCACAATTTAAATTTTACATGACTGACTTCTCAACATATGTAGATAGGCTATGGCTTATAAACTATTTTTCTAAAGTATTTTAAACACATGATTAACTTACACATAAAAAGATCACTCTACAAATAAATTGATGGTCTTAATCACAAAGTGTGGTAGGTATTAATGCAATAATTACAATAGCATTTTTCATATATTCTAATGAAGGTAGTTTTACATATAATAATTTCAGAACCACAAACTCTTACTAAATAAAAAAATTTTTCTTCCTTCCTTTCCCTCTCTTTTTCTTTTCTTCCTTCCTTCCATTCTTTTTTTCAGTAAGCCATCCAACAAATAGACCAAATGTTTTGGCTTCTTCTTTAGAGCACTCCCTATTCTAAGCACTGGAAAACATCATCAGTTCAGTTCAGTTCAGTCGCTCAGTCGTGTCCGACTCTTTGCGACCGTATGAACCGCAGCACGCCATGCCACCCTGTCCATCACCTACTCCCAGAGTTTACACAAATTTATGTCCATTGAGTCGGTGATGCCATCTAACCATCTCATCCTCTGCCGTCCCCTTCTCCTCCTGCCTTCAATCTTTCCCAACATCAGGGTCTTTTCAAATGAGTTAGCTCTTCGCATCAGGTGGCCAAAATATTGGAGTTTCAGCTTCAACATCAGTCCTTCCAATGAACACCCAGGACTGATTTTCTTTAGGATGGACTGGTTGGATCACCTTGCAGTCCAAGGGACTCTCAAGAGTCTTCTCCAACACTGCAGTTGAAAAGCATCAATTCTTCAGTGCTCAGCTCTCTTTATAGTTCAACTCTCACATCCATACATGACTACTGGAAAAACCATAACCTTGACTAGACGGACCTTTGTTGGCAAAGTAATGTCTGTTTTATAATATGCTATCTAGGTTGGTCATAACTTTTTTCCAAGGAGTAAGCTTCTTTTAATTTCATGGCTGCAATCACCATTTGCAGTGATTTTGGAGCCCCAAAAAATAAAGTCTGACACTGTTTCCACTGTTTCCCCATCTATTTCCCATGAAGTGATGGAACCGGATGCCATGATCTTCATTTTCTGAATGTTGAGCTTTAAGCCAACTTTTTCGCTCTCCTCTTTCACTTTCATCAAGAGGCTCTTTAGTTCCTCTTCACTTTCTGCCATAAGGGTGGTGTCATCTGCATATCTGAAGAAAACATCATAGGAAAAGTAGATAGTTGTCTTACTGTAGGGGAGCTTACATTCTTGAGAAAGACATTTTAACTAAGATTAGGTCTGGCCTTAAATGACCAAAAACACTAAAAAATGATGGAAAACAAACTTGTAAAATGTGCTTGCAGTCCACTATCAGTTACAGTGCGGTGATTATCAAGCAGTTCTATCAAGTATGGTTGTACAGGTCCTGCACTGCACAATTCTAGAAAGTGTCATTCAAACCATAGACATGGTAGATTTTTATCAACATTTTGACACAAATGAAAGCTGACTTCCTCAGTGAGAAATGCCTGACTTCTATTTTACAAAAAGGCACCATTTATGTTAATGAAGGAACCTCAACACCCTCATCTTACAGCTTCTGCTTTGTGATACTCAGATCAGCCCTACAATTCAGTTCACAGGAGACAACAAAACTTAACTCTTTCCTTTAACTGTGCTTTCTACAAGTTATGCATTTCCCTTGAGCTCATGCATCCTTATCAGAACTTACAGACATAACCTCATCAAGCTGCAGAAGAGACTGAAAATGCCCTTTGTTCTGATCTGCCGTATGTCTAAACAAAGATCAGAAGCCTTTCTGGTTCCTATCAAATGTGAATTAAAGTAGCTGATACTCTCTCCCCAAAAATAAGCCATGGAGACACCATACAGGTTCATAAACTTATATACATGGCAGATGATCAAACTTTTAAAATTGCCTTTGATAATGCACACTTAGAGAGATCTTTATTTCTCTGTGTTGTCCATAGGATTCTGCATAGTACTGTGCAAAAAATAAGCACTCAGTAAATATTTGATGAAAGATTGACCATTTCTACCTCCTGCTCTATTATTCTAGAAAGAGAAAAATTACCCTGTCTGATGATTCACCATACGCCTGAAGACTGACATCATCACCTCTCAGACTTATCTTCTGAACCAACTAATCTGCTTTCCTTTATCTCTCCTATTGATTCAGCTGAAGACACCTTAATTACCTTCTAGGTATTACTACAAACTCTTTCCACCTGGACCACATGAACAAATCTGATAAACCCAAAAGGCAATTAGTCCATAACACAGATTATCAGATTGCATCAAGTCTCTCCAACAGACTAAATATTCTGTATGCATTTGTCAGCAAGGACCTGTGGATGAAGATTGTTTTATCATCATTTTAGAGAGAATATGGGTTGATGGGGATAGTCACTATGGAGAACAGTATTGACATACACTAAAACACTAAAGACTCTGCAATCCCACTCCTGCACATATGTCTGGACAAAACTGTAATTTGAAAAGATATATGCACTTCTATGCTCATATCCCCACTATTCACAATAGCCAGGACATAGAAGCAAACTAAATGTTAATTAAGAGATCAATGGATAAAGAAGATGGTGTATATATACCTAATGGAAATTACTAAGCCATAAAAAGAAGGAAATAATGCCATTCACAGTAACATGGATGAATCTAGAGGTTATCATATTAAGTGAAGTAAGTAAAGAGATTATCATATTAAGTGAAAGACAAACATCATATGATATCACGTACATGTGGAATTGAAAAAAAATACAAATAAATCTATACAAAAGACAGATAGACCCAGAGACATAGCAAACAAACATGATTACCAAAGGGGAGGAATAGGATAAATTAGTCTTGGATTATTAACTTTAAATTCCATCCTCCTGATAAAGTTTCTCTTTGTATTTGACTATAATAACTAATTTAGAAAAATCAACTCTCTGAAGGGAATTGAGGTTGGAAAATCTACTTAGCCCCTAAGGTTTGCTGCAGTCTTCAATAAGAAGAGATATATTTCCTTGAGAAAAATAAAGAAAGAAAAACTACTCTTCAGGGTGACATGATAAAGCCCAGGAATCCTTAACATCTTTTTGTTTACAATAAGCAATCTTTACAGACAGTTTGGGTGATGATAAAAGACATCTTTTAATTTGCAAGGCCCTTTTAGCCTGTTTCCTGGCAGTCATCATTCATTTATTCATTCACTTTTGGAACCTGTACTGTATTCCAGGCATTCTTCTAGCTTTGGGGACATGGCAATGAAGAAGACTCACTTGCCATCATGGAAGTGAAACAAAATTTCCAGTCATTGTTAGCCTCTTTATTTTTTTATGAAATACTACTTTAGTTTAAGATAGGCCATATATTTTCATGTGTAAGCTTTGTTGACTGAGTTGGGACTCCTGGTCTAAAATACAAATGGGTACATTATCTAAGATGCTTTTCTTTCCTCTTGGTTTTAACTAAATAATGTATTTTGTTTGTTCAGTCACTCATGCATGTCTGACTCTGCAACCTCATGGACTGCAGCACACCAGCCTTCCTTGTCCTTCAGTCTCCCAGTGCTTGCCAAAACTCATGTTAAATGAGTCAATAATGCCATCCAGCCATCTCGTCTTCTGTCATCACCTTCTCCTACCTTCAATCTTTCCCAGCATCGGGGTCTTTTCTAATGAGTTGGCATTTCACATCAGGTAGCCAAAGCACTGGAGCTTCAGCTTCACAATCAGTCTTTCCAATGAATATTCAGCATTGATTTCCTATAGGATTGGCTGATGTGACCTCCTTGCAGTTCAAGGGACTCTCAAGAGTCTCCTCCACTACCACAGCTCATAAGCATCAATTATTTAGCATTCAGCCTTCTTTATGGTTCAACTCTCACATCAATACACGACTATTGGGAAAACCATAGCTTTGACTAGATAGACATTTGTCAGCAAAGTATTGTCTCTGCATTTTAATAAGTTGTCTAGGTTTGTCATAGATTTTCTTCCAAGGAGCAAGCATCTTTTAGTTTTGTGGCTGCAGTCACCATCTGCAGTGATTTGGGAGCCCAAGAAAATAAAATCTGTTACTGTTTCCATTGTTTCCCCATTTATTTGCCATGAAGTGATGGGACCAGATGCCATGATCTTAGTTCTTTGAATATTGAGTTTTAAACCAACTTTTTCATTCTCCTCTTTCACGTTTATCAAGAGGCTCTTTAGTTCCTCTTCACTTTCTACCATAAGGGTCATGTCATCTGCATATCTGAGGTTGCTGATATTTCTCCCAGCAATCTTGATTCCATATTGTGCTTCATACAGCCCAGTGTTTCTCATGATGTACTCTGCATATAAGTTAAATAAGCAGGGTGACAGCCTTGATATACTCCTTTCCCATTTTGGAACCAATCTGTTGTTCCATGTATGGTTCTAACTGTTGCTTCTTGTACTGCGTAAAGTTTCTCAGGAGGCAGGTAAGTGGTCTGGTATTCTCATCTCTTTAAGAATCTTCTGCAGTTTGTTGTGATTCACACAGTCAAATGTTTTAGAATAGCCAGTGAAGTAGATGTTTCCTTTTTTTTAATTCTCTTGCTTTTTCTATGATCCAACAGATGTTGGCAATTTGATCTCTAGTTCATCTTCCTTCTGTAAATTCAACCTGTACATCTAGAAATTCTTGGTTCACTCATTGTTAAAGGATAGATTGGAGGATTTTGAACATGACCTTGATAGTGTGTGAGATGAGTGCAATTGTGAGGCAGTTTGAACATTTTTTGGCATTGTCCTTCTTTGGGAATGAAAACTGACTTTTCCAGTCCTGTGGCCACTGCTGTATTTTTCATATTTGCTGGCATATTGAGTATAGCACTTTTGCAGCATCATCTTTTAAGATTTGAGATAGCTCAGCTGGAATTCCATCACCTCCACTAGCTTTGTTCATAGTGATGTTTCCTAAGGCCCACTTGACTTCACATTCCAGAATGTCTGGCTCTAGGTGAGTGATCACACCATCATGGTTATTTGGGCCTAAGATCTTTTCATATAGTTCTTCTGTATATTCTTGCCAAGTTTTCTTAAAATATTCTGCTTCTGTTAGGTCCATACCATTTCTGTCCTTTATTTTACCCATCTTTGCATGCAATGTTCCCTTGGTATCTCTGGTTTTCTTGAATAAATCTCTAGTTTTCTATATTCTATTGTTTTCCTCTATTTCTTTGCATTGTTCACTTAGGAAGGCTTTCTTATCCCTCTTGCTATTCTTTGGAACTCTGCATTCAGATGGGTATATATTTCCTTTTCTCCTTTGCCTTTTGCTTCTCTTCTTTTTTCAACTATGGTAGGGTTAATGGCAGTTATGGCGATCTCCTTCAAAAGGACTTATGCCAGCATGCCACAGCTCCCAGGAGTTATGTAGTCAGTGTCCCTGATCTGACAACAAGCTTCTGTCAACTCACACCTCTGCCAAAGACTTCCAGACACTCACAGAAGATGAGTGCATGTCCTTCTACTCTACCATCTTGACAGAGCACCTTGTCTAATTCAATGAAACTATGAGCCATGCCATGTAAGTCCACCCAAGATGGATGGATCATAGTGGAGAGTTCTGAGAAAACGTGGTCCACTGAGGAAGGGAATGGCAAACACCTTCAGCATTCTTACCTTGAGAACCCATTGAATAGTATGAAAAGGCAAAAAGACATGACATTGCAAGATGAACTCCCCAGGTTGGTAGGGGCCCAATATGTTACTGGAGAAGAAAGGAAAAGTAGCTCCAGAAGGAATGATGATGCTGAGCCAAAACAAAAACAATGCCCATTTGTGGATGTGTCTGGTGGTGAAAATAAAGTCTGATGCTGTAAGGAACAATATTGCATAAGAACCTGGAATGTTAGGTCCATGAATCAAGGCAAATTGGAAGTGGTCAAAAAGGAGATGGCAAGAGTGAACATTGACATTTTAGGAATCGGTGAACTAAAAGAGACTGGAATGGGCAAATTTAATTCAGATGACCATTACATCTACTACTGTGGGCAAGAATCCCTTAGAAGAAATGGAGGGGAGTAGCCCTCATAGACAACATAAGAATCATAAATGCAGTACTTAGAGGCAATCTCAAAAATGACAGAATGATCTTTGTTGGCTTCCAAGGCAAGCCATTCAATATCATGGTAATCCAAATCTATGCCCCAACCACTAATACCAAAGAAGTTGGAGTTAGAGGGTTCTATGAAGACCTACAAGACCTTCTAGAACTAACACCAAAAAAAAAAAAAAAAGATGTCCTTTTCATCATAGGGGACTGGAGTGCAAAAGTAGAAAGTCAAGAGATACCTGGAGTAACAGGCCAGTTTGGTCTTGGAGTACAAATACAAGCAGGGCAAAGGCTAACAGAGTTTTGGCAAGGGAACGCATTAGGCACAGCAAACACCCTCTTCCAACAACACAAGAGATGACTCTACACATGGATATCACCGAATGGTCAATACTGAAATCAGATTGATTATATTCTTTGCACTCAAAGATGAAGAAGCTCTATACAGTCACCAAAATAAGACCAGGAGCTGGCTGTGGCTCAGATCATGAACTCGTTATTGCAAAACTCAGACTTAAATTGAAGAAAGTAGGGGAAACCACTAGGCCATTCAGATATGACCTAAATCAAATCCCTTATGATTATACAATGGAAGTGACAAATAGATTCAAGGGACTAGATCTGATAGACAGTGCCTCAAGAACTATGGACAGAGGTTTGTGACATTGTACAGGAGGCAGTGATCAAAATAATGTAAACAAAGCCAAAAATATAGAACTTCCAATAGAAGGGTAAACAGGATCTGAATTTGTACTTACTTTCCTACACTTGTAGGAAATTATACTGCAACAGTGAGAATGAGTTCATAAATCATCACACACACACACATAAACACACACAACATTTTCTCATATCTTTAGATTTTCCCATATTTTTAAGTGCTTAACTATGTAAGTTAAATGCATAGGTGAACAATATATGAAGTATAAATACACATTTTAAACTAATTACTTATGTCCATTTGAAACATTATAACATGTTATGATAAATGATAGCTAGCAGGCAACTTAAGGGGATCCTGTCAGATCTCATTAGTGTTTGTGTTGAAACATACATAAGAAAGGTAATATTGCATAAGGAGAATTAAGACTTAGTTCCTTAAGTGAAATTATCTGAAAGCAAATAAAAATATAGAGCTACAGATACATATTAAAACTATAAATGCTTAGGGTCACTTCGTGTGTCCTCTGCATTTAAAAAATATATCTGCTGTTATAAAGTCTAAGCCTTTTGAACCATGGTTACTACTTTCCTTTTAATTATGAAAAACATGTATTCGTGTATTTAACTTTCTTTTAACATTTCACGACTAACAAGTTTAAACAGACACTTGACTTCACCAAAGAATATCTTATTCCATTTTCCAAATTGTTGTGTCACACTCTTCACCTCCAGAGCAGTCAAACAATATCAGTTTAGACATTGTTTTCAAGTCTACTTTCACTGCTTTCTGCTCACCTACTGCATCAGCAACTCATTCTACCTGGTTGCTTTTAATTTTTCTTCTTATCTTGTGTTCATGAGAACAATTCAGTGTATCAAGACACTGGAAATTGAAACACTTAGAAAACAATGCTGTTGTAACAAAGAAATCTGTTTATGTAGATGATCTGAAGCCAGACTGCCTGGACTGGATCCCAGCTCCTCTGTGTAAAAGCACTTTGGGGGAACTGTCCTTGGTTCTATTTCCTCACCAGCAAAGGAATAATACAAGTATAAACTTCATTGCATTCAGTCCCATCACTTCATGCAAATAGATGGGGAAACAGTGGAAACAGTGACAGATTTTATTTTGGGGGGGCTCCAAATCACTGCCGATGGTGACTGCAGCCATGAAATTAAAAGATGCTTGCTCCTTGGAAAAAAAGTTATGACTAACCCAGACAACATATTAAAAAGCAGAAATATTACTTTGCCAACAAAGATCCATCTAGTCAAAGCTATGGTTTTTCCAGTAGTTATGTATGGATGTAAGAGTTGGGCTATAAAGAAAGCTGAGCACCAAAGAACTGATGCTCCAACACTGTGGTGTTGGAGAAGACTCTTGGGAGCCCCTTGGACTGCAAGGAAATCCAACCAGTTCATTCTAAAGGAAATCAGTCCTGAATATTCATTGGAAGGACTGATGCTGAAGCTGAAACTCCAATACTTTAGCCACCTGATGCAAAGAACTGACTCATTGGAAAAGACTCTGATGCTGGAAAGATTGAAGGAAGGAGGAGAAGGGGATGACAGAGGATGAAATGGTTGTATGGCATCACCGACTCAATGGACATAAATTTGAGTAAACTCTGGGAGTAGTGATGGACTGGGAAGCCTGGCATGCTGCGGTCCATGGGTCACAAAGAGTCGGACACGACTGAGTAACTGAACTGAACTGAAACTTCAACATGGTATTATGAGGATTAAATGAATTAATGTTTCTAAAGCACTTAGAATACTGCTGACACTTTAAAAATGCTATATGCAGACACAGATTTAGAGAACAAACTAGTGGTTACCAGTGGAGAGAGGCAAAGGAGAGGGGCAATAGAGGAGGAGGGGGAAAAGGGTGGGGCTACTACGGGGTTCCATGAAATTACATATGTGATATTTTTGAGAATTGTAAAGCATTTAACAGAATTTTTAATCTAAATTTTTAAAGTTCAGGTAAATAAATAAAAATTAAAAGTGCTGTTGTTCAGGTCAATCATTTGAATGGAGTTAAATTAATAAAGAAACTAAAACTACTTAGCATCACCTTCATTTGCCTTCCTTCCACCGTAATTGTACACACATGCACACACAGTTAGTGAAGTGTTTTAATAAGAAAAACTCTTAATACTTCACTAACAATCCCTATTTATGAAACATCATCGAGTTATTAGTAAAATTCCTTCCTGGAATGAGAATATTGAATGACAAGGGATGACAAGCGAATGCAATTTGAAAAACCAAGTACTATTTCCTCTGCATGTCAAAGCGATTTCACTTTAGAACTGGAAAAAGCCACAGATGGGCAGAGCTTCAACCATCACTTCACATACACATTAGGAATTTATGAGAAAAGTTCCTGGCTTTTTTCTTCTGTTGCTGAAAACTCATGATTCAGTAAAAGATTTTTTTTTTCACTTTAGTTAACAATTTCTTTGTGTGCAAAAATACAAAACAAAAAAAATATGTTGTGAACAGTACTAATAGAATAGCAGCTAGGAATGCAGTCATAAAGTATGTAGCTACTCAAATTAAAAAGTCTGTTCCTTAATGCCAATTACCATACTCCATTAATCATAGGAAACAGTTGGCACTGCCTCCTAATCTTGATTCAACATTGAAGGAAATTGTGAAAAATGTGAATGTAATTAGATTGTGCCCCTGAGCATAAGTATTTTCAGGCTGCCCAATAAAAAATAAAAAATAACCAATGATATGAGGTCCTGCTTTATTCTACTAGAGTATGCTGGCTATCTAGAGAGAAGGTGTGCATGCAGTATGCTGGGGAATGAGGGAATAAAACAAAAAAAACCTCACCACCTTGCTAATGTATGTATGTGTGTATATATGTATGTATATTTATAATGAATTCCCTTGAATAACCTAAAAGTTGTCACTTCAGAATAGAAAGTATTAATAGTGTTGAGGCTACAGTATACTAAGCAGATTTCTTTATACTAACTATAAAGAAAATAATTGCTCATTAAAGAAAGTAACCAATGGCTAGTTACTAGGCTTGTTTTTCAGTAACTTCAAAATACATCAAAGCACATAAAGAAATGCTTTCTAGAGCTCCATACATTATTTTCGGGTTGCAAAGCACCTTATTATTACCTCCTAGATAAAGAGATGGAAATACCACATCATTTGACCTGCCTCTTGAGAAATCTGTATGCAGGCCAGGAAGCAACAGTTAGAATTGGACATGAAACAACAGACTGACTCCAAATTGGGAAAGGAATACGTCAAGGCTGTATATTGTCACTCTGTTTATATAACTTATATGCAGAGTACGTCATGAGAAATGCTGAGCTGGATGAAGCACAAGCTGGAATCAAGATTTCAAGAAGAAATATCAATAGCCTCAGATATGCAGATGACACCTTATGGCAGAAAGTGAAGGGGAACTAAAGAGCTTCTTGATGAAAGTGAAAGAAGAGAGTGAAAAAGTTGGCTTAAAACTCAAGATTCAAAAAAACTAAGATCATGGCATCTGGTCTCATCACTTCATGGCAAATTGATGGGGAAACTGTGGAAACAGTAAAAGACTTTATTTTGAGGGGTTCCAAATCACTGCCGATGGTGACTACAGCCATGAAATTAAAAGATGCTTGCTCCTTGGGAAAAAGTTATGACCAACTTAGACAGCATGTTAAAAAGCAGAGACATTACTTTGCCAACAAAGGTCTATCTAGTCAAAGCTATGATTTTTCCAGTAGTCATGTATGGATGTGAGAGTCGGGCTATAAAGAAAGCTGAGCACCGAAGAATTGCTTTTGAACTGTGGTGTTGGAGAAGACTCTTGAGAGCCCCTTGGGCAGTTAGGAGATCTAACCAGTCCCTCCTAAAGGAGATCAGTCCTGAATATTCATTGGAAGGACTGATGCTGAAGCTGAAAGTCCAGTACTTTGGCCACCTGATGTGAAGAACTGAATCATTTGAAAAGACCCTGATGCTGGGAAAGGTGGAAGGCGGGAGGAGAAGGGGACAACAGAGGATGAAATCGTTGGATGGCATCACCAACTCAATGGACATGAGTTTGAGTAAACTCTGGGAGTTGATGATGGACAGGGAGGCCTGGTGTGCTGCACTCCATGGGGTTGCAAAGAGTCAGACACAACTGAGCAACTGAACTGAGGTTGAAAACCATTCAGGGTTCCAGGTGTGATGTGATACAGTCATTTTCTGTCATTTACCCTAGAAGTGGAAGTATCCATCAAGGGTATTCAAAATTTAGCCCATTGATTTCCTCTATAAATGATGTCCTTCTAAGTTAGCTTTTCTAATTTTGTAGTAATAAATATATGCAGGAGATTGATTTATTGGCTACAAGACTTCACCCCTTCTGTGTCCAGTCCCCTGTGATGGATACTTTCTTAGAGGAGGGTAAATGGTGTATTCTCAGCCTTTGACAGTGATCTTGACCCTGGGACTTCTCCAGG
Source organism: Budorcas taxicolor (assembly GCF_023091745.1). NCBI lineage: Eukaryota > Metazoa > Chordata > Mammalia > Artiodactyla > Bovidae > Budorcas > Budorcas taxicolor. Next base: position 39,558,922 of record NC_068926.1, read on the forward strand.
GAAGCAGCCCTTTTTGCATCTCTGCCATCTTCACAAGGAGATCACAGAACATCCACCTGGTGGCCCAATGAGAATGAAGAACTCATGCAGCAGAGTGACCTCCACTGACCCAACGAGCAAAACACCTATAGCAGAATCCAGGTACACAAGCCGGTGAGTGAATGACTTATTTGGTAGACCACTGAGGTTTTCTGATTGCACGTGCTAATTTTGCAGAGTTCACTACTGAAAACACGCCAGTAGAATATCTTTTGACTCTGATTTCAACTCTTCAAGCAGAAGTGGGTATTTTGGTTGAAAGATTAAAAACAGTATGATCTCTCTGAGTTTCAGATTCTTTTCCATTATATGTTTTTACAAGATATTGAATATACCCTGTACTATACAGTAGGCCCTTGTTCTTTATTTTATGTGTAGTAGTGTGTTCTATTATTCCTAAACTCATGTATTGCTACCCTCCTTACTTTTTGGTGACCATATGGCTATTTTCTATGACTATAAATTGGTTTCTTTTTTGCAAGTTAGTTCATTTGTAACATTTTTTTAGATTCCACATGTAAGTGATATCATATAATAATTATCTTTCTCTATATGACTTACTTCACTTTGTATGATAATCTTTAGGTCCATCCTTTTTACTACAAATGACAATATTTCATTCTTATTTTAAAAAAGGAAGGTACCTTGAGTTGCTAAAGTAGCAATTATTTTCCTACACATACACAGAATATTACTTTAAAATTGTTAGGAGGAGAAAATTATCCCTAGATTTTTCCTATGCATTTATCACCCTTATTTAATATTGTACCTTAATCTTAATCATGTGTAGATAACCTGTTTTTACATGAAAACTGTCCTAAATAATTCAGAATTATTCCTCAGAAGTCATATAAGCAACCCAATTCTATTCCTGTAATTGCAGCTAGGGTAATGCTTTTCTTCTCATTTCCAGTATCTCTACAGCTAAGTATATAATTGACTTTATTCTCTCTACCACATGAGCCAAATTGGCTTTGATGGTTCAGATACTTTATTGAAGACACTTGATGTGACCATATGGGATGTCAAAAATAACTAGAGTAACAGTAGACATTTCAGACACTTCAGATTTTGCTCTATTTTCACATTATTCCTAATGTATTTGGAACCATGCCTCATTTTCAGGAAGCTTAATTGTTTTATAAAGATTTATGCACAATCCAGCAACCATAAAATTACTCTTCATATTTTGTTGTTGTTCTCTATTACTTTTGAGTTATTCTTAGTGAGCAAATGGGATGAGAGCAAAAAGTAATATTTAAAACCTTCAAAATCTCTACTATATGAAAATTCTAAAATATATTTTATAGTTAAAAGTTAACATTTTCATTGGTATAATATCCAGTACTTGTTCTGGAAAAAGTATTACTCAAAGTCTAACTTCTCTCAATTAGACATGTGTGTATGTGTGCTAAGACACTTCAGTCATGTCAGACTCTTTGCAATGCTATGGACTATAGCCCAACAGGCTGCTCTGTCCAGTGGGATTCTCCAGGCGAGAATACTGGAGTGGGTTGCCATGTCTTCCTCCAGGGGATCTTCCAGACCCAGAAATCAAACGAGCTCTCTCTTAAGACTCCTGCATTGGCAGGCAGGTTCTTTACCGCTAGCACCATCCAGGAAGCCCCACACATCCTTCATTAAAAGTTAAAATTCTTCCCTGAAATTCATTCAATTACATCCTCAACTCTGACCCACCTAGTCCTTACATTTATCACAGATGTTGGTGGTGGCGATGGTGTTTTTAAGCAATACTTATATTGGTCTCTTAAGACCAAAAGCTCAGGACAATTCAAAAAAAACTTTTTTTTTTTTCATTTTTGCTATTGTAACTCAATTTCTCAAGTTCAGAAGACATTTAAAACAAATTGATTATTTTATATTTGCTAATATATAATATAAAAGATGCATTTTACTAAGATTATATTATTCCCACTGGATTGTGATATTTGATCTATGATTGGTATGCCAGCAGGTGGTCATCAAAAGTTTTTTTGAATTCTTTGCATAAGGCATTTCCCAAGCACATTCCCCCTGCTCCCTGCCCCAGTCTATGAGCTGTCTTATTTACTATCCCCATCATTTCACAAACAAAGAAACTGACACTCTGACAGGTAAATTTGCCCAAATTCAGATGGTTCATGGGAATAAACTCAGGCAGTCTGACTTAAGAGACAATGCTTTCCTGCAGTCTGCTATACTGTCTCAAAAATAAGAACAAGAATATTAATGATAACTATGTGACATGTTGGGCTTCCCAGGTGGCACTAGTGGTAAAAAAAACCCACCTGCCAATGCAGAAACCCTAAGAGATGCAGTTTTGATCCCTGGGTTGGGAAGATCCCCAGAGGAGGGCATGGCAATCCACTCAAATATTCTTGCCTAGAGAATCCCATGAACAGAGGATCCTGGTTGATTATGATCTGTACAGTTGCAGAGTCTGACATGACTAAAGCGACTTAACATGCACGTATGCACATGTGACATGTTAGGTATGATTCTGTGTGTAGTACAGACATTAATCTTCATTGTAGGTATAATTATTATTCCATTTTATAGATGGAAATATTTATGTACACAGAATTTAAATAACTTGTCCAAAAGTACAGAGAGTTTTAAAAACTTATCGTTAGAAAGATAATTCTATGATTATGAGTTTCTGCTTTTTCTTGTGTTTACCCCCTTCCATTTTTCCTGGAAAAGCAATCTCTCCTTAGTCTGCCCTTACCTATTGGCTTATGTTACGCTTAAAAAGTAGAATAACGCTGATGAGAGCAGGGGGATTCCTTAGTTTTGTTTGTTTTCTTTTGTTTTCAAAAGGTAACCCCAATGGGGGTATGCAACTCGGTAGTTCTGAGGTAGTAAGGAGAAAGACATGAGTTGAGAGCAAGTACATTTTCCCCAACCGAGAAGATGAAAGATGGCAGATTCCCCAAATGAGTGGGCGGATACCCACTCATTGTCCTCGGGTACACAAGAATTCATAGAGAAAGGAAATAACGCGATCCACTGAGGGACCCAGTGAAGGCTGGGCTGAAGATGCAGAATGTGCAGCCCTGATTGGTGGCCCATGCATCCCTCCACACGGCAGGTCTCTCACTATCAACAAACTGTGGGAGCGTGGACGTCAGTAGTGACATCTAAAGCTCAGGAGGACCTTCTTCTTTGTAGGACTCTATAAGACCTCTAGTAATAACTGCATGTTTAGGGTACGGAGAAAGAAAGAAAGAACTGAGTTTGCATCTCCTATCATTTGAAATTAGGTTTACAATGGCAACCCTCTCTGGTACTCTTGCCTGGCAAATCCCATGGACGGGATTTGCCCGTCCCAGCCTGGTAGGCTGCAGTCCGTGAGGTCGCTAGGAGTCGGACACGACTGAGTGACTTCACATTCACTTTTCACTTTCATGCATTGAAGAAGGAAATGGCAACCCACTCCAGTATTCTTGCCTGGAGAATCCCAAGGATGGAGGAGCCTGGTGGGCTGCCGTCTCTGGGGTCGACCAGAGTCGGACACGACTGAAGCGACTTAGCAGCAGCAGCAGTTTTAGAAAAAAAACAAGATGTACTAAGACTAGCACAGCTGAGTGCCTCAAGAGGAGACTGTCCAGGCTGCACTGACGCTGCGGCCGCTTGAGGAACTGCTGTAGGTGTTCCAGCAGATGCGTCCAAAGAGAGTTATTGCCAGGAATTATTAACATACATTCTGATTTCTGAACACATTTCCAAAAATCCGTGTAAATCAACTTTTAACTTCACAAGTCCTCTGATTTCTAGTTTTCCAAAATGTTCACATTTATTCTAACACATAGCGGCAAAGAGAGTTTGAGTTGTGGTCATTCAGTTCAGGAAACCATTTTAAAATACAAATTCCTGCTTTTGAAGCAAAGAGTCATGAGCAACTGTACAAATAATTCTGAACTTTAGTCTGAAGGTATAATAGCATAACAGTAGTTTTTATTTTAACGGACTATAGAAATGATAACAATGCCTAAATTTTATATGTCAGCTATAGGAATGAATTCTTATGAACACTGAAAAACTACTCTTTTTATAACTTTGCCCCCTGATAAACTAGGAAATAATCTATTTATAATTATCTTTTTTTTTCCACCAAGCAAAACATTTTCATGATTTTTTTAAAAACCAAATAAAAAGAAAAAAAAAGCTTTAATGTTGTTGCTTCTTATAGAGTTACTTAAAATTATGTACACAGTTTTCAAAATGATGGACAGATTATGCACACTGCTAGAATGGAATATATGATAGGAATAAATGCTTCTTTGTTTTCCTGTTGAAGATTTTTCTCCATGACAAGGCACAGCTGTCAAGGCTTCAACAGAACTCTGTGTTTTTGGCAGGGAAAACAATTACAATCCAAGGTTTGCTGACTCCTTTCCAAATATAGCTCCCTTCTCTATAAAGGTAACTGACAGACTGCAGAAACTCTAACCAAACAGAAAACCAAGAAGGCACCTCTTGTTTCTGGAAAAGGCATGTCAAGCCATCAACTTCTCCAGTTAGAAGCCCTCAAAGACAGTTATTTAAAGAAACACTTTGAAACTCATATGTTTTTTTAAAGGCCTAAGAGACACAATGGTTTCTATTATAGATCTATGAACAAATATTATTTTATTATTTGTTCCAAGTAAAGATACACAATTTTAAGCCAAAATGACACATCTGAATTGAGGGATGAATTATAGAATAGCTGTGATACATTTGTTATTGCAAATCAATCAAAAGTTGTTATGCCTATGTGTGTCAAATATCTCCAAATGTATTTATATCAATAATTTCCTTTATGTGCTGAATATATTTTCAAGATAAAGGGGTTTTTTTGGTATTTTCAGTCAATATAGAATTTTTTTAATTAACTTTACAATGTTGGGTTAGTTTCTGCTCTACAGCAAAGTGAATCAGCTGTAAGTTTACATATATCCCCCTTTTTTTTTAGATTACCTTCCCATCTAGGTCACCACAGAGCACTGAGTAGAGTTCCCTGAGCTACACACTATCAAGATAAGGTTTCAATCATCATTTTAGGTTATGGCACCCTGTGTTCTAAGTCAGGATCATGAGTGACTGGTGGGAGAGTAGCTTAATAGTGTTAATTTTAGGGGGTTGTTTTTGGATTTGTTTGCTTGCACCCTGCCCCCTCCCCAGTGCTTTAGACACACAGACAGCAAGAAGTGGCTGGAGTGGTCTCAGCAACTAAGAAAGTCTACATGAAGGGCTGTTTATCTCTGCAATAGACCACAGCAAGGTCACAGTGAGAAAGACGGTGTTCTGGTTGTTGCACATGTGGTTTGCTTAATTGATTTTGGTTTAGTTTTAGTTTTAAGTTTCTTTGTTTGGTGGGAGTAATATGAGATAAAGGAATGGTTTTAAAACTGCTGCAGATCTATTCTTTATTCTAAGAAGGCCGTTGAAGTTATTCTCCACTCAGACATTTGAATAATCTGAGCTGCTCCAATATCTTGTTGAAACTGATGTTAGCTAATTGAATTTCTATGGCATTCATCTGGAGAGTTTTTCATTCTGTTTCAGAGCAAGCCAATTAGAAGGCAGAATCTGAAAAGCCTGGCCTTTCAGTTGTCTAATAAATCCCAATGTTTGAAGGAAGAATGTATCCGACCATGTTCAACTTACATCTTTGTTCCTGATTCTCAAATAGAATTTGAATTGGCTGATATGAAAGGCTATAATTATTATAAGACTGTTTAAAAATATACACATAAAACTCCAAGCCTTTAAATATAGGTAGAAATAAACATGGTAACCATAAAATTGAATTCATTAAGTATAAGCTACCATGACATTTAGCTCTGAACTTTCCCTGCAGACAAAGCAAAAATAGGAATGCAATCAATTCTGTGTGTTTTATTTATTATTTGATACGCAAAAGCAATGTAATTCTTCAATAAAGAGTATTTTCTTTACATTAAGTCCTAAAAATTGATTTCATGGAATTCTTGCCTTTTAATATTCTAGAAGCAGCACCATATATAAGTGACCTGTGTCTTGGAATCAATAGGCAACTGACTTATAAAAAAGATTTAACCATCTCTTATCTCATTTGAATATACCAGATGTTTGAATTGAAAGACAGACAGAAATATCGAAAGTATATATATTGTTTTATGAAAATATCATATTGTTGTTGTTCAGTTGCTAAGTGATGTTTGACTCTTTGTGACCCCATGAAATGTGGCATACCAGGCTTCCCTGTCCTTCACTATCTCCCAGGGTTTGCTCAAGCTCATATCCATTGAGTCATTGATGCCATCCAACCATCTCATCCTCTCACACCCCTTTTCCTCCTCAAAGTTGCCCAACATCAGGGTCTTTCTTGATGAGTCAACCCTTCACCTCAGGCGGAAAAAGTATTAGAGCTTCAGCATCAGTCCTTCAAATGAATATTCAGGGTTGATTTTCTTTAGGATTGACTGCTTTGATCCTGTTGCAGTCTAAGGGACTTTCATGAGTATTCTGCAGCACCATAGTTCAAAAGCATCAGTTCTTTGGTGCTCAACCTTCTTTATGTTTCAATTGTCACATTTGTACCTGAATACTGGAAAAAACAGTTTGACTATATGGATCTTTGTCAGCAGACTGATGTACCTTTTAATACGCTATCTAGGTGGAAATGGCAATCCACCTCAGTATTCTTGCCTAAAGAATTCCATGAAGAGAGGAACCTGTAGGGCTATGGTACATGGGTCACAAAGAGTCGGACATGACTGGGTGACTTACACTAGCCACTAGCCATTGGAGAAGGCAATGGCACCCTACTCCAGTACTCTTGCCTGGAAAATCACATGGATGGAGGAGCCTGGTGGGCTGCAGTCCATAGGGTCGCTAAGAGTCACACACGACTGAGAGACTTCCCTTTCACTTTTCAGTTTCATGCATTGGAGAAGGAAATGGCAACCCACTCCAATGTTCTTGCCTGGAGAGTCCCAGGGACGGGGGAGCCTGGTGGGCTGCTGTCTATGGGGTTGCACAGAGTCAGACACGACTGAAGTGACTTAGCAGCAGCAGGTTTATCATAGCTTTTCCTTCAAGAAGAAAGGGTCTTTTAATTTAATGGCTGCAGTCACCATCCTCAGTGATTTTTGAAGCCCAAGAAAATAAAATCTGTCACTTTTTCCACTTTTTGCCATCTATATGCCATGAAGTGACAGGATTGGATGCCATGGCCTTAGTTTTTTGAATGTTGAGTTTTAAATAAGCTTTTTAACTCTCCTCTTCCAACCTCACTGAGAGACTCTTTAGTTCCTCTTCGCTTTCTGCCCTTAGAAGGGTATCAACTGCATCACCTGAGGTTGTTGATATTTCTGCCAGCAATCTTGATTCCAGCTTGTTATTCATCCAGCCTGGCATTTTGCATGCTCTACTCTGCATAAATAAGCAGGATGAAAATATACAACTTTGATGTACCACCTTCCCAATTTTAAACCAGTCCATTTCTCCATGTCTGATTCTAATGTTGCTTCTTGACCTGCATACAGGTTTCTTAGGAGGCAGGTAAGGTGGTCTGGTATTTCCATCTCTAGAATTTTCCACAGTTTGTTGTGATCTACGCAGTCTAAGGGTTTAAAGTAGTCAATGAAGCTGAAGTAAATGTTTTTCTCTGGCATTCTCTTTCTTTTTCTGATCCAACATTTGTTGGCAATTTGTTATCTGGGTCCTCTTCCTTTTCCAAATCCAGCTTGTATATCTGGAGGTTCTCAGTTCACATACTGTTGAAGCCTAGCTTAAAGAATTTTGAGCATTTCCTTGCTAGCATATAAAATGAGTGCAATTGTATGGTAGTTTGAACATTCTTTGGCATTGCTCTTCTTTGAGATTGGAATGAAACCTGACTTTTCCAGTCCTGTGGCCACTGCTGAACTTTCCAAATTTGCTGACATATTAAATGCTCTAGTGGTTTTCCCTTTCTTTAATTTAAATCTGAGTTTTGGGATAAGGAGCTCACAATCTGAGCCATAGACAGCTCCAGTTCTTGTTTTCACTGACTGTATAGAGTTTCTTCATCTTCAACTGCGAAGAATATAACCAAGGCAATTGAATTGAAATAACCAGTTTCAGTGTTGACCATCTGCTGATGTCCATGTGTACAGTCTTCTCTTATGTTGTTGGAACAGGGTGTTTGCTGTGACCTGTGTATTCTGTTGGCAAAACTGTGTTAACCTTTGCCCTGCTTCATTTTGTACTCCAAGGCCAAACTTGCCTGTTACTGCAGGTTTCTCTTGACTTCCTATTTTTGCATTACAATCTGCTATGATGAAAAGGATATTTTTTTTTTTGGTGTTATTTCTAGGAAGTCTTATAGGTCTTCATAGAATCATTCAACTTCATCCTCTTCTGCATTAGTGACTGGGGCATAGACTTGGATTACTGTGATGTTGAATGGTTTGCCTTGGAAATGAACACAAATAATTTTGTCATTTTAGAGATTACACCCAAGTACTGCATTTCAGAGTCTTTTGTTGACTATGAAGTCCACTCCATTTCTTCTAAGGGATTTTTGCCCATAGTAGTGAAAGGTTGTTGCTGAGTCGTGAAAGATGCCTGGATTTTTGGCCTCTGAAGAAGAATTCAATCCGGGGCCAGTGATGAGGCTAGATCACTCAGAGCTTTTGTGTAATAAAGTTTTATTAAAGTATAAAAGAGAGAAAGCTTCTGACAGAGACATCAGAAGTGGGCAGAAAAAGTGCTCCCCTGCTAGTCTTTAGCCAGATGTTATAAGCTACTAGCAGGCTGGTAATTAGAGAAAGGTTAGGTTAGTGAAGTCACTCAGTCATGTCTGACTCTTTGCGACCCCATGGACTGTAGCCTACCAGGCTCCTCCATCCATGGGATTTTCCAGGCAAGAATTCTGAAGTGGGTTGCCATTTCCTTTTCCAGAGGATCTTCCTGACCCAGGGATCAAACCCAGGTCTCCCATATTGTTGGCAGACGCTTTACTGTCTGAGCCACCAGGGAAGCCCATTAAGAAAGGAAATGTCTCAAAACACAGACTGGCACCAGGCCGCTCACCCACAGCCTGCATTTTGAGATAACATTGGCACAAGGTGAATGGTCCTGGGCCATAAAACGATTGACATGAATTTTGAAGAAAGGCAGGTTTCCAAGCAAATATATGGTTTCATTAACATAGATTAGGAGAACAATTATGTGAGTAAAACATACTGGTTTGTCAAGTCAGTTCTGAGTCTTAAGCAGAACCAATCTAAAGACAGAGTCTAGGATAAATACATAGTTCATTAACATAGCTTAAGAAAAACATTTCCATAAGAAAAACCACATTGGTTAGCTCAAGTTTTGAGAAAAGTTAAGTTCAGGGGGAACCAGTTGTCATCATGGCAACACAGAATTTTAAGAGAAACCTCCTTTTAATTTTCACTGCTGCTGCTGCTGCTGCTGCTGCTGCTGCTGCTGCTGCTGCTGCGTCGCTTCAGTCGTGTCCGACTCTGTGCGACCCCATAGATGGCAGCCCACCAGGCTCCTCCGTCCCTGGGATTCTCCAGGCAAGAATACTGGAGTGGGTTGCCATTTCCTTCTCCAATGCATGAAAGTGAAAAGTGAAAATGAAGTCGCCCAGTGGTATCCGACTCTTAGCGATCCCATGGACTGCAGCCCACCAGGCTCCTTCATCCATGGGATTTTCCAGGCAAGAGTACTGGAGTGGGGTGCCATTGCCTAAAATCTGACACTTGTAGTTTGTTTCCTCCTACCACTTAAGAGAGAGATTTAAAAAACGTCTGATACTTGCAGCATATTTCCCCCATTAGGAGACCCCTAGCCTTCCTGCCTGTTACCCTCTCAGTAGCACATATAATGATCATCTGAATAAAGTTTGCCTATTCCTGTCCATTTTCATTCACAAATGGCTACCACGTCAATGCTCACTTTTGTCATGTCCTGCTTGATGATGTCCAATTTACCTTTATTCATGGACCTAACGTTCCAGGTTCCTATGCAATAGTGTTCTTTACAGCATCAGACTTTACTCTCACCTCCATGAAAAATCCACAACTGAGCATCATTTCTGCTTTGGTCCAGACTCTTCATTCTTTTTGTTAACTGTTTCTCCACACTTCCCCAGTAGCATATTATACACCTTCTGACCTGAGGGACTCATCTTCTGGTGTCATATCTTTCTACCTTTTCATACAGTTCATGGGGTTTGAGGCAAAAATACTTGGTGGTTTGCCATTCCCTTCTCCAGTGGACCTCCACCATGACTCGTCCATCTTGCGTGGTGCTGCACAGCATGGTTCATGGCAGTTATACAAGGCTCTGATCCATGTGATAATTTTGGTTACCTTTCTATGATTGTGGTTTTCATTCTGGGATTGTAGTTCTTACTTCTTCTGTCTGCCCTCTCATGGATGAAGATAAGAATATAAGAATATCATATTACAGATGCTTAGATTTACCTATCCATGAGATGAGATGTTCCTACCCCAGAAGCAAAGCAAAAGCTATGTGTACAACAGTCACATTTCTTTTATGATTTTCTTCCATTAAGAAAAACTCTCTGAGCCACCTCAAGGAGGAAAAATTCATGTATAGCGCTGAATTGAACAGTGATTTGGGAAGTAATGAATCACTGAACTATCAATCTGTTCAAGTGTATTTTGAAGACCAAAATTATGAGTATGTCACCATACAGGGAGTACAGTGGGAAGACATGGCAATGAAATTAGTAATTGTTTACCAAATGAAAACTTTTCAACTACCAAAAAAAGAAGTAGAAATGGGTAAAGGAAAAGTTTTCATGACTATTTTTATGATGATGCTTTAATATTTGGACTCTTCACAAATGTCTCAGATGACTCTTATGTAAAGAGTTTTCAGGATCCATTGAGCATGTTATTAGCTTCATGCTGACATCTTATACGTACATGCTGCAGTCCATGGGGTAGCAAAGAGTTGGACACGACTTGAGAGAATGAACTGAACTATGTGTACCCTGTCACTTCCTGGCTATAAGACACTGGACAAGTTACTTAACCTCTTGGTTTCCTCCCCCATGAAGTGAAATAACTAGCTACCCTAAGGACAAGGCAATGGCAACCCACTCCAGTACTCTTGCCTGGAAAATCCCATGGATGGAGGAGTCTGGTGGGCTGCAGTCCGTGGGCTCGCTAGGAGTTGGACATGACTGAGCAACTTCACTTTCACTTTTCACTTTCATGCATTGGAGAAGGAAATGGCAACCCACTCCAGTGTTCTTGCCTGGAGAATCCCAGGGACAGGGGAGCCTGGCGGGCTGCCTTCCCTGGGGTCGCACAGAGTCAGACACGACTGAAGCGACTTAGCAGCAGCAGCAGCAGCAGCTGCCCCACATTGCTATAAGTTTAAATGAGACAATATACAGAAATTACAGAGCACACATTTGGTGCTCTATATATCTTAGATTTCTTACCCATAAAACTGGAAAAATACTTTTGAGCAGCAACGTTCTGAAGTGTCTTTCATGACATATTACAAATTATTTTGTGATAGTCTCACTGAATACAAAAACATTTTAAATACCTCCCTGTTCTAATTTCAAAACTCCAGTGCTAAAGTAAGAACTACTTAATAGATAAAACTAGATAACTGATTAACAACTTGAAAAGCAAATATATGTGTTCTTCATTACCTATGACATACCAAAATAACTTTTATGGAAACTATCCATAAAGAAAATAACTATCAATGGAAATCTTTTACAAATTAGATAGAAGAAATTCTAATTGATATATCTAACTATAAAATTTTAAACTTTGGGTTAAAAAATTAAAAATAATTAAAATTAAATAGATTAATAAAAATCATTAAGCATATATTACAGATCTATACCTATCCTTAATATAAAAGGCACTCATATAGCAATAATAGCAAAATTAAGGCCCACATAAAGCAATATGAAAGGCATAAACTGATGTAAAAGACCAAGGTGGGTTCCTGGTCAGCATCTTTTCCCCTCTTCTTTCTCCCAATCTTATTGTATATCTCCTCTACCTCTTCACAAATTTGAATTTTGGGGAAAACTGACTGTTTTCAAGTTTAGGGTGGATTTTAACTACCTGACTTTTTTTGGTGCCTGCTTTATCCCAGGAGTGGTCATGTGCCCAGATTGGTCCAATCTAGAGGAAAGGACTTCCATGTCATGGTTATGGGAAAAATTCTCTCAATCTCTCACAGCTAGAACAAGAAAACAACTAGCTGTGATAAAGAATAGAGCCATTCTCAAGATGAAGCTGACACAAAATGGTGGGAACACAGAAAAAGAATTTGTGTCCTTGCTGATACTAAGTATTAGTAGATAATCAGGCTACTTACCATATAGTTCATTCCACCATCCAACTGTCTCTTATGTGAGACAACAAATATTTTGAGACAAGTAAAAAATAAAATGATACATTACATATTAAACACAATTATGACTAATAAGTCAATCATGTGGGACCACGCTAAAAAATTTGCTCATAAGAAAATGTATTATTCACATATTTTTTATTAAATCAAAATAGAAAACCTGCTCTCTGAGAAACCTATGTGCAAGTCAAGGCCCTACAGTTAGAACTGGACTTGGAAAAACAGACTGGTTCCAAATTGAGAAAGGAGTAAATCAAGGCTATATAGTATTACCCTGTTTATTTAATTTATATGCACAGTACATCATGAGAAATCCTGGGCTGGATGAAGCATAAGCTGGAATCAAGATAGCTGAGAGAAATGTCAATAACCTCAGATATGCAGATGACACCCCTTTAATGGTAGAAAGTGAAGAGGAACTAAACAGCCTCTTGATGAAAGTGAAAAGGGAGAGTAAAAAAGCTGGCTTAACACTCAACATTTGAAAAACTAAGATCATGACACCCAGTTCCATCACTTCATAGCAAATAGATGGTGAAACAGTGGAAACAGAGACAGATTTTATTTTCCTGGGTTCCAAAATCAGGGCAGATGGTGACTGTAATCATATCTGCAGTCAAATTAAATAACACTTGCTCCTTGGAAGAAAATTTATGACAAACCTAGACAGCATATTAGAAAGCAGAAACATTACTTTACCAACAAAGGTCCATATAGTCAATGCTATGGTTTTTCCAGCAGTCATGTATGGATGTGAGAGTTGGACTATAAAGAAGGCTGAGCACCGAAGAAATTGTTGCTTTTGAACTGGTATTGAAGAAGACTCTTCAGAGTCCCTTGGACTCCAAGGAGATCAAATCAGTCAGTCCTAAAGGAAATCAGTCCTGAATATTCATTGGAAGGACTGATGATGAAGCTGAAGCTCCAATACTTTGGCTACCTGATGTGAGGAGCTGACTCATTAGGAAAAACCCTGAAGCTGGGAAAGATTGAAGGCTGGAGGATAAGGGGACAACAGAGAATGAGGTGGTTGGATGATATCACCAGCTCGATCGACATGAGTTTGAGCAAGCTGCAGAAGATGGTGAAGTACAGGGAAGCCTGGTATGCTGCAGTCCATGGGGTCCCAGAGAGTTGGACACTACTGGGCAACTAAATAACAACAAAATAGAAAACAAATTAAATAAGTGTTCAACTTGAGAAGCTAGAACAGTTAATTTAAAAACAAGGAACAGATATTCCTCTGGGATAATTCAAGTACCATAACTGACTCCAGATACCGTCGAAAACCCAAGAAAACCAATAATAAGGACAGTCCCATGCTAGCTGCTCACTGGATTTGCTGGATTCCTTACATCTCTGCCATATTTGCATTACCAAATTTGTAGGGGCGGCAGGTACAGAAAACCTGGGCCCCGGTGGTTACAATACTTCTTATCTGGCCCTTTTTACTCTGTTTTTCGCAGCAGATTCAGGCTGAATCCAAGGTCAAGGTTACACAACAGAAAGCACTTCTTCCTTCTAGAGATGCTATCCAGATAGATGGATCCAAGTCATGCCTTTCTTAGAGAACCTCAAGCCATTATCATAAGAATGAGAATTAATACTCTAGGAATTGTTTCAGTAAGACCTATGTTCCCACCTCAAACTGCATAATAGCACTTTCAGTATCTTTTGTGGATATAGTTCCAAGCAGTAGTTTGCTGGCAAATGTTTAACAAGCTCTCTGAAGAAAAAACAAAGTCTTCATATTTACATGGTAAGTTTATATCACAAATTTGTTGATATAAAGATGTATACACACAACTTACAAAGTAAATCCCACTTTGACTATTAATTCTTAAGGAATATTTTCTTTCATTTTTGCCAAATTTTGTTTATCAGTAGCCAAACTTTGGTTGCAATTGATGAGTGAGAACAGTTCTAAGATGAATGTTGTTTGATGTTTTCATTTCCATTAATAATTAGGATGAACATGAAGCAAAGATCTGTGTTGGAGTTTCATTCATTTAATGATAATGTGAGCAAATTCTTTAATGAATTGGATAATAATTTTCAAATACCAGCAGAATATTCCCCCCCGCCTTTTTTTTTTTTTTTTTTTTTTTTTGGCCTTTTGCAACATAACAGCTAGGCTTCCCTGATGGCTCAGGCCTAAAGAATCTGTCTGCCAATACAGGAGACGTGGGTTCAATCCCTGGGCTGAGGAGATCCCCTGTAGAAAGAAATGGGAGCCCACTCCAGTATTCTTGCCTGGGAAACCCTATGGACAGAGCCTGACAGCCTTCAGCCCATGGGATCACAAAAAAAATTTGGATGCAACTCAGCAACTGGACAACAACAATAAAATAATTAGACAGTGGTGAGTTTTTAATATTTATTACTTTTGTTTTTAATATAACTCATTTATAATTTTAAATAATTTGCAATCTAATAATAGCTGAGTGGTAAACAATGGCTCACCAAATTCCTGAACATTTGAAAAGTCGTTTCTTTGTGAGATGGTACAAGCCAGTTCCAACACATAGCTAATTCCAGGTATAACTGTATAACTCCTAAGGTGTTGGAGTGTTAGTCACTCAGTCATCTCCAACTCTTTGTGACCCCATAGACTGTCACCAGACTCTTCTGTCCACAGCAAGAATACTGAAATGGGTTGCCATCCCCTTCTCCAGGTGATCTTCCTGACCCAGAGATGAAACCTGGGTCTCCCTCATTACAGGCAAATTCTTTACCATCTGACCCACCAGGGAAGCCCAAAACTCTAAAGAAAGGTCTCAAATAGGAGCCAAGTTCCTGGAAGCGACTGAGAAACTATAGGAATGCTATTGAAAATATATCAATGAATTCATGATAAGATACATTAGGGCACCCGGAATCAACATTAAAATCATACTTTATTTCCAAAGAGACAGTGCCACATCCTTACTCTGACATACACCACAAATAGAAAGACATTACTGATGACATTTTATTTCCTTCATGAAACCATTTTAATGAAATATTGTGAGATGAAAGTTAAATATTATGAGATTTAATATTATGAGATAAAGAGCTACCTTATCATTCTCACTCATAACCTCTCTTCTACTCTGACCACCCTTCCTGTATTATTGACTTAGGCTGCTGGTGCCACCCACAATTGATGATAGACATTCGGAAGTAGTTGTAAGGTCTTCCTTCACCTTGTCTAATTCCCCTATCACCTCTTCTGTCAGACACTCCTTGAGCACTTCAAATTTCCTGGGCCTTCTCTCACATCCCAAACCTTTGATAAGACCTCAGCCACCACTTCTGAACTCCCCATGGGCTTCAAAGAATTTCTTGAAGGTACACACCTAGAGTATTCTCAAACCCGCAACACACCATGCTCATTCATACACAATGCCTGTCATATGGCCTTCTTTCCTCTCTATAGGAAAGCCCCTGTCTGTTTTCATTGCAGAGTTCTGATGCAGTTTCCTCTTCATGCTCATAAACCATTCCATGGCACGCTGTGCTATGGCATCAGATCCAAGCTCCTGTCATGACACAGAAAACCTCCATCTCCAGTCCTAGTCCCCATAACTCCTCCTAACACTCTAGTAATAACAGACTCAAATTTTCAAATGGTTGTTTCCTTCTATATTCTATTTAAAATTCCACATTTGTATTTACATGTAAGGTATGAAATGTTGCAGAACAGTGAGGCACTAACATGCTTCTTTATTGCTTAATCAGGGATGTAGGTATGGAGTGTCTTCTCATATCTTACCCTCCCCTTACCTTTCTGCCCATTCTGTATCCTAAATATCTCTTGAATTTTTTCATCCCCACTCATACCATCTTATCAGAATATACTATCATCAAGTTCCTAGGCTGATTAAATAGCTAATCACTGGTATTTCTATATTTCTTCTTTTTCTTTCCAAATCACACTGAAACCAGGTATTTCTTAAAAGGCATGAATCCCTTCTAATATCTCTTAAAGTTGAAAAAAATTTTCATAACCAAAAAACTCTCCTACTTGTATGTCTCAACTGAAGCAACATTTCTTCAAGGAAGCATTCCCTAATATCACAGGTTAATCAGTTTCTCTGTTTTTGAACACTGATGGAATCATGCACTACATAGAAATATAACAAATAATGTAAAATCATTCATTTCAGTCTCCTGTGGTCCCCACTATCCCATGTGAAAAAAGCATGAGTCATGTCTGTTTTGTTTACCAAGCACTCAATACCTATTTGTTAAATGTATGCATTTGTTAATTAAGTAAATAATCACCTTAACATCAGTTTAGCTCTCAGAAGGGAAGCTCTATTCTTAAGGTGACTGATAAATCAAATAAGCAGTCAGGGTAAAATTAATTGGTGCTATCCTTTAGTATTTCATGCTTACACATGAAATGGTTCAAAAACTTCCTGTGTAAATGCCACAACATTAATTCAATGTAATGTTTCCTATTCCTACTCTAACAAATTATCACAAACAGTGACTTAACAAAATTATTCTCTTATACTTCTGGAAGTCAGAAATCAAAAATTAGGGTTATGCAGCTAAAATCAAGGTGTCCATAGGATTAATTCATCTGAAACCTCCAGGGGATAATCCATATCCTTGTCTTTTCTTTCTTTTTTCCTTCTTTCCTTCCTTCCTTTATGTCTGTCCCTCTCTTTTTTTATTGGCGTATAATTAATTTACAACATCTTATTAGCTTCAGGTGTATACCAAAGTATTGTGTGTGTGTGTGTGTGTGTATTCTTTTTCAGATTCTTTTCCCTTACAGGTTATTGCAAAGTATTGAGTATAATTCCCTGTGCTATACAGTAGGTCCTTGTTTATCTATTTCATATATAGTCATGTGTATATATTATATATCTTAATCACAAACACCTAATTTAATCCTCCCGACAACTTTCCCCTTTCCCCTTTGGTAACCATAAGTTTGTTTTCTATGTCTATAGGTCTATTTCTGTTTTGTAAATGTTTGTATCATTTCTTTTTAGATCTCACATATAAGTGATATCATATACTATTTGTCTTTTTCTGTCTGACTTACTTCACTTAGTATGATAATCTTTAAGTCCATCCGTGTTGCTGCAAATGGTGTTATATCATTCTTTTTAGTGGTGGTATAATATTCCATTGTGTACATGTACCACATTTTCTTTATCCATTCCTCTGTCAATGGAAATTTAGGTTGTTGCCATGTCTTGGCTTCTGTAAACAATCCTGCTATGAACATTGGGGTGCATGTATTTTTCTTGTCTTGTCCAGCTTCTAGAAACCACCTCTGCTCTTGGCTGATGATCCCTTCCTGGCATCATTCCCATCTCCTACGCCCTTTGTCACATCTACCAGGATACCGTCCTACTTCCCTCCTATAAGGACTCTTGTGACTGGGGATGTCAGGCCCACCCAGATAATCCAGGGTAGTCTCCCCATCTTTGGGATAATCTCCCTCTCTTAAGATCCTTGCCTTAATCATAACTGCAAATTCCTTTTTTACCTTGTGAGGCAATGTAGTCACAGTTTTCAAGGATTAGAATGTGGAAAGCCTTTAGCGGGCCATAACTCAGCCTACCACATTCAAATTTAAGAGCTTTTCAACAATCCTTATGTAGAAAGATCTGCTAAATTTTCTACCTCTTTGTGGGAGAGAAAAATGTTATTTATTCTAGATTAAGTCCCTTCTACAATATAATTTTATGAAACTTTAAAAATGAGCTTGGCTGCTTGAAGGGAAAGTTTTACTATAATAATTTATAAATCTCATTAAGCTTTGTTATTGTTTTCTCAATTCTGCATCCACAGCTGTCATCAGGATGACATGTATGATTTAAAGAGTATTAAAAAACCGCTTGTGGGAAGACTCCCTGATTCTTTTTTCTTGATATCTATAACAAGACACGTTTTTTCTTGACCACATCTTATCTAATGATGAGGTACCATAAACTGTTATCTAGCTAATAAAAACAAACAAATTAGAATTACTAAGTTCAGTTTCATTTCTGTAAATGGCAAAGGAAATTGTCCTAGACCACCCTATTAGCTATTATTTATCAAAACATACACACAAACACATACAGAGGAACTATATTTTAGTCTTCTGATCTAAGATATGAATTTTGAGAATACTATGATCTTTATCTCCCCTCATCACACTACGAATTGGCTCTTTGTAAATGAGTCATCTGGTCACTTAACTGCCATTGTAAAATTAAACCTAACTGTAAGAGTTACCATCAGGGCAACCATCTTTAACAAGTAAATCATTCAACCAACATTATGATAATGTTACATGTGATAATGATCCTGGGCTCTGACTCAGAATTTACAATAGATCTCAGATCCCACCACAGCTGTCAGTGTTAGTCCTTCCTTCAAGGCATGATAGTGAGACATACAATTGAAAATTGTGAAGAGTGGATACACGATCACAGGTCTGGTTTTATACATTGCTTAAACATCTACCTCCTTGTTTTATAGAAATATTTGGCATAATCGGAAAGACTATGAAAAAGTGCCATTCTAGAACTTATTCTACTACTTGAACCTAAACCTATTTCGTTGTTGTTGTTTGCAGAAGTGTGAGATAGTTTTTGTAAACTCACTTTAAGTCACTGAATTCTATGTGTACACATTGATTGGTGACAGATGAAGTCCACCTAAAATTCTGCTGTGTGTCAAGAGAAGTTTCATATTTGAATTAAATAATGAAACAGTATCAGCAATACTCAAAAGGCACTAACAGTATTGATTCCATTATGGATCTATTAGTTTGTTAATATTAAAAAATAATAATTCGTTGAGATGAAATTCACAAAAGTAAAATGAACCATTTTAAAGTACATATTTCAGCGGCATTTAGTACATTCCCAATGCTGTGTGACCATCACCTTTACCTAACTTCAAATTTTTCCATCTCTCCAACAGCAAAATCCTTAGCCATGAAGCAGTTTCCCCTACTCCTTCCTCCCTATGGCCCCCTGGAAACAAGCAATGCTATTCTGCCTTCATGGTGATGCTTTTGCATTTTGACTCCACAGATATGTTACAATTTTTATGTTTCCTGAGAGGATTTTATTAGATCCGTAGAAAACATTTTAACACATCTCTTAGAATGTCAGAACTGTCTACTTTGTTGACCAGTTGAGTAGATTAAGTTAAAACTGAATTTTTTTATAAACAGATTATAAATTGGATACTTAATATATTGGGGGTGATGGTTTTAATTGCATAAGCTATTTTGGGCTTCCCTGGTAGCTCAGCTGGTAAAGAATCTGTCTGCAATGCAGGAGACACCAGTTCAATTCCTGGGTCAGGAAGATCCCCTGGAGAAGGAATAGGCCACTCACTCCAGCATTCTTGGGTTTCCCTGGTGGCTCAGATGGTAAAGATACTTAATATATTGGCGGGAGGGGATGATTGTTTTAATTGCATAAGCTATTTTCTGAAATATTCTTCAAATAACTGAGTTATGATCTTATACAATTAATTTCTGATGAAACCAATGGGGTTTTTTATTGCTTATGTGATACATAAATAATTTGGGTGTTTGGATATGCAATATCTATATTAACTTATAAAATGGAAAATACATCTACTATATAGCACAGGAAACTATATTTAATATTTTATAGTAATCTATAATGGAAAAGAATCTGAAAAAGAATAGATAGATAAATATAACTGAATCACTGGGCTATGCACCTGAAACTAACACAGCATTGTAAATCAACTATATTTCAAATAAAAAATAAAAAACAAGCAAAAAAGTAGAAAATATATCTTATTTCCAGTCTGAGTCTTGAGATATATGGATAAGTCACTAAATCACAAAAGTTCTATTACCTCTTTGAACCCCTAATCCAATATACCCTCCTTGTATTTATAATACAGCAATACAAACCATCAGAAATGGAAGTATTATTCATATAACACAGTTGTATTAAATGTTATATAATTTTCTAGTCACTACAGTATTATTTCATTTTCTCCCTGCATTTAATTTATCTTGACTTTATTTGCATGGTAGTCTTATTTTTCTTTTCAGGAAAACCATCATGATTGTTTGGGTACCACGTCCCTTCTTGTCCATGGGATGGCCAATCACCACCCCAACTCCATGGCTGGGCAAGTGCATAATCCACCCTGTAGCATTATATTGAACTGGAATCAAGCAGAGACATTCCATTTTTCTCCAGTGATGAAGCTGGAAAAATATAAGCCATGGTTTCCTCTGCCAGCCTGGATTATGTCTTCATGGGGAAAACTAGCTTGGACAAATTAATATTACTTTCAAAGGGAAGCATTAATAAAAGATGCAGAGTGAAGGCCATGGCAGCACTTGAACCCTGGATTGCAGTCAATCCAAAGATCCCGCTCCATTCCCGTGCATGCTCTGTGTTGGGTGGTGGAGTCAACAAGTTCCTTTCTGTGCTTCACCTAGTACAAGAGTCAAGAGAGCATGGTGTGAAAAAGAAGTGAAGAATGAGTTTTCATAGAAGTGATGACATTGTGATTATTTGGAAAATTGGTAAGTATATTTTTATTGAAATATAGTTGATTTGCAATGTTGTGCCAATTTCTGCTATATAGTAAAGTGACTCAGTTACATCTATATATATGTTTTTGTTTTTTTTTCCATTATGGCTTATCCGAGGAAATTGGATATAATTCCCTGTGCTATACTGTAAGACCACATTGTTTATCCATTATAAATGTAATAGTTTATATCTGGAGATGAGACAAAGTGGCAGATAAGAACAGCACAAAGAGCCATAGTTGGAATTAATTGAACATGTAATAGAAATGGGTTTCCTGTCTCACCAAACCTCCAGTACTGAGAGCCTTCCTTCCACAAGACCTCTGTCAGTCTGGATGTCAGACCTCTGTCAGTCTGGATGTCATCTTCCCTGGCTATTCTTCAGTGTTGCCTGGGCATTGGGAAAAGCAATGCCAGCACAAGGAGTTTGGATGGAACTCATCACACTCAGTGAGCAGGGAGTGTGTCACTTCTGCTAGACACCCTGTGGACAGCATATAAGCTTCCACTGAGGCAGGACAACAGGTAGCCAGGAGCAGATCCACTAGAAGGATCTCTCAGTGGCAGCAGCACCCAGCACTTATCGAAAGGAAAAGAGATATTTGCCTCCCTCCCTGGTGCTGGTCACCTAAAGAATTCAGCAGTTTCTCCAAGCAGGTTTCACTCCCCTAAATCCAGGCACTTTATTCCAAAAACTATTGGGTTCCTCCAGTGTCAAGTTCAAAACCCTCTTCCTCCTGCTCTTGACAAGGGAATGTTCCTCTTCCCCTGGTTTCTGTTGTATCTGATGCAATAGCACAAAGTCCACATCCTTCCTTCACGGCCTCTCTTGAGTTCTTAAGAGTCTTTGTTCTCTTAACAGAATTTATATCTTGCAAACCAAAGTTTACTTTTTCAAACATATTTTTGCTGGCATGAGTTTCAAAAGCCTACTTTATGCTTTCTGGGCATCCCATTTTGTCACACAGGGTATTAAAAAGAGAGATATTCAAGGATTGAGATTTAATAAAATCAGTGCTTTTTATTGCCTCGAAAAAAAAAAAGCCTACTTTAAAAATTAAAAGAACAAACTAAACATTGTTTCTAATTCTCAAGTCACCTCTATGCCTCCGGATGACTTGAAGGGTTATTTACAAAAGTGCAAAAGTCCACTGAGCTCTTGCTTCATGTCAGGCACTGCTCTAATATCCACCAGAGCGAACGGGCCTAAGGCTGCTCCACAAGGCTCTTCACCCTGGTCAATTTCTCATCTCTGTCAAGGTCATTTTCTCTTATATGTGCACTAAACCCCAAGGCTTAGTCATTTAGTGCATCCCATTTGAGTAAATTCAGTTTAGGAAGACTTTTTTAATCCAAGTCAGGTACCAGAAAAATGAATAAATAACTGATTTTCACAACTATCATTCTTGGGCTTTCTCCTCCCAACTCCCACCAAAATCTGAACGCCTAGAGAGTGTTCACTTTCACACATTTCTCCTGCTGTACCAGTGTCAGAGTAAAAAGGCCTTTTTCCGTGACCTTTTGCATGAGGTGATGGGGAACAGGGATGCTATGCATTTAGTTTGTGGTCATCCTTACCTGCCTGTATCCTTACACTCCTCCTGGCTGCCACTGGCTGGCTCTCAAATGAAACATCTGATTGCACAGCTTCCTGGGACGGGTAATGCAATGCGGGCAGAAACACTTCCTTCCCTTAGGCTCATTCCTGGTCTCCCACTGAGGCTGATTTTGTTGTTTTGTTTTGTCAGTCTGCTGTGGTGACAGCATGAACTGCCTCCCCTAGTCCCAAGGCTCATCTTAAACCCCCAGAAAACACCATATGACCTTATCCTGCTGGTGTGGACTCAGGCTACTCCTACTAGATTCTCCCCAAAGACCAGTGTGAAACGCAAGCACTGTGAGAACCTGTCTTTGGTCCCTTCTAGACCAGGAAATGGACACCATCGCTCAGGCTCAGATTGCTCCAGATTTTCCTGAGGGATACTTTGGAGCAGGAAGAGTTAAAAGCTGCCACACATCAGCCGGTGGATGAGAGAGATCATGTGCTAACACTATTTTTCTGTAACCTCTGCTTTCTAGAAAGATCATTGTCTTCCAGTGATTTTTCATTCATGCTCTGACTTGGGGAGAGGAAGGCAGGAACAAACATTGACCTTTCTTATTCAGTTTTATCTCATGGCTTAATAGGGGTCACTGAACCCCACCATCACTTTTCTCATTTCTCTGTGCTCAGGCTATAGGGAACTCAATACAAACACAAGGGGTTGCCATAAATAAATAAGCCATATGCCAATTCATTTTATACCTTTGTTAATATTTTTGAGTTTTCAAACTACTGGGGTTGTAAACTACAGTAAAGAGAAGAAAGCTTTTCAAAACCCTAATTCGACTTACCTCTTTCTCCTACCTGCGGCCGTGAGGTAAGCTTATTCAGAATCATGCTTTAAATCCTAATGTATCATGGTGAGTTCTGAAGGCCCAGACTCAGCCCTGAAAGCCAGACTTGTGTGTTTAAAGGCCTATTAGGTATCTTTCATTTGTCAATTAGTCCAGCAAATAATTATTGACATTATTCGCAAGTCACAGTTCCCACACTTGAGAAAGAGATTGATGGTTTTAAAATCTTGGTAAAAAGCAACAACCAAAACTAAATTAAATTTGCTTGCTCAATCAAAGATAAGTTACCTCCCCAAACATGCTTCTGAAAGCCAGACAACCAGTGCCATTCTCCCACCTTTACAGCCATTCTCCCACCTTTACAGATAGCCAATCAGCACCATCCTCCCACTTTTACAGTCAGCCAATCAATAGCAGCCTCACATAAAAGAACACATTTCTGAAACTCATCGCAGTGACCAAGTTTGTCCAAATGAGTTAACTCATTCTTGCCACTGAACAAGCTCCAGTACTTCAGTTTAATGCTTCCCAACAATCCTATGTGAGATCAGTCGTCTCCAACATTTGGAGAGACTGTGCCTAACAAACACAGTTCTCTCTTTCTTAAGTAATAAATTCAACTTTTTTAAACCATTTATCATTTATTTATTATTTTTATTTATTTATTTTTACTTTACAATATTGTATTGGCTTTGCCATACATCAACATGAATCCACCACAGGTGTACACGTGTTCCCCATCTCGGAGAAGGAGATGGCACCTCATTCCAGTACTCTTGCCTGGAAAATCCCATGGATAAAGGAGCCTGGTAAGCTGCAGTCCATGGGGTCGCGAAGAGTCGGCACGACTGAGCGACTTCACTTTCACTTTTCACTTTCATGCATTGGGGAAGGAAATGGCAACCTACTCCAGTGTTCTTTCCTGGAGAATCCCAGGGATGGGGGAGCCTGGTGGGCTGCCATCTATGGGGTTACAGAGAGTCGGACACGACTGAAGAGACTTAGCAACAGCAGCTGCTCTCGTAATTCAGGATTGAATAAATAACTGAAGGATGACACATTTCGTAATTAGCTAGGAAAAACTAACATAGGCTCAATATACACATACATATATACGCTTGTATGTGTATATTTAGGTTCATATATATATATATATAACTGCAACTATAAATAGGTATTTATATTGCTATATATTGATATATAGCTATATTCAAATATATGTAACTATAAAGATAAGAGAGGTTCTGAGGCTTCCCTATGGCTCAGACAGTAAAGCATCTGCCTACAATGCAGGAGACCTGGGTTTGATCCCTGGGTCAGGAAGATTCCCTGGAAAAAGAAATGGCAACCCACTCCAGTATCTTGCCTGGAGAATTCTATGGAGGGAGGAGCCTGGTAGGGTCTCAAAGAGTCAGACACAGCTGAGTGATTAACACACACACTGCTAGTTAGTCTCTCCTAAATCTTATAACAAGACCCCAAAATAGGGCTTGAATTAATCTCAGAATGCCTGATGACAAAATTCGAGTTTACTATAGAAGTCTACCTGTATGGCTGTGTCAAATGCATACTGAGTGTATTAGAGTACGGAGCTGCCTTAACAAAATATCACAGACTGAGTGGCTTATCTCCCAAAACTATTTTCTCCCTGTTTGGAAGGCTAGAAGTCCAAGATCAGAGTGTGGACATGTTTGGTTCTTTCTGAGGCACATACCCTAGAGGTGAGAAAGGACCAGCACCAGGTGGCCATGCACCCTAGGAAGAATCCCAATGAACCAGCTGTAAGATTCTTCAGTTGCTTGACATTAAATTAGTGTTTTCATGAATTCAAGCAGGTGCTTTCTTCTTGAAGTTATATAACCACTTTTAGACAACGGACTTATTGAGGAAAAAGAAAATCCTTCAAGGACCTACAGTATGTGGGCAGACCATGGACATTTTCACTAACAAGACTGCCATTCTGATCTCCATAATTAATCACCTTAACCATCAGGCACAGAGAACATACAAAGTGCAGAAGACTGTCATGCTGAGGTCACATGTCTAAATCTGCCAGTGCTTCTCAACCCTTCTGTGCTAGTGGTGAACTAATATTTGGGGTCTATATCCTGTTCAAGGAGATGAGTCCACTTGGATGCTAGTGTGTTTTGACAATTTCAAATTGCTATAAAATGTTTCTATTCACTGGCCCTGATTCTCCTCACTTACCTTTCTGCAGATTGGTAACTTATCTTATGGTGGATAAGATAGCACAGGGTCTAAGTACCACAGCTCTGTGTAATCAATTGGCCACTAGAAGGAGGATGACAACCTCACCCTTCTACTTCTCACTGAAGACAAAAATGGAAACAGATGAAAGCAAATTATGTCACACGGACTTAAAAGCTTAAAACCAATCTCCCTGACATTGACACAGATGAACATGGCAATCCACTCTCATCTCTCAGTTTTTTAATAGTACATCTGAAGTGGAAACGGATGTAAATCTTTAATGATAAAGAAATTCATTTTTTATTTTTTAATATAAATTTATTTATTTTAATTGGAGGTGAATTACTTTACAATATTGTATTGGTTTTGCCATGCATCAACATGAATCTGCCATGGGTGTACACGTGTTCCCCATCCTGACACCCCTCCCACCTCCCTCCCAATACTATCCCTCTGGGTCATCCCAGTGCACCAGCTCCGAGCATCCTGTATCATGCATCAAACCTGGACTGGCGATTCATTTCACATATGATATTATATATGTTTCAATGCCATTCTCCCAAATCATCCTACCCTCACCCTCTCCCTCAGAGTCCATAAGACTGTTGTATACATCTGTGTC
This sequence comes from Budorcas taxicolor, assembly GCF_023091745.1. Lineage (NCBI taxonomy): Eukaryota > Metazoa > Chordata > Mammalia > Artiodactyla > Bovidae > Budorcas > Budorcas taxicolor. Next base: position 39,585,099 of record NC_068926.1, read on the forward strand.
TCTTTTTCTGTCTTGCATACAGAGTTATAGTTACCATCTTTCTAAATTCCATATATATGCATTAGTATGCTGTATTGATGTTTTTCTTTCTGGCTTACTTCACTCTGTATAATCGGCTCCAGTTTCATCCACTTCATTAAAACTAATTCAAATGTATTTTTTTAATGGCTGAGTAATACTCCATTATGTATATGTACCACAGCTTTCTTATCCATTCGTCTGCTGATGGACATCTATGTGGCTTCCATGTCCTGGCTATTATGAACAGTGCTGCGATGAACATTGGGGTACATGTGTCTCTTTCAATTCTGGTTTCCTTGGTGTGTAGACCCAGCAGTGGGATTGCTGGGTCATAAGGCAGTTCTATTTCCAGTTTTTTAAGGACTCTCCACACTGTTCTCCATAGTGGCTGAACTAGTTTGTTTTCCCACCAACAGTGTAAGAGGGTTCCCTTTTCTCCACACCTTCTCCAGCATTTATTGCTTGTAGTCTTTTGGATCGCAGCCATTCTGACTGGTGTGAAATGGTTCTTCATTGTGGTTTTGATTTGCATTTCTCTGATAATGAGTGATGTTGAGCATCTTTTCATGTGTTTGTTAGCCATCTTCTTTGGAGAAATGTCTGTTTAGTTCTTTGGCCCATTTTTTGATTGGGTCGTTTATTTTTCTGGAATTGAGCTGCAGGAGTTGCTTGTATATTTTTGAGATTAGTTGTTTGTCAGTTGCTTCATTTGCCATTATTTTCTCCCATTCAGAAGGCTGTCTTTTCACCTTGCTTATAGTTTCCTTTGTTGTGCAGAAGCTTTTAATTTTAATTAGATCCCATTTGTTTATTTTTGTTTTTATTTCCAATATTCTGGGAGGTGGGTCATAGAGAATCCTGCTGTGATTCATGTCGGAGAGTGTTTTGCTTAGGTTCTCCTCTAGGAGTTGTATAGTTTCTGCTCTTACATTTAGGTCTTTAATCCATTTTGAGTTTGTTTTTGTGTATGGTGTTAGAAGGTGTTCTAGTTTCATTCTTTTACAAGTGGTTGACCAGTTTTCCCAGCACCACTTGTTAAAGAGATTGTCTTTTCTCCATTGCATATTTTTGTCTCCTTTGTCAAAGATAAGGTGTCCATAGTGAAGTCGCTCAGTCGTGTTCGACTCTTTGCGACCCTGTGGACTGTAGCCTACCAGGCTCCTCCATCCATGGGATTCTCCAGGCAAGAATACTGGAGCGGGTTGCCATTTCCTTCTCCAGGGGATCTTCCTGACCCAGGGATCAAACCCAGGTCTTCCGCATTGGAGGCAGACGTTTTAACCACTGAGCCACCAGGGAAGCCAAGATGTCCATAAGTACATGGATTTATCTCTGGGCTTTCTATTTTGTTCCATTGATCTATATGTCTGTTTTCGTGCCAGTACCATACTGTCTTGATGACTGTGGCTTTGTAGTAGAGCCTGAAGTCAGGCAGGTTGATTCCTCCAGTTCCATTATTCTTTCTCAAGATTGCTTTGGCTATTCGAGGTTTTCTGTATTTCCACACAAATTGTGAAATTATTTGTTCTAGCTCTGTGAAAAATACCATTGGTAACTTAATAGGGATTGCATTAAATCTATAGATTGCTTTGGGTAGTGTACTCATTTTCGCTATATTGATTCTTCCAATCCATGAACATGGTATATTTCTCCATCTATTAGTGTCCTCTTTGATTTCTTTCACCAGTGTTTTATAGTTTTCTATATATAAGCCCGTTGTTTCTTTAGGTAGATATATTCCTGAGTATTTTATTCTTTTCGTTGCAATGGTGAATGGAATTGTTTCCTTAATTTCTCTTTCTATTTTCTCATTATTAGTGTATAAGAATGTAAGGGATTTCTGTGTGTTGATTTTATATCCTGCAACTTTACTATATTCATTGATTAGCTCTAGTAGTTTTCTGGTGGAGTCTTTAGGGTTTTCTATGTAGAGGATCATGTCATCTGCAAACAGTGAGAGTTTTACTTCTTTTCCAATTTGGATTCCTTTTATTTCTTTTTCTGCTCTGATTGCTGTGGCCAAAACTATATTCCAAAACTATGTTGAATAGTAGTGGTGAGAGTGGGCACCCTTGTCTTGTTCCTGACTTTAGGGGAAATGCTTTCAATTTTTCACCATTGAGGATAATGTTTGCTGTGGGTTTGTCATATATAGCTTTTATTATGTTGAGGTATGTTCCTTCTATTCATGCTTTCTGGAGGGTTTTTATCATAAATGGATGTTGGATTTTGTCAAAGGCTTTCTCTGCATCTGTTGAGATAATCATATGGCTTTTATTTTTCAATTTGTTAATGTGGTGTGTTACATTGATTGATGTGTGGATATTGAAGAATCCTTGCATCCCTGGGGTAAAGCCTACTTTGTCAAGATGTATGATCTTTTTAATGTGTTGTTGGATTCTGATTGCTAGAATCTTGTTAAGGATTTTTGCATCTATGTTCATCAGTGATATTGGCCTGTAGTTTTCTTTTTTTGTGGCATCTTTGTCAGGTTTTGGTATTAGGATGATGGTGGCCTCATAGAATGAGTTTGCAAGTTTACCTTCCTCTGCAATTTTCTGGAAGAGTTTGAGTAGGATAGGTGTTATCTCTTCTCGAAATTTTTGGTAGAATTCAGCTGTGAAGCCATCTGGACTTGGGCTTTTGTTTGCTGGAAGATTTCTGATTACAGTTTCTATTTCCATGCTTGTGATGGGTCTGTTAAGATTTTCTATTTCTTCCTGGTTCAGTTTTGGAAAGTTGTACTTTTCTAAGAACTTGTCCATTTCTTCCAGGTTGTCTATTTTATTGGCATATAATTGCTAATAGTAGTGCTGGGAGGGATTGGGGGCAGGAGGAGAAGGGGACGACAGAGGATGAGATGGCTGGATGGCATCACGGACTCGATGGATGTGAGTCTGAGTGAACTCCGGGAGATGGTGATGAACAGGGAGGCCTGGTGTGCTGCGATTCATGGGGTCACAAAGAGTCGGACACGACTGAGCGACTGAACTGAACTGAACTGAACTGAGTCTCTTATGATCCTTTGTATTTCTGTGTTGTCTGTTGTGATCTCTCCATTTTCATTTCTAATTTTATTGATTTGATTTTTCTCCCTTTGTGTCTTGATGAGTCTGGCTAATGGTTTGTCAATTTTATTTATCCACTCAAAGAACCAGTTTTTGGCTTTGTTGATTTTTGCTATAGTCTCTTTTGTTTCTTTTGCATTTATTTCTGCCCTAATTTTTAAGATTTTTTTCCTTCTGCTAATCCTGGGGTTCTTCATTTCTTCCTTTTCTGGTTGGTTTAGGTGTAGAGTTAGGTTATTTATTTGACTTTTTTCTTGTTTCTTGATGTATGCCTGTATTGCTATGAACCTTCCCCTTAGCACTGCTTTTACAGTGACCCACAGGTTTTGGGTTGTTGTGTTTTCATTTTCATTCGTTTCTATGCATATTTTTATTTATTTATTTATTTCTTCTGTGATTTGTTGGTTATTCAGCAGCGTTTTGTTCAGCCTCCATATGTTGGAATTTTTAATAGTTTTTCTCCTGTAATTGAGATCTAATCTTACTGCATTGTGGTCAGAAAAGATGCTTGGAATGATTTCAATTTTTTTGAATTTACTAAGGCTCGATTTATGGCCCAGGATGTGATCTATCCTGGGAGAAGTTTCCGTGTGCACTTGAGAAAAAGGTGAAATTCATTGTTTTGGGCTGAAACGGCCTATAGATATCAATTATATCTAACTGGTCTATTGTATCATTTAAAGTTTGTGTTTCCTTGTTAATTTTCTGTTTAGTTGATCTGTCCATAGGTGCGAGTGAGGTATTAAAGTCTCCCACTATTACTGTGTTATTGTTAATTTCCCCTTTCATACTTGTTAGCATTTGTCTTATATATTGAGGTGCTCCTATGTTGGGTGCATATATATTTATAATTGTTATATCTTCTTGGATTGATCCTTTGATTATGTAGTACCCTTCTTTGTCTCTTCTCACAGCCTTTGTTTTAAAGTCTATTTTATCTGATATGAGTATTGCTACTCCTGCTTTCTTTTGGTCTCTATTTGTATGGAATATCTTTTTCCAGCCCTTCACTTTCAGACTGTATGTGTCCCTTGTTTTGAGGTGGGTCTCTTGTAGACAACATATATATAGGGGTCTTGTTTTTTTATCCATTCAGCCAGTCTTTGTCTTTTGGTTGAGGCATTCAACCCATTTACGTTTAAGATAATTATTGATAAGTATGATCCCATTTCTATTTACTTTACTGTTTTGGGCTCGAGTTTATACACACTTTTTGTGTTTCCTATCTAGAGGAAATCCTTTAGCATTTGTTGGAGAGCTGGTTTGGTGGCGCTGAATTCTCTCAGCTTTTGCTTGTCTGTAAAGCTTTTGATTTCTCCTTTACATTTGAATGTGATCCTTGCTGGGTACAGTAATCTGGGCTGTAGATTATTTTCTTTCATCACTTTAAGTATGTCTTGCCATTCCCTCCTGGCCTGAAGAGTTTCTATTGAAAGATCAGCTGTTATCCTTATGGGAATCCCCTTGTGTCTTATTTGTTGTTTTTCCCTTGCTGCTTTTAATATTTGTTCTTTGTTTTTGATCTTTGTTAATTTGATTAATATGTGTCTTGGGGTGTTTCACCTTGGATTTATCCTGTTTGGTACTCTCTGGGTTTCTTGGATTTGGGTGATTATTTTCTTCCCCATTTTAGGGAAGTTTTCAACTATTATCCCCTCAAGTATTTTCTCATGGTCTTTCTTTTTGTCTTCTTCTTCTGGGACTCCTATGATTCGAATGTTGGGGCATTTAACGTTGTCCCAGAGGTCTCTAAGATTGTCCTCATTTCTTTTAATCTGTTTTTCTTTTTTCCTCTCTGATTCATTTATTTCTACCATTCTATCTTCTACTTCACTAATCCTATGTTCTGCCTCCATTATTCTACTATTTGTTGCCTCCAGAGTGTTTCTGATCTCATTTATTGCATTATTCATTATATATTGACTCTTTGTTATTTCTTCTAGGTCCTTGTTAAACCTTTCTTGCATCTTCTCAATCCTTGTCTCCAGGCTATTTATCTGTGATTCCATTTTGTTTTCAAGATTTTGGATCATTTTCACTATCATTATTTGCAATTATTTATCAGGTAGATTCCCTATCTCTTCCTCTTTTGTTTGATTTGGTGGGCATTTATCCTGTTCCTTTATCTACTGGGTATTCCTCTGTCTCTTCATCTTGTTTATATTGCTGTGTTTGGGGTGGCCTTTCTGTATTCTGGCAGTTTGTGGAGTTCTCTTTATTGTGGAGTTTCCTTGCTGTGGGTGGGGTTGTGAAAAGTGAAAGTGAAGTCGCTCAGTCATGTCCCACTCTGTGACTCCGTGGAATGTAGCCTACCAGGCTCCTCCTTCCATGGGATTCTTCAGGCAAGAATACTGGAGTGGGTTTCCATTTCCTTTTCCAGGGGATCTTCTCGACCCAGGGATCAAACTCCGGTCTCCTGAATTCCAGGCAGACGCTTTAACCTCTGAGCCACCAGGGAGTGGTGGTGTTGTATAGGTGGCTTATCAAGGTTTCCTGGTTAGGAAAGCTTGTGTCAGTGTTCTGGTGGGTGGGGCTGGACCTCTCTGGAGTGTAATGAAGTGTCCAGTAATGAGTTATGAGATGTCAATGGGTTTGGATTGACTTTGGGCAGCCTGTATATTGAAGCTCAGGGCTATGTTCCTGTGTTGCTGGAGAATTTGTGTGGTATGTCTTGCTCTGGAACTTGTTGGCTTTTGGGTGGTACTTGGTTTCAGTGTAGGTATGGAGGCATTTGATGAGCTCCTGTTGACTAATGTTTGCTGGAGTCGGGATTTCTCTGGTCTTCTCAGGATTTGGACTTAAGCCTCCTGCTTCTGGTTTTCAGTCTTATTTTTACAGTAGCCTCAAGACTTCTCCATCTATACAGCAACGTTGAGAAAACATCTCGGTTAAAAATGAAAAGTTTCTCCACAGTGAGGGACACCCAGAGAGGTTCACAGAGTTACATAGAAAAGAGAAAAGGAAGGAGGGAGATAGAGGTGACCAGGATGAGATGAGGGGGAATCAAAAGAGGAGAGAGCAAGCTAACCAGTAATCACTTCCTTACGTGCACTCCACAGTCTGGACTGCTCTGAGTTGTTCACGGAGTTATACAGAGAAGAGAAGAGGGAGGAAGGAGACAGAGGGGGCCAGGAGGATAAAGGGGGGGATCAAAAGGAGAGAGACAGATCCAGCCAGTAATCAGTTCCCTATGTGTTCTCCACCATCCAGAACACACAAAGAGATTCACAGAGTTGGGTAGAGAAGAGAAGGGGGAGGGAGGAGATAGAGGCAACTTGCTGGAGAAAAAGGAGAGTCCAAAGTGGAAGAGAGCAGTCAAGCCAGTAATCTCACTCCCAAGGAAAAATGGCTACTGAAGATTGGGTTCTTAAAGGTATAAAATTGATAACAAATACCAACCTCTAGAGTAGAGGTTGGATTTTCAAAAATAAAATATTAAAGAAAAAGAGGGGAAAAAAACCCAAAGTCACAAAAATTATAAAGTATATATATATATATGAAGTTTGCTTTTAAAAATAGGGTCTCTCGTCTTTTTTTTTTTTTTTTGCAAGTAATAGTAGATTATAAAAATGAAAATTAAAGGAGTAATAGAAGACTTAAAATTTTAAATAATTAAAGAATGATATTAAAAATAGTAAAAATATATCTAGGACTCTTTCTGGTGTTTTTGTGGGCAGTGTGGGGTCAGTTCATTTTTGGATAGTTCCTTTGATACAGCTTGTATTTCTCAAGACCTATCCACCCCTTCCTATGTAGTCAGTATGATCTATAGGGTTGTAATCTATTGCACCTGTCACTTCCAAGGAGGGTCCCTCTGTTTTAGCTTCTTCTGTTTGCTGGTCTCTCCAGGGTCTAATTTCTGCCCTGGCACCAGGGGGGCAAAAAGTGAAGAGGAACTAAAAAGCCTCTTGATGAAAGCGAAAGTGGAGAGTGAAAAAGTTGGCTTAAAGCTCAACATTCAGAAAACAATGATCCTGGCATCCGATCCGATCACTTCATGGGAAATAGATGGGGAAACAGTGGAAACAGTGTCAGACATTATTTTGGGGGGGCTCCAAAATCACTGCAGATGGTGATTGCAGCCATGAAATTAAAAGACACTTACTCCTTGGAAGAAAAGTTATGACCAACCTAGATAGCATATTCAAAAGCAGAGACATTACTTTGCCAACAAAGGTCTGTCTAGTCAAGGCTATGGTTTTTCCAGTGGTCATGTATGGATGTGAGAGTTAGACTGTGAAGAAAGTTGAGCACCAAAGAATTGATGCTTTTGAAGTGTGGTGTTGGAGAAGACTCTTGAGAGTCCCTTGGACTGCAACGAGATCCAACCAGTCCATTCTGAAGGAGATCAGCCCTGGGATTTCTTTGGAAGGAGTGATGCTGAAGCTGAAGCTCCAGTACTTTGGCCACCTCATGTGAAGAGTTGACTCATTGGAAAAGACTTTGATGCTGGGAGGGATTTGGGGCAGGAGAAGAAGGGGACGACAGAGGATGAGATGGCTGGATAGCATCACAGACTCGATGGACTTGAGTCTGAGTGAACTCCGGGAGTTGGTGATGGACAGGGAGGCCTGCTGTGCTGCAATTCATGGGGTTGCAAAGAGTTGGACACGACTGAGCGACTGAATTGAACTGAACAAGGGGGCGGTGGGGGACACTTTTTTAGGCTCACTTGTTCAGTCATGCTGTGGGGAGGGAGGGACGCTGCAAACAAATAACACTGGCATATTCTCGCAGTGTCTCGGCCACACTGGGTTTGCCCCCACTCACGGTGTGTGTGCTTTCCCTGTCTACACTGCTTAGGCTCTAGGTTGCTCTGCTGGGACCTGTCTGAGGCCGGCCCTGGGTTGTATGCACTTCCCAGGTCTAAGCCGCTCAGGTTCAGGTACTCGGGTAGTCCTCAGAGGTGCAGACTCAGTTGGGCCTGCGTTTTGTGCCCTTCCCAGATCCGAGCAGCTCAGGCCCAGGTGTTTGGTGAGCACGGTTGCTGTGACTTATCACCTCCCCCGTCCCTGCCGCTCAGTTTTCTGGGTGTACAACTGGCACACCTTCATAGGCAGATGTTGACCTTCCAGAATCCCAAGAAGTCTTGGTTAGCAATGAAGCCTGCTTGCAGTTTGGTAGATAATGCCTCTCTAGGGCCGCGATTGCCCTCTTCCAGCTCTGACTGCCCTCGCCTGCTTGTCTCCAGAGGGGGATTGGCCGGCCTGCAGCCGGCTAGCTCTGCTAAGTCCTTTGTTCTGTGAGCGGGCCTGGCGGTGTCTTAGGTTATGGCTTTTTGCGTGGTAGTTATCCCACAGTCTGGTTTGCTATCCCAAGTTGGTTCCCTCACATTGCCCTCTGGGCATTCAGGCCTGGTCCTTACTCTAAGGACCTTACCCTAAGGATCTTACTCTAAGGACCTTACACTAAGGTCCTTACTCTAAGGTCCTTACTCTAATACAGCCCGCGTCTCCCTTCCCAGCCCCCGCTTGCTGGTGATGAATGCAAGCATCTGCGCTGCTTCTCCACTGGGGGAGTTACCACTGGGCACATAATCTGTGGGGTTTAATTATTCATTTATTTTTCCTCCCGGTTATGTTGCCCTCTGTGGTTCCAAGGCTCGCCACAGACTCGGCAGTGAGAGTGTTTCCTGGTGTTTAGAAACTTCTCTCTTTTTTAAGAGGCTTCCTGGGACAGAGCTCCATCCCTACCTCTTTTGTCTGTTTTTTTATCTTTTATATTTTTTCCTACCTCCTTTTGAAGACAATGGGCTTCTTTTCTGGGTGCCTGATGTCCTCTGCCGGCATTCAGAAGTTGTTTTGTGAAATTTTCTCAGCGTTCAAATGTTCTTTTGATGAATTTGTGGGGGAGAAATTGGTCTCCCCATCCTATTCCTCCATCTTAGGCCATCTTAGGACCGCCTCCCAAGAAATTCATTTTTTAAAAGCCATCTCTTTCTGAAATTCCTAAAGATTCATTGATGGATCAGTGTTAGTTCAGCAAGTACTTATTTAGAACACAGTACAAGTTCTAGGCTCTGCACTCAACATTGGACTGGCTTAACCTGTTGCTGAGGCTCCCTATCTAAAAGCCCACTCAGGAAAATATCAGATGAGAGAATTTGCTCACTAGAAGTAAAGCCCCAAGGTCTATAGTGGGTCTATGAGGATCATTTCCACAACCATACTACCAGAGTGAAGTAATTAATTGCAGAACTGGAAAGAATCCATTTCCACTGATTGCTGTGCACCAGGCTTTTACTGTCATCTCCTGTATGTAGGAGCATCTCTATTGCCAGGTTAAACCTGCAGGCAAGTCTGCACCACCGGTCTGGGCAACACAGGTTTAGACAGCAACTTGAGGTTTCACAGTGCCATGTATCACATCACATGAATTGCTGAAGTGTTTTTGCAATATGGATCATCTTTTTAATGAAAGAAATAAAAATATTTCTGGCTAATTAGCTCATTTGCTCAAAGTCAACCAATAATTCTTTCAAACAGTTTGCTTTCTGGTCAATAACCAGTCTTGTGATATTATAAGAATCAGTTGTTTTGTTTGTTTGCTTTTCATTTTATTTTATTTTTTAATTTAGGCTTTTTATTTTGTTTTGTTTTGTTTTTTTCTTTTTGACTGCACCATGTGGCATGTAGAGTCTTAATTCCCCAACCAGGGACCAAGTCCACACCCTATGCAGTAGAAAAACAGATTCTTAACCTCTGGACCACCAGAGAAGTTCCAGGATCAGTTGATTTTTATGTATAGTAGTTTGCATCTGCTAATCCCAAACTCCTAATTTATCATAAGGATCTGTTTTGAACCTCAAATATTTTTTGAATGACCAGTCGCAATTCCAAATCTTTCCTCAACAATGGAATAAGAAAAGCAATAGCAAATCATTTGTTTCCATGACACAGTCTACAGGCTGGTTTCTGTTAAGGAAGGTAAAAATAGATTGGTATGAAATAGTCAAAAGGTGACCCATATATGGAGAAGTTTTAAAGGGGAACCTTGTTGAGAATATGTGATAAATGTACTTAAAGAAAATCTATGTCTGCCATATATGTTTGGCTAAAATGAAAGCGTTCAGAAGTTGGACTTCAGAATGGAATTCATGGGTAGTTTAAATTTTGCTTTAGCAAGTATTAAATAACTTAAAATTGTATAAAATAAGAACTACTTTAGCTACAATTATCTACTTAAGAAAATAAGGGCCAAATACCAAAATTTTAAATTAAATTCAAGTATTGGCCTAGATAAAGACACATCTACACTTAGAATGTTATACAGGCATAGACATAGATATGCAGATATTTAATGCTTGGTGAGAAATTTTTGACACAATATTATGAAAAAAAAATCGTGATAAAAATATCTATTTATAGGACAGTTTCAACCATGCTAAACGGAATGGCATGAAATATACCAGCTTGTTAACAGCCAGTGATAATCTCAGATTAGAAGTATTCAGGGGTTAAAACTATTTTCTCTATCTTAAGGATATTATTTTTATAATGGGGAGGGAGGATAAATGAATTTTATTCAAAAAAACTAAAACAGAAATTATAAATTGGTAAGAAAGAAGTTGAAAAGGGCATGGTTATCTTTTTTCAATTGACTAGGAAATAAAAATCTAAGTAGACTATAATTTTTTAAATAAATTTATTTATTTTAATTGGAGGTTAATTACTTTACAATATTGTATTGGTTTTCCCATACATCACCATGTATCTGCCACAGGTATACACGTGTTCCCCATCTTGAACCCCCCTCCCTCCTCCCTCCCTGTACCATTCCTCTGGGTCGTCCCAGTGCACCAGCCCCAAGCATCCTGTATCATACATTGAACCTGGGCTGGCATTTCATTTCATATATGATATTATACATGTTTCAATGCCATTCTCCCAAATCATCCCACCCTCTCCCTCTCCCACAGAGTCCAAAAGACTGTTCTATACATCTGTGTCTCTTTTGCTGTCTCGCATACAGGGTTATCGTTACCATCTTTCTAAATTCCATATATATGCGTTAATATACAAAGCAGATTAGCAGGGCAACGTCATGTTTCAAAATATAACAATGTCACATAGAGGAATCCAACTACCTTTGAACAAAGTTTCCAGTAGCCCTAACTTCTACCCACCCCCTACACCCCACCCCCTGCCTTTCTCCCAAGTTTTAAGACACGGTTAAGAAGTTTTTCTTTGATCATCTTTCAGTGAAAAAGCAGATTAAGAATTTGGTCTTCTAATCCCATCCTAATCAGCAAATTTGCCAAAAAAGCCTTCAAATTGGCTTAGCTGGACTTCCCAGAATGGGGTCCAAGGAGTACAAAACCCTCAATTCTCTTAGATTTCTCTCAAGCAAGGGTGAAAAAAGTCTTCACACTGCATTTCATTTTCAAATTTCAACTAAAGAAACTTATATTAATAAATTTGAATTTAAACTTACTCTCATTTAGATTTCTCCTCTCTGCTTTGTGCGTACATGTATGCTGAGTCGTTTCAGTCATGTCTGACTCTTTGTGACCCCATGGACTATAGCCTCCCAGGCTCCTCTGTCCATGGGATTCTCCAGGCAAGAATATTGGAGTGGGCTCCCATGCCTTCCTGCAGGAGATCTTCCCAACCCAGGGATCAAATGCACGTCTCCTGCATTACAGGTGAATTCTTTCATCGCTGAGCCACCAGGGAACACCTCTCTGCTTTATAGAACATTCTTAAATGTAACGCATCCCCAAACAATGTTTAATATGTTTAACAATATTCTCAGAGTCTCTGGAAATCTTATCCTAATATTTATGAGTTAGCATGAAGCCATTTAATGTAAATTCAATTAATATTTAAATCAAAAGAGACTATGAATCATACGAATAAAATAGATCTTTTATCAATACTCCGATATTAGCATTAATAATACCTTGGCTAATGTTTGATGTGTTAATAATAAAAATCCATATTAACAAACATTATCTCCATGTACCAGATGTTCAACTAAAGCTTATCTCAGTCTCTTGCCAGAATCGTTTATGACATCAATATCAATTATTATGGCAAAATTGAGATTACAGGAAATGAGAGTGTTTCTGTGCTGGAGACACTGAGCCCCTCTTAGTAGTGATGATGTGTGTTCTCTGGAGCTATCTTTGAAGGAGGATCAGACTTTGAGTGGAAGATAGCCCAAACACCTGTCTCCCATTTAAGCACTGAAAATCATTTACATACAAGGTGGCGACTTATCATTAGAATATCCCTGTTTGAGCTGTCAGATGATTGCTTGTTGACAAGGAAAAGTGTTAGCCTAAAGTAGCAGTGTCTACAAGAATACTAAAATCCAAAGTAATTTAAAGGAAAAATGTTTTCCTATCATTTACATAACGAAAGAAAAATAAAAAGACTTGCAAGAAAACATCACTCAAAATTACTGATTTCTGGGAGAAGAAGTGAGCAAGCAATTTCAAGACAGAAAAGTGCTATATCAGTCCAAAGTCTGGTGTAGTTTGTAGATTTAAACAAATATCATATCAAATTTATTCCCCTGAGTTCTAATAAATGCAGCAAAAAAATATGTTTTATTAGATATATGTAATTTTTGCTAATGTTCATGTTCAATGATCATGATCACATTCAAAACTCCCATAAGGAACAAAAATAAAAATTTTACTGATTAAAATGTGGCAGGTTAAATCAATTATATCATAAATGCAAATTATTAATAATATTTGCTGTTATATACATATGTTTTATAAGCAATCACTTCCACATACACACAATAGCTAATGTTATTTACATTTTCATAAGATATTTAAAAAAAAAGAATCATGTTTAATGGTCCCAAATTTTTCTCAAGAATAATGTGTCTTCTCACAAAGAAGAGGAATGTGTTCCAGGCAGAAGGGTGTCTTGGACAGGGACTCTAAGACATGAAAGAGTTTTGCTTCCTCATGAAACTTTAGGCATTTTTAGATGACCAGTGTAGCTCAAATGTAGTGAAAAAAATAATAATAACATGTCCTCTGAGAACATTCTCTAGCTCTCCATTATTTATGCTTTACTTTGTCAACAGTTATTTGTTGTGTATACATGACAATTGGACTTTGCTTGGGTTTAAATTTGCCACTTGCCTCACACGTAGGCCTTTGCCAAAGAATACACACAATCCAGCCTGTCTGAAGCTGAGTTTGTGCTGTGGGATTCAGTTACCTCAATCACCCTATGTTAGCCTAGTCCAGCCCCTGAACACGTGGGAGATCCCAGCAGAACCCAGAAGAGCCACCTGTTTTACTCATCTATCTCAATTCATGAGAAACAAATGTTTCATACTACACACCTTTTGTCATTTCTTGATCAATTGCTAAGACACAAAACTACTAAAGAAAACTGATGAACAATACACAGGCTTTAACATTAAATATTAAGGAATTCTTATCTTTCAAAAAATTACAGAGAACAAGAGCTGAATTTTTCTGTGTCCAAAGAAAGAATCTAACATTATCTCCTAAAGAAGAAATATCATTTAAAAGAATTCAATACCTCAATATTACATTTCTGTTACTTTCCAGCTAGCTTCCCTGGTGGCTCAGATGGTAAAGAATCTGCCTGCAATGCAGGAGACCTGGATTCAGTCCCTGGGTCAGGAAGATCCCCTGGAGAAGGAAATGTCAACTGGAGAATACCATGGACAGAGGAAACTGGTGGGCCACAGTCCATGGTGTTGCAAAGATTTGGACATTACTGAGCAACTCACACTTTCACTTTCCTTTCCAGGTAATCATGTATGACTATTCCCCTCCCAATTTTATTATTCTTTACATTAGTTAAATTAAGGGCCCCTGTGAGGGAAAATATATACAAAAGTAAAGATAAACAATATATTGAGTTGACCAAAAAGTTTGTTTGGATTTTTCCTTAATATGTTACAGAAAATCTTGAAAATTTTAGCCTACTCAAATATTTTTCTGTACCTGGATTATAAAAATCTCTGTAATTCCAGGATTATGATGTACAGTCTAGGGATAATATCAAGGTTCATGATAGCTTGTTTGGGGGTTTTTTAATTTATTTTTTATTGATGGATAATTGCTTTACAGAATTTTGTTGTTTTCTGTCAAACCTCATGAATCAGTCATAGGTATACATATATCCCCTCCCTTTTGAACCTCCCTCCAATCTCCTGTCCCATTCCACCCCTCTAGGTTGATACAGAGCCCCTGTGTGAGTTTCCTGAGCCATACAGCTAATTCCTGTTGGCCATTTATTCTACATATGATAATGTAAGTTTCCATGTTGCTCTTTCCACACATCTCACCCTCTCTTCCCCTCTCCCCATGTCCATAAGTCTATTCTCTATGTCTGTTTCTCCATTGCTACCCTGTAAATAAATTCTTCAGAGCCATTTTTCTAGATTCTCTATATATGTGTAAGAATACGATATTTATCTTCCTATTTCTGACTCACTTCACTCTGTATAATAGGTTCTAGGTTTATCCACCTCATCAGAACTGACTCAAATATGTTCCTTTTTATGGCTGAGTACTATTCCACTATGTATATGTACCACAACTTCTTTATCCATTCATCTGTTGATGGACATCTAGGTTGCTTCCATGTTCTGGCTACTTTAAATAGTGCTGCAATGAACAATGGGATATATGTGTCTTTTTCAATTTTTGTTTCCTCAGGGTATATGCCTAGGAGGGGAATTGCTGTGTCATATGGCAGTTTTATTCCTAGTTTTTTAAAGAATCTCCATACCATCTTCCATAGTGGCTGTATCATTTTACATTCCCACCAACAGTGCAAAAGCATTCCCTTTTCTCCACACCCTCTCCAGCATTTACCATTTGTAGAGTTTTTGATGATGGCCATTCTGACCAGCATGAGGTAGATATCTCATTATAGTTTTGATTTGCATTTCTCTAATAAGAAGCAATGTTGAGCATCTTTTCATGTGTTTGTTAATCATCTGTATGTCTTCTGTGGAGAAATGTCTGTTTAGGTCTTTTTCCCATTTTTTTGACTGTGTTATTTGTTTTTCTGGCATTGAGTTATATGAGCTGCTTGTATATTTTGGAAATTAATCCTTTGTCAGTTGTTTCATTTGCTATTATTTTCTCCCATTCTGAGGGTTGTCTTTTCATCTTGCTTATAGTTTCCTTTGCTGTTCAAAAGCTTTTCAGTTTAATCAGGTCCCACTTGTTTTGTTTTTATTTCCATTATTTCAGGAAGTGGGTCATAGAGGATCTTGCTTTGATTTATGTCATCTAGAGTTCAGCCTATGTTTTCCTCTATGAGTTTTATAGTTTCTTGTCTTACATTTAGGTCTTTTATCCATTTTGAGTTTATCTTTGTGTATGGTGTCAGAAAACTAAGATCATGGCATCTGGTCCCATCACTTCATGGCAAATAGATGGGGAAACAGTGTAAACAGTGACAGACTTTATTTTGGGGGGCTCCAAAATCACAGTGGGTGGTGACTTCAGCTATGAAAATAAAAGACTACTGCTCCTTGAAAAAAAAAAAAAGCTATGATCAACCCAGGCAGCATATTAAAATGCAGAGGCATTACTTTACCAACAAAGATCCATCTAGTCAACACTATGATTTTTCCAGTAGTCATGTATTGGTGTGAGAGTTGGACTATAAAGAAAGCTGAGTGCTTAAGAATTGATGTTTTTGAACTGTGCTGTTGGAGAAGACTCTTGAGAGTCCCTTGGACTGCAAGGAGATCCTACCAGTCCCTACTAAAGGAAATCAGTCCTGAATATTCATTGGAAGGACTGATACTGAAGCTGAAACTCCAATTCTTTGGCCACCTGATGCAAAGAACTGACTCATTTGAAAAGACTCTGATGCTGGGAAAGATTGAAGGCAGGAAGAGAAGGGGGCGACAGAAGATGAGATGGTTGGATGGCATCACCGACTCAAAGGACATGAGTTTGAGTAAACTCTGGGAACTGGCAATGGACAGGGAAGCCTGGCATGCTGCAGTCCATGGGGTCACAAAGAGTTGGACACCACTAAGTGACTGAACTGACTAACTAAGCTTGATCCAGTGGTTTGTGTAAGTTTTGTATAGCTTGAGATTTGTCTTGAGTTTTTATTTGTTCATTTGTTTTTCTTCTGATGAGCAGGCTGAGTGAGATGGTAATCCTGTCTGCTGATGATTGGGTTGTTATTTTTGTTTTGTTTGTTGTTTAGATGAGGCATCCTGCACAGGGTGCTACTGATGGTTGGATGATGCCAGGTCTTGTATTCAAGTGTCTTCCTTTGTGTGAGTTCTCACTATTTGATACTCCCTAAAGTTAGTTCTCTAGTAGTCCAGGGTCTTGGAGTCAGTGCTCCCACTCCAAAGGCTCAGGGCTTGATCTCTGTTCAGGAATGAAAATTCCACAAGTGGTTTGTTGTGGAATTTTCACTTGTTCCACAAGTGAGATTAAAACAAAAACCCAAAAATGAGAAACCAAAAACGAACCCCAGACAAATGGCAGTTACAAAATCAGGCAAATATAATAATTAAAATAATGGAATATGCTCATATACATATACACCCATGAGCAAAGTCAAAACAGTCCAACAAAAATAAAGTACAGTAGATTGACCCAGCAAGAAAGGAAACCAAAAATTATATTTAAGAACAAAACTAACTAAAGCATAAACTGGAAGACAAAACTAAAGCTAGGAGCCAAGTAGGGGAAAAAGCAATGAAAACAAAACTAACAAATAGGTTGAGAGGAAAGGAAAGAAAGTAAAGAAATAAAGAATAGATATCCAAAGTTAAATAGAGGTAGATGAAGATTTATATACATTAAAGATTAACTACAAGGGAGAAAGAACAGTAGGAAAGGCAAACAAAGGAACAAATATAGAAAAAATAAAACAAGTTTTAAAGAATTAAAAATTAAAATTATAAAAAAGAGAAAAGAAAAAGAAAAAATGGGGGAGGGGGAGGAGAAAACAAAAAGGTAAAAAAAAAAAAAGAAAACTCACAGAACTGTAAATGTCCAATGTAGAGTCAGAGGTTTATAACAACAATAAAAGATGTGATTGAATATACACATATACAAATACACCTATAACCGAATTCAAAACAGTTGAACAAAAATAAAGTAGAATAAATTGACCTGGTGAACAAAGGAAATCAAAAATTATATCTACCATAACAAAACTAACTAAAGCACAAACTGGAAAACAAAACTAAAGCAAGGTGCCAACTGGGGAATAAAACAATGAAAATAAAACTAACAAATATGATGAGAGAAAAGGAAAGAAAGAATAGATATGCAAAGTTAAATAGAGGTAGAAGACATACATACATTAAAGATTAACTGCAAGGGGAAAAGAGCAGTAGGAAAAGCCAACAAAGGAATAAATGTACAAAAAATAATAGATTTTTTAAATTAAAATTTGAAAAAAGAGAGAGAGGAAAAAAAAAAAAGGAAAACTCCACAGAACAGCAAAAGCCCAACATAGAGGTAGAGGTTTATAACAACAATAAAAAATGTAACTGAGGAAAAAGAAAAGTTCAAAAACTTAATTATATTTAATTGTGTCAGTAAAATTGACAACTACAATGGGTGGGAGGAGTGGGGAACGGGAAAGAAAAGAAAGAAATCCAAAAGAATCTACAGAACAAATCAAAACGTAAGAATAATAAATGTTTTTCTTGAGTCACAGCTGTCAGAGTCCTTTCCCTCACTTGGAGTCACAGTCCACCTCACCTCCCTAGGATGCCCTCCAACACTGTGCTAATCTCTGGACCTGCCATGGGGGCAGCTCAGATTCTAATCTGGTCCTACTCCTGTGTGTTCTTGCCTCCAATGTCCACAGCTATCAGAACTAGCGTATTTTCTTTTGTGGGAGCTCTCAATGACATTTTATGTATTCCCTAGACCCAGAGTCTGCCTAGTTGATCATGTGGGTTTAATCTGCAGCTTGTACAGCTGGTGGGAAGCTTTTGAGTCTTCTTCTTTAGCCACACTGCCCCTGGGTTTCAATTGAGGTTTTATTTCCACCTCTGCTTGCAAGTCATCCACTGGGGTTTGCTCCTTAGGTTGCCCTGGAGGACTTGGGTTTGCCCCTGTGAGGGTCAGTTGTGGAGATGGCACAGCTGCTTGGGTTGCAGAGATTCTGGCAACATCAGGTATTCAGGGGAGTTGGCGGCTAGGGCAGCAGGAAATACAGTGCTTTAGAAAGATATGGCAACCTGTATTGGCCAATACACTCCAGTATTCTTGCCTGGAGAGCCCTTTCCCTGACAGAGAAGCCTGGCAGGCCACAGTCTACAGGGCTGCAAAGACACTACCAAAGCAACCCTGTACACATGGATGCAAAACTTCTTTTGCCTGTGGCAGCTCTGCCCCAGTGAGAGTTGAGCATGAAGGTGGGACAGCTGCTTGGCTTGTGAGGACCCTGGCAGCGCCAAGTGTGCAGGCACACGGACTGCCTCCACTGGAGAAGTTATGGCCCTACCAGAGTCTTTTTTCAAGCCTCTAATAGCTGGCATTCAGAAGGCCTCTTTGTCCAGTCTTTCTCTGTAGCTCCGCCCACTGAGGAACTTAGAAGGCTCCCTTCCCTGAGGTCCTTCTCTGTTGTTGTCGAGTCAGGCGCATAGAGGGGCCCCCTGACTGGGGTCCTACTCTTTAGATCGGTGAGTCAGGGTCTTAAAGGGACACCCTGCGTGGGGTCCTACTCTGTAGTTCAGTGCATCAGGTGTTTGATGGGCCAGTCTCTCTATTGTTCAGCTGCCAATGCTGTCCTGTAGGAAGAGAGAAGCTATGGTGATGGCTCCACCCCCTACACATGACTCAGCAGTATCTCCTTGCTTCCACAAAGCAAGCTTTCCTCCTCAGGCATTTCCCACCACAATCTCCTCCCTCAGATCCCCTCGATCAGTCCCTCTGCAGTCAACAGTAGCTCTCACCCTGGGATTGCTCCACAATCCCTAAACTCCAGCTTCCAGCCGCTGCACTTTCCAGGGGACCTGCGTCCCTGTCTGGGGTATGTATGGCTGTGGCAAGGACTGTCTGATTTTCATTCCATTTAGGCTGCCACAGATCAGTCGTTTCACTCTCAGCCTTAAATGTTTCTCCTCTGACTCAGACAATTGCCCCACTGTGGGGATTGGAACCCTGCTTCAGTTCCCCCACCCGCTGTGGGCAGGTCCAGTCCTACTAACACTCCCGTTTTTCCCCCTAGTTCCTTTGTCCTAGTGAGTTTTTATGGTTCTATATATTCTTTTCCACTGGTCGGGTACTCCTGTCCACTCTCAGCTGGTGTTCTGCATGCACTTCTGTGTCTGAAGTTGTCTTCCTGATGTATCCATGGAGAGAGATGTACTCCATGTCCATCTACTCCTCCACCATCTTGTTCTCTCCTAGCCTGTTTGTTGAGGTTATAAGCTATGAGACTTACATAGAAAATGCAAGGCTTCTGAATAAATCAAATGTCACAATCCTCTCCTACTTTCTTTGTTACTGAGGTCATCATCATGATAGAAGAGGAAAGACTTGGTGGGTGGGGGGGATCAGGGTGATATTCATAAATATTTGAGTTAATAAAAGTAGCTTATTCAAGTGTAGAGACACAGATAAAGAGACACCAAGGGGCACACCAAGGTGGGAAAAGGAGTTAGTGGGATGAACTGAGACAATAGGATTGACAGTATATACACTACTATGTATAAAATGTCTCCCCTGATGGCTCAGATGGTAAAGGATCTGCCTGCAGTGCAGGAGACACAGGTTCAATTCATGGATCGGGGAGATCCCCTGGAACATAACATGGCAAACCACTCCAGTATTCTTGCCTGGAGAATCCCATGGACAGAGGAGCTCAGTCGGCTACAGTCTATGGGGTATAAAGAGTCAGACGCAACTGAGCAACTAACACACACACACACAAATGTATAGATTGCTAATGAGAACCTGCTATACAGGACATGGAAATCTACTCAATGTTCTGTGGTGACATAAATGGGAAAGAAATTCAAAAAAAAAAAAAAAAGAGGGGGTATATATGTATACATATAGCTGATTCCCTTTGTTGTACAGCAGAAGCAGAGCATTGTAAAACAACTATACTCCAATTTAAAAAAAAAAATGTTTTTTAACTCATTCAAGCATCTAAAAGAGGTGTGGGCTGAGATTCCATCTCTCTCCATGGGATGCTAGGAACAGTGTGGTTGATAAAGTTCTCTCCACTTCTGTGTATCAAACATGTACAGGTTTTCTAGATAAGTATGAGTCAAAGAGCCATAGCTGCTGCAGGAATAGGACATGTGAGCAGGTAACAAGTGTGCAAAACTTAGTGGAATACATCAATGTTATATATTGTCACCCTGCTTATTTAACTCATATGCAGAGTATGTAATATGAATTGCCAGGCTACATGAATCACAAGCTGGAATCAAGATTACCAGGAGAAATATCAATAATCTCAGATATGCAGATGATACCACCTTAACAGCAGAAAGTGGAGAGTAACTAAAGAGCCTCCTGAGGAGAGTGAAAAAGTTGGCTTAAAACTCAACATTCAAAAAGCTAAGATCATGGCAACCAGTCCCATCACTTTCACTTCAGTTCAGTTCAGTCGCTCAGTCGTGTCTGACTCTTTGCAACCCCATGAATCGCAGCACACCAGGCCTCCCTGTCCATCACCAACTCCCGGAGTTCACTCAGACTCATGTCCATAGAGTCAGTGATCCCATCCAGCCATCTCATCCTCTGTCGTCCCCTTCTCCTCCTGCCCCCAATCCCTCCCAGCATCAAAGTTTTTTCCAATGAGTCAACTCTTTGCATGAGGTGGCCAAAGTACTGGAGTTTCAGCTTTAGCATCATTCCTTCCAAAGAAATCCCAGGGCTAATCTCCTTCAGAATGGACTGGTTGGATCTCCTTGCAATCCAAGGGACTCTCAAGAGTCTTCTCCAACACCACAGTTCTAAAGCATCAATTCCTCAGCGCTCTGCCTTCTTCAAGGTCCAACTCTCACATCCATACATGAACACAGAAAAAACCATAGCCTTGACTAGACGGATATGAGTAGGCAAAGTAATGTCTCTGCTTTTGAATATGCTATCTAGGTTGGTCATAACTGTTCTTCCAAGGAGTAAGCGTCTTTTAATTTCATGGCTGCAGTCGCCATCTGCAGTGATTTTGGAGCCCCCAAAAATAAAGTCTGACACTGTTTCTACTGTTTCCCCATCTATTTCCCATGAAGTGATGGGACCGGGTGCCATGATCTTCGTTTTCTGAATGTTGAGCTTTAAGCCAACTTTTTCGCTCTCCTCTTTCACTTTCATCAAGAGGCTTTTTAGTTCCTCTTCACTTTCTGCCATAAAGGTGGTGTCATCTGCATATCTGAGGTTATTGATATTTCTCCTGGCAATCTTGATTCCAGCTTGTGTTTCTTCCAGTCCAGCATTTCTCATGATCTACTCTGCATAGAAGTTAAATAAGCAGGGTGACAATATACATCCTTGACGTACTCCTTTTCCTATTTGGAACCAGTCTGTTGTTCCAGGTCCAGTTCTAATTATTGCTTTCTGACCTGCATACAGATTTCTCAAGAGGCAGGTCAGGTGGTCTGGTATTCTCATCTCTTTCAGAATTTTCCACAGTTTATTGTGATCCACACAGTCAAAGGCTTTGGCATAGTCAATAAAACAGAAATAGACGTTTTTCTGGAACTCTCTTGTTTTTTCCATGATCCAGCGGATGTTGGCAATTTGATCTCTGGTTCCTCTGCCTTTTCCAAAACCAGCTTGACCATCAGGAAGTTCACGGTTCACGTATTGCTGAAGCCTGGCTTGGAGAATTTTGAGCATTACTTTACTAGCATGTGAGATGAGTGCAATTGTGTGGTAGTTTGAGCATTCTTTGGCATCACTTTACTTCATGGCGAATAGATGGAGGAAAAAAAAGTGTAAATAGTGGCAGATTTTATTTTCTTGGGCTCCAAATCACTGTGGACAGTGACTGAAGCCATGAAATTGAAAGACGCTTGCTGCTTGGAAGAAAAACTATGACAAACCTAGGAAGCTTATTAAAAAGCACAGACATCACTTTGCTGACAAAAGTCCCTATAGTCAAAGCTATGTTGTTGTTGTTTTTTCCAGTAGCTATGTGCAGATATGAGAGTTGGATCATAAAGAGGCTGACTGCCAAAGAAGATGCTTTCAAATTATGGTGCTGAAGAGGACTCTTGAGAGTCCCTTGGGCCACAAGGAAACCAAATTAGTCAGTCCTCAAAGAAATCAACTCTGAATAGTCGTTGGAAGGACTGATGCTGAAGCTGAAGCTCCAGTACTTTGGCCATGTGATGCAAAGAGCCAACTCACTGGAAAAGACTGATGCTGGGAAAGATTGAGGGCAAGAGGAGAAGGGGGCAACAAAGGATGAGAAGATTGGATGGCATCACTGATTCAATGGACATGAGTTTGAGCAAACTCCAGGAAACAGTGAAAGACAGGGAAACCTGGCATGGGGCAGTTCCATGTCCAGTTCTAACTCTTGTTTCTTAATCCACATATAGGTTTCTCAGGAGACAGGTAAGGTGGTCTGGTATTCCCATCTCTTAAAGAATTATCCACAGTTTGTTGTGATGCACACAGTCAAAGGTTTTCACATAGTCAATGAAGCAGGCATAGATGTTTTCCTGGAATTCCCCTGCTTTCTCTATGATCCAACAAATGTTGGTGATTTGATTACTGGTTTCTCTGCCTTTTCCAAATCCAGCTTGTACATCTGGAACTTTTCAGTACACATACTGCTAAAGCTTAGCTTGAAGGATTTTGAGCATAACCTTACTAGCATGAGAGAGTTTCCAAGGAGGAAGAATCTGCCTAACAATGCAGGAGACATGGGTTCAAAACCTGGGTCAAGAAGATCTCCTGCAGTAGGAAATGACAGCCCATTCCAGTATTCCTGCCTGGAAAATTCCATGGACAGAGGACCCTGATGTTCTACAGTCCATGGGATCACAAAGTCAGACACAACTGAGCATGCACATAAGCACATTATGGGCATGCGAAATGAGCACAATTTTACAGTAGTTTGAACATTCTTTGGAATTGACCTTCTTTGGGACTGCAATGAAAACTGACCTTTATCCATTCTGTGGCCGCTGCTAAGTTTTCCAAATTTACTGATATATTGACTGTAGCACTTTAACAGCATCATCCTTTAGTATTTTAAACAGCTCAGCTCAAATGCCAACACCTCGATTAGCTTTGTTTGTAGTAATGCTTCCTTAGGCCCACTTGACCTCACACACCAGGATATCTGGCTCTAGGTGAGTGACCATTGTGGTTAGACCTTTTTTGTATAGTTCTGTTTATTATCACCACCTCTTCTTAATCTCTTCTGCTTTAGATCCTTACCATTTCTGTTCTGTACCTTACCCATCCTTACATGGAATGTTCCCTTGATATCTCCAATTTTCTTGAAGATATCTCTAATGTTTCCCATTCTATGCCTTCCTCTATTTCTTTGCATTATTCATTTAAGAAGGCTTTCTTATCTCTCCTTGATATTCTCTGAAACTGCATTCAGTTGGGTATATCTTTCCATTTCTCCTGTGCTTTTCATTTCTCCTCTTACCTCAGCTATTGTAAAGCCTCCTCAGACAACCACTTTGCCTTTTAGCATTTCTTTTTTTATGGATGGTTTTGATCACTGCCTCCTGTTCAGTGTTACCAGCTTCCATCCATAGTTCTTCAGGCACTCTGTCTACCATATCTAATCCCTCGAACCTATTATTCTCCTCCAGTGTAAAATTATAAGGGAATTGATTTAGGTCATACCACAATGGCCTGGTTGTTTTATCTACTTTCTTCAATTTAAGCCTGAGTTTTCTAATAAGGAGCTCATGATCTGAGCCACAGTCAGCTCCAGGTCTTGTTTTTGCTGACTGTATTAAGCTTCTCCCTCTTTGGCCACAAAGAATATAATCAATTTGATTTTCTCTTGAACATTTGGTGATGTTCATGTGCCGAGTCATCTCTTGTGTTGTTAGAAAAGTGTGTTTGCTATGACCAGTGTCGACAAAACTGTGTTAGCCTTTGTCCTGCTTCATGTTGTACTCCAAAACCAAACTTGCCTATTACTCCAAGTATCTCTTGACCTTCTACTTTTGCATTCCAATCCCCTCTGATTAAGGAGACATCTTTTTCAGTGTTAGCTCTAGAAGGTGTTAACCAGTTAACTTCAGCTTCTTTAGAGTCAGTGGTCAGGGCACAGACTTGGATTACAGGAGTTTAGTGGGCTACAGCTCATGGGGTCACAAAAAGTCAGACATGACTGAGCAACTAAGCACAACAACAGCTATAGTGATGCTGGATAATTTGCCTTGGAAACAAATCAAGATTATCTTGTCGTTTTTGAGATTGCACCCAAGTATTGCATTTCAGACTCTTTTGTTGACTATGATGGCTACTGCATTTCTTCTAAGGGATTCTAGCCCACAATAGTAGACATATCGGTCACCTGAATTAAATTCACCCATTCCCATCTATTTTAGTTCACCGATTCCTACGACATCAGTGTTCACTCTTGCCATCTCATGCTTGCCGCTAAGTCACTTCAGTCGTGTCCGACTCTGTGTGATCCCATAGATGGCAGCCCACCAGGCTCCCCTGTCGCTGGGATTCTCCAGGCAAGAACATTGGAGTGGGTTGCCATTTCCTTCTCCAATGCATGAAGTGAAAAGTGAAAGTCAAATCGGTCAATCGTATCCAACTCTTAGCGACCCCATGGACTGCAGCCTACCAGGCTCCTCCGCCCATGGGATTTTCCAGGAAGAGTACTGGAGTGGGATGCCATTGCTTGACCATGTCCAATTTACCTTGATTCATGGACCTAACTCTCTGGATTCCTATGCAATATTGTTCTTTACAGCATTGGACTTTACTTTCACCACCAGACACATCCACTACTGAGTGTCATTTCTGCATTGGCCCAGCTGCTACATTTTTTCTGAAGCTATTAGTAATTGCCCTTTGCTCTTCCCCAGTAGCACACTATACACCTACTGACATGGGGGCTTATCTTCCAGTTTCACATCTTCTTACCTTTTCATATGGTTCGTGGGGTTCTCACAGCAAGAATACTGGAGTGCTTTGCCATTACCTCCAAATGTTTTGTCAGAATTCTTCACTATGTCCCATCCATCTTAGGTTGCCCTGTGTAGCATGGCTCATAGCTTCATTGAGTTATGCAAGTCGCTTTGCCATGACAAAGCTGTGTTCCATGAACGGGGAATATCCTTTAGGCACTTCAGATTCAGCATATCCAATATAAAGGTCTCCTGCCATACTTGTTTCACATTTCTTTTTGTCTACTCATTTGTATTACTGTATTACTGTCTTTCAGGCACAGAAGCTTCTCTCTTGCCACAATTCCATACCCTTGAAAAACCACAAATTCCAGGACACTATATTTCATCCCTTTCCTATAGATCCCTGGCTCTTTATTTCCACTTCTATAGTATTAAGTTGGTGTCTCATCATTTCTTTTTCTTTCACATTAAAAAAAAAATATTGAACTATATATAGTGGATTTACAATGTTTTGTTTGTTTCAGATGTATGGCAAAGTGATACAGTTATACATACATATTTTTATATGTGTATATATATATGCTATCTAGGTTGGTCATAACTTTCCTTCCAAGGAGTAAGCATCTTTTAATTTCATGGCTGCAATCACCATCTGCTGTGATTTTGAAGCCCCAAAGAAATAGTCTGACATGGTTTCTGCTGTTTCCCCATCTATTTCCCATGAAGTGATGGGACCAGATGCCATGATCTTAGTTTTCTGAATGTTGAGTTTTAAGCCAACTTTTTCACTCTCCTCTTTCACTTTCATCAAGAGGCTCTGTAGCTCCTCCTCACTTTCTGCCATAAGTTTGGGGTCATCTGCATATGTGAGGTTATTGATATTTTTCCCGGCAATCTTAATTCCAGCTTGTGCTTCATCCAGTCCAGCGTTTCTCATGATGTACTCTGCATAGAAGTTAAATAAGCAGGGTGACAATATACAGCCTTGACATACTCCTTTTCCTATTTGAAATCAGTCTGTTTTTCCATGTCCAGTTCTAACTGTTGCTTCCTGACCTGCATACAGATTTCTCAAGAGGCAGGTCAGGTGGTCTGGTATTCCCATCTCTTGAAGAATTTTCCACAGCTGATTGTGATCCACACAGTCAAAGGCTTTGGCATAGTCAATAAAACATCTATGTTTTATTGGATGTTTTTCTGGAACTCTCTTGCTTTTTCCATGATCCAGTGGATGTTGGCAATTTGATCTCTGGTTCCTCTGCCTTTTCTAAAACCAGCTTGAACGTCTGGAATTTCACGGTTCACATATTGCTGAAACCTAGCTTGGAGAATTATGAGATTTACTTTACTAGTGTGTGAGATGAGTGTAATATGCGGTAGTTTGAGTATTCTTTGGCATTGCCTTTCTTTGGGATTAGAATGAAAACTGACCTTTTCCAGTCCTGTGGCCACTGCTGAGTTTTCCAAATTTGCTGGCTTATTGAGTGCAGCACTTTCACAGCATCATCTTTCAGGATTTGTGATGAATCTAGATAGTATATTAAAAGGCAGAGACATTACTTTGCCAGCAAAGATCCGTCTAGTCAAGGCTATGGTTTTTCCATTGGTCATATATGGATGTGAGCATTGGACTGTGAAGAAAGCTGAGCACCAAAGAATTGATGATTTGAACTGTGATGTTGGAGAAGACTCTTGAGAGTCCCTTGGATTGCAAGGAGATCCAACCAGTCCATCCTAAAGGAGATCAGTCCTGGGTGTTCATTGGAAGCACTGATGCTAAAGCTGAAACTCCAATACTTTGGCCACCTCATGCAAAGAGTTGACTCACTGGAAAAGACTGTGATGCTGGGAGGAATTGGCGGCAGGAGGAGAAGGGGACAACAAAGGATGAGATGGCTGGATGGCATCACCAATTCAATGGACATGAGTTTGCGTGAATTCCGGGAGTTGGTGGTGGGAAGGGAGGCCTGGCGTGTTGCGATTCATGGGGTCGCAAAGAGTCCGACACGACTGAGCGACTGAACTGAACTGAATATATATATATGCAGCTTTATATATATAATTATATCTATATATATATATATATTATACATTTAGGTTTCTTTCCACTACAGACTATTACAAGATATTAAGTACAGTTCCCTATTCTATACAGTAGGTCCTTGTTGGTTGTCTATTTTCACTGTTTGTTTCCAGATTTCCCTGATTATGCTTACCCACCCCTCCCAATCCAGCCCCTACTCTAAATCACAAACATGATCAAGCTATCTTGTCACATTTTTTTAAATCTCTTAACAGCTAGGCATGACTTGACCTTACACTGAAGTTCTTTATAATCTTCCAGTTTGTAGTACACACATAACACTCCCTTGTCACTCCCTTGTACCCTTCAGCTCTCCCTTCCCTTCATCCCTGGAAACCATCAACTCCACTATTCTAGTCCTTAGGTGCTTGTCTGTCCACATTCCTTCTGCCTCAAACCATTTTTCCTGCTTTTTTGTCTAACTTCCTACAGTTCCTACTGATCCACCAGAACTGAGCTGAAACATTTCCTCCTTCATGGAAACTTACTTATGCATCCTTATTCTTCCTCCATGCTTCCCATGGCATCCTAGAACAACTGTCACATGAAATGGTATCTTTGAATAAACAAATGCTCTGAAGAGTGCAATGTTGCACACAGCTTGCACACAGCATAAAGATGAAATAGCACCATTATTAAAAGCATCATTTGTTATCACAAGGATGTTAAAGCTTAAATAAGTACAGCAAAGACAGCAACAGAATCTTGAACAGGAATGTGTACTATTTCTCAGGCACTGGGCAAAATGCTTTACATAATTTACTTAATTCTCACAGTATTCCATTGAGTTTTACTGCTATCATCCCCACTTTATAGATGAGAAAATGAAGACTCAGAGAAGTAAATCTGATAATCCATCCAGATATGCAATGCTGATGGCCATTTCCCTAGTAAAAGAGTCATCAGTATTCCCTTTGATGCTCAGGAAGTATAAAAATCTTGGGGTGTGTATAAGTCAAGTACATCACTCTTCATAAGCAAAAGTCAGATATCATATTTTAGAAGTTTTATTCAGTACTGAAGACCAGGAAGCACTTCTTTTTCTTTGGTGCTCAGGTTCCAACTGTTTTTCATCAAGGAAAGAATATATTAGTTTAAGAAATATACACATCACATTATAGAATTCACAGCATTTTTTTATCATCAGTTAAGAGTAACTGTATAAGAGGAACTGGGCCTTTGAAAACACGGATAGTACTTCAGCAATGTGTATAAATATCTTTACAAAATACTAAAAGTAAGTGATGAATTATAGCATTTGGGTCTCTATCATGATCTGGAAAAGATCTTAGTTAAATAGAAGTCTGTGTGGTTGGATTTTTCCAGAAGTTATCTAAAATTCTAAAAACTAACTTTATCTCAAGAGTTATGTCTTCATTGTCCTACACACACACACACACACACACACACACACACACACCTGAAATTTTCTGACCTTAAACATCACAGCAGACGGTCTCAGCAGGCTGCTTCATGCTACAGGCCATGTACTTGAGCATTGATGCCTCGAGATGAACAAGATAAATGAGGTCTAAAAATTTGCCTCACCTATGCACCTTTATCATCAAAACTATGGATGAGTCTCACCAGGAATTTTGAGTCAGCCTGCCTTTCAGTGAAAATGAATTATGAATGAGTTTATCAGTATCTCAGAATGAAACATAAATCTTTGAATCTAATGCAACCAGTTCTGATAGAAATAGAACAGGATAATTAAATAGTTAGTTTAGACATCTCATTAGGGGATTAAAGACAAAAAGAATTATTTAGAGGTTTGGGAGACTGTTGTAAGCTAATGACCACTCAAGAAAATAACCCAGTAACCTAGCAACAATCTACATTATCTTGAAGGAAGACCAGGAGCATTCAAGCACCAACCACACTGAAGTCACCAACCCTGATAGCTAACACAGAAGATAACAGATATGGGGTATGAATCTTGTTACATGAAGTCAGGGAGTTAACAGTCCTTGAAGAGTAGCATTTCTGCATGTAGCCAAGATATGAATACATGTGAAAGGGAAAAGAAACTTACTGAAAGGGGACATTATACCAAAACCTGAGATGAATTACCATATTTTGATATATGTCATCACCACTTTGCAAATATACATGTGATTTAAATAGCACATGACAATTCCTATTAGATCATATAGGGTCAAAGGAGAAATTAATGATATAAGCCTTGACATCTGCCCAAAAATGAGGAAGAAAGTGGTCTTCTCAACCTCCCCCTTTTTCCTTGATTATAAAGATGTAGCCCTCTGGGTTCCCTGGGCTGCACTCCCTTGCCTGCCTGCCTGCCTATATCGCTCTCATACATGTCCTGTGCTAATAAACTCACTCTTTGCCTATTACTTTGCCTCAGGCTGAATTCCGTCTATACTGAGACAAAGAACCTGAGTTTCAGACATGACACCAGGTGAAGCAGTTTCAGTTAAGAGACAGCAGGGGATTCAAATCCCCTCCCAAGTCAGTGATTGCGGGTTCAAGTCCCAGCTTGAAGGGCATAGTTTCAGCTCTGTATTTGTTTTAATGTCAGTTACTATTTCTACAAAGGAACTTGACTACAATATTACAATTGCTGCTGTGTTCAAACATATTTATTTTATTGAGACAAATACACTTTCAGTTTTTTGATAGCTGTCTCTTCCTCTCTTCCTGTGAATAAGTTTAATCAGGAAATCAGAAACCTCTTCAGTTTTATTCAGTTTAGTGAGGCCCTTCCATCTGTTGTGGCTTTAAAATACTCCAAGTGTTTTCTAGCCAAGGTCAAGACATAGCAGAATGATATACCTCAGCCATTCAATTTAAAAAAGAGAGAGAGCAAGAAAGAAACTGCATATCACAGTCCTATTGTCAGAGGCTTTCAGAGTGATGAAAACGTATTGCACACTGGTGAGCTTCAAAAGGTCACCGAACAGAAAGCTTTCTTCTTCCTCTTTGCCTGTTCAGTATGGCATTGCAAGCTCATAGCACTGAAGTTCCAGCAATGGTATTTTATTCATGTACTCCTCTGTTTTTTCTTTCTTTATCATTCATTTCTTTATTCAGAAAATTTCAAACCAGAGTGATCTCAGATCAGCAAATCAGTTCAGTCGGGAGAAGCAAGGCTTCCATCTGAAATAATTGTTTTAAACAGTCACTACTCACACTTAAGGATCTGAATTTTAACAAGAGCTCTAGCTCCACAAAAAAATATCAGCTTAACTTCATCATTGTACTTTTCCTCTCTCTGTGCTCACAGGTCCCAGCTTAATGAAAGACTGGAAATAACAAGGCATTTCATGAGAAAGATAGTTCTCATTTTTGCTTTACATATGAAAGGTTATCCCAGAATGTTGGATCAGCATTTGAGGCTGGAGATGAGCACAGTGGCTCACATCATACTTCTGAAGTGCTAACCCAGCCTCAAACATCCTTTGATCTGTCATGGCTCAGAAGTTCCTTGTTCCCTCTTTCTACACTCAGCTGCATTTTATCCAGGCTGCTCTGTGAGCTCTTCATCCAACTCTTCTCAATACCTGCTGAAAATGAAAGGCAACAATTGACTTTTCCATGAGTCAAACTCCATCTGGTAAGGGTGCCCCCACCCCGATTAACTCTGCTTAGGAAGACAGGTTCCTGCCTCCTGCTTTCTTCCCCAAGCTTAGCTGGAGGCATTAACTAAACTAAGAGGCTTCATAACTTTAATCTGATAGGCTGCCAGGAGAGAATAGAAAGAGAAAAAGAAAGTGAATAACTGCTTTCCTACACAGCAGGAAAGTGGACAGACTCCAAGTGTGAGAAAACTTCCCCGGTTGGCTGGACCATTCACATCCAACAAGAACAGTTTATAAGCATCCTAAGAACAATTGCCATTGTCATATGCCAAACCATGCATGACAGTCCTATTCTTTTGTTATAAACTCTCCGTTGGCCATATTGTAACTAGGAATTCATCTCTAAATTTCCCCCTTCACTGCAGTCAGCCTCTGCAAAGAGAGGGCCATCTGCCAGGGCAGCTCTGCCTGTGGAGGTAACAGGATCCCCTAGGGGGCAGGAGATGGCATCACCCTACATCCAAGTGCCCTCTGAGGTGACTTTGGCTTTGGGTCTACACTATAAAATCTAACCAACCAATCCTGTTTCTTTCTTTATTTCATTTTCTGAAACACTTAAGGGCTTAGGGGGAGGCATGGTAATTGGGACTGCCAAAGGGCATAAATATTCCATTACAATAAGACAAGTCACAATTCATTTGCCTCATTTCACACATAATAGCTATGAATGTCAATGCATCTCATTGTTTTTATTTTTAGAAACAAAGAATTAAACCTTGTAAAATGCCTAAAGCATGGCCATGACCTCCATATGGATAAAAAATTAAACATCCTATAGCAGTAGTTCTTTGAGTATCATATACATTTTCCTCTTTCAATAAAACTTATTAACATGACCTGAGAAGGCATTCTGAATTAGTAAAATGTTTAATATTGGCAGACTCTTTCTAGAGAATAATGTGTCTGGAACTAAACTAATAGAAGATTGCCTAATGAATTTTCTGGGTTCATTGAATAGATATGATTTCCTACCAGCATATCTTTTGTCTCAAATGTAAATATTTATTTATAATGTACTTAAGGAAGCTTCCAACATTTATTGACACTACATATTCAACAATTACATGGTTAGAGACAGCATCAAGAAAAACTCCAAGATGTGCTCCATCTAATAATTTAAAAACCTGACACAGGGTCTGTGCAAACCAAACTTCTTAACCCACATTTAATGTGAGGAGTAAGCTAAAACTGGAGATGCAAAGAATTATATAAGATAAATCTCTCCAAAAAAGTTTATAATGTAATCTAAGACTTCCACAAAAAAAATATTGCATTACTCAGTGTTCTCTAGAGAAACAGAACTAAAATGATACATATAAAAATAAATAAGTAAATATACATAGATTTATTATAATACATAATTTATATGGTATATATTCCTTTTAATATTATTACAATGTATAATTTTGTGACTATAATAATAATTATTAAATATTAATAACATGTAATTTTACATGTGTGTGTATATATATATAAAGAGATTTATTATAAGGAATTGGCTCACATGATTATAGAAACTGAGAAGTCCCACTATCTGTAATCAGAAAAGTTGAAATCCATGAGAGTCAGAGTTCCAGATATAAGCTGAAGTTCTGAGAAACAAGAAAACCAATGATGCAGTTTCAGTCCAAGTCCAAACCGAGGGCCAGTGCTATAAATTCTGGTCTGAATCCAAAGCACTGAGAACCAGGAGAACCCATTATATAAGTCCCAGTCTAAGAGCAAGGGGCTTCCCTGGTGGCTCAGCTGGGAAAGAATCTGCTTGCAATGCGGGACACCTGGGTTTGATCCTTGGGTTAGGAAGATCCCCTGGAGAAGGGAACAGCTGTGCACTCCAGTATTCTGGCCTGGAGAATTCCATGGACTGTATAGCCCATAGGGTCACAAAGAGTCAGACATGACTGAATGACTTTCACTTTCACTTTCCAAAGTCAAGAGAAAACCTATGCTCTCACTCAAGCTGTCAGACAGAGAGCAAGTGAATTCTTTCTTACTTGGCCTTTTTGTTCTATTTAAGCCCTCAATGGATTGAATGAGGCCCACCCATACTAGGTATACAGTTTCAAGTATTAGTCTCATGCAGAAACACCCTCACAAATACACTCAGAAATGTTTAACCATCTATCCAGGCTCTCCATGACCCAGTCAAGTTGACACACAAAACTAGTCATCACAAAACCACCCTTTGTCAACTTGACACTCAAACACATGTCCTTATTTCCAAATAAAAATAATACCAAGGTCATAATTCTACCTAACATGATACAACAGCGTGCATACAACTAAAAATCACACAAACTCTTTTCCCAGAAGAGGTGGTAAAATAAAAAATGTTTAAACATGACAATATAAAATCAATGTATGTTACATGATAAAGGTATAAAAGAGGAAAGAAAACAGAAGTATTGCAAATACATTTGTGTGTGACATATATGTGTGTATGTGTGTGTGTGGAAAAGTATACATAGTGGAACTACATTCTTCCATTACTCAATTTATGTTCCCTCAGACTTCAGCAAGCATCTCAGGTAGTCATAGTTCTATAACTGGTAAGGTGACCTAAACCTTCCTTCCTGAAGGGTCAGAGCCATTAGTAGTGCTGCCTGACTTGAGTTGTAGTTTTCTGTTGACGTTAATCACAGCAGTGGTAACACTAAGAAATGCCCTAAGGGATCTGCTTTATTCCTTCTTACTCTCATTGTGTAGCAGTATTCCAATTTCCCCTTGCTAGTCAAGGGCAATCACCCCAACCAGCACACTCATTACCTTCGTTGCTTGTTGATTCAGAGGAATGAGGCATCCAAATTGGCCATGTAGTCCTAACTTCTTCTTCAATAGAATCATTATGGTGCCTCCTGGTGGAAACATTCTTCCCTCTGAAACTAAGACGTCTAGGTGAACATTCAGCAGAACATAAAGCTGAGGGGACAGAAATTTTGCTAATGGTGACTATGGGTAATAGTGAGTGTGCCACTCCTAGATTCTTGGACCCCAATAACCTTGGCTACAAGAGAAAGAACACCATATATTGGATGTTGGTTCAGAACATACACAGCCTTCTGGAAAACCTTGCCCAGACCTACAAGGTTTTGCCATCTAGCTGGCACTATAACCAAGTCTTCAAAAGGCCACTCCACTGTGCTATCAAGGCAGCTGCTTCAGGACTGAAGGAAACAGGGTAAGACCAGTGGGTTCCATGAGCATGGGCCCACTGCTGTGCTTTATTTGCTGGGAAGTGAGTTTCATGTTTGGAAGCAGTGCTGTGTGGAATGCCATGATGGTAGATAAGACATTCTATAAGTCCACAGATGGCAATTTGGTAGCAGCACTGAGTTCAGGGCTTGAAAAGCTATACTTAGAGTGTCCATTCCAGTAAGAACAAAACACTGGCCCTTCCACAGTAGAAGGAGTCTGAATTAATCAGTCTGCTACCAGGTAGCTGACTGATCACCCAGGGAATGATGCCTTATTGGGGATTCAGTGTTGGTCTCTGCTGTTTCTGGATTACACTCTCAGCAGTGCCTGGAACCAAGCAGACCTTCCTGAGAAGTCCACGTGCTAGAACCCACACATCACCTCCATCCCTGACACCATGATCACTTTGGTCACGAGCCCACTGGATGATAACAAGGATGAATGGAGAACAAGGCTGATAAGTATCCATAGAATGGGTCATCTATCCACTTTATTATTAAAACCATCCTCTACTAAGGTCACCATTTGGTGAGCACTCACATGAACACTAATATCTTCACATTTGTTACCCATTCATGGAGGACTATCTATGTACCTCTTCCCTAAATCTCCTTGTCACCAGTTTTCCAATCATGTCTTTTTAAAATCCCTAACTGTCCAACTGGATAACTGGCCATAAATCAGTATATAATCCCACATCTGGCCATTCCTCAGGGTTGTTTAGGATACTGGAGACTGACAGTGTATGATCATAATCTTAAATAGGTGGTGACTCCAATTATAGCTGCCCTGCCTGATGTGATTTCTTCTTTTTGTTATTTGAATTTAATTATTTTGCCAATTATTTTTTAAAAATATTGTTTTTTTATTTTTGGAGGCGCCAAGAGGTACACAGGATAGTAGTTCCCTAATGAGAGATCAAATCGGTGTCCCCTGTGTCGGAAACTCAAGAGTCTTAACCACTGGACTACCAAAGAAGTCCCTAATGCAATATCTTGAGTCGGTTATCATATCCCCTGATATAAAAAGGATTTCCCTGGTGGCGCAGATGGTAAAGAACCTGCCTGAAATGCAGAAGACCCAGGGTTCAATCCCTGGGTCGGGAAGATCCCCTGGAGAAGAAAATGGCAATCCACTCCAGTATTCTTGCCTGGAAAATCCCATGGACAAAGGAGCCTGACTGGATACAATTCATGGGGTCACAAAGAGTTGGACATGGCTGAGTGACTAATACACACACACATTCTGGTACCAAAAGTAACAAAACTGGACCCATCGCACTTCCTGATTTCAAACTACATTCAAAACTATAATAATCAAAACTAAAAACTTTTGCATATCAAAAGAAAAATAAACCAAATGAAAAGGCAACTTATACAATTGGAGAAAGTATTTGCAAAGTACACACCTGATAAGGGAATAATGTCCAAAATATACAAGGAATTTATACAACTCAATAGCAAATAATAAATAATCCAATTTCAAAATGGTCGAAGAATCTGAATAGACATTTTTTCTTTTTTTCTTTCTTTTTTTCATTATTAAATTATGAGGGCTTCCCAGGTGGCTCAGTGGTTAAAAAAAAAAAAAAAAAAAATCCACCTCCCAATGCAGGAGATGCAAGAGACTCGAATTTGATCCCCAGGTCAGAAAGATCCCCTGGATTAGGAAATGGCAACCCACTCTGGTATTATTGCCTGGGAAATTCCATGAACAGAGGAGCCTGGTGGGTTATAGTCCATAGGGTTGCAAAGAGTCTGACACAACTGAATGACTGAGCACACAAGTGGCTTCTTTTTCTCTTTTCTATTGTTTAAATCATGAAAGTATGATAACACATTTATAGGAGACTTGGAAAATACAGAACAAAGTTACATATAATTCTGCTATAGCAATTTTTAAGAGGATGGTTTAAGATTTTAAAGTTGGGATTTCTACATTAAACTCTAAAAAATTAATAGAATGAATAGACAGAAAAGTAGAAGAATACAGTCAGACCTGAAAAGCAGTATGAGCCAATGCAACATAATTAAGATTTATACAATTTACACACTGTAGTAGTAAACAAATTCTATTCAAGTTCCCACAGATTATAAACCAGAATACACTGAAACATATCTAAAGACATAAAACAAAATGCAAAAATTTCATGGTCAAAAGGTACTGAAATCATACAAAGTCTATCACTGTGGAATTATGTGGGAAATCAGCATCAAAAGATATTTGAAAATAACCCACATATTTTAGAGTGTAATGTGACATTACCAAGAGAGATCTTTGACTTAGCCATTGAAGCTTGAAATTTCAAATCCAATTCTGAGAATATAAAGAAATATTATGTTGTAGCAACAACAAAAAAAAAAAAACAGGAAATTAACATGTAACACATTAACTAAAGTCCAGACTTTGTCAGAATTTCACAGACTTTCATGCTAGTGACTGGTATTTGTTTTCAGACCTTATTCAAGATTCCACATCGTATTTAGTTACATTGAGCAGCTTCAGCTGCAAAAATTTCTGATAAATACTCTTTTCATTTTTATTCTGTTACAAATATTTTCTAATTTTCCTTGCTATAGCTTCTTAGATACACCCACTCATCATTTAAAAGTGGACATTGAATTTCCAAATACATAGATTTTTAAAGTATTTTCGATATTAATTTCATATTTAAATGCTTTTTTCTCTACCGTCATTTCAGTGTTTTTTCAATCTTTTAACATTATTGAGTCTTTCAATGAACAGAGATTTTTCTAAAGAGGACATACAAGTGACCAACAGGTAGATAAAGAGGTGTTTAACATCACTATTCTCAGGGAAGTTCAAATCAAAACCAGAAGGTATCACTTCACACATTTTGGAATGACTATTATCAAAAAGACAACAAATGACAAGTTTTTGCTAGGATGTGAAGAAAGCAGAACTTTCATGTACTGATGATGAGAATATAAACTGGTGCAGACACTATGGAAAATAGTATGTACATTCCTCAAAAAAATTAAAAATAGAACCACCATATGATTTGACAATCATATATAATCCTTGGCATAAATCCAAAGGAAACAAAATCACTATCTCAAAAAGATATTGTACTCCTGTGTTCATTGCAGCATGATTTACAGTCAGTTCAGTTCAGTCACTCAGTCGTGTCCGACTCTGTGACCCCATGGACTGCAGCACACCAGGCCTCCCTGTCCATCATAAACCCCAGAGTTTACTCAGACTCATATCCATTGAGTCGGTGATGCCATCCAGCCATCTCATCCTATGTCATGCTCTTCTCCTAATGCCTTCAATCTTTCCCAGCATCAGGGTCTTTTCAAATAAGTCAGTTCTTCGCATCAAGTAGCCAAAGTACTAGACTTTCTGCTTCAGCATCAGTCCTTCCAATGAACACCCATGACTGATCTCCTTTAGGATGGACTGGTTAGATCTCCTTGCAGTCCAAGGGACTCTCAAGAGTCTTCTCCAACACCACAGTTCAAAAGCATCAGTTCTTTGTTGCTCAGCTTTCTTCACAGTCCAACTCTCACATCCATATAGACCACTGGAAAAACCATAGCCTTGACTAGATGGACCTTTGTTAGCATAATAATGTCTCTGCTTGTTGAATATACTGTCTAGGCTGGTCATTGGAGAAGCAATGGCACCCCACTCCGGTACTCTTGCCTGAGAAATCCCATGGACGGAGGAGCCTGATAGGCTAAAGTCCATGGGGCCGCTAAGAGTCGGACACAACTGAGCTACTTCACTTTCATTTTTCACTTTCATGTATTGGAGAAGGAAATGGCAACCCACTCCAGTGTTCTTGCCTGGAGAATCCCAGGGACAGAGG
Source organism: Budorcas taxicolor (assembly GCF_023091745.1). Taxonomy (NCBI): domain Eukaryota; kingdom Metazoa; phylum Chordata; class Mammalia; order Artiodactyla; family Bovidae; genus Budorcas; species Budorcas taxicolor. Next base: position 39,622,938 of record NC_068926.1, read on the forward strand.
AGCCTGGTGGGCTTCCGTCTATGAGGTTGCACAGAGTCAGACACGACTGATGCGACTTAGCAGTAGCAGCAGGTTGGTCATAACTTTTTTTCCCAAGGAGCAAGCATCTTTTAATTTCATGGCTGCAGTTACCATCAGCAGTGATTTGGAGCCCCCCAAAATAAACTCTGTCACTATTTCCACTGCTTCCCCATCTATGTGCCATGAAGTGATGGGACCAGATGCCATGATCTTCGTTTTCTGAATTTTGAGTTTTAAACCAACTTTTTCACTCTCCTCTTTCACTTTCATCAAGAGGCTTTTTAGTTCTTCTTCACTTTCTGCCATAAGGGTGGTGCCATCTGAATATCTGAGGTTATTGATATTTCACCTTGCAACATTGATTCCAGCTTGTGCTTCATCCAGCCCAGCATTTCTCATGATGTACTCTGCATATAAGTTAAATAAACAGGGTGATAATATACAGCCTTGATATACACTTTTTCCTATTTGGAACCAATCTGTTGTTCCATGTCCAGTTCTAACTGTTGCTTCCTGACCTGCATATAGGTTTCGCAAGAGGCAGGTCAGGTGGTCTGGTATTCCCATCTCTTTCAGAATTCTCCACAGTGTATTGTGATCCACACAGTCAAAAGCTTTGGCATAGTCAATAAAGCAGAAATAGATGCTTTTTTGGAACTCTCTTGCTTTTTCCATGATCCAGCGAATATTGGCAATTTGATCTCTGGTTCCTCTGCCTTTTCTAAAACCAGCTTGAACACCTGGAAGTTCACAGTTCATGTATTGCTGAAGCCTGGCTTGGAGAATTATGAGCATTACTTTACTAGCGTGTGCTGCTGCTGCTGCTGCTAAGTCACTTCAGTCGTGTCCGACTCTGTGCAACCCCACAGATGGCAACCCACCAGGGTCCCCCATCCCTGGGATTCTCCAGGCAAGAATACTGGAGTGGGTTGCCATTTCCTTCTCCAATGCATGAAAGTGAAAAGTGAAAGTGAAGTGAAGTCGCTCAGTCATGTCCGACTCTTAGCGACCCCATGGACTGCAGCCTACCAAGCTCCTCCATCCATGGGATTTTCCAGGCAAGAGTACTGGCGTGGGGTGCCTTTGCCTTGAGATGAGTGCAACTGTGCGGTAGTTTGAGCATTCTTTGGCAGTGCCTTTCTTTGAGATTAGAATGAAAACTGACCTTTTCCAGTCCTGTGGCCACTGCTGAGTTTTCCAAATTTGCTGGCATATTGAGGGCAGCACTTTCACAGCATCATCCTTTAGGATTTGAAATAGCTCAACTGGAATTCCATCACCTCCACTAGCTTTATTCATAGTGATGCTTCCTAAGGCCCACTTGACTTCACATTCCAGGATGTCTGGCTCTAGGTGAGTGATCACACCATCATGATTATCTGGGTCATGAAGATCTTTTTTGTACAGTTCTTCTGTATATTCTTGCACAGAAGAACAAGACTGGGGGCTGACTGTGGCTCAGATCATGAACTCCTTATTGCCAAATTCAGACTTTAATTGAAGAAAGTAGAGAAAACCACTAGGCCATTCAGGTATAACCTAAATCAAATCCCTTATGATTATACAGTGGAAGTGACAAATAGATTTAAGGGACTAGATCTGATAGAGTGCCTGATGAACTACGGACAGTGGTTCATGACATGGTACAGGAGACAGGGATCAAGACCATCCCCAAGAAAAAGAAATGCAAAAAAGCAAAATGGTTCTCTGAGGAAACCTTACAAATAGCTGTGAAAAGAAGAGAAGCAAACAGCAAAGGAGAAAAGGAAAGATATAAGCATCTGAATGCAGAGTTCCAAAGAATAGCAAGGAGAGATAAGAAAGCTTTTTTCAGTGATCAGTGCAAACAAATAGAGGAAAATAATACAATGGGAAAGACTAGAGATCTCTTCAAGAAAATTAGAGATACCAAGGGAACATTTCATGCAGAGATGGGCTCGATAAAGGACAGAAATGGTATGGACCTAACAGAAGCAGAAGATATTAAGAAGAGGTGGCAAGAATACAGAAGAACTGTACAAAAAAGATCTTCAGGACCCAGAGAATCACAACGGTGTGTTCACTCACCTAGAGCCGACAGTGATTTACAATAGCCAAGACTAGAATGAACCTAAGAGTTCATTGATGGATGAATGGACAAAGTTGTGGTACATACATACAACTGAATACTATTTAACCTTTTAAAAAAGAAGGAAATCCTGTCATTTGCAAAGACTTAGATGAAGTCTAAAGGCATTATGCTAGGTGGAATAAGTCAGATGGTGAAATAGAAATACTATATGATCTTTCATGTGGAATCTAAAAAACGAAAGAACAAATTAGTGGTTGCCAGGTGTGGGGGTGTGGGAAATAGGAGAAGGGAGTTATAAGGTATAAATTTCTAAGTATAAAATGAATAAGTTCTGGGGATGAATAAGTAATATAGAGAATGGTAACCACAGTTAACAATATGTTATTGCTTATTTGAAAATACTGAGAAAAGATTTAAAGTTTTTATCACTACCAACAAAAAATTATATCCATGTGAGGCAATGGATTAACTAACCTTACTGTAGTAATTTTTTTGCAATATACACTTATATCAAAACAACTAATGTATACCTTAAACTTACTAATTTTATACTGATATGTCAATTATGTCTCAATAAAGCTGAAGGGGATAAAAAAAGCTAAAAATTACCAATATGTCCAAAAACAAGGAATAAATATAATACAAAAATATCTAGTGAAAGACATGTTTACACATGTTGTAATACAAAAAAAGGCAGAATACAAAAAACAAAAACTACATGTATAGAATTACCATATATATGTCGATGTTTTTCATATGTTTGCATTTATATCTATGTAAAATATTTAAACGTCTTACTCTGCTACCTAAAAGTACCTGAAATAACCTGGTTAACTCTTAAAAATAAATTTAAAATAACACAACTAGTAAATAATGGACTTAACTCAAGCCCATAGCTATTAGATGTAAAAATCCTTTATTTATATGGCATATAATTTTAAACATGAGAGTATGTAACAGAAAGATTCTGTTCAAGTACCTTGCTTAGTCATAAGAAAGATTACCAGCAGAATCAGATCATGCCAATGCCTATGCCAAACATTTGTCAAAAATGGCTTTTAATGTTCATCATTCAACTCTTAAAAACTAAGTTGAACTCTTTTGTTGGACTATTATTTATAAATGTGATCAAGTTATTCTTAAAGTTAAATTCATAATTAAAAAATATATTTTCACTTCATAGACATTAGAAAAATTACCAATTTTCTCTCCAGTGCTCTATTCTGTTCTCTTGAAAAACATTTACCTTGTTGTAGTTCATTTGAACAATAGTCTGAAAAAGAGCTCATGGTGTGGAAAGTAATTTCCTCCAATGAACTTGGATCAGTAATTTTTCTTGAAATTAGATAAACCAGCATGAAAATCAAGAGTCAAATTGAGACCAGCTTGTTCAAACTCAGCTTCTCCAAAGCAAATTATGATACAGTCGCAATTTCTTTTCCACCCTATTATATATTTAAATATAAAATCACCAGTTACATCAGATTCACAGACTGCCAATTTGTTTAGTTGAATTCTGATGAATTAGCTCTTGCTACATCAGTATAAAGTTATTCAAGCTTGAACTGTTACCACCAAACAGAGCTTTTCTTAGTCTGCAAAATTTACCTGACTCTTATAAGAACTAGCCACAGCCTTTTATTATCAGATTAACTATCAGAGAAAACATATTATTTCAACCTAAACAGCCAAGAGCTATTATTATTCTTTTCCTAACAAAAGAAATTTGACCTCCTATCCACAAGTTTCATATCCCAGAGTGAAGCAAGTTTATCATTTAATTTCCAACTAGATAACTTTAATGATCTTCTTGGCAGAGAGTGCAACATTTTCATCAGGTACCTTAATGTTAAGCCTAGAAAAGAGGTTTCAGAAAGAGAGAAAGGAGAAAACAACATTTCTCCATGTTTGGTTTGGAACTTGTGATTTGGTACCACCTTGGGGCTGGGGGGCAGAGAGAAGGAGGTGGTGGCAGTTAAGATATTTATAACTGTTACCATGAGCAATATACTCATATACATTATATTGTTTGGTACTCTCAAACCCACCAAGGTAGCATTATAATTCTTAATTTATAGGCAAATAAATTGAGGCTCAAGAGATCAAATGATTTGTAGAAATTCATTCAATAAGTGGCACTGCAAGAATTTCAGTCCTTGCCTGATTCCACACCTTTGCTATTTCCACTGCTTCATTCTCTCTCTTAAAATACATCTGCTTCTTGCCTCCTATACTCCCTAGGTCCACAAGAACTGACAAAGACTCATTCCCATCTTCTCACAAAGATAAGAACAGCCTTAACTTAAGATAATAAAAAGCAAGAATCTAACTATTACAATATCATGAATTACAGAACCTGAAACCAGGAACTTCATACCAAGTTAAGCAGTCTCATGCTTCAGTAATAAAGCTAATTAATTCTCATAAAGATATTAGGCTCTTAGATACTATTTAAGTCCAAGGAGGAATATATTAGAGTTTTATGAGAAATCTTGAATCTTGAGTTAATTAGACTTGACAAAAATTGATGAATTTTTACTAGAGACTAGTGAAATTATAATAGACTCTAAGCCAAATTTTATATATATATATATATATATATATATATATATATATATATATATATAAGTTGAGGCAAGATTTGTTTTATTTACTGAAAATCTCCTGTACCTAACATTTTCATAACAGTTAAATATTTGTTAAATCAAAGATAAATAGTATCCTTTATGCTAAACCTTTATAACTCTTAAAGATTTTGTTTTATAGTGTTCTAAAGTAAATGACTTCTTTTGGAAGAAATTATTATTGGCTGGAAATAAGATTAGTTCAGGAATTTTTCGGGAGATCTCATCACTAGGAATACTTTAAGATCTCATCACACAGGTACCACTGAATTCAATAGCTCTCTGAGGACAATAATTAACACAACTTAACTAGAAGATTCAGTTGAATATTCATAAAGGGCAAATGTTATAGCCAGATATATTATACAAAAATACAGTATCTTTTCTACTATGACACCACCAATAGCAATGAATATCATTGATTTAATGATAGCTCTTTAAGCAAAAAGTAATCATTTATTAATTACAGCTAAAAAAAGAAAAAAAAATCATATTACCCAACCATAGAATATTCATAAAATATAAAACTTTATTCATAAATAAAACAGAGCTTGAATCTTAAGATTTCTTCATAATGAACCTTTAGGAATACTTCTGAATGCTTTTCAGCCACTGCAAAAGAGTAAAGGCTCCATGTAGTTTTTTATAGCATATGATTGGAATCTCAACCTCCATTAGGACAACTATTAGGGCATTATTGTCATTAGGACAGCCATTAAAATTCTAGGTCTTATAAAATATAACAAGGCTATCATATCCAGTATCAGTAAGCAAGACATTTCAGATTAACCTCGCAACCCCCAAAGAAGTAAAATGTTGGACAAAATTAGAAAAAAACAAAAAAAGCATTAAAGAACTAAAGAGAGAGCTGGAGTTAACTGAACCAAGACACAGGACAATAAGGAAAGAAGCCAATCATAAAGAGTTGATCACGAGATTAAGGAGTATTTTAAAATCTAGGACCCCCCAAAATAAAGAAACCTTGCTGAGACAATTCACCTCAATTTTTCCTCTTCTGTGGAATTTTATCACCTTAAAATAAGTAGCATATTAAATAAGGAGTTTATAAACCTGCATCCACTATTCAAAACATATTCCTGGTTATTTTCAAGTAAAATGTTTCAAAATATTAAAAGATAATCTCTAGTAGGTCTTTTGAGATTCTCAATATGTTTTAGCCAGTTAGTAATTTTCTTCTGTAGTGCTAAAAAGTCAGTTCCTGACTTACTTTATACTCAGCACTAGAGATGTGGTATATGCTTAAATAAATACTTCCTGCCTATATTGTGCTGCCAAAAATAGAAAATGATAAAAAATTATATTAGATTTTCCTCTGATGCATATTTCAATAAATGTGTTAGGACTTATTCATGAATTTCAAAAATATATTATGCCAGTAAACCTTTTTGCAAAGGCACTTTGTAAAATGCAATTGAAATTTGCAAAAATACTCTACCTTAAACTTTTGATTGCATTATGATCTATTACAACTTTTCCACAGTGTAGGTAATATTAGGGTTTTTTTTTTTTCCCTAGGCAAATAGTCTCTAGAGTTTGATATCGATCAAAGATAAAGCCTGATACATAAATTATGTCAGTGACTTCAAACATCAAGCTAACATTTCAGACTGGATATGTAAAAACCTCTGAGCTGCCATCTTCTTTCTGAAATCAACCAAAAGCAAGGAAAGAAAGGAAATAAAATGGAAATTTCCTTTTATAACAACAAAAACCCTTGACACTCAAATTCAGAATAAAGGAAAAAGGGCTACTGAGTGGAATGCACCTTGGACCAAGGTAATGGAAAAAAGGAAAAAGGAGACAAGCTGTTCACCACTGAAAAGCTCAGGTAGAAAGAGGAAATTAAAACCAACAACCCTAGTTTGGACCACCTACAACAGAAGGGATGGAACCAGTTACAAGAGCTTTATGCTACCCTGTTGAAAAATGAATTTGCAGGGGAAACAGAGCTGAAGAAATAGACACATTCTTTGTAACTACTGCAGCAAGACAGAGAAGAAGCCCTGAGTAAACCACTGTACCTACCATCCCTTGGTCAAGGATAAACATACACACATACAAATACACACACACAATTTTTTATCCTATGGAGTTCCACTGAGAACCAGGGAGATTTTCTGCTAGCCCAGACTAAGTCTGGTTCCTGCTCTATACCATCTGTTCTATAGTAGCTAACTGAAAAGAACTCCAGTCATTAAAAAGTAATAATTAATTTATAATAGCCAGCACTAGAGATAAGCAAAACAACTTTAAACAGGAAGGTCACTATCATATAAGTATGTTTGAGGAGAGGGAATATACGCATATCTATGGTTAATTCGTGTTGATGTATGACAGAAGTCAAACCAATATTGTAAACCAATCATCAATCAATTAAAAATAAATAAATTTTTTCAAAAAATTGCACACACACATACATAGCACATATACAACTTTTTAATACTTCTTATAATCCCAAAGAAAACAGGTAAAGACATTCAAATTTCCCATGTGTTCAAGTTTTCTATAAACTCCTGCCCTGACTTTTCTTTCTAACAACAGCAAAAAGAAAAAAAAAAAAGATCAGTAGATAAACTCTATGGTACTCTCAGACAGACCAATGGACCAAGCCCAAAAGCAGTCCCACAGATACATAAAAGCTAAATTATTAATAGAAGTGACATTGACAGTATGTGAAAGAGAGGGGAATTATTCAATAAATGGTATGTAAACAATTTTATAGAAGAAAAATGAAATCAGAATCTTGCATAATCTTTCATACAAAGATCAATGCCAGATGAATTAGAGATTTAAACATGAATGTCAAAGTTACAAAATATTTCAGAAGAAAAAGGGAACTATCTCTGTTACCTGGGGGTTAAGAAGAAATTTTTCAAACAAAAAGAAGAATTTCTTTTTTCAGACAAAAAGAAAACAAACTGCAAAGGAAAAGACTAATATATAAGTCTTCATTGAAATTAAAATTATGCTTATCCAAAATATTGTGAGTGACTACATAACCCACAAGCTTTCAAAAATTAAATGCACCATAATAACTGAAAAAAGATTAGTGAAGACATAAAGAATGCCTTCAAATCAATGTGAAAATTGAAATTAAACCAGTAGAAAATTTGGGGGAAAATTTAAGTATCGGAAATTCTAGCCACTTATATGAAAAGAAGATAAAAATGGAAATAAAGACTTTAAAGGTGCTAACCTTCATCAACCATAGTACATGCTCAGTTGCTTAGCCGTGTCTGACTCTTTGTGACCCCATGGACTATAGCCCGCCAGGCTCCTCTGTCTATGGATTCTCCAGGCAAGAATACTGGAATGGGTTGCCACTTCCTCCTCCAGGGTATCTTCCCAAGCGAGGGATCCAACCAATATCTCCTGCATCTCCTGAATTAGCAGGCATATTCTTTACCAGTAGCACCACCTGGGAAGCCCTCATCAATAATCAGGGAAATCCAAACTAGAACCAAAGTTCAGAGTGAGACACCATTTTACTCTGATTATAATCAAAAATTTTTTCTCTTTAATGTGATAGCATCAGTGCTGGCAAGACTGTAAGACCCTGAGAACTGGCATGCACTACTGATGAGACTGTAAAAAGACACAACCATTTTGGAAGGCAATTTCACATTCTCTAAAGCCAAGTCCAACTCTTTTGCAACTCCATAGACTGTAGCCTGCCATGCTACCCTTTCCATGGGATTTCCCAGGCAAGAATACTGTAATGGATTGCCATTTCCTTTTCCAAGGGATCCTCCCAACCTAGGAACTGAGCCTGTGTGTCCTGCAGATTCTTTACCACGGAACAACCAGCGAAGCCTACAGCACCAAAACTGAGTTGAGACTCATATAACTTAGAATAACTTTAAAAATAGATATATTTTTTAAAGAGTTCAAAATAATTAACACTATACCTGAGGGTGTTTTCCTAGTGCTGAAGACTTACCTTGGGATCTTTCCAGGGTAATGGTTTTGATAGTAATGTTGGAGATGCTTGGTGAACTTTCAGTCATGGAGCTGCTCCTGTAAGCTAAGTTGTAATAAACTCTCAGATCCTATAGAAGCAGGATCTATTTACATGTGATGATTTCAAATTCTATCCCCAGGTACCTGTGAGCACTGCGATCAAGCCCAGACTCTGAGGGTATGATCTCATGATCCTGAGCAAAAGGCAGCCCCATCAGGGGAAACTCATAGAGTACTAATATGGTTTTCATGTTCAAACAAGAGGTGACTGGGGACCCCTTGAAGACATCCCAGACTTTGACGGTATAATCATTGTATCCAGCAGGATACACTGAGGAAGAAGTCCAAGCTGGAAGCTGCCCAGAGGCTATATAGGCAACACAGCATCATCTGACCCCGAAACAAAGGCATCTCTACCCAGGTTAGTATCAGACACTGTTGATGTCAGATTCTTGTGTTTGAAAGGCCTGCACACACTGTCCAGGGCACATGTCCCACCCAACGGCTTTCTTGTCACATCTTCCAAACAAGAAGGTGTTCCAGGTCTCTGAGGGGGCCAGGTCCAAACACAGCACGTCAGTCCCATGCCCATAAAAAGCACTGCAGCAGCCGCCTGCTCTCCATGTTCCACAGGCACACGTGCCATCGCCACTGGCCGTCAGGATCTGCACATCAGAGCTGGTGAAGCTGCAAGCAGTGTGCACAGCAACAGACTTCTTTTTGGCAGCCATGTTTTCATTTCTGTCAAACAGCGGTAGGTACACGAAACACTTATTATCCAAACCACCCCATGCAGTGACACGTCCCGACGGGGCGTATGCACACGCCACCACCCACTTGCAGTTCATCGCGACTGTGCACTCCTTGTTAGTAGTGAAGGAATCCCACACTACCACCTTCCCATCCTGCGAGGAGGTCACCATCCTCCTCTTATTCTTGAACCAGTCCATGCACAGAACCTTGTTCCCATGGCCTGTGAGGGTCCTTCTGGTCTTCATGACAAACTGCTCTGGGGCCTCCACGTGCTTGGCCACCTGGTGCAGCTCCAAGTCGGGCAGCTTGGCCTTCTCCTCCTCAAGTTTGCCCTTGAGGCTCAGCCTCAATCTTGATTGACGCCAGCATCTCGTTTTCATGTAGCCCATCGCCTGCTGTCTTCACGCGGGGACCCACCTGGAGGGAAGCAGGATGCAAGTTATCAGGCTGCGAAGGCATGGACCGCAGCACCGTAGCAGTGGGTCCAGCTGCCTCCCCATCCTCAGGCACATATCCCAGAGCAATGAATTTAACCTTTCCTGCTAACATAGTCCCTTAATAGTTTGAAAGTGATAAACCTTCTTGCCAATTTTTAAACTGGCCATCATCTTTAATCAGAAGTGTTTGTAATAGTTCTAAAGGATGTTAATTCCCAGTTAAATATAAATATGGCATTATTAAATAAAATTGTTACATCTCTCTTTTTACACGTGTCTAAGGAATATGAATATAAGAATACATTTTTAACCAAACATCCTTTATTTGAAAAAACTTAATCAAGCTTTTCTTTAGCATTCAGAAATTTAACATCTGTCATGTTTCTCCTTAAACTTGTATCTCTGTTTCATCTTCCTCAAATAATTTTATCCTAAGGGAATATATTTTATATTTGGAAGTTTATCAGTAAAAAATACATGAATTCAGAACGTAAGAAAATAGTAAAGACAAAGCACTAGTGAGTAAAATGTAAACAAAAAGAAAAACAACAAGGAGACTTCTGTTTCTGGGAAGATAGAATAAACGTACTTCTTATTCTTCCCAATAAGGACAATTTATGAAGAAGAAAGGAGAAGAAAGACTGTTTAGGGACCATAGGACCCACAGAATGACACAGTGGTGAGTTCCTTGGAGTATTTTGTATCCCAGACATGTAGCCAAAGAAATTGGCAAAGTGGAACTACCAATAGGCACATGTAAGAAGAAACTCCAACAAAAGCCTCTCTCTCTAGTCTGGCTCAAGGCACATGAATCAGAGCAAATTCTGGGAGATAGTGAAGGATAGGGAAGCCTGGTGTGCTACAGTCCATGGAGTCACAGAGAGTTGGACATGACTTAGAGACTGGATAATAACAGCCAAGGGAAGCAGGCAAGGGGCAGCCTAGCAAAAGAGAAGACTTTAAATATATATATATATACCTTCTCAATTTCATTCATTCAAACACCAAATGAGGGAGGAAAAAAGGGTGGCTCCACCTCAATCATGCTAGCAAAAACCAAGTGAGGAGCCTACACCTTCATCCTTATAAGACTATAAAAGCTACCCCAATCCCCTCCCTGCCAGGATGGTTTCAGAGATAAGCAAGCAGGCAGACAAGCCTTTCATCTCTCCTGGCTAGTGACAAGCCTACCCTGCAGTGTTAGTGGAGACCACATGGAGAACTGCAAGTCCCAAACTCCTAAGCTTGCCAAGCAATAATGAGGACTCTCCAACCGTGTATCAACAGAGCACACTGTTTTAAGAAACTTGTACTTCTATTTCCAACTGTCAGTGGCAAGGCAAATCTTCTCCTGCTAAGGTAGTGTCAACATAAATCCATCTAAAATAGGTTTAAATACACTATGGTCTCACAATATCATACAAAAAATGTCCAGGTATCAGTCAAAACTCGCTGCTTATACCAAGAAACAGGAAGATATAAAACTGAATGAAAAAAAGAAGTCAATAGATGCCAACACAAATATGACAAAGTTGTTAGAACTATCTACAAATATTTTAAAGTAGTCATAATTAAAATACTTTAATAAGCAACTATGGAAAACAAATGAAAAAGTAGAAAACCTCAGCAAAGAAATAAAATGTAAGAAAGATTTCTGTATGATAGTAGAGTAAGATGCTCCTTTTTTCTCCTCTTCAATCTAAAAGTAAAAAATCTACAACTCCAAAAATGTGCCTCTGCCCAATATACCAGAACACAGGAGAATTCTACTTATCTGCACACCTATAATGGGTGGACCAGAACACATAGAAGCAGGACTAGGGGAACACTGGAGGCAGTGCCTGAAATCTTGGCTTCCAACCCTATAGCTGAGAGCCTGCAGCCTTATAGAACCTGGTAGAAGCAGGGAAGGTAGCTCACACAACACCAGCCTGCTGGCACAGGCAGTTGGGGAGCAATGGCCGTAGAGTCTGGAACCCCATCCCTTCAGTTGCAAAGTGAAAGTCACTCAGTCATGTTTGACTCTTTGCGACCCCAAGGAATTCTCTAGGCCAGAATACTAGAGTGGGTAGCCTTTCCCTTCTCCAGGGGATCTTCCCAACCCAGAGACTGAACCCAGGTTTCCCACGCTGTAGGTGGATTCTTTTCCACCTGAGCCACAGAGGAAGTCCAAGGGTGTCAACAATTCCAGTCCTCCACGCCCCCAACTGGAAGCAGAAAGATCCATGAATATAACAACACGTGACATGGCAGAAGTACCCATGGCAACAGAGCCTCCTGTACCGAATCCCTCCCGCCAAAGCTACAGAGCCTGCAAATTAGGGGCACAGCAGACGAGTCCATCATTCCAGTGCTCCAAGCTACAACACAAGCAACACTCGCAGCAGCAAAAACACAAGCAACACTCGCAGCAGCAAGACATCAACAGACCTGGAGGCTCAAGCACTGATACCAGGAGTACTTGGTGACATCTCTGACAAGGCAGTGAAAGGTCAAAAGTGCCAACTCTCAGATATAGTCAGAGACAGATGCCAAAATCAGATATAGACATTACAATAAAGAAAACTAAGCCAATATCTATTATGAATATAGACACAAAAATCTTCAACAAAATGCCAAACCACGCAACTTATGAAAGGGATTATATACCATCACCAAGGGGGACTTGCCTCAAGAATGAAGGTTGGTTCAGCATATGAAAAGCAAGCAATGTAATACACCGTATCAGTAAAATCAAGGGAAAAAAAACACATGATCATCTCAATAACACAGAAAAAGCATATGACAAAATCTAACATCCTGTCAATAACAATAAACTAGGAATGAAAGGAATCTTCCTCAGTGTGATGAAGGGCATCTAGGAAAACGACACTGCTAATAATGAAAGACTGAAGACTTCTACTAAAGAAAAGGAACACATGTTTTCATATCTCTTGAGTATATACCTGGAATTGCTGGGTCATACCCTGCTGCTATGTTTATCAAACTAGCAATGTATGGAAATTCCAATTTCTCCGAATCTTCACCAACATTTATTAGTTTCAATCTTTTAGACCATAGCCATGCTCGTGGTTGTGAAGCAGTATTATACTCTGGTTTTGATTTGCATTTCCCCAATGGTTATTGAGGTTGATCATTTTACGTATTTAGGTCAATTCTCTATCCACTTGACACATTATGTCTTAGTTCAACACAATCTGCATTAATTGTGCATTTGTCAATAAATTTCAAGTGGAAAAAAATGAAAAAGAAAGTCTATTTTGTCTGAAAAAAATAATCAGAGACAATGCAGGTAAGAACAATCAAAAACTTATGCTATAAAACCACCTATTGGAAATAACAGAAGAGAGTCTTATTTCTAACCTGTTGAATCCTTATTTTAAGAAAAAGTGTTACCTTCAGATGCACCAGCAGGCAAACAAATGATCAAGCACCATGACGAACCGCAATAACACTATACTTTCCCCCAATATGCACACAAAGATAATTCTTCAGAAACCAAACTTGAAGTTACAGAGAATTCAAAATAGTAGTCATGAAAAAACTCAGAAAGGCAGTTCAGTGAGCTCAGGAGTAAAATTAATGAACAGAGTAAACAGAAGGAATACTTTACCTAAAGAAACTGAAACTCTAAAATAGAACTAAGGAGAAAACCTGGAGCTGAAGAACTCAATAAACAAGCTGAACAGTGCATTCAAAAGCACTGCAGATAAAGCAAACCTTGAGGAAGAGAGAATTAGTGATGTTGAAGATGGAGGTCCAGAAATGATGCAATTAGAAGAGGAAAGAAAATTAAATTTTTTTAAACAAGGAAATCTATGAGAGCTATTCTATTCTTTTAGGAAGGGTAACATTAAGGTCATGGTTCTCCAGAAGGAGAAGAGAGAGAAAAAGAAGCAGAGAGTTTATTTGAAGAAATAATAGCTGAGAACTTCCCAAACCTGGGAAAAGAACTAGACACACAAGTCCATGAACCTGAGAACAGCTTGTTACTGCAAAGCAAAAAGACCTTCTCCAAGATATATCATATTAAAATTGTCAGAAGTCAATGACAAAGAAAGAATTTTAAAAGAAGCCATGGAAAAATGGATAGTAACTTACAAAGGAACCCCCATTAGGCTATCGGCAGTTTTCTTATCAGAAATACTACAGCCCTACAGGAAGTAGAATAGCATTTTCAAAATACTGAAAGATAGAAACTGTCAACCATGAATACTCTACCCAGCAAAGTTGTCATTAGATATGAAGAACAAATAAAGGCTTTCCTAAACAAACAAAAGCTGAGGGAGTTCATCACCACTAGACACGATTTAGAAGAAATGTTGTCCTAAAACAAAAATGCGGAAGTACACACCACTTTGATTGGGCTCCCCAGTTGTGGAGTCTGACGTTGGGAAGATTAACTCTCCTCGGTGTTTAGCTTGTTTGAAAAACCAGTGGACTTATCAGAAGGCTGTAAGAAGCCAGTACTCAACTCCTGAAATGTACAGGCACACACTTGCTTACTCGTGGGAATGAGGCTTGGGCAGCAGATTGGAAATAGCCTGGGCTCAGGCCGGTTTCCTGTAACCACAACAGGGTGCACCCCAACGCACACTGGCTACCTGCTCCAGCCCCTTTTTCTCTAGGACTGCTGCTGCTCTCCACTGGGTCAAAGGTGTCCTTGCCAGGGGAGGACTGCACACATGAAGGAAGCAGAGCCCGCTTACACAGGACAATGCTTCTGAATGGGACCGTGGCAACTGTTTCCAGGGAGCATGAGGAGGCAGTGTGTTGGAGACTGCCTGGGGCTCTGACAAGCCTGGTGGGACAGTCCCAGCATGTACCCATGGCCACACCAGCTGACTGCTGGAGCCCTTTCTGCCTCTGCCCTCCACTGGCGGGGGACGCGGTTGGGGGGGGGGGGGGGGGGGCGGGGTGGGGGGAGGCGGGGAAGTGCCCTTAGTGAGAAAGTACACGCTTAAAGGGAAAGAAACTACCTAGGACCCAACTCCCAGAGCTTCTGCTCTAGCACCTTGGGCGCTAGTTCTGACCCTGATTAGAGCAGGGAAATGATGGTCCCTGGGCAGAGGAGAAGCCTGGCTCACACCTGGCACCGGCTCTAACCACTCCATCTCCAGTCCCACCTCCAACCAAGGTGATAGCTGCTAGCACACCCTGGAAGATGTGATCCATGCTCACTTCAGACCCAGTTCTCCCATCAAAACCACTGGGTACACACAACTGCGTAGGAATGCTCACACACTAAGGACACCCCTTCAAGACTGGGGTAAACAATAGTATCACCAAATTTCATAGTGACAAAGAAAGTTAAACAGAATGATAATCAGCAGGAAAAAAAAAAGAAGGAACATTGCTATATCCAGAAGTAAGAAAGAACCCAGCAAATAGAAATATGGGTGAATACAATAGGCCTTTTTTCTTAGAGTATTCTGAATCATGTTTGACAGCTGATGCAACAATTATAATATGGTGGTTCTAAATATAGACAGTCATATTTAAAATGATGATATTATTTTAATATTACTTTAAATAGATGGTAAAGGGATGCAGAGGATGGAAGAATTGCTATATTCATTTGAACTGATAAAATGATGATACATGTGTATATAATGTAAACCAAAATAAACCACTAAAAAAGAAAATGCTGGAAATATACTTCAAAAACCCTAAAGGTAAATCAAAATGGCTTATTAAAAGTATTAAATAACCCACAAAAAATGCAGCAAAAAGGAAACAAACACCGAGTACTAAAGAAAACAAACTAAAATGGCCAATTTAAGCCTTAAGTCATCAATAATTTCATTCAATATAAATAGTTTAAATACACAAATTAAAAACTAGAGGTTAGCAAAGTGAATTGAAAATTTGAAACTCACTTCAAATATAATGATATATGTAGATTAAAAGGAATAAAACAAATATAAAGAAAATGTAAATATTTCAGTCATGTGAAAGCATGAATACCTTTTATTCATCTTCTCTGCCCTGAAGTCAACTTTATATTAGTTGATTTCAGGGCAAAGACGGTATTTCCACAATTGAGAATTTAACATTCATTTTCTTAACAATTGGTCAGATATCAGAAAATCATCAGAAGCATAAAATAAAGACAATCAATCAATAAAATCTAATTGTCATTTATACAACACTTCACTCAACAATGGTAGATTTTTTTTTTTTTTCAAATATCCATGGAATATATACCAAGAGAGATCACATCCTGGGCCATAAAAAATTCTCAGTTAATTGAAAAGAAATCATTTTGTTGTTGTTGTTGCTCAGTCACTAAGTCTGACTCTTTGTGACCCCATGCAGAATGCCAGGCCACCCTGTCTTCTACTGTTTGCTCAAATTCATGTTCATTGAGTTGATGATGCTAAACATCTCATCCTCTGCTGCCCCCTTCTCCTTTTGCCTTAAATTTTTCCTTCAATCAGTCTTTTTTAATGAGTTTGCTCTTCCCATCTGGTGGCCAAAATATTGAACCTTCAACTTTAGCATCAATCCTTCCAGTGAATAGTCAGGGTTGATTTCCTTTAGGATTACTGACTTGATCTGGTTGCAGTCCAAGGGACTCTTGAGTCTTCTCCACCACCACAATTTGAAAGCATCAATTCTTTGGCCTTCAGCCTTTTTTAATCTTCTAGCTCTCACATGTGTACACAACTACTAGAAAAACTATAGCTTTGACTCTATGGACCTTTGTCAGCAAAGTGATGTCTCTGCTTTCTAATACACGGCTCTAGGTTTGGCATAGCTTTTCCTCCAAACGGTCAGTATCTTTTAATTTCATGTCTGCAGTCACCATCTTTAGATCATATGGTTTATATTTTCTGACCAAAATGGAATCAAACTAGAACACAATAATAGTAAAATAAAAGGAAAATTTCCAAACGCTTGAAGACTAAGCAGCATACTTTTAAATAACCTATAGGATAAAGAGAATATCACAGGAAAAAAAAGTATATCGATGAATGAAAATTCAGCATATGAAAATTTGTGGTTGGCAGATAAAGCACTGCCAAGAGAGACTTATAACATTTAAATGTTTATGCTATCAAGAGGATTGTCTCAAATCAAAAGTTTTTCTCCATCTGAGATTCTAGTTGCATGTATTAATATGTTAAAGTTTGATTTTGCCCCCCAGCTCTTGAGTGCCATGATACACTCTGCTCACTTTTATTTTTCTTTGTGGTTCAGTTTGTGTTTCTAGTTCTAGCATTTACATTTATTCCTTGTAATTATCTCTCTGCTGAAATCCCTTACACATTAAATGCTATTGTCCACTTTTTTCACTACAGATTTTTAACATGTTAGCCAGTTACATCAAAATCCCTGTCTGACAGTTTCAACATCCAGGTTGTACCTGAGACTGATCCTATTATTTTGTCTCTTGGCCAGATAGCTGTGGGGTTTTCTGTGTTTGTGTGTGTGTGTTTACATCTTAAAATTTTTCATTGCATTGCACACATACTATATGGACCAGTAGAGACTCAGGTAAATGATATTTATGCTTGTAATGTGCATGTCTCTTCCTCTGTTAATCTATTAATGTGAAAAGGTGAGAAGGGGTGAGTCAGTCTGGTCAGGGGTTGACCTGAATTTGTTTTGGCATTGTTATGGTAACTTTCACTGTACCACTTACTTCAACTTGCTTTAGCATGTGTTTGCAGGCAAGAATGGATCAATATTTCCAGTGGGTTTTGTTTTTGCTAGTGTGATTGTTTACGCTAGTTCTCAACTTTCAGTCTTCCATGTTGTTAGGGAAATTAAATGAATAGTCTCTTTTAGGCTTCAAAGATGAAGCAGAGCAGGCCTCTGACCTTGCTTCCAACCTGCCTGGATGCCGCTCTGACTGGGAGTGACTGTGACTGACTGTCTGGTGTAAGTGCAAGACTCGCAGCACCATAGGTAAGATGGGGGAGAAATCTTGAGATTGTGGAGACCCTGGAGCAGGTCTGGTCAGCCCAGCCCCAGGCTTAACTACATTCCAAGTTTTATATAACAAAGCAAGTAGCATTAACAGGAAACCAGGCTTGCAATTTGATCACAGATTGATAATGATATCAGTTTGCACCTGTCCTGGGATTATAAGCGGGAACCCTGAACTGCAGTCTTGGAAGTCTCACTCACAGACGCACCACTTGGGACCCTTTCCCAGTTGGGACTCCAGATGTGCTGTGACACAGGACTTCCCAGTGCCGTTTAAGTCTGGATTTGGTCAAAACCCAATTTGGTGACGTACTCTCTGCTCTTTCTATTTCTGTTTTCATTTAATGTTAGTATGTTGAAAGTAAGCTAGATAATTCTCTAATAAATATCTGTAATATTTATTTGTATATGATGAGTGGCTTATTTTGTTAACAAATCCTTTGAACCTGAGATGAAAGTGAAAACTTTTGGCAAAACATCCTGTGTCCTTACATCACACAGGAGCTTTTTTCAAAAGTCACTGCTATTGCTTGCTACCCAGATGCACAGGGAGACGAGGTGTTTCTCTGTGGTCTTAGTCCAGCCTCATTCTTAGGCAAGCCCAGGGCTTAAGTCTCTGGAGTGGAGCTTTGTTAATAATCATGCTCTTTTTTTCACATTGCAACCATACTCTGACTTGAACATTTGGTGAGCCTTGTTTGCAAGAGAGCTTCCTGCCCATTGCCCAAGTATTGTGGATGCATGCCTATTGACTCAGTCATGTCCAACTGTTTGCATCCCCATAGACTGTAGCCCACCGGGCTCCTCTGTCCATGCGTAATTGAGCTAGTGTAGCATCCTAGCACCAGGAATTTTTCTATCTTTACCCCTGAGGTAAAAGGGTCCTTTTTCCCTTTTGCCTTTTGCCTTTTCCCAGTTGCAATGGGTCTTCATATGTTCCTTGGGAATGACAGCATTCATTTTTCTTTCCCTATCATTATAAATTTCTAGGAGGAACTTCATATCTTTCTCATAGTCACTGTTTCCCATCTCTGACTCCTGGTTCCTAGTTTTACTCATGAGCACCCGCTGGAGGTTTGTGAATAAAAATTTGTGAGTGAATGTAAACTCTCTTTGTGTCTATGATTCCCAGGATTTCAATACTCTCACTTGGCCTTAAGAAATTCATTAAAAACGTTAGCTCAACAGCATCCACTATCTCTCCTCACCATGTCCTGCCACATAAGTCACTGCTTACACTTCATTTCTCCTTGAAGCAGAATGCCTATGGGTTTTCAGTTGAGCTCCCTTTGACATGAGCTCTCTGATAATCTCAAGTTCTGATTTTGTAATTTATCTGACTTTTTCTTGTCTTTAGGTTGGAAACATTCTTTTCAACTTTTTGCATCCTAGGCAAAAAGTACAAGTCTCAAAATTGTGAATTTATGATTAACATCTTGAATTTTATTCACTAGTTGTGTAATTCCTTCCATAGCACCTCATGTTTTCCTGGTTTTCTGAATGATTTTGTCCTCTCTCATATAATCTTTCTGCAAACTGCTCTCAAGTCAACACATCTCAACTACTGGGTTTTTAAAACTAAAATTTTTATATTCTATATATGATAAGGCTATTTTAGCTATTTCTGTTTCCTTCAGTTTCTTTGGAATTTAAGTTCTTAATTTAACTTATATTGATAAATTAATAAAAATTTAACAGTATTCACAATTATCTTTAAGGTTTTGTTTGCTAGACATAAAATAAAATTGTTATATCATTTGAGGAATTCACTAAATAATAGTCAATATTTTAAGGCTTTCAAAGCTGTAAGAATGCAGGTGCATTCTTTACCAACTGAGCTATGAGGGAAGCCCTTTTAAGTTAGGACAAATATCGAGTATAGTTTTCTGTGCCATACGGTAGGTTCTTGTTGGTTATCTATCTTATATATAGGGTGTGTATATGTTTATTCCATCTTCCCAATTTATCCCTTCCCCCTCTTCCCCTTTGGTAACCATAAGTTTATTTTCTATGTCTGTGGATCTATTTCTGTTTTGTAAGTAAGTTCATTTGTATCATTATTTTTTAGATTCTACATATAAGTGATATCACATATTTCTCTTTGTCTGACTTACTTCACTCAATATGATAATCTGTAAGTGCATTCATGTTGCTGCAAATGACATGATTTTATTCTTTTTTATGTCTGAGTCAGTGCCACTTTTCAACAGCATTTTCTCACTTCATATCTCTGTGTCACATTTTGGTAATTCTTGCAACATTTAAACCTCTGTTATTGTATTTGTCAGGATAATCTATGATCAGTGATCTTTGATGTTACTATTGTACTTGGTAACACCACCAACCATGCCCATATTAGACAGCAAATGTAATTGATAAGTGGCATGTGTGTTCTGACTCCTTACTGATCAGTCATTCTTCTGTCTCTCTTCCTCTCCTTGGGCCTTTGGATTCTTTGAGACACAAAAATGTTTAAATTAGGCCAACTAATAACCCTAAAATGGCCTGTAGGTGTTCAAGTGAAAGAGTGAATTTCATATCTCTCTCTCTGCATTAAAAGCTAGGAATGATTAAGCATAGTGAGGAAGGCATATCAAAAGCCAAATAGGCTGAAAGCTAGGCCTCTTGTGCCAAACAGTTATCCAAGCTGTGAATGCAAATAAAAGTTCTCGAAGGAAATCAGAAATGCTACTCCAGTCAACACATTAATAATAAGAAAGCAAAACAGCCTTATTAATGATTCGAGAAAAGTTTGAGTGGTCTGAATAGAAGAACAAACCAGCCACAACATTTCCTTAAGCCAAAGCCTAATCCAGAGCCATGCCCTAATTCTTTTCAACTTTCTGAAAGCCAAGAGAGGTGAGAAAACTAGAAGAAAAGTTTAAGCTAGCAGAGGTTGGTTCATGAGGTTTAAGGAAAGAAGCCATATCTATAATATAAAAGTACAAAGAGAAGTAGCAAATTCTGATGTAGTAGCTGCAGCAAGTTATCTAGATTATCTAGCTCAGATAATTAATTAAGGTGGCTACACTAAAAAGCAGACTTTCAAGCAGACAAAAAAAAAAACAGCCTTCTTCCATAGCAAGAGAGAAGTCAATGCCTGGCTTCAAAGCTTCAAAGGACTGGCTGACTTGTTAGAAGCTAACACAGCTGGTGACTTAAGTTGAAGCCAATGCTCATTTAGCATTCCAAAAGCCCTGAGGCTCCTGAGAATTATGTTAAGTCTCTTCTGCCTGCGCTCTACAAGGCCTCAGAAACAAGACCTGGATGACTACCAATCTGTTTACTGAATATTTCAAGGCCACTGTTAAAATACTGCTCAGGAAAAAAGACTCGCAATAGTATTGCTTATCTTTTTTTAAAAAATCAGTGCAGTAAATGCATTTTTTTGTTTGTTTGTTTGCTGGCTATGCTGAATCTTAGTTATAGCACTCAAGATCTTCGTTGCCAAGTACAGGACCTTCCTTGTAACATGTGGGCTCTTAGTTGTGGCATTTGGGATATACTTCCCCGATCAGGGATCAAACCTGGGTGTCTTGCATTGGGAGCCCTGAGCCTTAGCCACTAGACTATGGAAAGTGCCTATATCTGTGATTAATGGGAAGAGGTCTTGATCCCTGTCTCCTGTACAATGTCACGAACCTCATTCCATAGTTCATCAGGCAATCTATCTATCAGAAGACCATCCCCATGGAAAAGAAATGCAAAAAAGCAAAATAGCTGTCTGGGGAGACCTTACAAATAGCTGTGAAAAGAAGAGAGGCGAAAAGCAAAGGAGAAAAGGAAAGATATAAGCATCTGAATGCAGAGTTCCAAAGAATAGCAAGAAGAGATAAGAAAGCCTTCTTCAGCGATCAATGCAAAGAAATAGAGGAAAACAACATAACAGGAAAGACTACAGATCTCTTCAAGAAAATTAGAGATACCAAGGGAACATATCATGCAAAGATGGGCTCGATAAAGGACAGAAATGATATGGACCTAACAGAAGCAGAAGATATTAAGAAGAGGTGGCAAGAATACATGGAAGAACTGTACAAAAATGATCTTCACAACCCAGATAATCATGATGATGTGATCACTAATCTAGAGCCAGACATCTTGGAATGTGAAGTCAAGTGGGCCTTAGAAAGCATCACTATGAACAAAGCTAGTGGAGGTGATGGAATTCCAGTGGAGCTATTTCAAATCCTGAAAGATGATGGTGTGAAAGTGCTGCACTCAATATGCCAGCAAATTTGGAAAACTCAGCAGTGGCCACAGGACTGGAAAAAGTCAGTTTTCATTCCAATCCCAAAGAAAAGCAATGCCAAAGAATATTCAAACTACCGCACAATTGTACTCATCTCATATGCTAGTAAAGTAATGCTCAAAATTCTCCAAGCCAGGCTTCAGCAATACATGAACCGTGAACTCCCTGATGTTCAAGCTGGTTTTAGAAAAGGCACAGGAACCAGAGATCAAATTGCCAACATCTGCTGGATCATCAAAATAGCAAGAGAGTTCCAGAAAAACATCTATTTCTGCTTTATTGACTATGCCAAAGCCTTTGACTGTGTGGATCACAATAAACTGTGGAAAATTCTGAAAGAGATGGGAATACCAGACCACCTGACCTGCCTCTTGAGAAACCTGTATGCAGGTCAGGAAGCAACAGTTAGAACTGGACATGGAGCAACAGACTGGCTCCAAATAGGAAAAGGAGTACGTCAAGGCTGTATATTGTCACCCTGCTTATTTAACTTCTATGCAGAGTACATCATGAGAAACGCTGGACTGGAAGAAACACAAGCTGGAATCAAGATTGCCGGGAGAAATATTAATCACCTCAGATATGCAGATGACACCACCTTTATGGCAGAAAGTGAAGAGGAACTAAAAAGCCTCTTGATGAAAGTGAAAGAGAAGAGTGAAAAAGTTGGCTTAAAGCTCAACATTCAGAAAACGAAGATCATGCCATCCAGTCCCATCACTTCATGGGAAATAGATGGGGAATCAGTGGAAACAGTGTCAGACTTTATTTTGGGGACTCCAAAATCACTGCAGATGGTGACTGCAGCCACAAAATTAAAAGACGCTTACTCCTTGGAAGAAAAGTTATGACCAACCTAGATAGCATATTCAAAAGCAGAGACATTACTTTGCCGACTAAGGTCCGTCTAGTCAAGGCTACGGTTTTTCCTGTGGTCATGTATGGATGTGAGAGTTGGACTGTGAAGAAGGCTGAGTGCCGAAGAATTGATGCTTTTGAACTGTGGTGTTGGAGAAGACTCTTGAGAGTCCCTTGGACTGCAAGGAGATCCAACCTGTCCATTCTAAAGGAGATCAGTCCTGGGTGTTCATTGGAAGGAATGATGCTAAAGCTGAAACTCCAGTACTTTGGCCACCTCATGCGAAGAGTTGACTCATTGGAAAAGACTCTGATGTTGGGAGGGATTGGGGGCAGGAGGAGAAGGGGACGACAGAGGATGAGATGTCTGAATGGCATCACGGACTAGATGGACGTGAGTCTGTGTGAACTCCGGGAGATGGTGATGGACAGGGAGGCCTGGTGTGCTGCGATTCATGGGGTTGCAAAGAGTCGGACACAACTGAGCAACTGAACTGAACTGAATGGGAAGAGGTCAAACTATCAACATGAATCGGCATTTGGAAGAAGTTGATTTCAACCATCAGGATAACTATGAGGGGGGCAAGACTTCATGGGAGGAAGTAACTGCAGATGTGGTGGAAATAACAAGAGAACCAGAGTTGGAAGTGGAGCCTAAAAGTGTGACTGAACTGAATCTCATGATAAAACTTCAACAGATGAGGAGTTTCTTATTATGAATGAGCAAAGAAAGTGGTTTCTTGAGACGGAATCTACTCTTGGTGAAGAGAAGCTGTGAAGACTGTTGAAATGGCAACAGAGGATTTAGGATATTCCATAAACTTAGTTGTAAAATAGCATCAGGGTTTGAGAGGATCGACTGCAATTTTGAAAGAAGTTCTACTGCAGGTATAATGCTGTCAAACAGCATTACCTGCGACAGAGAAATTGTTCCTGAAAAAAAGTCAATTAGTGAGGCAAACTTCATTATTGTCTTATTTAAGAAATTGCCACATCCTTAAGCAACCACCACTCTTATCAGTCAGCAGCTGTCGACACGGAGTCAAGACCCTCCATCAAGAAGATTAATATTTACTGAAAGTTCAGATGATGGTTAGCCTACTTTAACAATAAAGTATCCTAAAAGTAAGGTAGGTACATTTTTTAGACATAATGCTATTGCATACTTAATAGGCTACAGTATAGGATAAAAACAGCTTTTATATCCATTGAGAAAACAGATATGTGTGCAACTTTGTTTTTTCACTTTGAGATAGTTACTTTATTGTGGCAGTCTGAAACTGAACCCACAATGTCCCCAAGGTATCCCTGAATATACTCATTGCTATTTCAGTAGTTTGTAAGCAGTTTTAAGATTCTCTAGCCAATTTCATCAATAACATATCAATCTTATTTTAATTTATTTTAAGAAAATCATGTGTCACCAATCACCAAAATTGAGCCTTCTTATTGTGGTGGTGGTGCTTTAGTCACTAAGTCATGTCCGACTCTTGCAACGCCATGGACTATAGCCTGCCAGGCTCCTCTGTCCATGGGATTCTCCAGGCAAGAATACTGGAGTGGGTTGCCATTTCCTTTAAATCATTTTTGTTAAAACCATCAAAACATTCCTGATAAGACTATGATTGGTAAGTTCATCAAATTAGATATTCTACAAATTGAACTTTACTTTCTGTGAATTGATTTGAAAACTGTATATTAGGTAAATTTTCAATTTTGGAAGATTGAATATTGACCAATTTACCTGCACTCATTAAACTTTCAAACATTAGAAACAACCTAAGCATCCATCAACAGGGATGCATTAAGCACATTATAATATATTCATAGAACTCAAGTGTCCAAAAGAAAATGGTGCAGTTTCAAACAAAATGACATGAACAAATCTTCAATAGCTAAGGAACAAAGCCAGTTACTGCCATTAATATAATTCAGTGATTATAAAGGTGTGATTCTAAAAGTGTGATCATCACCACCTGGGAACTTGTTAGAAAAGCAAATTCTCAAATCTCAGTTCTAACCTGCGAATCCGAAACCCTGAGGGGTGCTGTGTTAATGCAAGCTGTGCTTTAACAAGCCCTCAGATGACTGTGAAGCATGCTGAAGTTAGAGAACCACTGATATAATTAAAATAGAAACAGTGCGTATATGCATGCACAGACACACACACATATCCTTTCATATGCACAGACACATTCTCATCCTTCTGGATGCAGAGACTACCCTCTAAAAGCACACAGGAATCCATTAGAATTGCTCTTTCTAGGCAAGAGAACAGAAGCAGGAGGGACCCAGAGTGAAAACAAAGCTTACTGTTGATATAACCTTGTGTACTATTAGAATTGGTTTTCTGTGAATGTCTTTGACAAGAGTAGATTTTTTTCTTTAATCCTCAGGTTTAATGCTAACGAAATGTTCACAGCTATTACTCATGTAAATTTTTTTCATTTAATTTCCATGTTGAAATAAAGGAAAATAAGAATTCAGGCAGGTGGGAAAGAGAACATTTCTAAATATTTTCTGCCCTTTCTCACAGTAAACATATTAAGTTTGAGGAAAAGGTTGGGTGGATTCATGTCAATGTATGGCAAAACCAATACAGTATTGTAAAGTAAAATATAGTAAAAATAAAAATTAAAAAAAAAGAAAGGTTGCAGGTTAAAGTCAAGGTATATATTTCATTGTTAGAAATCTGAAACAACTGAAGTAACAAATAGTAACTTTAATTAATATGCGATTATCCTTCTAAAGGTATAACCACTTGGGCATATTTAGAATATCTACACGAGATAGAAAATTATTTATAAAATTTATCAGAGTAGGAGTCTACAGACCATAACTTTAAATGCAATAAAAGATATCATGTATAATTCATCTCCTTCACACTGTAGTGAACTTGGCAGTAACCTCAGTTGAAGCTTACAGACTCAAGCTTACATTAAATCTCTGAAGGCAAAAATTTGCAATTTTTTTTCATTCTATATGGTTTTCTGAGTTTGTGTTAAATATTTCAAAATGTTTAAAATATAATCTTATCAGCATATCTTTAAACTTCTTTCTATTTTTAAATCAGTTCAGGTAATCAACTAATTATAACCATCATTACAAAAATTATTGAGTATTTCCAAAGTCCAGTATTATTTTCTTTTTTGAGACAGTAAGATATTTTCATTTTTCAGACCACATATCAACTAAATTTATATGTAAAGAAATAATTGAAATACTATAAATCCTTGTGATTACTGTAAGTCTTAATTTCTACTTATATTAATAAGTTACATAGTGGTTTAAAAACATGCTTCTGACCCTCAGTCATGTCTGACTCTTTGCAACCCAATGGACTACAACCCACCAGTTTCCTCTGTTCATGGGATTTTCCTGAGAAGAATACAAGAGTAGTTTCTTATTTCCTTCTCTGGGGATCTTCCTGGTTCAAGGATCAAATTTGAGTCTTCTGCGACTCCTCGATTGCAGGTGGATTCTTTACCACTTAAACCACTGGGGAAGCCCCAGTTTTAAAAATATATCCACAATTTTTAAAAATTTTCTCCCTTCAAGAGATGGAACTTTACTCCTTTTCCCTTGAGTGGAACATGCAGAAATGATGTTATTTCATTTCTGATGTTAGGTTACAAAAAGGCTGTAGCTTCCATCTTAGATACAAAAAAATCTTTCACTTAGTTCATTCACTCAGGGAATTCAACTCCTATATAGTGAGACCTCTTAGGCAGCTTGGGGAGCCCTATGTGGTGGGAAACTGAAATTTCCAGTTAACAGCCACCAAAGAACTAAAATTTGCCAATGAAAAAGGGAGCGGGCTTGGAAATGGATCCCACTTGCACATCCCCAGGCAAGCTTTAAGATGACAGTAACCCTGGGCAATCATTCACTGTAACTTTAAGACAGACCCTGAACCACAACCATCTAGCTACAGATGACTCTGACTTAAAAATTCTTGACTCACAGAAACTATAAGCTAATAAATATTTGTTGTCTTAAGCTGCTAAATTTTTGAGTAATCTGTTATGCAGAGATAAATGATTAATCTATGCCCTAAATAGTACTGTTAAATGGAGACCTGGGTTCGATCCCTGGGTCGGGAAGATCCCCTGGAGAAGGAAATGGCAACCCACTCCAGTATTCTTGCCTGGAGAATCCCATGGACTGAGGAGCCTGGTGGGCTACAGTCCACAAGGTCGCAAAGAGTCAGACACGACTAAGTGACTTCACTCACTTACAACGTACCTTGCTTTGCATAATCACTCCCTCCCTACAGTAAATAGTCCTACATAATCCATGACATTCCTGGTATGGCTGACTTTTATTCCCTCCTGGGCAAGGAGGCCTGCACCAGCCCAGCAAAGCAGAATACCTCAACCATAGTGACTGCTTCAGAGCTGCACGTGCAAGTTGAACTGGCCAATCAGTTCAATTCAGTCACTCAGTTATAACCGACTCTTTGTGGCCCCATGGACTGCAGCACACCAGGCCTCTCTGTCCATCACCAACTCCCAGAGCTTGCTCAAACTCATGTCTATTGAGTCAGTGATGCCATCTAACCATCTCATCCTCTGTCATCGCCTTCTCCTCCTGCCTTCCATCTTTCCTAGCATCAGTGTCTTTTCCAATGACTCAGCTCTTTGCTTCAGGTAGCCAAAGTATTTCAGTTTCAGCTTCACCATCCATTCTTCCAATGAATATTCAGGATTGATCTCCTTTAGGATTGACTGTGTTGATCTCCTTGCAGTCCAAGGGACTCTCTAGAGTCTTCTCCAACACCACAGTTCTAAAGCATCAACTCTTCAGTGCTCAGCCTTCTTTATAGGCCAGTTAGAATCCCCTCAAATAATATTAAGAGTTATTTGGAAAAATAACTCCTCTGAGAACAGCAGTCTAAGTGTCACATAAGATTAAAGTGGCCAGACCATGTTTACACTCCATGAAAAAAAAAAAAGTTTTCTGAAGATGAAGCAAAGATAATACATGAAAGCAAACAGATATGAAGAAAAAAGAAAGGGTTGTTCTCATCATAGTTTTAAACCTCTGTATTGTGAAATCTACATTTTACCTCCCACTTAGGTGAGCTTTTCCACAGATTAGCTATTTCAGGAAGTCAGATAGGGTTTCTGTTTCCAAATGAGTCTGAATGAGTCAACTGAATGAGTCTTGATAAATTTGACTAATTTTATGAACTCAAATTATACCTTAGACTCTTGCTTCTGGCCATGATGAATTAACACAAATCAGTTTTATTCTGTCACCATAAACGTGAACTGTGAACTCCCTGATGTTCAAGTTGGTTTTAGAAAAGGCAGAGGAACCAGAGATCAACTTGCCAACATCCACTGGATCATCAAAAAAGCAAGAGAAAAAAATAAAATAAAATAAAAAAAGCAAGAGAGTGCAAGAAAAACATCTATTTCTGCTTTATTGATTATGCCAAAGTCTTTGTGTGGATCACAATAAACTGTGGAAAATTCTGAAAGAGATGGGACTACCAGACCACCTAACCTACCTCTTGAGAAATCCGTATGCAGGTCAGGAAGCAACAGTTAGAACTGGACATGGAGCAACAGACTGGCTCCAAATAGGAAAAGGAGTACGTCAAGGCTGTATATTGTCACCCTGCTTATTTAACTTCTATGCAGAGTACATCATGAGAAATACTGGACTGGAAGAAACACAAGCTGGACTCAAGATTGCTGGGAGAAATATCAATAACCTCAGATATGCAGATAACACCACCCTTATGGCAGAAAGTGAAGAGGAGCTAAAACGCCTCTTGATGAAAGTGAAAGTGGAGAGTGAAAAAGTTGGCTTAAAGCTCAACATTCAGAAAACGGAGATCATGGCATCTGGTCCCATCACTTCATGGGAAAGAGATGGGGAAATAGTGTCAGACTTTATTTTTTGGGGCTCCAAAATCACTGCAGATGGTGATTGCAGCCATGAAATTAAAAGATGCTTACTCCTTGGAAGAAAAGTTATGACCAACCTAGATAGTATATTCAAAAGCAGAGACATTACTTTGCCGACTAAGGTCCGTCTAGTCAAGGCCATGGTTTTTCCTGTGGTCATGTATGGATGTGAGAGTTGGACTGTGAAGAAGGCTGAGCACCGAAGAATTGATGCTTTTGAACTGTGGTGTTGAAGACTCTTGAGAGTCCCTTGGACTGCAAGGAGATCCAGCCAGTCCATTCTGAAGGAGATCAGCCCTGGGATTTGTCTGTAAGGAATGATGGTAAAGCTGAAGCTCCAGTACTTTGGCCACTTCATGCGAAGAGTTGACTCATTGGAAAAGACTCTGATGCTGGGAGGGATTGGGGGCAGGAGAAGAAGGGGACGACAGAGGATGAGATGTCTGGATGGCATCACGGACTCGATGGACGTGAGTCTGAGTGAACTCTGGGAGTTGGTGATGGACAGGGAGACCTGGCATGCTGCAATTCATGGGGTCACAAAGAGTCGGACATGACTGAGCAACTGAACTGAACTGAACTGAACTGAACTGATAAACAATTTAAAATAAACAAAATGTACAAAACAACAGCTTTCAGCTTTGGGCAAAAGTCATCTCAAAACAGTGATTTCAGAGAAAAAGGAAATAAATGAAGTGAGACCTAAAACTTCTCCAGCCTATGATCTGCAGAGTTCCTAGGCCTCAGAATAGTAGAAACCAAACAGATAATGAATGTCCTTCTGAACTGAAGAGATTGAGCTGAGAGTTTGTGGAGTCCAATGAAGCTAAAGTTTGTAGATCAGCATAAAAAACAGGGAGTCCTACAGAGAGAGAGGTGAATTCTAAAAATATGCAAGGAGTTTCTCTTGAGTCCTCAGCTGAGTGCTTTTTTAAAATTTTCATTGGAGTATAATCACTTTACACGGGAAGGTCAGTTTCTGCTATACAGCAAAGTGAATCAGTCAAATGTATACATATATCTCCTTTTTTTTTTTTAATTTCTTTGCCATTTAGGTCACCACAAAACATTGAGTAGAGTTCCCTATGCTATAGCCTCCTAGGTGGCCCTAGTCGTAGAGAACCCGCTGGTCAGTGCAGGAGATATGAGGCACACAGGTTCGAGTCCTGGGTGGGGAAAATGCCCTGGAGAAGAAAATGGCAACCCACTCCCGAATTCTTGCCTGGAGAATCCCATGGACAGAGGAGCCTGGCAGGCTAGTCCATAAGGTCAGAGTCAGACATGACTGAAGTGACTTAGCACCCATGTGCTATACAATCGGTTATCGTTAGTTATCTATTTTATACATAATATCAATAGTGTATATGTGTCAATCCCAACCTCCCAATTTAGACCCCTGTACCCCTTGGTATCAATATGTTTGTTCTCTATGTCTGTGTCTCTATTTACGCTTTGCAAATATCATTATCTGTACTTTTTTCTAGATTTCACATATATGCATTAACTTACAATATTTGTTTTTCTCTTTCTGATCTACTTCACTCTGTAGGACAGTTTCTAGGTCCATCCATGTCTTTACAAATGACCCAGTTTTGTTCCTTTTAATGGTTGAGTAATATTCCATTGTATATATGTACAAAGTCTTCTTTATCCATTCAACTGTCAGTGGACACTTAGGTTGCTTCCACCTGGAAAACACATAATTCAAAAAGACACATGCACCCAAAAGTCCATTTCAGAACTATTTTACAATAGTCAACTGAACACTTTTTAGCAGTTGCATGTGAAGTAACTACCAGAGGTTGATGAAACAATTCCAGACATCATTGTAGGCTGGAAATAATCCATCTTTCCAATAGCTAGAGTGTAGAAATCTCTTTATGTATGAAGCAACTGGTTATGTATTCAAACCATAATGGAGCCAAATTAGCTCTGGGCTAAAGGTTACTCTGCTGTTATCAAAGAGCTTAGGTAAATTATAGAATAAGCTTCAAAAATCTGTGAAAGAATACAAAAATTCCAGAACCAGACAACATAAAATTCACTAAATCACTCTGATGATTTAATTTAACACTATACTGGCAGCCCTCAGCTGTATAATAAAGAAGGAAATTTTTTAAAAAGAAAAAGAAAAACAGATTGGAGGAAAAAGAAAACTTACAGATGACATTGTTAGGAGAAGCACACTGACTGAAACCGCCCACCCTGGTCAGGCCCTTCAGTAACCATTCGCATGAGCTGTTTTATGACAGGAGATCCTGATAAGGAATATGTAACTAATAAGCTACCACCAACCAGAAGAGTTCCGGAAAGGTCAAAAGGAGAAACCGTGTGTCCGTCCACTTCCCAGAATCCCTCTCACTAGCATCCAAATTGGCTGAGCAATGTGTGCACCACCAAGAAAAACTCTGAATCAGAATGACTGGCCAAAGACCACCCGAAAACTAATCCCATCACCATAAAACCCGAGACCACGAGCCACGCGGGAGAGCTGTTCTCCTGGGTTCCCTTACGCTACTGCTCTCCACCCAAGTGCCCTTTCCCAATAAAATCTCTTGCTTTGCCAGCACATGTGTCTCCTCAGACAATTCATTTCTGAGTGTTAGACAAGAGCCCAGTTTCGGGCCCTGGAAGGTGTCCCCCTTCCAGCAACAACATGGTCCTCCATGTAAAACATCTTAAGGAATTTCCAAAAATCTACTAGAATTAGCAACAGAGTTTAGTAAGGTTTACAAAATCAATAAACAAAAACCAGTTATAGTTTTACAAACTAGCAATGCTGCTGGAAAATTCTGAAAGAGATGGGAATACCAGACCACCTGACCTGCCTCTTGAGAAATCTGTATGTAGGTCAGGAAGCAACAGTTAGAACTGGACATGGAATAACAGACTGGCTCCAAATAGGAAAAGGAGTACATCAAGGCTGTATATTGTCACCCTGCTTATATAGCTTATATGCAGAGTACATCATGAGAAACACTGGACTGGAAGAAACACAAGCTGGAATCAAGATTGCTGGGAGAAATATCAATAACCTCAGATATGCAGATGACACCACCCTTATGGCAAAAAGTGAAGAGGAACTAAAAAGCCTCTTGATGAAAGTGAAAGTGGAGAGTGAAAAAGTTGGCTTAAAGCTCAACATTCAGAAAACGAAGATCATGGCATCTGGTCCCATCACTTCATGGGAAAGAGATGGGGAAACAGTGTCAGACTTTATTTTTGGGGGCTCCAAAATGACTGCAGATGGTGACTGCAGCCATGAAATTAAAAGATGCTTACTCTTGGAAGGAAAGTTATGACAACCTAGACAGCATATTCAAAAGCAGAGACATTACTTTGCCGACTAAGGTCCGTCTAGTCAAGGCTATGGTTTTTCCTGTGGTCATGTATGGATGTGAGAGTTGGACTGTGAAGAAGGCTGAGCGCCGAAGAATTGATGCTTTTGAACTGTGGTGTTGGAGAAGACTCTTGAGAGTCCCTTGGACTGCAAGGAGATCCAACCAGTCCATTCTGAAGGAGATCAGCCTTGGGATTTTGTTGGAAGGAATGATGCTAAAGCTGAAACTCCAGTGCTTTGGCCACCTCATGCAAAGAGTTGACTCATTGGAAAAGACTGTGATGCTGGGAGGGATTGGGGGCAGGAGAAGAAGGGGACGACAGAGGATGAGATGTCTGGATGGCATCACTGACTTGATGGACATGAGTCTGAATGAACTCCGGAAGTTGTTGATGGACCTGGAGGCCTGGTGTGCTGCGATTCATGGGGTCGCAAAGAGTCAGACACGACTGAGCAACTGAACTGAACTGAACTGAATGCTGCTACTGCTGCTAAGTTGCTTCAGTCATGTCTGACTCTGCACAACCCCAGAGACGGCAGCCCACCAGGCTCCCCTGTCCCTGGGATTCTCCAGGCAAGAACACTGGAGTGGGTTGCCATTCCTTCTCCAATGCATGAAAGTGAAAAGTGAAAGTGAAGTCACTCAGTCATGCCTGACTCTTAGTAACCCCATGGACTGCAGCCTACCAGGCTCCTCCATCCATGGGATTTATCAGGCAAGAGTACTGGAGTGGGGTGTCATTTCTTTCCCAGCAATAAGTCATCAAATTTAAAATTTTAAACTGTACCATTTACAATAGTATGAATAATTTGAAATATATAATAATAAATTTTGACAAATATGTCATACCTGTACACTGAAAACTATAAAATATTGATGACAGAAAATGTAAAGAAGAGGCATCTTCACAGTTCACATCAATTATTGTTAAGATTTTATTCTACCTGAGTTTATGTACAGGTTTAACACAATCTGAAACAAAATGCCAACAGGTTTTTAATAGGAATAGGCCACCTGACTCTAATAGTTATGTGTAAGTACATAACGAGAGGGTAACATGTAGGAAGGCTAGGGGTCCCCAAGCAGAGGAAATAAACTGCAAGTGGCAGAGGTTTGTGTGTGTGGGGGGTGGGGGGGGGGGGGGAGTTGTGGGGTTTTTTTTCCCCTTCTTTATACAAAATTAAAAGGAGCTTTCTTTTAAACTCTGTGTTGTCATGACAACATCAGGTTCTGCCTGAACTTAACTTTCTCAAACCTTGAGCTAACCCATATTTTTTTTTTTTTTTATGGAAATGTTTTTCTTAAGCTTTGTTAATAAACTATGTATTTGCCTTGGAATCTGCCTTTCTTTAAATCTGTTCTGCCTAAGACTCAAACTTTGAATTGATAATGGCTCAACAAACCAGTAGGTCTTACTCATGGAAATGTTCTCTTAAACTATGTTAATGAAACCATGGATTTGCTTGGAAATCTGCCTTTCTTTAAGAGTCATGTCAATTGTTTTATGGCCCAGGGATGACTCACCATGTGCCAAAGCTATCTCAAAACTCATGTTGTGGGAGAGGGGCCTGGTGCAACTCTCTTAGTTTTGAGGTTATTCTTTATCTGATTAGCAATTTACTAACAGATATGTAACTTCTTGCTAAAAACTGACAAAAAAGACACTCTTTCAGCCCCCTTCTGATGTCTATATCAGAAGCTTCATCTATCCTTTTTATACTTTAATAAAACTTTATTACACAAAAGCTTCAAGTGATCAAGCCTCGTCTCTAGCCCTGGATTGAAATCCTCTCCTCCAGAGGTCACAAATTCTGGCATAGCTCACAGCTCATAGCCCCAACCTTTCAATAAGACCTAAAGAAACCAAAGTGATCTTTAAAAGTAATGAACAAAATTGGAGGACTTATACTATCTAATTTTAAAACATATTTCAAGACTGTAATCAAGAAAGTGTGATGTTGACATAAAAATAGACATGTAATTCAATGCAAACTAACAGTGGGTCCAGAAATAGATACACAGGCACCTTGTCAAGGAATTCAACAGAGATGTCAAGGCAACTCAATGGGGAAATGATAGTCCTTTCAACAAACTGGGCTAGAACAATGAGACAATCTTATTTTGAAAAACAAAAGCCTCAACCATTCTCTGACATTATGTAAAAACACTAACCATAAGCTGAAATATAGAAGCTTAAATTATCACATTTCTAAAAGACAGCATAGCATAAAAATCTTGGTAACCTTAAGTTTGACAATGGTGTTTTTAAATAGTGTACAAAAAGACATCAA
Source organism: Budorcas taxicolor (assembly GCF_023091745.1). Lineage (NCBI taxonomy): Eukaryota > Metazoa > Chordata > Mammalia > Artiodactyla > Bovidae > Budorcas > Budorcas taxicolor. The sequence goes on from NC_068926.1 coordinate 39,657,420, forward strand.
AGAAAATAATCAATAAGTTACACTTTATTAAAGTTTAAAACTTTTGTTCTTTATACTATATTGTGAAGAAAATAAAACGGCAAGTCATAAATTTAGAGAAAATATTTTAAAAACGTGTATCTAGTAAAGGACTAACATACAGGTTCTTCAGTTCAGTTCAGTCACTCAGTCGTGTCCGACTCTTTGCGACCCCGTGAATCACAGCACACCAGGCCTCCCTGTCCATCACCAACTCCCGGAGTTCACTCAGATTCACATCCATCAAGTCAGTGATGCCATCCAGACATCTCATCCTCTGTCGTCCCCTTCTCCTCCTGCCCACAATCCCTCCCAGCATCAGAGTCTTTTCCAATGAGTCAACTCTTCGCATGAGTTGGCCAAAGTACTGGAGTTTCAGCTTTTGGTTCTTACAACTCAATAAAAAGGCAATCTCACTTTGGAGCTAAAATATAATACAAGTGGTACCTTCCTCAGCTCACCCCCTTATCCCTGCCCCATGAAGAGAGAACTGTTTGAAAACCAAAAAATCTCAAATTAGAGGGTAAGCAATGCTATCTCCTTGAAGCATTTCATGTCTAAGAGCAGAACCGGATCCCTAAGAATAGTCAAAAAGAGGATGTGATGGTCAAAATGAAGGAAATGAATAGGTGCTGTCTTCTTAGAATTAGAAGAAGAGTGGGATAAATTAGAGGGCCATGAAACCAGGCCAGAGGAATAAAATAATGTATGACGTATGGGTAAAATTCAAATAAAGAGGCACATATAAAACTAAGAATAAGATCTAAGAATACTACAATTCTACGTATTTTATCACTAACATTTTCATCTCCACTGATATTTTGACATTATGGCTTTCAGGATAGTAAGAAATGTATGGTAGCCACTGAAAATTAAGATTTAAAATTGCCAAATATTGTATATTACCTTATGTAAATTTATGCATTACTTTGGCTATAATATATCTGTGTCTTGTAGATAAGGTTTGAGGTTATGCGTCATTAAGGTCAAGAATCATACAGTAATAATAATGTGTAAGAACCTAATTTCAAACAACACTATACTGCTCTACTCCTCCAACAGTATCCTAATGTGAGAAAGAGGTAGAAGAAAGGGCCCCCTGAGAAACAGGCAAATTATATGACAAGAACAGAACATTGGCTAATAACAACAGTGCTTTCTAATCTGCAAGAAAAATAACTCAATTTGTTCCTAGTTCCCTCCTGTTTATTCCTAGTTAAATAGAAAGCACTGAGTGTATCACTTTTAAGCCTACTGATGGCTACAGTCAAGTCAGACCTGCTTAGTTGAAACACAATTTGCAGGATAAGAAACCAGTTCTTGCTTGGTAGATATAATCTCTCTTGAGAAAGGGAGAAAGATTGCTAGTGAGAACTGCTATCCTTAATCCAAAGTCCTACCACAAACTTCAGAGGAGGCTCTTAGTGTCCTCCACTTTCATGGGTCAACAACTGAAATTCTTAATAAGCTATATTGTGCTGACCCTGCTCATGTTCTTCTCTCTGTGTTGTATTAGTAGGGAAATGGGTCAAAGAATTAACTCTTCTTAGATAAAATTTAGGGGCATAAATATGTCACCAAAATTGTGCCTTTTCAAAGGACAACCTCATTCCATGCCCCACTTGCAGTGGAAAGAAATATTTTTAAAAAAAAAACCTCTAACTCTAGAACTAGAATTTAAAAAATAAAATACAGTATAGGGAAACTAGTATTCCTTAGCTGTGACCCTAGTGTCTTCCTATTCTCAATACCACAGAGCTAATCAGCAATGCCTGGATTTGCATTGTCTACACTCTCCCAACATCCAACACACGTACACATATACACAAACTCTCTGCTGGGTTCCATATATTTTAAAGTCACAAAAATTTAGGAATTAAGCATTTTTATAAAATAAACTCTTTATTTGAATGTGAATAGCTCAATTCATTGCTCATTTTAGAAAACATTAACCAACTTTCACTGAGCATGTATGTGTCAAGAAGAGTTTGAAATGTTTCCTGCTACCTCACTTAATCCTCATCAAAAGCTTCCATGAGAGAGGGAATGCTGTCACCCTCCATTTTGTGGAAGTGAAAATGAGGTACAGAAAAGTAGAATAGAATCAGATATGTTAAAAAATACTTCAACCCACACTGAAACCCTGGTGATCTGATTCCAGAACCCAATTAAACACCAGGTAGCATCACTTCATGGCAAATAGATGGGAAAAAAAAGGAAATAATGACAGACTTTATTTTCTTGGACTCCAAAGTCACTATGGACAGTGATTGCAGGCATGAAATTAAAAGATGCTTGTTCCTTGGAAGAAAATCTATGACAAACCTAGACTGCATATTAAAAAGCAGAGATATCACTTTGCCAACAAAGGTCTGTATAGTCAAATCTACCTTTTTTCCAGTAGTCATGTACAGATATGAAAGTTGGGCCATAAAGAAGGCTAAGCACTGAGAAATTTATGCTTTCAAACTGTGGTGCTGGAGAAGACTCTGGGGAGTCCCCTGGATAGCAAGGAAATCAATCTTAAAGGAAATCCACCCTAAATATTCATTGGAAGGACTGATGCTGAAGCTGAAGCTGAAGCCCCATTACTTTGGCCACCTGATCTGAAGAGCCAATTCATTGAAAAAGACATTGATGCAAGGAAAGATTGAGAAGAGGAGGAGAAGGGGACGACAGAGGATGAGATGTTTGCATGGCATCATTGACTCAATGGACGTGAGTTTGAGCAAACTTTGGAAAATAGTGAATGATAGGGAAGCCTGACAGGATGCAGTCCATGGAATAACAAAGAGTAGTGTTGGAAATGCCTAAGTGAATGAACAACAAAGCTTTCCCTCTGCTAAAACTATAACTGAGCAGGACCTTATGGAATCTTCCCATAACAGACTTCTGCCTGCCTTCTGTCTAAAATTAGTCAAAAATAATTAATCAGAGAAGGTAGAAAATGTAAAAACAAAGGAAAACAATCAAACAAGTCAAAATAATAATAGTTTTGTCTTAAACAAAGTCAAAGACGATTAGTTCCTTCTCAAGAGCTATAGGTATCATTCTGAGCCATGTCCTTTGAGTTGTTTTGCAAATACTCAACCCCCACCAGATGAAGACGTTAACTGAATGCTGCCTGCAATCATGTAGAACCCAGACTAGTTGGAACCAGAGTGTTAATGATGTTGACTCCCAATTTCCTCACCACCAACCAATCAGAACAATGTCCACATGCTGATCACACAGCCCACAACTCCCCTTCCTCACCTGTCTTTAAAAACCTTTCCTTAAAAGCTTTCCCACTCCAGTACTCTTGCCTGGAAAATTCCATGGACGGAGGAGCCTGGTAGGCTACCATCTACAGGGTCGCAAAGAGTTGGACACGACTGACCGACTTCACTTTCACTTTCACTTAAAAGCTTTCAGGCAGTTCAGACCTTTTAAGTACTAGCTGTCTGAACTCCTTGTTTGGTACCTGCAATAAACACTGCATGATCCTTTACCACAAACAAGTATCAGTAGACTGGCTCTACTGCACAGGTAATTGGACCCAAGTCTGATTCAATAACAGAACAAGTAAGAGTAACTAGTGTATTCAAAAGCCCCAAACACTAGAAGTGTTCTTAACCCATGTCAGTTGCTTTGACTTTAAAACACAAGGTTAAAATCAAGTGCTACAGGATTATTTTGCCAAATCAAACTTGAATCCACAAAGGAGTGAAAGCCCCTCACAGTGGTGAGCACTTGAACTTCCCGGGGGAATGTCATCCATTGTGGCTACGAAAGGACCAGGAGCTACACCTACACTGGCAGGCCCCTCTCCTGAAGCATCCATACTGTCTGAAGGTCTTGGCTGTGACCATGGCAACCCTTGCCTTGCTGCTGTGTCACACCTGCTTTCCATCATGACAGGAGTATCTTCACCCAGCTATGGAGTTGTATATCTCTGCAAATAGTGATTTCAGCTAAATGGTTCATCTCCAGGTTCTAACCAAGTTTTCAGATGAGCAAATTTAAGCCATTTCTTGACTATCCTTTAGAAATGAAAGAAGAGAGGAAGAAAAGGAGAGAGACACACTTTCAAAATGACAAAAATGAGACTGAATCTTATTTCTCTGAAGCTCATATAAAGCTTAATCTGAGCATACATGGTTTTGTTCCTCCATATTTTTGTCATTTTTATCAAGTCAGGGGGCAAATAAAAGTATTTTACATATCATTTTTTTTGAAAGCTTTTTACACTTCCCAGGGCAATTATCTGAGTGCACATGAAATTCTGCCGTTTAGTTATTTACAAAGACGACTCCAAGGTCCTTCCTCCTTAAATAAAGATCTTGATTCTTTGTATATACAGCATAAATAGTAACCAATTTGGACTTTGGTATTACTTTCTTTGACAATTCAAATTTTAACAACACTTTTTCTCTTTTTAAGTTATTAGTTCTTCAGTATCACTAATTGCCCTCAATGTTCACCTATTTTCCTATTGTTTTATTCAATGTGAAATTCTAATACATTGGCACACACATTTATAGGTAATAGTTCAAAAGTCAGGAATGCAATTATGATGTCTTCTTGCTTTTCCATTTCAAGGAGATGCTTTCTGTACCTCATCATGCTTTTCTGTGGGATTTACTAGTATGTAAAGAGTTCAGATTGGTCCATTGGCTGTGGAGGGCTTTCTCAGCAGCCTTGGTGGTTGCCATGTTGCAGAGAAGAATGTTGTGGAGACCCAGACACAGATGGGAGAATAGGCTAAAATCAAGGACTCTTCTCCACAAAAGAGAGAAGGGATCTAGGGGAGATGGGGCATTGGAAACCTGCCTTGGTCAAGTAGGATCCTCGTAATAAGGCAGGATGTCTTAGAATTAAAGAGCATGGTTTCTGGTATCTGAATTCCACCCCTCAGCTGTGTGATGTTGGCTAATAGACTCCACATCACTAGGCTCCATTTGTCGCATATATGCCTAAGAGATGGTAGAGGGACCCACAGAAATGTTGTGAAGGTGAAATGTACTAGCCATAGGACTATACGGAAATGATAGTTATTGTGACAGTTGCTACTGAAGAGAAAGAAGAAGAGAACTTCAAACACCTAAAGTTTTGGCCAAATGAAGTCTGGAAATTATACCATTCATTTTGTCTCACACCTTTCAGCTGCACTCAACAACTCAAGTTGTTGACAAGAACTTTACTTTTTTCAATTATAAAAAGGACTTCATCTATTCTTAAACTTTAGTCAGGCTTCTTTCGGAGCTCTTTTCAGCTAGGACTTGACTTGTGTCAACTGGGCCTATGTTGAGCAAAGAATCCTATTGAAACTAGTTTTAGCAGTAATCCTACTGAGCCTGTTCAGCAAGAATTCTTTCAACCTTTAATATCCAATCAAGTTCCTCTCATCCTTCCCTCTATATTAAACAAAGTTGCTCTTAGTAGCTTCCATTCAGTAACTCTCTCACCAAACTGGCCTTGTACTCAGGGTTAAGTTCAGTCTTTCTCCCTAATGCAATGGTCTTCACTCCTATTTCAGTAGTCTTAAATATAGTCTTCCTTGCCTGTTTAACCCTATCTGGTGCAATTTTCTCTTGACATTAGTCAAGGAAAGATCAACATTCTCCTTGGAAAGTCTCAGGCTAGGGTTAAAGGGAGAGGAAAGGAGACAAGGACATGTAACTCCCAAATTCTCTATGTTATTACTCCCAGACCCTCCCATCCCAACTTGATCGTCTGTGGCCAGCTAAATGATTTCCAATGGGAGTGAATGCAGTGAAGTTCGTTTGCAGTAAAGTTTAATCTATCAAACACTGCATTAAAAGAACTTCAAACAGAATAAAAGTAAAGACAGAAAAAAACTGGGGCACTGGACCCATGTAAGAGAGGGAGGGGTCTGTTATGAGAAAATGGGAATAAGAAAGGGAAGGTCAAGTATGTGAATCACAAACTGACCATTTGACAGTGTTGTCAAACATGTTTCTGTGATCTTCAGGAACATATGTCATTTTGTGTATCTTTTGTATGAAAGCATAGCAGAAGTTCTGGAGTACTAAAAAATGGTTGTCTAATATCATCCAGTACATGACATAATCCCTTTATGAATATTTATGTCTTTGTTATCAATAATCTTCCTTCTTCATGTATTTGGCCACTCATCCTTTCTGAAAACTGTGATTAGCATTTATTTTCTTTTTTACCTCTAATTCTGGCCATAATATCTTTTACTAAGAGTTTTCCCATCCTACCAGAGTATAAACTCTCTGAGAACAGAAACAAAAATCATATTTGTGTATTTAAGCATACTGAACAGCTAATATGGGTTTCCCAGATGGCTCAGTGGTAAAGGATCTGCCTGCGATGCCTAAGACCCAAGTTCAATCCCTGCGTCAGGAAGATCCTCTGGAGAAGAGAATGGCAACCCACTCCAATATTCTTGCCTGGAAAATCCCATGGACAGAAGAGCCCATCAGGCTACAGTCCATAGGGTTACAAAGAGCCAGACATGACTGAAGCAACTTAGCACAATAGGTAATAGTAGTTGAACACATCAAATCATTTATTCGGAGTTCATACATAGCATATAACCCAATGGCCAATTGACCACCTACTGCAGAGAGAGAAGTTTAGAATTCCTCTCACCTGGTCGGAGCAGAGCTTCCAGACTTCTAAAGAACTCCTAGCACAACAAGCACATAAAATTGTGGCATCTCAGCATTCTACTGAAAGTTGAAGAAATGCACAAGAGCAAGAGGCATCATCACACCTGTGATGCTAATTTTATGTGTCAGCCTAAAATTCCCCAGGTGTTGGTTAAACATTGTCTGAGTATATCTATGAGGATGTTTGTGGGTGAGATTAACATTTGAATATGTAAGCTCAATAACGCATTTTTCCCCCCAGATAAAGATGGGCCTCCTCCAGTCTATTAAAAACCTTACTTCAGAAAGCTGAGTAAAAAAAGTTTCTCTCCCTGCCTGACTTTCTTCAACCTGAGACATTGGTTGTCTTCTGACTTTCGAATCAGAACTCCTCAGACTCCAACTAACACCGTTGGCTCCTCTGGTTCTCAGGCCCTGAGATTTGAATGGTCATCAGCTGGAAACAGTGGCATATTTTATTTTCTTGGGTTTCAAAATCACTGAAGACAGTGATTGCAGCCATGAAATTAAAAGACAGTTGCTCCTTGGAAGAGAAGCTATGACAAACCTACACAGTATATTAAAAAGCAGAGACAATACTTGGTCAACAAAGGTCTGAATAGTCAAAGCTATGGTTTTCTTAGTACTCATGTACAGATGTGAGTTGCACCATAAAAAAGGCTAAGTGCCAAAGAATTGATGCTTTCTAACTGTGGTGCTGGAGAAGACTCTTTTGAGGGTCCCTTGGACAACAAGGCGATCAAACCAGTCAACCCTAAAGGAAATCAGTCCTGAATATTCATTTGAAGGACTGATGCTGAAGCTAAAGCTTCAGTACTTTGGCCAACTGATTTGAAGAGCCAACTTATTGGAAAAGACCCTGATCCTGAGAAAGGTTAAGGGCAGGAAGAGAAGGGGACAACAGAGAATAAGATGGTTGGATGGCATCACTGAGTTAGTGGACATGAGTCTGAGCAAACTCCAGGAGATAGTGAAGGACAGGGAAGATTGGCATACTGCAGTCCATGGGGTCACAAAACATTGGACTCAACTTAGTGACTGAAAATAACAAAAGCTCTCTTACATCTCCAACTTGGACTTCTCATCCTACAAAATCACATGAGCCAATTTCTTATAATAAATCTCTCTCTTTCTTTCTTATTAGATGATTAGATTGATAAGTAGGTAGGTAGACATCCGATTGCTTTTGTTTCACTGGGAAACCCAGACTAATGCAGCACAATAAACATTTCACTAAAAGCAGTCTCTACTAGTGTTACCAAGTCAAACTAGGGTTCACTCACCCAACACACAGTGCACAGCAAAGCCAATCTATTAACACTGGGTTGTGGTAAAGAAAAGTGCAACATTCATTGCAGGACCCAGCAAGAAGAATGGGCAGCTCATGCTCAAAAGACCCAAACTCATCAAAAGTTTTCAGGAAAGCATTTTCAAAGGTGGTGTGAAGCAGGGGGCTTTAAGGAAGTGATAGGCTCATGCACAATTCTCTGATTGGTTAATATTGAGATCCCAGTGTAGGTGTTTAGGGAATCTCAACTATCAACTTTCTGATTCCAGCTGGTCTGGAGTCTACATGTTGGTGGTCAGCATGCACATGGTGGGGGTTTCAATTTCTGCAAAACTCAAGAATATGATTCAAGATATTATGTATAGCCCTTGAGGAAAAACTAAAGATCCTTGACTTTGTTTTATGGCTAAACACATTCTTTTTTCTTGCTTGACCATTTTCCTTTGCTTTTGCATTTTCTCACTTCTCTAAATTTGCCCTTGGAACTCAGGGAAGGTGAAAGCTTTCTTGTAAATAAGAGTCAGGGACACCAGGGCCTGTCCCTGGGAATCCCCCTCAAGTCCTGCTCATCTTCAATAGCTTTTTTCCTAATTCCCACCTCCCTGTCTTAATTACCTAGTGTATTTCTGCTCTTTTTCTCCCAATATTCTTTTTATTCCTTTCAACTACACATATCCTCTATCATACAGAGCAAAACCTCTCAAATTTTAGGGTGGATAAAAACACTTTGGATTCAAAGACCCTCTTAAAATGCACACTCCTAGGCCCCTTCTCCAAGAAATGGTTCCACTATGTGGTGGCCCTGTATGCAGCTAAACCTGAAAGTACACTTTAAGACTTAGTGGACTTTTAAAAAATGCCTATTATATTTTATAGTAAGCAATAATATTAATAGTAATAAATAAACAATAAAACAAGGTCCAGGCACACATGATTTGAAGTGTTTTTCAATATTTCTTTTTTACTTTTTTAAAATTGAATTATAACTGATTTACAATGTTGTGTTAGTTTCAGGTGTACAACAAAGTGATTTAGTTATACACACACACACACACACACACAATTTGTCAAATTCTTTTCCATTATAGATTATAAAAGGTACTGAATATATTCAATGCACAAGTATTCCTTGTGCTATACAGTGGGTTCTTGTTGGTTATCTATTTTATATGTAGTAGTGTGTACCTGTTAATCCCAAACTCCAAATTTGTTCCTCCCCTTTCTTCCCCTTTGTTAACCATAAGCTTGTTTTCTATGTAAGATGTAGTGTTTTATACCAACTTTCAAAGAACAGGACCCCTACTCCTAGTAGGAAAATTTTAAACCCATCTATTTTTCCCTAGAGCATGGCTCTTGGGGTCTCCTTATGTACCTTAGCAGATTATCAATGTAAAATATAGCTGGAAAATTTTTCTGAACATATAATCAAATATGAAGGGTTCAGTTCTTTGGTTTGAACCATAAAGTACTGTTTGAAGAAGATACATTAGCCAAAAATGACCTCAATCAATACCACTTTGTGATTCTTTCTGAGTCACCTGACATTAAAAAAAAAAAAAAAGGATAGATAGAAAAAGAGATTCTCCTTCATAAGAAGAAGAAAAACCTCAGATTTAATAATTACTCCTTGGGTATGGATTCATAACAAGGAACATTGGATGTCACTGTTTACAAATGCTTCAAACAGCCCTTTCGAAAACAAACCAGACTTTCTAGAACATAATTAATGCAAACTAACTGCATATATGTGTGTTTATGGTCTTCCCAGGTGGTGTAGAAGTAAAGAATTTGTCTGCCAATGCATGAGACATAAAGAGACCAAGTTCAGAAGATCCCCTGGAGAAGGGCATGGCAATCAACTCCAGGATTCTTGTCTGGAGAATCCCATGGACAGAGGAGCCATTGTGCTATAGTCCATAGTGCTGCAAAGAGTTGGACATGACTGAAGTGACTTAGCACAGCACAGCACATATGTATTTATACCTATATAAGTGTGTGTACCTGTACACCTATGCTTGTGTGTGTGTGTTTAGTAAATACCATTAAACAGAACAAATTGATTCCTTTCCATCCCATTATAAAAATAAAAAAAAGAAAGGAAGACATAAAATAGCTACATTGTAAAGTTTTCTCACACTCAAAAGAATGGGAAAAAAACATGTCCTTATATTCTATGAGCAGTAATATTGGCTTGGGATAAAATTTTCTATGACAGCATCAAACATGAAAAACAGTCCTGTGTCTCAATTTGGGTTTCAAGGTATAGGTCCCTGAAACACTGTTTTAACTGATTCAAAAACGTGTCTAATGAAGATAAAATCAGCTGCTAAGTATGAGTGGAAAAAGTTCAATAAGTAAGTAGGAAAAATCACTACTTCAAACTAATTTCATATATAATTTCTCAAAAGACAAATAACTAATACTTAGTGAGTTTCCTATGGACTATGCTCTCCTAGAGTACCATGCAAATTTGGCCTTGGAATACTGAATGAAGCAGGGCAAAGACTAATAGCGTTTTGCCAAGAAAATGCGCTGGTCATAGCAAACACCCTCTTCCAACAACACAAGAGAAGACTCTACACATGGACATCACCAGTTGGTCAACACTGAAATCAGATTGATTATATTCTTTGCAGCCAAAATGGAGAAGCTCTAGACAGTCAACAAAAACAAGACCAGGAGCTGACTGTGGCTCAGATCATGAACTCCTTATTGCCAAATTCAGACTCAAATTGAAGAAAGTAGGGAAAACTGCTAGACCATTCAGGTATGACCTAAATCAACTCCCTTATGATTATACAGTGGAAGTGAGAAATAGATTTAAGGGCCTAGATCTGATAGATAGAGTGCCTAATGAACTATGGAATGAGGTTCGTGACATTGTACAGGAGACAGGGATCAAGACCATCCCCATGGAAAAGAAATGCAAAAAAGCAAAATGGCTGTCTGGGGAGACCTTACAAATAGCTGTGAAAAGAAGAGACACAAAGAGCAAAGGAGAAAAGGAAAGATATAAACATCTGAATGCAGAGTTCCAAAGAATAGCAAGAAGAGATAAGAAAGCCTTCTTCAGTGGTCAATGCAAAGAAATAGAGGAAAAGAACAGAATGGGAAAGACTAGAGATCTCTTCAAGAAAGTTAGAGATACCAAGGGAACAGTTCATGCAAAGATGGGCTCGATAAAGGAAAGAAATGGTCTGGACCTAACAGAAGCAGAAGATATTAAGAAGAGGTGGCAAGAATAACACGGAAGAACTGTACAAAAAAGATCTTCACGACCCTGATAATCATGATGATGCGATCACTAATCTAGAGCCAGACATGTTGGAATGTGAAGTCAAGTGGGCCTTAGAAAGCATCACTATGAACAAAGCTAGTGGAGGTGATGGAATTCCAGTTGAGCTGTTTCAAATCCTGATAGATGATGGTGTGAAAGTGCTGCACTCAATATGCCAGCAAATTTGGAAAACTCAGCAGTGGCCACGGGACTGGAAAAGGTCAGTTTTCATTCCAATTCCAAAGAAAGGCAATGCCAAAGAATGCTCAAACTACTGCACAATTGCACTCATCTCACACGCTAGTAAAGTAATGCTCAAAATTCTCCAAGCCAGGCTTCAGCAATACATGAACCGTGAACTTCCAGATGTTCAAGCTGGTTTTAGAAAAGGCAGAGCAACCAGAGATCAAATTGCCAACATCCACTGGATCATGGAAAAAGCAAGAGAGTTCCAGAAAAACATCTATTTCTGCTTTATTGACTATACCAAAGACTTTGACTGTGTGGATCACAACAAACTATGGAAAATTCTGAAAGAGATGGGAATACCAGACCACCTAACCTGTCTCTAGAGAAACCTATATGCTGGTCAGGAAGCAACAGTTAGAACTGGACATGGAACAACAGACTGGTTCCAAATAGGAAAAGGAGTACATCAAGGCTGCATATTGTCACCCTGCTTATTTAAATTCTATGCAGAGTACATCATGAGAAACGCTGGACTGGAAGAAACACAAGCTGGACTCAAGATTGCTGGGAGAAATATCAATCACCTCAGATATGCAGCTGACACCACCCTTATGGCAGAAAGTGAAGAGGAACTAAAAAGCCTCTTGATGAAAGTGAAAGAGGAGAGTGAAAAAGCTGGCTTAAAGCTCAACATTCAGAAAACGAAGATCATGCCATCCAGTCCCATCACTTCATGGGAAATAGATGGGGAAACAGTGGAAACAGTGTCAGGCTTTATTTTGTGGGGCTCCAAAATCACTGCAGATGGTGACTGCAGCCATGAAATTAAAAGACACTTACTCCTTGGAAGAAAAGTTATGACCAAATTTCTTGGTCATAGACAGCATATTGAAAAGCAGAGACATTACTTTGGCAACAAAGGTCCATTTAGTCAAGGCTATGGTTTTTCCTGTGGTCATGTATGGATGTGAGAGTTGGACTGTGAAGAAAGCTGAGCACCAAAGAATTGATGCTTTTGAACTGTGGTGTTGGAGAAGACTCTTGAGGGTCCCTTGGACTGCAAGGAGATCCAACCAGTCCATTATAAAGGAGATCAGCCCTGGGTGTTCTTTGGAAGGAATGATGCTAAAGCTGAAACTCCAGTTCTTTGGCCACCTCATGCAAAGAGTTGACTCATTGGAAAAGACATGCTGGGAGGGATTGGGTGCAGGAGGAGAAGGGGACGACAGAGGATGAGATGTCTGGATGGCATCACTGACTCGATGGATGTGAGTCTGAGTGAACTCTGGAAGTTGTTGATGGACCTGGAGGTCTGGCATGCTTTGATTCATGGGGTCGCAGAGAGTCGGACATGACTGAGCGACTGAAATGAACTGAACTGAACTGATGCTCTCCTCTTAACACCTCAAATAATACACATAGTTACTTGTGGAAAAAGCACTGAAAGTCCTTGATTTGCAAATGATAAAATGGAAGTACAGAGAACTAGTAGTTTACCAGAGTGTTTTCACAAGGATGAGGCAGAGCTAGCATTAAAACCCAGACACCTGGTGTGCAGCTATTCCAGGCTCTCATTGCTCAGCTAGAACTGTTTTTCTAATCTGTCCAAGCAGAGAAGACATTTTTTCCTAATTTCCACAAAGTGCTATGTAGACCATTAGTCCTGAGAGTACGTGCACACACACACACATCAAAAGTTATTAATAAATTCAATATATTAATGTGGTATACTCAATTTTGCCACATTCCCGAAAAGTTATATACTCCCATCAACCAAGTAAAATTTTTTAGAGCTTGTCATCAGGAAAATGAGAGAAAGTAGAACATTTACAACATTTTCTCCATGAGGCGAATCTTGCTCAATGAGAATATTCTTGGATCAGCCGTTAAGCAAATTTCTATCCACATCTTTTTAAGAAAAATATCTGATAATGGAAATACAGGAAGCATAAGCAGAAGATTGGTTTTGATCATTTTTAACACTTAATTTGATCCAATTCCTCTCAAATGTGTTGCTGATTGATATATTTTGAAGAGTCAGATCCCATTTGGGAATTTGCACCATCTGTTTCCTGTCTCCAATACAAGAGGTTGTCAAGTACAGTTTAAATAGACTTTGGATCTGGATTGCCTGGATTCTAGTCTGATTCTACTGCTGAGGTGAGCAATGCCAAGCAGGTTACTTAACCTGCCAAGTTCCTCATGAGTAAAATGGAAATAGTAATAATAATTTCCCACAGACTCAGTGTGTTAAATGAATTAAAAGTGCCTAACACATAGGAAGCACTATGTGAGTGTAAACTAATGTGCATATACAGCCCAAAGAGTCCATAGTATTATCTTCATTCCCATTATGTCTTTAAAAGTCAAAAATTCAACAAAAATGTTATTTACCTTCTTTCTCTCCCTTTATTTACAGTGTGAAGCAATTTCTTTCTAAAAGAAAAGCACTTTGCCCGTTAGTGTTTTCCAACAGGTATTTGCCCTGAGTTATCTGAAGGTGCTCATGGACATGGAAGAAGTCTTTCCCTCTATTATGGGTAATTATCCATTTAAAAAAACAAAGTTATAAAAATTTCTTCATCTTTCTTTTTCAGTATACTGTTAAAAGAAAATAAATAACCAACTTCATAAGATACCTTTCCAAAGACAAAAATTGGTTCTCACATCATGGAAATCATATTAACAAAGTTACATATTAAACACATCACATACTCAAATCATTCACTTATTGGATATCATTATCCATCAAAAATAACTATCTAGTACTTTGATTATCAATCTCTTTCGTTATGCTTTCAAGTTTATCTTTAATAAATGCTTTAGTCTTATCCATTTCAGGAAAAAGAATTTTAAGCTCCTACTTAACTTTTATTTTTTTTTTTAATTTGGTCCAAATTCTCAACTGATTGTGTACTTTTTCTGATACTTTTCTTGGCTATATCAGTTCAGTTCAGTCGCTCAGTCGAGTCTGACACTCTGCGACCCCATGAATTGCAGCACGCCAGGCCTCCCTATCCATCACCATCTCTCGGAGTACACTCAGACTCACGTCCATCGAGTCCATGATGCCATCCAGCCATCTCATCCTCGGTCGTCCCCTTCTCCTCCTAACCCCAATCTCTCCCAGCATCAGAGTCTTTTCCAATCAGTCAACTCTTCACATCAGGTGGCCAAAGTACTGGAGCTTCAGCTTTAGCATCATTCCTTCCAAAGAAATCCCAAGGCTGATCTCCTTCAGAATGGACTGGTTGGATCTCCTTGCAGTCCAAGGGACTCTCAAGAGTCTCCTCCAACACCACAGTTCAAAAGCATCAATTCTTCAGCGCTATGCCTTCTTCACAGTCCAACTCTCACATCCATACATGACCACTGGAAAAACCATAGCCTTGACTAGACCGACCTTAGTCAGCAAAGTAATGTCTCTGCTTTTCAATATGCTATCTAGGTTGGTCATAACTTTTCTTCCAAAGAGCAAGTGTCTTTTAATTTCATGGCTGCAATCACCATCTGCAGTGATTTTGGAGCCCCCCAAAATAAAGTCTGACACTGTTTCTACTGTTTCCCCATCTCTTTCCCATAAAGTGATGGGACCGGATCCCATGATCTTCGTTTTCTGAATGTTGAGCTTTAAGCCAACTTTTTCACTCTCCTCTTTCACTTTCATCAAGAGGCTTTTTAGTTCTTCTTCACTTTCTGCCATAAGGGTGGTGTCATCTGCATATCTGAGGTTATTGATATTTCTGCCGGCAGTCTTGATTCCAGCTTGTGTTTATTCCAGTCCAGTGTTTCTCATGATGTACTCTGCATAGAAGTTAAATAAGCAGGGTGACAATATACAGCCTTGACGTACTCCTTTTCCTATTTGGAACCAGTCTGTTGTTCCATGTCCAGTTCTAACCTATGCTTCCTGACCTGCATATCGGTTTCTCAAGAGGCAGGTTAGGTGGTCTGGTAGGTATTCCCATCTCTTTCAGAATTTTCCACAGTTTATTGTGATCCACATAGTCAAAGGCTTTGGCATAGTCAATAGAGCAGAAATAGATGTTTTTCTGGAACTCTCTTGCTTTTTCCATGATCCAGAGGATGTTGGCAATTTGATCTCTGGTTCCTCTGCCTTTTCTAAAACCTGCTTGAACATCAGGGAGTTCACGATTCACATATTGCTGAAGCCCGGCTTGGAGAATTTTGAGCATTACTTTACTAGCATGTGAGATGAGTACAATTGTGCGGTAGTTTGAGCATTCTTTGGCATTGCCTTTCTTTGGAATTGGAATGAAAACTGACCTTTTCCAGTCCCGTGGCCACTGCTGAGTTTTCCAAATTTGCTGGCATATTGAGTGCAGCACTTTCACACCATCATCTATCAGGATTTGAAACAGCTCAACTGGAATTCCATCACCTCCACTAGCTTTGTTCATAGTGATGCTTTCTAAGGCCCACTTGACTTCACATTCCAACATGTCTGGCTCTAGATTAGTGATCGCATCATCATGATTATCAGGGTCGTGAAGATCTTTTTTGTACAGTTCTTCCGTGTTATTCTTGCCACCTCTTCTTAATATCTTCTGCTTCTGTTAGGTCCAGACCATTTCTTTCCTTTATCGAGCCCATCTTTGCATGAAATGTTCCCTTGGTATCTCTAATTTTCTTGAAGAGATCTCTAGTCTTTCCCATTCTGTTCTTTTCCTCTATTTCTTTGCATTGACCACTGAAGAAGGCTTTCTTATCTCTTCTTGCTATTCTTTGGAACTCTGCATTCAGATGTTTATATCTTTCCTTTTCCCCTTTGCTTTTTGCATCTCTTCTTTTCACAGCTATTTGTAAGGTCTCCCCAGACAGCCATTTTGCTTTTTTGCATTTCTGTTCCATGGGGATGGTCTTGATCCCTGTCTCCTGTACAATGTCACGAACCTCATTCCATAGTTCATTAGGCACTCTAGCTATCAGATCTAGGCCCTTAAATCTATTTCTCGCTTCTACTGTATAATCATAGGGATTTGACTTAGGTCATACCTGAATGGTCTAGCAGTTTTCCCTACTTTCTTCAATTTGAGTCTGAATTTGGCAATAAGGAGTTCATGATCTGAGCCACAGTCAGCTCCTGGTCTTGTTTTTGTTGACTGTCTAGAGCTTCTCCATTTTGGCTGCAAAGAATATAATCAATCTGATTTCAGTGTTGACCAACTGGTGATGTCCATGTGTAGAGTCTTCTCTTGTGTTGTTGGAAGAGGGTGTTTGCTATGACCAGTGCATTTTCTTGGCAAAATGCTATTAGTCTTTGCCCTGCTTCATTCCACATTCCAAGGCCAAATTTGCCTGTTACTCCAGGTGTTTTGTGACTTCCTACTTTTGCATTCCAGTCCCCTATAATGAAAAGGACATCTTTTTTAGATGTTAGTCCTAAAAGGTCTTGTAGGTCTTCATAAAACCGTTCAACTTCTGTTTCTTCAGCATTACTGGTTGGGGCATAGACTTGGACAACTGTGATATTGAATGGTTTGCCTTGGAAACAAACAGAGATCATTCTGTCATTTTTGAGATTGCATCCAAGTACTGCATTTCGGACTCTTTTGTTGACCATGATGGCTACTCCATTTCTTCTGAGGGATTCCTGCCCACAGTAATAGATATAATGGTCATCTGAATTAAATTCATCCATTCCAGTCCATTTTACTTCACTGATTCCTAGAATGTCAACGTTCACCCTTGCCATCTCCTGTTTGACCACTTCCAATTTGCCTTGATTCATGGACCTGACATTCCAGGTTCCTATGCAATATTGCTCTTTACAGCATCGGATCTTGCTTCTATCACCAGTCACATCCACAGCTGGGTATTGTTTTTGCTTTGGCTCCATCCCTTCATTCTTTCTGGAGTTATTTCTCCACTGATCTCCAGTAGCATATTGGGTACCTAATGACCTGGGGAGTTCCTCTTTTGGTATCCTGTCATTTTGCCTTTTCATACTGATCATGGAGTTCTCAAGGCAAGAATACTGAAGTGGCTTGCCATTCCCTTTTCCAGTGGACCACATTCTGTCAGACCTCTCCACCATGACCCGCCCATCTTGGGTTGCCCCGCAGGCATGGCTTGGTTTCATTGAGTTAGACAAGGCTGTGGTCCTAGTGTGATTAGATTGACTAGTTTTCTGTGAGTAAGGTTTCAGTGTGTCAGCCCTCTGATGCCCTCTTGCAACACCTACCATCTTACTTGGGTTTCTCTTACCTTGGGCATGGGGTATCTCTTCACGGCTGCTCCAGCAAAGCACAGCCGCTGCTCCTTACCTTGGATGAGGGGTATCTCCTTACCACCACTGTTCCTGACCTTCAACGTGGGATAGCTCCTCTAGGCCCTCCTGTGCTTGCGCAGCCACCGCTCCTCAGTTGGTTCCTCAAGGTCACTGCCCCTGGCCTCGGACGCATGGTGGCTTCTCCTGGCTGCCCCTGACCTCAGACGCAGGGTGTCTCCTCCTGGCCACCACTGACCTTGGACAGGGGGTGTGTATTCCTCCTTTAAAGTCCTTTCTATCACCTCTCTACTGATGTAGTACTCTTATAGAAATCAGCCAATCACCTTTCAGCTCAAACGCAAGCTCTTTTTTCATTCTTATTTCTGCTATTTACTGGAGACCCCTTTATCTTCTCTCCTGACATCTTCTAGTGCTCCTTCACTCTTTGCAAAGCTTCCATTATAGCCCCTACCCCTTCTGTCTGTGTCTGCTCCTTCAGGAAAATGACATTATCAGAGCTTTAATATCATTGCTATGCTGGCTGACTTTCAAGTCAATCTTCCAGGGGCACCTCTTCAGATGAATTACAATCACCACCTCAAATCCCAAATATCTAAACTCAACAAGTTCCTCCATCCATAGGGCCCACTGCCTTCTCTCCCCCTATTTATTTCCACTGGTTTCATTCCAGTGGCATCATTTGAACCTGAACTTCAAATTTGAGAAAACCCTCATAATTTTCAAAGCAAAGATTACACTGAACAAAATTAAACAAAGGAAAACTTTGTTAACTATGGCAATAGAAAAGAGAGGCCAGAAATCAGTCTGAGCTCAGTTCTGCTGAAACAAAGTTTGGGAGGGCTTTCAAGTCCTAGCATGAGCTCATATGTCCTGGCATGGCTTCTCTGAGACCTCAGATGATAAAAAGAATCTGCCTGCAATGCAAGAGAGTCAAGTTTGATCCCTGGGTCAGGAAGATCTCCTGAGGAAGGGAATGGGTACCTGCTCCAGTTTCCTTGCCTGGAGGATCCCTGGCCAGGGGGCCTAGCCGGCTACAGTCCATGGGTTGGGAAGAGTCAGAGATGACTAAGTACAACTAGTACAGCATGAGCTCATGGAAAAGCATATTAGTGGAGGGCACTGGGAAGATGTCATGTCAAATGTGTCTTATACATGGCTTTATCCCATGACAAAATAAACAGGAGTTATTTATACAACTTGAAGCAAGTCCCCTAACCAAGGCAGATACCTACCATCCCACAGAGCCTGGAGATGTGGCTGCTGATAACTTTTCAAAGGGTCCTTGAGAGAACACTCCTGGGTTGTAAAACTGGCAACAAGCTTTTAAAAAGATTGACTTCTCAAGGGAACAGAGAAAGAATTTACAATTACAACTACAAATTTCTAAAATAAATGCACTAAGAGAAAGGAATTCAGGACCCGAGAGTCAGAAGGAAGCCTGTCTGAAGTTTAGTCACACTGCAGAGAATGTTAAGACCCCCTCGTCATTGTCATCATCCACCAACAATTACAGAGAGCTTGTCACAAGCACAGTCCTGGGTCAAGAGATGTAGGTGCCTTGTCTCTATATTTTCCCTCCATTGTGTTTATCCCATAACTTACCAATACTATTCTGTCAATTCTAAAGCTCGGAAATAGCTTAGATAAATAGATAAGCTGTTATACCCCTATGATTACAAGTGTCTTAAGAATAAAGGAAACTTACATAGAAGATGCAATATATATATGCATAAAAGGGAACAAAATTGTGCCATTTGCAGAGTCATGGATAAGGGAGATTTTCATATAGAATGAAGTAAGTCAAAATGAGAAAAACAAATATGTATATCGCTCATATATGGAATCTAGAAAATTAATACATGTGAACTTATTTACAAAGCAGAAATGGAGACAAAGATATAGAGAACATATGTATGGAATTCAAAGTGGGGAGGGAGGTGGGATGCCTTGAAGATGAGGATTGAAAAATACACAGCACTATGTATAAAATAGAAAACTAATGAAAACCTACTGTGCAGCACAGAGAACTCTACTCAGTGCTCTGTGGTGACCTAAATGGGAAGGAAATCCAAAAAGAGGGGGATGCGTGTTTATGTATATAGCTGACTCTATTTGCTGCAAAGCAGAAATTAACACAACATTTTAAAGCAACTATATTCTGATAAAAATTTATAATAAAATAATAAAGCATTTTTTTGGATTCCTATTTATCCAAAAATAGTTTGTTTGAAGGATTACCAATACATTTGGAGGTACAGAGACCAAAAGCAAGTAAATGTAATCCCTACATACAAGTTTTTCATCCTCATAGCTGGTGATCTTGACTGAGTCAGACAGCCTTTGAATTTAGCAAAACTGCTCTTAGAGCCTGTTTGTATGCTTGAGCAAACAATGCTTCTAAATATCATACCATTTTGTGGAAAACTTCACAAATTGTGAAGTGATCTTGGAACATGATTTTAATCAATTAAATTAGGGGCAACGGGTAGAGGCTAGAAGGCAGAAAATAAATGATGAGGAGTTTTGACATGTGGGGATGTGTTTGACATGTTGGAGAACCTCAAGGAAAAGTGACCTCCAAGGGAGAGACTGAGCTTGTTCTTTAAGGGAACAAAATAATGAAGATTGAGCATCAGGCTGCATTCAGTATCCTGGACACTCCTTGACCTGGGTGTCCTAAATCTGGGAGCGTAAATCTGTATAGGAGAATACCTTCTCAAAGAGCTGATTGTGGAGGATGGCAGATGCTTTCCTGCTCACCAGAGAGGGAGCAGAATGGGAGGCGTTGGCTGTCCAGTGTTGCTAAGCAGCAGAGTGGCTGTTGTCACAGTGGATAAAAGTGGGTGGCTTAGGGGAAGCCAGCAGCAGCAAGGGCAGGTGTGAACTGCCCTGAAGATTCACAGCCCAGCAGGACAAGCAGCAGCAGAGGCAGGGGCCAACAGACTGAGGGTGGTCAGTGCGGAAAAAGAGCCGGAGACCAACAGGCGGCAGCAGCAGAGGGAATGGAATCCAGTGCTGCAGAATCTGTTTCTAAAAAAAAAAAAAATGTGAAACTCTCTCCTCTTCCTGGGGGTCCCACCTCCCACAGGAAAACGATGTTACCCAGATCCTCAGTTGATGGAACTTAAGAGACCATTTGGCTACACAGATGAGGATTTATTTTTAGCATTTAGGGAAGCAGATTTCCTGGGAGGAAAAGACTGATTTCCTTCTCTTCAAGAAATTGGAGCATGGGCCATCAAGATTTAAATATTCCTGCAAATGTAACAAGTTTTTACCTGCTAGAAACTGAGTCCCAGAATGGGAAATTTCAAGTCTAAATTATTAGAATTATTATTTCAGTTTTCAGTTAAGAGAGCTCAGCACAGTGCTGAGCATGATTGGTTTTCTGACTGTGGATGTATTTTATGTTTCCCTCTCTGCCTGTCTCTATTTTTGTCAAGCACATTCAGACACAAACATCACCATAGATTCTGTGAGTGACCCATGTTTACCCCTATGGGACTATAAGAATCAATTTCAGCATTCCCTATGAGAAAACACTGGACATGAAACATTCAAAGTTGGAAGAGTGTCCCGTACAGAACTTTTTGTCCAAATGATAACAGGGAAGAAATCTGGGCAAGATTTTTTAAATGTATCCCTTTAGATGTGGTTTCATATCTTTAAATTTGGCATTATCTTCATCTTTGGAGTTGTAGAGAACTACCTTGGCTTAAATTCGAGAGAAAGAGAAGATTGTGGTTGCCACTGATGATATGTTTAAATTTTAGGGTTATTTTGCTGTTCATTTGATTTGATTTCTGCACCTCTGTTTAGATACTGCAGTAAGTGGGTGTGATAATAAACTTAGCATTTAGTTGTGTGTGATCCACGTTTAAGCTGGTTTCTTCTACTTATTGCTATGATTCCAAAAGTGGCCCAGAATCAATGGATGCTGCTTAGAAAGAGGATGTCTTTGCCACAACCCAAATAACAAAAGCAACGGGAATCTGAGCAGCAGAGAAAGAACACAGCTTTGGAAACTGAAAGATTTTCTACGGGTATGAGTCACATGGTTCTCTGAAAGTCACAGTTTCAGAGACGAGAACACAGTATCAAAATAAACTCATTCACCAGACACCATGGAGAAAGCCGTATGCCCAAGACTAAGGTGGCATTTTGTTTATCCCTTGAGTCCTACGCAAAGTCCCTGAGGTGGCTTACAGCAGATGAGAATCAAAGGCATCATGTCAAAGACCCCAAACAGCATTTTACTAATTTGCATAAATGGAAATACAGTCTTCAACAATCGGAACCCAAACATCTCTTTAGCCCTATCTCCTGCTTTTCACCAAACCCTCAATTCTAGCACAGGTTTTTCACTGCTAACCCTTCCCTGTTCTTTTCTACCTCCATTTCTTTGTTCAGGACTTACTTTCCTGATATACCTGCCATCTTTCACCTAAATCCCACCCATTTTCAAGGCACTGCTGATATGCCACTTTGGATAAAATCTTCCTCTACTACTGAGTCTGGAAAATGCTCCTTCCTCCACAAAATTCCTGGAAAATTTTGCTGTTAATCTTAGAAAAGTTTCCTTTTGTATTGTCTTGAATAGTTATGTAAATAGAGGCATATCTAACTCTCTAGTGCTTTTTAATGGGTCTTGTAAACTTGTCTCACAAAATATAACCTCTGCATTTAAAAGCTTGATAATAAACAAGCTCCTTGGTGTCAGAAGCCATGCTTCACACTTTCATGCCTACCATTCTTGTTTAGTCTTTTGATGCCTTGAGACTATATCAGATGATGTATCACCTTCTGGGAGTGGCAAATGTTAATAATAAACCCTGAAAATCCATTCCTCCCTCAAACTCAATACCCAATTCATTTTAGACAGATAAAGATCAATCAGATTTTTTAAGATTTCCCAAAGGTGAATTTTCAAAGCCTCTTCTGATCTTTGCTATTCATTTGAAAATTACTTCCCCATAGTTGACCTGACTTCACTGCACAATTCCCAGCATACCCAGGCTAAATTTTTGCAAATTCCCCTGGCTTAGAGTTCTCAAATGGGAACAATTTTGTCTCCTCTGCTCCCCACCCACACACTCATGCTGGAAGGTGGTTGGTAAACTCTGGAAACATTTTGGTTTTTACAACTAGAGGCTGAGCTACATGCATCTAGTTGGTGGAGGCCAGAAATGCTGCTAAACCTCCTACAAGGACAAGCCAACCTCATAGAAAAGAATTATCCATCTCAAGAAGTCAACAGTGCCAAGACTGAAACCCCTCGCTCTAGCTAAAGCTCTCCTTCCTTAATCTCTCCTTCTTTTAAATGCCTGAGTTACTTTGTCCCTCACTTCTTTATGGAAACTACAAATTTTTACTTTGTAACTTGATGAGAATTGTGCCATGCCTTTATCACCTTTTGATGTTCTTGCTCTTGATCCTTAGCACCCCCTTGTCTTATGCTTCTGTCTAGTTCCAAAGACCACAAACAGCCTCAATGCAGACCCTCAGAATATTGTTAATACCTAACCTAACATTTATTAAGTGTTTGCTCTCTTCCAAATACCCTAAGTGCCAAATAAAGATTATCTTAAATGATCCTCCAACAACTCTATGTGACAAACACTGTTATTTTATAGCTGGGAAAACCAAAGAGGTGGAGAAGTTACCTTGCTCAAAGTCATACAATTAAGAAATTAAAGATCCAAGATTCAAACGCAAGCATTTGGACTCCAATGACCATCTTCTTAAGCAAAGAAACGTGCCATTTTCACTCTACTAAATTGCAGCCATAATCCTCAAGTACAGACCTTAGAATTTTTGGTAACAAGATTAGGAAAAGTATACTTTCAAGTAAAAGCAAACAAAGCAGGAAAACAGGTTATTTTCCCTATACATTACCCAGATAAACAGTGTCAAAAATAAAACTTGTTTCTGATAAGTTGCACCAATCATATGCCTTTCACTTTCGAGAAAACATGCAAAGCTCTACATCTATAAAGATGAATAGACATAGCCCTTGACTCAAAGAACACATGGTGTATAAGAAGAGAGAAGAGATTTAACAATTTCAACCCTTGGAGGCCAGTACCCTAGTAGACCTGTGAGCAAGGTATTATGGAGAACAGAAATGGAGAAATGTGTCTTACCAGCTCCTACAGGGCAGCCTGCACAGTCCCATGTGCCCACCTGCCCAGTGCAGCTTCACTGGAAATGGCTGAGGACTTTTATTTATGTTAGCTCTCAAAGCCATGAAATGCTACTGTTCCATCTAAAGGTATATTAATGTTTAGTTTCTCTTTTGGAAATTCTTTAATTTGCAGCTTAAGAACTGACACACTTTTGGTTATTGTTTTCCTCAAGCAGTTCATACGCATGAGTAACATTCATGTAGAGAGAGTATATGTGAGTCACAGAATTCTACGTCAGCGAGCAGGTTATATGGTAATGTAGTAGTTTGGAGCTGTCTCATATAAACCTCTCATAATAACACCAGGAATAGTCCTGTTCTTATTTTGGATGCACAAAGAAGAGAGTAAACCCAGGTAAAGAGCCTTGAATTTTCAGACTCTCCCTAACTTCTTGAAGTGTGAAGAGAGCCCTAGATGTTCCTGACTGATCAGTGGAAGAGCTCAACTTTAGGCACTGTTTTCTGCAACACAAAAAGAGTATTCAAAGAAAAAGGAAGCTTCTGTATTTTTATTCCATTGCTTTCAGTTCAACAAAACAGTTGTTTCATCTGCACCTAAAGTGTATGGCACAATTTCTTAAGAACTAGGGGAACAAGGGGCCTAAAATATATAAGGCTGTTTCAGTTCCTTTCAATAATTGCTGGGTTTTTCTTTGTTTTATTTTCTAAAAAGGTTGAAGAAGGAAGAGGTGATAAAGAAGAAAGCAACACTACTCACTTTTTAAAAAAAGAAATGGTGTATATATATGTGTGTGTGTGTGTGTGTGTGTTTGTATGTGTATGTATTCTATGTATTATTTTGTTATCATTTAAGTTATCTTCTTTCCACCAAAGTCTGCAAAAATATTAACTCCTGAAGGTACATTCTGGATCTTTTAAATTAGTCAGTGTTATATTGTAGGAGACTGTCATGGGAGAGGACTCAGTTTACTTTTAACATTTTTACAGGGGAACCATTTAAAACAACCTATTCAGCAGAAGACACCTTTAACCCTTTAAAAATAACCCTTTAATAATCTCAAGACTTGATGAGAAAACTATATTTCACAGATTACGGTTAAATGGAGAAAATTAAGTTCTGTAAGATAAATATGGAGTTGGACTGTGAAGAAAGCTGAGCACCAAAGAATTGATGCTTTTGAACTGTGGTGTTGGAGAAGACTCTTGAGAATCCCTTGGACTGCAAGGAGATCCAACCAGTCCATTCTGAAGGAGGTCAGCCCTGGGATTTCTTTGGAAGAAATGATGCTAAAGCTGAAACTCCAGTACTTTGGCCACCTCATGGGAAGAGTTGACTCATTGAAAAAGACTCTGATGCTGGGAGGAATTGGGGGCAGGAAGAGAAGGGGATGAGAGAGGATGAGATGGCTGGATGGCATCATTGACTCAATGAACATGAATCTAAGTGAACTCCAGGAGTTGGTGATAGACAGGGAGGCCTGGCGTGCTGCGATTCATGGGGTCGCAAAGAGTCAGACACGACTGAGCGACTGAACTGAACTGAACTGAACTGAACCGAAGATAAATACGAGCTCCACTAACTTCTGTTATCTGGTTTATTATAGCATTACATAATATGTTGATCTTATGGTCTGCTTTCATCCAAATAAGATGCAGCAGTATTAACATCACCTTCTGAACACTGGCCTAAATATGTCTTTTTCTGTAATGAAATCTGATGTATGTTATTTATAGTGACATGTGCTTTTATCTTCTCATCAGAAAACTAAATGTTAATTGCATTTTACATTAGTTCCCAATGGCTCAGCAGGTAAAGAATCCGCCTGCAATTCAAGAGACACAGGAGACTTGGGTTCGATCCCTGAACTAGGAGGATCCCCTGGAGGAGGAAATGGCAATCCACTCCAGTATTCTTGCCTGGAAAATTCCATGGACAGAGGAGCCTGGCAGGCTTCACTCCATGGGGTCACAAATAGTCGGACACGACTGAGAGACTAACACTTTTATCAACACTTAGTACTTAGCATATATTAAAGTTTTGAACCAAATGTGTTAAAGCTTATGCTTTGCCATGTAAATTTCCCAGAAGTTGTTGAGCTCAAATGTATCCCACATCCACATGTAGTAATGTGTCAGAAATTGTTTAATTTCTGTATGTACTTGTACTGTTTAATTCTAGCTACTGTGCTGAACAGTATTCAAGTTACCATACAATATGGCTTTACACAAGGAAATGTGTGACTTTTGTTTTGTAGTTTTGACGTATAGAACTTCCTGTGCCTTCTTATTTAAGTGAATTCATTAATAAAACTGAGGCAGGGGGCAGAAAGTGGAGAAACGCAACCCAGCTCAGCCTGGAAGGTAACACTATAGTCAAGTCTTAATGGAAGAGTACACCATGTGGAGGTGATGTCAGCAAAGTGGGAAACCGAAAAACCAGCCCTATGGATGCCCCTGTTCTTAATAAAACTACAAGTATGTAACTCATCTGGCTAAGCAGATAGTTAAGTGTAAAGATATGTAACTCATCTGGCTAAGCAGAAAGTTAAGTGTAAAGCAGCAACAAGATAAAAAAAATATGAAAAGAAGAAAGTGAAATTATGATGCTTTTTTTTTTTTTTTTTTTTTTTTTTTTGTGAAGCTGATTGTAATCCTCAGGGCAAAGGACTGAGGATTCTTAAGCAGGAGAATGGCCTGGTCGGAGCTGCCCTTTTAAAAGGTCACTTGGGCCCCAGAGTGGAATACATATTCAAAGAGAACAAGATTAAAGGGGGGAAACCCATATAGGCATTCACTGTAGCAATCCAGGGAAAAAACAGTAAGTACTAAACAAAACAATTTCAGCAGAGGTAACCAGAAGGTCCCTAGCAATAAACAGACAGTCCTTACATGAGTTATTTCCTAAAATTTACAACCCAGTACACATAACCACCAGAACAGAGTCCTTATGCCCCATCATAAATATCTCGCTCTTCAACTAAACATCCAGCATTTCTGTGATTGCCCTTGAGTTTTCTGACAAAAAGTCTGGATTTTACTCTCTAAAACTCCCAAACTAACATTGAGAGATGCTAAAGAATTTAACAGTGAACAAGATTCTCATTTGTCAAAGAATAATGATAGATGGACAAGAAATCCTAAATTCCCCATATACATCCAACCTATGGTAGACCTTCAATAACATGAAACAAATCATTTAAGGACTTCTTCCTGGAAGTTCCTGATAACGTACAATCTAAGTTCTTCACGGTATACTGAGAATTCATTTTGTCTTGTTTTGCATTATTTCCTCATATTTTAGAGGTTGCACACGTATTTATCTACCTCGATTTTACCTTTTTGGCAGCACATTGCTTATTTTTAACCCCAAATTAAGAATTTTCCCCTCTGAAAGTTTAAGCCTTAAAAAAGAAACTAATTTGCTTTGAAGTCTAAAAATGCTACATGTGCTCAGATGTATCTAACAGAAATAAGTGCCAAAACGCAGGAACTACTTAAACAGGATAGGACAACATAGCGCTTGTTTCTGCCTCCAATGGTCTAAAATAGATGAAAGGACCTATTAAAGCTACTGTGTCCTTTCTACAGATCTAAGTGTACATCATTTCCTTAGGGGAGCCTTTCACAGCCCTCCAGGTAAAGTTAGGTACCTCTGCTGATGTTCTCCAGTAGTCTCTCCTGCCTTTACATTTGTTACCAAAGTTAGGTGCAGCTACTTGCTGTTGGAAAACCAATACTTGAGAAGCAAGTATTAGTTGGAAAGGACAGTTTGCTTTATTCAGGAGGCTGGCAACCAGGGGAGAAGGCAGAGTCCTGTCCATGAACCCAGTTCCAAAGATTCAGCTCAACCATTAAAATTTTTAAAGGGAGAAAGGGAAAGTGAATCGAACTTAGTCAGAGAGGGGATCAAAGTCTTCATTATCTTCACTATGTGCAGACTTTCTTCTGATTGGTTGGTGGGGGTCAGAAGGTGGTGCTCCAGGAATTCTGTGCTCAGCCTGAGGTTTCCACCCTTCACTTGGCTGGTGGTGCTAATTCCTGCAGAACTCAAAGATATTATTATATGTATTCCTTGAGGAGGAGCCAGGACACTCCCCCATGGCTGCACCATTGTTTCTTTGCTGCTTCTCTTTCATTTTTACATCCCTCGCTTCCCTGATAAACAACTGTTTGAACCTGCCTTTTGGAACTCAATGAAGGTCAAGGAGGCTGAATGAAACCTATTTCTTACAAACAAGAAAAGGGGGACACAGAAAGGATTTGTAACTGGAAGCCCCACAGGATCTGTTCAGTTTCACCTTAATACTGCTCACATTTAGAAAAATACTTATTTAATCACTACTACTCTTTGCCCCTTACCTTCATTGAAAGAATTGTCTTTAGTGGCCCTTTTCATAACTTCATTCCCAGAAACACCAAACATAATGCCACACATACAGGAAGTGCTCAATAAACATTTAATGTATGTTTAATATGTGACATAATCTGCTCCATCATCCATCTAAGCTATTCATGAGATTTGAGGTGGGAAAATGAACATGAATTATTGCCACTGGAGAGGGAAACTATATTCTAAATAGAGAGAAAGACTTACTCTCTCTGTACATTGATTTGGCATTGTTTGGACTGTGATACTGTTTGAAAGTTATTTTTATATGTGAAGACTTTTTAATTTAAAATTCTGAAAGTTTTTAAATTTAATAATAAATGGGTTTCCTGTTTTCTATTTAACTGGCCTCTGAGAAAGAAAACATAGTTGGAAAATAGAACATTTATTGATTCATAAATACTAAGAACCTCTTTATTCCCTAAGTATAATTAGACATAATTGTTAAAAAAAAAATTTCTTCCTTGAAGATATTTCCATTCTAGAACTATTACAGCAGTCATTTCAATTCTCCAGTGTTCCTGAAGTAGGCATTCATTTTGCATTACTAAACGGAATAGGTGGCAGGAAAAGCATTATCTTAAATTGCATTGCTTCGTTGAAAATTCTTTCTAATACACCTTGTCTATAAAAGTAATCAAAACTTTTCCACACCCATCAGCATCTGAGGATATTTTTCTCAATCCAATCAAAAGTAACTAAATATTTCCTCAGTATCTGATAATTGGTTAAAGCTTAAATTGCTACTCTTTTTCTAACAAAATAGAAATTTATAATTCTATCACTATCAGTTCAGTTCAGTCACTCAGTTGTGTCCGACTCTTTGTGATCCCATGAACTGCAGCATGCCAGGCCTCCCTGTCCATCACCATCTCCCGGAGTTCACTCAAACTCACGTTCATTGAGTCAGTGATGCCATCCAGCCACCTCATCCTCTGTCATCCCCTTCTCCTCCTGCCCCCAACCCCTCCCAGCATCAGAGTCTTTCCCAATGAGTCAACTCTTTGCATGAGGTGGCCAAGGTACTGGAGTTTCAGCTTTAGCATCATTCCTTCCAAAGAAATCCCAGGGCTGGTCTCCTTCAGAATGGACTGGTTGGATCTCCTTGCAGTCCAAGGGACTCTCAAGAGTCTTCTCCAACACCACAGTTCAAAAGCATCAATTCTTTGGTGCTCAGCCTTCTTCATGGTCCAACTCTCACATCCATACATGACCACTGGAAAAACCATAGCCTTGACTAGACGGACCTTTGTTGGCAAAGTAATGTCTCTGCTTTTGAATATGCTATCTAGGTTGGTCATAACTTTCCTTCCAAGGAGTAAGTGTCTTTTAATTTCATGGCTGCAATCACTATCTGCAGTGTTTTTGGAGCCCCCCAAAATAAAGTCTGACACTGTTTCCACTGTTTCCCCATCTATTTCCCATGAAGTGATGGGACCGGATGCCATGACCTTAGTTTTCTGAATGTTGAGCTTTGAGCCAACTTTTTCACTTTCTTCTTTCACTTCCATCAAGAGGCTTTTTAGCTCCTCTTCACTTTCTGCCATGAGGGTGGTGTCATCTGCATATCTATCACTATAAATGTCCCTTATTGAGAAACCATTCTGTAAGAGTAACAGTATGCACTGGAAGTAACAGAAGACCTATTAAAATTCCTTTAGGTATAAATATTTCTTACACTTCATGTAGCGAGAAATTGGAGGCAGGGTGTTTTTGTGAATGGACTTTTCTTTGACTCTTTTCCTATTTCTCCTCTGCTACCTTCAGCATGTTGGTTGTTCATCTCAAGGCCCCAAAATGACTTCAGAAGATCTATACATCATATATTTAGTCAACAACCTTCAAATCCATAAAAGAGTAGTTTCTTTTCTTTGCTGGGGTAACTTTCCAGGTCCAAGATGGAGCCACTCCCTCCCAGGGAAACATATTGACAAACCAAGACTTAGATCATTTTTGTGTCTCTGTAAATGGTTCATTTGACCAGAAATGTGGTATATCCAGTCAGCCAATCCCCAAACACTAAGCCAACTCTGAGCTTTATACTTATTTCCTGTTCCTTCTCACCCCAAGCAAGGTCAACTGTGTGACCCGAGCCAATCAGATATTTTCTCTTTTTCTCATCCTTGTTCTTCTTTTTGGGAGAATGGCATTCTAACATGTATACTATCATGTAAGAATTGAATCGCCAGTCTATGTCTGACTCAGGTTACAGCATGCTTGGGGCTGGTGCATGGGGATGATCCACAGAGATGTTATGGGGAGGGAGGTGGGAGGGGGGTTCATGTTTGGGAACACATGTAAGAATTAAAGATTTTAAAATTAAAAAAAAAATAAAAAATTAAAAAATAATAATAATAATAAAAAGCCTCCTGCTCTCCACACCATTTTGTAACTCTCTAAATTGAAACTGCTCACTTCATGAAGTACTAAACAATGTTTGTTTGTATCTCTAAATTAGTTTCTTTAATCATTTTTAACACCTTGGACCTCTTTTCTTAAGAGAAATGGAAACTTCCACAGAGCGTTCCAACAGCGCTCCCCAGTCATACTCATTCCTGAGTCACTGGCAAAGGGAGCAGAACCACCACGGTTGTCTTCAATTAATCAGGATGTTGCTTGGTGCTGAGGAGGGAACAACTTCTCCTCCCCCAGGCAAATGAACACCTGGAAAATTTCAAAGATCTGTTGTTAGGAATCGGAGTCAAAGAGAACTTGATAGTCAACCAAATGAAATCAATCCTATGCGTACTTTTTCTCCAATTTGTCCATTTAAAGAATAGAATAGTGATTTTAATTGATGGTAGAAGTCTACTCAGATTAGGCAATTTTCATTAGTAAGAGAAAAAGTTTGTTTTTTCATTTGTTAATTTCGTCAATGCACTAAAAATGAGTTAGGTGCTAGAATAACATAAATCATGGTCCCTGCTCTCATAGAGTTTCCACTATAGTAGGAGAGACTGACAAAATGTTAGCTAATAAAGATAACACAAACATAACTGAGATGAGTGTGATAGAAATGAAACCATAAGTTGTAAGAGGATAATATGTGGAGGAAGCTCCTGAAGTCAGTGGTTCAAACTTACTGGGGAGCTGATGATGAAAGGAAGTTGGGTGGAAAACAGTACCCTGGGCAGAAGAAAAAGCATGAGAAGTTCCTGACACAGGACAGAAGCTGTCATGTATGGAACAGACACTTCTGTTGTGGTCTGTGTGCAGGTTGGAAAAGAACTTCCAGACATGAGGGAGAATGACAAGAGAAAAGAGTTTATTAGAGTGAGAGACACTGTTAGAACAGTCGGCCAGCTCAAGGGAGAGCTGATGCCTTTAGCAGGCTAGTAGCCAATTTTTATAGCCTTGAGACAAAGAAAATTCCTGCTGGAAGGGTGGTATCAAGTGATTGGTTAGGATACAATAGGGTGGAAAATAGGATGGGTATTTTATCTAATATGGATTTGTGGAACTGGACAGGTCAGATCAGGAGACTCATGGTAATCAGCAGCTATGGGGCTCGTTCAGTTTCAGAGATTTTGGTCCTGTGACCTTGGTACAAGGTTCTACATCTATGCCCTTGGTATAGGGCTCCACAACTGCCTCCTCTGACTCAAGAAAGAAGAAAGCAAGGGCGTTTCCAGATGCAGAAAAGTAGCAACAAGCTGAGGGATTCCCCTTGTATAGTGTTGGAGAAGAAAACATTTCTCTTCTTCCCTTCTAGGATCTCTGGCTGGTCTGATATTTTAATTGACAGAAGACAGATTAACAGCCAAAAAATAAGTTTAACTATGTATGTATAAGAGTCCCACAAAAACATGAAATTCAGTGGTAATCAGCAACTAATGTACCATCCTGAGCCAAGGAAAAAAGGGGACAGGGTCCTGGGACTTCAAAAGGAGGAAGAAAAATAGAGCAATGTGAGAAGAGCAAATGTTTGGTAAACCAATGTGTGTCCTGACACACGGATGAGTCTTCATGAAGTAAGAAATTATCTCTGGCAATGGCTCTCTTTCTAGTAATAGGCACCCTGTCTAAATTCTTTCAGGCAGGTAAGTTTTCCTGAGTCTGCTGTGTCTTGATTCCCTTCAGCTCACAACAGTCCACATGCCAACATGGCACTGTTTAAGGTGGCATATTCTGCTTCCCCTCAATAGGTCCTATCTCTATAGTAAAGATATTGGACAATTGGCCTTAATATACTGCCATTAACAGAAGCCAAGACAAACACAGTTTAAAAGAAGTATTGAAAAACTCTCTGTTGGAGGAAAATATCTTTTCCACTATTTTTTTTTTTAGTTCTCTACGGGGAATCCTATAATATGAGACAGATTAACAGTACGCATTCACGTGTGTATGCATGATTAAGTCACTTTAGTTATGTCTGACCTTTTGCAACACTATGGACCATAGCTCTCCAGGCTCCTCTGTCCATGAGATTCTCCAGGCAAGAATACTGGAGTGGGTTGCCATGCCCTCCTCTAGGAATCTTCTCAACCCAGAAATCAAACCAGCATCTCCTGTGTCTCCTGCATTGGCAGGAGGTTTCTTTACCACTAGCACAACCTGGGAAGCCTACTTAACATTACACAAATTTATTTAATGTAAGAGAAAATAATAAAAATTTATTTAATATAAGTTTTACATGACATGCGAGTGTTACCAAACCCAAGTTTGGTCTGTTCCATACATGACAGGCCAATAATTGGGAGACAAGATGTTGAGACAAGGAATAGTAAATTTATTCAGAAAGCCAAATATCCAAGAAGCTGGTGGGCTAGTATCCCAGAGTACCATCTTTTCAAGGTGTGGATGCCATTTTCCTTTATAGAACAGAGAGGCAGGGGAGGTGAGAAAGAAAATTAAAAAGCCATAAATCTTGCAAAATATCTCCTGACCTGGTTAGTATCAGGGAGGAGATGTGCTTGATTCTTCTGGTCTGCAACCATTCACAGGTGAGCAAGGTCAGAATGTCTCCCTGTGAGCTGAACAAAGTCACTTTAACACTTATGCAGAGGGATAGGTTTCCCTGAGGCAGGCCATTATGTATGCTCACAAGTACAGACAGTATTCAGTATCCTTTCAGTGATTAAAAAAGCGATGAAAATAAGAGATTAGAGTAAAACAAACAGATCCAACATGGAGTCAGGTTTTGCTCTTCCCTGTTTATCAGTCAGTTCAGTCACTCAGTCATGTCTGACTCTCTCTGATCCCATGGGCAGCAGCATGCCAGGCTTCCCTGTCCATCACCCACTCCCAGAGCTTGCACACACTCATGACCATTGAGTCAGTGATGCCATCCCACCATCTCATCCTCTGTCATCCCCTTCTCCTTCTGCCTTCAATCTTTCCCAGCATCAGGACATTTTCTAATGAGTCAGCTCTTCACATGTGGTGGCCAAAATATTGCAGATTCAACATCAGTCCTTCAAAGGCATATTCCGGACTGATTTCCTTTAGGGTTGACTGGTTTGATCTCCTTGCAGTCCAAGGGACTCTTAAGAGTCCAACACCACAGTTCAAAAGCATCAGTTCTTCCATGCTCAGATTTCATTATTGTTCAACTCTCACATCCATACATGACTACCAGAAAAACCATAGCTTTGACTAGTCTGACCTTTGTTGGCAAAGTAACGTCTCTGCTTTTTAATACGCTGTCTACATTTGTCACAGCTTTTCTTTCAAGGAACAAGCGTCTTTTAATTTCACGGCTGCAGTCACCATCTGCAGTGATTTTGGGGCCCAGGAAAGTAAAGTCTGTCACTACTTCCATTTTTTCCCCATTTATTTGCCATGAAATGATGAGACTGGATGCCATGATCTTCATTTTTGAATGCTGAGTTTTAAGCCAGCTTTTTCACTCTCCTGTTTCACTTTCATCAAGAGGCTTCTTAGTTATTCTTTACTTTCTGCCATAAGGGTGGTGTCATCCACATATCTAAGAGTATTGATATTTCTCCCAGCAATCTGATTCCAGCGTGTGCTTCATCCAGTCCATCATTTCCCATGATGTACTCTGCATATAAGTTAAATAAGCAGGGTGACAATATACAATCTTGACACATTCCTTTCCCAATTTGGAACCAGTCTGTTGCTCCATGTTCAGTTCTAACTGTTGCTTCTTGACCTGCATATAGATTTCTCAGAAGGCAGGTCAGGTGGGCTGATATTCCCATTTCTTTAAGAATTTTCCACAGTTTGTTGTGATCAAAGGCTTTAGCATAGTCAATGAAGCAGTAGATGTTTATAGGCATCTTCGAAAGGAGATGAAGACACAAAGAAACAGTTAAACCTGAGTTTCTTATGCTAGGCTTGATAAAAAGTGGAAAGTCATGGAATATCTTTCCATGGTAGAGTAAAACTGAGCTGAGTATAATAAACTGGGGAAAAGTTAGTATGGTCTGTTGGTTCAGATCCTGTTACTGAACATAAGTTCATGTGCCAAATGCAGAATGAGGCCAAACAAACTAGAACATCAGAGTTTGGACCAGAGAAAGGTTTTGTTGCAGAGCCATGGAAGGAGAATGTGTGGCTCATGCTCAAAACTACCAAACTCCCCAATGGTTTTGGGGGAAAAGATTTTACAGGCAAACTTTAGGGTGGGGCTGCAGCATGTGTGATTTTCTTCTGATTGGTTGGTGATGACGTAGCAGGGTGATGCTCCAGGAATGTCGAGCCCAGCCTAAAGTTAAACCAGGGTAGGGGCCTTAGTTCCTGCAGAAGAACTCAAAGATAACCTTATGTATATTCTTTGAGAAGGAACCAGAATCCTGCTTTAATGGCTGCATTATAGTTTCCTGGTGCTTCTCCTTTGTTTCTGCATTCCCTTACTCCCCTGATTAGTAACAGCTTCAGTCTGCTCTTTGGTATTCAGGAAGGTCTAAGAGGCTGAACCCTTTGTCCTGCAAATAAAAAACTGGGGACACAGAAAAGCTTTTGTGCTCA
Source organism: Budorcas taxicolor (assembly GCF_023091745.1). NCBI lineage: Eukaryota > Metazoa > Chordata > Mammalia > Artiodactyla > Bovidae > Budorcas > Budorcas taxicolor. Next base: position 39,692,551 of record NC_068926.1, read on the forward strand.
AGAGGACCCCACAGGGTCCTGCTTGGCTTTAATCCCTCTGTAAGCTCCTTCCCTTCTTCAGGGATCAAGGTGCTCCTTTCCTCCAAACATAGGAAGGGACCTCTCACTTGAATGTTTCATAATCTGACTCAGGGAAATGTCAGAAAGTCCTTCCCATACCTGCCGTTTCCCAAACTCTTTGAGCTTGAAACAGTCAATAGGCCAATTGTCGTGGCCTGTGTGGGGATTGGAAAAGAATTTCCAGACATGAGGTAGAATGAGAAAATAAAAGAGAATAAAGTTTACTAGAGTGGGAGATGCTATTTGATCAGCAGGCCACTCAACAGAGAGCAGATGCCCTTAGTGGGCTGGTAGCCAATTTTTATAACCTCAAGACAAAATTCCTACTGGAATGGTGGCATTGGGTGATTGGTTAAGATGTGATAGGGTGGGTAATAAGATATATATTTTACCTAATATGGGGTCAGGAAACTGGCCAGTTTAGATCCAGAAGCTTATGGTATCAGTTGCTGTGGGGTTGGTCAGTTCCAGAGATTTTGTCATGTGACCTTGGAACAGGGCTCCACACCTGTGACTTCAGCATGGAGCTCTACATCAATGTGCCACACTTTAGGGTAATGTTGATCTCAGGTGACCTCAGCCGGTAACCACTTGAAGCAGGCCTTGGGATCCTAGCCAGAGACTTAGGCTGGGTCACAGCAGTGAGAGCACCAAATTCTAGACACTAGACCAGTGGTCAGTGACAAGGTCTCAGGCCCTCTGGCTTTGCAGTAAAGAATTTCCACAAAGACAGAAAATAGTGAAGTAGGTCAAGTATTTATGAAGAGGAAAAAGAGTACAGTACATGTGGATAGACATGTCAGGCGAATGTATGCTCCTCAGTTTTTGTCTCATCACAACAAAGATTTGGAGTGATGGACATTAAAGCCCCCTCGGCATGTCACAGCTCTCGGGTCTTGGACAGACCGTGTTATAGCTCTTAGACAAGTCAGTGTTACAGCTGAGTGTTGCAGCTCTATTTCATTTAGAAGATAGCAGGAAAATCCATCTTCGAGGCATGAGGGCAGGTCGATCCAAAGACGCAAAGAGAAGAGCCCCCCAGTGCAAGGGAGAAAGAGAGAAAGAGCCCTTTGGCTCCTCTTTTTATATGTTTTTTTCTTCCCCCTGGGCCTGCCCTATGCATATTTTACATGGCCAGGAGTGCTGAGACTTCTACCTGAAGTCCTCACTCCGGTCCTCAGACCTTCCTTTGTTCTATTTTCGTGAGTTTTCCCTTCCTTGTCTTTTAGCCGCTGCCATTTTGGACTTCTGTTTTCTATTCTAACTACCTAACATTCCCCCCTCAAGAGATAGGAGACCCAATTCTTTGGGAATAGGGGTGTCGAGGTCTTTCTGGCTACTTCCTGCTAAACTGGGGTGGCGAGGGGTATTGAGCCTCTCCCTCTTGCTAGTCTCAAGCCTCAGCATCCTTATAGCGGTGTCTACCTAAGGATGAGTGATATTTTCCATGGTTGGCTGTAGTTTTATGTCTTTGTTGAACTGGCACTGCATGTTATAGCTTGTTGACCTGAGCAGAGACAAAACAAGTTAGACAATTGATAATGCATGGAACAATCATAAGCAGCATCAGTATGGTGTAACAAGGACTAGTAGGGGCATTAGCCAGTTTTAAATTCCCATCACCAGGATGTCTCAAGTCTCTCTTTGTTCAGGGATCAGAAGATCTATCCCCTGTATGTTTTGGAGTACAATCTCTGCCAAGCTGTGTTGGTTCTTTAGAGCTATCCTGAGAAATATTATCCCCAGAAACCAGATTTTGGGGTTGTTCTTAGAATGGCACTCATTTGTAGTTCAGAATAGGTATCTGAGATCTCCCAGGGGCTCACAAGTGTATTGAGAGTCTTCTTTCGTTTTCTTCCATGACTCAACTCGTGAGTAGTGAATCCAGGAGTCACATCCTGGTACCTTGACTGTTGTGGGGGTAGAAAGTACTACAGGGTCGGGGCCCTTACGTGTGGGCTGGAGTTGAGCCTTTGGGGACCCATCTTTCCAGACTTTAATTAGGACTTGAGTCCCTGGAGCATATAGTGGTGACTTCTTAGATTCTTCTGGGTCCTGGTTCATACCCCACAAGCATATATCCTGTTGGAATTGCCCAGTGGTCATGGCATAAGACTGGAGGGTCTGAACTTCTGGACCTAGGAAGAAGTCATTGACTTAAACAAAAGGTCTCCCATATAGCATCTCATAAGAACTAAGACCAAACTGTTCCTTAGGGGCAATACGGGTGCAGAGGAGAGCTATTGGTAATGCCTCCTTCCATCCCAAGGAGGTCTCCTGGGTTATCTTTTTATTGCTGATTTTAAGAATTGGTTGGCTCTTTCGACTTTTCTTGAAGACTGTGGCCTCCAATCACAATGGAGATAATAAGTAATGCCCAATGCTTTAGAGACCCTTTGGGTGGCCTTAGAAGTAAATGATGTCCCATTGTCACTTTGTAATGACATGGGCAGACCAAATCTTGGAATGATTTCATGGAGCATTTTTTTTTTTTACCACTCCCTCAGCCTTCACAGTCTGGGTGGGAAAGCCTTCAATCCATCTTATGAATGTGTCTATCATGACAAATAGGTATTTATACCCTTGAGAAACTGGCATCTGGGTGAAGTCCATCTGCCAGTCCTTACCTGGGTAGGCCCCACATCATTGGACAGGTTAGGCCAGCTGGGGTCTTCGAGCTCCTTGGGGGTTGTTTAATTGGCAAGTGGGACAAGAGGAGACCACTTGTCTTATAGTTGTTTGGAGGCCTGTTCCTCTGAAGGACCTTTCTAGTAATCTTTGGAGGGCCTTTTTCCCTAAATGAGTGGTGGCATGTAAGGAGTTAACCAACTTCCACTGGAGGTTCCCAGGCAGAAAAAGGAGTCCCTCCTTTTGGAACCACCCCATATAATCTTCTTGAAAGCCCTCACTCTTAGCTTTAAGAGTCTCACCTTCAGTATATGAAGGAGTTTTTGGCAAATTAGTCTGTGGAACTAAGGTGGCAACCCCTATTAGGTCATGGTTTTGTAATGTTGCTCTCTTAGGTGCCTGATCAGCTGCTTGGTTCCCTTGTGCCACTTCTATGTTCCCTTTTTGGTGTCCTTTACAGTGGGAGACTAAAACCTCAGTGGGCAGATGGACTGCCTCCAAGAGTCTAAGAATATGATCACCATATTTGATTGGGGACCCTTGGGTGGTCAAGTGGCCCCTTTCTTTCCAAATAGCAGCATGTGCATGTAGCACCAGAAAGGCATACTTGGAGTCAGTGTAGATGACTATGCTTTTTCCTTTTCCCAGCTCTAAAGCTCAAGTCAGGGCTATAAGCTCAGCTAATTGGGCTGAAGTACCTGGTGGCAGAGGCTTAGCTTCTATCGTTTCAAAATTGGAGACCACTGCATACCCGGCTCTTCTTTTTCCATCTACGACAAAGCTGCTTCCATCAGTGTACCAGATTTCCTCAGGATTGGTCAGAGGATCTTCTGACAATCCCTCTCGGGGTTTTGTCCAGTGGTCCAAGGTTTCTAGACAAGAGTGAAAGGGGAGAGAGCCCTCGGGGGCAGGCAGGAGGGTCGCTGGGTTAAGAACCTCACAAAGGGATATAGTAATGCCTGGATTTTCCATCAGCATTACTTGATATCTGAGGACTCTTTGATCAGACATCCATATATGGCCTCTCCCATTTAGGAGTTGTTTTACTTGGTGGCTGGTAAAAATATTTAGCCCCCAAAGGAGAGTTTTAAAGCATCTTCTATCATGATTGCAATAGCTGCAAAATTTCGAAGGCAGGGGGGCCAGCCTTGGGTGGTTGGATCGAGTCTCTTGGGTAAGTAAGCTACAGGCTGGGGCTCAGATCCCAACGTTTGAGTTAACACTCCCAAGGCTATTCCCTCTCTTTTATGGATATAGAGTTGGAATGCTTTTTCTGGGTCTGGCAACCTCAAGGCAGGTGCCTGAGTTAAGTCCTATTTTAGTTTAGCCTGTGCCTTCTTTTGAGGAGTTCCCCACATCAGTGGGATTGAATCATCCTGTCCCTTTAAACTTTAATATAAGGGCTGGGCAATTAGACCATAGTTGGTTATCCAGATTCTACAATACCCAGTTAGCCCCAGGAAATCTCGCAATTGTTTTCGAGTCGTGGGGGAGGACAACTGGACGATTCCTTGTACCCCATCAGAAGATAGCTTCCTAGACCCGTATGTAATCTGAACTCCCAGGTAAGTGACTTTTGTCTCTATCATCTGAGCCTTAGCATGGGAGACTTTATATCCCTTTTCTGCCAAAAAGTTTAGAACCTGAATTGCATGTTGTTGGGCATTTTCCTCATCTGGAGAGCAGATTAGTAGGTCATCTATCTACATATTGTAATATTTTCCCATTAGGTCCCAAGTCGAGATCTAGGAAATTTCGGCTAAGGGCCTGTCCAAACAAGTGGGAGTTGTCTCTGAAGCCCTGAGGTAATAGTGTCCAAGTCATCTGTTGGTGTTTTTCTCCTGGGGTCTCCCACTCAAAGACAAAAAGATACTGGGATTTTTTAGCCAATGGTAATATTTCTGTTTTATTGACTATGCCAAAGCCTTTGTGTGGATCACAATAAACTGGAAAATTCTGAAAAAGATGGGAATACCAGGCCACTTGACCTTTCTCTTGAGAAATCTGTATGCAGGTCAGGAAGCAACAGTTAGAACTGGACATGGAACAACAGACAGGCTCCAAATAGGAAAAGGAGTATGTCAAGGCTGTATATTGTCACCCTGCTTATTTAACTTATATGCAGAGTACATCATGAGAAACGCTGGGCTGGAAGAAACACAAGCTGGAATCAAGATTGCGGGGAGAAATATCAATAACCTCAGATATGCAGCTGACACCACCCTTATGGCAGAAAGTGAAGAGGAACTAAAAAGCCTCTTGATGAAAGTGAAAGTAGAGAGCGAAAAAGTTGGCTTAATGCTCAACATTCAGAAAATAAAGATCATGAATCTGGTCCCATCACTTCATGGGAAATAGATGGGGAAACAGTGTCAGACTTTATTTTTGGGGACTCCAAAATCACTGCAGATGGTGATTTTAGCCATGAAATTAAAAGACGCTTACTCCTTGGAAGAAAAGTTATGATCAACCTAGATAACATATTCAAAAGCAGAGAAATTACTTTGCCAACAAAGGTCCGTCTAGTCAAGGCTATGGTTTTTCCTGTGGTTATATATGGATGTGAGAGTTGGACTGTGAAGAAAGCTGAGCGCTGAAGAATTGATGCTTTTGAACTGTGGTGTTGGAGAAGACTCTTGAGGGTTCCTTGGACTGCAAGGAGATCCAACCAGTCCATTCTGAAAGAGATCAGCCCTGGGGTTTCTTTGGAAGGAATGATGCTGAAGCTGAAACTCCAGTACTTTGGCCACCTCAAATGCAAAGAGTTGACTCATTGGAAAAGACTCTGATGCTGGGAGGGATTGGGGGCAGGAGGAGAAGGGGACGACAGCGGATGAGATGGCTGGATGGCATCACTGACTTAATGGACTTGCGTCTGAGTGAACTCCAGGAGTTGGTGATGGACAGGGAGGCTTGGCGTGCTGCGATTCATGGGGTTGCAAAGAGTCAGACACGACTGAGCGACTGAACTGAACTGAACTGAACTGATGCAAAAAAAAAAAAAAAAGCATCTTTGAGATCCAAGACTGTAAACCACTTGGCACTGGGTGGGATTTCTCCCAAGATTACATAGGGATTGGGTGCTGTGGGATGGAGGGGGACCACAGCTTCATTTATGATCCAGAGATCTTGAACTATTTGCCAGGTTCCGTCCTTTTTCTTTACTGAGAGGACTGGGGTGTTACATGGTGAATTGGTGGGGACCAATAGCCCACAAGCAAGGAATTTATTTACTAAAGGCTGTAGTCCCTCCCGAGCCTCTCTTTTCAGAGGATATTGTTTCCGATTAGGAAACCGAGTGGAATCTCGGAGAACAATGATGACCGGTTCAGCTTGGTGGGCTCACCCCGGAATTCCCTGGTCCCACACCTCAGGGTTAATTTTGTCTTCCCATAGTTTTTGGTCCCTCTCTGTTAAAGGTGTAATGGGTTCTTCAGTAGTAACCAGGAGCCGCAGAGCTCTAGGGGCTGAGAAACTTCCTATCACAAGGGTGGCCCCCAATTTAGTGAGTATATCTCTTCTCAATAAGGGAGTAGGACATGCAGGGACCACCAGAAACTGGTGGGAAAATATGTGTCCATCCCAGCAACAAAGAAGTGCTAGGGTGAATCTTTTAGTAGTTTTTCCTGTAGCACCAAAATGGTACAGGTGTGGGAGGAAAAGGCTCCAGAGTAGATCAAGACAGAGTAGGTAGCCCCTGTGTCAACCAAGGAATTTTCGGACCTACCTGCCACATCCAGTTGCACCATTGGCTCCAGCCCCATGATGGTTATCTGTGACAGGCAGGCTGGCTGGAGAGGGCTGCTTCAGTTCTCTTGAACCATCATGAGGGAAGGCTTGGCACTTGACCTTGAGGCTTTTGAGTCCTGAGGGCAAAGTGCCGCCCTATGTCCCAGTTGGTGGCATTTGTGGCAAGCCATTCTAGGAGACTTGTCATGGTTTGGACACTCTTTGGCCCAATGCCCCATCTGTCTACAGATCTGGCATTTGTCTCATGCCTGTTCTTCAAGGACTCGGGGTTTGCCATAGGGCTTCTCTGAAGGGCGGCCAGCATCTGGGCATGCCTTGTCTCTTTCCTTTTCTCCCTCTCCTGGGCCTTGGCCTCTTTCTCCCGTTCTCAGTTATAAAAGGTATTGGTGGCTGTCTGGATCATCTCATCTAAAGAGGCAGCAGAGTCCTGCTGCTGTAGCTGTTGTAACTTAATTCTGATATCTGATGCACACTGGGATAAGAATTTGTCCTTTAAAATCACCTGTCCCTCATAAGAGTCTAAGTCCAGATTGGTAAACTTTTGGAGGGCCTCTTTTAGCCTTTCCAGAAAGGCAATAGTGTTTTCGTTGGGCTCCTGAGTTATTGCTGAGACCCAGGCATAGCTGATTACTTTTTGTTGGGCTGCTTTTAGTCTTGCCTTCACACAGATTTGGAGAAGGAAATGGCAACCCACTCCAGTATCCTTGCCTGAAAAGTATCATGGACAGAGGAGCCTGTTGGGCTGCAGTCCATGGGGTTGCCAAGAGTCGGGTATGACTGAGCGACTAACGCTAACACTCACATAGATTAGAAAATGATCTCATTCCCAGATGTACTCAGGGTCATTATAATTTCAATTAGGATTGAAGGAGGGGACTACAGTTTCTCCTACTGGGTATCTATCACTGAGCATATGAAGCCCCGTTGCATACCTTTGGGCTTCCTTTAAGATCCTAGTATGTTCAGGGTCTTGATGAAAGTAAAAGAGGAGAGTGAAAAAGTTGGCTTAAAGCTTAACATTCAGAAAACGAAGATCATGGCATCTGGTCCCATCACATCATGGGAAATAGATGGAGAAACAGTGGAAACACTGTCAGATTTTATTTTGGGGGACCCCAAAATCACTGCAGATGGTGATTTCAGCCATGAAATTAAAAGACGCTTACTTCTTGGAAGGAAAGTTATGACCAACCTAGATAGCATATTCAAAAGCAGAGACATTACTTTGCCGACTAAGATCCCTCTAGTCAAGGCTATGGTTTTTCCAGTAGTCATGTATGGATGTGAGAGTTGGACTGTGAAGAAGGCTGAGTGCCGAAGAATTGATGCTTTTGAACTGTGGTGTTGGAGAAGACTCTTGAGAGTCCCTTGGACTGCAAGGAGATCCAACCAGTCCATTCTGAAGGAGATCAGCCCTGGGATGTCTTTGGAAGGAATGATGCTAAAGCTGAAGCTCCAGTACTTTGGCTACCTCATGCGAAGAGTTGACTCATTGGAAAAGACTTTGATGCTGGGAGGGCTTGGGGGCAGGAGGAGAAGGGGATGGCCGAGGATGAGATGGCTGGATGGCATCACTGACTCGATGGATGTGAGTCTGAGTGAACTCTGAGAGTTGGTGATGGACAGGGAGGCCTGGCGTGCTGTGATTCATGGGGTCACAAAGAGTCGGACACGACTGAGCGAGTGAACTGAACTGAACTGATATTCAGGGTCAGATAAAGTTTAACTAAATATGACCATGATGTCCTTCCATGTCAAGTCAAAGGCCAAGGTAATATGTTGGAACATATCTATATATTTGCCTAGGTCATCTGTATAGCTTCCCAGATCTTGTTTGATCTGTCTTAGTTCTAAGAGGGAGAAGGGCTTATGGACTCGGGTTGGTCCGAATTCTCCTTTCAACTAAGGGACATACTCGAGCTGGCTTTTGTGGAGGGGGTGCTCCCGGATATGGGGGCACGTTTGGATACAAGGAAGAAGCACCAGACAATTCGGGAGCTATGGGAGGCTCCAGTCTCTGGGAGCATGGGAGGTAAGCCTTTTCAGGGCAAGGGTTTCTCCTCTTGGTTGCCTGTGCCTAACACCATCTGACTAGTAGGCTCACTTTTAGGGCGTACAACAATCCCATACTTAAGACATAGTTCCTTCATATCTTAGTCAAAGGAAAATTTGGAAAATTTTGGAAAATTTGGAAAATCTCTGTTCATTTTCCTTGTCTTTTGCAGAATAATTCTAGCTGCAGGAGTTTAATTGTAATTTAAACTCCCATCCTCAGGGCAGTGTTCCTCATCTCCCAGTGGATATTGTGGCCACGCAGTGGCACAAAAGAATTTTAAGCAACTTCTCCTCAGAGTTAGAGGATCGAACATCTTCCAGTTATCAAGGATGCATCTCAAGGGCATCTGCCGGGAAGTGGATTGGTTATTTTCCATCTGAAAGACAGTCATGACAGGGAGGAAAAGGAAAAGAAAAACTAATAGGCCTCCTTCACTTTCCATGGGTGGACTTCCTTAGGGGTGAGTCTTTCTGAAGTTTTTCCTACCCAGAACTGTTGCAACCTGAGAGCCAGGCATCCTGGGTCAGGGCGCAGATCCCCAGGCAGGCTGAGGCATGACAACCTCCTAGAGATCAAATGCCCGGGCAGGTCGAGGCGTGACGGCAGAGAATTGGGTCCCTGGGTAGGTCGAGGTGTGATGACGTCCTGGGACCCCTGGGACTGGCGGATCCCTGAGCAGGTTGAGGCATGACAACATTTTGAGGACCAGATCCCTAGGCAGGTCAAGGCAGGTTGACCTCCTGGGACCCCCAGACTGGAGTTTGGGTGTCCCCAAGGTCTCCAGTGTGACCAGTGCTGGGTAGCATTAAAGGGTTGGATATTATACAGTATTTCCCTCCCAAGGCCAGTTATTTTCTGGTTGTCCCTCCAGAAGATTGTAGAGGCAACATTCTGGGCCCAGATAGGGCTGAGGAAAGGAGCATGAAACAGGAGGGAAGGAGGCAGAGCACAACCTTTGAAAGAATGACATAGTACAAGGCCATTATGTAAACCAATTAAAATCAATCAGGTCCAAGATGACAAGTCAAATTCAAGTAAACCTTAATCCCCAATCTGTAAGCAAAAAGACACACCCAGAGGTGGCAGGACAGCTCTAAGGCACTGTCAAAAGATGGAGGAATGGGTGGTTGCCCAATGGCTGTGATGATCCTCCCACTCATTAGCATATGAATTCACTCCACTCCCAAAACCTAATCAGACCACATTCAATGACCAGAGCCCTTGTCCTCAGCAATGATCCACACCCTGAAGCATGGCTTCTCTCTGAATCCTAACAAATCCACCTCTTACTTTTTGGCTAGGCTTGAGTCCCAGGATAGAGGTGAAGGACAGGAGGAAAAAGCAGTGGGAAACATGTGCCAAGGAATCCCCTTCATAGCCTGGTGGAAAATCTGCTAAATTTCTGACCTGTGCTCATAGTTTTCATTGGTCTGATTCTTGGCACAGAGAAGAGTAAGGACAGAAGAATCCCCACCGGCTTGGATAACAGCTACTGGGGCCACCAGATAGTTCCTTTGGGACATACTGAAGAGTAGCCTCTCCAGAGTCCCTCAGTTGTGCCCACTGCTGCCTGCCTGTTCGAGGGGGATTCAAGGAAACAAGAAATGAGACACTGTAAAGGAATTAACAATCCTTACAATACCTGTGGAAAGAAGAGAAGTGGAAAGCAAAGAAGAAAAGGGAAGATATAAGCATCTGAATGCAGAGTTCCAAAGAATAGGAAGACGAGATGAGAAAGCCTTCCTCAGTGATCAATGCAAAGAAATAGAGAAAAACATCAGATTGGGAAAGACTAGAGATCTCTTCAAGAAAATTAGAGATACCAAGGGAACATTTCATGCAAAGATGGGCACAATAAAGGACAGAAATTGTATGGAACAAACAGAAGCAGAAGATATTAAGAAGAGGTGGCAAGAATACAAAGAACTGTACAAAAAAGATCTTCAAGACCAAGATAATCACGATGGTGTGATCACTCACCTAGAGCCAGACATCCTGGAATGTGAAGTCAAGTGGGCCTTAGAAAGCATCACTACGAACAAAGCTAGTGGAGGTGATGGAATTCTAGTGGAGCTCTTTCAAATCTTGAAAGATGATGGTGTGAAAGTGCTGCACACAATATGTCAGCAAATTTGGAAAGCTCAGCAGTGGCCACAGGACTGGAAAAGGTCAGTGTTCATTCCAATCCCAAAGAAAGGCAATGCCAAAGAATGCTCAAACTACTGCACAATTGCACTCATCTCACATGTTAGTAAAGTAATGCTCAAAATTCTCCAAGCCAGGCTTCAGCAATATGTAAATTGTGAAATTGCAGATGTTCAAGCTGGTTTTCCAAAAGGCAGAGGAACCAGAGATCAAATTGCCAACATCCGCTGGATCATCGAAAAAGCAAGAGAGTTGCAGGAAAACATTTATTTCTGTTTTATTGACTATGCCAAAGCCTTTGACTGTGTGGATCACAATAAACTGTGGAAAATTCTTCAAGAGATGGGAATACAAGACCACCTGACCTGCCTCTTGAGAAACCTATATGCAGGTCAGGAAGCAACAGTTAGAACTGGACATGGAACAATAGACTGGTTCCAAAGAGGAAAAGGAGTACATCAAGGCTGTATATTGTCACCCTGCTTATTTAACTTCTATGCAGAGTACATCATGAGGAATGCTGGGCTGGAAGAAGCACAAGCTGGAATCAAGATTGACGGAAGAAATATCAATAACCTCAGATATGCAGATGACACCACCCTTATGGCAGAAAGTGAGTGAAGAGGAGCTAAAGAGCCTCTTGATGAAAGTGAAAGTGGAGAGTGAAAAAGTTGGCTTAAAGCTCAACATTCAGAAAACTAATGTCATGGCATCTGGTCCCATCACTTCATGGGAAATAGATGGGGAAGCAGTGGAAACAGTGTCAGACTTTAGTTTTGGGGGCTCCAAAATCACTGCAGATGGTGACTGCAGCCATGAAATTAAACGACGCTTACTCTTTGGAAGAAAAGTTATGACCAACCTAGATAGCATATTCAAAAGCAGAGACATTACTTTGCCAACAAAGGTCCATCTAGTCAAGGCTATGGTTTTTCCAGTGGTCATGTATGGATGCGAGAGTTGGACCGTGAAGAAAGCTGAGCACAGAAGAATTGATGCTTTTGAACTGTGGTGTTGGAGAAGACTCTTGAGAATCCCTTGGATTGCAAGGAGATCCAACCAGTCCATTCTGAAGGAGATCAGCCCTGGGTATTCTTTGGAAGGAATGATGCTAAAGCTGAAACTCCAATACTTTGGCCACCTCATATGAAGAGTTGACTCATTGGAAGACTCTGATGCTGGGAGGGATTGAGGGCAGGAGGAGAAGGGGATGACAGAAGGTGAGATGGCTGGATGGCATCACCAACTCCATAGACATGAGTTTGATTGAACTCTGGGAATTGGTGATGGGCAGGGAGGCCTGGCATGCTGCGATTCATGGGGTCGCAAAGAGTCAGACACGACTGAGCAACTGAACTGAACTGAACTGAACTGAATGGAATTAAGATTTTGTCAGGCATGTCTCTCCAGCCATAGGAGTGAGGACCTCCTACCTTAACCGGAGGTTTTCTGGAATCTGAGGCTGAGCTGCGTAAGCTTTCTGCTGAGTTCTTTTTTCACTGTCCTGGTTTCCAGCGCTGAGTTTTCTTCACATTCTGCTTCTACCATGGGAGCTTTGCTGAGTTGGGCTTCTGCTGTGCTTGGCCTCTACGCGCGGAGGTTGTTTCAGCCAGGTTAAATCCGAGTCACGGCACCATAGATGTCAGGCGAGTGTATGCACCTCAGTTTTTGTCTTGTCACAACAAAGATTTGCAGTGACGGACATTAAAGCCCCCTCGGCTTGTCACATACAGACCGTGTTATAGCTCTTAGAAGAATCAGTGTTACAACTCAGTGTTACAGGTCTCTTTTATTTAGAAGAGAGCAGGAAAATCCATCTTCGAGGCTTGAGGGCAGGTTGATCCAAAGACACGAAGAGAAGAGTGCCCCAGCTCACAGGAAAAAGAGAGAGAGAGCCCTTTGGCTCCTCTTTTTATATGTTTTTTCTTCTCCCTGGGCCTGCCCTATGCAAACTGGGCTTGGCCAGGAGTGCTGTTCTGCCTGAAGTCCTTACTCCGATCCTCAGACCTTCCTTTGTTCTATTTTTGTGGGCTTTTCCCTTCCTTGTCTTTTAGCCACAGCCATTTTGGACTCCTGTTTTCTATTCTAACTACCTAACAGACACATGGGTGGACTCAAAGAGTTTTACCCTTAGGGTAGTTTAAATCACATATGGGTTTATATCACTTAGGGTTGTCTAAATCACTTCTGGGTTTCCTTTGCCCAGGCATTTTAATTTGCCATGTCCACAGTCCACATGGGGTAAATCTCAGGATCCTGCTATGTGTGTACATGCATCTCTTAGCCAAGATGGATTCTACTGAAGAGGCATATGGGTAGAACATCTTTTGACATCACTCCCCTTTGATCTCCAAGGAGAATTTCTGAGCATGTGTAGTCAAGAAGATCTCCTGACTTTGAGAATGAGAAATATGTGGTCTAAGCAGGGCCAAGCCCCCTCTTAATTGTCCTGCTATTCTCATCTTGGAGTTTCAGTCCATGATGAATAAATCTCCAATTGCTTTACCCTGTGCAGGAGGCAGGGCAGACAGAGATGACATCTATCTGCTGCCTCAATGTGTCCTAAATCCCATATCTCCTGTGGTAGCAACAGATGAGAAGTACTACAGGAAAGCAGGGCAGCCCTGAGGACCTCTGCGACTAGAGCCAGGAATTTTCTATGTATTAAAATAGAGGAAAACAATAGAATGGGAAAGACTAGAGATCTCTTCAAGACAATTAGAGATACCAAGGGAACATTTCATGCAAAGATGGGCACAATAAAGGACAGAAATTGTATGGACCTAATAGAAGCAGAAGATATTAAGAAGAGGTGGCAAGAATACACGGAAGAACTGTACAAAAAAGATCTTCAAGACCAAGATAATCATGATGGTGTGATCACTCACCTAGAGCCAGACATCCTGGAATGTGAAGTCAAGTGGGCCTTAGAAAGCATCACTACAAACAAAGCTAGTGGAGGTGATGAAATTCCAGTTGAGCTGTTTCAAATCCTGAAAGATGATGGTGTGAAAGTGCTGCACTCAATATGCCAGCAAATTTGGAAAGCTCAGCAGTGGCCACAGGACTGGAAAAGGTCAGTGTTCATTCCAATCCCAAAGAAAGGCAATGCCAAAGAATGCTCAAACTACTGCACAATTGCACTCATCTCACACACTAGTAAAGTAATGCTCAAAATTCTCCAAGCCAGGCTTCAGCAATATGTAAATTGTGAAATTCCAGATGTTCAAGCTGGTTTTCCAAAAGGCAAAGGAACCAGATATCAAATTGCCAACATCCGCTGGATCATGGAAAAAACAAGAGAGTTCCAGAAAAACATCTGTATCTGCTTTATTGACTATGCCAAAGCCTTTGACTGTGTGGATCACAATCAACTGTGGAAAATTCTTCAAGAGATGGGAATACCAGACCACCTGACTTTCCTCTTGAGAAACCTATATGCAGGTCAGGAAGCAACAGTTAGAACTGGACATGGAACAACAGACTGGTTCCAAAGAGGAAAAGGAGTACATCAAGGCTGTATATTGTCACCCTTCTTATTTAACTTCTATGCAGAGTACATCATGAGAAACGCTGGACTGGAAGAAACACAAGCTGGAATCAAGATTGCCAGGAGAAATATCAATAACCTCAGATATGCAGCTGACACCACCCTTATGGCAGAAAGTGAAGAGGAACTAAAAAGCCTCTTGATGAAAGTGAAAGAGGAGAGTGAAAAAGTTAGCTTAAGGCTCAACATGCAGAAAATAAAGATCATGGATCCGGTCCCATCACTTCATGGGAAATAGATCAAGAAGCAGTGGAAACAGTGTCAGACTTTGTTTTGGGGGGCTCCAAAATCACTGCAGATGGTGATTGCCGCCATGAAATTAAAAGGCGCTTACTCCTTGGAAGGAAAGTTATGACCAACTTAGATAGCATGTTGAAAAGCAGAGACATTACTTTGCCAACAAATGTCCATCTAGTCAAGGCTATGGTTTTTCCAGTGGTCATGTATGGATGTGAGGGTTGGACTGTGAAGAAAGCTTAGCACTGAAGAATTGATGCTTTTGAACTGTGGTGTTGGAGAAGACTCTTGAGAATCCCTTGGACTGCAAGGATGTCCAACCAGTCCATCCTAAAGGAGATGAGTCCTGGGTGTTTATTGGAAAGACTGATGCTGAAGCTGAAACTCCAATAGTTTGGCCACCTCATGCGAAGAGTTGACTCATTGGAAAAGACCCTGATGCTGAGAGGGATTGGGGGCAGGAGGAGAAGGGGACGACAGAGGATGAGATGACTGGAGGGCATCACCAACTCGATGAACATGAGTTTGAGTAGACTCCAGGATTTGGTGATGGACAGGGAGGCTTGGCGTGTTGCGATTCATGGGGTCTCAAAGAGTCGGACACGACTGAGCTACTGAACTGAACTGAACTGAAGATTCTCTTGGGCTAGCTTAACCCTGGGCATCAGCCTCATCTCTCAGGCTTTCTCCTTGTAAAAAGTGACAATGATGGAGACACCTCTGCAGGCAAAATCTTGTAATCTCACAAAAGAGATGAAATGGATAATTCCCCATCACTTTCTTCCAAAAACCAATGTAGCTTGGCGCATCCCTGAATCAATCTCTGTGGCCAAGAAAATGGACCACTGATCCTGACTCACTGTGTCACTGTGTCATGTAGAGTGTTGTTGTCACCCAAAAGGAGAGAAGGGGGTCAATTACAAGCAACCTCTTCCAAGAAACAACTCAATGTGATTGATTACTATGCAAAATATGTTTTAATTATTTACAATTCACTTATGTCAATAAACAACAATATCATCTACAATTCCAGTACTGAAGCTCTAAGCCACCACACAGAGGAATAATCAATAAAGCATTAAGTCAGTCTCAGGTTGAATAAAAAGATTCTTTCACTGTGCCAGTTCTATGATGCTGATTTGTCTCATCTTGTGTTCCAGTTGATTCCATATCCCACACCAGACCTTATGCAGATTTTCCTTCCCTGTGTCTATCTGCAAATGCTCAAAATTTCACACTTGGCTCTTTACTGTAGTGATGGCTTCTCTTTATTGTCTACTCCAGAAATTTTTGCAAAAATAGAATAGGACAAATTTACACATACAATTATGGAAACGGTCAGCCTTGATCTTTATCACATACAAATCACACAATCTACATTCAACTTGCTTAGTTTTGAAAGTGTTAATGGCTTTCCTAATAGAAAAAGTCCTTGTGACTAACTATAAAATTCAGATAGCACCACCTGCAGAGTCTTTATGAGATGATGCAATTCAAAACACCAAGCAAGCATAGCATTTCCTTGGAAGAGTCAGAGACAGACTATGAGGTCAGATTCTCACAAGTTATGTTTTTTTCCAGCCTTACTTTTACCCACTGAATTGCAGTTTTTTACAAACATATTTTCCAGAAAATTTCGGTCTAGTGCTTCAACATTTCAAATATATTCATAAGCCATGTAAGATAAAGATGTACCTTAAAAATGTAGACTAGAACCTAAAGATATTAAGATATTTTACAACTTTCCTCTTAAGTGTCAATGAAAAATTAATCAGTCAATCTAAGAAAGAAATGGAAAATTTTATTCAACCCAGACTTGAGGATTGTATCCTGGGAAGAGCATCTCAGAAAGTTCTGAGAATCTCAGAAATCTCCAAGGCACAGGTGTATAAGCTTTTGGAGATAGAAGGCTATACATCAAATGATGTGTTAATGTCAGTTTACATCATCCAGATCTAATTATCATCGTGGTAGCAGTCATCAAATGACCGCTTACAATAGCAAGAAGTAATGTTATCTTCTAAGGAACTGTTTTGTTGATGATAAGAGAATGTTGCTCTTTATGTTGAGCAAAGGGCAAAGAGGCTTCCCAGGTGTAAATAGCCCACTGCCAGTGCAAGAGACACAGGAGGTGCTGGTTCGATCCCTGGGTTGGGAAAATCCCCTGGAGCAAAGCATGGCAACCTCTCCAGTACTCTTGCCTGGAGAATCCCATGGACAGAGGAGCCTGGTGGGCTACAATCCACAGGGCTGCAAGCAGTCTGACATGGCTCAAGTGACTTAGCATGCATGCAAAGGACAGAGAAACATTTTTAATGTTAAAATTTTTTGTCATGACATAAAATATGAATTTTATTTCCCATATGCTGCATGACTTTCTTTAAAAGTTGACAGAAGTATTGCACATTTGGAAAAATGTCCAACAAAACTTGAGCAGTGAACATTTAACTACATTCTAAAATGGGAAAAGAAAAAAAAAAAAAGGCTTTTCTTCCAAGTTATTGCAAATTCATGATGTAGCTGCATCCAGTCTCCAGGAATGGTTAAATCTTTTGGTTAAAGGAAATATTTATTGGTCATTCTCTACAACACATTAAAAATGGTTCCCTACACCTTTAACTGTTAATTAGCTCAAATATTTGGTTCAGAAACCACAGCCCTGTTTAGTGTGACCTCACTGGTATGGCATCTGGGCAATTATCTTTGAGATAATGAGCCTTTTCATCCATAACAGAACAACAGCCTCTCACTTGGATTGCAAAAGATCAGAGCCAATCTGCTGCACACCAGGGTGCCTGCCATCCCCTTTGTATCATACCTTATTTTCAAACTAACCTTTCACATTCTGAATTAATTAAAGTGTTTTCAGATTAAAAATTAATGAATTCACTTTAGCATCATTTGGGGGGATAATAGGCACAAAATATCATCCAAACAATGTTATGGATCCTAATATCACACTCTAAAAGAGAACAAAAACCACATTGCTTACGGCATTTTCTGACACATGCCCTAGCCTCGCCAAGTCCTGATTTGGGTTACTCAGAAAAGTAAAGTCTCAGGAAAGATTTGATAGAGTGTGCTAAATGCTCAGTTGGCATTTTGATGTAGTCTCATTTTGTTCCAAAATTAATTCAGAGGTTACCAAGTTTTTATCAGGTTGTGATAATAAAACCCTTAACCTTTGCCATCAACCACTCCTCTTTAATCATTCCTGTAAGGCAAGTGCAGAGAAAAAGAGAGTGAGCCAGGCAGTCAGGCAAGAAAAAGAAAATTTATTAGAGGGAAAAGAGAGGGTGACTGGCTCTTAAGGAGAACCAGCATTCTCCCTTTCTAATAGAGTCCTTCTTATACTCCCCAGTGAAAAATTCTCTGAAGGGATGGTCACATAGCTGGAGGTCTGGAATCTGGTGGTCTTGCAGCTTTGAGAAGATAAGTGCCAGTGAGATAACAGGATGCCATTTGGGCAGTTTGGTCATTGTGATTTTATTCTTCGTTTGCAAAGTCGACATAACAGCCATCTTATAAGTGAGACCCCATGTGGGCCCTATCAATTTCCTGCCTTGCCATCTCACCTATTCTTCAACATTGAATGGGTCTTCCCTTCTTAATAACACTAAAAGAATATGAAGCCCTTTTCTCAAAGGGTCAAGCACTCCTTCTCAGAGATTTGTTGGAAACTCATTTCTTTAAAAGACTTCATGAAGAAGTTTGAGATGAGCATAGTCCATGTAGGTACGTAGTTTTAAAAATATGTATTTAGATACTTATTAAAAAACAGCAAGAAAAACTTTATTGCAAGTGAAAGTTGCTCAGTCATGTCTGACTCTTTGCGACCCCATGGACTATACAGTCCATGGAATTCTCCGGGCCAAAATACTGGAGTGGGTAGCCATTCTCTTCTCCAGGGGATCTTCCCAACCCAGGGATTGAACTCAGGTCTGCCGCATTGCGGGCAGATTCCTTACCAGCTGAGCCACCAGGGATCCTGCAAAGGTAGTCCTGCAGTAAGGGAATATTACCAGAAAGGAACCACTTCTAGGACCCAAGAATGGGCTCTTGTCTAACACCCAGGAGGAGACACACATACTGACAAAGCAAAAGACTTCACTGGGAGCCTAGGAGGAGAGTAGCAGGGTAAAGGAACACAGGAGAACTGCTTGCCACATGACTCACAGCTGTCTCAGGTGTTATGATAATGGGATTAGCTTTCCAGGTTGCCTCTGGCCAATCATCTTGCCTGTGCCCAAGTTTGTTCTGACTCAAGAACCTTCCTGGCAAAGCACACATCTCTCAGTCAAGATGGTTTCCACCTGTGAGGGTTTCTGAGAGAGAGGCAGGACATATTATGGCCTGTCTCCTCCCTTCTTTGCGCCCCTCCGAAATCCTCCCAGTTAGTTTTTGGCAGCAGCATCGTGTTCCTTATCAGGACTTTCTGTTGTGAGACAACGCATGAAGTAATTATTCTTACGCCTGGGCAAGGTGGGCAGTTTTGATCAATGATTCCCTGACAGAGAGAAATTGGGCTCAACTCTGAATAGAACAAGAGCAAGAGAAGACTTATCCATGGAACAATGTAGGGCCAGTGGATGGAAAAGTATCAAGAGGGAATATCTAGGCTAGAGAGATTCTTACTAGATTGACTCAGCTTTCTTATTGAAGGTAGACCAGAGTGAGGAAGCACCCAGGGTGGGGGGTAAGGGGTTTTATCAGATACAGAGGGTGAGGAATTTTTGATAATCTGATTTAACAGGATTCTTGATGAACTTAAATCATCTAAGGACAAAGCCCAAGTTCATGGCCTTATCTGTTGAGGGCTCAGAGAATCATGACTCAAGCTGAGTGAGAGAGTTTTTGTCAATACTAGAACATCTTCATATAACATTGAAATACTACAACAATCAGTCCTCTTACTGTTTTATGTTTGACTTGACTTAATAAGGAGGAATGCCAAAAAGAGGGATGCAAACCATTCTGCCACCATTCCCTGTGTCTTAGTCAAGTTGCTTTTAGTTGTAAAACACAGAAATCCACTCAAATTAGTTCAGTCACAAAGGAGGAATTTTTTTAAGCATCACCTACTCAAGGGACATGAATTTGAGCAAACTCCAGGAGATAGTGCAGGACAGAGGAGCCTGGTGTGTTGCAGTCCATGGGATTGCAAATAGTCAGGCACAACTTAGCAACTGAACAACAACACAAATGTAACCAAGCCTCATGAAGAACTAGATCTAAGATCTGGGGGGGAAAAAAATCAGAATGTAAAACCTCTCTCTCTCTCTCTCTCACCACACCTGCTACATACAGATACACACACACACATTGTTTTCTACAGGCTTGTTTTTGTCTCTAAGAGCAAATCTGATTTAACCACTTTGGCTTGCTATTCATTACTGCCCTGAGCTACTTTTGCAAAGGAAAATAACAGCATGGTATCAAGATGCTTGTTGTGATCAATATCTATGAGCAGGAAGATATGGACTGCTTCTCTGAAAAGGGAACATGGCACCAAAACAAGCTGGTTCACTGCAAATGTACATTGTACTGGCCAGCACTGAATGCCTGTGAAACATGGCACTCAGCTCGCAGATCCAACATAAAATATGAAAATTCAGGTCTGCCAGAAGGCAAAACACTAACAAGGGACCATATATATGGCCTCAACTAATATACGTTTATGCCACCTCTAAATTTCTTTCCTATATCCAAACTAGAAAAATATCTAGTATTCATTTTGCCATTGATAAGCTTTAAATTTCCTAAGGAAGGAAACAGGAAAGAGGAAAAGAAGAGAATTTTTCTCTCTCCATATCAAAAAGAGACATATTGCTCTTAGTTCCATGCGTGCAAGTAGGAATTAGGAGTTCAATTCAGCCAGAATAATGATAAAGCATCCTTTAAAAATCACACCCAGAAATCTGGCTGATTAAGTCACATAAAATCCAAGTAAATCCTTTGCCCTTTTAAGAAAACTTGTTTCTGTCATCAGCTAATCTAATAAAAAGGTTTTTGCTCACATTAGAAGTTATTTATATGATTATTTTATAATTCTAAAACATGTGGCAGTAAAGTACACGCATAAAATAAAATAACTAGAAAATGTTAATAGTTGATTAACTATTGAATCTAAAAAGAGCCATGATACATAGATTCCATTTTAATGCAGTCAATTTAGAGACTGAAGTTTCATTTCATTCTGTTTCATTTCTTCTTTTTTAACAATAAATTCCTGCTTTTGGCTATTACATTTAAAGACTGTTGAGTTGAACCTTGCACAGGTTATAAGTTGGCATTTTATGACTTTTCCTTGAAGGGGGTCAAAGGACAGGAATTCATGCTTCACTCACCCCCCAAGAAGCCAGGCAGTAAAGGAAAAACACACAATGAAGTCTCAGGAAATTCAAGATCCCTGTCTGGAAGCCATGTGCAAGAGATACAGGGAATAAGACTATGTCTGTTTTATATGTGATACTAAGTTTTCCTACAAGTAACTTTAGCTTTTACAGAAGAGATTGATTCCATGCAATATTAAGTCAGATTAATATGCATTCTGTGACATTTCCACAGTGGGAGACATTGCACACTTTTTCCCTTCCCATCTTCTACAGTTCTTCTACAAACCTCCCAGAAAACCTTGTGCTTTGAAGTGCATGACACGTGAATCCCTCTAAAATGAAGACCCCATGGTCATGGATAAAAATCACAGGGTACAATATCACACTATGAAGCCAATTCTTGTGGTTAATAAATAATTGATACTGTACTTACACTTCCTGGCTTCAATACAGTGCTCACCAGGAATTGTAAGTCATTATTTTCCAACTGCTAGATGCTGGGTTTGTGTGAGTGTGTGACTCTGTTGAATAAGCCATAAGTGCCACATACCTACTCTTTCTCACACCAGTCCAGGAACCTCAGCAAGGCCCCAGGCCTGCTCCCTGGTGCCCAAATGTATGTCTTCTCCCCACTGTCAGCACCCTGGTCCCAGCCCATCACTTCCCCCAGAACTATTACAAAGGCTTCTGCTCTGGCTCCTCACCCTCCTGTGTCTCATTATCTGGATGCTGGAATGATAATCTATCCTCATTGACCTGGAAGAAAGTCCAGCCTCTCCAAAGCTGTGGACATCATTTCCTGTTTCCTTACTTCCCTGAGAGTTTCTTTTTCAAAAAATAACCCATTATTAAAATCAATGAATATATCTACTCCTTTTAATCTGGAAGAGCTCACAAGTACCCCACAGTAAAGAGAGGTCCTTCTTCAGCTAAAGACTACTGAAATTACCCTCCTTGTACAAGCATTCTCATTAATCCACTGGCATTTCACTCAGAGAGTCCACACAGATGGACTTTTTTGGCAGACTATGATGACTTTTTTTTTCCTTATTGCACTAGATATCTTTGCCAGAAAGGGGTCTCTGCATTTCATTGAGTGGGGTCTGAGAAAAGTGCAATTCTGCTATAATAAAAATGGTAACTTTGGACAGTAGTGTATCATATGTTTAATAAAGGCTATCACAATGTTGTCAGAGTCACACTCCCTCAGAAGGCTCTAGGGGAGAATCTTTTCTAATCTCTTCCAAGTTCTAGTGCCTCCAAGTATTTGTTCACTCATAGCAGCTTGACTCCAGTTTCTGCCTCTGGCTTCACATGGCTTTCTGTGTGTTTTTTCCTGTCTTCTCTCTTTTTATAAGAACACTTTTCATTGAATTTAGAGTCTGGACAGTTATCTGGAATGATCTCATGAGCCTTAATTTAAGTACGGCATATCCCCTGGAAAAGGAAACGGCAGTCCATTCCAGTATTCTTGCCTGGATAATCCCATGGACAGAGAGGCCTCAGACTATAGTCTGTGGGGTCACAAAGAGCCCTCAGAAACGACTGAAGTGACAGCACACACATACACATGCAATATTATGGCTTCCCAAGTGGCTCAGTGGATATAGAGTCCACCTGCAATGCAGGAGACATGGGTTTGATCCCTGAGTCAGGAAGATACCCTGGAGAAGGAAATGGCAGTATTCTTCCCTGGAGAATCCCATAGACAGAGGAGCCTGGCGGGCTACAGTCCGTGGGGTCGCAAAGAGTCAGACACAACTGAAGCGGCTGAGCAGGCACATGCAACCTTAATGCAGATATTTGACATTGATAAAATTAAAATATCTGAAGCTCTGAAAAACCTCTTAACTTGGGGAAGAATTTTTTTAATCTTTTTGGCATTCTTGGTGCAATCAGTGTTTAGGATTTCCTTTATCCACTGTGTTACTTATTCCAAAGAAGGGTGATCATTTTTGTTTGTTTGTTTGTTTGCTTTGTAGTCTTTTAACTCATCAAATAAGTAGCTAATTTATATTAGTTGCCCCCCACAGGCATTTCATTACCACATTGAAAAGGTGAGAAAATAAGACATTAATATGCATAGACACTTTGCTTAAGCAATTTAGAAGGGTATATACAACAGGAATTCTTTCCAGATCTCCGCCATCTCAAAGCTAAAAAATTATATTGAAATTCAGCTATTTAACCTTCATAAATGAAGTAACCCGCATAGCTAACATTAAATGTTTGATTTAATTTACTGGTGCAGGTAACTCACTGAGAAGGCATTTAACCTTAAAGTTAATGATATCAGATCTATTCCACAGTGTATGTGCCTCCAATTGCTTTCTACAGCACTGCACAAACTAATATTACATTCTCATTTTAGTAGTATCTGTGGGCAGGGGAGAGACATTATCCTCAATTATAACCTGTATAGCACGTTTGTCAACTTCAGCTGCCTTCAGTTTCAAGAGCTGTAGGTGAGGAAAGAAGGGGCAGAACCAGATGACCTCAGAGAGTGGATTCAAGAAGAAACCTCTGAGAGCCTAGTGGGGGGGTCTGCTTCAGTTGTGTCTATGCCAGAGAAGCTTCCTTTTTCCTTTCCATATTTATACAAATGCCACCTTTAGGATGTGCAGGGGTTTTTTTGCTGGTGTATGGAGATGTGTTTCTAAGGGGGATGGGGAAGACTACAGAAGTACTAGACATCTTTGGAGAATTTACCAACATCTCAGAGGGGGACGTCCTTTCTAATCATAATTTTTAAAGCCCTAAGATTTTTAAATGGATAAATTTAGCTACCTATGTAGTAAATAACTGTATGGCAAGATTCAACAAGAAAAATGAAAACATGAAAAACTGGAAGAAAAATGCAACCATGTCTTAAAGATTTATCTCTCATTTAATATACAGAGCTTCCACAAATCAGCTTCAGAAGTCTAATAACAATTAGAAAAATGGCAAAAAATATGAGCGCACAGTTCACTTTCAAAAAGTAAATATCCCTCTTAAATAAATGAAATAATGCCCAAGTTCATTCATAATGGAAGTACGATGATACCAAGATACCAGTATTTATTATCAGACTAACAGGGACCCAGAGATTTAATAACATGCTGTAGGTGACATAGAGCAACAGACACTGGCATACAATGCTCATGAGTCCACAGTTTCAAAATTTATATGGGAGATAATCTCAGTATATCACAGATTTACATATGTATACATCCAGAAATGTCACTTCCAAGAATATATCCTATAGATATACTCATGCACTTAGAAAAAGACATTCACTGTAAGTAACATCTTTTTTAAGAACAAATTGAGCAAGCAACCTAAAAGTTCACATAAAGTGGATTTGTTAAATTAAGGCATATACATAAGGGAATACTATACTGTCATTTAGAATAAAGTTCTTTGTATATTCAAATAAGCTGACCATCAAGATACACCACCAGGTTGAAAAAAAACACAAAGTGTGGAGCAGTATGTGTAGTATGCAGATGTTTTTGTAAAAAAAAAAATAGGGAAAATATGAAATAATAAAGTTAATCAAGAATAAATAAATGACACATAAGGAACTGATAATATTGGTTTGCTACACTGAGAATTGTATGCCTGAGGGAGAGAAGTGGGAGGAAAAATCTATGATGAATACCCTTGGTATTCTTGCATTTTGAAGCATATAATTACTATCTATACAGGAAACAATTTCTAAAAGTCAAAAGAAGGCTTCCATCACTATTTTACACAATAAGACACGTAGAAGATCTATGAATTTCATCTGTTAAAAGTGTCTTTAACTCTTATCGCAACGGACACAGATAATCGAAATTATTTTTTGAGGGAAAAAAAAAGGGAGGAATGCTCTTTTGTTTCAGCTGCTCTTAGAAATTGTCCTTTCTGCAGAATCCTAAGTGCTTTTTCCACACTCTCCCACTCCATCCTTCATCTTCTCTCAGAATGAGACATCATTGGATAGCTTGTCTAGAAATACAGGTAAGGACATCCAGCCTTTGCCCAAGGTTTGTGTGGAATTAACTCAGGCCTGCTCAATATCAAGTTGTAAGCCTTACTGGGACATAATTACTGTATCTCTCTTCACATAGAGGAGCCTGGTCTAACATACGGTCTGACACTGGAATAGAACATTTTATTTTTGAAATGTTTATTTATTTTGACTGTGCTGGGTCAGCATGTGGGATTTTCCATCTTAGTTGCAGTAAATGGGATCTGGTTCCCTGAGCAGGTATTGACTCTGGGCCCCCTGCGTTGGGAGTACTGAGTCTTAGCCACTGGACCACCAGGGAATTCCTGGGATAGAATGTTTTAAATGGGGCCATGTGGAAAACTGGGGACATAAAATGACAGAATCTTTTAACATCAGGTTAGAAATTTTAAGTGAAATTAAATATTCTTAGTTTCCTATTTTCTTTATGGTTAATTTTTATTTTTTGATTGTTTGCTTGTTTTAATATGGAAGCTCTTTAGTTATGACCAGAGGAAAATGTTCAGTTCTAACTCAAAAAGCCATGGATTCATCCCCAAGGTTAAGCCCAGGAGGAAGTTGGCTGGCAGGAGGAGGCAGGAGCTGATAGCAAAGATAAGTGTAAATGAGGCAGGTGTGTGATTATGTCTATGTTGAGTGTGGCCCAGAGATGAAGGGTGTCTGGGATAATGGGAAATAAAATATAACCCTAATTACTACTAAAAAAAAATTATTGCTAAACTGCTTGCTTATTTTTGAAAACTAAATTTATCTCCAGTCCAACAGGATGGCAAAATGTTTGTCATCATAGTTGAAAATAGGTAGTTTTTTAAATACGACCTGCAATAGCAATGCACAGTAAGCTGGGAGTGTTTAGTGAAACAGTAAGCTACACAAGAGAGGAGATACCAATCAAAATTAAAACTCAGCCAGAGAGATAATTCTCCATTTTCATTTTTGTGGTTAACAAGAATTTTCCCTCTGGCACAAAATCTTTTCTGTGAACCTGGGTATATGTTCCTTCTCTCTTCTTTATTTTGCCTCCTGGCTCAAGGTTTGACTTTGGCTTGTTGTCATTAGCATCACCTTCAACAAATCATCTTCATTTGTCCAATTACAGACAACATAAAAATGCCTGTCTGCCATGTTTCTTATTTCAACACCAGACTTTACATCACACTCCTCTAAATCACAGAAGACACGTGTCAGTTTCTAAGACTTCAAGTTAATTTTCACTCGGCTCTCTTGTCTGATTTCACAGTGAAAATGATGGTTGAAGAGCTTCTCTCCTTCAGACCCCTCGCTACCCCATTACAGATTTATACCACACTTGTCTTCAGGGAATTTTTGTACAGCTCTCCCTTCCACTCAACAATAAAAGAGAAAGATTAGTATGATAAACTGGTATAGAGATTCTCTTTTGAAATTAACTTTTATTGGTGTATAGTTGCTTTAC
Organism: Budorcas taxicolor; assembly: GCF_023091745.1. Classification (NCBI taxonomy): domain Eukaryota; kingdom Metazoa; phylum Chordata; class Mammalia; order Artiodactyla; family Bovidae; genus Budorcas; species Budorcas taxicolor. The sequence goes on from NC_068926.1 coordinate 39,718,741, forward strand.
AATGTTGTGTTAGTGTCTACTGTACAGCAAAATTATTTGTGCATACATATACAGATATCTCTTTCCTTTTGGACATCCCTCCATTCAGGTCACCAGTGCATTTAGCAGAGTTCCCTGTGCTATACAGTAGGTCCTCATTAGTTATCTATTTCATACATAGTATCAATCTTCTTACACCCTTGAGGGACCAAGTCCCTTCCTATATGTCCATGTGTCCTCAGTCACTTCAGTCATGTCCAACTCTATGCAACCCTATGGACTATATCCTGCCAGATTCCTCTGTCCATGGGATTCTCCAGGCAAGAATACTGGAGTGGGTTGCTGTGCCCTCCACCAGGGGATCCTCCCAACCGAGGGATCAAACCCATGTCTCATGTCTCCTGCATTGGTGGGTGGGTTCTTTACCACTGAGCAACCTGGGAAGCTCCCTTCCCTTACACCATGATGGAAAGAGCTACAACCATCAATGAAGAAAATGGAGCAATTGATGTCTTAAGAAGGAATTTGGGAACATTTCTGCTCATTTCATTCTGCTGCTCCTAAAACCAACTTATGCACTTACAAAAGCCAGCTACCTCTGTGACTGCATCCAGGTTGCAACATACCTGCATTACCAAATTGGGGAAGTAAGCGATCACTCTCCTTTCAATTTGAAGAAAAACATTTTAGTAAAATGGAGACATGCTAAGTAACTTAAATTTCACTAAAGTGTTTTATCCTTATTTTCTGCCTAAAAGAAGCAACATGGGTAAGTACTCCCAGAAGAAAACAAACTAACGAAAAAGTTTGTGTATTTTGTCTCAATGTATATTATCTTGGCCTCTCTTTATATCACTGTCTTTTCTTTTTTTTTCAGACTTTCATTTCCCTTTTTATTTTTTTGGTCCCCTTTCAGCTTGCTGGGAGAAATATCAATAACCTCAGATATGCAGATGACACCACCCTTACGGCAGAGGGTGAAGAGGAACTAAAAAGCCTCTTGATGAAAGTGAAAGAGGAGAGTGAAAAAGCTAGCTTAAAACTCAACATTCAGAAAACGAAGATCATGGCATCCGGTCCCATCACTTCATGGAAAATAGATGGGGAAACAGTGGAAACAGTGTCAGACTTTATTCTGGGGGGCTCCAAAATCACTGCAGATGGTGACTGCAGCCATGAAATTAAAAGATGCTTACTCCTTGGAAGAAAAGTTATGACCAACCTGGATAGCATATTCAAAAGCAGAGACATTACTTTGCCGACTGAGGTCCATCTAGTCAAGGCTATGGTTTTTCCTGTGGTCATGTATGGATGTGAGAATTGGACTGTGAAGGAGGCTGAGCACCAAAGAATTGATGCTTTTGAAGTGTGGTGTTGGAGAAGACTCTTGAGAGTCCCTTGGACTGCAAGGAGATCCAACCAGTCCATTCTGAAGGAGATCAACCCTGGGATTTCTTTGGAAGGAATGATGCTAAAGCTGAAACTCCAGTACTTTGGCCACCTCAGGTGAAGAGTTGACTCATTGGAAAAGACTCTGATGCTGGGAGGGATTGGGGGCAGGAGAAGAAGGGGACGACAGAGGATGAGATGGCTGGATAGCATCACGGACTCGATGGACGTGAGTCTGAGTGAACTCCGAGAGTTGGTGATGGACAGGGAGGCCTGGCGTGCTGCGATTCATGGGGTCGCAAAGAGTTGGACACGACTGAGTGACTGAACTGAACTGAAGGTTTTAAAATGTCCGACTTGCAGTACACACTTGAAGATTTCCATGGGAACCAAGACTTACCTTGAAATGTAATGTTATAACCAGTGTTCTGAAACACCTCTGGGACTCCCATGTGTAGGGCTGCTCAAGCCATTATTGTTGGGTTTTTTAAAGGTGATTTCCTAGATACCTGAATATGTGAGTGTCTTGAAGATGAAACATCCTTCACTACCAATGTTCCTGCCTGTGTGTACTTTATCTTTGAGCTTGTATGTTTCTATGTTACTTTCTTAAAGAAAAAAAAGTCATTACACTTTAGGCTCCAGGAATATACTTCCAATTCAGTTTATGCTACTCTAAAATCTAAACTTCAGCTATTTTCTTAAATCTAGAAAATACTCATCAGAGATAATAAGGCATTAGTCCCCAACACTATCTCAACTATAAATGGCTTTTATAATTTATTAATTAACTGCAACACCTTCACCATATCATTGATTTGAATAATTTCATTTTAACATTGATTGCTATGTTGGGAAAACTAGCATACATTGATTTAAGGGAAAAATTTTTTTTAATGTTTTACAGAGGTTAGAGGGAAGTCCTTTTATTGAATAGATGCTGTCTAATCCCACATTTGTGCTACAGTGTTTAATATCAGCCTTCTGTCTTAAAGGAGCCTGTGCTGTTCAAAGCTGTAGCCAACAATCACATGCATGTATTGAGCAGTAGAAATGTGGCCAGTCAGAACTGGGATGTGCTAAAAATGTAAAACACACATTAGATTTTAAAGACAGGGTGCATTCACACCAAAAAAGAAAAAAAGTAACAATGTGAGGTAATGGATGTGTTTTAATTTATTATTCTGTGAGGAAATCTTTCCTAAATTTTTATGTATATCAAATCATCACATTGGATACTTAAAATATCTTACAATTTTATTTGTCAATTATACTTCAATATAACTATAAACTAAAATTAACTGTGTAAAAAAGAATGCAAATATCTCAGCAATAATTTTATATAAACTAAACATGGAAATGATAAAATTGTGGATGTATTGGACCAAATAAAATACTTTATCAAAATTAATTTTACCTGTTTCTTTTTTATATATAAATAAAAAAATGTTTATATTTGACATATATTATACTGATATATATATCATGTGAGAGCAATGATATAGACATTTTAATGGTATCAAACAAGGAAGGCATAGCACATGCTTTAAATGCCCCAAGTCTCTGGCTAATGTATGTGCTCAGTAAGAATTAATTAAATAAAATGACAAATGAGAGTGAAAACAATTATCTAACCAAGGAATCTTGTCCAAGGAAATCAAAATGCTCCATTAGCATTCAGAAATGAATAATTTGCATGTTTGAGACCTAAAGGAAGCAAGCGCCAAGGGAAATATATTTGGTAAGTAAAGAAATTGTGATTAAAACAGAGTCGGTATTGGTTAAAGTTGCAAAACCAAAGGCAAAGAAGGAAGATATATTTATAAGATGTAATGATCGTGAAAAAGAACTGATGTATATTGTTCATAAGCAAGGTAGCAATGTAACTGAAAAATCAATATAATTAATGTGAAATTTGAGCCACTTATTTCATGAGCAATTTATGCAAAGTCATGATTTAAGTAGGTTAAATCAAAATTCAACTCTAGTAAAGTTAATAGTTTCTAAAAAGTTATATAAAAAAAATTTAAAAAGATGTTTAAAGGAGCTATAATGGTGACTAGTGGCATCATACCTTAACTAGTTAGGCTTCCCTGGTGGTTCATATGCTAAAGAATCTGCTTGCTGTGCAGGAGACCTGGGTTTAATCCCTGGGTTGTGAAGATGCCTTGGAGAAGGGAATGGCTATCCATTCACTATGTATTCTTGCCAGGAGAATTCCTTGGACAGAGGAGCCCAGTGGGCTACAGTCCATGGGATCACAAAGAATTGGACACAATTGAAAGAATAACACTTTCACTTTATTTCGCACAAAGTTTCCCTTTGTTTCCAATTCTAACTAGAAATAGATATCCATTAGTTTTACCATATATTAGAATTAAGCTGAAAGTGAATTACTTATCATAGAAGGAAATTCTAAATGTTGGAAAACAAAAGTGGCAATTTGGAAAATTTGAAAACTATTTAATAAGCAATAAATCGCTCAAGTTATTTTTGATTGTGACACTCAATATCTAAAAGGAGCAACAGTATTATTAGCTGACATCAATAAGGTGTTTAATATACTCTGCTACTACTGCTAAGTCGCTTCAGTTGTGTCCAACTCTGAGCGACCTCAGAGACGGCAGTCCACCAGGCTATCCCGTCCCTGGGATTCTCCAGGCAAGAACACTGGAGTGGGTTGCCATTTACTTCTCCAATATTAATATGCTCTAGGCACTGCCTTTAGAAATTACATAAGTTAACTCATTCAATTTTCACAAGAATTTCATTATTATCCCTACTTTACAGATAAGAAAAGTGAAATGAGATATTAACCTGTGTGTCCAAGGTCACACAGTTGAGTGGCATAGCTTGACTGCAGACACAGGCAGTCTGGTTTTAGTATCTTGCTGCTAATCACTCGTCTATACTTTTATGAGCACCTGTCGTGAGACAGATTATTTAAATTTATCATGTAATCTTTATAGAATCCTACAAGAAGGGGAAATTGTTACCAGTTTAAAAAGCTAGGAGATCAGGGCTCCAAAAGGTTAAGTGACTTGTCCAAATGGGACCAGAAATCAAGTGAGTATCAGAATCAAGATTTGAATACAGATCCAAAGTCTGATTCCAAAGTCTTTTCTACCACCAGCCATATTCTGCTAAATAAATAGAGCCTAAAAATGACTGAATAAACCTCTTGTATCTATGCAGGTATTAATTACTCTGTTCAATTATGCTGGATTTGGATTATCTGTACCGAATATTCTGAAGCACTTTCTTTTCTGAAAATAGAACAATTTCCAATCTAGTAGAAACTGGTTATTTTCTCTTAAAACTTTGCTCTGAAACTTCACAGACCTGTACTCTACTATTGACTATGTTTTAACTTGTAAATTTTATTTTATTTTCCAAACTGAGTATAAAGCAGGATATACAAAGCTATGAACAGTACACGGATAGGGCATCAGGACCTTGGAGAGCTCCGCCAACTTTCTGCAGGCCTCCTCCGCAAAGAAAAATCACTGGGTTTTTGTCTGCAAGCTGCAGAAAGCTCTTCTCCCAAACAAAGGAAATTTTCTACCTTACTTGCAACCTGACCCACAAATGTATAAGTCCAAAAGGTCAGTGAACAGTTAAAACAGGGAGATACGTGGTCATCTCATTTGTTTTTTTTTTCCTTTGAGAAATAAAATAAGGGGAAAGGGAAGAGACGGCTAACGCTAATTGTACTGAAGAATTAGAATGCAGGAAAGTTAGAAATGAAAAGTTATGTTTCCCTTAGTAACCATAACTTGGCATATTCTATATAAGGGCATAAATATAACAGCAAATACAGTACATAAAATACTATCATGTGTGCAAGGAATGAATAACAATAGTTGGGAGGATCATAATTTTGACTTTCTTGACTTTTATGAGTTTAAATTCTCAGCCACAATGTTGCATTAATACATACAAGTTGGATTTTTTTTTCAAGTCAACTTTAACTTAATTTTTGCCTCTCTGCAATTGACTTCCATTTTTTCTTGGCACTATGCAGGCTAAAGCAGTAACATTTGAACACTGACCTTACAAATCTGATTCTGATTCAAGTCTTGACCTTTAAGGGAAAAATGGGAGGAGAGAGTGTTTTATCTTAGGTCTCATTAAACAAGGGAAAGAAAGTGAAGGCAAAGCTTTCAGCTATGCATGATTGTTAAACAGCTGGGGAATGCAGAAACTGCTAAATAAAACAAGTCACGCATTGGGCCAGAAAAAAAGCTGAAGCAATCGTTTAAGCCTGCACACTGCTGTTTTTTATTTAATGCTGAGAGGGATGTTTACAATGCTGTGATTGCTGGAGAAAGGTTAATCCAGATGAGTAAAAGAGAAGCAGTAAATGAGACTGTTTCACACCAGCTCTTTGCAGTGAATATTTTAGTAACCATTGTGAATCCATGTCAGCAGTGCAACCATCGAATGAAAGAGGGAAAAAAGCAAATACTACCCTAAAGAATGAATTTTCATTTAAAATAGAGAGAGAGGCATTTTCATTGCCCTCTGCCATCGTGATGATGGGCCGGGAAACAGTTTTCATCAGAGGAAAGTGCTCTTTTTGAGCTCCTGTATTCTCAACTCACCATCCTATTTGTGAACTTGAGAAGTAGGGAGGAGTAAAAACCTCTACTCATTCTCCTTCCAACTTTCATTTAGTTTCTTTTTTCCCCATGAGCTTCACACTGTAGTAGCAATTCTCTCCTTGGAGAGTAATGCCTTGCCTCTGACTCAAGTTATGTCAAAAACTATTCAATATTCTAAGCAGTTCCACCAGGGCACATGTTCCTATTTCCTTCCCTGAAAAGTATCAGTATTGATCTCTCTAAAACCTTGAGGCCAAATGAAAATAGCAGGCGAGGATTTCTATAGGGGAAATGCAGATTTGTACTGTCCCCTCCTTTTTTTTTTTTTTTTCTTTCTTTCCAGAGTATCCATGCAGACAGAGCAATATTGGAAATTTAACATTAATTTCTTTCTTTCTTCTTCCCCAAGCCTGTGTTAATAACAACCATTTGTGTTCCTGCCTTTAAAACTTCAGGACCAAAGATCAGAGTCATTGTTTCAGCTTTTTCCTTTGAAAGAACCACTGCCCAACCCATATATAAAATGCAGATTTCTTCCTCTGCTGTTCAGTAATTTCTGTGAATAATAGTAATTATTGTTGTATTATTGCTATAGCATTATTGCTGAAGTATTGCTGAAATATCAGCAATTCAAATTTGAGTTCAATCTTTTGTGACCAGTTCATGATCTTAAACTCTATACAGAAAAAAAATTATTCAGACAATTGTTAAAGATGGCAAGGAGGGTTAATACAGTGGGTTTTGTAGTAGAGGAAAGAGATTAAGTTCAACTCAGGAGATTTATAACCGAGGAGCAGGGTGGGAATCAATGATGGAAATTTACTGAGGAAACCTCAAGTCTATGGGGTTAGGGCTGAGCCAACTTGATAGGAATTTTGCAGAAGGCAGGTAAAGATGACAGGATACCAGGGAGGGGCTAGGGAATTTGATCAGATCATGGGGGATTTTTGGTAAAGTGACCCAGCAGGATTCTTTCTAAAACCTGACTAAATAAGCCAAGGAGAGAGTAAGTCAAAAAGAGGACTCAGAAGAGCCCAAATCATGTTTGGTCAAAAGAGAGAGTCTTCATCAACTCACTTTTTAAAATGACTGCATATTTTAAAAAAGAAAAGGAAACTATAACTAGGCATGTTCAATATAACATACTACACTCTGATGGTAACATGCATTGCAAGCAAATGCGTTTTTAATACTATGATCTCTATGTCCATGATTATATTCAAAACACATTTTATTACTAAAAGCAATTCAATATTTTGTACATAAAGCAATGCCAAATGCCATGGAAAGAAACAAAGTCCCTAAGCAAATTGGATAATTGGCTTATTATCTGAATTATAAATTAATAGAAGTTTATACTTATTAAGTATTTTTAAGTTATTTTCACATACTTAAATACTACTAATAACTTTACCACTGGGTGTTAATAATTGTCAGGTCCCCTACTGAACACTAACTATAAGCATTCAGTATGACCAACCTTTTTTTTTTTTTTTTTTTTTTTTTGGATATGCACTATTACTGAGGTTCCCAGGTGGCACTACTGGTAGGTTGCCAGTGCAGGAGACAGAAAAGACCCGCATTGGGCCCCTAGGTCAGGAAAATCGCCTGGAGGAGGGAATGGCAACCTACTCCAGTATACTTGCCTGGAGAATCCCAAGGACAGAGGAGCCTGGCTGGCTGCAGTCCATAGGATCACAAAGAGTCAGACATAACTGAAGCGACTTAGCACACGTCCATGCACTGTCATTACATTCACTCAGAAAACTGAAGCTAAGAGTATTACAGAAATATTATGCTAGATATTGAGCCAGACTTGCCTGTGAGTGTCCAGGAGTCTCTGGCAGAGGTGTGGGTCGACAGTGGCCTGCCACAGATTCAGGGGCTCTGACTACAACAGTCATGGGACACACGCTGTGCTGGCATAAGTCCTTTTGAAGGAGATCACTATTACTGTCATTACCCTCAGTTTGGCCAAACTACAGGGAGGGAACACAGCCCCACCAATCAGCAGAATATTGGATTGAAGATTTACTATGCATGGCCCTCCCCACCAGAGCAGAATAAGACCCACTTTTAGCCACAGCCAGTTTCCCCCATCAGGAAGCTTCCGTAAGTCTCTTATCCTCATCCATCAGAGGGTAGACAGAATGAAAACCACAATCACAGAAAACTAACCAAACTAATCACATGTATCCCAACCTTGTTTAATTCAATCAAACTATGAGCCATGCCATGTAAGGCCATCTGACATGGAAAGGTCACGATGTAAAGTTTGGACAAAACGTGATGCACTGGAGAAGGGAATGGCAAACCACTTCAGTATTCTTGCCTTGAGAAACCAATGAACTGTATGAAAAGGCAAAAGAATATGACACTGAAAGATTTACTTCCCAGGTTGGTAGGTACCCAATATGCTACTGGAGAAGAGCGGAGAAATGGCTCCAGAAGGAAAGAAGAAGCTGAGCCAAAGCAGAAACAACACCTAGTTGTGGATGCATCTTGTGATGAAAGTAAAATCTGATGCTGTAAAGAGAAATAATATATAGGAACCTGGAATGTTAGGTCCATGAATCTAGGTAAATTGAAAGTGGTCAAATAGGAGGTAGCAAGAGTAAACATCTACATTTTAGGAATCAGCGAGCTAAATGGACCGGAATGGGTGAATTTAGTTCTGATGACAGTTTTATCTACTACTGTGGGCAAGAATACCTTAGAAGAAATGGAGTGATCCTCATAGTCAACAAAAGAGTCTGAAATGCAGTACTTGGCTGCAATCTCAAAAACGACAGAATGGTCTCTGTTCATTTCCAAGGCAAATCATTCCATATCACAGTAATCCAAGTCTATGCCCCAATCACTAATGCCAAAGAAGCTAAAGTTGAACAGTTCTATGAAGATCTACAAAACCTTCTAGAACTAACACACAAACACACACAAAAAAAGATGTCCTTTTCCTCATAGGGGACTGGAATGCAAAAGTAGGAAATCAAGAGATACCTTGAGTAATAAGAAAGTTTGGCCTTGGAGTACAAAATGAAGCAGGGCAAAGGCTAACAGAGTTTTGACAAGAGAACATACTGGTCATAGCAAACACACTCTTCCAACAACACAAGAGAACACTCTACACTCTACACATGGATATCACCAGATAGTCAATACTGAACTCAGATTGATTATATTCTTTGCAGTCAAAGATGGAGAAACTCTATAAAGTCAGCAAGAACAAGACAAGGAGCTGACTGTGGCTCAGTTCATGAACTCCTTATTGCCAAATTTAGACTTTAATTGAAGAAAGTAGGGAAAACCACTAGGCCATTCAGTTATGACCTACATCAAATCTTTTACAGTTATTCAGTAGAAGTGACAAATAGGTTCAAGGGTGTAGGTCTGATAGACAGAGTGCCTGAAGAACTATAGACAGAGGTTCATGACATTAAACAGGAGGTGGTGATCAAAATCATGCCCAAGAGAAAGAAATGCAAAAAGGCAAAATGGTTGTCTGAAGAGGCCTTACAAATAGCTGAGAAAAGAAAAGAAGCAAAAGGAAAAGAAGAAAAGGAAAGATATACCCAACTGAATGCAGAGTTCCAAAGAAGAGCAAGGAGAAATAAGAAAATCTCCTAAGTGAACAATGCAAAGAAATCAGTCAGTTCAGTTCAGTAAGTGTCTTTTAATTTCATGGCTACAATCACCATCTGCAGTGATTTTGGAGCCCCCCAAAATAAAGCCTGACACTGTTTCCACTGTTTCCTCATCTATTTCCCATGAAGTGATGGGACCAGATGACATGATCTTCGTTTTCTGAATGTTGAGCTTTAAGCCAACTTTTTCACTCTCCTCTTTCACTTTCATCAAGAGGCTTTTTAGTTCCTCTTCACTTTCTGCCATAATGGTGATGTCATCTGCATATCTGAGGTTATTGATATTTCTGCTGGCAATCTTGATTCCAGCTGTGCTTCTTCCAGCCCAGAGTTTCTCATGATGTACTCTGCATAGAAGTTAAATAAGCAGGGTGACAATATACAGCCTTGACGTACTCCTTTTCCTATTTGGAACCAGTCTATTGTTCCATGTCCAGTTCTAACTGCTGCTTCCTGACATGAAAAGAAATAGAGGAAAGGAATAGAATGGGAAAGACTAGAGATCCCCTCAAGAAAATTAGAGGTGCAAAGGGAACATTTCATACAAAGATGGGCACAATAAAGGACAGAAATGATATGGACCTGGCAGAAGCAGAAGATATTAAGAGGTGGCAAGAATACACAGAAGAACTACACACAAAAAAATCTTAATGACTCAGGTAACCATGATAGTGTGATCACTCACCTAGAGCCAGATGTCTTGGAGTACAAATTCAAGTGGGCCTTAGGAAACATCTATGAATAAATCTAGTGGAGATGATGGAATTCCAGCTGAGCTATTTCAAATCCTTAAAGATGATGCAGCTGAAGTGCTGCACACAATACGCCAGTAAATATGGAAAATTCAGCAGTGGCCACAGGACTGGAAACGGTCAGTTTTCATTCCAATCCCAAACAAAGCCAATGCTAAAGAATGTTCAAACTACCACACAATTGCACTCATCTCACATGCTAGCAAAGTAATGCTCAAAATTCTCCAAGCCAGGCTTCAACAGTATGTAAACCAAAAACTTCCAGTTATTCAAGCTGGATTTAGGAAAGTCAATGGAATCAGAGATCAAATTGCAAACATTCATTGGATCATAGAAAAAGGAAAAACATCTACTCTGCTTCATTGACTATGCTAAAGCCTTTTACTGTGGGGATCACAACAAACTGGGAAATTCTTAAAGAGATGGTGATAGGTTACAGTGAATGGTGTCAGATTCTTGATCTCCAAAGTAAATTTAGCGTCGGGACCAGGGACCAGGCTTGATCGCTCAAGAGCTTTTGTGTAGCAGAGCTTTATTAAAATATAAAAAGGGATAGAGAATGCTTCCAACATAGACATCAGAACAGAGATGGAGAGTGCCCTAATCCCTAGTCTTAACAAGGCAATTATATACTTTTTAATTGGTTATTGCAATAGATCAAAAGAATGTCTCAAGGTTGGAAAGATCTTAGTAGACCCACTCTCATAATATCCATTGTAAGATAACAGGATTTATCAGAAGGTTTTCAGGAAAGAGAACTATGTCCTCAAGCAGATTTACATTATTGTTATATAATCCTTACTAAGGAATGTAGGAAAAAAGCTTGTTGTTTCCTCCTCCTTCAGAATTCCAGATCCCTATCTTCTCTTGAAGGGCCCCAGACCCCCATCTCCTCCCTGGGGACCCAGAACTTCCTATCAACCTGCCTAGAAATTGACTCTCTCAATGAGAACACCAGACACCTTAGCTGCTTCCTGAGAAAACTGTATGCAGGTCAAGAAGCAACAGTTAGAACCAGAAATGGAACAGGCTGATTCCAAATTGGGAAAGGAGTACATCACGGCTGCATATTGTCACCCTGCTTATTTAACTTCTATGCAGAGTACATTATGGGAAAAGCTGGGCTGAATGAAGCACAAGATGGAATCAAGATCGCAGGAAGAAATATCAATAACCTCAGATATGCAGATGACACCACCCTTATGGCAGAAAGCAAAGAAGAAGTAAGGAGCCTCTTGATAAAAGTGAGAGAGGAGAGTGAAAACGCTGGCTTAAAACTCTGCCTTCAGAAACGAAGATCCTGGCATCCAGTTCCATCACTTCATGGCAAGTAGATGGAGAAACAACGGAAACAGTGAAAGACTTTATTTTCTTGGGTTCCAAAATCACTGCAGATGGTGACTGCAGCCATGAAATTAAAAGATGGTTGCTCCTTAGAAGAAAAACTATGACATACCTGCTGCTGCTAAGTCGCTTCAGTCGTGTCCGACTCTGTGTGACCCCAGACGACAGCCCACCAGCCTCCCCCATCCCTGGGATTCTCCAGGCAAGAACACTGGAGTGGGTTGCCATTTCCTTCTCTAATGCATGAAAGTGAAAAGTGAAAGTGAAGTAGCTCAGTCTTGTCCTACCCTCAGTGACCCCATGGACTATGTATTAAAAAGCTGAGATATTACTTTGCTGACCTAGGTCTATCTAGTCAAAGCAATGGTTTTTCCAGTAGTCAGGTATGGATGTGATAGTTCGACCCTGAAGAAAGCTGAACGCCAAAGAATTGAAGCTTTTGAGTTATGGTGTTGGAGAAGACTCTTCTAAAGGAAATCAATCCTGAATATTCGTTAGAAGAACTGCTGCTGAAGCTGAAGCTCCAATACTTTGGCCACCTGATGCAGAGAGCTGACTTGGTAGAAAAGACCCTGATGCTGAGAAAGATTGAAGGTAGGAGCCAAAGGTGATGGCAGAGGATGAGACAGTTGGATAGTATCACTGATTCAATAGACATTAGTTTGAGTGATGGTGATGGTGAAGTTCTGGGTGATGGTGAAGAGCAAGGAAGCCTGGTGTGTTGCAGTCCATGGTTTCACGAAGAGTTAGACCCGACTGAGCAACTGAACAACAACACAATCAAAGGCTTGAGCATAGTCAATGAAGCAGAGTAGATGTTTTTCTGGAATTCCCTTGCTTTCTCTATCATCCAACAAATGTTGGCAATTTGATCCCTGGTTCCTCTGCCTTTTCTAAACCCAGGTTTTACATCTGCAAGTTCTCAGATCACCTACTGCTGAAGCTTAGCACAAAGGATTTTGAACATAACTTTATTAGCATATGAAAAGAGCACACTTGTATGGTAGTTTGAACATTCTTTGGCATTGCCATTCTTTGGGATTGGAATAAAAACTGACCTTTTCCAGTCCTGTGGCCACTGCTGAAGGTACGTTATTTGGCATAAGCAAATTACTACATTTACTTCTAATAGAACAAGAGTGGCCATAATTCTTCGCTGCTTTTCCCACATAGAAGTGATTTGTTTCTCAGAAAACCTGGCTTTTGTCAATGAAAGTTTTGGCCTTGAAGAATGTTGTCTTTCCTACTTTCCTATATGGGATTCAAAGGCATATTTGGGGACTTAAAACTAAAAATTTGACTTTCCTTGGCTCAACCATCTCTCCTCCATGAAAAGAATAAAGAGATAAGAAAGCCCACAGGAAAGTGGTCTCAGTTAGTATCTCAAAATTTTAACTAATTCCATAGTCGCAATTCTTCCTTGAAAGAAAAACTATGACAAATCTAGACAGTGCATTAAAAAGTAGAGACATCACTTTGCCAGCAAAGGTCTATATAGTCAAAGCTATTGTTTTTCCAGTAGTCATGTACAGATGTGAGAGTTGGACCATAAAGAAGGCTGAGCACCAAAGAATTGATGCTTTCAAACTGTGGTGCTGGAGAAGCCTCTTGAGAATCCCTTGGACAGTAAGGAGATCAACCTGTCAATCCTAAAGGAAATCCACCCTGAGTATTCATTGGAAGGACTGATGCTGAAGCTGAAGCTCTGATACTTTGACTATCTAATGTGAAGAGCCAACTCACTGGAAAAGAACATGATGCTGGGGAAATCTGCTGGCAGAAGGAGAAGGGGACAACCTTCTCCTTGAAGGATGAGGTGGTTGGATGGCATCATTAAAACAATGGACGTGAGTTTGAGCAAGCTCCAGGAGATGGTGAAGGACAGGGAAGCCTGATGTGCTGCAGTTCACTGGGTCACAAAGAGTTGGACGTGACTTAGCTACTGAATAACAACAACAACAGTTATGAAAGACACAAATTAAAGCCCGATATCAATACTAAAAGAAAAAAAAAAAGCTACAAAACTTATGAACAAATTTTTCTTTGCAATTCTGATGACACATTATTACTTCCTGAATAGCAAAGAAATGTGGCCTGGGAAAATGTTACCATCTCAGTCAAGTCTTTCTTCTATTTTTGAAGAGGGTGGCTTCTATCACTCATATTCATATTGGTTTGAAAAAGCATTCATATTTGTTGCTTTCTTTCTATTTTCCATAAGATACTGATCTTTCTAGGAATATTGCCAATATCTATGTTTTTCAGGAATGTAAACTCCTGACTGTTAGGAATTAAACTGATCACATATCTGTCTCAATCACTAGATCATGTTTCTCTAAGGCAGGATCTTTTTTTTTTTCATATCCTATTCATCCTTAAATCCACACTCTATTAGAATGCCTGCTGCAAAAATTGCTTAGAAATGTTTTATGAAAAAATGTCAAGCTTTTGAATGGTTTTACTTTGGTAAAATAACATGGAAACTTTTTCATGTGTTTTGTGTGTGTGTACATGCAGGTGTAAGTGTGTAAAATGCACATGTGTGAATGAGTTTAAGAGAATTGAACCTGCTGCTTTCAGTTTGACAGTTCTCACTAGAAAAAAGTTAGTTTTATACTCATATTTTTCTGGTGTATAAAAATGAAAGTAAAACTCTTTCCAAATTACTCAGAGCTGAGTTTGAGCAGGGTTGCCTTTATGAGGAGTCAAAACAAAGCCATCTTACCAATATCCTGTTTAAAAATTTTAACATCTCTCTTAGTACTACTTATGGTTTATAACTCCTTCTAATGGTGTACTTAAAATCTCATTTTGACTCAATATTTTCAACAGATTATTTGGTTCACAGTCACAACTTTTCTATTCGTTAAAAAAAAATTCAAATGAACATGCATGTGGTTACATCTAACACTTAGGGAAAACCATTTATCTACACAGATATCTCTCTACAGGCATCCCTGAACACCTCAAGTTATATTCATGATGATTGTTCAAAGTGGCACATGGCTGCACTTCTTTGAAGTATAGAATTATGTGCAGCTGCCTTCATACAGTGCAATCCAAAATAATTACTGTCAACGTCCAACTTCTACCTTTTAAGGCCTAGAGGGTAGCAGAAAATTCATGGAGAAAGTAAATTGTGTAACCTTGTTCAAAGCTCCTCTTACTCTCTTCTTTCTTAAGAACTCATGTAAAACTTCACTAAACAACTAGTGAAGTTGTTTTTAAAAAAAAGCTACAGCATTTTTATCTCAAAATTGCTTCTATAAAATATTTTAAGATTGAAATGTGTTTGAAGACAACATCTATAATTTTCTCAGTAATTCAGAATTATTCGACATTATTTTCTGCCTCTCATACACATATTTGGGATATGTTTGTGTATAATATTTGACACAAAAAAAAACTCTGAACTTTCAAAATACATGACCCAACTCTAATCATATATTTGCCTTCACTGTATGAATATGTAAAGTAGATGATTTGGTGCTGAGGATTTCTACATTGATTGCTCATTTGCAGTTATTTGGCATATGAGAAAAAGCTATGATGATAACATCTGCTAATAGTATTTGAAACTTATCATGTCTTTTTAAAGTGGAAAAGGGAAAAAGTTTTGAAAAAAATTCAAGTTAATCTTGATACTATGATGGCATTACATATCTTTAAAGGACATAAATATAGAAAAACCTTAACTTTGACTGCAAATTTGCCAGTTATTTCTAAATAGCAATCTTGAAAACACATTATTTAAATTAAACTTATTTTGAATAGGGAGAAACTTGATATTACTTCTCTAAAAGAAAGTTTTAAGGATTATTAACGATATATTAAACTCATTATTAGATAATTAGCTTTGACTTTGTCAGTTTAGATTTATGATTACAACTAAATCTAGCCTGAAGTTTACTTTTTTATTATGAGGTAAGCAAGATGGGAAGGGAAATAAACTGCTTACCATAAGTAAAACTGCAAAGGAAATCTTTATCTTTGGGGGGGAAAAAGTGAACTCCTTTAACTACTTTAGAAATGCTGACTTATGAACAACATAATTATATGTAAACGTGGATAGACTGCACTTTGAAAAGCTGATTGAAAATATTTTTTCATCTTTAATCTTACTCATAGGAGACTACATTAGCTTAATTTTGAATGTATTTGGAATACAGAGAAAAGTATTTTGGAAAAGTAATTGTAATCCTATTGAGAAACCTTGTTACAATGAAGATATATTACCTTTTGAGTTTGTGTATGTGTGTGAGTGTGTGTGTGTGTGTGTGCTTACATTTATTATATATAGAGAGAGATAAACATATTTTGCATATTACAAAATTAAATTCATATTGTAACTGAAAGTGGGGTCTGGTTACTCACTGCTTAAAAGCCAATAAAGGGGCCAGATTGGTGGAAAGGAAAGCTTGCTATATGTTGGATGCTGGCAACTGAGGAGGAGGGTGAACTCATGTCCAAAGGCTGACTCCTCCTCCCTCTGGACAATCAGTGGACAAGAGCTTTTATAGACAGGGGCAGAGGAGTACCTGCAGAAATAGAACAGTCAGCTCTGACAGTCATCTTGAATTGGTCATATGGTGGTCTGACAAGCACCATCTTGACTGTTTTAAGTACAATTAATCCTCAGTTCCAGGGTTGGTTTGTTCCCATTTGCTTGAGGCCAATTCTCAGAATTGTGGCAGCTTATGTCAAAATAACAGTCTGGGCATCATGCTTCAGCTTCTACAAGATAGTTCATAGGATGTGGCTCAGAATATTATGCATAGCCCTGGAGAAGGAACTAAAGGTACTTGACTTTGCTTAATGACAAAACTATTATTATTAGGTTTTGTTTGACTGTTTTTCTTTGTTTTTGCATCTTCTTACTTCTCTGATTAAACTTCTTCTTTGGTTAAAGTTTTTCCACAACCAAAAGACAGATTGAGGACATCATGGGCAAGGATCATATGGTTGTGCTCCATTTTGACACTACTTAATGTAGTTTTCAATGTAAACATCAATGAGTGATTTTAAAAATTATTTTTATTGGTTGCATAATATTCCATAGTATAAATAGTTCATAATATCTATTTTGCAATGTTTAATATTTAATATATGACAGACATTTGCTGTTTAAAAACTATGCTGATATGAATGACTTCATACATCAATCTTCATCTGCATCTCAGATTATTTTATAAGGAGAGATTCCTAGAAATGGGTATACTGTTTAGAGAGTCAATATTTTAAAGCTAATAC
This sequence comes from Budorcas taxicolor, assembly GCF_023091745.1. Taxonomy (NCBI): domain Eukaryota; kingdom Metazoa; phylum Chordata; class Mammalia; order Artiodactyla; family Bovidae; genus Budorcas; species Budorcas taxicolor. The sequence goes on from NC_068926.1 coordinate 39,735,703, forward strand.
TATATTATAAACTTCCAGATGCATAAGCTGGATTTAGAAAAGGTAGAGGAACTAGGAATCAAATTTCCAACATCCATTGGATTATAGAAAAAGTAAGCGAATTCCAGAAAAACATCTATTTCTGTTTCATCGACTATGCTAAAGCCTTTGACTGCATGGGTCACAACAAACTGTGGAAAATTTTTACAGAGATGGGAATACTAGACCACTTTACCTTACTCTGAGAAATCTGTATGTAGGTCAAAGAGCAACAGTTAGAGGTGAACATGGAAAAATGGACTGGTTCAAAACTGGGGAAAGAGTGTGTCAAGGATGTATATTGTCATCCTGCTTATTTAACTTCTATGCTGAGTACATCATGCAAATCCCAGGTTGGATGAAGCTCAAGCTGGAATCAATATTACCAGGAGAAATATCAATAACTTCAGTTATGCAGATGACACCATCCTAATGGCAGAAAGCAAAGAGGAACTAAAGAGTCTCTTGATAAACGTAAAAGAGGAGAATGAAAAAGCTGGCTTAAAACTCAACATTAAAAACTCTAAGATCATGACATATGCTCCCATCACTTCATGGCAAATAGATGGGGAATAAATGGAAATAGTGACAGACTTTACTTTCTTGGGCTCCAAAATGACTGTGGATGATGACTGCAGCCAAAGCAAATTGGGTTTTCACCAACATCCGACTTAAACAGCTCTGGGAAGTCCTGTTTCACAACTGGGAAAATGTTCCAGGCAGCGAGTCTGCTCCATGGGTGAGATTGCAGTTCAGGGTTCCCACTTATAATCCCAGGATGTAAACAGATATCATCAGCAATCTGTGACCAAATTGCAGCTCTGGTTTCATGTTAATGGTGCTTGTTTTGTTGTATAAAACTTGGAATGTAGTTAGCCCTGGGGCTTGGCTGGCCAGGCCCCCTCCAGGGACTCAACAATGTCAAGATTTCTCCCCCATCTTATCTATGATGTTGCAAGTCTTGCACTTGCAACAGGCAGTAACTCAAAGTCACTCCCAATCAGGGCAGTGTCCAGATAGGTTAGAAGCAAGGTCAGAGCTCTGCTTTGTCTCTGAAGCCTAAAAAAGACTATTTAGTTTCCCCAACACCAGGAAATTAAAAGATATTTGCTACTTGAAAGGGAAGCTGTAACAAACCTGTGTGCTCAGTGATGTCCAACTCTTTGCAACCCCATGGACTGTAGCCAGCCAGGCACTTCTGTCCATGGGGATTCTCCAGGCAAGAATACTGGAGTAGGTTTCCAAGCCCCCCTTCAGGGTATCTTCCCAACTCAGGGATCAAACCCAGGTCTCCTGCATTGCAAGCAGATTCTTTACATCTGAGCCACCAGGGAAGCCATAACAAACCGGACAGCATATTAAAAAGCAGAAACACTACTTTGCCACAAAGATCCATATAGTCAGAGGTGTGGTTTATCCAGTAGTCATGTACAGATATGAAAGTTGGGCCATAAAGAAGGCTGAACACCAAAGAATTGATGCTTTTGAGCTACGGTGTTGGAGAAGACACTTGATAGTCCCTTGGATGGGCTTCCCTCATAGCTCAGTCAGTAAAGAATCTGCCTGCAATGCAGGAGACCTGGGTTCGATTCCTGGCTTGGGAAGATCCCCTGCAGAAGGAAATGGCAGCACACTCCAGTATGCTTGCCTGGAAAAGTCCATGGACAGAAGAGCCTGGCAGGCTACCATCCATGGGGTCGCAAGAGTCAGACACGACTTAGCAACTAAACCATCACCACCACCACCACCAGTCCCTTGGATAGCAAGCAGATGGAACCAGTCAATCCTAAAGGAAATCAACCTTGAATGTTCATTGTAAGGATTGATGCTGAAGTTGAATCTCCAATACTTTGGCCACCTGATGTAAAGAGCCAATTCATTGGAAAAGACCCTGATACTGGGAAAGATTGAAGGCAAAATGAGAAGGGAGTGGCAGAGGATGAAATGGTTAGACAGCATCACCAACTCAATGGACATGAATTTGAGTAAACTCAGGGAGATAGCGAAGGACAGGGCAGCCTGGCATGCTGCAGTCCATGGGGTTGCAGAGCCAGACACAGCTTAGTGACTAAACAACAATAATAAGCAAACGCTTTTATTACTGAGCATATGTGTCATATGACAGAAAGATAAGTAAACTGGCAGCCGAAAGAGTGAAACTCTAAGATCAAATCTGTCACCAATGAGTGAGTGGTCTGAGTCAAAGCATTCATTTACCCTGAGTTCACTTTTCTCACATATAAGATGGAACAATGAGCAAGGGATGTCTAAGGGCACATTCTAGTCCTAAACCCTAATATACTGTAAAAGACAGTTGCTTTACTAAACCCTGTGGAATATGTAAACATATATAATCAGACATTGGGTGAACTTCACCAAAGTCCTTCAAAGACACTTGTAGTGTTTAGTCACTCAGTTGTGTCCAACTGTTTGCAACCCCATGGCTCCTCTGTCCATGGGGGTTCTCCAGGCAGGAATACTGGAGTCGGTATCCTATCCCTTCTCCAAGGGATCCTCCTGACCCAGGAACCTTGTAAGATAAGGACAAACATAGAAACAGTTAAAAACATAAAGCATGCCTTGATCTTGGTTTCTAAACACTTTTCCCCACCAAAGAGAGCACGATTTTTTTTGGAGGGGGGCGGAGGCTGATTGCAGGGATTTGGCAAGGAAGATCAAGATGAATCTGGATTGTTATGGTAAGCTGCTAAGGAAGTTTAAAAAAAAAAAAAACTTATGGAGAAACGTCAAAAGGACATAGTAGTCAGTTTGAAATTGTTCCCACTAGACAAGGAGTGAGACAAGGAGTGAAGTCACTCAGTCGTGTCCAACTCTTTGCGATCCCATGGACTGTAGTCTACCAGACTGCTCTGTCCAGGCAAGGGTACTGGAATGGGTTGCCATTTCCTTCTCCAGGGGATCTTCCTGACCCAGGGATCAAACCCAGGTCTCCTGCATTGTGGGTAGATGCTTTACCCTCTGAGCCACCCCCACTAGACAAATCTGGTGAAATTTGGACATCAAAATGAACATTTATGGATTACAAGAACCTTTGAATTCATACTAAAAATAAAGAAATAGAACTCTTCCTTACAGTCGAATGTCAAATATTAATAGTAAGTATAGAATGAGTGATAGAATAAAAAAATCTCTGTAGTGGAGAAAACTGCTAATTTTGATTAATTAATCAAAGTTATTATAACTAATTATTGAACAAATTGGCATCATGTGTCTCCTGTAAATGATGCACAAAGAAGTACACAACTCACATAAGTAATGTTTCTGCCCAAAAACCATACCCAAAATTTTATCCTGAAGAAATAACAGGCAAACTCATATTAAGAAACATTCCACATTCTGACAAGTGCAAAGTGGTACCTCATTGTCATTTTGATTTTCACTTCTCTAATAATTAGTGATGTTGAACATCATCTCATGTGCCTACTAGCCATCTGGGGCTCCTACAATTAGAATTAATTACATCCAGGAATGCCACCAGGTTCTCAGAGTGAAGATCACTGAGAAATCTCCTATGCTTCTGACAGGGAGCAGGGAAAGTAGCCAACATGGAATGAACTCAAAGCATTCTGTTCTGCTTAACAATAGCCCTCCCCAAGGAAAATTATTTTGCAAGAGCCAAATCCACTTGGGTTTTTACCAGAGCCTAACTAACTTGAGGGAAAGAAAATATTCATCTCCAGCCCCCTATAGCCTTCCTATCTTACTTAAGGGGGAAAAATTCTGAGAAGCACTTGTGAAGGTCCCATCCCAAGGGCACAGACTTTCTAAAAGATCAAGGCCTAGATACAGGACATCAACAAGATGGCAGAAGGAAGCTCTGGACCCTCCTTTCCTCCAGGAACACACCAATTCAACAATTCACAGACAAATTCCCTTCATGGAAAATCCAGAAACTAGATGAAAGGCTCATGCACACCAGGCAAGCATGAAATCAAATACACTGAAACGGTAGGCAAATGTAAGACATCTTCTCAATGTAATCCCCATCTCCAGCTCAGCACCATACAGTTGAGAGGAAACCTCCAAGCTCCCAGCATCTCCCTGGGAAGGAAAAGAATTGGTCTACTTATCAAATACCCAAAATTTTCTGGGGACTTCACAAAGGACCTGCTTCTGTCTTGCCTATCTCAGGGTGATGGCAAGACTCGGGGGAGTCTAGCCACCTAGGAAGCTAGTAAGAGCAGAGACAGATGTTTGGGCTTACAGTTACCATAGTACTTCACCTAAACTCAACACAGGGCAAGCGGTTGAAATATGCCATATTCCATCCTCCCTACAGAGGGAAAGAGTTGGACAGGAAATCCAATGATTCAGCTTCTCAGGGAAGTGCCCAAGGAAATATCTTCATTGTCATTTGTCTCAGAGTACTGGTGACACCTGGCATACGCAAGACAACTGGGGACTGCTAGTAACAAGGAGTTTGGATTAGCATGAAGGTTTGAGAACACCCCAGAATCTCTGGCTGGGTGATTGTAGAGGGTCTTCTTTTCTATGAAGTCAGTCTGTGGAGACTGGGAGAGGTAGATGTTTTATTGAACATGTGCACACCAAACAGAGAGCCAAAGAAAATAAAGAAGCAGGAAAATATGCTACATACTCTCATCCTTCTAAAAGATAAACTTCCAGAAACTGACTTTAATGGAGTTATATAATTTACCTCACAGAGAATTCAAAATAACCATCATAAAGGCACTCACCAAGGTCAAGAGAACAATGTTTATACAAAGCGAGAATTTAAACAAAAAGATAGAAAATATTTTACAAATACCAAACAAATCATAGAATGATTTAAATAATAAAGTATCTGAACAACAACAACAACAAAAATTCACTAGAGGAGTTCAGCAAGAAGTTAGAGCCAGCATTTTGTTGTTATTGTTCAGTCGTTAAGGTGTGTCCAACTTTTTGTGACCCCATGGACTGAAACAAGTGAGGTTTCCCTGTCCTCCATTATCTCCCAGCGTTTCCTCAGATTCATGTGCATTGAGTTGGTGAAGCTGTCTAACCTTCATATCCTCTGCTGCTGTGCATAATAAAGGCTTAATGAATGCAAAGACAAATCATTAGAAGCTACTCAGTTAGAAAAGCAAAGGAAAAAAAGAATGAAAAAGAGTAAGGAAAGCTTAAGCAACTTATGAGACGTCATTCAATAGACAGAGACTTACAAGACATCATTCAATGGACATTATGAGAATCCCAGAAGAAGAGAGACGAAAAAAGAGAGAGAAAAACAGAAAGCTTAATCGAAGAAATAATGGCTGAAAACTTCCCAACCCTATTGAAGAAAATGAACAACCAAATCCAGAAAGCCTGAAAAATAACAAAAAAGACAAACCCAAAGACATAAACACTGAGACATATTATAATCAAATTGTCAAAGATCAAAGACAAAGAATGTATCTTGAAAGCAGCAAGAGAAATAGGATCTGTCACATACTTGTGGCCCTGTAAGAAAATGAGCAGTGTATTCAGTAGAAACCATGAATGAAGGCCAGAAGGAAGTAGGATGTTAAGTTTAAGAGGGCTAAGAGAAGGATAAGAAAACTTAAAAACAAGAATATGTGAACCCCGTATCACAATACTAAATCTATAACTCAAACATTGACAGACATGATGTGAAAAACATAGAACAATACAGTGATAGTAAAGAACTTGAATGTTTCACTTTTAATAATAGATAGAACAATCAGACAGAAAATCAATGAAGAAATGGAAGACTTGAACAGCTCTATAGTTGAAATGCACCTAGTTGATTTATACAGACAATTCTATGCAACAGAAGTAGAATACACATTCTTCTTAAACACAGAAAAACTCTCCAGGATAGATCATATGATGGCTAATGGCCCCAAAGCAAGACTTAGCAAGCTTTAAAAGATCAAAATTATATCAAGTACCTTTTAGGACCAAAATGTAATGAAAACTATATATTAAAGGCAGAAAGAAAGCTAGAGTATTTACAAATATATAGAAATTAAACAATACACTCCTGATCAACCAATGGATCAAAGAAGAAACCAAAGCAGAAGTTAGAAAATATCTTGAGACAAATGAAAATACAATATATCAAAACATATAGGAATTAGCAGAAGCAGTACTAGCAGAGATTTTTTTTTAGCAATAAATGCCCACATTAATAATGAAAAAAAATCTCAAATAAATAACCTAAACCTTATTTTATACCTCACATAACTAGAACAAGAAGAAAAGATCAAAGTTGAAAGAAGGAAGAAAATAATAAAGCTTATAGAAGAATAATGAACTAGAGAATGGAAAACAAAAGAAATAAATCAGTAAAATTAGTGGATTTTCTGGGGGAAAAAAAATTTACAAATGTTTAACTAGACTAAAAAAAAATGAAGACTCAAATAAATAAAATTATAAATAAAAAGAAGAAACTGATACCACACAAAATATCATGAGAAACTACTTTGAACAATTATACACCAACATATGAACAACTTAGAAGCAATGGATAAGCTCCTAGAATCATAAAACATACCAAGTCTGAGTCCTGAAAAAACACAAAGTCCAAACAAAACTGTTACTGGTAAGAAAATTGAATCAGTAATCAAAACCTCCCAGTTAAAAACAACAATAACAACAACCTCCCAGTGCATCTCATTCATTTATCAGCAAAAAATTACAAGACATACTAAAAATTCAGAAAGAATCTTAAGGCACAAACTAAGCATTGGAACAAGACTCAGATATGACAGAGATTTTGGAATTAACAGACAGGGAATTTTAAATAATTTTGATTAATATTCTAAAGTTTCTAATGGGAAAAGTGGACAACATGCAAGAACAAATGGGTGATGTAAGCCAAGAGAGAAAAATTCTAAGAAAGTAAACAAAAAAAGTGCAAGAAATCAAAACCACTGTTACAGAAAGAACAATTCCATACGAAAGTTAAAATTTCCAAGTATGTTAATTGAATTATGATGACATAAGTGTATAGATTTTTCTTAGAAAATAATTGCTAAACATCTAGGAGTAGAGCAGCTACTGTTTGCAACTTAATCTCAAATGGTTCAGAAAGTGCAATTGACCCTTGAACAATGCAGGGCTTACCAGCGCCAAACCCTGCACAGTAGAAAAGCTGTGTATAACTTTACAATTGTCCCTATGTATCTGTGATTCCATATGCCCAAATTCAACCAACTATGGATTGTGTATTATGTATTTATTGGAAAAAATGTATATATAAGTGGACTCACACAGTTCAATCCCTTGGTGTTCAACTATAATTATAATAATGCATGTGTATGTAATTGGGGTGGTGGTTCAGTCACTCAGTAGTGTCCCACTCTGCCAACCCATGGACTGTAGCCCACCAGGCTTCTCTGTCCACAGGATTTTCCAGGCAAGAATACTGGAGTGGGTTGCCATTTCCTTCTCCAGGAGATCTCCTCCACCCAGGGACTAAACCTGGGTCTCCTGCATTGTAGGTGCATTCTTTACCAACTGAGCCACCAGGGAAGCCCATTTATGTGGAGGGAAGGAAACAAATATGGTAAAGTATTCACATTTGGTGATTCTAAGTGAAGAATATATGAGTTCATAGTATTATTATTTTTCTGATGCTTAAAGTCATTTCTAAATTAAAAAGATGTGGATATGGAAAACAGTATATACCAAGTCAGTGGAACAGAGATTCCTTTTGAACTGAGGAGAGTAGGGTGGGCATTATATAGAATATAAGAGGAGCTGTGAGTTTTGGAAATTTTTCAGGAAATCAATAGAAAACAGAGAACTTAAATATGAGGAAAGTGGCTTTAATGAAAGCAACAGTCAAGAATGTTTACAGTATGTGCAAAAGATGATGTGTACAGTAGTGTGACGAAGGAGATAAATATAGAAAATGAACAAACCTACTTGGCTATGTATGAAAAATAATAATTGAAAAATCACTCTATAGAGTATCTATCAGAAAAAATAGTGCCTGGAAATACTCACATTCCCCACATATATGTGTTTACTGACTTCCTTTCAACCAAATGCTAGGGTAATGGTCTTTTTTGCTGCGCTGCTTTCTGCTCTGACTTGAACTTGTAAGGCTGGAATTCAGGGTTTCTCTGGCAGAGTTGAGGCTTCCCTGTTGGCTCAGCAGTAAAGAATCTGCCTGCAAAGCAGGAGATGCAGAAGACTCAGGTTCAATCCTTGGGTTGGGAAGATCCCCTGCAGGAGCACATGACAATCCACTCCAGTATTCTTGCCTGGAGAACCCCTTGGACAGAGGAGCCTGGTGGGCTACAGTCCATAGGGCTGCAAAGAGTTGGACACAACTGAAGCAACTTAGCATGCATGCTGAGAAAGTTAAAGTGATATATTCCAGCCAAATTTTACTGAATTTTGATTGCCATGATAAACAATTTGGTCTTTTATGGACATTAAGATGTTATGGTCAAAACTGTGATCAAAGTAATAAACTAAGAAATTTAAATGCAATAAAACCTGAGTGTAAATCTTAATAAAGGTGCTCATGAGGTCTGTGACCTCTGGCAATTTGCAACATTCCTAGCTTCAATTTTTCTCTTAAAGTGATTAAAATAATGTAGCCTCCCTTCAATATGTGTATTTGAGAGTGGACTGGGAAAGAGGTCTGGCATCTAGGAGAAAACTCAGTATCACTATTAGATAGAACCTCTGTAATTCAAAAAACATTCAACAAATCTTTCTCTAAGCCAGGAATAAGTAAATTATGATAGTTACATTTGACCTACATCGCCATGACCATAGATATCGAAGAAGAAGGAGGAAGAGGAGAAACATTAAAATGTCTGCATACCTAATTTGCTCAATCATTTTCAGGAAAGCTGTGGAATTTTGGATAAAAATGCATTCTGAAACAAAGTGGGGAAATTGCCTGCCTACCTTTAGCCTGCCTTAGCTATCTTCAGAGTCAATATGAATAAGAAAGAAATACCATGACTGTATAATTTTAGGTAAGAAGTCTCAAATTTACCCTTCTCATGGAAGACATTATCAACCATTACTCCCACTCTGCACATCCTCTCTGCAAATATTCCTAACACTAGGATTCCAAAGGAGAGAAGTGATTAAATATTTCTTCAGGCAAGATCTCTCTGCATTAAATGAGGTGGAAAGGGAAAAGATGCAGGTATAGGTTGTAATCTATGAGTTAAGAAGCAGTTCTGAAACACATTTTTAGCTCAGAATTGAGATTCTGTCCCAGAAACTTAATTTTTTTCTGGAGAGATCTTCTATAGCTGAATTATCATAAGGCAGGAAAAAAGGTTGAAAAGTTTCCAAATAGAAATTGCTTACAAATACTTGAAATACTGCATGAAATCCCTGTTTAATCTTCCAAACAGATTAAGAATCACAGTCTTAGCCATTTTCCACAGCTGTTCAAAAGCGCCACAGCTTACAGTGCTCTGCCAGGCAGAATTGAATTAATTGTCACTTCCTAAGAGGAGCAGAGGGTTTGGGTGATGTAGGTCAGAAAACAGCTCATGTATAAACTACTTAGTGCTTATTTGCTGGATTCTATGGTTGTTCTTGGGTTACACTTGGTAGATTTGTTTGTTTAATTGATTAGTGAAGGTTTATTTTGAAGGAAAAAAGTATTGAATTAGTGAACACCTTTATACAAATAGCCTTATGGCATATTGCTCATTATTTTCAACAAGATGATGATTTCCACACCAAGAGACCTATGAATATTGGAATGTATCTCAAGTAGAGATCAATCATCACTACTCTCACATTACAGAAGAAACTAATCTTCTGGGGAGTACATTATCATTGAAATGATTCTTATCCTCACCAAAGCTCCTTTCTAAGAACCATCAAGTTCCATTTTTTCCCACTTCTTTCAATTCATTCTCCTACTAAACTATTTTTTAAACTTTTTTCCAACATTTTTAAATTCATTCTCCAACTCAACTATTTTTTAAAATTTCCCTGTATATTTTCCTTTCATCTATCAACTTTCTTTTTATCTATATAGGCCCTTCTTACTACGAATCTCCCCTTTTTTGTCAAAAGGAAAGGCTGCTAGTAGCTTCTATATTTGTAAACCATAAATTACTCAACTATTGAACATACTATTTTTAATTGAAGTATAGTTGATGTACAATGTTATATTAGTTTCAGGAATACAACATAGTGATTTAATATTTAAATACATTATGAAATGATCACCATGGTAAGTCTAGTAACCATCTGACCCTATACAAATTTATTACAATATTATTAACCATATCCTTTATGCTGTGTATTACATTCCTATGATTTATTTTATAAAGAGAAGCTTGTGTATCTTCAACTGCTTCACCTATTTTACCCCAACTCAGCCATCAGGCAACCACCAGTTTGTTCTCTGTAGCTGTGAGTCTACCTTCTTTTTCTTTTGTTTATTCATTTGTTGGTTTGTTCTTTAGATTTCACATATAAGTGAGATCATTGATTGTTTGTCTTATGCTTTCTGACATTTCACTTATCATAATACCTCTGGATCACTCCATTTGTTGTTGCAAATGGCAAGATTTCATTCTTTTTTATGGCTGAGTAATATTCCATTGTGGGTTTCCCAAGTGCCACTAGTGGTAAAGATCCCACCTGCCAATACAGGAGACATGAGATGTGGGTTTGATACCTGGGTCAGGAAGATCCCCTGGAGGAGGGCATGACAACCCACTCCAGTATTCTTGCCTGGAGAATACCATGGACAGAGGAGTCTGGTGGGCTAAGTCCATAGGGTCACACAGAGTTGGACACAACTGAAGCAACTTAGCACACACACACACATGCAATATTCCATTGTATATAGGTACCATGTCTAATTTATCTATTCATCTACCAATGAACACACATTGTTTCTATATCTTGAACTATCATAAATAATACTACAATGAACATAGAGCTCCACATATCTTTTTTAGTTAGTGTTTTTGTTTTCTTTGGGTAAATACCCCCAAAAGTGAAATAGCTAGATTATATGGTAATTCTATTTTTAACTTTTTGAGGAAACTTCATACTGTTTTTCATAGTGGAAGTATCAGTTTACATTCCCACTAACAGCACATGAGGGCTCCCTTTTCTCCACATCCTTGCCAACACTTGTTCGTGCTGTCATTTTGAAAACAGCTATCCTGACATGTGTGAGGTAATGTCTCATCATGGTTTTACTTTACATTTCCCTGATGAATGGCAATGTTGATCATCTTTTCATGTGTCTATTAGCTGTTTGTATGTCTTCTTTGAAAAAATGTCTATTCAGGTCCTCTGCCCATTTTTAAATGGATTGTTTTGGATTTCTTTTTTATATTGTGTGAGTTCTTTTTATATTTTGGATATCAATCTCTTATTAGACATATTATTTGTAAACATCTTCTCCCATTCAATATATTGCTTTTCATTTTGTTGATGGTTTCCTTTGCTGTACTAAAGTTTTTTCATCTGGTATAGTCTCATTTGTTTACTTTTGCATTTGTTTCCCTTACCTCAGAAGACAGATTTGAAAAAATAATTCTTAAGATCAGTGTCCAAGAGTGTATTGCCTATGTTTTCTTCTAGGAGTTTTATGTCTTTAATCCACTTTGAGTTTGTTTTTGTATATGGTGTGAGAAAGTAATCCAGGTTGATTTTATTTATTTATTTATTTGGCTACACAGGGTCTTAGTTGAAGCACATAGGATATTTGATCTTCACTGTGGCTTGCAGGATCATTAGTTGCGGCAACTGAACTCTTAGTTGTGACATGTAGGATCTAGTTCCATGATTAGAGATGGAACCCAGGCCCCTGAATTGGGAGTGCAGAGTCTTAGCCACTAGACTACAAGGGAAGAGTCCATTCTGATTCTTTTGCATGGAGCTTTCCAGTTTTGCCAATACCATTTATTGAAGAGGAAGCTTTTTTTGTCCATTGTATATTCTTGCCTCTTTTGCTGTAGATTAATTGCCCATGTAAATGTAGGTTCATTTCTGGACTATATTCTGTTCCATTGATCTATGTGTCTGTTTTTATTCTGGCACCATACTGTTTTGATTTCTGTTGTTTTGTGGTGCAGTTTGAGATCAAGAAGCCTGATACCGTAAAGAGGAAAAACAGAACTCACACCACACTGAAACTGCCTACCTCATTCTTTGGCCATATTCCATTACTTTAGTCTTGCCCATCAAGAGTTAAACATTAGAGAAATGTTGCTGATGTCCAAATAGCTCATTAAGTTTCCTTATGAAAGTTCCCATCCCACATTCTTGGGTAGTTATAGCTATTACTTGTTGTAGATAAGGTTACTTTCAGCCTAGAAGCCTTGCAAATAAGCAGATATGAGTCTGGTAAAACAAAAGTAAAGCTAACAATTTTCATGCTTTGCAGGAACCTTGTGATCAAGCTTACATGAAAAAGCAGAACAAAGAAATGTTATGCTCTCTTTGAAGGCCAAGTGGCTCTAAGAAGTCTAAAATTTGCCTTTACCATTTAATAATAAACCTTCACCTTTTTCCTTAACATAAAAGAAGCCAGAATTCTACCCTCAATAAAGATGGTTCTCTTGGACATTACTCTGCCATCTCCCTGGTCTGCTGGTTTTCCTGTTTAAGTCACTATTCCTCGCCCCAACACCTTGTCTCCTGACTTACTGGCCTTTCATGTGGCAGGCAGAATCAGCTTGAACTCAGTAACAACACCTCCAGCTTTGTTGTTCTTTCTCAAAACTGTTTTGGTTACTTGAGGTCTTTTGTGGTTCCATACAAATTTTGATTATTTGTTCTAGTTCTGTGAAAAATGCCATTGGTATTTTGATAGGGACTGTATTGAATCTGTAGATTTCCTTAGGTGGTATAAACATCTTAACAATAGTAATTCTTCCAAGCCCTGAGCATGGTGTTTCTTTCCATTTATTTGTGTCATCTTCAATTTCTTTCATCAATGTCTTATCATTTTCAGAGTATAGTTTTGTTTTGTTTTTTTAATTCCTTGGTTACATTTATTTCTCACACTCTTGTAAAGTAATGCTCAAAATTCTCCAAACTAGGCATCAACGGTACGTGAACAGTGTGTGAACTGAGAACTTCCAGATGTTCATTCTGGACTTAGAAAAGGCAGAGGAGAGCGGTGAAGGCGGAAGTAGGCCCTGGGTTAGCCGCGAGATACAAAGCCTGAGAGCCTTTGACTCCCGAGCTGAAGAGACAAAGGCGAGGTAGACCCTCAAGTGTAATTTACCCTAGAGAATTCCGTGGTGAAATGCAAAAGGAGGGGGATGAGGCATGCTATTCCGGAAATTTTGGAGAACTATTTCGGAAGTGAGGGGAGGTTTCTTTGTATTCTAGCGGTCAAAGTAGCATTTTACCCAAAGGACTCCGGTGAGACTCCAGTTGGGGGGTGGCTCAACTTTTGAAATTTACTTAAATTTCAGTTTTTAAATTAAGTTTGAGTATTAACTAATTTTCCAAATTTAATTTAGAGATTTGAGTTTTTTAAATTTAAGTTTTGAGAATGTAATTTACCTTTGCAAATAAAAGTTTTAGAAATTTAGTTAGACTTAATTTTTGAAAATTTCACTTGTGACCTTTTCACTTAGTTAAAATCTTTTTTACTTTATTAATTTAAAATTTGATTTTGTGAATAAATCATCTAAAAAGTTAAAAAAAAAAAAAAAAAAGAAAAGAAAAGAAAAGGCAGAGGAACCAGAGATCAAATTGCCAACATCCATTGGATAATGGAAAAAGCACGAGCACTCCAAAAAACATCTACTTCTGCTTCATTGATTGTGCTAAAGCCTTTGACTGTTTGGGTCACAACAAACTGTGGAAAATTCTTAAAGAGGTGGGAATACCAGACAATCTTACCTGCCTCCTGAGAAATCTATGCAGGTCAAGAAGCAACAATTAGAACCAGACATGGAACAACAAACTTGTTCCAAATTGGGAAAGAAGTGCATAAGGGCTATACATTGTCACCTTGCTTATTAAACTTTATGCAGAGTACATCACGCAAAATGCTGGGCTGGATGAAGCACAAGCTGGAATCAAGATTGCTGGGAGAAATATCAATAACCTCAGATATGCAGATGACACCACCCTTATGGCAGAAATCAAAGAGGAACTAACGAGCCCCTTGATGAAAATGAAAGATGAGAGTGAAAAAGCTAGCTTAAAGCTCAACATTCAAACCATGGAGATCTTGGCATCCAGTCCTATCACTTCATAGATCAGGAAACAATGGAAACAGGCTATTTTTCAGGGCCCCAAAGTCACTACAGATGATTACTCCAGCTATGAAATTAAAAGACGCTTGCTCCTTTGAAGAAAAGCTATGACCAACCTAGGCAGCATATTAAAAAGCAGAGACATTACTTTACTGGCAAAGGTCTATCTAGTCAAAGCTATGATTTTTCCAGTAGTCATGTATGGATGTGAAAGTTGGGCCATAAAGAAGGTAGATCACTGAAGAACTGATGCTTTAAAGTTTTGATCCTGGAGAAGACTCTTGAGAGTCCCTTGGGCAGCAATGAGATCAAACCAGTCAATCCTAAAGGAAATCAGTCCTGATTTTTCATTGGAAGGATGGATGCTGAAGCTCCAATACTTCGGCTATCTGATGTGAAGAACTGACTCATATGAAAAGACCCTGATGCTGGGAAGGATTGAAAGCAGGAGGAGAAGGGGACAATAGAGAATGAGATGGTTGGATGGCATCACCAACTCTGTGGACATGAGTTTGAGCAAGCTCAGGAGATGGTGATGAACAGGGAAGCCTGGCGTGCTGCAGTCCAGGGGGTCGCAAAGAGTTCAATACGCCCGAACGACTGAAATGAACTGAACTGTACTGAGGTGATTTATCATTTTAGATGCTATTAAACATATTTCTTAAAATTATTTATGCCTCATTCTGTGCAAGATGTTCTTGGGAAACAAAGAGAGGAATAAGACAGTGGTTCTGTGCAAAGAAAATAACTTGGTGGAAGGCACAATATGGTAAGTACTGTTCAGTAGCATGAACATAATTATACTAAAATAACTGCATGATGTCAGAAAAGATTCCTTTTTCCTCCTTTACTCTTCCTAAATTTCTTTACCATGATATGAAAGACTTTCTAAACATCAGTCAGGAAAAGAAAACTCTTTATTATAACTCTTCCAAAATGGGAAAAGATAAAAACAACATTTCAGTATCATGCCATAACTGATATGCATGAATTTACTCCAGAGGGAAAAAAAGGAAGTGAAGGGGGAGAGGGAATGAGGAAGAGAAGCACTTTTAAACAATACATGCTCAGGGACCTGCCAAGGGTCACAGTTGTTTCATATTCTGTAAGGATTAGAGTAGCCCTTTAACTAAAGGCTGAAACTTCAATTCAGTTCAGTTCAGTCGCTCAGTCGTGTCCAACTCTTTGCGACCCCATGAATCGCAGCACACCAAGCCTCCCTGTCCATCACCAACTCCTGGAGTTCACTCAGACTCACATCCATTGAGTCAGTGATGCCATCCAGCCATCTCATCCTCTGCCGTCCCCTTCTCCTCCTGCCCCCAAGCCCTCCCAACATCAGAGTCTTTTCCAATGAGTCAACTCTTCGCATGGGGTGCCCTAAGTACTGGAGTTTCAGCTTTAGCATCATTCCTTCCAATGAACACCCAGGACTGATCTCCTTTAGAATGGACTGGTTGGATCTCCTTGCAATCCAAGGGACTCTCAAGAGTCTTCTCCAACACCACACTTCAAGAGCATCAATTCTTCGGTGCTCAGCTTTCTTCACAGCCCAACTCTCGTATCCATACATGACCACTGGAAAAACCATAGCCTTGACTAGATGGACCTTAGTCGGCAAAGTAATGTCTCTGCTTTTGAATATGCTATCTAGGTTGGTCATAACTTTCCTTCCAAGGAGTAAGCGTCTTTTAATTTCATGGCTGCAATCACCATCTGCAGTGATTTTGGAGCCCCCAAAAACAAAGTCTGACACTGTTTCTACTGTTTCCCCGTCTATTTCCCATGAAGTGATGGGACCAGATGCCATGATCTTAGTTTTCTGAATGTTGAGCTTTAAGCCAACTTTTTCACTCTCCTCTTTCACAACTTGCCTGTTGTCAAATGATATCTTCTGCAGAGACTTGTGGAGCATTTTTATATCCTCCCTTTACTCATCTGATGGCCAGAATTATTCAAATACTTTTTCTAATGAACAGAGTTTTCCTGAACATGAGCATGTGGTGAACGCCTGGCACAGAGTCTTTATGTGCTGGAGACAAGCACAAGAGCTTTTTCATCCACTTACTGCTTTCATTTTCTCTATGCACTATCTTTTCACAAATTGGAGACAAGAGTATAAATTTGTGATTCATATTCCACTTTCAAAACTGAGAGGCTGATATTATGGTGGGTGAAAATATCTCCCTCAGGAGTTCAAGCCACAGAGCCATGGCACTTTCCCAGATAATGAGATCTCGAGATAAATACAGCCTCAGACAAAATAAATGCATTGTATGTCGCCTGTCTAGAAGGAATAACTGAGCCCTCAAGTTTTCCTGAAGTCTTTTAGTAAAGTCTTTGAAAGTTAACCTACTGAGATAACTTCTTACGTCTCCTAAAATGTTAAAAATAGATCACAATACCTTTAATCAAAGCCAGATTAATGAACTGATATGAAATCATGGATCAGTTCAGTTCAGTCACTCAGTCATATGTGGAATAAATATTTATTGAGAAATTCAGTCATTGTATTAAAAAAGTTTACAAGCCTGATATTTTTTCCAGTGGTCTGGAAAATAGAAAATATTTTCTCATGGAAATAACCTGTAGGCTGCTGTATGAAGAGGAAAGTCTGTACAGAAGGACTAATAGACCACATTATTTTGCAAAATGTTTGGCTCTCATGTTCACACTGTTGACTTCTGATACAGATGTAGCACAGCTTACAAGGACACATCAAATTTAACAAAGAATTAAAAGTTTTTTTAAAAAAGATTAGCCTAGTGTTGGCAAAAGTGTGGGGAAATGGGATATCTCATGCATTTTGAAAAGAAATATAAAATATTCAACATTTCTAGAGGGCTATTTCTACCAATATTAAAAATGTGCATACCATTTGATACTAAAATTCCCTTTCTTATTATTTAAGAAATAAATGTATGAGTATAAAAATATGTTATACAGAGATGTTCATTGAATGCTCTGTAGTAAATGGATAAAATAATCAAAATGTCCAATGATAAGAGATTGAGTGAATAAATAAGGATACATCCATATAATAGAATACTACTTAACATTTTTTTCTTCCAGACAGACTTTTATATTGACATGGAAAGACATCCACAACATTTTGTTGAGGTAAAAAAAAACACAGGTTAGGTATTAGACTGTGTAGTGTAACTACATTTAAATAAAATATATACATTATACAGTATACAGTATTATAAAGTATACAGTTTATACTTGCATCTTAAGATATAAAGTAAAATTTTTAACAGCAATTACTTTACAGGAGTGTGATGACAGATTGTTTATCATATATTACTTTAAAATAAAGATGTGGGGGGGGGGGGGCGGTCCTAAGATGGCGGAGGAATAGGACGTGAAGACCACTTTCTCCCTCATGAATTCCTCAAAAGAACATTTCAACACTGAGCAAACTCCACAAAACAACTTCTGTAGGCTGGCAGAGGACATCAGGCAACCAGAAAAGCAGACCGTTGTCTTCGAAAACAGGTAGGAAAAAATATAAAAGACGAAAAAGGAGACAAAGGAGGTGGGGAGGGAGCTCCGTCCAGGGAAGGGAAGCCCGTCCCGGGAAGGGAATTTTAAGAAGAGAGGTTTCCAAACACCAGGAAACACTCTCCCTGCCGAGTCGGTGGCGAGCCTTGGAAACACAGAGGGCAACATAACAGGAAGGGAAAAATAAATAAATAATTAAAACCAAGAGATTACAAGCCCAACAGTAACTCCCCCAGCGGAAAAGCAGCACAGACACCTGCATCCGCCACTGGGAAGTGGGGGCAGGGCAGGGACGCGCGGGAGGCGCGGGCTGCAGTGCTGTGTAAGAATCGGGCAGGAACGCCCCACGCGCAACCAGAACGATCTAACTTGCGCTAGCAAACCAGACTGTGGGATAGCTACCGCATGAAAAGCTCGAACATAAGACACCGCCAGGACCGAGCACAGAACAAAGGACGGAACGGAAAAAGCCGGCGGCAGACCATCCCCTGCCAGGGACAGGCAGCCAGAGCTGTAAGGACTGGAAAGGGGCAATTGCAGACCCAGAGAGACTTTACTTACCTAACTGCAACCAGGCTTCTTTGCTAAGACTTCTGGGGGTGCTGGACAGTCACCATCTGCCTCACAAGGGGCACCAGCGGTCCACCCAGAAAACTGAGCAGCAGAGGCAGAAAAGGCAACAAGTCGCAGCTATTGCGCTCGCCAAACTCCTGAGCTACTCGGACCCGGGAAGGGCACAAAACGCAGTCCCAACCGAATCTGTGCCTCTGAGGGCTACCTGAGCGCCGAACCTGAGCGGCTTAGACCGGGGAAGTGCACGCAGCCTAGGGCCGGCCTCAGACGGTTCCCAGCTGAGCATCGTAGAGCCAGAGCGGTTTGTATGCCGTGAGAAGGGACAGGTCCAGCGGGGCTGAGACACTGTGCACACGACAGCGCTATTTGTTTGCAGCATCCCCCCTCCCCACAGCGCGACTGAACTAGTGAGCCTAAAAAACCAGCATAAAGAAGATGTTAAACAGAGGGAACCACCTTGGAAGTGACCCCACAATGCCCACAACATCAGAGAAGGGCCAGATATATTTTTACTATTTTTAAAATCATTCCTTTTTTTTCTTTTTTATCTTTTTTCTGACTTTTTTTAAATAGTTAAGTCTTCTATTTCTCCTCTAATTTTTATTTCTATAACCCATTATTAATATTCAAAAAAAAAGACTCTTTTTTTTTTTTAAGGCAAACACCATATATAGTCTTTGGGTGGTTATGGGTGTTTGGTTTTTTGTTTTTTTTTTAATAATTTTTGTGGCTTTTTTTTTTTCTTTTTTCCTTTTTCCTTCTGCTTCTTTTCTTTAATATTGTATTTTTGAAAATCCAACCTCTTCTCTAGATTTTTAATCTTTGCTCTTCGGTGTTTGTTGTCAATTTTGTACATTTAAAAACCCAAACTTCACTACCCAATTTTACCTGAGAGCGAGATTACTGGCTTGACCACTCTCTCCTCCTTTGGACTCTCCTTTTTCTCCACCAGGTGGCCTCTGTCTCTTTTCTCCCCCATCTCTTCTCTATCCAACTCTGTGAATCTCTGTGTGTTCCAGACGGTGGAGAACACCTAAGGAACTGGTTACTGGCAGGATTTGTCTCTCTCCTTCTCATTCCTCTCTCTTATCCTCCTGGCCACCTCTGTCTACTTCCTCCCTCTCCTCTTCCCTGTATAACTCCGTAAATACCTCTGAGCGGTCCAGACTATGGAGCGCACATAAGGAAGTGACTACTGGCTAGCTTGCTTGCTCCTCTTTTGATCTCACCGCATCTCATTCCAGTCACCTCTAACTACCCCCTCCCTCTTCTCTTCTCCTTGTAACTCAGTGAACCTCTCTGGGTGTCCCTCAATGTGGAGAAACTTTTCATCTTTAACCTAGATGTTTTATCATCAGTGCTGTATAGATGGAGAAGTCTAGAGGCTACTGTAAAAATAAAACTGAAAACCAGAAGCAGGAGGCTTAAGTCCAAAGCCTGAAAACATCAGAGAACTCCTGAATTCAGGGAACATTAAGCAATAGGAGCTCATCAAATGCCTTCATACCTACACTGAAACCAAGCTCCACCCAAGGACCAACAAGTTCCAGAACAAGACATACCACACAAATTCTCCAGCAACACAGGAACACACCCCTGAGCTTCAATATACAGGCAGCTCAAAGTTACTCCAAAACCTTTGACGTCTCATAACCCATTACTGATCACTCCACTGCACTCCAGAGAGAAGAAACCCAGCTCCACCCACCAGAACTCCAACACAAGCCTCCCTAACCAGGAAACCTAGACAAGCCACTGATAGAACCCCACCCACAGTGAGGAAGCTCCATAATAAAGAGAACTCCACAAATTACCAGAATATAAAAAGGCCACCCCAAACGCAGCAATATAACCAAGATGAAGAGACAGAGGAATACTCAGCAGGTAAAGGAACAGGAGGGTTGCCCACCAAACCAAACAAAAGAGGAAGAGGTAGGGAATCTACCTGAGAAAGAATTCCAAATATTGATAGTGAAAATGATCCAAAATCTTGAAATCAAAATGGAATCACAGATAAATAGCCTAGAGACAAGGACTGAGAAGATGCAAGAAAGGTTTAACAAGGAAATAGAAGAAATAAAAAAGAGTCAAAATATAATGAATAACGCAATAAATGAGATCAGAAACACTCTGGAAGCAACAAATAGCAGAATAACGGAGGCAGAAGACAGGATTAGTGAAATAGAAGATAGAATGGTAGAAATAAATGAATCAGAGAGGAAACAAGAAAAACGAATTAAAAGAAATGAGGACAATCTCAGAAACCTCCAGGATGATATGAAACGCTCCAACATTCGAATTATAGGAGTCCCAGAAGAAGAAGACAAAAAGAAAGACCATGAGAAAATTCTTGAGGAGATAATAGTTGAAAACTTCCCTAAAATGGGGAAGGAAATAATCACCCAAGTCCAAGAAACACAGAGAGTTCCAAATAGGATAAACCCAAGGCGAAACACCCCAAGACACATATTAATCAAATTAACAAAGATCAAACACAAAGAATAAATATTAAAAGCAGCAAGGGAAAAACAACAAATAACACACAAGGGGATTCCCATAAGGATAACAGCTGATCTTTCAATAGAAACTCTTCAGGCCAGGAGGGAATGGCAAGACATACTTAAAGGGATGAAAGAAAATAACCTACAGCCCAGATTACTGTACCCAGCAAGGATCTCATTCAAATACGAAGGAGAAATCAAAAGCTTTACAGACAAGCAAAAGCTGAGAGAATTCAGCACCACCAAACCAGCTCTCCAACAAATTCTAAAGGATATTCTCTAGACAGGAAACACAAAAAGGGTGTATAAACCCGAACCCAAAACAATAAAGTAAATGGTAACAGGATCATACTTATCAATAATTACCTTAAACGTAAATGGGTTGAATGCCACAACCAAAAGGCAAAGACTGGCCGAATGGATACAAAAACAAGACCCCTCTATATGCTGCTTACAAGAGACCCACCTCAAAACAAGGGACACATACAGACTGAAAGTGAAGGGCTGGAAAAAGATATACCATGCAAATAGAGACCAAAAGAAAGCAGGACCGGCAATACTCATTTCCGATAAAATAGACTTTAAAACAAAGGCTGTGAAAAGAGACAAAGAAGGCCACTACATAATGATCAAAGGATCAATCCAAGAAGAAGATATAACAATTATAAATATATATGCACCCAATATAGGAGCACCACAATATGTAAGACAAATGCTAACAAGTATGAAAGGGGAAATCAACAATAACACAATAATAGTGGGAGACTTTAATACCCCCACTCACACCTATGGACAGATCAACTAAACAGAAAATCAACAAAGAAATGCAAACTTTAAATGATACATTAGACCAGTTAGACCTAATTGATATCTATAGGACATTTCACCCCAAAACAATGAATTTCACCTTTTTCTCGAGTGCTCATGGAACCTTCTCCAGGATGGATCACATCCTGGGCCATAAATCTAAACTTGATAAATTCAAAAAAATCGAAATCATTCCAAGCATCTTTTCTGACCATAATGCATTAAGATTAGATCTCAATTACAGGAGAAAAACTACTAAAAATTCCAACATATGGAGGTTGAACAACACACTTCTGAATAACCAACAAATCACAGAAGAAATCAAAAAAGAAATCAAAATATGCATAGAAACTAATGAAAATGAAAACACAACAACCCAAAACCTGTGGGACACTATAAAAGCAGTGCTAAGAGGAAAGTTCATAGCAATACAGGCATACCTCAAGAAACAAGAAAAAAAGTCAAATAAATAACCTAACTCTACAACTAAAGCAACTAGAAAAGGAAGAATTGGAGAACCCCAGAGTTAGTAGAAGGAAAGAAATCTTAAAAATTAGGGCAGAAATAAATGTAAAAGAAACAAAAGAGACCATAGCAAAAATCAACAAAGCCAAAAGCTGGTTCTTTGAAAGGATAAATAAAATTGACAAACCATTAGCCAGATTCATCAAGAAGCAAAGAGAGAAAAATCAAATCAATAAAATTAGAAATGAAAATGGAGAGATCACAACAGACAACACAGAAATACAAAGGATCATAAGAGACTACTATCAGCAGTTATATGCCAATAAAATGGACAACGTGGAAGAAATGGACAAATTCCCAGAAAAGTACAATTTTCCAAAACTGAACCAGGAAGAAATAGAAAATCTTAACAGACCCATCACAAGCACGGAAATTGAAACTGTAATCAGAAATCTTCCAGCAAACAAAAGCCCAGGTCCAGACGGCTTCATAGCTGAATTCTACCAAAAATTTCGAGAAGAGCTAACACCTATCCTCCTCAAACTCTTCCAGAAAATTGCAGAGGAAGGTAAACTTCCAAACTCATTCTATGAGGCCACCATCACCCTAATACCAAAACCTGACAAAGATACTACAAAAAAAGAAAACTACAGGCCAATATCACTGATGAACATAGATGCAAAAATCCTCAACAAAATTCTAGCAATCAGAATCCAACAACACATTAAAAAGATCATACACCATGACCAAGTGGGCTTTATGCCAGGGATGCAAGGATTCTTCAATATCCGCAAATCAATCAATGTAATTCACCACATTAACAAATTGAAAAATAAAAGCCATATGATTATCTCAATAGATGCAGAGAAAGCCTTTGACAAAATTCAATATCCATTTATGATAAAAACTCTCCAGAAAGCAGGAATAGAAGGAACATACCTCAACATAATAAAAGCTATATATGACAAACCCACAGCAAACATTATCCTCAGTGGTGAAAAATTGAAAGCATTTCCCCTAAAGTCAGGAACAAGACAAGGGTGCCCACTGTCACCGCTACTATTCAACATAGTTCTGGAAGTTTTGGCCACAGCAATCAGAGCAGAAAAAGAAATAAAAGGAATCCAAATTGGAAAAGAAGAAGTAAAACTTTCACTGTTTCCAGATGACATGATCCTCTACATAGAAAACCCTAAAGACTCCACCAGAAAATTACTAGAGCTCATCAATGAATATAGTAAAGTTGCAGGATATAAAATCAACACACAGAAATCCCTTGCATTCCTATACACCAATAATGAGAAAGTAGAAAAAGAAATTAAGGAAACAATTCCATTCACCATTGCAACAAAAAGAATAAAATACTTAGGAATATATCTACCTAAAGAAACTAAAGACCTATACATAGAAAACTATAAAACACTGGTGAAAGAAATCAAAGAGGACACTAATAGATGGAGAAATATACCATGTTCATGGATCGGAAGAATCAATATAGTGAAAATGAGTATACTACCCAAAGCAATTTACAAATTCAACGCAATCCCTGTTAAGCTACCAGCCATATTTTTCACAGAACTAGAATAAATAATTTCAAGATTTGTATGGAAATACAAAAAACCTTAAATAGCCAAAGCAATCTTGAGAAAGAAGAATGGAACTGGAGGAATCAACTTGCCTGACTTCAGGTTCTACTACAAAGCCACAGTCATCAAGACAGTATGGTACTGGCACAAATCAGACATATAGATCAATGGAACAAAATAGAAAGCCCAGAGATAAATCCACACACATACGGACACCTTATCTTTGACAAAGGAGGCAAGAATATACAATGGAGTAAAGACAATCTCTTTAACAAGTGGTGCTGGGAAAACTGGTCAACCACTTGTAAAAGAATGAAACTAGAACACTTTCTAACACCGCACACAAAAATAAACTCAAAATGGATTAAAGATCTAAATGTAGGACCAGAAACTATAAAACTCCTAGAGGAGAACATAGGCAAAACACTCTCAGACATAAATCACAGCAGGATCCTCTATGATCCACCTCCCAGAATTCTGGAAATAAAAGCAAAAATAAACAAATGGGATCTAATTAAAATTAAAAGCTTCTGCACAACAAAGGAAACTATAAGCAAGGTGAAAAGACAGCCTTCTGAATGGGAGAAAATAATAGCAAATGAAGCAACTGACAGACAACTAATCTCAAAAATATACAAGCAACTTATGCAGCTCAATTCCAGAAAAATAAACGACCCAATCAAAAAATGGGCCAAAGAACTAAATAGACATTTCTCCAAAGAAGACATACAGATGGCTAACAAACACATGAAAAGATGCTGAACATCACTCATTATCAGAGAAATGCAAATCAAAACCACAATGAGGTACCACTTCACACCAGTCAGAATGTCTGCGATCCAAAAATCTGCAAGCAATAAATGCTGGAGAGGGTGTGGAGAAAAGGGAACCCTCCTACACTGTTGGTGGGAATGCAAACTAGTACAGCCACTTTGGAGAACAGTGTGGAGATTCCTTAAAAAATTGCAAGTAGAACTACCTTATGACCCAGCAGTCCCACTGCTGGGCATACACACCGAGGAAACCAGAATTGAAAGAGACACATGTACCCCAATGTTCATCGCAGCACTGTTTATAACAGCCAGGACATGGAAACAACCTAGATGTCCATCAGCAGATGAATGGATAAGAAAGCTGTGGTACATACACACAATGGAGTATTACTCAGCTGTTCAAAAGAATACATTTGAATCAGTTCTGATGAGATGGATGAAACTGGAGCCGATTATACAGAGTCAAGTAAGCCAGAAAGAAAAACACCAATGCAGTATACTAACACATATATATGGAATTTAGAAAGATGGCAATGACGACCCTGTATGCAAGACAGCAAAAAAGACACAGCTGTGTATAACGGACTTTTGGTCTCAGAGGGAGAGGGAGAGGGTGGGATGATTTGGGAGAATGGCATTGTAACGTGTATACTATCATGTAAGAATCGAATCTCCAGTCTATGTTCGACACAGGATACAGTGTGCTATAGAAGCTAAACATGAAATTTTTAAACAAAAATGTTCATAGTGCCATGTTCATGGGGAAAGTTGATCTAAGCTGCAAACTGCGAGACCAGGCTAGAAACACACCTCTTTGCGTGGAGCCCTGACAATGAGCACAGGGTTTTTCTTCTCTCTCTTGGACTCCAAGCAGCAGGGACATTACCACCACTGCAAGAGCAGTCAAGAAGAGTAAAGAGTCCCACACATCCTTAGTAGTTTCTAGAAAGGGGGAAACCCTAGGGGACCACATCCAGGTGTTCACAGTAGTGAGGTGAGCCCAAGGTCACACTGACCACAAAAGACACATATAGAGAGAGCTTGCTATATACTAGGCAATCTGCTTTACATGTAAATTACTTATTTTATCCTCAAAATAACCTTAACAATAAAACACTATTATCTCCATTTTTGAGATGAAAATACCAACACTCAAGAAGTTAATGCCAGTAAGTACCTGCTGCTGCTGCTGCTGCTAAGTCGCTTCAGTCGTGTCCGACTCTGTGCGACCCCATAGATGGCAGCCCACTGGGATTCTCAAGGCAAGAACACTGGAGTGGGTTGCCATTTCCTTCTCCAATGCATAAAAGTGAAAGTGAAGTCGCTCAGTCGTGTCTGACTCTTAGCAACCCCTTGGACTGTAGCCCACCAGGCTTCTCCGTCCATGGGACTTTCCAGGCAAGAGTACTGGAGTGGGGTGCCATTGGCTTCTCCAAGTAAGTACCTAGTACATGGCAAAGCCAAGACCAGAACTCATACCTGCGTGATCCCCAAAACCATATATTTTAGCCATTTTATATGTCACAGTAAATAACGTGGGCACTGCCTTTGTACCTTTTTCACTTATTTTCCAGGTCTTAGTCAAATCAGCGCAGCCTGCTTCTTTGTCTCGGCTCAGATCAGTTTCACCTGGTTGCCATATGGATATCCAAGGCAGGGTGCCATGCAAAAGAATAAGGTACTACATAAAACTCAAGGCATCTCCTTAAAGCATGCAGTACAGTTTTCAACCCAGAAATCAGAGAGAGAAAATGACTGTTCCCAAGATGGCTATTCTGAAAGAGATAATTGCTGTTCGTCTCACTCTGTTCACAGAGTGCTTCGCTGAGCTGACACTTACATCCTTGGAG
The DNA here is from genome assembly GCF_023091745.1 of Budorcas taxicolor. NCBI lineage: Eukaryota > Metazoa > Chordata > Mammalia > Artiodactyla > Bovidae > Budorcas > Budorcas taxicolor. The sequence continues at coordinate 39,761,981 of NC_068926.1, forward strand.
GTCAGCCCACACCTCACTGACAGCCACCAGTTCAGCTGTGTCAATTCCACCTGAATCTACTTGCTTGCAGCATTTCCAGAGCACACAGCTTACCAAGCCATTATTATTTTGTACCTGTGCCCAGAGAGCTCTACCAAGGGTGCATTTTAAAGAGCCTGGAATAGGTAAATAAATAAACAGCTCATAGGTAATATGTAATTTACTAGCAAAAAAGCAACCATGACTCGCCGACCTATGCCTCCAGTGATTACATGCAGAATACTATGGTACAGAAAAGCTGGATTTCAATTTTTAACTTATTCTTTAAAATTGCTAGTTGATGGATCTTTCCTAAGCTTTCCTTAAATGTCCTTACTCATCTCCATTCTAAAATTAAATATATTTCACTAAAAAACTTCATCTGTGCATAAATAACAATACATTCAGCAACCCTTCTATATAGGGGACATAATCAAGTGTTTAAAGATATCAAAGCATCTTTTCCCTTCTTTATGCTCAAAAAATGGAGGAATTTAGAGATCTACTCATTATTCTCCAGCCACACAGTCAATCCATTTTGTAACTTTCAGTTGGATCTATGATGTTCTAATTTTGATAAGATTTCTGGCAAAGTTAGTTGAAATATTTCAGGAGGAAAGAGATATTAAAGCCTAGTTGCTGCTTAATAGCAAAACACTCTGAGCATTTGCCAGCTGGTTTCCGTGGATCTTCCTGCTTCAGAATATCTACAAACTCCTTAGATCAAATGTAAAATTTTGTGTTAATGTTCATTTCCTACCACTTATTAGATTTTCAAAGTTTATGCAAACCAAATCAGATTAAGCATCCTTGAGTCTTTTGGTCATACAAGGAAAAGAAACTAAAACTAATGCTTCTTACACAGCTGTTTATCTCAGGAAAAGTCATTCATACTTATTTTAGTATTGTTCATCCACTCTCATCAGGCCAACCTTTGTCCCGTAACACACCTTGCCCATTTCCACTTCTGACTAATTTCGTTGGCCTGGCTCCCTATTGCATGGGTTGCCCTTCTCTCAAAGCAGTTATAAAGTACCTCCTTGGTAAAATTTCAGGGACAGATTTTCACCCAGATTGATTTCACCTTATTTCTTCGTAGCATACTTAGAGTCTGAAGAAGTCACGTACAGAATTTATGTGTGTGCAAGTGTATTTTTCACAGGTGTTTCATATATGAAAATCTCTCCAGATGTGTTATGACATGCACTATCTTAACCTCGTGTCTTCATTATTATCGAGAATCCAATAGTTCATAAAAGCGAGGGATGAGTCTTGCTTTCTGTGTGGCTCCCTCTACCACCTAAAACTATGCTTCCTTGCTTGATTGCTACCCTAAGCTATTAGTAACACACAGATATGCTTTTAGTTTTAGCCTTTCTCTCTGTAAGTGAATTTGTCTTCCCTAAAGTTAGAAACTACAGTGCAACATTAGAGGAAATAGGAATTGGAGATGAATGTTTAAAAGTATGAAATGTTCCTACCAGTCAAGTTATAAACTCTGTATCTAATTCATACAATGTATCAGCAAATCCTATTACCATTTTCCTCACAATTTGACTTGTTTTCACTCATCCAATGCTATCCCCCTCATCTTATTGTCATAACTGCAACAACCTTCTAACCAGCTTCTGTCCCTAGAGCGCCTCTTCACAAAGCATTAAAAGTGACTCTTTTAAAATATGAGTCAGATCATGACACTGTCTTTCAAATTTTTCCTGTGACCTCCCATCTTAGAGTAAAAAAACAAGTCCTTAAAATGGCCCCTAAAATCCTGTATATTCAGCAGCCCAGCTTTCCTCCTGATCTGTTCTACTGAAGCCAGTTCCAGCTCTAACACCAGATTCCTGTGTGTCCCTGAACCCATCGAACATACTCCTGTCTCAAGGCATCTGTGCTCATTATAGCCTTTGTCTGGTACATTTCTTTTAGACCCCTTCTCACCCGAATCCAGGAGTTCACTCTGATCATACTTCCAAAGACACACACACAGAAGCATACACACACATAAGCATACACACACATATGCACAAAATCCCCCCCACCCCCATTCAGATCTATCTTCTCTCCATCGAACATAGTATATATTAGTCCATTATCTTTGAATCCAAACTACAGGACAAGTATTTTTGCCAATTTTGTTTGTTTTAGTCACATCAGTGGCTAGAACATTCAGTTCTGTTCAGCTCAGTTCAGTTGCTCAGTCTGGTCCAACTCTTTGAGACTCCATGAATCGCAGCATGCCAGGCCTCCCGGTCCATCACCAACTCCCGGAGTTCACTCAGACTCACGTCCATCGAGTCCGTGATGCCATCCAGCCATCTCACCCTCTGTCGTTCCCTTCTCCTCCTGCCCCTAATCCCTCCCAGCATCAGAGTCTTTTCCAATGAGTCAACTCTTCGCGTGAGGTGGCCAAAGTACTGGACATTATCATGCATATATAAAGTACTCAATACATTTCTATCGAATGATTGCTTCATATTAGTCAAGTTTCTTTTGAACAAAGACAACCATTTAAAAATAGTTTAAATAATAAAATTATTAAAAGTTATGTTCAGAAAAAAGATTAAACACTAAAAATATACACAAATGGTCAATAATACATCATTGCATAGATTATTTTTAATGGGAACAGTAAAGAACAAAAACTGAAAAGGAGGTAAAGAGAAGGAGTGAGTTAAGTAACAGAGTTCAACAGTGAGAGACTATCTGGAAATTTGGAGGCTAAAAATCTACTCTGGAGAATAATGTCCAAAGGTAGTGGAAAGGAGTATTATTTATGCCGAACAATATTATCAATAGATATCATTCCCTCTGACAATTAATTGTCTGTTTGTCTATTGTCTGAGAAATAGCTTCAGTGATTCCCCCAAATCCTCTTAGTATTCTTTACATTTTTGTGCATATTAGAATGTCCAGCAATGCAGTTTCACTCTCAACAGCCAGGAACCATATCTCTTTGGATGGACTTCAAAGTCCAGAGTCCAAAGTCCAAAGAAGGATGGACTTCAGAAGACCAGAACCCTTTTCTTGCACCCACTTGCCTGGAAATTGATTTTCCAGTAGTGACAACCGCCTTCACCATTGGTCCAGAGTTGCAGAGGCACAAACGCTTTAGTTCCGCTGCCTCTCAGTCATGACTGCCCTGAGGCATCTCTGGACCTTCCCTGCAGGAAGGAGTCTAACTTTCTCCTAGCAGTTCTCTGGAACCTCACTATTGACTGTGATACTTTGTCTGGCACCTCACCTTTCCTGGTCTCACCTTCCCACTTTTCTGCCAATCTTCCCTGAGACACTTCTTCATAAGTCAATTTCACAAAAATCCTTATCTCAGGATTTGCTCCTGGAAATGCCAACCTGAGACAGCTGGTATCAAAAATGATCTGACTGAAACTCAAGATAAGATTCTGGAGTTGGTTGACCCACTGGCTAGATGGCAATAGGAACCCCATTATTAGTGACAGATAAAGTGACAAAATAAGGGGCTACTGCTAAAGCTTCTGGATGTGGCAAATTAGAATGAGATATGAGAGGAAGTGGTTCCCTGGACTGTACAATATCTCTAGCATTTGGGACATATGGTAGGGAGGGTAATTACAAGAACTGTAGGGTTCCTAGTTATTATGAAGTCCCATTAATGGGCCGTAGAAAGAAAATTACACATTTAGATCAGCCAATTACTAGTTCAGAATATAGTGTGAAAGCCACAAGTTCTCCATGATGGCCTTTGAGGAGAACATCATTGTCTGTAGCTGCAGGGAAAACATGCTGAGGACCACGACTAAGACTGGAGAGAGAGCAGCAAGGCTGCAGAGAGGCTGGAGTGCAGCTTGGCAAGTTATTCACACTGAAGGCAGATTCTGATGGAGAAGCGATAGGATCCTGGGACTTGGGACAGAGATACCTGGATGCACCCAGAATCACTGAACCCCACAACTCCCTTAAAACCCTGAGCCTGAAAAAGTGTTTCCATTCTTCTAACTGGAGAACAGCTGCTTCCTCTGGCTGCAGACTGCAGAAGCCTCAACTGAAACCAGTGCTTAGCAAAATTATACTTGCCTGTCAAGATGGGCTCCCTTCCTGACTATCGGACCAGCATGAGCTTATTAGCAAAGTATGCCTCTGCTAAGGGATGAAAGGAATTATTTACTCCAAGAAATACAGAGCCTGACTTAGAGGAGGAACTGAAAGGTGTGCCTGGCAGTGGTCACTGAAGTGTGGTAGACCAGAAGGGTGCATGGGGAGAGTTTGCGCTTGGGGGTATGCTCTTGACCTTAATACCCAAGTAACAGCCAGTCCTGATGTATTTTGCTTGCTTTGTTCCCAGGAATTTTGCAAAAAAAAAAAAACAAAAAACAGCAAATCCCATTAACTGAGGTAGAAATACCAGAATTCCTTTGGTGGAACTTGAGAAAGTAATCACCAGGCTCAAAACAGGGGGCCAAGGTAGTTATGCAACATCTAAGACTCCACCAGGAGGCTATCTACCCTGGGAAGTTCTGGAGGACACCCCTCCACTATGAGTCAAGGAGTGCACATATAAAGTGTCCTCCAGTGAGGAGGCATCCTTGAGAAGCTTATTGGTGATTGTTCTCAGTAGGTTGGGAGTGAAGGTAGGATGCTGTTATAGAACTGATGGCCTTGTTTTAGTAGGAAAGGTAGAAGATGGCAGCACTTAATCACCAGGCAAGGAGAACAGTTACCACAGTAGGCATCAAAGCTGCAAGTCCCTATGGTGATCTCTAATAAGCCATGGTATTTCTAGGAAAAGATAGATGAGCAAACAACAAGGGCATTGCCTGATAATATACAATAAAAGATGTTTTAATTTAAAAGTGTTCTTCAAGAAGATGAAGAGCAGATGAACAGATGGCTGGTGTCATCTGTGCTAATGAACAAATTACTGCCCCCTCCCTAATGTACAGACTTGAGTCAGTCCTCAGACATACAGTCCATTGTTTAGAGGGAAAAGCAAGTCCCCCTGAAGGAGCATCCTGCAATCCACAGCAAGGAAATACAATACTGATTCTCTCATTCTTCCCCAAAGAGAACTATCAACATTTGCACAAATAACAGCACGCTAGGAAACAGGGGGTACCTACATGTGCCTTGGACTTTAAATCTGTGTCTACACTAAAATTTGGTACCAGGAATTTCCAAACATCACCACAGAACACTTATAAGAGCAGGGGTAGATGGGGGCCAGATGATAATGTGGTGTTTACCCAAGTTATTCTCACACTGTGTCCCTGGCCCCACAGTGGCATTTCAGTGAGCCTGAACACAGTCACAGGATAATGTATTTAGCAGCCAGCAATGATTACATTGATTCTTTGACTTATGGAATAAAGGCCATCATATTAGAAAAATCCAAGTATAAGCCCCTGAACTTGTGCCCAAAGACAACAAATCAGAAACAATACCACAGCCACGTGGAATGTAAGAAACTAGTGATTCACTCAAAGACTTAAAATATACAGAGGGGTAATTTCCATCACGTTCCTTTTATTGGACTCATCTGGCCCTTGGGAAAAGCCAATTCATTGTGGCAGATGACTACAACTAAGTTGCAGTTCCTGTTGTGTTAGCTGTACCACTGATAGTACCTTTTTCTAAAACAAATGCATTATTTTCAACAACTATCAATAAGAAGGATCAGAAAATTTCATTCAAATGAATGGGTAGAATTCTTCCTTTTAACAATGACTCAGAAGGGCTTTTATCAGCTAGATATTCTGCAGAACATCACACTGGCTCACTGAATCAGTGACCTCATGATAATTGTACCCAATGCACAGTACTAATTTAGCAGTATTCTGGGTGCCTGATAAGCAAACGTGCTACGTGGGATGAGAGATTAAAACCCACTAAGGTTCAGGGACTTGCCACATCAGTGATCTTCTTAAGCAGTAGGTGATTTGGAACTAGTGACAGATCCTCTGGAAAATAAAGAACAAGCGATTACACCTTATACCTCTTCCAGCTACCACTAGGATAAAGAACAGAAGTTGGTAGCCCTCTTCAGGTTTTGCACTTAGGAAAGTTGTTTCATCTCTTTTACTATCTGATGCTGTCTGCTCAAGAGAGGTTTGCATCAGGCTTAGGCTACAGTGTAAGTGACCCTGATGCTTGGGCAGTTCTGTGCAAATGTACACAAAATCTGTGAACTTTTGCTTTGCATGTCGATGTCCACAGGATAGCATCCACTGCAGAGCATGAGATAAATAACCTGTGGGTGGAATGTCTCATGTGAATGTCAGGTAGCCCTCTGTCCTTGGCTTTCCCAATACCAGCATGGCAGACCCGGTCACAGCAGATATGAGGCTACCCATGGACCCAATCGCCTCTGCTGCCACTCACTCAAAGCTGGTCTAGTGATGGAGGCTGTTGAAGACCCAACAAGTCAGCCCCAGAGACAGATACTGAACCTTTAGTATGGTGCCCTTCCTCATGAAGACCAAGCAGCCAGTTGGTGGCAAGCTTATTCAGTTAGACCCACTCCACAGTTCTAAGCACCAGTCTGCCTCTCTGGCCCAAAGTGCTTCTGTATGTGGAATCAGTTCAACATGTGGCGCAATGGGTAGTCTGAAGAGGGCGCTGTTGGAACTCTACTAACTGCCCTCTGATCCCTTCACCTCTTTCAGGCCAACGGGTATTTAGGTGAGCTTTTATTCCTAACATTAAACTCCTGCACCTTTTTGAGCTTTCTGGAACTCACTTGGCCTGCTTGAATCAGAGAACAGGGAGTATCTTGGAATTTACCTTCTTGGAGCATCTTCCTTGCTCCAAGTTCAGGACAATGCTAAACTGACCAATGTCTCCAGGGGCTACTTATGGAATTGACCCAAAGTTAACCCCTAAATGACTTTGGCTAATACTGTAGGGGGGCAGCCCTTTGGAGAAAGCTAAATTTTCCCAGGGCCCCAGTATCTCTCAAGCCTTGCAACATTGCCAACCCTCTCTGGTCTTGTTCTTAGCCTGATTCTTTAAGTTTTCCTTTTTGTGCACTTCAGCTGATCATGTGAATTTGAGTCTAATAGTTGGATGAGCTGTACTAGCTGTATAGATTGTCTCCTTCAAGCAAAACCAAAAGAAAAGGGACTTCCCTGGCGGTCCAGTGGTTAAGACTCTGCACTCCCAGGGCAGGGGCACTGGTTTGGTATCTGGCCAGATAAGTAGGACCCCACATGCCATACAGGAAAATGGCTTCATTGGTCCTCAAAGAGTTGGGGTTTTTTTATCTTATTTTAAAGATTTTAAGCAAGATTTAAGAAATTTTCTTTGAAGATTTGTCTAGACCTCCTTTCTCACCATAGAAGTGACCTTTCCACTCCCTTAGAAGTGTTTTTCCAGGAATACTCCCTAACAAATCATGATATGTGAATCCTTGTCTTGAGTGTCTCACTATAACTGTGACCCCAGACTGAGCACCAGGCCCGAAACAAGGGCAGCTCTCAGTAGACGTTTGTTGATAAAGAAATGGCCTTTTGGATTTAGCATCTGTGCTCAGCAGAACCGTGCATCTCACTTGCAATAAATGATTGCAAAAAAAATATATGATTTGTGGGCACACGGCAGAGGTATCTGCCGCCCACCCAAAATAAAAATTACTGTGTTACCATCAGTCACAAAGCTTCACTTCTGGAAATTTTCTGCAGGTCAAATAAGATTTTGATGTCTGATGTTTGATGTCTGTTAAATAGAGTAAATAATGAGTAAATATTTTAGCCAGGAATTGCAGCTAGGTAGGGCTAAGATAAATGTGAATGTGATAGAACACATACTTGAAAAAGATACCTACAGACAGAAAGAAACCCCTGAAAGTGAAGTCAGATCAAAGGTAGCTCTGACTGCCTTTAAAATTTATTTAAGAATCCCTCTTGACTTTCAAATGACTCTGTCTTCAACTAGAAATCTCCTCCAGCTTAAAGGATTCTTATATTAGTCAGAGTTCTCCAGGGAAATAGAACCAATAGCATATTGCTTCCAGAGAAGGCAATGGCAGCCCACTCCAGTGCTCTTGCCTGGAAAATCCCATAGACAGAGGAGCCTGGTAGGCTGCAGTCCATAGAGTCGCTAGGAGTCGGACATGGCTGAGTGACTTCATTTTCACTTTTCACTTTCGTGCATTGGAGGAAACGGCAACCCACTGTGGTGTTCTCGCCTGGAGGATCCCAGGGACGGGGAAGCCTGGTGGGCTGCCTTCTATGGGGTTGCACAGAGTCAGACACAACTGAAGCGACTTAGCAGCAGCAGCAGCAGCATATTGCTTCTCAGGGAGAGAGAGAGATTTATTTTGAGGACTTGGAGCACATGGCTATGGAAGCCGTGAAGCCCCTTAATCTGCCATCTGCAAGCTGGAGATCCAGGAAAGTCCAAGGTATAACTCTAGTCTGAGTCTCAAGGTCTGAGGACCAGGAACCAGTGGAATAAACCTCGGGCCAAGGCAGGGGAATTTTGATGTCCCAGCTCAAGAAGATAGGCAGGAAGGGACCAGGCCCTCCCTCCTACCACTCTTTGTTCTATGCAGGCCCTCGAGAGATTGGATGATGCCCATCCACACTGAGGAGGGCAATTTACTTTACTGAGCCACCAATTTAAATGCTAATCTTTCCAGAAACATCTTCACAGTCACCCCGGAAATAATGTTTCATCTGGCCACCCCATGGCCCAGCCAAGTTGACTGATGAAATTAACCACTATAACTCCCAAAAGATTAGAGAAGACATTGAATTCTTAAACTCTATTGGAACTAAAGGAAAATGTAGCATGCACAATATCCAACATGGATGCTTTAACCCTACCTGGATCTTGCTTTTGTTAACAAGGGGCTCTTCAGAACAGCTCGTGGCTCCTAAATATACCCTGCCAGAGTGGACTCCCCAGAATAGACTGCAGTCATGGAGGAGGGAATTTCAGTTTCTGGATATTTTACACACAGCTCCAGGACCACATAACTGTAAGTGCTGAGTTTAGATTCCTAAGTTCTGGCTAAAGGAAGCCCGGGGATATTCTCTGTGCTCAGAGCCCACCCCACACACCTTCATCTTCAAAGAAAAAAAAAGTACTGACATGTAATGTCCAAAGTAAAGAACAGCAAATCCTGCCAATCCTACTTTCAAACAAAAATCCCAAAGCTAACCTCTAATCACTTCCTCCAACAAGACTACTCAGATCAAAGCTGCAATCATTCCTCTCTTAGATTTTTGTAATACTTTCCATCTTCCGGCTTCTGTCCTTGAACATAATCTAGTCTAATCTCAACACAGCAGCCAGTGTATTCTTTTAAAATATGTCCAGTGCTGTCATTCACCAGCTGAACATCCTCCAATCAACGACCAGCTCAGTTGCGTTCAGGTCAGTCACTCAGTCGTGTTTGACTTTCTGTGACCCCATGGACTGCAGCACGCCAGGTTTCCCTGTCCATCCCCAATTCCCAGAGCCTACTCAAACTCATGTCCATCACATCAGTGATGCCATCCAACCATCTCATTCTCTGTCATCTCCTTCTCATCCCACCTTCAATGTTTCCCAGCATCAGGGTCTTTTCCAATGAGTCAGTTCTTCACATCAGGTGGCCAAAGTATTGGAGTTTTAACTTCAGCATCAGTCCTTCCAATGAATATTCAGAACTTATTTCCTTTAGGATATACTGGTTGGATCTCCTTGCAGTCCAAGGGTCTCTCAAGAGTCTTCTCCAACCCCACGGTTCAAAGGTATCAGTTCTTTGGCGCTCAGTTTTCTTTATAGTTCAACTCTCACATCCATACAAGACTACTGGAAAAACCATAGCTTTGACTAGATGGACCTTTGTTGGCAAAGTAATGTCTCTGCTTTTAAATATGCTATCTAACTTGGTCATAGCTTTTCTTCCAAGGAGCAAGCTTCTTTTAATTTCATGGCTGCAGTCACCATCTGCCATGATTTTGGAGCCCCCAAAATAAAGTCTGTCACTGTTTCCACTGTTTGCCCATCTATTTGCCATGAAGTGATGGGACCGGATGCCATGATCTTAGTTTTCAGAATGTTGAGCTTTAAGCCAACTTTTTCACTTTCATCACGAGGCTGTTTAGTTCTTCACTTTCTGCCATAAGGGTGGTGTCATCTGAGTGTCTGAGGTTACTGATATTTCTCCCAGCAATCTTGATTCCAGCTTGTGTTTCATCCAGCCCAGCATTTCTCATGATGTACTCTGCATATAGGGGGCTTCCCAGGTGGCACAGGTGGTAAAGAACCCACCTGCCAAGGCAGGAGATGTAAGAGACCCGAGTTCAATCCCTAGGTTGGGAAGATCCCCTGGAGGAGGGCATGCAATCACTTTAGTGTACTTGCCTGGAGAATCCCGTGGACAGAGAAGCCTGTCAGGCTGTAGTCCACAGGGACCCAAAGAGTTAGACACAACTGAAGTGACTTATCATGCACACGCACGTACTCTGCATATAAGTTAAATAAGCAGAGTGACAATATACAGCCTTGATGTACTCCTTTCCTGATTTGGAACCAGTCTGTTTTTCCATGTCTAGTTCTAATGTTGCTTTTTGACAGCTTATTCAGAGTAAAATCCCAAGTCTATACTAGGTCTCCAGGCTCTCTGTATGTGCCCCCCACCTCCTTCCTCTCTAACTCCCTCTCCTAAATTCTCCTCCTAGCTCCCCACAACTGGCCTCCTTCCTCTTCCTTGGACACACCAAGTGTTTTCTTGCCACTGATCACTGAAATTGTGGTTCCGATTCTGAATGCTCCATCTGCTCCCTCCCACAGCTGCAAGCTTGGTCCCTTACTACCATCCAGCCTCACTTGCCCTCCTTAAAGAATATAGCAACCACCACCTCGCCCAGCACTCACAGCCTGTCACCTACCACTGCCCATCTTCCCACCTCACTGTCTTTTTCTCTGTTCCTTTTATCCGCCCTTACTCATTTACCTGTTCTTATGTTTACAGATTGTCCACAAGCCTCAAAGTTCTGATAACTATGTGTTGAATGAATAGAAAGACTACACAAATGCCATCACAGAGCACCAGGCCAGGATGGCATTTTTCTAGAATCTTTCTATCCATTCAACAAATAGTTATCGGAACTTTTAGGCTTGTCTGTAAATGTATGAACATGTGTAAGTAAATGCACTATATCCTACATACTTTATGCCTTCTGAACTCTAATACAAAATTAAAATCCTGAAAAAAAGGAAAAGAAAAATGCCCTTGCCTCCATTTCAGTATTATTTACAATCACCCTCTACTCCCCACTCATACACACTGCTCTGTGAGTGAGCCCCACTGCAGCAATCTGTCAAGATATCTCTGGGCCTTAGGGCATCCTGCTTCATATTTTTTTTTTCCTTTGTGACCATCGAATATTAACAACTCACCATGCCCTCGGGGAGCCACCTCTCTCCGCATTTGACTACACAGCCTTGCACAGAAAAGGAACTCAGTGAGTAGATGTAAAGTGACTGAAGCTGGCAGCTTGCCAGTCTATGGTAATGAAACAGGCTTCCTGTTCCTCCCAGGCAGTGTGCGCATTTCACTGGGGCCTCCAGGAGACCTTCCACCAAAGCCTTAACACAAAATTGCTGTTGAAGAGGCTGAGATACAGTGGCATGGGTTTAGAACCAGGGCAGGTGGATTGGAGGCAGAACCTAGCAATACTCTGAGATCATTTATTAATGAAACTGTCTGAATCACTTATCCAACTAAGAATATGCCATTAGGCTTTGTATTTGTCACACTAATGAGATGCTATTTGTAAGAAACAGGAATGAATAAATTCTGCAAATTAGTGTACACCAGAAAACACTTGCCCCCTTGTCCTCACAATGCTTACCCTGACCCAAAGAAGTAAGTCCTAGAACAGAGGTATACGATCATTTGCATGAAAAGGAAGCACACAATGTTTGGCTAACTTTCTCAAAAGTGCCTACTTCTGCTTATCATCTAGATGTTTGCAAAGGCTATTGAAAAATATAGCTTTTTTATATGCTACAAAAAGGAGGCTCCTGGAGAATTCAGAAATACTCCGAAATACAAACACACTCTATTTACAGACTTGCTGTTCAAGATTATGCCCATAGGTAACACACTATAAAGCTAAGCACTGAAGAATTGATGTTTTTGAACTGCGGTGTTGGAAAAGACTCTTGAGAGTCCTTTGGACTGCAAGGAGATCCAACCAGTCCATCCTAAAGGAAATCAGTCCTGAAAATTCATTGGAAGGATTGATGCTGAATCTGAAGCTCCAATACTTTGGCCACCTGAGGCAAAGAACTGACTCATTTGAAAAGACCCTGATGCTGGGAAAGATCGAAGGCGGGGAGGAGAAGGGGATGACAGAGGATGAGGTGGTTGGATGGCATCACCGACTCAATGGACATGAGTTTGAGTAAACTCTTGGAGTTGGTGATGGACAGGGAGGCCTGGCATGTTGTAGTCCACGGGGTCACAAAGAGTCGGACATGAATGAATGACTGAATGACTGAACTGAAATGAACACACTTGTATTGTGGGAGAGGGCGGGGGTGGGATGATTTGGGAGAATGGCATTGAACCATGTATAATATCATATATGAAACGAATCGCCAGCCCAGATTCGATGCATGATATTGGATGCTTGGGGCTGGTGCACTGAGACGACCCAGAGGGATGGTACAGGGAGGGAGGAGGGAGGGGGGTTCAGGATGGGGAACACATGTATACTTGTGATGGATTCATGTTGATGTATGGCAAAACCAATACAATATTGTAAAGTAATTAACCTCCAGTTAAAATAAATAGATTTATATTTTTTAAAAATCTGTAACCAGTTTGAGTACTGATGGGAATGTAAATGGGTACAGCTACTGTGAAGAATAGTATGGGGGTTCCTTAAAAAATTAAAAGCAGAGCTACCGTATACCTGGGCGTATGTCTGGTGAGAGGGAAAGTCACTCAGTTGTGTCCTACTCTTTGTGACCCCATGGACTATACAATCATGGAATTCTCCAGGCCAGAATACTGGAGTGGGTAATCATCCCTTCTCCAGGGGATCTTCCCAACCCAAGGATCAAACCCAGGTCTCCTGCATTGCAGGTGGATTCTTTACCAGCTGAGCCACAAGGGAAGCCCAAGAATACTGGAGTGGGTATACTATCCCTTCTCCAGCAGATCTTTCCAACCCAGGAATTAAACTGGGGCCTCCTGCATTTCAGGCAGATTCTATACCAGCAGAGCTATCGAGGAAGCCCCTATATATCTGGAGAAAACTGTAATTTGAAAAGATACATGCACTTCAATGTTTACTGCACCTCTGTTTACAATAGCCAGGACATGGAAGCATCTTAAATGTCCATCAATAGAGGAATGGTTAAAGAAGGTGTGGCACATATAAGCAATGGAATATTACTCAGTCCTTGAAAAGAATGAAGTAATGCCATTTGCAGCAACCTGGAGGGCCTGGAGATTATTATATTAAGTGAAGTAAGACGGAGAAAGGCAAACATCATAGGATGTTGCTTATGTTCAGAATTTAAAACAAATAAATAATAGCGAATTCCCTGGTGGTCCAGTGGCTTGGAGTTGGCACTAAAACTGAGGGAACCCAGGTTTGATCCCTGGTCAAGGGACTAAGATCCCAAAATGCCTGCTGAGTGGGGAAAAAAAAGATATACATGAATTTATATACAAATCAGAAATAGATCCACAGACAAAGAAAACAAATTTGTGGTTTCCAAAGGGGAACAGGAAGGGGATAAATTAAGAGTTTAGGATTAACATATACACACATATGTATAAAATAGATAACCAACAGGGACCTGCTATATAGCACAGGGAACTAGCCACAATATTCTGTAATAATCTATAAAAGAAAAGAATCTGAAAAAGAATACATTTATATATGTATAACTGGATCTCTTTGCTGTACACCTGAAATCAACACAACATTGCAAATCAGCTACACACCAATATAAAATTTTAAAAGCCTCATTAGTTAAAATTTAAAAAATAAAAATCTGTAAAGAGGGTATGTCTAACATTAAATGTTCTTAAATAATTTTTTTTTAAAGAGACACTATTGTGGGTCCACAGAGATATGTGATTTTGTTGATTACAGCAATTTTGTTGATTAAAAATTCTGTAAAAAATAGTTAAGTGCTTTCATTGTCACCAAAAGCAACTTTACCAGGGAAGGAAAAGTGGATTCTCAACAAAGTCTTTGTATTGCACTGGGAACTATAAATTCCAGACTGAAAAAGTATCTAATACACAGAAAATAGGAAGAATAGGGCAAGAATGGCAAGTAACTGCTGAAGAGGGATCTTAAAGCTGCTATGACCTGAAAAACATTTCAAAAGGGAAACAAGTGATTTATAAACTGAAGCACAAATGTAAAAATATATTTGGGTCATCTATTTGCTTAGGTCTTTCTGACAACAGTGCCATCTGGAGACCCGGTTTGACCAAGGACATGAGATCTTAAGGAAAGTTTGACACAGATACTAAAAAGTATGCTGATGAAGTCTTTCTGTTTCTCTCAGGGTTCTTTAGCTGCTTGTCACTACAGCAAAGAGGCAACTGAAAATTCAAAAACTGAAATTTTCCTTTAAAACCTAGATGTGCAAAGCTATAAAAGACAGGATAAATAAACTCTGTAAGATTCCAGTGTGAGGTACAGAGCATTTAACATGTGATTTATTCATTCAGAGGATATTATTTTAGGAGAATTAAGAAAATAATAATAATATATTGCAATCATTCATGATAATGCTAGTATTCATAGCAGTGTTCTTTTTTCATTATGGTTGTTGATTTACAATGTTGTGTTAGTTTCTGCTGTACAGCAAAGTGATTCAGTTGTACATATACATATATTTTTTAAATATTTGTTTCTATTATGATTTATCACAGAATATTGAATATAATTCCCTGTGCTATTCAGTAAGACCTTGTTATTTATCCATTCTGTGTAAAATAATTTGCATCTGCTCATCCCAGACTCACAATCCTTCTATCCCCTAATCCCTTCCATCTTGACAACCACAAATCTATTCCATGGAAATGTTCTTTAATTTATAACTTTGAAATCGCAAGTAAATAGATGTTTCTAATCTCAGAGCAAGTAGGATCAGAAGACCTGAGAAGTAGAGAGCAAACATAACTCAAGTTTCCATCCTCCCTTTACCCACTCACAGAGACTCTTAGCAGCTTCTGAGCTTTTCTTCCCAAGAGTCCCATGAAATGTGTCCCAACTTTTTGCAGAGACTCTAATGAGCATCCTCAGGTACTAAGACCACATCTTCTTAAGGGCATCTCCTCTGGGCAAGATGCTACCTACCTCAACTGTGAATAGGTCCCAAAGTCACCTCTTGCTTAGCCAGTCTGCCCTGCAATTCCCATGCCGTCCACCAGGCACGACTATTCTTTTCCAGTAAGCAAGGCTGGGCATCCCCACCACTGACAGCATTTCTATTCTCTGTGCTGTGCTCAGTCATGTTTGCCTCTAGGCTCCTCTGTCCATGCCATTTTCCAGGCAAGAATACTGGAGTGGGTTGCCATGCCCTCTTCCAGGGGATCATCCCAACACAGGGACAGAACTTGAGTCTCCTGAATTGCCTGCATTGCAGCATATTCTTTACTGCTGAGCCAGCGGGGAAGCCCCCTTTGGCAGCATGGGTCCCTTCCCAATGCAAAACTTGAGTGGCAGTGGGTGGCAAAGAGGAGAGATTTCTCCTCCTTCCTTTTGTGGCTCATTCTCTAAGAGAGACATCAAAGCACAATTGTTTTTGCCCAGCTCTTCCAGAAAAGTCCCTCTTCCAAAAGTTGTCCAGCCTCTCACCCAAACAATGTCCATGTTCTTCAAGCCATCTGTCATCTTTCTCGCACGAGAGCTTTGTTAAGTGTTTGGGGTCTGTTCTAGGGGAAAAGTAAGGAACAGATACCACTGACATCAGAGCTGTGAGTTACCAAAAGGCCACCAGAGATTTAAACAAGGCAGAATTCTGCATGGAAGCTAAGAGACTGAATTTCTTGTGCTTTTCTGTGCATTCCTATCTTAACATACGTTCCAAAAAGATGCTGATTTATACACCAAAATGCCTTACAGAGATTTCAGTTAAAATAGCTTTTTCTGATGTAATTTCTTTTTTACTTTTATTTAACCCCCTCTCCTTTGGATTACTTCTTGTGGCATGGCCAGAGGATGACTATTACTGAGGGAACCCTGGCTGTTCTCAGCATGGCTCATCCATATTTTAATCCCCATTCATTCCTCAGTGAGACTGTCTATCAAGACAGCTTCTATATTTTACCCCTCTTCATTCAGTAGCAGAGATTCCTTTCATCTCCAAAATGCTCCTTAATCTCTTACTTGAATATCCTCCTGGCAGTTCCACCCACCAGACCTAACACCCTCAACCCCACAGTGTGCAGCGCAAGGGTCAGATTCAAGGGGGAGCCCTCAGTGAAATATGATGCAGAAATCACATGAGCCACAGAATCCGCTAAAACAGAAGAATGCAATTTGTCAAATTCAAAGAAATATTTGAAGATTGCTGCCAATGGATACTTTGGGGCTTTCTGAGGATTTTAGCCTTGTTGCTTTAAAATGACCCATCCAATCTATCAGGAGTTTATCATACCAAATCTGTCTGAATTTTTATAGCCTATCAAAGAGAAAAGAATAGGAAAAACAAAGCTAGTGGGAAGTTAAAGTTGGACACATAAAGATTCTGTTCCCACTGATGCCACCAAGAAGTTCTGAACTTGGACAAGGCTCTTACCTTCCCTGGTCCTCATTTATCACATAATAAGCCTGGACTGGGTGATTGTCAAGGGCCTTTTTAGATCTAACAATTTATTTTGGTAATAATATATGGTTCCCTTTGAAAACCGAGGAAAGGAACCGGTCATAAATAAAAGACAAAAACAAAGCTGTTCCTCAGTTAGTAAGATGACTGTACCAGCAGGGGATTTGGGGAAAAGGCAAAGCGGTTTTTAGAGCTGACAGTAAGAGTGGGGGAGGCTGCCGACCAACAGGAAGGCCAAGGAATGCCATTTCAGCGCAAAATTTATCTTGATAATGTGAAAACTGGCACACTGTCCAAACAATGGTATTTCGCTCTGTATAATCAATTTAAATCAGATAAAGACACTTTCTCAGAACTCTAAAATACCATGCATATATTAAAATTAGCTTTAGAGATAACCTTACAAGTATATTCTTTGAGATTAAAGTGCAGTTTACAGGGATTCCAGTTAATTTTAAAAGAGAATAAATCTGATTTCATATAGTTTCTTATTTGGTTTCAGTTCAGTTGCTCAGTCATGTCTGACTCTTTGCGACCCCATGTATCGCAGCATGCCAGGCCTCCCTTTCCATCACTAACTCCTGGAGTGCACTCATTCACGTCCATCGAGTCCATGATGCCATCCAGCCATCTCATCCCCTGGCGTCCCCTTCTCCTCCTGCCCCCAATCCCTCCCAGCATCAGAGTCTTTTCTAATGAGTCGACTCTTCGCATGAAGTGGCCAAAGTATTGGAGTTTCAGCTTCAGCATCATTCCCTCCAAAGAAATCCCAGGGCTGATCTCCTTCAGAATGGACTGGTTGGATCTCCTTGCAGTCCAAGGGACTCTCAAGAGTCTTCTCCAACACCACAGTTCAAAAGCATCAATTCTATTTGGTTTAGAACATCCTTTTTTTAAAATGTCATCTTTTAGGCAATGGATTTTTCACTTAATCCCAGTGAATGCCAACCATATCGACAACTGCCAAAAACAACTCTGTCTAGGCTTATATGTGTGGGAAACCAGCAATTAAAGTGCAGAGAATCAACACTTAGAAAGTGGTAATACTTTGGCTGTTTTAAGGAGGAAAAAGTAAATTCCTTGGGTTTTGTGGACGGAAAAGATACACATACAAGCATGCACACAGCACATTCTCATTCTTCCTGAAAGATATTTTGCTATTCTTCAAGAAATCCAGAGATTTCTAGGACCTAAGCCAGGATGTTTGAAACAGAAGAAAGCAAAGTTAGTCAAAGAGCTAGCACGGCTGATAATTAGCTGCATATAGGCTTGTAAACCTTTAAAATGTACTGTAAGAGATGTGTTTGGATTTATAATAACACGTATATAGCCATCAAAATTGAGGAGTCCAGACACAACAGTAATTTATGTGGTTACATCTGTCTTTACTATTCAGAGTTCTTTATAGTCTAGGAATGAAAATTGGGATTCAAATGCGAATTTCATGTTTTGTGGCACCTTATTAAAATTATAATGAAAAATTCTATTCTTCTGCTTGGAACTTCAGCATATAATGAATTGCCTAAAAGGACAGAAAAGTACGGGGGAGAAAAAGTGTTGTTCAGCATGATAAAGTAGAAAGAACATCAGGCTAGGAATCAGGAGATCTGGATTCTATGCTCAGCTCTGCTGCTAACTGGCTGACTGATTTGGGGCAAATAATTTCGTCTCTCTGAGTCTCAGTTTCCCACTGCAAAACGTGAGGACTGATTTAGATGAATATAAGTCTATGATCACCAGTGTCAGATCCTGTAGCATTTTCTCTGCCAAGAGAGCCCCTAAGAAAATTATCAAGTACTCTACATAATAGAAAACAGCATTTC
Organism: Budorcas taxicolor; assembly: GCF_023091745.1. Taxonomy (NCBI): domain Eukaryota; kingdom Metazoa; phylum Chordata; class Mammalia; order Artiodactyla; family Bovidae; genus Budorcas; species Budorcas taxicolor. The sequence continues at coordinate 39,780,598 of NC_068926.1, forward strand.
ATTCAACGTATCACCCTCATGGGGTCTGAGGTAGACAGAGGAGCCCAAACACTTGCTGTATTATGCATCCAGTCGATCACAATTTATCTGCAGAATATCCCTTTTCTGATATTTAAGAAAGGTCAGAATTCTCAAGAGCTTAATAGGAATGCTAATGTCTTTTACAATTGTACGGCCACTTGGTTATGCTGAATCATTTAAAGTTCTCTGGGACTATGGAAAATGAATGGCAGTGACCTTGAATGTCTGTCTGACTCTTGTCCAGAGAACAGGGGTAAGAGAAAGTCAACAAGACTGTGAATCTTTCAAGGAATTATAGAGTCACTGTTAGTAAAATACATATAGTGCTCTGCTTGCAGCTTCTCTGCCTTTAGATGTATGTCCTGATACACAGTTTTATTACACTGAAAGATTTATATGCAACATTTCAGCAGTTTTCTACTCAGGTGGTAAGATGTGGTATAATTATGACAAACATTGGCCAAAATGACACCTGCCTGGAACATTAAAAAGGGAAAGACTGAGAGATACAATTAGATATTTGACCGCACAAAGTGAGCAGGATTAATGCACATTTTTGCCTTCCGGATTTTTTTTTTAATTTTTATTTTGATAAAAACAATTGTTTAGCCTCTTTATCCAGATTCTCTCCTTTTTGCTCAGCTCTATAATAATCCTCCTTTCACTTCAGAAATACAGAGTCTCAGACACCTCACATTCTATGAACTCATAAATAGCAAAATATATTAGGCAAATTTGTTTCAGTTAACGTGTACATCTAGGCTTTGCTTTAACTATTGTTGAATGTTTTATTTGATAACAAAAGAGATTACCATGTCGTTTTAGACTTTCCATATTCTAATTGTGATAGAAGGCCACTGATATTTAGAGAAAATTAAATCCTGCTTTCTCACTCATGCCTTCCATGCCCATTCTCACTTCATAAAACAGGTAACCAACAAGGACCTACTGTATAGCATAGAAACTCTATTGAACACTCTGTAATAACTTACATGGGTAAACAATGAAAAAGAATAGATACACCTATATGTATAACTGAATTTCTGTGCTGTACGCCTGAAACTAACACAATATTGTAAGTCAACTATACTCTAATAAACTTTCTTTAAAAAAGAATAGGGCTTCCTGGTGGCTCAATGATCAAGAATCTGCCTGCTAGTGCAGGAGACACAGGTTCGATCCCTGGTCCAGGAATACGCTTCAGCGCAGCTAAGCTTAGACATGACAACTACTGAGCCTGTGCTCCAAAGCCCGCGATTCACAATGACTGAAATGACACACTGCAACCACTGAGACCCATGCACCCTACAGCCCACGGTCCACAAGGGAAGCCACCACACTGAGAAGCTCATGCCCTTCAACTACAGAGTAGCCCCTGCTCACCGCAACTATATGAAATCCCAAGCAGCAGTGAAGCACAGCCAAAAGTAAATAAATAAATAATTATTAAAAAGTATTTTGAAATCAATTGATAGTATATTCCTATCTGGTCTCTGAGAAGAAACCATTGGAGCAGCAAATTAATTATCTGATGTGGATAGATATAATTGAAGTTCAACTTTGTTATTATTTAAATGCTAGGAGTTACAGAATTTTAATTTGACTTCTGCAAACCTCCAACCAAACATCAAAGAAAAATATTTAACCTATCAAAACGTTTTTATAGGGAATAACCTTGAATGAGATGGGGGACAGCAGACTGAAATAGCAGATTTTTATTTTTCCAAGTTTATTGAGGAGTAATTGATAAATATAGCTGCATATAAAATGTACAAGGTGATGACCTGATGTACATAGGCATCATGGAACAATGACCAAGATCAAGTTACTTGACCTTAATGGATCAACACATCCATCTCCCCCACATAGTTAACTCTTTGTTGTGTGTGATGAGCTTGCAAAACCTACTCTCAGTTACACTCAAACATACAGCACCGTATTATTAGCTATATCACCATGCTGTGCGTAAGACCCTCAGAACTTAATTCTTTTTCTAACTGAAAGTTTCTGTCCTTTGACCTACATCTCCCCATTTAACCCCAACCCCCAGTCCCTGGCAACCACTTCCATTCTCTGTGAAACAGATGTTTATTCCTATAGATTAAAGTTTTATTACATTCCTGCAGCCTGCGGCCAATTTCTGTGGCTCTGAGAATGTCAGGAAAGGTGTATGCATGACCTGCAGGATAACTTGTGACTCAACTGACTGGTGACTCTTCCTGCTGCTATGATATTGAGCTAAGCTTTAGAACTCTGGGAAGGGTAGCCTGAGTTTGCCACTGGCCCAAGTCTGTACAATATGAACACCTGGATTAAAAGTGTTAAAAAATGTTTACACCATCAATCTTAAAACCTCCAAGTATATTTTTTAAATGAAAAGTATCAATTATTTTTTCAATTCATCCCAATGCTTACTGTCATGTGATTTTGAGACCACACAACTCAAGTTGGGACTTGAACTCATTGTCTTATAATTGAGATCACACACCTGGTCTCAGGACTTCATGAAGCTCAAGTTCTTGATGTCCCAGCACAGAAAGAATTAATGCAAGACAAAGTGATAGCTAAGAAATGGATTTATTTAGAGAGAAACACTCTCCCCAGACAGAGTGTGGGCCTTCCCAGAAGGTGAGGGGCCCTGAAATGTGGCATGGCTAGTTTTTATGGACTGAGTAATTTCATAGGCTAATAAGTAGGAGGATTATTTCAATTATTTTGGAAAAGGAGCCAAGATTTCCAGGAATTGGGCCATCAGTCACTTTTTGGGTTGGCCTGGGAATTGTCATGGTGACTGTGGGTGTGTCATATAGATACTAATGAATTAAAAAGAGCATATAATGAGGCTCAAGGTTTACTGGAAGTTTAATCTTCCACCATCTTAGACCTAGTCAGTTCTAACCAGTTTTTGTCATGGCTCTGTCATTCTTTTAAAAAACACTTATTCTTTTTTTGTTTGTTTTGTTTTGTTTCCTCTTTGGCTGAATGAGGATCTTCCCCAACCAGGGACTAAACCCATGCCCTCTGTAGCGGAAGGACAGAATCATAACTATTGGACCACCAGGAAGTCCAGCTATATCATTCTCTTAAAGGTTGTGCCCTGCTCCCTTCCTCCTGTTTCAGTTTTATAGTATCAATATCCATATTTATTAAATGAATGGAAAGCTATACTGATGCATCTCACAGAACATCCTAAGCTCCTAAATGCAAACTACTTAGGCAAGGCATGGATCAGAAAGAATTATTGGCCAAAAGACATATTTCCTTATTAGCTGGTGCTCATCTTGATATTCAGCTCAGTTCAGTTCAGTCGCTCAGTTGTGTCCGACTCTTTGTGACTCCGTGGACTGCAGCACACCAGGCCTCCCTGTCCAACATCAACTCCCAGAGCTTGCTCAAAGTCATGTCCACCAAGTCGGTGATGCCATCCAACCATCTCATCCTCTGTCATCCCCTTCTCCTCCTGCCTTCAGTCTTTCGTAGCATCAGGGTCTTTGCCAAGAAGTCAGTTCTTCACATCAGGTGACCAAAGTATTGGAGTTTCAACTTCAGCATCAGTCCTTCCAATAAATATTCAGGACTGATTTCCCTTAAGATTGACTAGTTGGATCTCCTTGCAGTCCAAGGGACTCTCAAGAGTCTTCTCCAACACCACAGTTCAAAAACATCAGTTCTATGATTCTCAGCTTTCTTTATAGTTGAACTCTCACATCCATACATGACTACTGGAAAAACCATAGCTTTGACTAGACAGGTCTTCATTGGCAAAGGAATATCTCTGCTTTAATATGCTGACCTAGGTCTAGGTTTTCTTCCAAGGAGCAAGCGTCTTTTAATTTCATGGCTGCAGTCACCATTTGCAGTGATTTTGGAGCCCCCCAAAATAAAGTCTGTCACTGTTTCCCTTGTTTCCCCATCTATTTGCCATGAAGTGGTGGGACTGGATGCCATGATCTTTGTTTTTTGAATGGTGAATTTTAAGCCAGTTTTTTTACTCTTTTACTTTCATCAAGAGACCCTTTAGTTCTTCTTCACTATCTGCCATAAGGGTGGTGTCATCTGCACATCTGAGGTTATTGATATTTCTCCTGGAAATCTTGATTCCAGTTTGTGCTTCATCCAGTGCCACATTTTGCATGACATACTCTGCATATAAGTTAAATAGCTTCTTGATATTGAAAACATTTAATTTTTACATTAAACTCTGAAATTATTTGGCAATAGCCAATCATTTTGTTTAGACTATAGATCTGTCCTCAAAAACCATGAATCCTGGACAGGAAGAAGGTATTTCAAGGAAACTGATCCACAATGATAGCATTTGTAATGAAGAAAAAAAAAAAGATTTGAATCAGATATATTTATTTTTTAATATGTGTATATAGATAGATAGATTCGTTTTTCTGTATTTTTACTTTCTCTCCAAACAGGATATTAAACTCAGTTAAAAGGCACAGGATAATGATTCCCATGTCTCCTGCAAACCTTACTATTACCCAGTTTTATTAAACCACATTCTTTGCTTAAGCCTTTGGGGAAAAGTGATTCAAAAGAGTTCATGAATGACGTTCTGAGTTCAGAACTATTGTGAGAAAACAAGTCCTGCCCCTTATCTCAGAGAGTCTGACCTCTAAATTTTCCAACACAATGCATGCCCCCAGAGGGAGCACTGATGATCCCAGAGTCCCTTCCCATCCCACCAACCAGTATCAACAGGAAACATCGACCTTTTCAGCACAGTGTTGTTCAACTTTTTTCACAGCTGTTGACAACCCTGTACTGCAATTCTGACAGCTTTTAAGTAACCTATTTTTCTCACCTTGCCAAATCAAATCATGAGTGAAATTGTATTGAAGTTTGATGTTCTCGTTACTCACATGTCATTTAAACTCTATGTAATTCATATATTGTTCATGGAACTTTAGTGAAAACATCTGGAAGAAGAAACTATTTTCCAATTTTAAGACTTTGGAACTGTTTTATTTTTTAATGAAACCATGAATTTTAGAAGTGTTTTTCCTCTTTCACAAATTCTTCTAACCTCTCAGAAATAAGAGATAAACAGATAGAAGAAAGTAGTTGCTTGCTTCTGTGAGTCTCCTACCTAAACAAAAATATCTCAGTGGATAAGGCATTCTGATGTTGGTCGAATTTATAAGAAAAATTCTTATAAATCTTCAAGTGTATCTTCAAGTGCAGTTCGCAGCACAGAGTTCTAATGATCTGAAAAAGTTAGTGCAGATGCCTAAAAACTCGTGTTCATACTCTACAAGCTCTAAAGTTACAACATCAACAAGGAGATGCTCACCAACAAAGAGAATACTCAGCAGGGGTGATGATCCTATAAATAAGTTATATTGTGATGCAGTAAAAGCTGCAAATAAGGTAAATTTAAATATAGCTAGTATTAATTTAACAATATCAAGAAGTGCTCTAAGATAAGTGTTTTACATGTATTAACTCATTTAATTTTCAAAACCTAACAAGAAGGTACTATTATAAGCATCATTTTACAGATAAGAACCTGAGATGAAAGATTACATAACTCTCCAAACATCAGTCAGCAAGGATCAGAGATAGAATTTGAGTTAAGTGATTGGATGCCCGTCTTAACCTTCACTGCTGTGATAGCTGGTGCTCACTGGTGCTACTGAATAAGTAATGAACTTGCGGAGGCGTGGCTATGGGCTTGTTTTGGCCAATGATAAATGAGCGGTGATGAGTCATTTTCATCATCAACTGTGGGGAACAGGTGATCATCGGTGTATTTACCAAGTAAAGCTTCCATTGCCAGGGTGCCTGAGCAGTTAACAATGAGCAGAAAACTCCTGTGAACCAGCACTGTGTGTGTCACACAGATGAGAATTAAAGACTTATTATGTTAAGCCTATTGAGATTTTGGAACTATTTATTACTATCACCCTGACACAGACATACTGCCTATACAATGATGAGGTTCATTCAGAATCAATTAATCCAGCTTGCAGAAGGGACTTATAATGCATCATTTACCCAGTGAAGGCAGGACATAGGGAGAAAAAATAGGATAAAACATCCAAAAGCAAAAAAGCATGAAGCTATTAAGAACTTCAAGTAGTTGAGAGGACTAAAGATATTCACATTAAGATAAGGCCATAAAGTGCACAGTCATTCTTATAAATTTTGACTTGTTTAAGGATTGACTTTTGTCTACAATCCATTTTTTAAAGTCATGGTAAATGAAGAATTCTAAATTACTTATTAGTTTCTATACTTAAGGATGTCAAACCATCCTTAATTTCATTAAGTCTAGTGTTGGGGATTTAATTCAGTTTCAGTGTTGTTACAAAATAACAGCAAAATTTTTGAATGAGGTCTATTCTAAGCAGTCACACAAGCCTATAGTAGCAGAAGGTAAACTTGCAATACTGATTCCCAGTATTTTTGCTTCATTCTCATTCCACTTTTCATTTACTTCAAATTTGTGGATAAGTGGGAATAATTTGGTAGCATATTGTTTTAAGGATGGAGTCACAAACTGTTAAGCTATTCTCTGATGGTATAAATATTCAATACAAATGAGCTCAGTACTCCAACACCTCCACACCAAGAAACTTAGAATTCCAAACTGTAGAACAGTTCCCATTATTCTACAGGCTTTGACCATTATTTGTCATTTTATGTGACAGGTAATAGCATTATGAAAATTGCACTAATTATTTCTAAGTTTTAGGTACATATTATTCCCTTTAATGAAGGCACTCTGTCTAATTAAAGATGAACATTCACTATTTATTTTTTCATATATGGAGATCAATATTTCTTTCTCAGTTGCTAGAAATCATCAATGAGCTATTTAGAAAACTTTGCCAGGGAAAACTACTTTTTCTAAACAAATATTGCTTTGAAATGGGATCACCCACAGCAAACTGCATTGGGAAGATGTGATAGACACACGTGTTTACATCAATAGGGCAAATGTCATTTAAGGACAATGAAATTCAGCAAGATCTACTTTTTAGCACTGAACTTAGAGGCAGAAAGTTCTGTTGAAATCTCAACTTGAGTCAGAATCTGAATCTCTCTCTATCTCTCTTGTGTGCAAATCCAGCCTGTAATTGCCTATTCCCTGCTATTGCCTTCCTGGAAAATTGGACAATTGATAGGATATTGACAGTCATTCTACAAGATGAAAAAAAAGAAAAAAAGAGTCAAAATATGAAAGTTTCTATGAATATAGAAATTCTTTCACTGTGGGTTTCTTGCGAGTACCACCCTCCTAGCTAATGAAAATTTAGGTATTGTTACACTTTCTCTGTATGTTGCCTTCAGTATTACTAATCTTCCTTCCCCTTACACACCTCTCCAGAAACATGAACATACATCACTTTTTGCATTTTGCACATCACAAAATTTTTCATTCAATCACATTTTCTTTTTAGAAGCTTCTTCAAACAATCTCTAATTTTACCCATCTGGCCATGCAGTGTGTCTAAAAGCCCATACAATTCATTTTTCATCACTTTGACAGAATCGCTTCAATTTCAGCTTTTTTCTCCTCAGTCAGCATTTCTCCTCACCCATGCATGAGCTGCCCAGAAACAGAAGCTGTGACTACAGCCTGTACAGAGCAGCCTTCAGTTCTTTGTTGGGAGTGGGTTTGATATAAATAAATTTTAAAATGTTCAGGTCTTCTAGCATGTAATGCTAAATGATCCATTTTTGGTCATTTTACTTTCTAATCCAGGTCCTAAAGGCACATTGCTGTGAAAAAAAGAAAAAAACAAAGACAGTTTATAAATAATATGCTTCATTTTCTTGCATCTTAGTGGAGATAAGAAATGATTGAATGAAACTTCTTCAATTCTAAGAGAAGAGTAAGTCATGAATCCATGTCTTTAAATTCTAACATCTGAAATTGTTGAATGAAGAGTTCTCCCTCTTCTGAAATATTTTCTCATAACTCTTTGCCCTTCTCTGCCCTGCTTCTTCCTCAGTAGACTGGCTTATGTGAGCTCACATCACCTGGACAGTTAGTTCTTATCTCTTTATCTATTTTTCCTTACATTGAAGTATAGTTGATCTACAATGTTGTGTTAATTCTAGTGTACAACAAAATGACTCAGAGAGATATACATATAATTGTAGAAATATTATATACATATACACATCTATTCTTTTTCATAATAGAACATGAAAACATAGAACAGACTGGTTCCAAATAAGAAAAGGAGTACGTCAAGGCTGTATATTGTCACCCTGCTTATTTAACTTCAATGCAGAGTACATCATGAGAAATGCTGGACTGGAAGAAACACAAGCTGGAATCAAGATTGCCAGGAGAAATATCAATAACCTCAGATATGCAGATGACACCACCCTTATGGCAGAAAGCAAAGAAGAACTAAAGAGCCTCTTGATGAAAGTAAAAGAGGAGAGTGAAAAAATTGGCTTAAAGCTCAACATTCAGAAAACTAATCTGGTCCCATTACTTCATGGCAAATAGACGGGGAAACAGTGGCAGACTTTATTTTTTGAAGGGATCCAAAATCACTGCAGATGGTGACTGCAGCCAGGAAATTAAAAGACGCTTACCTCTTGGAAGAAAATTTATGACCAACCTAGGCACCATATTAAAATGCAGAGACATTACTTTGCCAACAAAGGTCCATCTAGTCAAAGCTATGGTTTTTTCAGTAGTCATGTATGGATGTGAGAGTTGGACTATAAAGAAAGCTGAGCGCTGAAGAATTAATGTTTTTGAACTGTGGTTCAAAAGACTCTTGAGAGTCCCTTGGACTCCAAGGAGATCCAACAAGTCCATCTTAAAGAAAATCAGTCCTGAATACTTACTGGAAGGACTGATGCTGAAACTGAAACTCCAATACTTTGGCCACCTGATGGGAAGAACTGACTCACTTGAAAAAACCCTGATGCTGGGAAAGACTGAAAGCAAGAGGAGAAGGGGATGACAGAGGATGAGATGGTTGGATAGCATTACCAACTCAATGGACATGAGTTTGAGTAAGCTCCAGGAGTTGGTGATGGACAGGGAAGCCTGGTGTGCTGCAGTCCATGGGGTCACAAAGAGTCGGACACAACTGAGCAACTAAACTAAACTCAACTGAACTGATTCTTTTTCAGACTTTCTTCCTTCATAGGTTATTACAAAGTATTGAGTATAGACCCCTGTGCTATATACAGTAGGTCCCTGTTGTTTACATATTTTAGTATATATATGTTAATCCCAATCTCCTAATTTATCCCTTTCCACTCCATTTCCCTTTGGTAACCACAAGTTTGTTTTCTATGTCTGTAGGCCTCTTTCTGTTTGGTATATAAATTCATTTGTATCACTTTTTCTGGCTTCATATGTAAGTGGCATCGTGATATTTGTCTTTCTCTGTCTGACTTACTTCAGTTAGTGTGATAATCTCTAGGTTCATCCATGTGGCTGCAATAACATTATTTCATTATTTTATGGCTGAGTAATATTCCATTCCATGTATATACCACATCTTCTTTATCCATTCATCTGTTAATGGACACTTAGGTTGCTTCCATATCTTGGCCATTGTAAATAATGCTGCTATGAATATAGGAGTGCATGTATATTTTTGAATTATGGTTTTCTCCAGGTATGTGCTGAGGAGTGGGTTTGCAGGATCATATCTATTTTTAGTCTTTCAAGGAAACTCCATATTGCTCTCCATAGAGGCTACCTGACTTCTGATTGGGCTTAACCAATGGGCTTTATTAGCAGGAGGAAAAAGAGGCTGAGGTATTTTGTCCCCCATGTCTACCCACTCTGGGCCACTCTTATTGTGATGGCTACATTCTTTCATGGGCTCAGCTGCTAACTGTGATTCATTTTCTTTAGTTTCATCTCTCATTGAGCTCCGTTGATATTTCCTCTCCTTGCCTGTTCAGGACTAAAAATGCTAACAGCTTCCTGCTGTCTAATGTCTTGATATCTCAACACTCCTTATTAATAAATTTTCTTAAGCCCATACATCCAAACACACACATCTCTGTAAGTACTCTCTTCAAAATATTTTGCATCACTTGAGTTAAATTTTGTTTTCCACTGGGTGCTAGCTGATATAATCCACTTACTTGGTTGCTGTGTAAACTATGTGTCACTTCAGTGGAAGCCATTGCCAGACAATCATCCTAAAGAGTAAAGCAAAGTGACCCGTCTCTCTAAGAGATGCTTGTTCTGTGTTCACATGAGTGTTATTCACAATAGGTAGAATGTGGAAACAACCCAAGTGTCCATCAACAGATGAATGAATAAGCAAACTGTGGTACATATACACAATGGAATATAATTCAATCTTAAAAAGGGAGGAAGCTCATGCTGCAACATGGATGAACCTTAAGAACACTATTTCATTATAAACCAATATAATATAAACATTTGATAACCAATCAAGAGATAAATACATCATAAGTCCACTAGAGAAGTCAAAATCACAGAAACAGGAAGTACAATGGTGATTTCTAAGGGCTGGGGGAAGGGGGGATAGGGAGTTATTGTGTAATGTGGGATGAACTTCAGTTTTGCAAGATGGAAAGAGTTCTGAAGATGGATGGTGGTGAAGGTTGCATAAAATATGAATGTACTTAACAATGCTGAACTGTACATTTTTAAATGGTTAACATGTACATTTAAAAGTGGTTATTGTAACATAAACCTTGCTAGCTGTATTTTACCACAATAAAGAAATAATAATAATTAAAAAAAAGATAGCAAAACTTGGTGAAGTATTACAAGAATCAATCCATGTAAGGCTCTTAGTCCAGTGCCTAAGAAATAACACACATTCCTGGTCATGATAGTTCTGCTGTCCTTGCTGTATTTCTTCTTTTAGCTTTAACATCCTTGTGATAACAAATGACAGTTTTAATGATGGTGTTATTTCATTTTCATGCAGAGAACACTGTGTGTGAAGCATTTCACTCTTCAGAGATACTGGATCCTTCAAAGATACTATGTCATGTGCCCACTGTTTCAGAGGATGCTGAAGGAAGCGTGGAGGAAGGTGTCGCTGAATAAGGATGCACACGGAGGTTTCCATGAAGGAGGCAAGGTTTCAGCTGAATTCTGTTAGACCAGCAGAAGCTGTCGGGCTTTGTTCTGAATTCCATCACTACAGATTGTTTTTTTTACATTTTTTTTTTTTTTTACAGATTTAAAATAAACTAAAAACAACAGTTGTGAAGTATCATTGTAAAGATCAGTACACCTCAAAGGTAAATATGTAAGCAAATGCATTTCTTAAAGCACAAAAGACATTGGTAAGGAACATTTGCCAATCTTGTGATTGACTAGCCCTGCCCCTGTGTGGGAGAATTCTCAGGAGACTCAGCATTCCATTCCAAAAATTTAAGATTTTTAAGTTTTTTACCTCCCTTGGAAATAGGTCAATATAATCTATGATTTGCCAAAGAGACTCAATGTCTTAGACTTTGAACAGGGAACTGATGACACGAGGAATTATGAGATAAAGCAAGAAGCTATGACATTGAAAGCAGTTGGAACAAGGTCAAAATCCTGGACAGAAAAAAGACTATTTAAACACATGATACTTTCCATGAAGAAAGGAAGACCATGAGGTGGAGTTAAAACCCAGGGAGCACAGGCAAAAGCCATAAAGAATTATTCCATACCTCAAGAATGAGTTAATCTTCAAACATTTGCCTAGCTGGATTTCAGAATTTCCATCAAGCAATGACTAATGCATTCCATTTCCCCACTCCCTTTATTAACAGAAATTTTTATAATAAACAGACTGTGTCTATCCCACCTTTGTTCATTGGATGTGGAGATCAGAAGGGCGGGAAAGGGAGGAGCAGATAATCTGTCTCTTTAGTTGGCTCAGAGGGTAAAGCGTCTGCCTGCAATGCAGGAGACCTGGGTTTGATCCCTGGGTCAGGAAGATCCCCTAGAGAAGGAAATGGCAACCCACTCCAGTACTCTTGCCTGGAAAATCCCGTGGACAGAGAAGCCTGGTAGACTACAGTCCATGGGATCGCAAAGAGTCGGACACGACTGAGCGACTTCACTTTCTTTCTTTCTTTAGTTTCACGGGTCTACAGATTGAATGGATATATACTTAAGGAGCTGTATTTGAGAAACTGTCCTTGATGATGAATCCAATCCACACCTGGATCTAATTTGGTGAGGTTCTGGATTTTAAGCTAATGCTACAGAATGAGATAAAATTTGGGGACTTACTGGGTGGAGTGAATGTATGTGCACGTGAAAAGAACATGAATTATTGGGCTCTAGAGGATGAGCTAGAGAAAGGAGTTTCTAGGATGCCTCCCAATAGTTCTTCTGGTATTCAAGCCCTAGTTCCATACGCTCCAGTTGAGTGCTGGCTCCTATAGTACTGACTCCTACAGTAAAATCACAGAGGACTGGGGCTGCCAACTTTTATGTTGTCTTTTGCCTTCTCTTTTGCTCATTCTGAAGTAAATTGGCTACCATGTCGTGAACTGCCTTGTGGGGATATTCATATGCTAAAGAACAGAGAGAGGTCTCCAGCCAACATCCAGCAATGAAATGACTCCTCAGTCCAACAGTCTGCAAAATTGGATTTTCCCAAGAACCACCTGGATAAATTTAGAATGTTTTCCTCTCTCAGCTGAGCCTTCTGATGATACCACAACCTTAGCCAGTGGCTTAATGGGAACTTCATAAGAGAATTTGACCTAGCACTACCCAGCTAAGTTGCACATGCAGTCCTAACTCAGAGAAACTGTGAGAAAATAAATGATTGTTGCTCTAAATTTGGAGGTAATTTGCTACACACTACAGTGTAATAAATATGCCACCTTTAAAAGTCTAATCTAATTCATCTAATTATTTCATTAGAGAATGTTAAAAATGGAAAATAATCAAGAAATAATATATTTTCTTATTATTTAAAAACATAAGGGGTTCCCAAGTAGCACAGTGGTAAAGAATCCACCTACCAATGCAGGAGATGCAAGATGCTTGGGTTTGATCCCTGAGTCAGGAAGATGCCTTGGAGAAGGAAATGGCAACCCACTCCAGTATTCTTGCCTGGAAAATTCCATGGACAGAGGAGCCTGGCAGGCTACAGATCCTGGGTTGTGAAGAGTTGGACACAACTGAGAGCCTGAGCACACAGCACAGGTAAAAAAGTTGAAAGTGGTTGTCTCTGTATCTCAGGACTAGGGAATAGGAAGGGGTGGGGCGAGAACCTCTATTTTTTCATTAAAATCTTTGACTTTCAAAATTTGGCCTCACATTTCTAAAATCCTCTTCCATAAAAAAATCCCTTCTCCAGGGTTTCTTAAGAGCCAAGCCTTCATTTTAAGGTCTCAAAATTGCATAGCATTGTATAGTATCAGCAGCATTTCAAATGCATTACTTCTGTAATTCTATCATTCTCTTCAATAGAAGGTGAGAATAGAGCCAATTTTTACATTGTCCTGAAAGCAGAAGAAAAGCACCTGCCAAGAAAAACACTCTGCAACTCTTTGGTGGGCAGTAAATTCACAAAAAGTCAAATATTAAATACTGAAACTATTTGAGTGGTCTGACACAATGAATCTGCAAAGAAAAAAAAAATAGACATGTGAGAAAAACTCAAGAAAAGCACTCATAAACTAAAACAAAAAAATCAATGTCTTGCTTGATTTAACTTCTTTCATTAATGTCATATGACTTTCTTTGCTTTTACCTTTTCCTTTTGAACAATAGCTTACATGTATAACCATGTCTAAAATGCAGAAATCAAGAGAAATGGCAAGGCCCAGAGGACCAGGTGAAATGCTAGGATTTGAAGGAATTAGATTTAAGCATCATCCCTGACCTTCTTGAGGTTGCACAAACTCAAGCTAATTAAAAAACCTTCTATGTAGTAAAAATGAAAATAATTATGCACCTCATAAGGCTGTGTTGGAACTAACAAATAAAATGGATCATAAAGCACTTAAGAAAATAGAACCAAAAGGCTTGGAACTACACTATAATAGCAATATTTTGGTGTCATTTAATCCTTCATAGTGGAAAAACATTGACTACAGACCTAAGAGCATAGAGATGGAAAAAAAAAAGGGCTGACAATTTCCAAAGCAAATCTCTCTCCTTGAAAGAAGTGGCAAAGGTTTACCACTCAAATATAATTAAAACGAAAAAAAAAAAAAAAAAGGCTCCCAGACGGAAGCACAGCAAGTAATGAAAACAAAAACTACAATAACCCACCACCTTTGTGATTTATTGAGGGCTTACTATATGCCAGGCATCGTGCCCAGCACTGTACTTCCATCATTTACTCATCAAAACACACCCACTAGCTAGGTATATTTATACCTATCTTATAAAAAAAGGAACTTAATAATTAAAGATCACACAGTAAGTAGTTGAGCTGATATCCAAATAAGGATCCATCTGAATGTAAAATCTGGTAAGTTTATATGTGGAATCTAAAAACAGTGATGCAAATGAACGTATTTACAAAATAGAAACAGACTCACAGACATGGAAAACACACCTACGGTTATCAAAAGGGAAAGGGCATGGAGGGAAAAATTAGGAGTTTGGGATTAACAGATACACTACTATACATAAAATAGATAAACAACAAGGACCCACTGTATAGCACGGGGAATTATATTCAATATCTTTTAATAACCTATAATGGAGAAGAATCTGAAAAAGAAGAATGTGTATATGTGTAAATGAATCACTTTGCTCTATACCTTAGATGTTACAAATCAACTATACTTCAATCAAAAAAAATAAAGCACACACACACACAAAAACCTGGTAGGCAAGAAGCAGAACACTGGGAATATAAATGTCCTGAAGAAAAAAATGTTTGTTGTTTTAATGAAAAGAAAGATTTCAAGTTCCTTGTGAAGAAACACACAAAACACCCTTGACAGTGGCTCCCATCCCAGGCTCCACTGGGGAAACTTAGGCAAGCATTTCATGTCTGAAGCTGCCATGCCACCCAAGCCACACAGCAGAACCAAGACCAGCCAAGCCTCTTGAAACCAACCATCCGCTGGCTGGCATTGTCCAATGGGGAAAGTGCAAGGACCAGAATAAACAGAAAGGGTGGTTATTAGCTGCGTTCATCAGATTCTCTTTCCTTTCAATTGCCAATTGAATTGAAATTCTCTCAAGTCTTTCCAGTTTTTAATCATCAAGTAGATTCAAACCTACAGAAAAGTTGTAAGAATAGTACTTACAAGCCCTTCATGCAGATTCCCTAATTGTTAAACTTGACCTCATTTGGCCCATCTATCTCTCTCTTCCTTTAGAGAGAGAAAGAAAGGTGTGTTGACTCATTACACTTAAATACTGCAGTGTATGCTTCTTTTCTCCAAAACAAGGGGTTATATTACGATTACCGTACACTCCTCCCAGTCAGGAAATAAGCACTGATACAATGAAGTGAAATGAAGTGAAGTAAAAGTCACTCAATTGTGTCCCACTCTTTGTGACCCCATGAACTATACAGGCCATGGAATTCTCCAGCCCACAAGTTGCCCCTCTATCCATGGGGATTCTCCAGGCAAGAATCCTGGAGTGGGTAGCCATTCCCTTCTCCAGGGTATCTTCCCAACCCAGGGATTGAACCCTGGTCTCCTACATTGCAGGCAGATTCTTTGCCAGCTGAGCCACCAGGGAAGCCCAGTTGACACAATCCTACCATCCAATTCAATTCACAGATTTACACTGAAGAAATCTGGCAAATACCAGCTGGTAATTGCAATCAAGGTGCACCTCACCTTGGGACAGGTCAACACTCAAATCATTGTCACTTGCTGGCATTCCTGCTGTGGCTCTGTGGCTTGGTCCTGGTTGAGAAACGGTGGATGAAGTCAGCTTGTAGAAAGGAAGACCTGTGCTCTTAGGCTGTCAAGGAGCAGAGACAGGAAGAATCTAAAGAACCATTCCAGAAAAAAAGGACACTCAAAAGACATTACAAGTCAAAGCAATACGTGTTTGCAGATGGAATCCTAAACTAGAAAAGTGAAAGAGCCACTGTTTAGACAGATGACTAATTTGATACCTGTAGATGGCCCCATTTGAATGGTGTCTGTGAGATGGAATTCCACCTGCAAACACATATTGCTTTTGCTCATAATGTCTTTTGAGTGTCCTTTGTTCTGGAATGATCTCTTTAGTGTTGACCTGTCCCAAGGTGAGGTGCATGTTGATTGCATGATCCAGCTAGTATGTGCCAGATTACTCCAGTGCAAATCTGTGATTTCCCCTTTTATATGTGATTACTATTTGGGGGAGAGACACAGATTCTCTCTTCATACCATTTGACCCAGGAGTATGCAAAGAATTTGAGTGGTGGGACCAAACAGAGACAGAGAAGAGCAGATTCAAATTGCAATATAAATTCAGATTTGTGGCAAATCCCTGAAATGAAGATCAAACCTCTACTTCCGGAACTATGACTCCACATGGTCCAGCTCTACTGTGATTCCTCTGGTTCCTGAATCTGGAGAGTTCAGCTTTGCCTGACTTTGGGTTTTGTGCACCCTTGAGATCCCCTTGGGCCTGGGTCAGGTTCCTAGGAAACACACCATGCACCAGAAATTAGCATGTACAGTTGCCAATCCTACAAAGAGGTCTGGCGGTGGAATAGCCCTTCAGAGTTGGCCTGACTTGAAGCAAAGAGGCCTGAGTCTTCCTATCCTCTACATGGACCAGTCATTAGGGGAAGGCCTCCCCAGAAATAGGAAGTGCCTGGGTTAGACAATTCCCACTGGCAAGGACAATTCCGAGACAGCTCAGCTGGGAACCATCACAGCCAGTACTCCAACCAGGTAGAGAAGGAGTGTCTCCAACTTGGAAGGGACAGCTGCCAGACCCACCGCCTTGACGATTAAAGTCCATCCTTTGTACCACTTAGATCTGTTTGTATCATATGGTAATCACACTCTCCTGGGAAGAACTCCTTCAGAGTTTTAATTGGCATTTTTCCAAGGAAACTTGCAAAAGAACACATCATAGCAACCACTGAAGCCAGTCTTAGGACCGTAACTGAATCCATCTCCTTCCTCATCCACTATCTCATGACTCTGTGAGATAGTGGTCTAAATAACGTATCTCGATGCAACCCAAACCTCATCCCTGAGGGATCTGGTCCCCTAGACATTAGGCCCTTCTAAGTTTACGATTGCTGCACTTGTCTATTTGTCATTAAAACTGTATATCCGGGGGCTTCCCTGGTGGCTCAGTGGAAAAGACTCTGCCTGGCACTGCAGGGGACACAGGTTCCATCTCTGATTTTGGAAGATTCCACATGCTGTGGAGCAACTAAGCCCATGCACCGCAACTACTGAGCCTGTGCTCTAGAGCCTGGGAGCCACAACCACTGAGCCCATCCACCTCCAGCCTGTATTCCACAACAAGAGAAGCACCCACAATAAGAAGGGCATACACTGCCCTTCTACCAACTACCAACTAGGTGGTTGCCCTCACTCTCCACAACCAGAGAAAAGCCTGAGCAACAACAAAGACCCAGCAGAGCCAAAAATAAATAAATAAAATCAAAATTGAGTATCCAGAGATTCCCCAGCAGATCATCTAAGTTGTATGTGGGTTCTTCCTGCTACCATCTTGTAACAGCCTCTCTCCTGGCTCTCAATGACCAAGGTCAACTTCCCTGCCAATATGATGGCTCCATTCCTTGCCTATCAGTCTCTTAACACAAGACATCCAAAATGCCCATGTGACAGTCACAGCTGAACATTTAAAGGAGCTCTTTCTATGTCCTCTGATGGAAATGGTCAATACCTAAAATTACAGGGAAAAGAAGCATGGATTTCCCAAATGGATCACTAAGTCTTGTAGTGATCAGGGTCATTTCTGCCTCTGAGATTAGTGATTGATCTGCTGTACATAACACAGACTGGAGAAAAGGGGCTTACTCTCAGTTTTAGCTGCAAACGAGCACCTGAGTTGAGCCTTCTAAGTTTCATTTCATCATCTCCACTGTGCCAGGATATTCTGAATGGTGCAGTATCTTCATGGTCAGTGCAATCCTAGGGTCATGAGCCCATTGTCCATCTCCTTCCTAGATGTGTGACCTTTGGTCTGAGGTGATGTGATTTGGGTTACCATGTTGGTAGGTTAAGCCTTCAGACAGTGAAGGCCTGCAAGTAAGGAAAGCAAATCCATCCTTAGAATATGTATCATCTCCAGTTGAAACAAATAGCTGTCCCTTTCACAGCAGAAAGAATTCAGTCCCAATCAACCCACCACCAACTGGCTTATTGACCTCCTCAGAGAATCATGCTCTGTTGTGAGGCTCAATGCTGATCTCCGTGGCTGGCACATTGGACATTCAGTAGCAATAGTCACTAGGTCAGCTTTTGTGAGTGACAAGTCATGCGTTGGGGGCCATGCATGACCTTTACCCCACCACAGTGACCCCTACATTCTACCAGCAATAGCAATAGATAATGGGGCCTGGCTGACACTGAGGGTCTCTTTGGTGGGTAGCATCCCCTCTGTAGTAGATATTCTCCAGTGGGAAGTAAGAGCTACAAGAGCTAAAGAGTTACAAGAATCTTTATACTTTATGCCCATTTCTACATGGTCAGATCTCCTTGTCCTTGATTTTCAAATCCTTCTTCTTCAGTCTCTGCTTTAATAGTAAGCGATTTGCCACTAGGGCTTCCCTGGTAACTCAGCTGGTAAAGAATCCACCTGCAGTACAGGAGACCCTGGTTCGATTCCTGGGTCAGGAAGATGCCCTGGAGAAGAAATAGGCTACCCACTCCAGTATTTTGGGTCTTCTCTGGGGGCTCAGATGGTAGAGAAAGAATCTGCCTGCAACGTGGGAGATCTGGGTTAGATCCCTGGATTGTGAGGATCCCTAGGAGGAGTGTGTGGCAACCCACTGCAGTATTCTTGCTTGGAGAATCCCCATGGGTAGGGGGCGCTTGTGGTCTACGGTCCATGGAGTCGCAAAGACCTGGACACGACTGAGCGACTAAGCACAAGCGCAGCACATCTGCCACTAATCAGCAGTCTGTTGCTATACACAGAGCTCATCTCTCCTGCTACTAAACACTCACAGTGGTGGTAATTCCTGCCATTGCTGTCTTTCAGCGGCCCCATCTGTCATGAAGCAACAGTCTGTTTTCAACTTGCATCCATGTACTAAGTTGATTTACCCATAAACCAAGCTACAACTTTTCCGCCTTAATTAGCTGAGTATAAGCAACAGTAAGAACTGGAAATGGAACAACAGACTGGTTCCAAATAGGGAAAGGAGTATGTCAAGGCTGTATATTGTCACCCTGCTTATTTAACTTCTATGCAGAGTACATCATGAGAAACGCTGGGCTGGAAGAAGCACAAGCTGGAATCAAGATTGCCGGGAGAAATATCAATAACCTCAGATATGCAGATGACACCACTTATGGCAGACAGTGAAGAGGAACTAAAGAGCCTCTTGATGAGAGTGAAAAAATTGGCTTAATACTCAACATTTAGAAAATGAAGATCATGGCATCTTGTCTCATCACTTCATGGCAAATGGATGGGGAAACAGTAACAGACTTTATTTTGGGGGGTTCCAAAATCACTGCAGATGGTGATTGCAGCTATGAAATTAAAAGACGCTTACTCCTTGGAAGAAAAGTTATGACAAACCTAGACACCATATTAAAAAGCAGAGACATTACTTTGCCAACAAAGGTCCATTTGTCAAAGCTATGTTTTTCCCAGTAGTCATGTATGGATGTGAGAGTTGGACTATATAGAAAGCTGAGCACCAAAGAATTGATGCTTTTGAACTGTGGTGTTGGAGAAGACTCTTGAAAGTCCCTTGCACTGCAAGGAGATCCAACCAGTACATCCTAAAGGAAGGCAGTTCTGAATATTCATTGGAAGGACTGATGCTGAAGCTGAAACTCTAATACTTTGGCCACCTGATGCAAAGAACCGACTCATTTGAAAAGACCCTGATGCTGGGAAAGACTGAAGGCAGGAGGAGAAGGGGATAACAGAGGATGAGATGCTTGAATGGCATCACCGACTCAATGGACATAAGCTTGAGTAAACTCTGGGAGACAGTGATGGACAGGGAGGCCTGGCGTGCTGCAGTCAATGGGGTCACAAAGAGTCAGACACAGCTGAGCGACTGAACTGACTGATAGCTGGTTATAAAACATCCTCCATGAGGCCATGGGAGTGAGCAAAGGGATTTATGCCAAGGCAAGTTTGGTAGTCCACAGGGGTTTCTACACTTCCTGTGCCTTCCGGCCCTGCTCATGACTGATCATAAATGTATCATTTCCATCTGTTGGTAAATTGTTGCTGATCCTGTGCATCAAGGACTTGGTGGGTCTGACCAAACCTATCTCACAGTGGACAACTAACTCTAACACCAGGCTCAGACATACCATCTCTAGCAAGGCATGATATTTTGTTCCCCATTACAGGTAGCCCTTCAGAATTGTCCCAAATTGAAGCAAAGTAGATAGGCATTCTGACTTCAACATCAATCAGTTAATAAATATAGGCAAGAATGTATTTTATTATGTTTTTTTAATTTTTAATTGGAAGATAATTGCTTAACAATGTTGTGGTGGTATCTGCCGTACAACGTTGTGAATCAGCATAAGAATACATATATTCCCTCCCTCTTGAGCCTCCCTCCTACTCTGCCATCCCACCCCTCTGGGTCATCACAGAGCACCCCAGGCTGGGATTTCTGTGTTATATAGCAACTTCCCCCTAGCTATCAATTTTACTTATGATAATGCATATATTTAAATACTACTCTCAATTCATCCCATCCTCTCCTTCCCCTGCTGTGCCAACAAGTCTGTTCTCTGAGTCTGTGTCTATATTCCTGCCCTGCAAATAGGTTCATCAGTACCATTTTTCTAGACGAGGGGTGCATTCTGAATGATGTAACTCCCTTCTCCTGGGAGTAGTTCCTGGGGAGGGACTCAGCTGTGAGTCATGGGTATCTGGAGCAGCAGGACTTTTGTCTTACAGGAGGCAGCTTTGCAGCATACCACAGTATGTACTACAAATAGCTTAAGACTATTTTCTTGCTCTAAAATAGCCTAGCTAAAACCACAAATGTAACATATGAGATCTGAATCAAAAAACAACAGTACTGATTATTCTCGAACAAGAGATCACAGTTTTGGAAAGAAAATGGGTAAACTATTTTTCCTCTTTTTCTACTTGTTTTTTATCATGGTAAAGTATATGTAACAAAATTTACCATCTTAACCATTTTTAAAAGTGCAGTTCAATGGTATTAAATACATTCATATTGTGAAACCATCACCAGAATCAATATCCATAATTCTTTTTATCTTGCAAAACTAGAATTCTATACACATAACTGCCCATAATACGTAACAGTAACTTCCCATTTTCCCTCACCCACCCAGTCCCTGGGAATCAGTATTTGACTTTCTGTCTCTGTGATTTTGACTAATGTAGACACCTCATAATAGTGGATTCATATAGTATTAGTCTTTTCATGACTAGCTTATTACACTTGGCAAAATGTCCTCAAGGTTCATCTATATTATAGCATGTGTTGGAATTCCCTTTTTCTTTAAGGCTGAATGTTATTCCACCGTATGTTTAGACCACATTTTGTTTACCCATTTATCTGTCAATAGACTCTTGTGTTGCTTCCATGTTTCAGCTATTATGAATAATGCTACTATGAACATGAGAGTAAAAATCTGTTTAAAACCCTGCTTTCAACTATTTTGGGTATATTCCCGGATGTGGAATTGCTGGATCATATTGTAATCCTATTTTTAATTTTTTGAGGAGCTGCCATATTGTTTTCTATAGTGGTTGCACTATTTACTGCCTCACCAACGGTATACAATGGTATGAATTTCTCTATATAATTGGCAATGATGGTCATTTTCTGTTTTTACAATGTTAGCCATTCTAATGGGTGTCAAGTGTTATCTTGTGCTTTTGATGTGCATTTTCATAATGATTAGTGATGCTGAGCATCTTTTCACCTGCTTCTTGGCCAATTGGATATGTTCTTTGGAAAATGTCTGTTCAAGTCCCTTGCCCACTCTGAACCAGGCTGTCTGATTTTTGTTGTTGAAAACGGATAGACTTTTAAAATCAGTATTCAACATTGAATTCAAAAAGTTTAATTTTGCCAGCCTAAATAATATACAAAGAATTAAAGTAATGGTAATACGGTAATCCAAATGTGGTACTGCAGGCTTTTGGGGTCAGGGTAGAAATAATCTTTTTTATTAACTCAATGACATTTCTAAGTGAAATGCTGGGCTTGATGAATCACAAGTTGGAATCAAGATTTTCAGAAGAAATATCAACAACCTCAGATATGCAGATGATACCACTCTAATGGCAAAAAGTGAAGAGAAACCAAAGAGCCTCTTGAGGTTGAAAGAGGAGAATGAAAAATTTGGCTTAAAACTCAACATTCAAAAAACTAAGATCATGGCATCTGGTTCCATCACTTCATGGCAAATAGAAGGGGGGAAAGTGGAGGCAGTGACAAATTTTATTTTCTTGGCCTCCAAAATCACTTCAAACAGTTACTGCAGTCAAGCAGAGGCATCACTTTGCTGACAAAGGTCCCTATAGTCAAAGTTACGGTTTTTCTAGTAGTCATCTACAGATGTGAGTTGGATAATAAAGGCCATAAAGAAGGCTGAGCACCAAAAAATTCATGCTTTCAAATTGTGGTGCCAGAGAAGATTCTGGAGAATCACTTGGACAGCAAGGAAATCAAACCAGTTCATCCTAAAGAAAATCAACCCTGAATATTCACTGGACAGACTGTTGCTGAAGCTGAAGCTCCAACACTTTGACCACCTGATGCAAACAGCAGATTCATCAGAAAAGACCCTGATGCTTGGAAAGATTAAAGGCAAAATGAAAAGGGGGCAGCAGAGGATGAGATGGTTGGACAGCATCACTGACTCAATAGACATGAATCTGAGCAAACTCTGGGAGATAGTAAAGGACAGGGGGAGCCTGTAATCTATGGAGTGCTGCAATCTATGGAGTCACAGAGTCTAACAGAACTTAGCAACTGAACAAAAACCACAAAATGACTATGAATTAATATTTAAAATGTTATCACCACTAAAGACAGTTCCAACTTAAATTCTATTTCAAGAAAAGTTTCGTTTTGTAACCAAAAGTGGGGTCCAACTGCTTGCTGCTCAAAAAGCTAATAAAGAGGCCAGGTTAGTAGAAAAGAAAGTTTGCTTTATTTTGGATGCCAGAAACACTGGTTGGGGGGAGGGCGGTGGAGGAGGGAGAACTTTGGTCCAAAAGCCCATTGCCCCCCTCCCCCCACTTATCACCAGCGGACAAGAGCTTTTGAAGGCTGAGAAAGAGGGCTACATGCAGAAACAGCTCAGTCAGCTCAGACAGTCATCTTAAAATTGGTCATCAGTGGTCTGACCGGCATCGTCTTGATTGTTTTAAATACAGTTAATCATGTATACTATCATGTAAGAATTGAATCGCCAGTCTATGTCTGACGCAGGATATAGCATGCTTGGGGCTGGTGCATGGGGATGACCCACAGAGATGTTATGGGGAGGGAGGTGGGAGGGGGGTTCATGTTTGGGAACACATGTAAGAATTAAAGATTTTAAAATTAAAAAAAATTAAAAAAAAAAAAAGAAAACACAAGAAAAAAAATAAAATAAAATAAAATTTAAAAAAAAATAAAAAATAAAAATAAATACAGTTAATCTTCAGTTCCAGGGTTGGTTTGTTTCCATTTCTTTGAGGCCCATTCTCTGAATTGTGGCGACTTATGTCATGGCGACAGCCTGGTCATCATGTAGTTAACTTCTTCCACCCGATGGAGGTTTCAGTATCTGCAGAAGAGCTCACAGGATATGGCTCAGAATATTATCTGTAGCCCTTGAAAAGGAACTGGAGATGCTTGACTTTGCTTAATGACTAAACTTTTTTGTTTGGTCTCCTCTGACTATCCTCCTTTGTTTCTGCTTTTTCTCACTTCTCTGATTAAACTTATTCTTTGGCTAAAATTTTTCCACAGACAAAAAGCAGGTGGAGAGCACAGGGAACAAGGACCATATTTGAAACCCAAAAACCAGCCTTCTATTGAAGCAGTGCTATGCCTGGTGGTCACAGCCCTAAGGCTAGTCCACAAAAGCCTAATACAGGAAAAAAAAAAAAAGTACAAAAAATAAACTATCATATAAAATGAGATTTCTATAACAAAAGCAGTGTCTTAAAAGAAGTGACATAGTGGCCTAGAAGCAGTAAAAAAAAAAAAAAAAAGAAAGAAAGAAAAGAAAGGATACCCTTTCTGATAAGTGGTAAGAAAAAAAGGTAGCATGAAGCATCCATAATATTCTTTCTTCTCCATCTTATCCTATCCTGATCATTACAAGCATGACTATTTTATTTGACTGCATTCAGTGTTTCCTTTAGCATTTTCTGTGGCCTTCTATTGTCACCTATATCATTATTTTAATACCTTATTTGTCTGCCATTTTGTGCATTCTATACCCAGCATCTTTCTAAAGCACCATATGCATTAAATACATGCTTAATAAAGGATTGACTGAATAAATGAAGATGTCAGTAGCAGGAACTCATTACCCTGGTGGAACTATACTGGTTTTCTTGTCACCTTTAAAAATGACACCTAGAAACTCAGTGTCATCCAGAGAATGAGAAATTGGAAACTGATAAAGCAAAACATCTTTTCAGAACAACTTACTAACCTAAATTTTCTACAAACCCATTTTACTTCTCCTCTCTGAATTTACATCCAACACAAGTATGGCAGCCTGAGGACTTGTGGGAATCACACCTCTGTTTCTCCTGCAAAGACAGTAACAGTGTTGGGGAAAAAAAAAAAAAGCAGCCCTATAACAAAAATGCACTTATCTATGAAACAAAAACAGACTCACAGACATAGAGAACAAACACGTGGTTGCCCAGGGGGAGGTGGGGGAGGAGTTAGGGTGGATTGAGTTTGGGATTAGCAGATGCAAACTATTATACATAGGATGGATAAACAAGGTCCTATTATATAGCCCAGGGAATTATATTCAATAATGTTAGTCACTCAGTCCATATCTGACTCTTTGTGACCCCGCGGAGTGTGATCTACTAGTCTCCTCTGTCCATGGAATTCTCCAGGCAAGTGTACTGGAGTGGGTGGCTATTCCTTTCCCCAGGGGATCTTCCCCACCCAGGGATTGAACCTGGGTCTCCGCATTGCAGGCAGATTCCTTACCGTCTGAGCCACCAAGAAAGCCTATGATAAACCATAATGGAAAAGAAAATTTTAAAAAGATTCATATATATGTATAACTGAGTTACTTTGTTGTACAGCAGAAATTGGCACAATATTGTAAATCAACTACACTTCAGTAAAAATAATCTCTTTTCTTAATGTATGTAAGGCATTCATATTACAAATCCCCTTCAACTACGTCCACCAACCATAAAAACTACCTGTAAGTTCTTAGCTTCCTCATCACAGATGGACTGTCCTTCTTTTGTCCAGTCCCTAAAAACCTTCAAATTCCTTTTGTTGGTAAAGGCACTTTAGTTCTTTTTCTCATTTTTATGTTTTCCAAGCCGTTCCCTGAAGCTTATCTTTTTTTCACAGCTAAACAGCTCATCTACTCCAAAGAGAAATTCTGCCACTTCTGTAGGATTAGAAGAGAATACAGTCTGCTAGGAGTTTAAATAACAAATTGTTTTTCCTTCACACAAAGACTGGTCCGGTATGCTAGACAATTCTTAAGGGATTTTCCATCTCAAGAGGCTCGATCCTCTGTTGCTGCTGCTGCTGCTGCTAAGTCGCTTCAGTAGTGTCCGACTCTGTGCGACCCCATAGACGGCAGCCCACCAGGCTCCCCCATCCCTGGGATTGTCTAGGCAAGAATACTGGAGTGGGTTGCCATTTCCTTCTTCAATGTGTGAAAGTGAAAAGTGAAAGTGAAGTCGCTCAGTCGTGTCCAACTCTTAGTGACCCCATGGACTGCAGCCTACCAGGCTGCTCCATCCATGAGATTTTCCAGGCAAGAGTACTGGAGTGGGGTGCCATTGCCGATCCTCTGTTAAGGACCCCCATATATGTGGGAATGGTGGGTGGGGCCACATCTGTCCTCTATAACTCTTCCCCACTCTCAGCCATGTCTGCAGAGCCTCAGAGGGACCCCTGATGGAAACTGGAGGGCTTGGGACCAGGAATTAAACACAGGGCCTTAAGTCAGAGAGAGCCTTGTGAAAGCCTGTGGTGAGGCTGGTCTATTCTTTTGTTTTTTTATATACAATGTAATCTAATAATTGAAAATATACACTGAGAGATTAAAAGTCACACAAGAATCAGGTTTTTAAAAATGCCCCAAAAAAAGGAATTGATATGTAACATCACACTACAGAACTAAACTTAGCTAAAGACATATTATTGATTTTCTTTAACTACAGGTATTTTTAAAAGTATTGATAAATTAACAGTTTATAAAAATAAGGTAAAAATTTCAGGTGGGAGCAGAAAGTTAAAACCATGTTGTACTTTGGCAAAATCTTTTAAAATGTCTTGCCCTTAAAATAATGTCTTATGAGATTGTTCTTAGGCCGAATTATACACAAGATAACTCTTAAGCCATTTCACTTTGTTTTTGTCCTCATACTGACTTCAAAGTTGTCCCTGGGGGACAAAATTAATCTCAGTTAAGAACCACTGTTGGGGCTTCCCAGGTGGTGCTACTGGTTAAGAATCCGCCTATCAAATCAGGAGACATAAGAGATGGGGCTTTGATCCCTGTGTCAGGAAGATACCCTGAAGGGAGGCGTGGCAACCCACTCCAGTATTTTTGCCCGGAGAATCCCATGGACAGAGGAGCTTGGCAGGCTACCATCCAAAGGGTCACAGAGTCGGACACGACTGCAGCAGCTTAGCACACATGCACAAGAACCATTGTCACCTACGTGTGTGCGTGTTCAGTGGCTAAGTTGTGTCTGACTCTTTGCATCCCTATGGACTGTAGCCCACCAGGCTCCTCTGTTCATAGGATTTTCCAGGCAAGAATGCTGAAGTGGGTTGCCTTTTCTTTCTCCAAGGTGGTCTGCTCTTTTTGGATCCAGTGGATACCCCAAAGTTTGCTA
Source organism: Budorcas taxicolor (assembly GCF_023091745.1). Classification (NCBI taxonomy): domain Eukaryota; kingdom Metazoa; phylum Chordata; class Mammalia; order Artiodactyla; family Bovidae; genus Budorcas; species Budorcas taxicolor. The sequence goes on from NC_068926.1 coordinate 39,807,758, forward strand.
CTTAAACCAGGTAGTGTTACTTTTTCCTAAAAAAACCTTTGATGAACAAAGCCTTCAGATAACCCACACAAACACACACACACACACACACACACACACAAATTCTCAGGATAGAAAAATCAGCACTTTTTTTTTTTTTTTTTTTAAGAAAATTCAGGTCAGCCTGTGTCCTCTGGTCAAGGAGGGAGTCAGCCACTATTGCCAGAAAACGAAATGACCGTGAATTCTCTCATATCCAGTCGAGATGCATTCATTTTATGGAGCAATTCAAAACATCTTGTTACACATGATATCGAAATTACTGATCTGAGAAGCTTCCAGTTACTTCTAGGGATGTCAGTAATTCATCCCAGGTGAAGTGCAGAATTGAAATCGTGATTCTAGGATGGCCAAGCAAAATCTTCTAGGAACAACTACCCGCATCATAACATTACTTAAATGATTTGGGGAGGGTGGGAGTTTCCAAAAGTTGCTATCTTTTTCTAAATTGCCTTGGCTCCCCAGCATCTGTCATTTCCAAGAAGACACTAAGAAAGGCTGCTGTTCAGACTCTGACCTATTACAGAGCTGAAACCAGCTGTGTGCACAAGGCTGCTTCCTCTGTTAATCAAGTTACTGGTCCTTCTATGCCCTTGAATTTCAGAGTGAAGCTTACAAATAATCAGATATTAACATTTAAAATATGTACTCTCCTTCTGTCCGCCAGAAGGTAATGAGCAGTCTTAAGTCACTCAGACTGAGTTTCCATTTCCTAATTGCCCCCAAATTAAATAAAAAGCTCCCTACATCCCTTCTGCTGCTCAGTGAAAACAGGATAAAATATGGCCCATCCTAATAAGCCAGCACGCGTGAGCTTTCCTCCCCTCTCCTTTCCTCCTCAACCCCAGATTTCCATTCTGTTCCAAACAGCGCTAACTTTCTCTGCCTCTTTATCTCCATAGAAATCAAATCGCCATAGCTCAAATTCATGTCGCAGAGAGAATTTTCTGCTATTAGAAAAGAAGATTGTCTTCCCTTTTGCTGTGACAAGTTTTTTGTTTTATTTCTTTAATGCAAGATTGTGCGGGTGTGGAGGTTCGGAGAGAGATGGGGTGGTTTGAATTGCAGGACTATTTAAGCCATAATATTTAATTTCAGACTTTGTCCTTTACAGCCTATTACCTCAGCTGCCGTCTCTCTCTCCCCTTTCCTCATTTTCTCTTGGAAATTGATCTCATTGTTCTTGTCTGAATAAAAAGGCCCAGGCTCGGGGCATTTCAATTGGCTTTGGTTCAAGAATAAAAGATCCCTTTTAAAGTGAAAATCATGGTTTTTGCCAATTCAAATCGCATTACTCATTCCCCTCCCAGGCCGAGCAGCAAAGCCAGAGGCTGCACCTATTGGGATGCTTGCACACCGCTAAGAGGTCTGGCAAGCCACCGCTTCCCTGACAGTCTCTGCTGTGTGACCTGTGGGTCCATGGGGAGACCCCAGAATGCTCCTCAGAGGGGTCTTCAATGGACAGCAGCAAGCAAAATCCTAAGTATCTCTGTGACTTTTGCACTTGACTTTGTTTTCTGCATCACTCTTAACTCCCTAAAGAGAAATGCGTGCTAAGTCTTTTCAGTCGTGTCTGACTCTTTGTGATCCCATGGACCGTAGCCCTCCAGGCTCCCCATCCACAGGATTCTCCAGGCAAGAATACTGGAGTGGGTTTCCATTTCCTTCTCCAGGGGATCTTCCTGACTCAAGGATTAACCCAGCATCTCTTATATGTCTCCTACATTGGCAGGCAGGTTATTTTACCACTAGCGCCACAGTTGTTACCAATTTATATGGGAAAATGGACACTCAAGCTTATTTAGAAAGTAAGGCAACCTGAGTAGGTAAGAAGAAATAGTGTCCCTGGTGCCCTGTTTCTGGAATGCCTGTTGGAGGACTGTGCACACCGGGAACAGAGCTCCTGCTCTGCTGCTGTTTCTTCTCATAATGATCCACCTTTCATCATCTCCCCCAATACTACTACTCTCCTAATCCTCCCTTTATTAGCATCCAGAGACCCTTCACATTTAGACTTCTATGCTCTACAGGCAGTGAACTAGCTAGAATTCAGAGAATTACAACATGATCATTTCAGACAGGATTGTGGAAAGCAAGTGTGGTAAAAATCAGCAAGTGGGGAATCTAGGCGATAAGTACACAGAAGTTTGTTCTTCTATTCTTACGACTTTTCTCTACATGTGAAATTATTTCAAATTAAAATGTTACCCCCAAATACATCATCTTCCGAGCCTATGACAAATTTTGGACTCATCATAATCTGAAGCATTGTTTGTAGAGGTCATTAGAAGTGTCTAGGGACTTCCCTGGTGGCTCAGACAGTAAAAAATCTGCCTGCAATGCAGAAGACTTGGGTTTGACCCCTGGGTCGGAGAGATCCCCTGGAGAAGGGAATGGCTACCCATTCCAGTATTGTTGCCTGGTGAATTCCATGGACAGAGGAGCCCGATGGGCTACAGTCTGTGGTGTTGCAAAGAGTCAAACATGACTGAGCGATTTTCATTACTACTTAGAACCACAGACAGCCCCAGAGAAAGAAAAGTGTTCAAGATTAAGGTTTAAAAAAAAAATCACCCCTGAGTTAAAGATGGAAACAGATTAAAGATTTTATTACAGGAATGTATTCCCTGCTTGATTTTATGAGTCTAGTTTCACAGCAGCAGGCATAGGGAGAAGTTTTGTTTATGAAACTCCAAGCTTTCCCTTCAAGACCATGAAATATCTCCAAACAAACCACCGAGATGGTCCTTGATCTTTATATCAGCACTGGGCCAACCAATCTAGTGACAAATTAAAATACAGTCTAGAGACAGAGGAAAATGAGCAGAGGACTCACCCACACCCAACAGAGACAGCAAAACTTAATGATGATCTGCTGCTAAGACGCTTCAGTTGTGTCCAACTCTTTACAACCCTCTGGACAGTAGCCCTCCAGGCTCCTCTGTCTATGGGATTCTCCAGGCAAGAATACCTGAGCGGGTTGCCACACCCTGCTCCAGGGGATCTTCCCAACCCAGGGACAGAGCCTTTGTCTCTTGTGTCTCCTGCATTGGCAGGCAGGTTCTTTAACACAAGCGCCACCTGGGAAGCCCAATCAATAATGATAATAGTCCCTTATTAACAAAGAATTTTTCATAAGGATGGAGTGGCTGGCAAGGCAGGCAGGGATTGAAAGGAAGTGAAATTCTGTTTCTGGGTGCCATGACATTACAGATGATGAGCCAGGTGAACTAGCAGTGTGTTGCCTTTGGGACATAAAGAGATTAGGATGAAAATAGTTAACTTAAATAGCAAACAGGTGCACAGTTTCTATATATCCCACAGTGTGGAGCTGGCATGGATGAAACTTCCTTCAATATCCAAAATCCTTTCAGTTTATCAAGGCTCAGTTCAAATCACCAATCCTTTTTGAACTTTTTCCTGGCTAAATAAATCTACTAAGAACACAGCACAGGTGCAAGAGAGAGAGCCCAACTATTTTTCAAACAGGGATGTAATAGAATTTGCTGTTTCATGGAGCAGCTTTCAGGGCAGAGCCTTTGGGGAAAATGTTACCAAATAGAAAAATATTTGAAGCAGTTTGGGAGTTCATTTGGAGCCTGCCCCTGGGGTAGATATCACCTAAAGCTCAAAAATATGGGCCCAAGATTACATGAACATAGAAAAAAATCGGAAAGTTCCTACAGTTCTTCTCTCAGCTGCATCTGAAAAACAAAATTGGTAAAAACAGAGGATAGATTTTGTTATTACAGTCAATTCATCTCACCAATAAAGTAACCAATGTCCACAAAGAAAAATAAATGCCCCCAAAGAGACTAATGACTCATGCTGGATCAAACTCACGGCTTCAATTGAGGGTTGGTGTAACCAGCCAGTAAGGCACAACTCTGGAGCCGGGTGGCTGGGGTCTGAATTTTGCCTCTGCTGCTTACTGGCTGTGTAAACTTGGACAAGTCACTTAACAGCTCTGAGCCTCAGTTTCCTCATACTAAATAGCAGTAAAATAGTACACGGTCTGTTTGACTATTTTAATATTAATGAGTCTAAATTATGTAAAGCTCTTGGAACTCTGCTGAGTACACAGTAAGTGCCATACGATTATTAGCCATTATTAGTAAAACCTTAAAAGTAAACTTTATAATTTAAATGATTAGGTGATGAGATAAAAACTATTCAAAGGTTTACTTTTTTAGGACTGTGGAGAACTGGATTCAAGTCCTTACTCTAATTATGTCTGTGTGGCTTGAAGTCTTTTCTGTAGACATAAATAATAGACATGAATGATAAGGCCCACCTGTGCTATATGGAGGATGATCTAAGAGAGAAGACTGGTAGAGGGGTGTATGATTTAGGAGCCTATCTGAAGATGGCCCAAAGGAGAGATGGGCATAATTTGAACCAAATTGGCAGTTTAGATGGTGGGAAGTGTTGGAATTCAAATTTGGAGGTGGGTTGAACAGGAACAGAAGGAAAAGAGAGCAAGGTATTCCTCCAGTGTCTAGCCTGAGCAACCCAATGGATGGTGTTACTTTTAAGAAAGACAGGAGAGAAGCAGCTTTGGGGAAAGAGAAATCAAAAGTTCAGTTCTGGACATGCTCGTTTGAAAGTTCCAATTTACAGGGACATAGAGAATAGACTCCCCAAGGGGGAGCGGGTTGGGGGAGGGATGGAGTGGGCAGTTAGGGTTAACAGATGCCAACTATTATATATAGGATGGATAAACAAGAAGGTCTTACGGTATAGGAAATTCAATATCCTATGATAAGCCAGAATGGAAAAGAATATTTTTAAAAAGAATGTTTACATATGCATGACTGAATCAGTTTGCTATGCAGCAGAAATTAATGCAACATTGTACATCAATTGTACTTCCGTTAAAAAATCTTTTAAAAAAGAAAGTTCTAATTCAATATCCTAGTAGAGACTCAGGCAGAGAGTTGGATGCATGAAAACAGCAATCAAGGCAGAAGTTGAGGGTCACGATATAAATTTAAGAGTTATTAATATCTAATGCCCTCCCAATATTGAATTAAAGAGGGTCCAAAAAGAGAAGCGGGTCAAAGGCCAAGCACTGACTGGATCAACCCAACCTTTAGAGATCCAGTAGGAGCCAACGAAAAGAAACTGATGACTAATAACCAGGAGAGTGTGACGCCGCAGAACCCAGGAAAGACAGTTTCCAGAAGCAGCAACTCTCCAGCTTTGGACCTCAGACCAAAGAGTCCCATTTGAAGACAAGAATACCGGTCTCCATCCTAATTTTATGATATTTTTTAAACATTTATTTATTTAATTAATTGACTGCTCTGGGTCTTGGTTGCAGCACGTGAGATCTAGTTCCCTGACCAGGGAGGGAACCCTGGCCCTTTGCATTGGGAGTGCAGAGTTTTAGCCACTGAACCACCAGGAAAGTCTCCCTCATCCTAATTTTAAAACAGTTGCTTATACATCAGACACTTAAGAGAAAACAGTAAACTACATCTTAAAAGTTAACTAAGTGTGTGTGCATGTTAGTCACTCAGTCATGCCCGACTCTTGGCCACCCCAGGGCCTATATAGCCTGCCAGCCTCTTCTGTCCATGTATAGTTAAGTTAAAGGTTAACTATACATGTTGCAAGTTGAAGCAATAACCATTTTGGTTGAAACAGGCTCACCACGTGTGTGTTGAAGATTGATGGATGTACCAGAATCCCACTGGAAGGAGGCATTTTTCACCATCAGCACAGAGCCCCTGTGAGGGTGACGTGAAGAAGAGCCAGCATCTCGGAGCCCAGATTCCCTTGCAGCCGGCATGGCTGTCTCCCTTCCGCTGTGCATTCCTCCAGTTTCCAGCAGCTTCAAAACCACTTAGAATCCCAGGGTAGCCAGCAGCTTCCAATATCACTGCCAGCAGCTGAGCACACAGGAAGATCGGGCAGTCTGAACTGAGCTCAGTCTGAACTGAGCACACAGGAAGATCAGGCAGACATGTCCCCGCCTTTATTCTGCACATCAGTGCAATTTTTCCTACAGAAATGTGCAACTCAACTTGAAAATATAAGCTTTGTTTAGAATGATGAAAGCGAGTAAAGATCTGCACTCTGAGGAAGTGACTTCATGAACAGGTGCTGAAGCACGGGGAAAGGTGTGTGACAGACTCTGGAGCCTGGACATGACCCTAGTGATGTTTCTACAGCCACATCTCCTTCTGCTCATCTCCTTGCTTAGAGCCAGACCCCCAACATGACTGCCTTGTGGATTTAGCTGTGTGTCTGCAAGAACGTGCTGTCCTGCGCCCCTGTGTTCATGGTACTCCAGAGAGACTGAGCAGACTGGCTGGGCACACCACCACGACCAGAGGACAGATGCCATACTTGGCATTTTTGTAACACTGATATTCGTGTTTATTGTCCCTTCCTTGCTGGAGCCCTGGGAGTCAGCAAGCACCCCTGATAAACTCATTGCTGTCCACAGTGTCCTGTGAGATGAACCAACATCCTTGGGATTGTTGAACTGGGGCTCCGGCAATTCATCAGCAGAGGCCAGGGGTCCAGACTCCAACAGAACTGAAAATCGTACCATCTCCCCTCAATATATCTCCTAAAGAGATCCTTCCCACATTGGAAGCTGGAGAAGGAATCCACGTGGTGGTGTCCTCCGAGCCAGAGCAGGTGTCTGGGTCGTCATGCTCCTCCTCACCACCTGTCTTCACCCTCATCCCCACTGTGCACACATCAGAGACAAAGCCCCAGACCTGCGCACCTCCCCTCAACACACAAGGGCACTTTCTCACTGTGGCCAATACCCCAGCATATCTCCAGTTTAGAAATTGTTTCTATCACCACATCTTGGGAAACCCTCAACCGTTGGTTTCTTCCCACTTTTACCCCTTCTCCTCTGCACACACGGCATAATGTGCTGTTTGAACCATGCTTCTCCCTAGAACACTTTCCTTCCCTTAACTCTTGCATAGCATCAATAGAATTTATTACCCGGCAAGTGCATCTTGGATCCATTCAAGTAGGTTTAGAACCAATACGATTTAATAAGAAGACAACCTCAGAAGGCAGCCCGATTTTAATAATGAGAATGTGTGCTCAAGAACTGAAGAGATATGAGTTCAAATCCCTGCATCGGTACTTACTGGCTGTGTGACCAGGATGAATCACTGACCCACTCTGAGCCTCAGGCTTCACTCACGGATGTGAACAATAATAATAACTTGCAGGGTGACCACGAGGAAATAATAAAATATGGTGGGTAGAAAATTTGACACATATTAGGCACTCAAAAAGTGAAAATAATTGCTATTTTAAGCTTTCTTGGGTTCTATAAATTTCATTCTCTTAATAAAACCAAATTCAAGTAAATGGTGAGGACCTAACCCTTATGATTATACAGTGGAAGTGAGAAATAGATTTAAGGGACTAGATCTGATAGACAGAGTGCCTGAGGAACTATGGACGGAGGTTCGTGACATTGTACAGGAAACAGGGATCAAGACCATCCCCATGGAAAAGAAATGCAAAAAAGCAAAATGGCTGTCTGAGGAAGCCTTACAAATAGCTGTGAAAAGAAGAGAAGCAAAAAACAAAGGAGAAAAGGAAAGATATAAGCTTCTGAATGCAGAGTTCAAAAATTAGCAAGGAGAGATAAGAAAGACTTCCTCAGTGATCAATGCAAAGAAATAGAGGAAAAGAACAGAATGGGAAAGACTAGAGATCTGTTCAAGAAAATTAGAGATACCAAGGGAACATTTCATGCAAAGATGGGCTCGATAAACGACAGAAATGGTCTGGACCTAACAGAAGCAGAAGATATTAAGAAGAGGTGGCAAGAATACACAGAAGAACTGTACAAAAAAGATCTTAATGACCAAGATACTCACGATGGTGTGATCACTCACCTAGAGCCAGACATTCTGGAATGTGAAGTCAAGTGGGCCATATAAAGCATCACTATGAACAAAGCTAGTGGAGGTGATGGAATTCCAGTGGAGCTGTTTCAAATCCTGAAAGATGATGCTGTGAAAGTTTGGAAAATTCAGCAGTGGCCACAGGACTGGAAAAGGTCAGCTTTCATTCCAATCCCAAAGAAAGGCAATGTCAAAGAATGCTCAAACTACCACACAATTGCACTCATCTCACATGCTAGTAAAGTAATGCTCAAAATTCTCCAAGCCAGCCTTCAGCAATATGTAAACCGTGAAATTCCAAATGTTCAAGCTGGTTTTCAAAAAGGCAGAGGAGACAGAGATCAAATTGCCAGCATCCGCTGGATCATGGAAAAAGGAAGAGAGTTCCAGAAAAACATCTATTTCTGCTTTATTGACTATGCCAAAGCCTTTGACTGTGTGGATCACAATCAACTGTGGAAAATTCTGAAAGAGATAGGAATAACAGACCCCCTGACCTGCCTCTTGAGAAACCTGTATGCAGGTCAGGAAGCAACAGTTAGAACTGGACATGGAACAACAGACTGGTTCCAAATAGGAAAAGGAGTACGTCAAGGCTGTATATTATCACTCTGCTTATTTAAGTTCTATGCAGAGTACATCATGAGAAATGCTGGGCTGGAAGAAGGACAAGTTGGAATCAAGATTGCCAGGAGAAATATCAATAACCTCAGATATGCAGATGACACCACCCTTATGGCAGAAAGTGAAAAGAAGCTAAAGAACCTCTTGATGAAAGTGAAAGAGGAGAGTGAAAAGATTGACTTAAAGCTCAACATTAAGAAAACTAAGATCATGGCATCTGGTCCCATCACTTCATGGGAAGTAGATGGGGAAACAGTGGAAGCAGTGTCAAACTTTCTTTTCGGGGGCTCCAAAATCACTACAGATGGTGATTGCAGCCATGAAATTAAAAGATGCTTACTCCTTGGAAGGAAAGTTATGACCAACCTACATAACATATTAAAAAGCAGAGACACTACTTTACCAATAAAGGTCTGTCTAGTCAGAGCTATGGTTTTTCCAGTGGTCATGTATGGATGTGAGAGTTGGACTGTGAACGAAGCTGAGCACCGAAGAATTGATGCGTTTGAACTGTGGTGTTGGAGAAGACTCTTGAGAGTCCCTTGGATTGCAAGGAGATCCAACCAGTCCATTCTGAAGGAGATCAGCCCTGGGTGTTCATTGGAAGGACTGATGCTGAAGCTGAAACTCCAATACTTCGGCCACCTCATGCGAAGAGTTGACTCATTGGAAAAGACTCTGATGCTGGGAGGGATTGGGGGCAGGAGGAGAAGGGGACGATGGAGGATAAGATGGCTGGATGGCATCACCGACTTGATGGACATGAGTCTGAGTGAACTCCAGGAGTTGGTGATGGGCAGGGAGGCCTGGTGTGCTGCAATTCATGGGGTCACAAAGAGTCAAACACAACTGAGAGACTGAACTGAACTGAACTGAAATGAAGTAATATATATCAAGCATACCACGTGATCATAATACATAGTAGATAGGTGGGCAATTATGGTGTTGTTTTTTTTTTTTTTTTGCCAATGAGGGGTGGATGAGCTCCTCTTTGCCTTCATAATTTTATTTTACAGCTAGGGAAGCTAAGGCTTATCCTTGATTATCTCAGGTCCAGAGCTGCCGTATCTCTTCTGAAGTCAATTTCCTCTCTGGTCCAACTGGCAGTTCATGGCACTTTATGTTTCTTAAAGAAGTTGCCTTCCATTGGAAAAGCACAGTAAGGCCCAAGGCTAAGATGTTAAATAGACAATAAATAATAATAATGGTGCCAGACTCAAGTCCGGCTGCTCATTGGTGGAAAGTCAATGCGTGAGAGGCAAGTGTTGGTAGAAAGGAAAGTTGCTTTTAATCAGAAAAGTCAGCAATCTGGGGAGAAGGTGGACTCAATGTACCCCCAAAACCATCTTCAACGGCCGGGCCATGAAAGTTTTTAAAGGGAAATAAGGAAGTAATCTCAGCTAATCACTGATATGGGAGGGATCAGATTCGTCACCATGCCCCACTGTGTGTAGGATTGTCAACTCCTCATGATCTTTCTTCAGGTATTGTCTTATTCACACAGTTTGTTCAAGAGATAGCTGAAGGGGAAGCTAGGGAAGAGATCCGGTCAGCTGTTAATTACTTATTCTTCATTCCTACCTCTTTGATCTACAGAAAGAACCAACAGGTTAGGCAAAGTATTGTGTGATCAAAAGATGTGAAAGCTGTGCTAGGGCCAGACATGAGCACAGCACGGTGCCTGGCTTAAAAGTTCGTTACAGGGACTTCCTCGTGGTTGATTGGCTAAGAATCCTCTGTTGCAATCAGGGAGCATGGGTTCTATCCCTGGTCAGGGAATAAGATCCCACATGCTGCAAAGCAACTAAGCCCAGGCACTGCAATCGCTGAACCTGTGTGCTCTGGAGCTCACGTGGATCCACAAGAAAAGATTCCACATGAGGCAAGCAAGAGCCCACCTGCCACAACTAAGACCTGGCACGGTCAAATAAACAAATTGGAAATAAAGTAAAAGTTAGTTGCAATGTAGCTTTGCTAAAGTGACAAGAAAAGGAACTTCCCACTAAGGGTAGATTCCTGCAAAGAGCTACTTACAATAATAATAATAATAGCCAAAATGTAATCAGTGTATATTATATAACAGGCAGTGTTCTAAGGATTCACTTGTATTAACTACTGGAGTTAAAATAAAAGATCCTCTTATGGTTCCAAAACCCAAGGAGAGATGGAGTTGGTCCTGAGCCCTGTCCTCACTCTTCTGCCCACAGTGTTGTTTGGGAGGGGATGGGGGGAGTCTGGTGCCAGCAAGTCAGAGTCCACTGACGAGGCGACCGTGGCCATCGCTCCAGCAGATGGCTTAGCATGTGTTCTCCGCTAGCCATGGGGTCTGGGGCCAATGCTCCCATGCAAGTCGGCAGCACGATTCCCCCCAACTCCCCACTCAGCTTAATCACCTCAAGCACCTTTTCCAAACAGCACCACACACTCCCAGGAAACATGGTTTATTTTAGAAGCCAAAGGAAAGTGGGTTTCCCATGTGGATGCAACTGAGACGGAGTAGGCCTGCCGGAGGCCAGACCAGGGCAGGAAAAGGCTCTGTGTTTGGTTGTGATTTCTTTTCTCTGCTTAAGCGCATTCATCTCAGCCTGCTGCACTTTTGTTCCAACAACACCCAGGCCCTTTTCAGCCAAAAATCAACCATGCATGCACACTGGTTCCTCTCTCTCTCTCTCTCTCTCTCTCTCTCTCACACACACACACACACACACACACACACACACACACAGAGATGAAACACAGCTCTGGCTCCTCTTGGCACAGATTTTGGTTCAGCTTCATTAGGCCAGCCATCTGGGTCATTTCAATTCTGTTTCCAGTCCTGAAATAATTGCAGCATCTGAACCAGCCATTCCCCCAATCCTGCCCCAACCCCTTCCTCCCACCAGCTGCCTAAGCATGAAACCTCACAAAGGAAAGATAATGAGTGTTTTGGGAAGATTGGAGAATGTTTTTTTAAAACCACACAGGATCAGACAGTCAGAGTTCCAGAGCTCATGTCCGTGTTGGTCAGAGCAGAGGAAAGCCCATTTTATCACGGAATAATTACTAGGAGCTGTGTACCTCCCCCAGCCCTGTCTCTGAGCCCTCTGAACTCTGGGATGTGACCAAGCTCATAACTGGGACAGCATCCAGCAAGTAAAATGTGACTCTGTAATTTCATCTGCATCCATCCAAATTGTGTTAAGATGGCTACTCGGGCCTTTGGCCTCTTCTTAACTGCTGGACTTTTTATGCCAAAGGAAATGATTAGAGTTTAGATTAATATAATCCCTTGCAGGCCCTAAGAATCCCCAAGCTTGCAAAGGGTAAGTGCCTAATGTATATAAAAATATAGTTGTTGGAAGACACAGTCTGTGAAGTCCTCCTCTTGCTGAGTTTTTAAAGTGTGTAATTTTTAAAAGTTGTAGAATATAAAGGCAGGAAATCCAAAGGAATTAGACTGGTTATAACAAATTTACCAGCTGACTACTTGATCTGACCATAGCCAAGTAAAAGTTATCTTTAAAGGTGTAAGAATATCTAAGATAAAGAATATCAGAAGTAAAAGGGTTTCTTTTGTTGTTTTCCTTTGCTTGACTAATGTCTTAAATATCTCTGCTGCTTCTTGCCTAAATGCTTCATTTATCCAGACAATACTTAGAAATTACCACCTGCTAAAAGCTAAGGATAAACTGTGACCTGCCAGACACAATCTCTGCCCTGACAGAGCCTAAGGTCAAGTAGAAGGTAAAGAACAGTAAGACATATATAGATAGATATAGCTATAGATACAGATATATAGTGAAGCAACCATGTGAAAGTGAATGCAAGGTGTTATGGAGGCTGTTAGGAAGAGTAACCAACCCAGAGTCAGGAAGTCACATAAACATCTCAAGGAAACAACCTATCAGATAAAACCTGAGGGATGGAGAGAAGTGGAGCAGACAGGCCTAGTGTCTGTCTGTCCGGCTATCACAGAGTGCCATCGAATGGATGACTTAGATAAGAAGCATTTCCCGAAGCTCTGGAGGCCAGAAGTCCAAGGTCAGCGAACCAGCCTGGTCCAGCGAGGTGCCCCTCCTGCCCATGTCTTCCCTCAGCCAAGGAGGAGAGGGGAGGGAGAGAAAGGAGTAGGAGTTTGGGATTAGAAGATACAAACTGTTATATATAGGATGAATAAGCACCAAAGTCCTACAGTATAGCACGGGGGACTACATTCAATATCCTGTGATAAACCATAATAGAAAAGAATATAATATATATATCATATGTATATGTATGTATAACTGAGTCTCTTTGCTGTACAGCAGAAATTAACACAACATTGTAAATCAACTATGCTTCAATAAAAGTTAAAAACAAAAAAGACTTGTCTGTCAGTGGGATTAGCTTGAATTTCACAGTCTCTTTTGTGTTTTTTAGAGACTTTCCTGAATTCCAAAGCCTATGAATGTCATGAGTAGCACAATGTTTATCCAATGAAGATGATAAGCTCAATATGGCAGGTGGGGAGCAACCAATGGAACCGAGATTTGTTTTCTTTGCTCTCCAGGTCTTTTAGCTCCTGCTCTGCCTTCTGGGGACCCCCTCCATCTAACCCAAGGGTCTGACACTGACACTGGGGCCCCCAAGCTGCTTTCCAGCCTGTCCTTCTTGGACAATCCCAGACTCATCCCTTCTGCTCACACCCATTCAAAGTCAACACTCCCCTCAGCCAGATGCCAGGTGGGAGGGAGAGCTAATGCCACTTCCACAGCTTACAGAGCTTTACCTTTCCAACATCAGTCCCTCACTGGCTGATGTTGAAGCTACTTGTATCTGAACCTATGTTTGCTTATCTGAAAAGTAAACTCACTGGAGTAGATCGGAGGTCATACGTTCACATACCCAGGAAGGCTGAGGCTGTGGGCGAATGATGCACACCAGGTGTCGGGTAGCAGAGGCAGGATGGTTTCCTTGGTGACCTAGCCAGCTTCCCACCTATATCCAGCTTCAATAAACTGTTGTCCTGCAGGCTCAGCGTTGCCAGATCATCCACATTTTTTCAAGAGAATTTGGAAATGCAGATTTTGTACATAATTATCCAATTTCCAAAAATTTGGCAATGCAACTGATTCAAATTTTTTTTATATTTGTGAGCCAGCACTGTGTAGGCCAAACAAAACACATCTGCCAGGCAGATTTAGCCTGTGAAGGATTGGTTGGTACTCTCTGGACTCAACAATCTCCGAGGCTTTTCTCTGGCTCTTAAACTGTGAGGGAAATCTAAGATGCCTTCATCTTCAGGACATAATTGCTAAATTTATGGAGTTCTAGACCAAAGGGCTGATCAGAGGTAAGCCTTACTTTATACCATCAGGTTGCTTTGAGTGCCTTTCAAATTTCAGCAAATAAATACTACATCAATGTATATGATTAACCTCATCTTTGTAAGACTTGAAGCTCCCTGATGTGGTGAAACCTGAAAGTGGTCATTTCTTAGGATAAATTGTTGCTTTTATCATGACCCAAATTTACATAGAGTTTAGCTATGTTAAAATTAATATCATTGTACAGATATAGATACATATATATGTATAAGTGAATCACTTTGTTGTACACCTGAGGCTAATACAACATTGTATTAATTATTCAACTATATTTCAATAAAATATATATAAATAAATAAAATCAATATCATCAGGGTAATGTTATATTACCTTCCCTGGTGGCTCAGAGGTTAAAGCATCTGCCTGCAATATGGGAGACCTGGGTTCGATCTCTGGGTTAGGAAGATCCCCTGGAGAAGGAAATGGCAACCCACTCCAGTATCCTTGCCTGGAAAATCTCATGGACAGAGGAGCCTGGTGGACTGCAGTCCATGGGGTCGCAAAGAGTCGGGCACGACTGAGCGGCTAACACTAACACTAATGTTATATTAAAAACTGTGCAAACAAATCTTTTCTGATTATGAAACTTGAGGATAATAACAAAAGGTCTTCTTAAAATTATCAAGCATTTGTCATTCTTCACGTTATGTGTTATTTGTTGTTTTGTTTTAGCAAAGTTTGCTAACATATCTTATCACAGTGAGTTTTAAAAGCATCTGATCTTAAAGATCATCTATAAAATGTGGGGCTTCCCTTGTGGCTCAGCTGGTTAAAAATCCACCTGCAATGCAGGATACCTGGGTTCAGTCCCTGGATTGGGAAGATCCCCTGGAGAAGGGAAAGGCTACTCACTCCGGTGTTCTGGCCTGGAGAATTCCGTGGACTGCATAGTCCATGGGGTCGCAAAGAGTTGGACACGACTGAGCAAATTTCATTTAGAAATGCTAAATATTCTTTATTTGATGCTATACATAAACCATACTAACATGCCTCTCATTGAGTAAAAGGCAATAACTTACATGAATTTTAATTAAGTTGGCCCAATTCAGACCAAAAAAGATAAAGTGGACATTGTCAATGCATGGGCTTCCCTGATAGCTCAGTTGGTAAAGATTCTGCCTGCAATTCAGGAGACCCTGGTTTGATTCCTAGGTCAGAAAGATCCACTGGAGAAGGGATAGGCTACCCACTCCTGTATTCTTGGGCTTCCCTTGTGCCTCAGCTGGTAAAGAATCCACCTGCAATTCGGGAGACCTAGGTTCGATCCCTGGGTTGGCAAGAACCTCTGGAGAAGGGAAAGGCTACCCACCCCAGTATTCTGGCCTGGAGAATTCCATGGACAGTCCATGGGGTCGCAAAGAGTCAGACACAACTGAGCGACTTTCACTTTCACTTTGTCATGTATCTTCAGCCCTTGCCTTCAGAGGTTACTGAACACAGGTGAATCTGGGTCTGTTCTTTGAAGCAGTGATCTTGTCAGTACTTAACTATACTTGTTGTCATTTGTTATTTCTCTCCTCTGGAGGAGCTGAGCAGTTCCTCTAATCTGGGCAGTTGAGCTACTCTCTGTGGTCAGCTGGCAGCTGAGGCGGGATGGTCCCAGATGGCCTCACTCTCACATCTCATGTGGACACACACTGTTGGTCTAAGGGGCCTCGGCTGGAGGGCAGCCTCTGCTCCATACACTCTGTTATCCTCCAGGAGGCTGACCCAGGCTCCTTTGCAGAGTGGACTCAGGGCTGCAGAAGGAGGAACAGAGGGTCAAGCCAAGTGGCTCACCCAGGTTACATATCAGCCCTTGTTAGTATCTGCATTTGTAGCTTTCTGAGCCACCCCATGTTCTTTCTTGGTCTCTGATTATGCCATGTCTGATAATGTCCCATCAGACCTGCCCCCTCTCTACCCCACATATCTGCCCTTCCTCCCTGAGTGCTAACAGCATGGATGGATTCTCTGTACCACCTCAAGAACTGTGCAATTTAATGAGATCATCACCACTTCAGAACACACCTCTTCTTTCCTTCTAAAGCTGCCCATGTGGTATGAGGCACTTGGCAAGGGTGTCTCTTCTCTGGATTTCAGGTGGACACAGATCTCTGAAGCCGCTCTACTTATCTTAGGTTTTGAGCATCTCATTGTTGTTTGAGACCCTAAGAGCTACAGCACTGGATTCTTTTTGAGATATTGAGGTCCCACCAGGTTCCATCCCTTATATCTTTCTCTTTTGACCTTGTCATGTCAAGAAGGTCCTTTTTCTTACCAGCAGGAAAATGTTCTTAAATCATATTCTTTATCTTCTTCTGCTCTGTGACTTAAGCCCTATAATCACTCCTCCAAGCACTGGCTCAGTATCTTTCAAGTCCTGAAGAAGGTCTAATTCACCTTGGGTCAACATGATGTCTAAAGGTCAGGCTCAGAACTTTGATTTTATGACCATTCAAGAGGTCATACAAGATGTCAAGAAAGCTCTCTTTCCACCAGAGATTATCTGATAATGGGAAAGAATGAAGTGGTCATTTGCAAAATAAGCTAATCACGGCTTCCATCTTGGTATACATTCAAATGGAGTTTAACCGCATTAAAAATTAATGTCATCTGGGCACAACCAAGCGCAAATAGATTTTGTCCACTTATGAAATTTGAGAATGAAAAGACAACATCAGGCGTTTTTTTAATGCCCATAAAATGGCTCTAATAATTTTGAATTGACATCTTAGGCAACCTTAGTTCAGCTTGTTTGCATATAACACTCTAAGAGTCCCTTAGACAGAAAAAAGAAACATTTACTCAGTCACCACTTTGCATGACATGTTGTTTAATTCTATTTTCCAACTTGTTCAAAATACTCTCTTGGGATAGCTGAGTAGTTTTTCTAAATTATACTTGCGAATTGTGCCTAAGAAGGCAATGGCTTTAGCCTATTATCTTTATAATCTATACAACTAAGGTTGTTTAAATATGAATTTTTATAAAAGCAGAGAGATAACTGGCCAAGAATTTAGTGTTAATTTCCTAAACTTTATTACTTCAAACAAGCCTAGAATGTTCACCATAATTTGTAAAGCACAGTTAGCGCAGATGCTATAAAAGTCAAGGAATGTTTCTGAGGTTGAATCCTGCCATTGAACAGCACTGAGCCTGATATTATGAAGCCATTTTTGCCTTTTGTTATATGCCATTGCTAAGTTATCTTTCATCGTTTGGTTGTGTGGGCTTTTTTATCTGATTATAAGGGCTCAACAACAACAACAAAAAAAACATTTCTTGGAAGTAAAGTGAAAATACACAAGAAGCAGGAGAAAAAAATAGCAATTTGAGGGTTTCTTAGAAAAGGGGCATCAATAGAAGCATGTATCTAAAAACAGAGATGATAGAACTGCCATGTGCTGACCTCAGCTCCACTCTGAGGACCACATGTAGGAAGAACGTGGAGCATTAGGGTCATTCAGATGGAGGAAGAATTGAAAATGGTGTGTGTGTGCACTCAGTCATGTCCAATTCTTTGCAATCCCATGGGCTGTAGCCCACCATGTTCCTCTGACCATGATGTTTTCCAGGCAAGAGTCCTGGAATAGGTTGCCATTTCCTTTTCCAGGGGATCTTCCCAACCCAGGGATAGAACCCACACCTCTTGCATCTCTTGCATTGGCAGGCAGATTCTTTCAACACTGTGCCACCTGGGGGCTTCTGATATCATGTTTTTAAAAAGACCTCTGAGAGATCATAACATATTTGACAGAGAAGACTCAGGGTGTAATGGTTAGTTTTTCTGGGCTGAGAGATACCCAAATAATTAGTAAAATACTGTTTCTGGTATGTCTGTGACTGTGTCTCCAAAAGAAGTTGGCATTGGAATCGATACCAAGCAGGACCCTGTGGGGCTGCTGGGCACGAAATCCTTTCTGTATCCCCCATATCTTGATTATAGGAAATAAGTCCCGTTCAGCCTCCATGACCTTCCCTGAGTTTCAACAGGAAGATTCAAACAGTTGCTAATCAGAGAAGAGAGGGGATGAGGAGACCAGGAAGGAGCAGCCAAGAAACAATAACCCTTTGGGGCAGGGTCCTGGTTCCTCCTCTAGCTCAGTTCAGTTCAGTTGTTCAGTCGTGTCTGACTCTCTGCAACCCCATGGGCTGCAGCATGCCAGGCTTCCCTGTCCTTCATTATCTCTAGGACTTTGCTCAAATTCATGTCCATTGAGTCAGTGATGCCATCCAGGAATACACATAAAAATGTCTTTGAGCTGTTTTGCAGATTCAGAAATCCCCACCAGGTGGGAGAAGTTAACCGTCTGCTGCCCACAAGCATGTAGACTCTAGACTGGTTGGAACCAGAACTTGATGATGCTGACTCCCGATTACCTCACCATCAGCCAATCAGAAGAATGTCCATGAGCTCATCAAGCTCTCCTCTTTGAACCATTCCTATAAAACTCCTTACTAACCTCTCCAGGTGGAGACACACAGTTTTGAGGGCATGAGGGGCGTGCTGTGGCCCCCTTTGCCTGAGAAAGCAGTCAGGCTATTTTCTCCTGCACTCAAAATTCTGTCTCCAAGGTTCAGTTCAGTGTCAGGGTACAGAGGTGGATTCAGCTTTGGAATCAGTAGACTGAGGAAAGAATTCCATCCTCACCAAGGCGGGTAGACAGCATCTCATGTCTGAATGGAAAACAAAGCTTATAAGAATTGGCTCATGTGACAGTGGAGGCCAAGAAGGTCTATGATCTGCGGTCTGCAAGCTTAGAACCAGGAAAGCTGGTGGTGTGGTTCAGTCTGAGTGAAGTCCTGGGATCCTGGGGAGCTGGGGGGCTGCTGTGAGTTCCAGGACACATCCAAAGACCCAAGAATCAGGGGCTGATGGTGTAGGTCCTGGAGTCTGAAGGCTGATGTCCAAGGGCAGAGGATGGACAACTCAGAGAGAATGAATCGCCCTTCCTGCCCACTTCTCCACACACATGTGTGTGTCTTCTATTGATTCTGTTTCTCTGCAGAATGCTGACTAACACATGGGAAATTCAGAATAACACCCTTCAAATGTGTGTCAGCGGAAGAGAAACCAATCTTCTTTTATTGACCTCCTGGGTGCCAAGGTTGTTTCCAGCCAGCTATAAGGCATCTCTTACAGCCAGAGACGTGCCTGTGGGTCCCCATCACAGTAATTGTAACCACAGCCAGGCCACCAGCTGACAGAGGTGCCACAAGAAGGAAAGTGATCATCAGACAGGTGGTTGGAACAGTTGAATTTTAAGTTCTGTTATCTCCTCTGGCCTGAGATTTAGCATCAAACAGCATGAGAGCTGAGAACATTCATCCAGCAAACTGGGCCCTGCTTCAGCTCTCAGTGGAGCTGTTCTTCCCATCATCCTTGCAGCCATGTCAACATCACAGGGTCCACTGGAGGTAATCAGCTGCACACGGTGAGCACTTAGGGCAGAGCCAAACACAGTGCATTCTCAGGAACATTACTGCTCCCTTCACAACTCATCTATCCTCTTGAAGATCCTTGCAGACAATGATTCAGAAATCCAAACACAAAGCATCAGTGAGCACACACCTTTTTTTACGGCAGACATTGAAGAGAAAGAGAATACAGAGCAGCTGCAAGAAGAATAAAAGAGTCATTGTTTAAAAAAGAAAAAAAAATAGCCATCTGAACTTTGGAAAAATGTTTTAAAAATGCGTTTTACAAAAACCTTTGAAACACAAGGGGTCAGGAGCTGTTTTTAATCCTTTGCACTAGAACATGCCAAAGGCAGCCTGCCTGGAGGCTGGGCTCTCTGTTCTGCGTCTCTGAAGTCGTATCAATAGCATGCAACCCAGCAGAGAACTTCTCCCCTCGGGTCTTTTCCACCCTCTTGGACTCCAGCCCCACCAACTCCACACAGAGCCCCAGAGTTGGCCCCGAGGTTTCTCCCTTTTACATAGCGGAAAACATCGTTTCTGAGAAGTGCGTTTCTGTTTTTCAGTTTTGAGTTAGGATATTGAGTGGGTTTTCTGTGTCCCGGGAGGGCATCCTGCTGTATCGCATCCGAACATCTTCGGTTCACCGATTCAGTTGCCCGAATGCACGCGCTTCCTGTTCGTTTGCTGGTTGTCGGGCGACCCCTGCTGGTCACTGGGAGATGTTGCCGCCTTTGCTCATTTTGTTCCGGGTTTAATTCCGTTATTAAACTGTAACCGCCGCTTTCTGAGAGATTCAATTCTCCTTTACTTAGTTGTGATAGCTTCTATGAATACCTGTCGTGCGCTAAATGTCATTTTCATCGCATTAAACTCAGGGTTTTGAAAACTGCTCCCTGTAGAAAGGAGTTCTTTTGCTGAAATCCACAGCAAAGGAAAATATCTCTGTGCTGTTGAGTCTTAATGATTCAGTGATCTCGTGCTGACAGAGGAGATGACAATTTTTATATTTTCTTAAAAAATACGAGTCAGCAACCAACACGGGGACTGACACGTTTTGAAGCCCAGCTGGCGGCACAAAACAACATTTGCTTAAGCCTCGGCCGGATGCTCCCACTGATGGAACATCCATAGCTACCCAACCATAGCGCAAGGTAATCTATGACTTACGCAGCAGAAAGGATTGTAAATAAGGCTGAAACATCCCAGCGTTTCAGAAATCAACTGCATAGCCTCTCTAAATATCTCCATCTGTAAAACCATTGGCATTGGTCTATTGAATTTTTTTTTTTCGTTTAATGCACCTACTATGTAAAAGGCTAGAAATAGGGCAGGAGAGAGAATGACTAACAGAAAATAGAACATAGTGGTAGTGTATGTGCAACAGCATCAGGCCTGTATGTTTCGAGCCTCTTACCTGTTCATATATGTTCAATAATTTATTTTAGGATCTCAGTGTCCTCTATTGAGATTCTGTTTTACTCTCTATTGTGAGAGTAAAAAATAACATCTACTTAATTCCCTTCATTAAAGCAACTTCCTTTAATAATTCACAGTAAACAAAGCTAGACCTTTTAAAAATTTGCATTGTATAATCTCAGGGTAAACAATAGCAGCTCACTTTGGGCAGACCTGAGCCTGGTAACCTTCAGGTCAGCCAAGGATGTGGATTTCTTAAATCCCTTTAGAGGAAACGTAAAAAGCATCGTTTTCATTAGTCTTAGAGGTCAACTCAAGAATAAAGGGCAGGAAAAAGGAAAAGAAAAATGGGTATATGGATGTGTGTGTGTGCAAATGTTCCACATACACAAACGCTGATAAGTGTCCGAATCCTAACATGAATGGGAAAATCACACTGATAACTAAGCTTATGGGACTTGAATGAGACCCTGTCTGTTACCTTGCCATTTTCATCTCTTAAATTTTACACACATACAACATATCACCTCCCTCTCTTTAGACTTTGCAAACTGAGCTGCTATTTATTCTGTTTATTCATGCTTTCTCTTGAAAAGTCTGTCCTCCATAGACCTTCAAATACTTCTGCCGTGTGCTTTTTTTCTCTGAATTCTCATCTCTGTTTGCCGTCATCCTCCTGGCAGTGAAATGCCTCAAACTGAATACAACATCCCAGGCTTTTTTAAAAGTCTTCATGACTTTCTAGTAGTAAAGCCTGCACCTAGGTTTTGAAAATCAGCCTGTTTAGAAAACAGTAAATTCACTCACAGCCTTACCCATTTAAAGTCTTATCACAACAGTGCTTTTTTATTTATTGGTTTGTCTTTTCCTCTCTCAAGGATCTCTCCACTTTTTGCAGTTCCTAGAACATCTTGCCCCTTCAGGAGATGTTAATTTAACTATTTCTGTTTCTCTGTGTATTTCCTCTTGAAGTTTTCATTTTTTATTGATGTTCTTTCTTGCAACTCTTCCTTTGTTCCATTTTCCCTTACTTCAGCGACCCTTAGACTTTTGAGGAAATATTTGCAAATATACACTGACTTCTTGTTTGTTTATGGCTCTTTCAGCAATGTTCTTTTCTTTGCAAGGAGCTCAAATTCACCAGCAAGAGCTAAGGTCACACTCAAAACACACCTCTGATTTCAACTAAAGAATAAAGGAGGAATAAAAAATGGAAAAACATTCGAAGAATCCTAAAGATACTCTGACTTAATAAGGTATACATTATAAAATACACCATTCTTTTTTTAAGTGAAATGGTGTGGTCTCTGGCTGTCTCTCTTTTTCTACCCAACTTGAGGATTTAAACTTTGTTCAGTTTCACAAGATATGAATTCTCTAAATAGTGTGGAATTTATTGTCATAAAAAGCAACTGTCTCAATTGCTTCATTTCACATTTTCCTCCTTGAGGGCATCACCTGAAGCATCACCTGAGCATCAGTGGAAGTCTGCTGGACAATCTGTGTGACTCAGCCTGGATGGTGGCTAAGCATTCCTGCTGTTTTAAATCTTTGGATTTTTTTCCTTCTAAGATGTAGATACTTCCTCATCTTAACTTTAGGCAGACTTTACACAGTCTGGATCATCAAGTTTTCACTTTTGATGGAAAAGAATCTCATGGTTAATACCACTTGTCTGTTCCTTTTATCTGGCAGCTGCTTATGTAGATCAGCTCCTAAATCTGAGATCACCTATAGACCACTCCGTGCTTTCAGATACCAGGAGAATGGAGAGGCATTTGAATTACCTCCACTTATTTCCGCAGATGATTATTTATTTCCATTGTGTTCCTCATGCCTTAACTACCAGTTCCAAACACTAAGAGAGGGTCACAGGCTTGCACAGCTAGGATGGAGCGTAGATCATCCCCCTTTACTGAAATACCTGCCTCCCAGGTGATGAGCATTAAGCTCAAATACCTTTGTTTACCTCAGAGGAAACATCCTGACCAGGGCCACCTGTGAATGACTGCAGGAAGGAATGGCTAGGAGAAGGCAATGGCACCCCACTCCAGTACTCTTGCCTGGAAAATCCCATGGACGGAGGAGCCTGGTAGGCTGCAGTCCATGGGGTCGCCAAGAGTTGGACAAGACTGAGCGACTTCACTTTCACTTTTCACTTTCATGCTTTGGAGAAGGAAATGGCAACCCACTCCAGTGTTCTTGCCTGGAGAATCCCAGGGACAGAGGAGCCTGGTGGGCTGCCGTCCATGGGGTCACACAGAGTTGGACACGACTGAAGTGACTTAGCAGCAGCAGCAGCAGCAGCAGCAGCAGCAGCAGCAGCTCCAGTCTGGCTGGAACCAGGAAATGTCTGATTTTGCTCCCTCCCATTTTAGTATAAGAGAAGCCTGAATTCTAACTCAGGCAAAGTGGTTCTTCGGTGCCTGAGTCCACCATTTACTGTCAACTAGCTTTCTGTATAAAGTCACTATTCTTTTTTCCAACAAGTCATCTCTCAACTTACTGGCCTGTCGGATGGCGAACAGTATGAGTTTGGACTCTGGAACAGTCATGTATCTGGCAGGTGGTAGAGGAAGGGTTGAAACCCAGGCAGTCTGGCTCCCAAGCCTGGCCTCTTAATCACTCTCTTTTGCAATTGTCCAAGTCAGTTACATGTTGTCATGTTGTCAGCCTGTTCCAGCTGATGCAAAACTTACCTCAATACCACTAAGCTCTGTGTCATCAATCAACATACCTTGGTTTCCAAAATTACCCTCACCCTGGAAACATAAATAATCTCTTCAATTATTCACCCAAGGAACCAAGGTATGCTTTATCTAGATGTGAACTCCTACAAAGACAAAAATACAAAATCTCACCACCTCGCCCTTGGGGAAACAAACACTGAACCAGAAGGTTACGGCAGACTTTTGAAAATCACTCCCCTCTGTCTGCTCTGCTCACGATATATTTCTATAAGCCCCCTTCTGTCCTAGTGGGATCGGAGCACTTCTAAGGCTGAGATGCAGAGTAAACACCTTTACATTGAACAGATGTATCCTGTTTCCCCTGTCTGCCTGGAGCTGCCTTTTGCTTTTCAAGATCCTTTGGGATTGAGACATCACTCCAATCACCTGACGCAAGGCACACAGCAGATGTGAACTGTGGTCCTGTCAACCAGTGCCGGCCCTCCTCTGGGTCTTCTGGAGCCTGTCACACACTGGCTTTGCACAAACCGTGCTCCACGCCCACTGGGATTCCAAGAAGGACCTTGTTATCGGCTGGTGTAAACACAAAAGAACTCTAAAACTCAATGAGTCCATGGTGCCTGGAGAGGGCTAGTAAAAAGTCCTTAGCACCTGGAATTTCAAGACCATCCTCACTCAGGTTTTTATTATGCCAGCAATTACAGCATCAGGAACATTTACTTCCCACAGTGTAACAATAAAAGCTCACGAGAGAAACATGTTTCTGTGACTCACCTGTTGCCTTAATGAATTTTTGCTTGTAAGGTATGAGGGAAAAGGCATTCACATTCTTTCCCTAAGACATAGTCGAACAATTTGACAGCAACAACTATTTATGCTGCGGGAGTGTTTACTGGTCCCGAACAGTCTGCTGTGGTTCGGAGTGATTTTGAAGGGGTTTCGAGAAATACAGGGCAGAGACCCTGAAGGATAGTAAAGGAAGCAGATGTCAGGTGTGGAGTTATTTGTCTCTGCACGCCCACCCACTGAGTCAGAAGAGCTTGCTTGTTTCATCTCCACAGAGCTGCAGATACTTCCATTGTTTTCAACGTGAAGAGGGCATCGCTGAAAAGTTGAAAAACCATCCAGCGCACACGGTGCAGGGCTTAGAGTGCTGGAGAAAATCTGAAACAAGTTAAAAGGAGTTTATGAAATAGTATAAGGGAGTCAGGGAGCAGTAACAGGAGTAACTGTCTTTTTCAGACACGTTTGGTTCTTTGTGTTGTGCTGTGGGTCTCCTGTAAACATGAATCAGGGTTTTATTTTCTTTTCCTTTCAGATAATCACTTGTAGTGAAATTGGACATTTTCATCACAGTGCCACCTCCTCCCCGCCCCCGCATGGAAACGACACTCACTCAAGGAAGCTACCCAGGCCCTTAGAAGCAGGACAGGTACAGAATGGACGACTCATTTGTCCCAGCCCACGGGCTCTCTGCCCAGCAGAGGGTGGTAATCAGCAAAGCCTGCAGAGCTGCCTCCCTTCAGGTTGAGGACTAGAAAACCTGTGTGTCTGGCCAGGGGGTCAGAGAGAAGGAAAAGCAAGCCAAGGAAGAGGGCACAGACATTTGGAATGGCCTTGGTCCCTGGCTTTCCTAATCTTTGCTCCAGTACATGCAGATCCTTAAAATGCTGCTGCTGCTGCTGCTAAGTCACTTCAGTCGTGTCCAACTCTGTGCAACCCTGTAGATGGCAGCCCACCAGGCTCCTCTGTCCCTGGGATTCTCCAGGAAAGAATACTGGAGTGGGTTGCCATTTCCTTCTTCATCCTTAAAATGCGTGTTATTATTTTAAATCTAGTCCCATGTCAGCTCCCTGAAAGCAAAGCATCCAGCTGAGCACACTATGAAATTAATCAGTGATGTAGCCATTCGCTGGAGCAGCCTCGAGTTTCTGTCCTGACTGCTCTGCCAACATCCCTACTCTATCCTTCGTGTACACATTTCATCTTTCACCACATTCCACTGAAAGACATCACTTTTCTTCCATTTAGCTCCTGTTTATCTGTAATGTATTCTCTCTATCGCCCTCTCTCTCACACACATACCTACATACACACACACCCCATCACCGGACCCCTCCACCCCACACACAATCTCCCTCAGAGAGATACAGAGAGAATCTCTGCCCTCATTTGAAGAAACTGGCCTCTAAACCTAAAAAGAGACAGTAAAAAATCTAGTTAAGCATAACATAATGTAAGGTAAGCTCTCAGGTCATTTCTAAGCATAAATGGAAATTCATGGAAAACTCGACTTTTGTGACCTCCTATTACTACATAACAAATTACTTCAAAATCCAGTCGTTCAAACAACGATAAACATTGTCTCACAGTCTCCATGGGTCAGCATCTCAAGAGTAACTTATCTGTGTTGTTATGGCTCAGGGTTTCTCCTGGGGTTTTATTCAAGTTGTCCCCTGGAGCTGCAGCCATCTGAAGTTCTCTAAGAGCTCGTCTGAAATTAGATCTGAGCCTCACTTATACGGCCAGGAAGTCTGCTAGCTGTTGGCAGGAGGCTCCAGGTCATCACACAAGGACTTCTCAGTAGAGTCTCTCCGGTGTCCTAATTTCACTGTGGCTGGATTCCCCTTACATGAGTGACTCCAGTGTAAGCAAGGCAGAAATGTTTTTGATGACTTAGCCTTGAAAGCCATTCACCACAATTCCTGCTATATTTTCTTGTTGAGAAGAAGGTCACTGTCATTCACATTCAAAATAGAAGGGTGGAGGGTTAGATTCTACTGCTAGTAAAGAGGACTAAACCTGTCTATTTAGTAATATGCTCTCTTGAGCAAAGATTAAGTAAAGACTTTTAAAACACTAAGTTCCTAGATTTTAAATATCCCCATAAACAATATATGGTTTTCAAATCTTGGCTAATAATTCCTTTCTCCAATTTTCCATAAACTTTCTCCACTCCAAGTTACATAGTGTTGTTGAAAAATAAATCTTCTGAGTAATTTGGGGTTCAATTATAAAGTATAGCAACTCCTGAATTGACATCCATAAAAATCAATTTTAATTCATTCATATGTGGTAAGTAAAGTATTTTATGAGGTACTGGATCAAACATCTGTTCCATTTCTTTGACTATTACTTCAGCAATTGAAATCCTTTTGGAAAAGCAATCAAATTAGTTTCTCATAGACTGCTGATTTGTTCATATTTCATGTCCCTTACAACACTTAAGTGAGCAGGTTGTTTTTTATACAAATCACTTGTTCTATTGTTTTAGCAGTGGCAGCTGTGCAGTGCTGGAGCAGCAGTCACCTGGTGCTGGAGTGACTGTGAGAAAATAACCCAAGTCCAAGGGCAGAGAAGCCCCAGCAAAACAGTAGGCACTGGAGGGGCAGCTGCACAGTGCTGGGGCAGCTGTGAGGAGATATCCCATGTTCAAGGGCAAAGGAGAAGCCCCAGAAAGATGGTAAGAAGGGCAAAATCACATTTAGAATCAAACCTCCTACCTGCCAGAGACACTCAGAGGGCTCAACCAAATCTTGTGCGCACCAGGACCCAGCAGAAAGGAGCAGTGATCCCACAAGAGACTGACCCAGATTTGCCTGTGAGTGTCCAGGAGCCTTCAGTGGAGACGTCAGTTGGTGATGGCCTGCTGCAGGGTTGGGGGCACTGAGTGTAGCAGTTCGTTCATCAGACCTTTAGAAGGAGGTCACCATTATCTTTATTACCTCCACCATAGTTTGGCCCCAGATAAATAACAGGATGACCATTATATAACTCAGATGACCATTGTATCTACTACTGTGGTCAGGAATCCCTTAGAAGAAATGGAGTAGCCATCATGGTCGACAAAAGAGTCCGAAATGCAGTACTTGGATGCAATTTCAAAAATGACAGAATGATCTCTGTTCATTTCCAAGGCAAACCATTCAATATCACAGTAATCCAAGTCTATGCCCCAACATGTAATCCTGAAAAAGCTGAAGCTGAACGGTTCTATGAAGACCTACAAGACCTGCTAGAGCTAACACCCGAAAAAGATGTCCTTTTCATGATAGGGGACTGGAATGCAAAAGTAGAAAGTCAAGAAACACCTGGAGTAACAGGCAAGTTTGGCCTTGGAGTACAGAGTGAAGCACAGCAAAGGCTAATAGAGTTTTGCCAAGAGAACGCACTGGTCATAGCAAACACCCTCTTCCAACAACACAAGAGAAGACTCTACACATGGACATCACCAGATGGTCAACACCAAAATCAGACTGATTATATTCTTTGCAGCCAAAGATGGAGAAGCTCTATACAGCCAGCAAAAACAAGACCAGGAGCTGACTGTGGCTCAGATCATGAACTCCTATTGCCAAATTCAAACTTAAATTGAAGAAAGCAGGGAAAACCACTAGACCATTCAGGTATGACCTAAATCAAATCCCTTATGACTATACAGTGGAAGTGAGAAATAGATTTAAGGGCCTAGATCTGATAGAGTGCCTGAGGAACTATGGATGGAGGTTCGTGACATTGTACAGGAGACAGGGATCAAGACCATTCCCAGGGAAATGAAATGCAAAAAAGCAAAATGGATGTCTGGGAAGACCTTACAAATAGCTATGAAAAGAAGAGAAGTGAAAATCAAAGGAGAAAAGGAAAGATATAAACATCTGAATGCAGAGTTCCAAAGAATAGCAAGGAGAGATAAGAAAGCTTTCCTCAGCGATCAATGCAAAGAAATGGAGGAAAACAACAGAATGGGAAAGACTAAAGATCTCTTCAAGAAAATTAGAGATACCAAGGGAACATTTCATGCAAAGATGGGCTCGATAAAGGACAGAAATGGTCTGGACCTAACAGAAGCAGAAGATATTAAGAAGAGGGGGCAAGAATACACAGAAGAACTGTACAAAAAAGATCTTCATGACCAAAATAATCACGATGGTGTGATCACTCACCTACAGCCAGACATTCTGGAATGTGAAGTCAAGTGGGCCTTAGAAAGCATCACTATGAACAAAGCTAGTGGAGGTGATGGAATTCCAGTTGAGCTATTTCAAATCCTAAAAGATGATGCTGTGAAAGTGCCGCACTCAGTACGCCAGCAAATTTGGAAAACTCAGCAGTGGCCACAGGACTAGAAAAGGTCAGTTTTCATTCCAATCCCAAAGAAAGGCAATGTCAAAGAATGCTGAAACTACCACACAGTTGTCCTCATCTCACACGCTAGTAAGTTCAGTTCAGTTCAGTTCAGTCACTCAATTGTTTCCGAATCTTTGCGACCCCATGAATCAGAGCACGCCAGGCCTCCCAGTCCATAACCATCTCCCGGAGCTCACTCAAACTCACGTCCATCGAGTCGATGTTGCCATCCAGCCATCTAATCCTCTGTTGTCCCCTTTTCTTCCTGCCCCCAATCCCTCCCAGCATTAGAGTCTTTTCCAGTGAGTCAATTTTTCGCATGAGGTGGCCAAAGTACTGGAGTTTCAGCTTTAGTATCATTCCTTCCAAAGAACATCCAGGGCTGATCTCCTTTAAAATGGACTGGTTGGATCTCCTTGCAAGTAAAGCAATGTTCAAAATTCTCCAAGCCAGGCTTCAGCAATACATGAACCGTGAACTTCCAGATGTTCAAGCTGGTTTTAGAAAAGGCAGAGGAACCAGAGACCAAATTGCCAATATCCACTGGCTCATGGAAAAAGCAAGAGAGTTCCAGAAAACCGTCTATTTCTGCTTTATTGACTATGCCAAAGCCTTTGTGTGAGTCACAATAAACTGGAAAATTCTGAAAGAGATGGGAATACCAGATCACCTGACCTTCCTCTTGAGAAACCTATATGCAGGACAGGAAGCAACAGTTAGAACTGGACGTGGAACAACAGACTGGTTCCAAATAGGAAAAGGAGTACGTCAAGGCTGTATATCGTCACCCTGCTTATTTAACTTCTATGCAGAGTACATCATGAGAATCGCTGGACTGGAAGAAACACAAGCTGGAATCAAGATTGCTGGGAGAAATATCAATAACCCCAGATATGCAGATGACACCACCCTTACGGCAAAAAGTGAAGAGAAACTAAAAAGCCTCTTGATGAAAGTGAAAGAGGAGAGTGAAAAAGTTGGCTTAAAGCTCAACATTCAGAAAACGAAGATCATGGCATCCGGTCCCATCACTTCATGGGAAATAGATGGGGAAACAGTGGAAACAGTGTCAGACTTTATTTTGGGGGGCTCCAAAATGACTGCAGATGGTGACTGCAGCCATGAAATTAAAAGACGATTACTCCTTGGAAGGAAAGTTATGACCAACCTAGATAGCATATTCAAAAGCAGAGACATTACTTTGCCAACAAAGATCCGTCTAGTCAAGGCTATGGTTTTTCCAGTAGTCATGTATGGATGTGAGAGTTGGACTGTGAAGAAGGCTGAAAGCCGAAGAATTGATGCGTTTGAACTGTGGTGTTGGAGAAGACTCTTGAGAGTCCCTTGGACTGCAAGGAGATCCAACCAGTCCATTCTGAAGGAGATCAACCCTGGGATTTCTTTGGAAGGAATGATGCTGAAGCTGAAGCTCCAGTACTTTGGCCACCTCATGTGAAGAGTTGACTGATTGGAAAAGACTCTGATGCTGGGAGGGATTGGGGGCAGGAGGAGAAGGGGATGACTGAGGATGAGATGGCTGCATGGCATCACGACTCGATGGACGTGAGTCTGAGTGAACTCCGAGAGTTGGTGATGGACAGGGAGGCCTGGCAAGCTGCAATTCATGGGGTCAAAAGAGTCGGACATGTCTGAGCGACTGAACTAAACTGAAACAACAGGAGGGAACACAGCCCCACCCATCAATGGAAAATTGGATTAACGATTTACTGAGCATGGCCCCACCCATCAGAAAAAGACCCAGGTTGCCCCTCAGTCAGTCTCTCCCATCAGGAAGCTTCCATAAGCCTCTTATCCTTTTCCATTAGAGGGCAGACAGGCTGAAAACTACAATCACAGAAAACCAACCAATCTGATCACATGGACTAAAGCCATGTCTAACTCAATGAAACTATGAACCATGCCATGTAGGCCACCCAAGATAGATGGGTCATGATGGAGAGTTCTGCAAAACGTGGTCCACTGGAGAAGGCAATGGCAAACCACTTCAGTATTCTCACCTTGAGAACCCCATGAACAGTATGAAAAGGCAAGAAGATAGGACACTGAAAGATGAACTCCCCAGGTCGGTAGGTGCCCAATATGCTACTGGAGATCAGTGGAGAAATAACTCCAGAAAGAATGAAGAGACAGAGCTAAAGCAACAATAACACCCAGTTGTGGATGTGACTGGTGATGGAAGTAAAGTCTGATGCTGTAAAGAGCAATATTGCATAGGAATCTGGAATGATAGGTCCATGAGTCAAGGCAAATTGGAAGTGGTCAAAGAGGAGATGGCAAGAATGAACATCGACGTTTTAGGAATCAGCCAACTAAAATGTGCTAGAATGGCTGAATTTAACTCAGATGACCATTATATCTACTACTGTGGGCAGGAATCCCTTAGAAGAAATGGAGTAGCCATCATAGTCAACAAAAGACTCCAAAATGCAGTACTTGGATGCAATTTCAAAAACGACAGAATGATCTCTGTTCATTACCAAGGCAAACCATTCAATATCACAGTAATGCCCCGACAAGTAACGCTGAAGAAGCTGAACAGTTCTATGAAGACCTACAAGACCTGCTAGAGCTAACACCCGAAAAAGATGTCCTTTTCTGGAATGCAAAAGTAGAAAGTCAAGAAACACCTGGAGTAACAGGCAAGTTTGGCCTTGGAGTACAGAGTGAAGCACAGCAAAAGCTAACAGAGTTTTGCCAAGAGAACGCACTGGTCATAGCAAACACCCTCTTCCAACAACACAAGAGAAGACTCTACACATGGACATCACCAGATGGTCAACACCAAAATCAGACTGATTATATTCTTTGCAGCCAAAGATGGAGAAGCTCTATACAGTCAGCAAAAATAAGACCGGGAGCTGACTGTGGCTCAGATCATGAACTCCTATTGCCAAATTCAGACTTAAATTGAAGAAAGCAGGGAAAACCACTAGACCATTCAGGTATGACCTAAATCAAATCCCTTACGATTATACAGTGCAAGTGACAAATAGATTCAAGAGATTAGATCTGATAGAGTGCCTGAAGAACTGTGGACAGAGGTTCACGACACTGTACAGGAGGCAGGAATCAAGACCATCCCCAAGAAAAAGAAATGTGAAAAAGCAAAAGGGTTGTCTGAGGAGACCTTACAAATGGCTGAGAAAAGAAGAGAAGCTAAAGGCAAAGGAGGAAAGGAAAGATATAAGCATCTGAATGCAGAATTCCAAAGAATAGCAAGGAGAGATAAGAAAGCTTTCCTCAGTGATCAATGCAAAAAAATAGAGGAAAGCAATAGAATGGGAAAGACTAGAGATAGCATCAAGAAAATTAGAGATACCAAGGAAAATTTTCATGCAAAGATGGGCACAATAAAGGACAGAAATGCTATGGACCTGACAGAAACAGAAGATATTAACAAGAGGTGGCAAGGATACACAGAAGAAAAGAGATCTTCACAACCCAGATAATCACAATTGTGTGATCACTCACCTAGAGCCAGACATCCTGGAATGCAAAGTCAAGTGGGACATAGGAAGCATCACTACAAACAAAGCTAGTGGAGGTGATGGAATTCCAGTTGAGCTATTTCAAATCCTAAAAAAAAAGATACTGTGAAAATACTGCACTGAATATGCCAGCAAATTTGGAAGACTCAGCTGTGACTACAGGACTGAAAAAGTCCATTTTTATTCCAATCCCAAAGAAAGGCAATGCCAAAGAAATTCAAACCACCACACAATTGCCCTCATCTCACACGCTAGCAAAGTAATCCTCATAATTCTCCAAGCCAGGCTTCAATAGTATGTAAACCATGAACTTCCAGATATTGAAGCTGGATTTAGAAAAGGCAGAGGAACCAGAGATCAAATTGCCAACATCCACTGGGTCATCGAAAAAGCAAGAGAGTTCCAGAAAAATATCTACTTCTGCTTTATTGACTATGCGAAAGCCTTTGACTATGTGGATCACCACAAGCTGTGGAAAATCTTAAAGAGACGGGAATGCCAAATCACCTGACCAGCCTCTTAGGAAATCTGTATGCAGGTTAGGAAGCAACAGTTAGAACCAAACATGGAACAACAGATTGGTTCCGAATCAGGAAAGGAGTACGTCAAGACCGTATATTGTCACCCTGCTTATTTAACTTACATGCAGAGTACATCATGAGAAATGCTGGGCTGGACAAAGCACAAGTTGGAATCAAGATTTCCAGGAGAAATATCAGTAACCTCAGATATGCAGATGACACCACCCTTATGGCAGAAAGTGAAGAAGAACTAAAGAGCCTCTTGATGAAAGTGAAAGAGGAGTGAAAAAGTTAGCTTAAAACTCAATATTCAGAAAACGAAGATTATGGCACCTGGTCCCATCACTTCATGGCAGATAGATGGGGAAACAGTGGAAACAGTGGCTGACTTTATTTTTTGGGGCTCCAAAATCACTGCAGATGGTGATTGCAGCCATGAAATTAAAAGACGCTTGCTCCTTGGAAGAAAAGTTATGACCCAACTAGACAGCATCTTAAAAAGCAGAGACATTACTTTACCAACAGAGGTCTGTCTAGTCAAGGCTATTGTTTTTCCAGTAGTCATGTATGGATGTGAGACTTGGACTATAAAGAAGGTTGAGTGCCAAAGAACTGATGCTTTCAAAGTGTGGTGTTGGAGAAGACTCTTGAGAGTCCCTTGGACTGCAAGGAGATCCAACCAGTACATCCTAAAGGAAATCTGTCCTGAATATTCACTGGAAGGACTGATGCTGAAGCTGAAACTCTAATACTTTGGCCATCTGATACAAAGAACTGACTTATTTGAAAAGACCCTGATGCTGGGAAAGACTGAAGGCAGGAGGAGAAGGGTCAACAGAGGATGAGATGGTTGCATGGCATCACCAACTCGATGGACATCAGTTGGAGTAAGCTCTGGGAGTTGGTGATGGATGTGGAGGCCTGGCATGTTGCAGTCCATGGTGTTACAAACAATCAAACACGAATGAGCGACTGAACTGAACTGAAAGCAATTTTACTTTCCCAGGTGACTTGCTTCTTAACTGAAATCTTGTTTCTTAAGAACATTGACAAAGAAAGTTTATCTGTTCCAAAACTAAAGATATTCTTCCCTTCTGGCTGATTGATTTTCACTGCTGAGAAACAATGGTAGGTATTCTCAGAAATGTTAATTTAAGTAAAGTAAGAATCCACCAAACAAACAGCATGGTGATAAATAGAAATCACTACTTCCCTCTCTCCAAGTCCATAATTGGGTTAACAAAATAACAAAAGTCTAAGAGTCGGTGTATCTAATTAAATCAGACAGCCTTCTATTTCAGTGAAAAAGTAATCAGGCCAGAAGTTTAGCTCATTTACTCACTCAGCAAACGTTTGTTGGGTATTTGCAGTGCACGTATAGCTGGACTGGCTGTAAATACCCTAAATTCTGGAAGGGTTATGATTACGATACTTCTTTCAAAATAAAACTAGTACCCATTTCCAGTACAGCTAAGTCAGTCCTTACTGGACCTAATCTTTCTTCAGGTATTAGCTATGAACTGTGAGTAAAATAAAATACAATAATGATGTGAAGCACTGGAGAGTTTAAAAAAAATAATAAAAGCAGGAAAAATTTTGGAGGAAAGACAACAATTGGAAGAAGATTTGGTCATGCTTGCATTTTTTATGGATTTTAACTAGCAAGCAGGATGAAGATGGCAACAAGTTACTGAAACTTTGATATAAAAACTCACGTATTTCTGGCTGGAAGAAAAAGAAAACAGTTCACATCAGCCTTAGATCCTAGAAAATAAGGGAATAGAGAAGCAGAGTGCATCAACACCATGTTATGTACATAATTTCTGCCGAAGTCTCTGGCTGCCCCACCTTAAAATAGTGTAGCTAAATTAAAAGAATGGAAAACTGATTTGAACTCCATCAAAAAAAGAGTTTTAAGTTTGAGTCCAAGAAAATAAATCAGGTCCTTCTCTGGTGGTCCAGCAGGTAAGACATCATACTCCCAGTGTAGGAGACCTGGGCTTAATCCCTGGTGGCAGAACTAAGATCCCATAAACCACAACTAAACATGTGAGCTGCAGCTACTGACCCCAAGCACTCTAGAGCCTGAGTGTCACAACTAGAGAAGACTCTGCAACTGCAATGAAGACCCAGTGCAGCCACAATTAATAACTGTATAAATACATACATATTTTTTCCGTTTTTAAAAAAGCAAATCGATAAATCTCTCATAGTAGGAATATAGCAGAATTGACAGTCTCCATAAAGTAATTTTCATGAAGCCTGAGATAAAATCCAAAATTACTCAACATACAAACAGGAACAGATGACACATCTTAAAAGGAACCATTGGTCTAGTATTTTACTGGTTGACTATGTAAGAGAAGCATTGTAAAATATGTAAGATAATTATATATTATAAGATATTTTGGTAAGATATATAATGCATACATACATCTACGTGCATGCTCAGTCGTGTTCGACTCGTTTGTAACCCCAAGGACTGTAGCCCACTAGGCTTCTCTGTCTATGGGACTTCCCAGGCAAGAATACTGCAGTGGGCAGCCATTTCCTCCTACAGAGGCTCTTCCCGACCGAGGGATCAGCCCATGTCTGCTGCACTGGCAGGCAGATTCTTTACCACTGAGCCACCTGGGAAGCATACATGCATCTACCAAGCCACAAAAGATATAAACAATTTGCAGAAATAAAGATCTATTTCTTTAAAAACAAAAAAAAAAAAAAAGGTAGAAAAAAAGACAATGTCCCAAAATTTCTCAAATTTGATAAAAGACAAATTTTCATATTGAAAAAGCTCAGGAAAACCCAAGCAAGAAGTAAACAAACAAAACTGAAAAACAAACAAATACATCCGGGCATATCATAAGCAAACTGCTGATACTGGACTTAAAGTCTTCAAAATAGCCTTGGGACAAAGACCTATTACATTCAGGTAAGCAAAGATTCAAAATTTATCACCAGAAACTATGGCAAACAGAGGTTGTGCTTCATTGTCTTTTAATTGCTGGAATAAAAACACTCACAACTAAGAGTTTTATACGCAGTGAAAATATTCTTTAAATGTAAAGATGAAGGGACATTTTCATATTTTTTTTTAATATTAAGAAAATTCATTGCCAGTAAAGCTCCTCTACAAAAAAAGCCTTGAAGTTTTATTCAGGCTGAGAGAAATGATATAGACTAAAACTTTGATCTTCAGAAGGGGCATTAGATCATTAGAGATGATGACTACCTGAGTAGATATAAAAATGTCCGGGTGAGTATACTTGTATATACCTATATAACCCTATCAAGACATCAAGTAATATCATTATCCAAAAAGTTCCATCCTTCCCTTTCTGAGTCAACTATCAATCCAAGGAGGAAACCAACATCCTGGGATTTTCCCAGCTTTCTCTATCTAGAATCCCAATAAATTCAGGGTAAGGTTTTGAAATCCACTTACTAGAAAATAGTTGGAAAAAACCTTTTGATTTGTAAGGCCAAAGCACATCCAGCCTAATTGTATGGTGGCTTCCTTCTTCAGCTGTCCCAGTTCAGTTCAGTTCAGTCGCTCAGTCATATCCGACGCTTTGCGACCCCATGGACTGCAGCACTCCAGGCTTCCCTGTCCATCACCAACTCCTAGAGCTTGCTCAAACTCATATCCATTGAGTTGGTGATGCGATCCAACCATCTCATCCTCTGTCACCCCCTTCTCCTCCCGCCTTCAATCTTTCCCAGTATCAGGGTCTTTTCCAGTGAGTCAATTCTTCACATCAGGTGGTCAAAGTATTGGAGTTTCAGCTTTAGAATCAGTCCTTCCAATGAATATTCAGGACTGATTTTCTTTAATGGACTGGTTGGATCTCCTTGCAGTCCAAGGGACTCTCAAGAGTCTTCTCCAACACCACAGTTCAAAAGCATCAATTCTTCAGCATTCAACCTTCTTTATAGTCCAACTCTCATATCCAAACATGACTACTGGAAAAACCATAGCTTTCGATCTCAGCCCCTAAACAGTTCCCCTTGGTGCCCTGAAGAGGCTTTGGCTGTTAGGAAAAGAAATCCAATCCACCCTACCTCTGGATTCAAGTCAAAGTGTAAAGAATAAACTCCAGATTTCTGGCAGATAAAGTAGTAAAACACACCTCCATTACTAAGTTTACAGTCTTGAAAGGAAAGAGTCATTCGAGGGGATAAAGCTGAAGCTATAGACAAAAGACAGAATGCTTAGTGTAGCAGGTTCCTGGAGGAGAGAAAGGTGTCAAAGGACAGACTGATCTTAAACGTTAGAAATGGCATCTTATCTCCTGAGACTGAAAGAAAGAGGGTAAAATTGAAAAGGAAATTAAAATCCTTTAGAGTAGTGGATTCAGGGAACTAAGAAGTGCCTAACTTTATTAAATGACAATTAATGCAATCAAAACAGCTGAACCAGGAGATCCAGGGGACGCAGGCATTAATTACACATGGTTTGAAGGTCAAAACAATTAAATCCTGTAAACCAAATAAAGCAAAGTGATGCAAATGCAACAAAGCAAAGGCTGTAAAATAATGCTGGATCCCCATTTCATTATTTTTTACATTTATTTATTTATTTTTGGCTGCAATGTGTCTCTGTTGCTGCATACGGGCTTTCTCTAGTTGCAGTACACAGGCTTCTCCTTCCAGTGGCTTCTCTTGTTGCAGAGCATGAGCTCTAGGGCATGCCAGCTCAGTAGTTGTGGCAGACAGGCTTTGTTGCCCTGAGGCATGTGAGATCTTCCCAAAGTGAAAGTGAAGTCTCTCAGTCTTGTCCAACTCTTTGCAAACCCATGGACTGTAGCCTATCAGGCTCCTCCGTCCATGGGATTTCCCAGACAAGAGTGCTGGAGTGGATTGTCATTTCCTTCTCCAAATCCAGGGATCAAAGCCGTGTCTCCTGCATTGGTAGGCAAATTCTTAACCTCTGGACCACCAGGGAAGTCCTCCATTTCATTCTTTAAAGCAAAAGTTCAGTTAGATCTAGATTCAAAGAACTATAGAAGTATTAGAATAAAATAATTACTATAATATAGTACAGTCCATTGCCATATTTTTAAGACTAAAACATGTCATGAGAATGCCACACAACATTTTTAAGAAAAACTCCAAAACTTTACAGACCCCTTCTTCCTGTACACTCACTCTGCCATCTCGGCTGTTTTTACAGGTTACAGCGGACTTCACTGAGTTGGTGGGGACAGTTGATAAGCTTCAGAGATGAACACCTGACCTGTGAATTGAAACAGCAGATAAATTGCCAAGGTTAACCACATAGCTGCTTATGGAGTGCTCCTCACTGCCCTCACCTCAGTGCACTGTAACTCACTTAAGTACTCCAAAGTTCGTTCACCCAATGGCACTGAGATGCCACTGAGAAAAGAAGAAAAAGAGATAGAAACAAGAGTGGAGGCGTTTTTTGCTCTGAAGATGCTCAGTTTCTATGAGCTGCCTTGATTGCCAAGAACCTTCCTTCCTGAGGGTTTCCACCTATCTTTTCCAGGATGTCTTGGGTCTTCCTCTCCACATTCCTCAACCTGGAAATAATTTAGTGGGGTCAGAATAATATTCAGATGGCCCCTGACCCTTTGTGACCAAACTAAATACTCCTCCATCCTTTCATTCCTTCCTTCCAATTTATGCCATTATAAACACAGTGAAATCAAAGTTCTGATTGTCAGTGTCTCACAAAACAGTGGTTGCAGCTCTAAACATCTTGTTTTCTTTCTGGAAATCTGTTTTAGAAGTTATTTTTAAATTAAAGGATTAGAAACATCCATACCTCATGTGGACTGCTTCTTACTTCAGAAAAAAATGTAAGTTACAACAAACATGAATGGTGGGCAGAACAACAGGATCAAGATATATGATCTCAGGTGCCCTATGGAATTAACTTTATCATCTTATAAAACCCTATAAGAGATGACTTCTCACCTGTACCTCCTGAAATTTCTAGAGCTCTGCATCTGCCTCACTTAATCACTGAGTCAGCCTTGTACCAGCAGGTTTTGTATTTGCTTTTTCTTTGCTGAACTTCAGGAACCTGTCTGAGAAAGTCCAGGGTCCAGCCTTTCTCTTGAACACTGTGAGACAAATCTGATGTTAAAACTGCCCTTCATATCACTTGATGGGCTCCCCTTCCTCCCTTGATTTTGGGCATTCCTAAGGTGTTTTGTTAGAGAAGGGACAAAAAGCCCGTGCATTCAATGCTGTAACATTTTGAGACAAGAATTCTCCTGAGTCTTTGCTGACTCACAGAGCACGTGGTTTGCTGCCCCTGGACCACAGCTCAAAGGCACATCCAGGTCATGATCAATTCTTCAATCCTGGTCATCCATCCTAGTGAACTCAGTTCAAAAGTGAACTTTAAAACCCCCTTCCAGGCTTTAAGCAGATAAGAGTCTGAGTAGATCTTTGTCTTAAGATCATTATCTCATCCTGGCTAAGCCTAGAGCCTGTCATACAGAGTGAAATAAGTCAGAAAGAGAAAAACAATTGTCATATAATATCACTTATATGTGGCATCTAGAAAAATGGTACAGATGAACTTATATTCAAAGCAGAAAGGCAGACACAGGTGTAGAGAACAAATTAATAGATACCAAGAGGGAAAGAGGGGGTGGGATGAATTGGAAGAGTGTGATTGATACATATACACTATTGATACTATGCATAAAATAAGTAACCAACGAGCCTACTCTGCAGCACAGGGACCTCTACCCGATGCTCCCTGTCGACCTAAATGAGGAGGAAATCTAAAAATAACAGGAGATATATGGATACATACAGCTGAGTCACTGCTGTAGAGCAGAAACTAACACATTATAAAGCAACTATTCTCCAATAAATATTTCTTTTAAAGATTATTGTCTCTTAACTGTCGCTTCCTGAGGAACAGTTTCCAGCTGATGGTGTTAAGTGTGGTCAATAGTTATGATATTATAGATGAATTGTTATTGTTCAGTTGCTAAGTTGTGTACGACTCCCGGGGTTCTCACAGCTAGAATGCTGGCGTGGTTTTCCATTCCCTCCTCCAGTGGACTATGTTTTGTGAGAACTCTTCACTATGACCCATTGGTCTCGGGTGGTCCTGCACAGCATGGCACACAGCTTCACTGAGTTATGCAAGCCTCTTCCCCCATGACAAGGCTGTGATCCATGAAGGGGTGTAGATGAATATTCTGCCCTGAAGGCCCCTTAAGCTGCACTTTAAGGACAGTGGTTAAAGAAGCTCCTAATGCCTCTAGTTGACCAAGCCAGGAAAGTGAGGTGGAGCAGCAGAAATTTCTGGCTGGAAGTCATGAGCAGATTAGGAAAGGCAAATATACCTGAAGTCTTTGACCCAAGAGCCTGTGTCACACATGGCCACAGGCTTTGATTGTCACCAAGGCTGCCTTACGGGCATACAACCTGCTCAGTCACACAAGGTCCCATCAGAAGTGTCTGGAGCTGGGTCACGCTCTGCTGTCACCACCTGAAAGCCTTAAATATTTTTGAATAAGGGCTCTGCGTTTTCATTTTGCATGGGACCCTGGAAATTATTTAGCCAGATCTTTCGTCAGTTCTTCTTCTGTGTCGTGAGGCCAGAATAGAAAAGCAATAATCAGGCAAAGTTAAAGCAGGCGATGATCCATTAGGGCTGTGGGGACCCTAAGATTCTTCTCTCCCTCCCCCGCCCCCTTTACCCAGCCCGAGCCATTCAGCGCATCTTAAAATTATGCCCATTGACTCCTCAACTGCAATCTGCTCTGATTTCAAATAAGAAACTGAGCAATAGTAAAATATAAATTCATGTCTTTTTTTCACGCTCACTAGAAAGATTCATTTTATGTAAGGGAACTGCAGAGTGGAAATGGGTTGTAGCATGAGGTCCTTGGAAGGAGGCCAGGAAGGAGAGACTCTAAAAGAAAAGGTGGCTTTCCAGAAAGAAATGAAAACAGATCTTCAACACTTAGGAAGGTGTAAATGCGCAAAGAGGATGACATCCCCAGAAAGTGACCCAGTTCCCCTCCTGCTGGCAGAATCAGCTCTGTTCCATGATGCAGAATCATGATCAAGGGGTATAAGATGGTCAGGCCCTCATACCAGCTTTCTGAGAAAAGAGGCCATATTGCAGCCTAAACAAATAAGAGTTTTGTCTTGGGTCAGAGGGAGAGGAGATAGCAATTTAGCAAATGTAACTCTGACTTTTCCCAAGGCTCACATGTGCCACATGCAAGTGGAAGAAAAGAAGCTGAAGGGGAGAGCGACTGGTTGGCAGGAGGATTATTCAGAGTGGGTGTTGGATATGTGATGGGGGAAGGCAGGAAAGATGGAAGTCATGTCAGCCAGGAGGATCGAGAAAGTTGGGAGGATAAGTGCAGAAGCAAGGGGCTGTCACCATTAAAAAGAATAAAATAATGCCATCTGCAGCCACATGGATGGACCTAGAGAGTGTCATACTGAGTGATGCAAGTCAGATAGAGAAGGAGAAACATCATATGACATCCCTTGCATGTGGAATCTACCATGATACAAATGCGCTTATTTACAAAACGGAAACAGACTTACAGACTTAGAGAATGAACTTACGATTGCTCAAATGAAGGATGTGGGGAAGGGATAGTTAGGGAGTTTGGAATGGACATGACACACAGATATATTTAAAATGGATAACCAACAAGGACCTACAGTATAGCACAGGGAACTCTGCTCTATGTTATGTGGCAGCCTGGGTGGAAGAGGAGTTTGGAGGAGAATGGATAAATGTGTATGTGTGGCTGAGTCCCTTTACGGCTCACCTGAAACTATCACAGCATTGTTAATGGGTTATACCCCAGTACAAAATGAAAAGTTAAAGAGGAAGAAGAAAAACAAGCAGGCTTCAATGTCTCAGACAATAGTCTGGGAAAGAATGGCACTGAGGTAACTGCAGGTGTGAACAAGCTCCACGGTCTCAGGTGACCCGGGAACCCTCATGACTCCCATCTGCAGAGTACATGAAAGTTTGATATACGCTACTTAGTTTCTCTTAATTAAACTTCTTAATTAAACTTTACAGTAGAACTGCTTGATTTTACTTCAGATGACCTCAGGAGTGCTGGAAAAGAGAAATGTACCACCAGGAATTATTTCATAAAAGCAATTAGCTGCAGGAATTCATGAAACAGATGTACTGATTCCAGTGTTACACATGATATTAGTCACATTCAAAAAATCTTAATACAAACACTTTCATCCTCCAGAGCAGACAGTATCAGCTTTGAAGAAGAAGTCATTTCAATGCTGACATGATAACTATAGATGCTACAAAGAGAGGGAAGACCAGCAGACTGGGAATATTGATTCTGGATGTCTGCCTCAACCAAACTACAAGACATTGGCCAATCATAACCAGCAGTCTCCTCTGAGAAAGAAACATTTAGACCGGTAGTCCTCAAGGTGTGATAATAAACCTAGCCACATCAGTATCACTTGGGAACTAATCAGAAATGCAAATTCATCCAAGACCTACTGAGTCAGAAACCCTGGAGGCTAAACCTGAGTTTTCACAAGACTTCCAAGTTATTCTGATACATGCAGAGCACTGCAAAATACTGAATTTGATGAATTTCAACTTTCTTGTCAGTTCAAAAATTCTAAGGTTTGTCATCAATATCATCATCCTCAAGTAGCGTACATCACGAGCTTACCCTGTGACCCTACCCCTGTACAAGGCACTTTATGTAGAATAATTCATTTAATTAGCAAAATATCCTGGCAGGTACTTTTATTAACATCACTGCTTGGCAAATGCACTCTGAGAGGTTCAGGTAGCTGCAGTGAAATGTACCACCAAGATCCTTCTTGTTCCTCCAGCAGCAGAAGCCATCCTTCCCAAAAAGACATCCTCTCCAAGGAATCCCATATCAAGTAATGAATCACGGAAAGGTTTAAAGGCCTGACCCCACCATGGGACAACTGTGACAGGGATGTGTATTCCACCCAGAGCTCCCCATGGGGTCGGCCGAGCCTTTCTCAAGCAATCCCATATCAAGTAATGAATCACAGAAAGGTTTAAAGGCCTGACGCCACCATGGGACACCTGTGACAGGGATGTGTATTCCACCCAGAGCTCCCCATGGGGTCGGCCGAGCCTTTCTCGAGCCCACATCACAGTCTGACTTCTCTCTCTACCAGTCTTGCACACTTGCAATTCCTTTCACCCGGGTCCATCCCTAAACACTCTGCACCCCAAACTTCTCAGCATCTGCTCCTGGAAAATCTTTTCCAGCAGTAACTGAGTAAACACTGGAAGCCAGTGGTTGGTAGAGCCAGAATTCTAATCCAGGCAGAGAGACTCTCAGCCTTGGGCTCTTAACTACTTATTATGCTGCCCTGTAATTTGTCACTCAACTGGCTTATAAATTAGTGGCTCAAGCATTTGAACATGAAACCTTATAAACAATTTAAGGCTACATTGGATTGCCCCAGGTGGCCCCAGATGACCCCTGGCTTGTACTGAGTGAGCCCTCACTTGATCTGAGAATTTCTGACGACCAGTGTTCCATTGTGTCATGTTATCTTCCAGCTTAAGGAAATATTCACATATTATAATACCAAAGAGATAAGATCTTTAGGTAAATTACACAAGAAACATTTGGCACAAAGTCTAGAACATATTACAGTTGGTACTATAGAAATACAAAGAGACTAGAGTTATACACCAAAAAAGTGGATAACTTAGGAGAAATGCATAAATTATTAGAAATATACAACCTGCCAACCTTCCTGAGACATGAAGGAACAGAAAACCTGAACAGACAATAACAAATAAAGAGATTGACTCAGGAATCAAAACCTCCCAACCAAGAAAAGCCAAGGAACGGATGGCAGCACTGGCAACTTCTACTACACATTTGAAGAGTGACTTTAATCCTTCTCTCAGGTTCTTCCAAAACATAGAAGAGGAAGGAACACCGCCAGACTCATTATATGAGGCCAGTATCACCCTGATATCAAAGCCAGAAAAAGACACTACAGAAACAAGAGAACCACAGGCCAATATCCCTGATGGATGCAGACACAAAAACCCTCAACAAAATGCTACAAACCAAATGCAGACACACACTAAAAGGATCACATGCCACAACCAAGTGGGATTCGTCTCTGGGGTGGAAGGATGGTTCAACATACATCATTGATGTGATTCACCATATTTTTTTTTTTATTTTTACTTTATTTTACTTTACAATACTGTATTGGTTTTGCCATACATTGACATGAATCCACCATGGGTGTACATGCGTTCCCAAACATGAACCCCCCTCCCACCTCCTGCCCCATAACATCCCTCTGGGTCATCCCCGTGCACCAGCCCCAAGCATGCTGTATTCTGCATCAGACATAGACTGGCGTGTGATTCACCATATTAACACAATGAAGGGTAAAGAGCACATAATCATCTCAAACAATACCGGGAGAGTAGGTGAAGAAATGCAACACCCTTTCATTTAAAAATTCTCAAACTAAGAACAGAAGGAATTTATGTCAACATTAGAAGGCTGTATAAATACGAATGCACAGAGATAACTGCACATCACACTCAGTGGTGAAAAACTGAAAACTTTCTGTCTTGGTGACAAAATGAAAAGACACCCTACAGAATGAGAGAACATATTTGCAAACCAAAGATCTGACAAGGAGTCAATCTCCAATATACATGGACTCCTACAAAAAGGTAAATAATTGGACTAAAAAAAATG
The DNA here is from genome assembly GCF_023091745.1 of Budorcas taxicolor. Classification (NCBI taxonomy): domain Eukaryota; kingdom Metazoa; phylum Chordata; class Mammalia; order Artiodactyla; family Bovidae; genus Budorcas; species Budorcas taxicolor. The sequence goes on from NC_068926.1 coordinate 39,852,056, forward strand.
GTAGGATTTGGACATGCAAAGGACACATAAAAGGCCAGATGGAGTAGGGGGTACTAAAAATTCCTGACATAGAGAATTCATGAGGAAGGGAATCGTATTTTAGAATAACATGACATGGAATGTGCGTGACAAACACAGAATCATTTTCACTTGGCTAGGCTAAGAGCAGAATGTTTAAAGGGGAATAAGAGAAAACTAAGAGATAAGTTGTAAGACCAGATGGTGAGGCCAAAGAGTCTGGGCGTTAGACAATGTCCACATTTTCCAGCAGGAGAAGCACATGCCAGCCTCTGCTTCTAGAAGTTATAATGGGAATGAGGAAAGGCTGACAAGGGAGCCCAAACAGGAGGTCACCACAGAAATAACAAAGACCTAACCCAGGCTCAGGACCTGTGCAAGGGAGCAATTATTTCAAAGAATAGCTAACCCAGGGCATGGGGGCGGGGGGGTGGGGAGTATGGGTGTTGGCAAAGAATATCAGACAGAAGAGAAGAATTAGAATAGGGGCAGCCTGAGAAGGCAAACAGATAAGCATGGCTTCCTTTGCCGTTGTCCAGCTCTGGCGTTACTTAAAGATTTTTTTCCAACATGGACTATTTTTAAAGTCTTTATTGAATTTGTTACAATATTGCTTCTGCTTTATGTTTCTGGTTTTTGGCCCTGAGGTATGTGGCATCTTAACCCCCCAACCAGGGATCCAACCCACACCCCCTACGTTGGAAGCAAAGTGTTAACCACTGGACCACCAGGAAAGTCCCTCCAGCTCTGGCTTTAGATACACCACGGACCTCCCCAGATCTGGAGTCCCTCATTTATTAAAAAAGAGAAGTGAGGCAACTGAGAAGCTCAACTGGTCACCTACTTTGCAATCTTCTGATTTAATATAATTGCCCAAGAGCAAGCCATTGTATGTTCTTGAGCAGGTAAACAATAAGATGAGAGGGACGGTTTGAAATGATGAGCCCATCAGCGAATATCTATTGTAGGAATTATTGTATTGCTAACACTCTCAGCACAATGCCTTCATGTCATATTTTTGGTCCTTAGAGGAGCCTTTGATATATGCCAACCATGAAGCATTTTTTGCCAACAGAGGTCCATCTAGTCAAAGCTATGGTTTTTCCAGTAGTCATGTACGAATGTGAGAGTTGGAACATAAGGAAGGCTGAGTGCCAAAGAATTGATGCTTTCAAACTGTGGTGTTGGAGAAGACTTTTGAGAGTCCCTTGGACTGCAAAGAGATCAAACCAGTCAATCCTAAAGGAAATCAACTCTGAATATTGGGTTGGAAGGACTGATGCTGAAGTTCCAATACTTTGGCCACCTGATGGGAAGAGTGAACTCATTGGAAGAGACCCTGATGCTGGGAAAGATTGAAGGTAGGAGGGGAAGGGGGCAACAAAGGATGAGATGGTTGGATGGCATCACTGATTCAATGGACATGAGTTTGAGCAAGCTCCAGGAGATGGTGAAGACCAAGGAAGCTTGGGGTGTTTCAGTCCACGGGGTCACAAAGAGTCGGACATGACTGAACGACTAAACAGCAATAACAATGAAACATCTATCCATGCTGAAGACAGGTGGAATGTTTCTCTTGTAGAAAGGGTAATGATTTAACTGCAAAATAGATTCACATGAGAATTTCAAAAGTGTCACTTCAGGCAGTGAATTGTAACTAGATTCATGAACCATTCAACAGTCTCACAGATACGGCCGCTCTTCATTTATTTAATCTATTACTAAGCACAGCTGTAGGTCAGACATAGTGGTGTGTGAAGAATCCAGTGTTAAATCTGATGGATGGGGGCTCTTCCATTGTGGAGTTTACAATCTGGGAGAGACAAACAGACATATACAAACTGCCAGTCGCACCATGAAAAAACACCACAATCACAGCAGTACAGGTATCTGATTTAGGTGGGGAGGTAGAAATTGACAAGTCTTCCACGAGAAAGAGGTGTTTAGGCTGAGACTTGAAGGATGAGGAGTCGGCTGCACCAAATTAGGGAGAAGAGCTGGGAGGGGAGACGCGTCTCCCCGCTCTTGCTGTCAATCTGCTGAGGGCAGATGCGAGGTGCGTCCTGCAGGAGTTTGCTTCCGGCCAAGATGCATGGGGAAGTGATGCACAGTCCAGCCACCCCTGAAACCACCCTTGACCCCTGCAGGAGGGCCAGCAGAGGGAATGCCACCCCCAACCCACCAACATGTGGGGTTGCACCCTCGACTGCTTCTAGATCTGATGATCCCCACAAAACTCCTTTCCTCTTCCCTCCAAAGCTAACATGAAAGTTACCTGGACCTTGGAATATTGTTTTCATTCATTCCTTTTCTTAAATATCATTTACTTTGAAAATAATTAAAAAGTAAAAAACCAAAAGTAATAAGAACTACCCTAAGTATTTGTAGACTGTTTAAATGTTATACAAAGTTTAATATTTAATAATTAACATTTAAGTTAAATATTACACAGTGTAAGGCTCCCATTTCCACCCCTTTCCCTGGCATTCAATCTCTTTCCTGTTGACACATTGGGCATTTCCTTCTCAATTTTATTCTGTTTACTCAGACTTGATTTTATTTTGCAAGTGATATTTCACATCACATTTCAAATGTAAAAACTTGTCACTGTACATATTCCCAAGATGTAAATATAATATTACTTATTTTCAGAAAGGGAGACCAGCTACCACAATTCAAGGGGAAAAACAGTTCTGGTATCAGCCCAGTGTTTTCCTCATAAGGGTTTGTGAAATAAAATTCATATTCTATGGCAAAACAAGAAAAATATAAACCTAAAAAATTCCTCTCTCCCTTTTGGTATCCTCTCTCCCTGCTGGTGGCTCAGTGGGTAAAGAATCTGCCTGCAATGCAGGAGATGCAGGAGACCCAGGTTCAAACCCTGGGTCAGGAAGATCCCCTGGAGGAGGGCATGGCAACCCACTCCAGTATTCTTGCCTGGAGAATCCCATGGACAGAGGAGCCTGGTGGGCTATGGTTCACAGGGTCAGAGAGTTGGACATGACTGAAGTGACTGAGCACGCTCCTCTCACTCTGCATTGTTCATCTACATTTATGCAACAACCAGACTTCACCCACTGGCAGAAATACATGCTCAACCAAGGAGGGCAATATTCTCACAGCATCAACAATGCAATTCGTTAAGAGACATTTCTTCTTGATCTTGTAAGGGGTCACATGACTCACCATGATGACGCTGAGATCCGGATTTTGTAAATTGTCAATAATACATTCAGAGTGAAGTAAGTCGGAAAGAACAAAGTATCAAATAGTAAAAGCATGTGTATGGAATCAAGGAAAAGGGTACTGATGAACCTATTTGCATGGCAGAAATAGAGATGCCGATGTAGAAAACAGATCTGTGGACACCGCAGGGGAAGGAGAGGGTGGGATGAATTGAGAAAGTAGCACTGAGACATATACGTTACCAAATATAAAGCACATAGCTAGAGGGAAGTTGCTGTATGACACAGGGAGCTCCACCTGGGGCTCTGTGACAACCCAGCAGAGTGGGATGGGGGATGGGAGAGGGGTTCAAGAGGGAGGAGACATAAGGGCACTTACCCTGATTCATGCTGTTGCATGAAAGAAACCAACACAACATTGTAAAGCAATTATCGTACAATTAAAAATACATTTTAGAAAATAGTAATAATATGTCATTTAATGTATAGCACTCTGTCTTAAAAAACTTATTTAATTGTGCACTGAATTCTCATGGGAGGAACAGTTATCAGGGCTTTCTGAGATGCTCTTCCTGGCCTTGACCCTCAAATTTGGCTCAAATAGAATTTTCCATTTCATTCTTAGATCAACTAATTTTTTGACAAGTTTTAGAATGAAAAACCTCTCAACAGATTCTGAACTGATGGAAGAAGGTCTACTTAGAAACTGACGGCAAGATTACCAGCAAGCGGCAAGGGAGACCAACAACCAGACATCTGGAGCCAATCAATTTCTTCTGCCATAATCTGTCCTTAACATAGACATCGGAGAAGGCAATGGCACCCCACTCCAGTACTCTTGCCTGGAAAATCCCATGGACGGGGGAGCCTGGTAGGCTGCAGTCCATGGGGTCGCTAAGAGTCGGACTCGACTGAGCGACTTCCCTTTCACTTTTCACCTTCATTCATTGGAGAAGGAAATGGCAACCCACTCCAGTGTTCTTGCCTGGAGAATCCCAGGGACGGGGGAGCCTGGTGGGCTGCTATCTATGGGGTTGCACAGAGTCAGACACGACTGAAGCGACTTAGCAGCAGCAACAGCAGCAGCAGCATAGACATATAACTCAGACAGTAAAGAATCTGCCTGCATGCAAGAGACACAGGTTCGATCCCTGGGTCGGGAAAATCATCTGGAGAAGGGAATGGCTACCCACTCCAGTATTCTTACCTGGAGAATCCCACGGACAGTGGAGCCTGGCGGGCTATGGTCCATGGGGTCCCAAAGAGACGGACAAGACTTAATGACTAACACTTTCACTTTCATAATATTAATACCGCAAATTGTATTCAGAAGAGTCCAGTTTAAGATTTGAAATGCAAGAAGTTATTGTAACAATTTGCTTGGAAAAGAAAGGGAAATTAAATATATTTTAGTATAGTAAATGGTTGAGTTTATAGCCTTTGCTTCATAAAAGAATGTGAACAGACATGGAAAGAATTAAGGCAAGTACAGTGAATGAATGAAATAAAAGCACCGGAAACCGATCCTATGCCCAATATACTCAGTAAGAACTGTTTAGTTCCAAGATGTAAGAAGCAAGAAAAATTTAATAAGAAATATCAGTTTGTGAATGAACAATATGCATATAATGGTGGACTTTTGTTATCTGTTATGAGGAAAGAAAAATGAGAAAGAAACATGGGCTCAGTTATCATTAGGAAAAAACTAGGTTAACAAGCAAAGTAAACTGTCAAGCAAGCTTCAGTGCAGATAAGCATGCAAGTGCACAGTGTTCCACCTGCTCTTTCAAATATTTCTCCAGGTTCCTCTCCTTTTTAATTCTCAATGTCCAAAATCAAACTAAATACACCAACCCCCAAATCCACATCCCCATTTGTAACCAAGCAAAGCCACTTTAATTGTGCAGTTCTCAGGAAGACGGAACTTCTTAAATATTTGGGGGAGATATTTATCGTTTTACTTTGAGCACAGCACGTCTTGGAGTTTACACCAGAGCTTTGAGTCTGTTTTCCTCTGCATCAGGAGGAATTAATCTGCCATTGCAGAAAGCTACCACCAGAGGGAGAATGTGAGCCGTAAAAACGGGGCAGAGCCGGCGAAACGCCTCAGTTAAAAGAGCAGATAGAGACGTAACCGGTAGTCTGGCACAAAGCCCCTGGATATTCTTTTCTGTTGTTTTGTATTGTATTGATTTGATTATTATATTTATTAACTCTCCTATCTCTTTTTTGGAGCTCATGTCAGTGATGAATCTTTATACTTTTAATACCAACATATGAATCTCTACAAAATATGTTAGTTTTACATGTTTTTAAGCTTGATTTGATATCATACTGAATATATTTTCAGCATAATGTTTAATATATTAGTTTATGTAACATATATATTTAATATATATTTAATATATTTATTCATCTTTGGAGATGTAATGCTAGTTAATTCCTTTAAAATGCATTTATTACATTCCTTTGTGTTGATACACTACAATATCTACATCCTTTGCCTGTATCCAAGATGGACTGTTTTTAAAATTTTAAATTTATTTATTTTTAATTGGAGGATAATTGCTTTACAATGTTGTGTGGATTTCTGACATATATCAACATGAATCTGCCACAGTTAAATATACCTATGTTCCTTCCCTCTTGATTTTCCCTCCCACCTTCCACCACATCCCACGCCTCTAGGTTGTTCCAGAGCACTGGATCTGAGCTCCCTGCATCATACAGCAAGTGTCCACTGACTATCTAATTTTGCATGTGGTAACATAGAAATTTTAATGCCACTCTCTCAATTCGTCCCACCCTCTCCTTCCTTCACTGTGTCCACAAGTCTGGTCTCTGTGTCTGCATCTCCACTGCTGCCCTGCAGACAGGTTCATCAGTACCATCTTTCTAGACTCCACATACATGTGTTAATATATGATATGCGTTTTTCTCTTTCTGACTTACTTCACTCTGTATAATGGCCTCTGATTTCATCCACCTTATTAGAACTGAGTCAAATGTATTCCTTTTTCTGGCTGAGTAATATTCCATTGTATATATGTACCTTTTCATTTTGTTCATGGGTTCTCAATATCCCAGGAAATTTGGAAAAATCAGCAGTGGCCACAGGACTGGAAAAGGTCAGTGTTCATTTCACACAAATGGAATACACACACACCAAAGGACAGATCGGTCGTAAACCCTCTCTGAGGGTGACCAGTACAGTGTCCCAAACAAAGGTTTGTTAATAGTAGTCAGATGTCAGAATCAATTGGCAAAAATGCCCAAATACCAATCAGTGTTCACAAACAGTCCTCAACATCAGACACACATCAGAACCAATTGGCATAAGGCCGAAATAGCACTTCAAGTGCACAAACAGTTCTCAACATCAAACACATCCCAGAACCAGTTGCAAGAATGCCCCAAATAGCACTAGCACTCACAAATGGGAATATTGCCTGTATGCACATCGGCAGACTTACCTGGTCTTGGAGCTCATCAGCTCATCCCAAACACAAGTTTCCATTCCACCAAGGAGAAATATAAGTTGGCAGCCAGTGTTAAGCAGGGGAGAAAAAGGGAGGATCCTCAAAACAAATAGTTTTGGCAGCTGCTAGGAATGTCCCCCAGATCCCCAACTTGGGGCTAGCTAGCCACAAGCTGCAGGCTGATACACCATCATGGCCACAGCTCTCCCCTGGAAAACCCAGGATAGTCAGGTGCCATGAAAGCATAGCACCCAGCTGTAGCCAGCGGTAGCCAGCAGTAGCCAGCCCCACGTTGGGCTCCAAAATCTGTTACCAAAAGAGTGTGTTGGGGGGGACCAGCTGCTCATCTCTCAAAGTCAATAAACAGGCCAGGTTGGTGGACAGAAAAGTTGGCTTTATTTTAGATGCCAGCAACTGGGGGGTCGGGTTGTGGATGTGTGTCCAAAGGCCAACTCTCCCCAACCAAAAACAACCAGTGGGGTAAGAGCTTTCATAGGCAGAAGGAGGGGGCTCCATGTCAGAGCTCCATGTCAGAGCACAGTCAGCTCTGACAGTCATCTTCAGATTGGTCACTGGTGGTCTGACCAGCGTCATCTTGGTTGTTTCAGGTACAGGTAATCTTCAGTTCCAGGGTCGGTTTGTTCCCATTTCTTTGAGGCCAATTCTTGGAACTGTGGAACCCCATGTCATGGGTAGAGTCTGGTCATCACGTAGTTAACTTCACTCTGGTGTCTTAGTATCTATAAGACAGCTCGTAGGATGTGGCTCAGAATATTATCTGTAACCCTTGAGAGAGAACTAAATTCTTGACTATATTCTTAATGACTACATTACTATTATTTGGTCTCCTTGACTGTTTTCCTTTGTTTCTGCAGTTCTCATTTCTCTGATTTAACTTATTCTTTGACTAACATTTTCCACAGACAAAAGGCAAGCAGAGGACATGGGGTGGTGGTTGGGGGGGGTGGGTATGGACCGTAGGGTCCTGCTCCACTTCAGAAGCTAGTAGCCTCCCTCCCCTCAGTCCTGATGTCCAGGTAGTCCAGGAAGCAGCATCAAAAATAGACTGGATTTTCAGGTTTCTGGTATATGAATTTGATAGACTATCAGAACCATTAAAGTCAGGTACTTGGATATAGGTCTTAGTGGTTTATGATTGTTTTAATTTATTTTGGCTGTGCTGAGTCTTAGTTGCATCATGCAGGATTTAACTTGCATCACGTGGGCTCTCTTGTTTTGATGCACAGACTCTAGCTGTGGCACACTGGCTCCAGAGCATGCATGTTCACTAGCTGGGGCTCATGGGCTTTCTTGCTCCAAGGGCTGTTGGATGTTCCTCAACCAAGGGTTGAACCCATGTCCCCTGCATTGCTAGGCAGATTCTTATCCACTGGAACACCAGGGAAGTCCTGGGATTTTAATTTTTTGATAAGAACTCGCCTTACATCTTGTGCGTGGTTGTTCTTGCTTATAAGCTGTCTTACTTCAAAAAGTACAATGTTATTTCCTTGTTCCTCTGTCTCTAGATCCCTTAGCTGAATTATGTATATAGTTTGTTACTTCAGCTCTGACTACTCCTCTGAGCATCATACTTATTAACCCAATTGCTTGTTAAGCATTCTAATATCAATTTCCCACTAGCAAACCAACGTCTTCAAAACCCAGCTAACTATTGAATGAGAATTATTTTTCAGTTCAGTCAGTTCAGTTCAGTCGCTCAGTCACGTCTGACTCTTTGAGACCCCATGAATTGCAGCTCTCCTGGCCTCCCTGTCCATCGCCATCTCCCAGAGTTCACTCAGACTCATGTCCATCGAGTTCGTGATGCCATCCAGCCATCTCATCCTCGGTCATCCCCTTCTCCTCCTGCCCCCAATCCCTCCCAGCATCAGAGTCTTTTCCAATCAGTCAACTCTTCGCATGAGGTGGCCAAAGTACTAGAGTTTCAGCTTTAGCATCATTCCTTCCAAAGAAATCCCAGGGTTGATCTCCTTCAGAATGGACTGGTTGGATCTCCTTGCAGTCCAAGGGACTCTCAAGAGTCTTCTCCAACACCACAGTTCAAACGCATCAATTCTTCAGTGCTCAGTCTTCTTCACAGTCCAACTCTCACATCCATACATGACCACTGGAAAAAACCATATCCTTGACTAGATGGACCTTAGTTGGCAAAATAATATCTCTGCTTTAGAATATGCTATCTAGGTTGGTCATAACTTTCCTTCCAAGGAGTAAGCGTCTTTTAATTTCATGGCTGCAGTCACCATCTGCAGTGATTTTGGAGCCCAAAAAGATAAAGTCTGACACTGTTTCCACTGTTTCCCCATCTATTTCCCATGAATTATTTTTATCATATGCCAAATGGCTTTCTAATATAAACAAGCAAAAAATGCACAAAAACCTATACATTTTAATTAAAAATCTATAAGTAATTATTTTAATAACTTATTTCCCAGCGTATTTAAATGTGTGCCTTAGAGTAGAACTCATATAATAGAGGTGAAGACTCTCTATACTTGGGCTGAGTGTTTATCGAACATCTCATTTCAGCAGTTGTCACAAGATAAACTTTCAAAAGTAGAGGGTGTTATCATAGTAATTCTCACTATCATGCTGTAGGCATTTCTACCATGAAAAGTTTCATTTCTACATTTTTGTAAAATTCACATTACAACTTTTTTTTAATATATCACATTTAACTTTTAAATATGGGCAGTCTAAAATATAGTGGGAATTACCATATTACTGTTAGGAAATGCATTCATGAGCTATTAATAAGAAATGTAGGAGATAACTTTAGTAAAATGTCACTCGTGCTGAATGTATTTATGTTTTGTTTTATGTATTCATACTATTTTGTTATTTTCTGCTCAAAGAAGGGTTGAAAATTAAAAAAAAAAAAAAATAGCCCCAACTAGTACTCTAATATCCTCAAAATTTAGCCCATTATTTTTCTATACCACCAACCTACCCTTCTTGTATGACCTATATCAACTCCCAACCCCAGCTAGCCAAAATGTACTAGAGTACCAGAGTACTATGCCCTTCCCCTCTTGATCCCCCCGTAACTAACCAGGTTTTGTCAGTCTTCAGTTCAGTTCAGTTCAGTCGCTCAGTCGTGTCCGACTCTTTGCGACCCCATGAATCACAGCACGCCAGGCCTCCCTGTTCATCACCAACTCCCAGAGTTCACTCAGACTCACGTCCATCGAGTCCGTGACACCATCCAGCCATCTCATCCTCGGTCGTCCCCCTCTCCTCCTGCCCCCAATCCCTCCCAGCATCAGAGTCTTTTCCAATCAGTCAACTCTTCGCATGAGGTGGCCAAAGTATTGGAGTTTCAGCTTCAGCATCATTCCTTCCAAAGAAACCCCAGGGCTGATCTTCAGAATGGACTGGTTGGATCTCCTTGAAGTCCAAGGGACTCTCAAGAGTCTTCTCCAACACCACAGTTCTAAAGCATCAATTCTTCGGCGCTCAGCCTTCTTCACAGTCCAACTCTCACATCCATACATGACCACAGGAAAAACCATAGCCTTGACTAGGCGGACCTTAGTCAGCAAAGTAATGTCTCTGCTTTTGAATATACTATCTAGGTTGGTCATAACTTTTCTTCCAAGGAGTAAGTGTCTTTTAATTTCATGGCTGCAATCACCATCTGCAGTCATTTTGGAGCCCCCAAAAATAGTCTGACACTGTTTCCACTGTTTCCTCATCTATTTCCCATGGAGTGATGGGACCGGATGCCATGATCCTCGTTTTCTGAATGTTGAACTTTAAGCCAACTTTTTCGCTCTCCTCTTTCACTTTCATCAAGAGGCTTTTTAGCTCCTCTTCACTTTCTGCCATAAGGGTGGTGTCAGCTGCATATCTGAGGTGATTGATATTTCTCCCGGCAATCTTGATTCCAGCTTGTGTTTCTTCCAGGCCAGCGTTTCTCATGATGTACTCTGCATAGAAGTTAAATAAGCAGGTTAACAATATACAGCCTTGACGTACTCCTTTTCCTATTTGGAACCAGTCTGTTGTTCCATGTCCAGTTCTAACTGTTGCTTCCTGACCTGCATACAGATTTCTCAAGAGGCAGGTTAGGTGGTCTGGTATTCCCATCTCTTTCAGAATTTTTCACAGTTTATTGTGATCCACACAGTCAAAGGCTTTGGCATAGTCAATAAAGCAGACATAGATGTGTTTCTGGAACTCTCTTGCTTTTTCCATGATCCAGCGGATGTTGGCAATTTGATCTCTGGTTCCTCTGCCTTTTCTAAAACCAGCTTGAACATCAGGGAGTTCACGGTTCACGTACTGCTGAAGGCTGGCTTGGAGAATTTTGAGCATTACTTTACTAGCATGTGAGATGAGTACAATTGTGCGGTAGTTTGAGCATTCTTTTGCATTTCCTTTCTTTGGAATTGGAATGAAAACTTACCTTTTCCAGTCCTGTGGCCACTGCTGAGTTTTCCAAATTTGCTGGCATATTGAGTGCAGCACTTTCACAGCATCATCTTTCAGGATTTGAAACAGCTCCACTGGAATTCCATCACCTCCACTAGCTTTGTTCGTAGTGATGCTTTCTCAGGCCCACTTGATTTCACTTTCCAAGATGTCTGGCTCTAGATTAGTGATCACATCATCATGATTATCCGGGTCGTGAAGATCTTTTTTTGTACAGTTCTTCCATGTATTCTTGCCACCTCTTCTTAATATCTTCTGCTTCTGTTAGGTCCATACCATTTCTGTCCTTTATCTAGCCCATCTTTGCATGAAATGTTCCCTTGGTATCTCTAATTTTCTTGAAGAGATCTCTAGTCTTTCCCATTCTGTTGTTTTCCTCGATTTCTTTGTCAGTCTTATGTGCTGAATACTTGTCAGATGTGTTTCTCGTATGGTAATTCGGGCCATTGTGTCTCCCCTAAACTGTGCAGGCCAACCTCCATCCCTCCAGCATTTCCCCTCATCCATTCTTTCATGAGTTCCTCATCCATTCTTTCGTCTCATGAGTCTCAGAGCATTCTACTTAGAACATAAATGTCTGTGACATTCCCCCAGTTCTTCAGTGACTCTATTGCCTACTAAGGAAAGTCCGTGCTTCTTAATACAGCACTGTCTCATTTGTTTAGCTGCTAAGTTGTGTCCGACTCTTTTGCGACCCCATGAGCTGTCCCGCCAGGCTCCTTTGTCCATGGCATTTTCCAGGCAAGAATACTGGAGTTGGCTGCCATTTCCTTCTTCAGGGGATCTTCCCACCCCAGGGATCGAACCTGAGTCCTGCCGGGTCTCCTGTATTGCAGGCAGATTCTCTACCACCAGCGCCACTGGGGAAGCCCTGACAGAGTATCCGAGCCTTCGGCGGGGCATCCTCCCAGCTTCTCCCACTCCTGCACCGTGCTCTGGCACTTTCACTCTAGTAATAAGGCTTTGGTGATGGACAGGGAGGCCTGGCGTGCTGCGATTCATGGGGTCGCAAAGAGTCAGACACGACTGAGCGACTGAACTGAACTGAACTGAGAGAAAGGCTTGTGGCTCCCCATGAACCCTTCGTGTTGTTCAGCACTTGCATGTCTGTGTGTATGGTGATATATCTGCCTGGAATTCCCTTCACACTTTTCTTCATCTGGGTAATACTTCTCCCTTTTTTATATATATTTTTTTACCGAGGAACCATTGGTTTATAACATTACGTAAGCTTCATGTGTACAACATTCTATTTCTGTGTTTACCCTACAGCATCAGATTCAGTTTCCACCCATCATCATGCAGTGGGCCCCCTTTAAGCATTTCACCCTCCTCCCCTTCTTCCCTTCCAGCAGCCACTACTCTGTATCCACATACTTGTTTTTGTTTGATTTGGTTTTTTCGTTGATTTGCTTTGTGTGTGGGTTTTGTTTGTTTGTTTTTGTATTCTATATATGAGTGAAATCACATGATATTTCTCTTTCTCTGACTTGTTTCACTTAGCATCCAATCCACATTGTCACAAACGGCACAATTTCATCTTTTTATGGAAGAGTACTATTCCGTTGTATAAGTATGTGTGTGTGTTACATCTTTACCCATTCATATGTTGATGGGCACTTAGGTTGTCTCTGTATCGTGGCTGTTTTGAATAGTGTTGCATGAACGTAGAGGTGCATATAATTTTTTATAATGTTATTTATTTATATTTTTGGCTGTGCTGGTCTTCATTGCTGTGCAGGCTTTTCTCTAATTGCAATGAGTGGGGGCTACTCTCTGGTTGTGGTACACAGGTGTCCCCTGGCTGTGGCTTCTCTTGTTGTAGAGCACAGGCTCTGGGGTGTGCAGGCTTCAGTAGCTGCTGCACAACGGCTCAATAGTTGCAGCTCCTCTAGGCTCTAGAGCACAGGCTCAGTAGTCATGGTGCATGGGTTCAGTTGCTCTGCAGCCTGCAGGATCTTCCCAGACCAAGTATTGAATAAGTGTCTCACACGTTGTCAGGTGGATTCTTCACCACCGAGCCCCCAGGGAAGCCCATGTACAACTTTTTGAATTAATGTTTTTATATATTTTTTGGATAAATATTCAGAAGTGGGATAGCTGGATCATATTAGTTCTATTAGGTAATATGGACATTTTAACAATACTAATTCTTCTCATTCATGAGTGTGGAGTACCTTTCCATTTGTTCTTGTCTTCTTCAATTTCTTTCAGCAATATGTCTAATGGTTTTCAGTTTAACCTTTTCAGTTAAATTTATTCTTATGTATTTTATTCTCTGTGTTGTGATTATAAATGGGGTTGTTTTATTAATTTTTTTTCAGCTGGCTCACTATTAACATATAGAAGTGCAATAGATTTTTGTATGTTGATTTTTTACACTACAAGCTTACTGCATTTGTATATTATTTCTAACAGTTTTTTGGTGGCGTCTTTAGGGCTTTCTGTATATAAGACCAAGTCATGCACAAACAGCAACAGTTTTGCTTCTTCCTAATTTGAACATTTTCTATTTCTTTTTCTTGCCGCATTGCTTTGGCTATGTCTTCCAATACTGTGTTGAATAAGAGTAGCCAAAGTGGACATTCTTGTCTTTTTTGTAATTTTACAGGGACAACTTAATTTTTCACCAACGAGTATTTATTATGTTGAACCATAAACTGGTTTGTCACATATGGCTTTTATCATCTTGAAGTACATTTCTTTCATCCCTATTTTATTGACAGATCTTTATCATAAATGGATATTGAATCTTGTTAAATGCTTTGTCTTCATCTATTGAGATCATCATATGGCCTTTTCCTCTATTTTTGTAAAAGTGGTATAACATATTGATTGACCTGAAATTATTAAACCACCCTTGCATTCTTACAATAAATTCCACTTGATGATGGTGTATAATCCTATTGCTATATTTGGTTTGCTAATATTTTGTTGAGGACTTTTTCCATCTATTTTTTTAATCGGTGATATTAGCCTATATTTTCTCTGTATGTGTTGTTTTCTTGTCTGGTTTTGTTATCAGAGTGATGTTGCCTCTTAAAATGAGTTAAGAAGTCTTCCTTCCTTTTTAATTTTTTGGAATAGTTTGAGAGAATGGATTTTTTTGTCATCAAAGTATCTATAATTATTTTTTATTTTTATACAAGTTTTAAAGTTTACTCCACTTATAATTATTGCAAAATATCAGCTATATTCTCCAAGCTGCACAATGAATCCTTGCAGCCTACCTTACACCTGAGTGTGTAGCTTCTACTGGTAACCACTAGGCTGTTTTCTGTATCTGTGAGTCTGCTTCTTTTTTGGTATATTCATTAGTTTGCTTTCTTTGTCTTAGATTCCACATGTAAGTGATATAATACAATATTTGTGTTTGTCTTTGACTTATTTCACTTAGCATAGTCCCCTCCAAGTCCATCCACCTTGCTGCAAATAGCAAAACTTTGTTCTTTTTTATGGCTGAGTAATATTCTACTGTAGAGAATTATGGTTATTAACTCTTACTGAATGTTTGTAGAATTCACCTGTGAAGCCATCTGGTCCTGGACTTTTATTTTGGGGAAAACTTTTCATTACTTTTTCAATCTCTGCACTAGTGATCAATCTCTATTTATTCATGATCCAGTCTTAGAAGGCTATATGATTCTAAGAATTTGCTCCTTTCTTCCAGGTTGCCCAATTTGTTGGCAGATAGATGTGCATAATGTTCTCTTATAATCCTTTGTGTTTCTGTGGTATCTGAGTTATTTCTCCTCTTTTGTTTCTGATTTTATTTATCAAAGCTTTTTTCTTAGTGATTCTAGCTAAGAGTTTGCCAATTTTGTGTATCTTTTTAAAGAACTGGCTCTTAGTTTCATTGCTTGTTCTATTATTTTAGTCTCAATTTCATTTATTTCCACTCTTTATTATTTTATTTATTCTCCTGACATTGAGCTTCATTTATTCTTCTTCTTCTAGTTCCTTTAGATGTAAGTTTAGATCATTTACTTGAAATTTTTCTTATTTCTTGAGATAATCCTGTATTTATATAAACTTTTCTCTCAGTACCACCTTTATCACATTCTATAGATATTTTCATTTATCTTCAAGTATTTTTATTTCTCCTTTGATTTCCTTGTTTACCCAATAGGTGTTCATCAGTATATTGTCCAGTCTTCACATATTTATGATTTTCCAGTGTTTTGCTTGTAGTTGATTTCTAGTATCATACTATTTTGTTTAGAAAAGATGCTTGATATGATTTCAATCTTCTTAAAGTTATTGACTTCACAGACCTAGACAGCTTATTAAGAAGCAGAGACACCACTTTGCCAACAAAGGTCCATACAGTCAAAGCTATGGTTTTACCAGTAGTCATGTATGGATGTGAGAGTTGGACCATAAAAAAGGCTGAGCACTGAAGAACTGATGCTTTCAAACTACGGTGCTAGAGAATACTCTTGAGCATCTCTTGGACAGCAAGGAGATCAAACCAGTCAATCCTGAAGGAAATCAACCTTGAATTTCATTGGAAGGACTGATGCTGAAGCTCCAGTTCTTTGGCCACCTGATGCAAAGAGCTGAGTCATTAGAAAAGACTCTGCTTTGGGGAAAGATTAAAGGCAAGAGGAGAAGGGGCCAACAGAGGATGAGATGTACATGAGTTTGAGCAAACTCTGGGAGATAATGAAGGATAGGGAAGCCTGGAGTGCTGCAGTTCATGGGGTTGCAAAGAACCAGATATGACTTAGTGAACTGAACAACAACAACAAAACTTATTGACTTGATTTGTGTTCCAATATATGGTCTATTCTTGAGAGAGTTTCATGCTTACTTGAAAAGAGTGTATTGAGTTGGCCAAAAAGTTCACTCAGGCATTTCTGTAAGATGTTCTGAGAGAATGTTTTGGCCAACCCAATATGTTCTGCTACATCTGGGTGGAATGTTCATACAAATCCATCAAATTCAAGTGTTCTAATGTTTCATTTAAAGCCACTATTTCCTTGTTGAACTTCTTTCTGGATGATCTATTAAATGATGTAAGTAGGATATTAAAGTCCCTTACTACTATTAATATTATGTTGTTGTCAATTTCTCCTTTTAGATCTGTTAATAATTGTTTTATATATGTTAGTGCTCCTGTCTTCATATATATTAATAACTGCTATTTCTTCTTAATGAATTGTCCCCTTTAACATTATATACTGTCCATTTTTTCTAGAGGTCTGTTTTGTCTGTTCTAAGTATGGCTACGTCTGCTTTCTTTTCACTGGCTTTGTGGACTTGTATATCTGGTTCCTTCCCCATGCTTGAGAAGTTCTCAGCTATAATTTTATATTCCCTATTTATTTATTTATGTCTTACATTGACTGCTCCCTTCTCCCTGTCTTATTTTTCTGGGATACCTATTACGTTAATGTTGTCCTTCCTAAAAGAGTCATATAGTTCTTGTAGAATTTCCTTATATTTTATGTCTTATTTCTCTTTCCTCCTCTCCACGTATTATTTCTAGATTTCTTCTTCTATGTGGTCTGCTCTATTTCCAGGGCTTTCTAACACATTCTTCATATCATTTATTGAGTTATTCACTACAGAATTAGTTCGATTCTCTTTTAGAGTTTTAGTCTCTTTGGTAAAGCCTTCTGTTCACTCATTTTATTCCTAAACTCACTGGACTGCCTTTCTGAGTTTTCTGGTAGTTTCTTGAGTTTCATCATGATAGCTATTTCACCAAGAACCAATTCATTCCTCATCGGTTAGAATGCAATATCCCACACCTTTAAGTTTGGTTTATGGAGGACTGTCATTTTATTTTTGTGGTACAGTTTTACTGTAGCTCTTCATTATGCCTGATGATTTGTCTGCCATTTGAAGTTGGGAGCATCCTTCTGCTTCATGCTAAAGATTCAACCTGCTTCCCTGGTGGCTCAGTGGTAAAAACAATCCGCCTGCAATGCAGGAGACAAAACAGGATCCACAGGTTTGACCCGGGGTTCGGGTAGATTCCCTGGAGAAGGAAATGGCAACCCCCTCCAGTACTCTTGCCTGGGAAATCCCATGGACAGAGGAGCCTGGCATGCTATGTCCGTGGTGTCACAGAAGAGTCAGACACGACTTAGCGACTAAACAAGGATTCAAGTTTAGAAATTGGAGTCTTTTCTTCTGGTTTCCATTAGGTGGCGCTTTAGCACAAGTTTTGGGATCGCCTTCCTGCGCTGCCTCTGATTTTTTTTTTGTTTTTTGTTTTTTGACAGCGGGCACTTTCCCCGCTTCGCTGCCTCCGTCGGTAGTGTTGGCCCTGCGCCTGTGTTATTGCTTTTTGTGCCTCTAGATTTGTTGGTGCCTTGCTGTTCCCAAAGTCCCTAGCATCACAATGGTCTTCCGCTGCACAGGGACGGTGGGCTTTTCCTTTATCTCAGAGGTCCGCTGAGTCAGTGGGCTCCACCGCTTTGGAGGGAAGGGGATTGTGGGGGACAGCCAGGATCACACAAGTGCCTCTGCCGTGCCCCATTCACCTGGGTCATTCTTAATTGTCCAGACCTCGCTCAGTCATCATCCCCCTTAGGAAACCTACCTTGAAATTTCTGGTTGGGATAAATGCCTCTTTCTTTCATCTAAAGCATCCTTTTCAAATACTTTAAACATACTTGCTTTATATACTTGCTTAACAGTTTCACTGTCTAGTCTCTGCGCATGTCTTAGGCACTCCTTCTGTTCTTCCCTTTGAGCCTCGCTCCTGCTGGCTTGTTTTGCATACATCCTAAGACTCACTAGATTTTATGCTGAGCTCAAATTTGGTTGAACCTTAAATGAAGGAATCCTGAATTACCTGAATTGCTTTGGTTTCTGCCAATTGCTAGAGGATATTACCAACTAAGAATGCCATTTCAGCTGAGTTTCTTGCCTTGGGCTTTCCCGGCCTGGGAATGTGCTAAAATTCTGATCCCAGCTTTATATGAGAGTAACACTGTGTTGCAAAACATTAGGAAATACTATTGAATTTTTTAAAACCCAGTATCAGTGAAGACAGACTGACTTTCTTGGTTTACATCGCCAGCAGGCAGATTTTTCTAAATTTATCTTTTTACCTGAAGACCTGGTTTCATGTGAGGGCTCTCAGGTTCACCTACTTTGTCAGGCTGAAATTCTGCTTGTGGAGAAGGGGAAGTTTTAACCAACAGTGCCCTAGTCTTGACTAGAGACCTGGCTCAGATTAACCTGGGCTAGTCTTCTGACAGTCGCGCTGGTTTCAGCTGTATGTTTCACTCTGCTTTTGAACCACCTTGATTTTTGTTGTTAAACGTCTGATTCTTTGTTCATTGAAGACTCCGTTTAACTCGTAAGTTCAGCAATGTCCTTAAAAATATGTTTGCTCTCATTTATCTAATATCTGTGTTTTGACATGGATGTGCATTTCAGAATGTCCATTCTCAACAAAGTGCTGGACATAGAAATGTCAAGAGTTTATTTTTAATTTATGTTCTATATCAGGGTTACTTGCAAATTTTACAAAGAATCCTCTGCCAAACACTTGTGGGTTTTTTCTTGGCTGATTTTTACATTAGTTTTTTTAGCCAAGTGTGTGCACACAGTACTAAAAGTCATATAGGAAAAACGGACTTGTCTGCTTTCCATGACCTAAACTCCTGTGTCCCAGAGCAACCATTTTAAAATCCTAAAAAAAAAAAAAAAAAAAAAAAATTAAACTACTGCTTGTATTATTTTAGTTCTTTTTTATAAATATTGTTTTTATCAATATCCCTTGACTCATTCATTTTGCACCTTACGTATTGACTCCTTACAATAGTAGCTAAGGCTTTTATTCTGCATCTACCCATACAGCTATATGATAATTTTTTATTGAATCAGTGTTTATCCACCTTACTGTAACTTTAAATACACTCACTCTTGAATGAAGTAGTATGCTCCAGCTGTGTACTTTGTGTACAACATTTGTTTTTTCTGGAGTCAATTATTTCCTCACTTTTTTTCATTTACTTCATTTTCTAAAAATATTTTCTCTCAGACCTATTTATTCCATGGTCTAAATCATCAAAGTATTATGTGTGTGTTTTTGCCCTGAATACCTCCTTCTAAAATTTTCAGTGTTTTTGTTTTTGTATGGATTGGTGTTTCCATACCTCCTGTCCAGCTGTCAGCCACAATTTTTCATTTGTTGCTTTCCTGTAGCGAAACCCCATTTCCTGGGTGTTGTGTGGTCCTTTTTCTTATTTTTTTCCCACAGTTTTGATGGGAACACATTCTCCAGTGGTTTCCTGAGAAAGCGTATACAGGAAGTAAAATGTTTGCATGTCTGAAAACGCCTGTGCTCCACCCTCATACTCAATGAATAGTTTGCTAGTACGAGGGCTCCTAGGTCCAAAATCATTTTCCAGTTGTCCCAGCATCGTTTGTTGGCAAGACTGTATAGACTTTGCACCCTTGCTAAAAATTTAAGATTTTTTTTAAGGCACCAATACCTTCCTTACACTTGTCTTACTTCAAATTGTTAGCAAGCACCCTGCCACCTGCTTTCATGTCTTCTGCAAAACAGAGGCAGGAGGCCATGAAATGCCCTGTGATTATTATGAATAGTGTTTTGAGTTTAGACTGCGTGAATTAATTCAAAAGCTGACTTTACTGCCTCTCAACTGTGTGACCTTGGGCAGGTTATTTAGCTTTACTAGGCCTCAGTTTCTCATTTTTTAAATGGAACCAATAATAGTATCCACCTCATAGAGTTGTTTGGAGAATCAAAGGAGATAATGTGTAAATGATTTAGTTCAGTGCCTAGCACGGAGTACATCTCCCACAAACAGCTCCTGGGTAGTGGGGTTGCTGGTAGCTCCACCATTTCCTATACAGAGTCACATGGGAAGATAGCGTATTCTGGGGTCAGCTTCTCAGGGGCAGAAACCCTCGCATGTCGATGCCAGAAGGAAGGTTCTTTCCACCACCATCAACTGCCGACTGACTCACCAAACAGAAACGTGATGTAACAGCCTCCACTCACCACCCCACCCACTCCCTGGTGATCATGTTCCCACCTCCAGGGGGTGTATATTTCACCTCCCACTATGAAGAACTTCCTGTGGGTTGGAACCTGCACAATGCTCTCTCATGCTCGGGTTCCCAACTCCAAAAGGCACAATACTCTGCCGCTCAAGGACAGTCGTGGAAACTTGGTCATGGGGATGTGAGGACCAAGCCACAAACCAGCTTTATTGTAGGCAGTCCAAGTCCTGCTGTGATGTAGTGGGCAAGGCGCTTTCTTCTGGTAAGCACTGGAGGGCGGTGTGTGTGTTGGGGATGGGCATGTACTGTGTATACACCCATACACACACTCCACGCACAAGTATAGGAGGACAGCTGGTCGACCTGATGACAAAGTTAGGTGTATTCATCTGAAATCATTCAGGTAGAGAACGTGCAGGCAAAGACATATCCACGCACAATCGTTGCCAAACACCACATGCACCATCACATACACAACACACATACCCGCAACATAGATAGATATACCCACCAGCAATGTGCACACAAATTTGGTCATGAACACAGTCACGTGTTCCTAGAAACTCACACGGATGCACCAGCTAACTATTTACAGACATGAAAGATCCATCCAGATACACACATATAGACCCACATGGATCCATCTACACACAGTTGCAGATTTGGACAGACACGCTTACAGCCAAGGACTTTCTGGCAGACAGTCTGCCAAAGACACTCCTACACCAACAACCTCACCCAGGGTCAGGATCATCGCCGACATATTGTAGACAGGAACAGTTCAGAGTGTCCAAGTTCTTTCCCCAGTCACATCATGACAGACAGTAGAGTTGAGAGTATGCTTTAAGGAAGTCCTCCAGCAAGGAGAAGCGTCATTTCCAAAAGAGGAATCTCTGCTCATGCTGACTTTTGCAGTTATCCCTATCTTAGGGCCAGTTCAGGTGTTGCTCCTTGAAAGTGTTGTTTTGAAAGTTCTACCTTCAGATTCACTGGTTATTCAGCCAGTGAATATCATCTTTTACCAACTGAAAATAGCAGCCTGTTCATTGTGCTCTGACCAGGGGTATGGAGAGCAAGCATGCAGACCATCCTGTCATTGTGGCTGCCTCTCAACACCCAGGATAATGGAGCAGAATCACAGGAAAGTCATCACAGGCTTGCTCACCAGGAGAAGCCAAGAAGGAGGAAAATAGTCTCCAATTCAATTCTGCCTTTCAAGTCTCACACATCTGACTCACATCCAGAATGCTGGCTGCATCGCTATGGAGAAAATAAACATTTCAGGGACTTCCCTGGAAGGCCAGTGATTGAGACTCCATGCTTCCAATGCAGGGGGCTCAGATTCAATCCCTGGATGGGAAACTAAGAAACTGCATGCCTCACATAAAAGTTTTAAATAAATAAAATAACAATAAGTATAATAAAATCATTTTTAAAAACAACAACAAATAGAAGATGCACATTTCAGTGCCCCACTAGAAGGAGTGTAGAATGACGTTTGGACAGACTGATCCACAGTATCTACCACAGTAACTTGCTCAAGGTTGCACAGCCAGTAAGTGATGGGACCAGTATTCACATCCACTGTGGATTCTGACCCTTTTCTTTCTAAAGAATCTTCTATGGCCTCAAACATACAATGGTCTCAAAATACGATGATTAAATTAGTGGTGAGTGTTTTGTTGGGTGGAAATAAGGATGTCTTAGTTGGGTTCTCCAGAAAGCAGAGCCTGAGGCAGGAAAGCCTTCATGCACTGTTACTGCTGTATTGGAGAGCGGAAGTGAGGGCAGGGGGCAGGACAAGGGTGTGGCTGAGCTGACCACAGCTGAATGCAGCCCACAGCTGCATCTGGGAGGACAAAATGCATCTGAGGTCGGAATCTTGTCTTGTGTGAAAGTGGAAAAGGGATTCTGATCAAAGGTTCACCCCCAGGATGTGAATTCCTCTTGCCAGTTGCACAAGCATCTCTTGGAGACTCCAGTGGCTGACAAGCATGGTTAAAGTTTGGTTGCAGCAGCCTCATGGGTTTGGGACTTGACTTTGTAAGCACTGGAGAACCCCAGGGATATTTTGAAAAGGAAAGTAGCATAGTCAGAGGGGGCCCATCCTTAGTTGGATGCTTTCCTTATAAAATCTCATTATCTGCCAAACCGAGATATCTGTGGAAATTTCCAATTCAGCCCTTGACTGTAGTAGCTGTGCAGACCCACATCTCATGAGCAGTGTGCTTTCCTATCCATGACTTCATCTGCCTCTCTGGAGCCTATGAGACATGGGCGTTTCCATTTTCAGAAGAAGCAGCATCAAGGGGGACCCATGGAAGACAGTGGGGTTGGAGTGTGGAAGCTAACCGTTCCCGATGCATGAGACTGGACTGGAAAAAGTTTTGTTCAAATTGAGATCACTCTCATTTCTCTGGATTGGAGGCAGGCGTAGGCTATTGCTTCTAGGGAAAAACAGGAAGATAACATTTTGGTCTCCCTTGGGGACTTGGGGATTCTACGTTTGGAGGTTCTGCTTTCCCTCCCACCGCCTTACCTGCACAGGTCCCTGGGCCAGGGGTGAGCCTGGCATTGCTGAGTCAGGCGGCTGAGGCATCTGCTGCCAGCCTCTCCCAGGGGATGAGCAGACCTGCTAGTCTCTTGACAACCTTCAGTGTAAAACAAATTAGCACATTATAAATCAACTATTCGTCAATAAAAAATACTGATAGAAGAGGTCTGATACTAAATTAGTGTTGGAATAGAATCTGCTTCTCACAGCCCACTCCGCATTAAGATCTTGATGGGGAGTAACAGGAGTCAACGAGTGCATCCTCAGTTAGAAGAGGGATTCAGAGACAAAGGATTGGCCTAATTGACACATTGGTCCTCCAAAGTGGATTCTCAGAGAAAGGTATCTCTTCACCCCCTTGCGTTTCTCTGAAGGACAACCAAAGCTTGTCCACTGGATTCTCCCCTGTACTTGTCCTGTACTCATTTCTGCAGTCTTGCTATTTTCAGAATATGTGAAAAAATAGACAAGGAATAGCAAAAGAAAGCTTACAGAATGGAATTACAAATGACCTTTAAACTTAAGGAGGACTTCCCTGGTGGTCCAGTGGCTAAAAGCTCCCAATGCAGGGGGCTTGGGTTTGATCCCTGGTCAGGGAACTAGATCCCACACGATGCAAGAGACAAACAATAAAAATAAATAAATATTCTAAAATAAAAGACCCTGATGCTGGGAAAAGTTGAAGGCAGGAGAAGAGTGTGGCAGAGGATAAGATGACTAAATAGCATCACAGATTCAATGAACATGAATTTGAGCAAACTCTAGGAGACAGCGAAGACAGAGGAGTCTGGCAGGCTGCAGTCCATGGAGTCACAAAGAGTCAGACAGGACTTCGTGGTTGAACAAAAACAACAATGACAGTGTGGGATCTTAGTTCCTGACCAGGATCGAACGCATATCCCGTGCACTGGAAGGCGAATTCTTTACCAATGGACCACCGGGGAACCCCCAAGAAATCCCCGTTTAACTTGATTGTCTTCTCCTGGTGACTTCACTTTGATTTTTGAAGCAATATTATTTCCAAAGAAATCAGCTGTTTTTAGTTTTGTTTTTTTTTTTTTTTCCTGTATGAATTTTGGTTGCAGCCCACACAGCACTGAACAGCCGGGTGCAATCAACTCATGTTTATTAAAGACTCTTGTGTCCCTTCAAAGATCATCAAGCAGTTTTAGAAAAACAGCAAATACATTTTAGTTTGTAGCCCTTTTTGGTTTTTATCCTCAATGTATTTCCAAATTCGAGGAAGACACGCTTTTGACCCATATTCTAAAAAGTAAAGTGGAAAATCTGCTGATTTGATAGCAGACCAATATTTTTACATCTTTCCTTTGGTTGACAATACTGACACATGTCTAAGGGACTAGTTTTCCATTTTTTCACAGTCCAAAATCTCATGAATTGCCTCTGTGCATTTTGGGAAATTGAAGAGTGACCAAAACTGTCATTACAAAGCTTCAATGTCACAGGAAAGCAAAGCACACCCATCTTATCAGTGTTATATACAAGGTATGTTAGACATTGAACAGGTGAGGTTTTTTCACTTTATTTTGTCAGAAATTTATAGATAAAACAGAATTTGCCAACATTTACATTTGCACTGTGGAATATGCAGATAGATGAGGAAAGTCTATTAATAGTTTGCATAAATAAAATATCAATAAATTTTGTTTGTCTCAATATTATGTTGTTGTTGTTCAGTTGCTAAGTCATGCAACTGAAGTCATGCATGAACTAAGTCGTGCGACTCTTTGCAACATGAACTGCAACACACCAGACTTCCCTGTCTTTCATCATCTCCCAGATGTTTGCTCAAATTTATCTCCATTGTGTCAGTGATGCCATCCAGCCATCTCATCCTCTGTCACCTCTTCTTCTCCTGCCCTCAATCTTTCTTAGCATCAGGGTCTTTTCCAATGAGTTGGATTGGCTGGTTTGATCTCCTTGCTGTCCAAGGAACTCTCAAGAGTCTTCTCCAGCCCTACAATTTGAAAGCATCAATTCTTCAGCACTCTGCCTTCATTATGGTCCTAGTCTCACATCCATACATGACTACTAGAAAAACCATAGCTCTGATTATATGGACTTTTGTTGGTAAGCTGATGTCTATGCTTTTTAATATGCTGTCTAGGTTTATCATAGCTTTTCTTCCAAGGAGCAAGCATCTTTTAATTCATGGCTGCAGTCACCATCCACATGGATTTTGGAGCCCAAGAAAATAAAAGCTTTCACTGTTTCCACTTTTTTCCCATCTATTTGCAAAGAAGTGATGGGAACTGATGCCATCATTTTAGTTTTTTGAATGTTGTTTTAAACCAGTTTTTTCACTCTCCTCTTCCACTGTCATCAAGAGGCTCTTTAGTTCCTCTTCACTTTCTGCCATTAGAGTGGTATCATCTGCATATCTGAGGTTATTGGTATTTCTCCCGGCAATCTGGATTCTAGCTTGTTCTTCATCCAGCCCAGCATTTCGCATGATGTACTCTGCATATAAATAAGCCGAGTTACAATATACAGCCTTGTTGTACTGCTTTCCCAATTTTGAACCAGTTCATTGTTCTGTATCCCTTTCTGTTGCTTCTTGTTCTAAATACAGGTTCCTCAGGAGCCAGGTAAGGTGGTCTGGGATTCCCATCTCTTTAAGAATTTTCCACAGTTTGTTGTGATCCACACAGTCAAAGGGTTTAGAGTAGTCAATGAAGCAGAAGTAGATGTGTTTTGGAATTCACTTGATTTTTCTATGATCCAACAGATCTTGACAATTTAATCTCTAGTTCCTCTGCCTTTTCTAAATCCAGCTTGTACATCTGAACGATCTCAGTTCAGGTACTGTCAAAGCCTAGCTTAAGGGATTTTGAGCATTGCCTTGCTAGCATGTGAAATAAGGGCAATTTTATGGTGGTTTGAACATTCTTTGGCATTGCCTTTCTTAGGGATTGGAATGAAAACTGACCTTTTTTTAGGGACTGGAATGAAAACTGAGTTTTCCAAAGTTGCTGGCATATTGAGTGCAGCACTTTAACAGCATCATCTTTTAGTATTTTAAATAGCTCAGCTGGATTCCATCACCTCCACTAGCTCTGTTCATACTAAGGCTTCAGAAGGTCTTACTTGACTTCACACTCCAGGATGTCTGGCTCGAGGTGAGTGACCACTCTGTTGGTTATCTCCATCTTTAAGACCTTCTTTGTGCAGTTCTTCTTTGTATTCCTTGCCACTTCTTCTTAAGCTCTTCTGCTTCTGTTAGGTCTTTGCCGTTTCTGTCCTTTATTGTTCCCATCTTATCATGGCATGTTCCCTTGACATCTTCAATTCTCTTGAAGAGATCTCTAGTCTTTCCCATTCTATTGTTTTCCTCTATTTCTTTTTATTGTTCACTTAAGAAGGCTGTCTTATTTCTCCTCGCTGTTCTCTGGAACTCTGCATTCAGTTGAGTCTATCTGTCCCTTTCTTCTTTGCTTTCGCTTCTCTTCTTCTCTCAGCTATGTGTAAGGCCTCCTCAGACAACCACTTTGTCTTCTTGCATTTCTTTTTCTTGAGGATGGTTTTGGTCACTACCTGCTATACAAGGTTAGAAACTTTCATCCATAGTTCTTCAGTCACTCTGTCTACCAGATCTAATCCCTTGAGTCTGCTCATCACCTCCACTGTATAATAAAGGATTTGATTTGTGTCAGACCTGAATGGTCTAGTGGGTTCCCCTACTTTCAATTTAAGCCTGAATATTGCAATAAGGAGCTCATTATCTGAGCCACATTATCTGGTTTTGCTGAGTGTATAGAACTTCTCCACCTTCAGCTGAATATAATCAATCTGATTTTGGTATTGACCATCTGGTGATGTCCCTGTGTAGAGTCTTTTCTTGTCTTGTTGGAAAAAGGTGTTTGCTATGACAAGTGCATTCTCTTGGCAAAACTATGTTAGCCTTTGCCCTGCTTCATTCTGTACTCCAAGGCCAAATTTGCCTGTTACTCCAGGTATCTCTTGACTTCCTATTTTTGCATTCCAGTCCCCTATGATGAAAAGGACATCTTTTGGGGCTGTTAGTTCTAGAAGGTCTTGTAGGTCTTCATAGAACTGTTCGGCTTCAGCTTCTTCGGCATTAGTGGTTGGGGCATAGACTTGAATTACTGTGATGTTGAATGGTTTGCCTTGAAAATGAACCAAATCATTCTGTCATTTTAGGGATTCAATATTATAGACATTTTAACATATTTATTTATTTATCTGGCTGTGTCAGGTCTTGTTGTGGCATGCAGGATCTTTGCTGTGTCATGCGGGGTCTTTAAGTGAGGCCATGAACTCTCTCTCTAGTTGTGGTACATGGGCTCCAGAGCACTGGGGCTTCAGTACTTGTGGCATTCAGGCTTAGTTGCTCCATGGCACGTGGGCTCTTGGCTCACCAACCAGGGATCAAACCTGCGTTCCCTGCATTGCAAGGCAAATTCTTAACCACTGGACCACCAGGGAAGTACCGCTTTTATTCCATATTTTCTGTGGTTTCATTGGCATCTTAAAAGAGATTAAGAAGATTTGAAACTCCTTTTCTTGAATCAAAGTATCTAAGAGCTAGCAAGAACATTGTTTGTTGTCTTGATTCAACACATCACTTGATACACTGTAGAAACCATGATTTCTACAGCGAAATCTGACAGAATCAGGTATACACTGTGAAGGGCCAAAACATCTGAGATCAAAATTTCGCTTTTGTTCATCCATTGGACATTTCTGTTGCAACCTCCACTCCGGAAATGTGGCTCCACTAGGTTTCATAGAACAATCAAGGATTGCTGTAACTGTTCATTTCTGTAGAATGCCAAAGTTAGTTCAATGGCAACTATGTTACTGGCACCTTTGGTGGAATTAATAAAACTTTTTTTTGATTTCAAAGTATGCTCATAGTGTATCCCAGACTTGTGAGAACTGAGGTCCATATGTGGTTTGATGAAATAGAATTTATATTTTAAGGCAGGAAAATAAATAATTAAACATAAAATTCTCTCTGTGTGTTTGTTTGGGTTTCTTCCCTCTTTTCCTAATGTGTAGGATGTCTCTGAATTGTGCATTACCCAGAGCTCCTCAAAGATGAGAGTGCCTCCTCCATCTTAAAGATAATTTTTCCCCTTTCTCTGATGATAGCAATGTAACTTATTAAAAGAATAACCTTCTTTCCCAGCTGTGTAAGGGGTCATGGACCTTGTTGCTCACCTTGCAGCTACTTACCTGGACTACGTATCCTTGGTGAACTTTATGTAAAATATCAGTATGTCATTTCGATGTAAGATTCTTAGTCTCAAAAATGTATATGACTGTGCCTTCAGCTTCTAAAAGTTCTCAGAGCTTCTGAGAATCTGTCTCCAGGGTTATAGTCCTCATTTGATTCAAATAAAGTTTTTTCTTCTTAACTTGATAGTTTATTGAATTGTCATTGACAGTTTTCACATCTCCTTCCTCACCATGCCCAGACCCAAATTCTTTTCCAAATACTGTGTAGTATGCTCAACTCCTTCATTTGCTTTTACATATCTTTCTATCGTCAAAATGACATAGCTACTCTTTTTTTAAATTTATTAATTTTTAATTGAAGGATAATTGCTTTACAGTACTGTGCTGGTTTCTACCAAACATCAGCATGAATCAGCCATAGGTTTTCCTATGTCCCCTCCCACTTGAACATCTCTCCCACAACCTTCCTCATCCCACCCCTCTAGGTTGTTTGAGCTCCCTGAGTCATACACCAAATTCCCATTGGCTGTCTATTTAACATGTGGTGATGTATGTTTCCATGTTACTCTCTTCATACATCCCACTCTTTCCCTCCTCCCCCCACCAGTGATGTCTGGGTATGCTGGCATTGGTCTTTGCCATAGCTCCTGTTTTTGTGAACTGAATCCCTGGTAAACACAGACACAATATTCCAGTTTAAAACATTAAACTGGCTCCATCTCAGTGCAAAGCACAGTCAATCCAAAATCAAAGATGGACTATTGACACAACTATAACACACTTAAGTTACACACTGTCAAAGAGAAACAAATGCTAAAGGTTGAGGAGATTTTGTTCAGTAATCCTACAATAGAGAATAGTGTGTGTTAAGTCGCTTCAGTCATGCCAACTCTGTGCAACGCCATAGACTGCAGCCCTCCAGGATCCTCTGTCAATGGAATTCTCCAGGAGACAATACTGGAGTGGATTGCCATTCCCTTCTCCAGGGGATCTTCCTGAGCCAGGGATCAAATCGGTATCTCTTATGTCTAACCTCCATTGGCAGGCGGGTCCTTTACCACTAGCGCCACCTGGGAATCACCAGCTGTAAAGTTACTGTGGATTTTAAACTCATGGAGGGTAGGCACCCCTAAAGCCCTCAACAGTCAAGGGGCAACTGTATTTGCATATAATCTAAGACTAAGTCATCTCAAGATTATTTTGATAACTTATACAAGATAAATGCTATGCAAATAGTCATCACCACTATGAGAACTCAAGTTTTGCTTTTAGAACTTTTCTGCAATGTTTTTTCTGAATGTTTTCTATCCTCATTTGTGGAACCCACAGATATGGAAGGCCAGTTGTATTGTATAACTGATATGTTAAGATTAAAACTTAAATATTCTAAAAACCAATAGAAAAATAAATCTATTAGATGATGGATGTGACAGTTAACTTCACGGGGGGACTCCTTTCACAATGTGTATGTGTTCAGTAATCAGTGAACAGGATCACCACAGTGTTCACTAAATAACTTACAATTTTATATGTCAATTATGACTCAATAAAGCTGAAAAAATTTTTAAGATAAAATATGAATTGTGAAAAAACAATCTTGCCAAAACAAAAGGCAGCATGCTTTGAAATGCTGCTGCCGCTGCTGCTGCTGCTAAATCGCTTCAGTCGTGTCCGACTCTGTGCAACCCCAGAGATGGCAGCCCACCAGGCTCTTCTGTCCCTGGGACTCTCCAGGCAAGAACACTGGAGTGGGTTGCCATTTCCTTCTCCAATGCGTAAGAGTGAAAAGTGAAAGTGAAGTTGCTCAGTCCTGTCTGACTCTTCGTGATCCCACGGACTGCAGCCCACCAGGCTCCTCCATCCATGGGATTTTCCAAGCAAGAGTACTGGAGTGGGGTGCCACTGATGAGCTAAAGGAAAAACTCTGAAGGTTTGAAAGGAGAAAGTTGACGTGATTAGCTTATCAAGCTTAGGCTCCTACCCCCAACAAACACTGGGAGGCAGGGGCCCCATCTTGATGATTACATTTCAAAAGGATGACACCTCCCCTCCAGGTTCTTCAGAAAGACCCTTGAGTTGTAAAAGACACATTGCAAATGTATATTGAAAGGATTTATAATTGCAAGTTTTTTGTACTTTTCTTTTTTTAAGGAAACACCTCTAAGAAAAGGAAGGTCAAGCTCCTATAGGGAAATATTGGCTGGAGCAGACAGTAAATCCTTCTGGTAGGGTTGGGCTTTCACAGGAAGGTTCTTAAGGCAGCTGGAGTCATCTTAGGGATGTGACCTTGAGCTATTAGAAACTAGACTCGTGTTGGTTCAAATCTCTTAACGTGGGGAGCAGATGAAGTCACTGGTGCTGAGACCCTGCAGTTCTCGTGGGCCAAAGTTGAGGACTAGTCAAGAAGAGGGCTCAGAGGAGGCTGATTAAAACTTGATCAAGGAGAGAGTCTTTGTTAGCACCTGGAGTGATGCTATAATGAATGATGTATTGTTTTGCCCCACGAGTCATGTGACAACAATTATAAGAGATGGATAATCTGCTCCCATATCTGCTCAACACTGAAATTATGTTGTTTTCAGTCCTTATTTGGGGATAGAGGGGAGTTGTGCCCCAAAACTCACATCGATTTTGTGTTTTTCTCCCAACCTGCCATGCCTTCTGCAGAAAACCAGGACCTTTGCTCCCCAGGGAGGGGATCTAGGGATTGGGAGTGTTCATTGTTACTGAGACAATCCCAAGCAAACTCCTCCTTTCATCACATGCCAAGAGGGATGTAGAAGAAGATTGATGTCATGTAGGATCCTTGGTGGTACAGTACACACCCTGGAAAATACAGAGTAAGGATTAATCAAATAAGGAGTGGCTGCTTTGCATGCCCTACAGAAAGACACTTGGGCAGAGAATTTATTTACCATGAAGTGCCTGGTGGGAGCAAAGAGGCATTAGCCAGGAGCCTTGGGAGCTGCTGGTGAGAAATCCTGAGATGGAGCTGAGTAAGGAACAAAGACAAGCTTTGAACTCAGGCCAAAACCAGCACCGGATCAGAATCCAGACCCTTCCTCTCTCCTTGTCTCCTGCCACTTTCCTTCTAGTGGAATTAGAATTGAAGTTTAACTATTAATGCAACTGGGCACTTTAATTACTGACCAACTTTATTCCCTGAGTGTGATGAGAGACATTAAGGGACATGCCTTAAATTTCATTCAGTGGATAAATTACTTCCAGAGTAAATTCTCACTGACAATGAGAAGCAAAAATTAATTTGCTTTCTGACTTGATCTGCTTCTTGAGGGGGATTGCAAAAATTACAGAGAAAAAGTGATTTGCAAAGGTGCAAGAGACGAGTAAGGGGCTATTCCTTTTTAATACTCTTCCAATGTCACATGCATAATTCATTTAACAATTGCATAATAAGCACTGATAGTCACTTAACATTCTAACAAGAGCTAGGAGTGTAAAAAGGAAAAACAACATAGCTCTCAAGGGCCTTAAGAGTGGAAAGGGTGACATATCAAGATCCTATAAATCTTTTCAGCAGTGGTTTTGGGACAGTTAGTTTTTTGTTGTTATTCCACAGGTTTGAAGTTCCTCTTGGCACATGCTTATCCCCGCCCCCAATCCTTGCTTCTCAAGAGGCCAAGGCTGAGTAGAAGTGCAGAAAGATCCCTGTTTAACTCTCCAGATAAATGGCCAGAAGATCAAGCCTGGAAAGCATGCCCTTGGGTACCACAATAATTTGTGAGGAGCTAAATGCGAAGACTTGCAAGAACAAGAATGCAAGAGCATACGACCTTACCTTTCAAGCCAGCAAAGACAAGCCTGGAAAAATTTCAATGAAGCATATTTCATATGAAACAAAACCTATGGCTTCAGCAGATCATCAAGCCAAGAGCAATATTTCCTGATCAATTAAAGAGGATGATTCTGGAGCAGACTGTTATATCAATGAAATGGGTTCCTTTATTTTTTTTTACCTTTTGTATTTTTTATTAATCATGTTTTTCTTTAAAATAATTTTATGGTGAAGTAACTGACATTAAAGAAAAACTTAAAATGCTATTTTAGTTGTTTTCCCCTAATCTTTTGTTTTCTAATGGAATTTAATCTTGTCAGAGAAAAAATTACCGATTACTCTATTTCTTAGAAACCTAACCTCCAGACCAGCTAAGAGAAGGTGTTTACCATATATTTCTAACCACAAAATTCCTTGAATTTTATTGGCAATTATATTTTCATTCTCTTTGGAAAGAGCCCAGACCAAAAATTCTTAAAGCCAGAACTACCTCATTAATTTAAGATAGTAGCTTGAGTGTTTAACTATTGTTTTGTTTTGCCTTTTTTACAAAATATAAATCAACAGAAACTACTTAACTATATAATGATTTTTTTTCATTTTAATTTGAGTCAAAATACAGTGAGTCAAATGATGCCCCTAAATTCATGGTACTGTGTAGTTACTGAAATGACAAGTCTGATTAAGGAGATTCTTTATACTCTGACACTGCCCTATATTGCAGCTAAAAATAGTTCAACCATGGACCAAGATAATCCCTCTTGCTACTGACACTTAATACTCCAGACACGGTACTATACTTTCAAACATCCTCAAACCTCTTTGACTTCAAGACTCTTAAAACTAATTTAACACTTTATTGTGCAAAGAAAAAGATTCTGAAATAATGAAATATCAATGCCCAAGGTATACAGTGTCAAAACCAGCTCAGAGAGGTACATTATATAGGTGTCATGTAAATGATTTACATTGTCATATTATTTGCTCTCATCACGTTTATTGACAGTCTGTTAGAGGATTACATGCAACAGGTTCGAAGAAGAGTGAAATTATGAGAGTGAAATTATGAAGCAGACACAGTCCAAGTTCTTACAATTCAGGGAGACAGGCACAGATAACTAGAATATGAAACACCCAGAGTTTGCAACACAGTGGAAAAGCAATGAGATTGGAATCATCTTAGCTATAGCAGTAACCAGTTGTGTAACTGTGAATGTAATTCAGAGATTCTGTGTAACAGAATTCTGTGTAACACTGTTCCCTCTAATACCTACATAAAACGAGGTATTATATAGGTGATCCCAGTGGGCTCCAAATATTTTGGATTGCATGTATGCTGTTTGCTCAGTCATGTCCAACGCTTTGTGACCCCATGGATGCACGGATCCTTTGTCCATGGAATTTTCCAAGCAAGAATACTGGAGTGGGTTGCCATTTCCTACTCCAGGGGATCGTCCCAACCCAGAGATCGAACCCAAGTCTTGCATCTCCTGAATTGGCAGGCAGATTCTTTACCACTGCACCACCTGGGAAGCCCCTTGAACTGCATACATCAGTCACTAAAAATTGTTTATATCATACCTCCATTATTTATAATGCTGTGCATGTGACACATTAATTAATTTGGGAGGTTTTTTTTTTTTTTTAAGGCCAGGATTCCCCACCAAACTAATTATACCATGATATCTGGGAGTGGAGTACACACACACGTATTTTTTAAAGTACCCCAAGGCTAGAAGAAGACAGAGATGAGCAAAAAAGAAAAATAAGTGTAGAGTTTCAAATTTGTCATGAGTGCTATGAAAAAAATTGGTGGAAAAAGCAAAAATAAAATGGAAGTACTTAACATAAGCAATTACTATCTTAAGAAGCTTCCCCAAAAAAGTGACATTTGCAGAACGAGAAGGGGCTACCTACTAGGAGCTGAGCTGTCCGGGCTGTGAGCATGCCAGGCAGGGGATTGGACAAAAAGAATACTCAAAAGAGAGGGAAAAGCATCCAGACAAACGTATAAGTGGGAGAAAAAGACTGAGTGCAGAGAACAAATTAGACACAGGGTCCTATAATCAGGCACTGCATAGCTGAGTGTGCTGGATGTAAAACCTGTGTAAGGTGTATGGCGTGGGACTTCTCTGGCAGTCCAGTGGTTAAGAATCCACCTGCCAATGCAGGGGACATGGGTTGGATCCCCAGTCGGGAAACTAAGATTCCACCTGCTAAGGGGCAGCTAAGCCTGTGAGCCACAGCTACTGAAGCCCATGCACCTGGAACCTGTGCTCTGAAACAAGAGAAGCCACCAAAATAAGAAGCCAGAGCACTGCAAGGAGGAGGAGTCCCTGCTCACCACAGCTAGAGAAGACCCGTGGGCAGAAATGAGGACCCAGCCCAGTCAAAAACTAATTAATTAACTAACGTTTTAAAAAAGGATGTATAGAGCCGAATTTGATCATTTTTCTCTTTGAAGAAAATAATTCTGATAATTTAAAAAAATACCTTGTAGCAATGATAGTAAAGATGACCTAAAAGTAGATTTCAATATTGTGAAAATAGTGTGTTTTTTAAACAGAGATTGGAATAAAGCCTACTCGAACAATGAAACTAATACACATTCATTTTTAAAGAAAATATCTATCATAAATTATATCCACCTTTATGAATAAAATGCAAAATTATTGTTAATGATTGGTATTCTTCAGATGAGCTTAAAAATGATCTAAGATCTCTAAGAACTCTAATCCAAATGTGTCCTGGAGTCATGGCTATATTAATAGATGGTTGGTTTTTAAAGATCTGAAATGTCAGTAGAATGTATTCATCTGCTTAACACGCAGTTTAGATATTCAGAAGCATGCATGCAGAATTTAAGACTGTGATAAAAATTAAGTATTGATTTTAATGCTAGGTTTGGAAAGGCATGTTATTTGTTTTCACTTCAAAACAAAAAAAAAAACTAAAAAGCAAGCCAGTGAGGGTTTCAAAAGGTGAGTCACATGGTCTGGTGTTAATTTAAAAATATATTCTATATACTCTTAGCCAGAATATAGGCAAATCTTCCAATCCATCTGTTTCACTCTTAAGTATATACCTAACAGAAATATGTGCATATGATCTCAGAAAGACATGGACTAGAACATCCATAGCATTCAAAATGGACAAAAGCTGGAAACTACCCAAATGTCCACCAATAGTAGAGCAGATACATAGAGTATTCATATAGTGAAACCCTGTACACTTGCAAGATTTGACAACCTACAATCACAAGCAACAATGGTGTTCTTGCAAATATTACGTTGCATGAAAGAAACCAGGCAAGAAAGAGCAATACCATATAGTGTCATATAATGTACAAAAATTGGAGAAGGAAATGGCCACCCACTTCCATATTCTTGTCTGGAGAATCCCATGGACAGAGGAGCTTGGTGGCTACAGTCCATAGGGTCACCAAAGAGTCAGACACAACTGAGCAACTAAATGACAATGTACAAAAATAACTCTTCACCTGAAAAAAGGACTGGAGGGGTTTGGTGGAGGGATCATTTGGAGCCAAGGTTGAAAATCAGTAGTGTTATATAATGAATACCATAAAGAAACAGAGAATCTCTCAAGGTTGTAATCTGGAGTGCCAAGTGTGTTACTCACTCAGTTGTGTCTGACTCTTTGTGACCCCGTGGACTGTAGAGCACCAGACTCCTCTGTTTGTGAGATTCTCCAGGCAAGAATACTGGAGTAGGTTATCATGCCCTCCTTCAGGGGATCTTCCCAACCAGGGATTAAACCTGGGTCTCCTGCATTACAGGCAGATTCTTTACCATCTGAGCCACCAGAGAAGCCTCAATACTGAGTATAGCTAAAGCAAAATATTTTTCTGTATGGATATATATAGAGAGGGGAGATCATATATGAATATAAGTCCTATATTGCTTTTTAAGAGAGTGTGATTTCAAAAAACAAAAAGACCATGTGCTTTCAAATGATTAACATCTAAGGGTGGAATATTTCTACCCAGAGATTTTTAAACCCCTTTTTTAAAAAGGTTTTGTTCATGTTTGTTGTTGTTGTTGTCTCATCTCAGAAAGAATTCAGTGAGAGACAAAGTGATGGGTAAGAAGTGGGGATTTATTTAGAGAGAAACACACACCACAGACAGAGTGTGGACCTTCTCAGGAGGTGATAAAGGCCTTAAAATATGGCATGTTTAGTTTTTATGGGCTGGGTAATTTTGAGAGAGTCATTCTCTAGGCAGGTTGATAAGAAGTCTAGGGGTCCCCAAGGAGAGAGGGGTCTGGAATTCTCAAGGAGGAAGAAAGGACGAACTTTTTTTCCTTCTCTACATTCCTCAGGATTATATAACAACAATGTATTCTGCCTGAGGACAGTCTCTGGATTAAACCTTCTGGCTAATTCTGTAAATTATGGGAGTAGACCTGCTCTTTACAAGGATTATATAACAACAATGTATTCTGCCTGAGGACAGTCTTTGGATTAAAACTTCTGGCTAATTCTGTTATCTTAAAATGTAAATTATGGGAGTAGGTCTGGTGAGGTCTTTACAACCTCCAGACATTTTTTGGATTTACTGAAGAGTATATAACTTCATTGCTAACACTAACAAGCGGGTACTCTTTCTACCCCCTTCTGATGCCTATGTCAGAAGCTTTCTCTGTCTCCCTTATACTTTAATAAAACTTTATTACACAAAAGCTCTGAGCGATCAAGCCTCATCTCTGGCCCCGGATTGAATTCTTCTCCTCCGGGGGCCAAGAATCCCGGCGTCATGATTCAACAACAACCTTTCAGAAAGGTGAAAAAGAAAGGTTGTTGTCATGTATACTATCATGTAAGAATTGAATCGCTAGTCTGTCTGACGCAGGATACAGCATGCTTGGGGCTGGTGCATGGGGATGACCCACAGAGATGTTATGGGGAGGGAGGTGGGAGGGGGGTTCATGTTCGGGAACACATGTAAGAATTAAAGATTTTAAAATTAAAAAAATAAAAAACTTAAAAAAATAAAAAAACGACAACCTTTCAATTTCATAGGCCAATAAGTGGGAGGATTATTCCAACTATTTGGGGGAAGGGGTGGAGATTTTCAGAAATTGGGCTACTGCCTAATTCTCAGTCTTGATGGTCAATCTGGGAACTATCACGGTGCTAGTAGGTGTGTCACTTAGTTCATGGTATTACAGTGAGCATATGATGAGGCTTCAGATCCCCTGGAAGCCGAATATTCTGCCATCATGGACCTAGTTGGTTCTAACCAGTTTTCATCATGTCCGATCACCGTGTGTGTGCATGTGTGTTAAGTAGCTTCAGTCATTCTGACTCTTTGCAAACATATCGGTTGTAGCCCGTAAGGCTCCTCTGTCCATGAGATTCTCCAGGCAAGAATACTGGAGTGGGTAGCCATGTGCTCCTCCAGGGGGTCTTCCCAACACAGGGATCCAACCGTGTCTCTTGTGTCTCCCCATTGGGAGTTGGGTTCTTTACCACCAGCACCACCTGGGAAGCCCTATCCTGTCCACTATATCATTCCTTAAAATGCTGTGCCCTGCCCCCTTGCCTCTTGTTTCAGAGTTGCCTACAACTCAGGATTCAGAGAGGAAAATTATAGAGGCCTATGAGTATTACAGGTCTGTTGGCAAGGCTCTCTGTCCTGTGGAGACGGACTTTTCAGGCTACCTAGAGACCAAACCAGCTGTCTTCTGATGAAAGGGAGGCATCTGTGCACCAGCCCGGCTGTTGTTGTTCAGTTGCTCAGTCATGTCCAACTCTTTGCAACTCCATGCACTACAGCACGCCAGGCTTTCCTGTCCATCACCAACTCCCAGAAATTGCTCAAATTCATGTCCATTGAGTCAGTGATGCCATCCAACCACCTCATCCCCTGTCTTCTCCTTCTCCTCCTGCCTTCAGTCTTTCCTAGCATCAGGGTCTTTTCTAATGAGTTGTCTCCTCACATCAGGTGACCGAAGTATTGAAGCTTCAGCATCAGTCCTTCCAATGAATATTCAGGACTGATTTACTTTAGGATTGGCTGGTTTGATCTCCTTGTAGTCCAAGGCACTCTCAATAGTCTTCTCCAACACTACAATTTAAAAAGCATCAGTTCTTCCATGCTCAGTCTTCTTTATGGTTCAGCTCTTACATCTACACATTACTACTGGAAAAACCATAACTTTGATTAGATGGGCCTTTGTCAGCAAAATAATGTCTCTGCTTTTTAATACACTGTTTTGTCATAACTTTTCTTCCAAGGAGAAAGTGTCTTTTAATTTCATGGCTGTAGTCACCATCTACAGTGATTTGTGAGCCCCCCAAAATAAATTCTGCCACTGTTTCCACTGTTTCCCCATCTATTTGCCATGAAATGATGAGACCAGATGCCATGATCTTAGTTTTTTGAAGGTTGAGTATTAAGCCAGCTTTTTCACTTTCTTCTTTCACCCTCACCTAGAGGCTCTCTAGTTCCTCTTTGCTCTCTGCAATAAGGGTGATATCATCTGCATATCTGAGGTTATTGATATTTCTCCTGGCACTCTGGATTCCAGCTTGTCCTTCATCCAGCCCGGCATTTCTCATGATGTATTTGGCATATAAGTTAAATAAGCAGGGTGATAATACACAGCCTTGACATACTCCTTTCCCAATTTGGAGCCAGTCCATTGTTCCATGTTCGGTTCTAACTGTTGCTTCTCGACCTGCATACAGCCTTCACAGGAAGCAGGTAAGGTGGTATAGTATTACCCTCTCTTAAGATTTTTCCACAGTTTACTGTGATCCACACAGTCAAAGGCTTTAGCGTAGTCAGTGAAGCAGATGTTTTCCTGAAAGTGTCTTGCTTTTTCTATGATCCAGCAGATGTTGGCAATTTGATCTCTGGTTCCTCTGCCTTTTCTAAATCCAGTTTGAACATCTGGAAGTTCTCGGTTCACGTACTGCTGAAGCATGGCTTGGAGAATTTTGAGCATTATTTTGCTAGCATGTGAAATAAGCGCAATTGTGCAGTAGTCTGAACATTCTTTGGCAATGCCCTTCTTTAGGACTGGAATAAATCTTACATTTTCCAGTCCTGTGACCACTACTGAGTTTTCCAAATTTGCTAGCTTGTTGAATGCAGCACTTTCACAACATTATCTTTTAGGATTTTAATTAGCTGTGGAATTCCATCACGTCCACTTGCTTTGTTTGTAGTGATGTTTCCTAAGGCCCACTTGACTTTGCACACTAGGATGTCTGGCTCCCAACTGTAGGAGGGAAAACTGGTTGGTCTGACATGAGCACTCCTCCACCCCTCCCAGTGTGTCTGTTAGGTTTGTTCAATGGACAATCTAAGTTTATACTTTGGCCTTTGTAAACCAAAGAAATAGTAGGATTTTTTTTCCTTAGAAAATGCCATTTTGTGTGCTTACAAATTAAGATTCTTTGTTCACACGGCTAGAGGTAAACCCTGGACAGTGTTGAATTTACCTTGGTGAAGTTATTGTTTCTTCAAATCTGGACACCAAACATTGCAAGAGGCATGCCTTATCTTTAATAATGGTTTTATTTTGGGAGTGTAGTGAGTCTAGAAGGGTAGCAGGGAAGATAAGAAGCACTACCATGATATGAAGCTTGCCCAGCAAGCATAAGCTATGTTTCAACATCTGTAATACAGAAATATGAAAAAAATGTCCATCTGAGAATCAAGACCACGGATTCCTCACAAGTGCCTTCCTGTTTCTTTGTCTGGTGATGCCCCCCCGCCCCCCACCCCATTGTTTGGGTTTCCTTTCACATGGTGTTGCCCTGCTCTCTCTAACAAGGTCTCTCAACATTTTACAATGATTAAAAGAGACTGCTTCCCTCGGCAGGGACCTTCTGCCACTTGAATGTTTCCTCTGGTGCCCACTCCCTCTGAGAGTCCCTAGCATGGCGCCGTTGCTGCCACTACATCCACTCTAAAGCACTATTTAGGAAAGCTGCCCACAGCCTTACGGAGGAAGGGCGGGGTGGGCTGTCTGTAGTTGGAGGGGGAAAGAAATATAAAGGCTTGCTAACAAATCCTTACTGAGGATATGGCCTCCTGGGAGGAAGGGAAGCAGGCAGACTAACCTGGGTGGAGTCACAAGAAAATGGAGCAGCTATTTTTAGCACAAGCGCCTGGCATTATAAAGGAGCTGCAAACAAAGACTTGAGGGTGGAAAAAAGAAAGGATGGTGGCTAAAACTGTCAGCGTGTAACACAGGGATACAGGAGAAAGTAACTGCTTCCTGCATATGTCACACAGACTTAGCAGGATTGTCAGCCATTGCCCTAGTGAGTCAACAATTTTTAACCGCTGCATTGAGATCATTATCCAACCGTTTAGTGATTAGCCAGAATTGCAACTGGAAGAAATGTCCAATTCCATTTGTCAGTCAGACTGACAAAAAAATTTGGCAGCCCTTGTGAAACTGAGCAGGATCTGTGGGTACAAATCCTTTCCATGTCCCCTGTTTCTTATTTTTAGGAAATAGGCTTTGTTCAGCCTCCTTGACCTTCCCTGGGTTCCAAAGTGAAGTGAAAGTTTTAGTTACTCAGTCATGTCTCTTTTCTGCCCCATTGACTGTAACCCACCATGGTTCTCGTGGAATTCTCCAGACAAACCAGAGTGGGTTGTCATTCTCTTCTCCAGGGGCTCTTCCTGACCCAGGGACTAAACCCTGGTCTCCTGCATTGCAGGCAGATTCTTTCCTGTCTGAGCCACCATGTTAACTGGGTTTCAAAAGGCAGGTTTCGACAGTTGCTAATCAAGGAATGTAGAAACAAGGAAGGAGATCCAACCGGTCCATCCTAAAGGAAATTGTTAGGGGAAGCACACTGATTGAAACTGCCCACCCTGGCCAGGCACCATAGTAACAATTTGCATGAGTAGTCTTACAACAGGAGGTCCTGGTAAGGAACATGGAACTAATAAGCCTCCACCAACCGGAAGACCTTGGGAAAGGTCAAAAGGAGACACCGCATGTCCAACCACCTCCCAGAATCCTTCTCTCTGACATCCATATTGGCTGAACAAGGCGTGCACTGCCAGGAAGGACTCTGAGTCAGAATGATTGGCTAAAGACAACCCAGAAACTAATCCCATCACCATAAAACCTGAGACTGCAAGCCATGTGACAAAGCTGTTCTCTTGGGTTCCCTTACCTTTCTGCTCTGCACCTGGGTGCCCTTTCCCAATAAAATCCCTTGCTTTGTCAGCACATGTGTCTCCTCGGACATTTCATTTCTGAGTGTTAGACAAGAGCCCAGTTTCGGGCCCTGGAAGGGGTCCCCTTTCCTGCAACAAAATCAGTCCTGAACATTCATTGGAAGGACTGATGCTGCTGCTGCTGCTGCTAAGTCGCTTCAGTCATGTCCGACTCTGTACGACCCCATAGACAGCAGCCCACCAGGCTCCTCTGTCCCTGGGATTCTCCAGGCAAGACTACTGGAGTGGGTTGCCATTTCCTTCTCCAATGCATGCATGCCTGCTAAGCCGCTTCAGCCGTGTCCAACCCTGTGCAACCCTATGGACAGCAGCCCACCAGGCTCCTCTGTCCACAGGATTCTCTAGGCAAGAATACTGGAGTGGGTTGCCATTTCCTTCTCCCGGAAGGATTGATGCTGAAGCTGAAACTCCAATCCTTTGGCCACCTGATGCGAAGAACTGACCCATTTGAAAAGACCCTGATGCTGGGAAAGATTGAAGGCGGGAGAAGGGGATAACAGAGATGGTTGGATGGCATCACTGACTTGATGGGCATGAGTTTGAGCAAGCTCCAGGAGTTAGTGATGAACAGGGAAGACTGGGGTGCTGCATTCCATGGGGTCGCAAAGAGTCGGGCACGACTGAGTAACTGAACTGAACTGAGAAACAAGGAAGCGGACAAGAAATGAAACAATTGTGCAGGCTTGGGTCAGGTTCCTGGTCCCTCCTCAGGGAATACACATATCCATACCTTTGAGTTCTTCTGCAGGGACTAAGATCCCTAGCCAGGTGGAGGATGTAAATTCAGGCCAAGCACCAGATTCCTGGAGCACCACCCTGTTACCTTACCACCCACCAATCAGAAGAGAGTCACACACCTTGCAGCCCTCACCTCAAATTTTGCCTATAAAATAACTTCTTCCCTCAGAGCGTTAGGGAGATCAGGGTTTTTGAGCATGAGCCACACATTCTCCCTGTTTGGCCCTGCTTTCTCTGCTCAAAATTTAGCGTTTTGGTTTGTTTGGCCTCACTGTGTGTCAGGCACATGACTTTTTGTTCAGCAACACTTGCTGGTAGAGCAAGTTTCCAACTACCCTGCCAAGCACGGTGAGCAGATCTCAGGGAACGAGATGTTCAGGCTGTCTTCCAGATAGTACAACCCTATCATAAAACTAAGAGAAAACAAAACAACACCTACCAACACAGTCACTGGAAAATTCATTTATCTCCATGATAGACACCAACCTTACCTTGATGACATCAAATATATTGCCTTTAACATTTTCAAAATATGAAACTTCTTTGACTCTTGACATATATAAAAGAGTTCCCCTAAATACAAGCAAAAATCCCAATTATAGGATTACTAATCTGAATTACATATTTTACATACCCCAATGATTTGTTGTTATTGTTGTTTGTGGTTACCAGGCCCCAAATGGCTAGGTACAAGTATATATCTCATTTGGTGGCACCTGCTGGACACACAGGAGGAAAAGAATAGTACAGAGGAAGTCTCTTGTTAACAATAATTCTAAGAGAAAATAGAGACAAACTACAAAAACATCTAAAGAGCATCCATGTGCCAAGCACTATGCCCATCACCACAGAGGATATCAAAGAAAACAGTCTCTGACTTTAAGGGCTGAAGAGTATAATGGGTTTAAAAACATAGATACAAGTGCCAATAAATCAGATAATGCTTAAATAATTGTTGGTCACTGCATGTCCGAAAGATGCAATTCAGTAGGTTTGGGAGTGTCCCCCTGAAATCTGCATTTTTAAAATGATTTGTGGC
The DNA here is from genome assembly GCF_023091745.1 of Budorcas taxicolor. Taxonomy (NCBI): domain Eukaryota; kingdom Metazoa; phylum Chordata; class Mammalia; order Artiodactyla; family Bovidae; genus Budorcas; species Budorcas taxicolor. Next base: position 39,894,769 of record NC_068926.1, read on the forward strand.
AGATTATACTGCACAGACAAACTTGGAGACAACTGGCCAGGTACTTAAAAACACAAACCAAGTGCTTGGCAAGCACCAACAAGGAATGAAATTAATTAAAACTTCACAGAAGTGATGACATTTGAACTGAGACTTGAAAGCTTTTAACAGACATGTGGGGAGAAGGCAATTGTAGAATGAAAGGAAATTGTATGTTCTATATTTGTTTGTACTTCTGTCCCTTACAGCCAATTGTCAATGCCATACAACAAAAACTAAAATGTGATAAAATAAAAAGAGAGGAATGGAGTTAAAAGAAGAAAAGCAAGTATGCCAGCCTAAGTATTCAATATGATTTCTGTGAATGAGCATGTAAGTCTGACTTTATGCAACTTGCCATTATATAAACAGTATCACAAAAGCAGCCACCTAGAAGGGCTTATAAGTTAAGTAACACCAAGTAGTTCAAGAGAATGTTGGAAAATAGATATATAAGGCTATGAAGAACCAGGTTCTTCAGAATCCTTCTGCATATCTACACTGTACACAATCTTGTAGTTTCTAAAAATACCTATTCCAAACCTTTCTTTTGCATTTTTAAGTCCCTCACCACCCCAATTCTCTGATATTTCTTCCAAGGAAAGATGAGATCTGTGCTTCTCTTCCTTGAATATGAACTCACTGACCAACAGAAAATGAGTGAAACAGGACGGAAGGGGGAAGGACACAGTATTTGGAAGAATAGCAGCATAAACTCTCATAAACCAGATCAGAGACTAATCCCATGAGGACACAGCATAAACTGACTAGAACCAAACAGGTCCAAGATGGAAGACAAATCAACTTCCATTAGACCATGAGCCTCAGTATATAGTCATCACACATCAGCAAGCTAAATGACATACCCACAGGCAAACAGTTACAAGACTGGTCATAAAGTTCAAAAAGTGATCAGTGACCCAATTTCTGGAAAACCTCATCTCTTCCCCAAAATCACTGGAATATTTTTTCCACTCATTAGGCTATGAAATTGTTAGGTGAAGCACACTTACTGAAACCACCCACCCTGGCCAGACACTATAGTAACCATTTGCATGAGTTGTTTAACAAGAGGTCCTGGTAAGGATCAGAAAACTAATAAGCCGCCACCAACTGAAAGAGTTCAGGAAAGGTCAAAAGGAGACACCATGTGTCTGACCACTTCCCAGAATCCTTCTTGTTGGCATCCATCTTGGCTGAGCAATGCGTGCACCACCAGGAAAGACTCTGAGTCACAGTGATTGGTCAGAGACATCCCGGAAGCTAATCCCATCACCATAAAACCCAAGACTGTGAGCCACATGGCAAAGCAGTTCTCCTGGGTTCTTCTACCCTAGTGCTCTCTTCCCTGGCACCCCTTCACAATAAAATCTCTTGCTTTGTCAGCGCATGTGTCTCCTCAGATAATTCATTTCTGAGTTAGACAAGACACCATTTTGCAACAAAATTCAGTTCAGTTCAGTTCAGTCACTCAGTCGTGTTCGACTCTTTGCAGCCCCATGAATCACAGCACACCAGGCCTCCCTGTCCATCACCATCTCCCGGAGTTCACTCAGACTCACGTACATCGAGTCAGTGATGCCATCCAGCCATCTCATCCTTGGTCGTCCCCTTTTCCTCCTGCCCCCAATCCCTCCCACCATCAGAGTCTTTTCCAATCAGTCAACACTTCTCATGAGGTGGTCAAAGTACTGGAGTTTCAGCTTTAGCATCATTCCTTCCAAAGAAATCCCAGGGTTGATCTCCTTCAGAATGGACTGGTTGGATCTCCTTGCAGTCCAAGGGACTCTCAAGAGTCTTCTCCAACACCACAGTTCAAACGCATCAATTCTTCGGCTTTCAGCCTTCTTCACAGTCCAACTCTCACATCCATACATGACTACTGGAGAAACCATAGCCTTGATGAGAAGGACCTTAGTCAGCAAAGTAATGTTTCTGCTTTTGAATATGCTGTCTAGGTTGGTCATAACTTTTCTTCCAAGGAGTAAGCGTCTTTTAATTTCATGGCTGCAATCACCATCTGCAGTGATTTTGGACCCCCCAAAAATTAAGTCTGACACTGTTTCCACTGTTTCTCCATCTATTTCCCATGGAGTGATGGGACCGGATGCCATGATCTTTGTTTTCTGAATGTTGAGCTTTAAGCCAACTTTTTCACTCTCCTCTTTCACTTTCATCAGGAGGCTTTTTAGTTCCTCTTCACTTTCTGCCATAAGGGTGGTGTCATCTGCACATCTGAGGTTATTGATATTTCTCCCGGCAATCTTGATTCCAGCTTGTGTTTCTTCCAGTCCAACATTTCTCATGATGTACTCTGTACAGAAGTTAAATAAGCAGGTTGACAATATACAGCCTTGACGTACTCCTTTTCCTATTTGGAACCAGTCTGTTGTTCCATGTCCAGTTCTAACTGTTGCTTCCTGACCTGCATATGGATTTCTCAAGAGGCATGTTAGGTGGTCTGGTATTCCCATCTTTTTCAGAATTTTCCACAGTTTATTGTGATCCACACAGTCAAAGGCTTTGGCATAGTCAATAAAGCAGACATAGATGTGTTTCTGGAACTCTTTTGCTTTTTTGATGATCCAGTGGATGTTGGCAATTTGACCTCTGGTTCCTCTGCCTTTTCTAAAACCAGCTTGAACATCAGGGAGTTCACGGTTCATGTATTGCTGAAGCCTGGCTTGGAGAATTTTGAGCATTACTTTACTAGCGTGTGAGATGAGTGCAATTGTGCAGTAGTTTGAGCATTCTTTGGCATTGCCTTTCTTTGGGATTGGAATGAAAACTGACCTTTTCCAGTCCTGTGGCCACTGCTCAGTTTTCCAAATTTGCTGGCATAGTGAGTGCAACATTTTCACAGCATCATCTTTCAGGATTTGAAATAGCTCTACTGGAATTCCATCACCAAAATTACCCACCCCAATAAAAACTGACAACCCCATACCCTAGTGCCACTCTCATTTATTAAGATGGCCCACACTCTGTGGAGTGTGTTTCTCTCTAAATAAATCAACCTTTTACCTATCACTTTGTCTCTCATTAAATTTTTCTGAACTGAGACATGAAGAACCTGAGCTTCATTAAGTCCTAAGACCAGATGTGATCCCACTTAAAAGACCATGGGTTCAAGTCCCCAGGATGGGTTTCAGCTGGGTTTGAGTCCTTGACTTTGGGTTCAAGTCCCAGTCAGAGATACGCAGTTTCAGGAGGAGGGATGATTCTGGGGCCAAGCCTTAGAAACTGGCAGCTTCCACTCCCAATCTCTTGGGACATTCACTGTTAGAACCTAGTCACCATACTGTGAGGAAGGCCAGACCCATGGTGTGGGCACACATGTGTGTCCAGTTTGCAGGCCCAGCTGTGATCTCAGCAAAGAGGCAGGATCAACTACCAGAAGTGCAAAGGAAGAATCTTCTAGATGATACCAGCCCCCCAGCCATCAGGTTACCCTCAGTTTTCACAGCTTTCTGATGGAAGCCCAGACACCAGGGAGTAGAGACAGACTATCCCTATGTGTTCTATACAGATTCTTGATCATGGAGTCCATGAACACAAATTATTAAACCACTGCATCAAGAGGTGCTTTGTTATAGGTGGTAGACAACTGGAAAACTCTGTATTTCTCTAGTCCATTGAATCCTCCTAGTAACATCCACTCCCTTTACACACAGAAAGTCATAGAACTGCTTTTCTCACTCTCAGGAAATTGCCTTATTTCCTACTTTCCATAAAAATAAAAGCATCAAATTGGAACCCTCTGTCTGCTTCCACCAAACATACCACATCACCTACAGCTGTAATTCTTCTATCACAGCAGGAAAGCACTTTTCTAAGGTAATTTGAGTTGCCAATGGGTGCAGAGTGGAGGATGGGAATTCAAACTTACTTTATCTTGAATTCAGATATGAATTCTTGAATTATCTTGGATTCAGATATGAATCCTTCCCATTCATATTTAATAAGCTCCAACTAGTTCTCATTAAAACTAATAAGCAAACCTCCCCAGACCCCACATCTCTCTTCTAGCCTCTCCCCTGCCTCTTCTTCTTCCTAGACCTCAATAACCTAAACAGATGAACTATCTCCCTTTTATCCTCTCACTCACTTTCCCAGCATCTCTAATCTGACTTCACTCCATTAATCTTTTTGAAGGATTCTCACTAGTGTCACAGGAGACCTCCACTCCACTAAATCCAGTGGATATTCTGAACCTGGATATTCTCAACCTACATGTGACAATGTTGAGCTGCACGTGACAATGTTGACCAATCTCTCTTAGTCCATTCAGGCTGCTACAACAACGTCCTGCAGAAGGGGTGAATTAAACCACAGACATCTGTTTCTCACAGTTCTGGGGTCTGGAAGTACAAGGTCAAGACACCTACAGAGCCATTGACTGATGTCAGCCTGCTTCCTGGTTTGAAGCCCAAGAGAGCTCCCTGGAGTATCTCTTATAAGGACACTAATCTTATTCACAAGGGTTCCACCCTCATGACTTCATCACCTCTAAAATCCCCACCTCCTGGGCCTATCAGGGTTGGGGGTTAGGGTCTTAATATATGAGTTGGGGGAGGGGGAAACATACAGTGTCCATATATCCTGTTTATTTCTATTCAATTTATTTATTTTTGCCTGTGCTGGGTCTTCATTGCTGCACTTGGGCTTTCTCTAGTTGCGTAGAACAAGGGCCACTCTCTAGTTGGGGTGTACAGGCTTCTCGTTGTGGTGGCTTCTCTTCTTGTGAAGCACAGGTTCTAGGACATGTGGGTTTCAGTAGTTGCAGCTCCCCAGCTGTAGAGCTCAGGCTCAGTAGTTGTGGCACATGGGCTTAGTTGCCCCTTGGCATGTGGATCTTCCCGAGCCAGGGATTGAACCAGTGTCCCCCACACCAGCAGACAGACCCTCAACCATTGGACCACCAGGGAAGTCTCATAACACCCTGTTTCTTAAAACATTGTTTTCCACTCCTGATTTCACACCTGCTGGTCTGGTCGCCCCTTCTCAGCCATATTTCTGGCTCAGTCTCCTCCCCTGAGCTATTAAGTTTTGAAGTCCTCCTCTTTCTTAAAATATACTCTTTTCCTCATAAATTTTATCCACATCCTCCATCTAATTACCATATAAAATCACAAATTCACATCTCCAGTCCAGATCTCTACTGTAAGGCATAAACTCATGTATCAAACTGCCTATTTAGCACCTATCTTCCCTCTTCAGCTTGGTCCTCTTCCATTCATGTGTATGTGAATGTACCACCATCTGTTCAGTTATCCAAGTCCAGAAACCTAGCAATTATCTATAATACCTCCTTTTCTCCCTATACCACATATTCAGTTTCTTATCAAAACCTAACTATCTTACCCACTAAATATCCCTTGTAGCCTTCATTTTTTAACCTACCACAGTTTCTCTTCAAACACCTGATCCATTCCCCAGAGCCAGAACAATCCTTTCAGTGAAAACATGATCAAGTCTGTATAAAACATCTCAAACAGCTTTTAATATGTCTCAATATAAAAAGCAAACTTTGACATGGTTTGCAAGTTCTGCATGGTCCTTTCTATGTGTCTGGAACTTAAATTACCCTCTCCTTTCTGCCAGAACCACCCTTGATCTTTCCCTTATATTACAGAGCCTGCACTCAGATTTATCTCTACTTTCTGCCCAGAATCCGCTCCAAATCCAGACCACTCAGTTCACCCCTACTCAATAGAATATAAGCTTCAATAGACAAGAACCTTATCCATTTTACTTGACATTGTACTCCCAATGCCTAGCACACAGTTTTTAATAGATGCCTAAAGTATATCTGTCAAATCTATAAATACGTGTGTTTGATTTGGTAAAAAACACCTTTATGCCATAATATTGAACAGTCCAAAATGCAAGATGGGGCCCAAGAGAAAAGTCAGAGCCAGAGAAGTAGGTCTGGGGATCATCCTCATGAAACTGAGATCTGAGGAAGGGAAGATGACCATGATTCCCCAGGGGCAGTGTGGAATGAAAAGAGAATCAAGAACTCACTCTCAAGAAACATTTTCATTCAAGAGTTGAGGAAAGACCAGCAAGGAGACTGCCAAGTACTCTTGTCACTAGCACGTAACAGAAGTGAAAAATTCCAGGAAGTCAAGGGTACCTAGGAGGGTCAGGTACTGTGAGGAAGCACCGAATATGAGTGCTAAGGTCTTGGCCTATAAAAGAAAAGATTTTGTGTTCACCTGCCCCATTTCCCTACTCCACTCATTCACAAACCCAACATGTAAAGACAGCGCAGAAACAAGATAACCATGAGAAAACTCCCACGTGAGAAAAGGAAGAATAGGAAACACACAGAGGCCACAGTGCATAGAAGTGATAGAACCTCAAGTACAAAACCGTAGAACTTCACCAGCCAGGGAAAGTTGTCTGGTCAGCCCAACCTGCCCTCTGGAAATAACTCTCATGTCTTCCATGAACTCAGTTTTACATTACAGGAGGTTCTTTCCTGTCCTTTACCACCAGAGCCAAATCTAAAGTGGGTGTTGGAATTTATGTCCTATGTCAGAACTGGTTTAGAGTTGAATGATAGCAAGCTTTCACAAGCAAAGCTTGTCCTTTCTTTGGCAGTACAATTTCTTCAAAATCTTTATAGGCTTCTGGGTATATTTTTTTATAAATTTTTCCATATGCCATACCCACACCCAACATTCCTTTCCAGCTGTATTTCTAGAAAATGCTTTATGTCTTATCCTCTGAGATCAATCTTGACTTCTCCTTTTTGTCTTAATGAAGGTTACCTGGAGGCCATGTGAAGTCATTGGCTGGGTAGGAAAGCCACACCCCAACCAAATTTTGCCACAGGCCTGTCTTCCTTTGTTTACAGAAAGATATGAATGGGTCTTTGAGAAAAACTTTGAGGAGTTCAATTGTAGGTAACCCTTCTAACCTCATGAGGCTTCAAATATAAGGACTATTTCCCTTAACCTCTATCATTTCAAACTGGCCAATTCTTTTTTTAAAAAAATTATATTTATTTATTTGGCTGCATTTATTTGAGCAGGATAGTTGCAGCATGCAGGATCTTTCATTGTGGTCTGAGGGCTCAGTAGCTGTGGCACTCAGACGTAGTTGTCCTGTGGCATATGGGATATTAGATCCCTGATCAGGGATCAACCCTGTGTCCCCTGCATTGGAAGGTGGATATTTAACTACTGGTATCACCAGGGAAATTCCCCAAACTGGCTAATTATTGCCTTAGCTCTTTGCTGAAATCCTTGCTAAAAGTTGCCAAGAGAACCCAAAGCATATTCATATTCTGTTCTTTCCAATCATTTCCCTTAGAAAAAGGTAATGTGCTTTCAAGTAAAAGTTATAGCAAATATTTTGCCATGATGTCAACAAATATACTTTTCCAGCCTGCACTGTGTGGTGTCTGTTGTTTAGTTGCTCAGTTGTGTCCAACTCCTTGTGACCGTACTGACTGTAGCCCACCAGGCTCCTCTCTCCATGGGATTCTCCAGGCAAGAGTACTGGAGTGGGTGCCATTTCCTTCTCCTGTGTGGCATCTCACTGTTGTCAAGCATTTTATAATTAATTATAGCCTTACCCTTAAACTTAGCCTTAGCCTTAGCCTTAATGAAAGCTAAGTTGCTCTGGCAGAGACCCAAAACTACAGTGGGTTGAAAAATGATGAATTTTGTTTTCCTATCAGGTAATAGCTCCAGTTAAGCAGGGGCCCTTCTCTAAATGGCTATTCATGGGGCCAGGACTTTGTCATCACATGCTTGATCAAAGCTGTGTCATAGCCATAATCTGGTTCCATAACCTGATGTGAATGGGAAAAAACAACCCAATGCCTAAGCCCTATCCTAGCAAGGGTCAAATACCACTTCCCCTCATAAACTACTGACAAACCCTTAGTCTTATTCCAAGAACTTTCTGTCATATGTGGATGGAACAAGAGGTATTGAACAAATGGGAAATTCTCATAAATTGCACATTGCTTTTCCCATTGCTTTTCACAGACCAAAACTTTTCTCCTTCTAACATAAGGTTTTCCAAACTGATCTCTGCAGCTGACTTCTCAGAGAGGAAGCTGGCTGTATACAAAATTCCGTGGATTCCAGCCATGGCCTTGTGCGGAAATCAGTTCTCATCAATGACACTCTGGGACCCCTACTGCTCAACCATGTGAGCAGAGAGCAGGGGTCTCTTCAATCGCAGAAGCCAGAATGTAATGCTTTCTGTAATTTAGTTCAATTCAGTTCAGTTCAGCTGTAATTCAGTTCCGTTCAGTTCAGTCACTCAGGTCCAAATCTGTGCAACCCCATGGAATGCAGCACCCCAGTCTTCCCTGTCCATCACCAAATCCTGGAACTTGCTCGAACTCATGTCCATCAAGTCGGTGATGCCATCCAACCATCTCATCCTCTGTCATCCCCTTCTCCTCCCGTCTTCAATCTTTTCCAGCATCAGGGTCTTTTCCAATGAGTCAGTTCTTCGCATCAGGTGGCCAAAGTATTGGAGTTTCAGCTTCAGCATCAGTTCTTCCAACAAATATTCAGGATTGACTTCCTTTAGGACTGACTGGTTTGATCTCAGTGCAGTCCAAGGGAATCTCAAGAGTCTTCTCCAATACCACAGATCAAAAGCATCAATTATTTGCCATTCAGCTTTCTTTATAGTCCAACCCTTATACTTATACATGACTACTGGAAAAACCATAGCTTTGACTAGATGGACCTTTGTCAGCAAAATAATGTCTCTGCTTTTTAATATGCTCTCTGGGTTGGTCATAGCTTTTCTTCCTAGGAGCAAGCATCTTTTAATTTCTTGGCTGCAGTCACCATCTGCGGTGATTTTGGAGCCCAAGAAAATAAAGTCTATCACTGTTTCCTATGTTTTTCCACCTATTTGCCAGGGAGTGATGGGACCAGATACCATGATCATTATTTGAATGTTAAGGAAGCTTTTTCACTCTCCTCTTTCACTTTTATCAAGAGGGTCTTTATTTCCTCTTCACTTTCTGCCATAATGGTGTCATCTGCTTATCTGAGGTTTTGATATTTCTCCCAACAATCTGGATTCCAGCTTGTTCATCCAGCCTGGCATTTTGCATGATGTACTCTGCATATAAGTTGAATAAGCAGGATGACAATATACAGCCTTGACATACTCCTTTCCCAATTTGGAACCAGTCTGTTGACCATGTCCTGTTCTAACTGGTACTTCTTGACCTGCATATAGATTTCTCAGGAGGCAGGTCACGTGGTCTGGTATTCCCATCTCTTTCAGAATTTTCCACAGTTTATTGTGATCCACACAGTCAAAGGCTTTGGCATAGTCAACAAAGCAGAAGTAGATATTTTTCTGGAACTCTCTTGCTTTTTCTGTGTTCCAACGGATGTTGGCAATTTGATCTCTGGTTCCTCTGCCTTTTCTAAATCCAGCTTGAATATCTGAAAGTTCTCGGTTCACATACTGTTGAAGTCTGGCTTGAGAATTTTAAGCATTACTTTGCTAATGTGTGAGATGAGTGCAATTGTGTGGTAGTTTAAAAATTCTTTGGCATTTCCCTTCTTTGGGATTGTAATAAAAGCTGACTTTTTGTAGTCCTTGGCCATTGCTGAGTTTTCCAAATTTGCTGGCATGTTGAGTGCAACACTTTCACAGCATCATCTTTTAGGATTTGAAATAGCTCAACTGGAATTATATCACCTCCACTAGCTTTGTTCACAGTGATGCTTCCTAAGGCCCACTTGACATCACATTCCAGGATGTCTGGCTCTAGGTGAGTGATCACACCATCATGGTTATCTGGGTCATGAATATCTTTTGTGTATAGTTCTTCTGTGTATTCTCACCACCTCTTTTTAATATCTTCTGCTTCTGTTAAGTCCATACCATTTCTGTCCTTTATTGTGCCCATCTTCTCATGAAACACTTCCTTGGTATCTCTAATTTTCTTAAAGAGATCTCTAGTCTTTCCCATTCTATTTTTTTCCTCCATTTCTTTGCATTGTTCACTTTGGAAGGCTTTCTTATCTCTCCTTGCTATTCTTTGGAATCCTGAATTCAGATGGATATATCTTTCTTTTTCTTCTTTGCCTTTCACTTCTCTTCTTTTCTCAGCTATTTGTAAGCCCTCCTTAGACAACCATTTTGCCTTTTTGCATTTCTTTTTCTTGGGGATGGTCTTGATCCCTGCCTCCTGTACAGTGTCACAAACCTCCATCCATAGTTCTTCAGACACTCTGTCTATCAGATCTAATCCCTTGAATCTATATGTCACTTGTACTGTATAATCATAAGGGATTTGATTTAGGTCATACCTGAATGGTCTAATGGTTTTCCCTACTTTCTTCAATTTAAGCCTGAATTTGCCAATAAGGAGTTCATGATCTGAGCTGCAGTCAACTCCAAGTCTTGTTTTTGCTGACTGTATAGAGCTTTTCCATCTTTGGCTGCAAAGAATATAATCAATCTGATTTCAGTATTTACCATCTGGTGATGTCCATGTGTAGAGTCTTCTCTTGTGTTGTTGGAAGAAAGTGTTTGCTATGACCAGTGTGTTCTCTTAGACAAACTCTGTTAGCCTTTGCCCTGCTTTATTTTGTACTCCATGGCCAAATTTGCCTGTTACTCCGGGTATCTCTTGGCTTCCTACTTTTGCATTCTAGCCCCCTATAATGAAAAGGACATCTTTTGGGGCTGTTAGTTCTAGAAGGTCTTGTAGGTCTTCATAGAACCATTCAATTTCAGCTTCTTCAGCATTACAGGTTGGGGCATAAACTTGGATTACTGTGATATTGAATGGTTTGCCTTGGAAATGAACAGAGATTATTCTGTCCTTTTTGAGACTGCATCCAAGTACTGCATTTCAGACTCTTTTGTTGACTATGAGGGCTACTCCATTTCTTTTAAGGGATTCTTGCCCACAGTAGTAGACACAATGGTCATCTGAATTAAATTCACCCATTTCAGTCCATGTTAGTTCACTGATTCCTAATATGTCAATGTTCAGCTGTAATTGCATATCCTGAACACCGAGCTCTGACCATACCAGGGCAAAGGCCAGTATTTTCCCAGTCCTAAATGCTGAACTCTCAGGATAGGGCTGACCTGGGCTTCTCAGTGTCCTGGTCACACGAAGGACAGGCTGGTACTTCCCTCGTCATGCATTTTAACAAGGCTGAGTCCAGATGTTGAGGTCTGTCTCTCAACCTGTGGTGCTGGAACTCTTTGCACTGGGCTAGTATGCAACGGACAGTGATGGGAACGCACTCCGACTACTGCCTCGAGCCCCAGGTCTGGCCATGCTGCTCTGCTGGCTGAAGCGGGCACGCTTCCTGGCTGTTTGTCCTCTAACAAACTCAAATGTGGCCTTTTTTCTAAAGGAAACCTCAAAATCTTTCTATTGAAGTACTACAAGAAAAAATCATTCACAGAGGCTTGGAGGATGGGAAACATATGGGTAACTGATATTAGGGTTCTAACAAATATCAAGCACCATTGGATGATTTTTTCCCCCAAAAGTCTTACAATAAAGGAAGGAAGCCCTTCATAACAAGACACTACATGGAGCAGTTAGAGAAAGTTGAAATCTAAACAAGGTGATATATCATTACAGTCTTACTATTAAAATTCTAAAAGCAGCAATCTCCTTCAAATAAGCATTATCAATACCCTTCACAAATAGGCTTTAAAAAAAAAAAATATGGCTCCACAGCTTTCAGGATTTTAGTTTCCAGACCAGGGATTGAATCCAGCATTGGAAACATGTAGTGCTAACTACTGGACTGCCAGATATTTCCTGAAATAGGCTTTTTGAAATCTGTTTAACAGGCTTACAGTCCACTTTCTCTTGCTGTGTGAGTATCACAAGTTTTTTTTTCTAGTCTACCTGGACATGACAAGGCCCTTTTCCTTCTGTTGGTGATAAGGCGATTCTTAGAATGGGTCTTAGATTTTATCTGTTTCTAAAGGAAAGTCTCTCATTTCTAAACTGGCATATAGTTGATTTATAGAATACTATATTAGTTTCAGGTGTTGTTATTGTTGTTCAGTCACCCAGTTGTGTCTGATCCATGGACTGCAGCACACCAGGCCTCTCTGACCTCACCATCTCCTCAAGTTTGCCCAAGTTCACGTCGATTGCATCAGTGATGCCATCCAGCCATCTCATCCTTTGACACTCTGTTCTCCTTCTGTCCTCAATCTTTTCCAGCATCAGGGACTTTTCCAATGAGCCAGCTGCTCACATTAGATGACCAAAATACTAGAGTTTCAGGTGTATAGCATAGTGATTTGGTATTGTTATAGATTATACTCCATATAAAGTTATAAAATATTGGCTCTATTCCCTATGCTTCACAATACATCCTTAAATCTTTTTCTTTTATACCTAGTTGTTTGTACTTCTTAACCCCCATCCCTATATGGGAGAGGTCCCACCTTCCCTCTCGCCATTGGTAACCACTAGTTTGTTCTCTTTAACTGTGAGTCTGTTTTTTCTTATATTCGCAGTTTGTTGTATTTTTTAGATTCCACACGTGAGTGATACTAGATCGCATTTATATTTGTTGTCTTTTTGACGGTGGCCACTCTGACAGGTGTAAGGAGATGTCTCATTGTGGTTTTGACTTGCATTTCCCTGATGATTAGCAATGCTGAACATCTTCTTGCCTGTTGGCCGCGCGTATGTCTTCTTTGGGAAAATGCCTATTCTGGTCCTCTGCCCATGCGTTAATCAGGTTGTTTGGGTTTTTGATACTCAGTTGTATAAGTTCTTTGTCTCTGTTGGTGACATAGGCCTTGGAAACATTTTCTTTTTCTTTTTTTTTTTTTTTTTTTGGCTCTATCTCCTTTAGAAAGCCTCTCATTTTGATGTGTGAAGGAACTGGGATGTGATATTTGCCCAGTTACTGACTATTGAGTCATTCTTTCTTTCTTCCCTGCAAAGCAGTGCTTAGTAAATGACAAAGTCTTATTTTAAATTCTGAATCCATATTCTTCATTTCTGCTAAACTAGTGATTGCTAATTACACCCCTTTGAAAGTCTTTCTGGCCATGGAGACATTAGACCCCACAATCTCCTTAGCATCAAATTCTGTGAACCACCTGGACTACTTTCTCCCAACCATCTGCACAAACCCAGCTCTGAAGATTGAGTAAATGAAAGAAGACTAACGTAGCTTAGAGGATGGGATATGAATATATAGTTGGTACAGCAATTACAAAATTTTGTTGTAAAGAATGAATGAAAAAAAAATCACCTTAGAAATCCAGAGAATCAGCAGGACAAATGGAACAGATGGGGCAAATGTATTCATGCTATTTTTGGTTACTAATTTGTACCCTATGTCATTTTATTTTATTTTTTTATTAAAAAAAATTTCATTGAAGTGTCTTTGATTTACAATGTTGTGTTAGGTTTGGGTGTACAGCAAAGTGACTCAGTTTTATATATTTATATATGTATGTATATATATATTCTTTTTCCAGATTCTTTTCTGTTATATGTTATTATAAGATATTGAGTATAGTTCCCTGTGCTATACCGTAGGTCCTTCTCACCTATATAACTTTTTAAAGATTTTAAATCTTAAGTGAATTTTCTGCAAAAAAAATTAAACATTATAAGCTTCAGTTTACCTAAGGATAGTTAATGTATGTGTGTGCCCAGTTGTGTCTGACTCTTTGCAACTCTATGGATTGTAGCCCACCAGCCTCCTCTGTCCATGGAATTTTCCAGGCAAGAATACTGGAGTGGGTTGCCATTTTCTCCTCCTGGGGATCTTTTTGACCCAGGGATGGAACTCATGTTCTTGTGTCTTCTGCCTTAGCAGGCAGATTTTTTACCACTCTGACACCTGGGAAACTCCAAGTTAACATCTTTGTAGGTAAATCATTCTAGAATTAATAAAAACTATTTGTCATATCTATTTGTACATAAATCATTCCACAATCTATACAAATAGTCATATCTATTAAAATCATATCAAGGCTAACATCTCTACTTAGTAACAGCTAATCAGCAAATTAGTTTTAAATACTAAAATTGAACTTTATAATTTAGTTCTGTCATTAAACTACTGTCCTTCATTTCAGTTCAGTTCAGTCGCTCAGTCGTGTCCAATTTGTTGCAACCCCATGAATCACAGCATGCCAGGCCTCCCTGTCCATCACCAACTCCCAGAGTTCACTCAGACTCACGTCCATCAAACCAGTGATGCCATCCAGCCATCTCATCCTCTGTCGTCCCCTTCTCCTCCTGCCCCCACTCCCTCCCACCATCAGAGTCTTTTCCAATGAGTCAATTCTTTGCATGAGGTGGCCAAAGTACTGGAGTTTCAGCTTTAGCATCATTCCATCCAAAGAAATCCCAGGGCTGATCTCCTTCAGAATGGACTGGTTGGATCTCCTTGCAGTCCAAGGGACTCTCAAGAGTCTTCTCCAACACCAAAGTTCAAACGCATCAATTCTTTGGCGCTCAGCCTTCTTCACAGTCCAACTCTCACATCCATACATGACCACAGGAAAAACCATAGCCTTGACTAGATGGACCTTAGTCGGCAAAGTAATGTCTCTGCTTTTCAATATGCTATCTAGGTTGGTCATAACTTTTCTTCCAAGGAGTAAGCGTCTTTTAATTTCATGGCTGCAGTCACCATCTGCAGTGATTTTGGAGCCCCAAAAAATAAAGTCTGACACTGTTTCTACTGTTTCCCCATCTATTTCCCATGAAGTGATGGGACCAGATGCCATGATCTTTGTTTTAACCATAGTCAAAAATCTCAAAGTAATTTTTTAAAAATAGATATTTCATAGTAGAAACAAAGTTGTCGTAGGAGCTCAGAGGAAAAATTTGCATACTCTGTTAAATAATAATGAAATATCATGTAAATGACAGTTCAACATACCAGCACCAAGGTGATTAACTTATGGGGAGGTAACTGCTTGATACTTAGGAAAAATATCTTTGTTCCACAAAGTTACACATTTTTGTAAATTATATTAATAGCTATACTCCCTGAAACAATGATTCACTAAAGTTATGCTTTTTAAAAATCATCAACAACCATAGACTTCCACGCCATGAAAAATTTCAAGAAGTTGTTAGCAGCTGCTTTCAAATAAGCATTTTATATCCAAGTTTAATAACCAACTAGATGTCAAGATGGAAAAATATAACTAACATACAGTCCCTCCTCATGATCTCCAAATGTGTACTATGCTTGGAAAGCTAGTAACAGTGAGAAAGCAAGAACATCTGTCACCTTGGTATCTCTGATTTGGAGTAATATTCTGTAAGCTGCCTGGGAGCAGGAAACTCAGCTTGTCCTCTGAGCCTAGGACCCTGGCACTAGACAGATACCCAGTGAGTATCTGTGGATTTGATGAATAAACCTGCCTTAAGACATCAGCTCTTGAATGTTTAGAGCTTCTATCATCACTTCAAAGCAAGACCAGATCTTTTTAATCAAGCAGCAGAAAACCCAAGTTCTTTTCCTTTGTGGTTTATCAACACAACTTCTCTGTTTGCTCAGTACTCAAATCTGTCATGATCAAAGGGACCAGATGACTCCCTTGTTTGTAAACTTGCCTCCCAAGGAGAACAGCAGGACAGTGTGGGCCTGGCAGCATTTGGTAGGAGTCCTTCATAATTCTGCAGTGAAGGTTTTCCATTCAGTTGATATTTTTCAGAGCATGCAGACTCTAAATATGACTCCGAAGATGAACATTTGTATAATCTGGAGGCTTTTGAAGCAGAGAAAATCCCCCAAGCTTCCCAGTGGATATTCCCAGAAAGCTTCAGAGCGGATACATAGTTAAAGATCCATCTCTAGGGGCTTGCCTCATGGCTCAATGCTAAAGAATCCACCTGCCAATGCAGGAGACACAGGTCGATCCCTGATCCAGGAAGATCACACATGACACTGAGCACCTAAGCTTGTGTGCCACGACTACTGAATCTGTGCTCTAGGGCCCACAAGCCACAGCTACTGAAGCCTGCACACACCCTAGAGGTCTGCGCCACAGAAGAAGCCACCACACGGAGAAGTCTGTGCACTGCAATGAACTGATCACTGGTTTGGACCCCCAGATGGGTCCTGTCTGGCCTTTGGGTGTTGCTGGTGCTGAGGCTGTGTAGACCCCGCAGGTTTTCAGGTGGTTCGTGTCTCTCATCCACCTTCAGCTGCTAGTTTTCTTCTCAGTGATGCTGGAGAGGGTTGTGTCTCACAGGTAAAATTTAAAAGCTGTTCTACATCTGCTTCAGAGTGAGTCGCAAAGGATGATGACTTAGTGATTTGGGGTCCCAACTGCTTTAAACCAAATATGTATTTGAGGTGGTTTGGGGGAAGTGTGTGTGTGTTTAAGGAAGTTCAAGGGGAAGACACTGATATTTGTCAAAATAACTTGAATGGATGTTTAGGAAATGATGGCTGAGGTGCTCTGTCACAGTCACAGACAGCAGCAAGCTTACAGAACAACAAGTCAAAGGAGAAAAAGCTGTAAAACAATGAGGGTGGAGGAGAAACAGGGGGAGTACAGGATCTCTACCCGTGGAAGCAAGTTGAGGGAATTCCCTCGTGGTCCAATGGTTAGGACTCAGCACTGTACTGCCAGGGCCCCGGCTTCAATCTGTGGTCAGAGAACTAAAATCCTACAAGCCAGCAGCATGGCCAAGAAAAGAGAAAACCAAACAACAAGCTGAACACAATGATGAAGTTCATTTCTCTAGCCCTTGAAGTGAAATTGAAATTTCAGTACAAAAACATTAGGAACTGTCCATTTCTGATCAACTTAACTTTTTGTTCTTTTTTTCTACTTTGTTTTTCAATTACTGTCTCCATTAAACTATCTACAGCTTAAAGTAATGATAGATAGACAGATTTAATGAATTTATATTTTAAATCAATGAAAACAGATAAAAAATTGAGTAATATGCAAACAAGTGTTTATGTATATGTGTGTATCTATATACACATATAATATAACACACATAATATACACAAAATCTCACTTTGTTCTTTCTTTGTTAACTAGATAATTTACAGGTCTTCTGAAAAATCAGTATTTTCCCTCACCTCAGATTTAGCTCTGGGAAATTTAAAAATCTCACTAGAGGATTGCACAGCAGTGGAAGACAGACAGGATAAAAGCTCTTCAATAAAATATTACAGTATCTGTCTCTGGTTCATCCCCCCTTAAATTAGCACAGCCATCGCCTCCATGTCTTCAAGGAGAACAAAACCAATATGACTCCAGTCATTCTTCATTCAGAAAATACCCTGAGCACCCGCTGTGTCCCAGACACATTAGTAACAACAAACTTTCTTCTCAACCTTCCCTACATATGGGGTTCATCTTAACATCCTTGTGAGGTACAGAGTATTGATATTGTTTCATTTTTAGAATTAGGGTTAGGGTTAGGACATAGGCTCTCAGAGAAGTTAAGTACCTGCCCAAGGTCACATGGCATTTGAAGGGCAGACAGGGCATAGACACTAACAGCAAGCCCATGGCTTTTGCATGATAGGAAGTGGATAATCCAAGGCTCAAAGTGAAAATAAATGAAGAAATTGTCAGAAGGAAAACACTAAGAAGTCTTCTTTGAGCAGAGTTATGTTCCAGCCACACAACCCTCTCTTACATACTTCTTTGGCAGTTGGCCTGGTAATTATAAGGAATTTGCTTTCAGGGAATCAATTAAATTGTATATTAGAGAAGTTGTTCAAAACTGACTATAGTCTGTTTAGTAAATTAAAAGGGAGATAGGGTGGGGGTGGCAATTATGAAACTAGAAAATTATGAAACATCTAACAACGTTTAATTAGCTTTTTAAAAATGTGTTGCTAGGAGGCAAGGGTTGTCTTTAAAATGCTTGAATTAGCTTTACTGTAAAAGTTATTTGAAATAAGGAAAAGTGATTAATTCCTTCTGAAACTTTCATAGACAGCATCTGTTACTAAGAAATAAGTTGTAGGAGAAAAGCTCAGAGCTCCCCTGAATGGGATCATTCTGGTCAAGGAAAAGAGGCTAGGTTTTTCCTCAGTGGGAATTATATACTAACAGGAAATAAACAAAGAAGCAAACATTGTTTAAAAATATCATGTAAGGGAGTGATAAGTGCTAAGAAGAAGGAAAAAAGCAGCAGGAGGAGGCAGAGTCATGCAGGGCCCTCTTGTGGATGGGGTGGTAAGGGGCTCCCTCTACAGGAGGGGCTGTGCAAGAAATACCACAAGAAAAGAAAACACAGAGATGAGCATGTCCAGAGAACCTGAAGTGAAGAGAAATAAGAAGGCCAGTGTGGCGGTAGCAGAGTGAGGAAATATGCAAATGCCGTCGTGAGAGCCACACAACCCACAGGGTGGAGTTTCATTTCATACCAAGTGTACTTGGAGAAGGAAATGGCAACCCACTCCAGTATTCTTGCCTGGAAAATCCCATGGACAGAGGGGACTGGCAGACTACAGTCCTTGGGAACACAGAGAGAGTCAGATATGACTTAGTGACTAAGCAGCAAGTGTTCTAGCCATGGTTCTCCAGAGAAACAGAAGCAGTAGGAGGCTATATACATAAATTCATGTATCTACACATACATAGAGAGAGAATATAAGGAAAAGGCGCGTGTGATTATGGGGCCAACAAGTCCCCAAATATGCAGTTGTTGAGCTGCAGCCCCAGAAGAGCTGCTGCTACTGTATCCGTACAAATCTGAGGACCGCAGAGCTGGTGGTACGGCTCCAGTCTGAAGACCTGAAAGCTTGAGATCCAGAAAGAGCTGATGTTTCAGATCCAGTCCGAAGGAAGGATTAAACCCCACATCCTAGCTTGGAGTCAGGCAGGCAGGAGGAATTTTCTCTTACTTGGAAGAAGTTCAGCTTTTATGTTCTCTTCAGACCCTCATCTGATTAGATGTGGCCCACCAAATCAGGGGAGGGCAATCTACTTTGATCAGTCTACTGATTCGAATGCTAATCTCTTGCAGAAACACCCTCTCATGTGCACCAGAATGCTTGAATAGATATTTGGGTACCCTGTGGCAAATTATGGTTAATTCATAAAATGAACTTTGTACAAGTCCAACCCTTGTCATGTGGCATCCATACTTATCTTCTTAAACCACACTTAATCTCAAAATAAAGGCACTAACAAGACCTTGTTTCTTCCTCACATGATAAAAGTGTCCTGTGTAAAAACAAAAATGCAGAAGAGGAGGTAAGGTCATTGGGTGATGTTTTCTCTTCTCCTTGAGCTCCTGTAACTTAAATACCATGATGTAAAGTCAATACTTCTTATGTTACATGGTAAGAGAATAAGAGAGCTGGAAGAAAAAAAAAAGATATTTGAGGTTATAGACACACACACTTACTTTATAATAAAATAAGAAAGAAATCTTCATGATGATTACAGTCCTCATTTCTATAACTGGCCACATGGCTGTAGCTGGTATTTATAACCACCTTCTTCCACAAACCATTCTGTGTCCCCTCTGGTTCAGCAAGCACAACAGCTGGTTCCTTATCTGGTGGGGGTGACCCGAACCTTCATTCCTGGAGAGTCTTGGGCCATTAATAGTCCCACCTGGATTGCACAGTTGTAGTTTTCCACTGGCCTTAATCACAGAACATGGTAATTAATACTGAGAGATGCCTTAAGGGAACTCCTGTATCCCAGACATAGCCTGCCTTGCATACTCTATCATGGGGTAGTTGTCCAATTTCCCCCTGGTGATTAATCACCCCAGCTAGCACAGCAACTCTCTTTTGCCCATTGATTCAGAGGCATGAGGAACCCAAACTGGCTGGGCTGTAGTTCTAACATCCAGTTCAATGGAATCATTGTTGAATCTCCTGGTGGAAGCTTTCTTCCCTTTGGAATTAAGACCTCTAGGCCAGAAGAATATAAGGTCATGGGAACAAGAAGCAAAAATTTGCTAATGAGTCACCAGGGATAAAAAGAGTGGGCTGGGCTGCTCTCCTTTTCACCCTTTGATCCCTAGACCCATGAATCCTAGCCATGGGAGAAATAACACCATATCGTGGACACTGATTCAGAGCATATTTTAGAGCATTGCCCCAGCTATGCAGGTGCTGCCGCCCATCTGGCACTGCCCCTGAGGCTTCAAAAGGCCACCCCACCATTACACCAAGCCAGCTGCTTCAAGACCATGGGGAGCGTGGCAAGCGTGAGCAAAGACCCAGTGCTGGGCTGCATTTGCTGCATAGCGAGTTCTTTGATCAGAAGCAGTGTTGTGTGAAGCACAGCTTGCCCAAATGTCTGGGCATCTCGTGGCCTAGTCAAGTTGATGAGAGGATAAAATTAAACAACACCATAAGCTAGGCGATCACAGAGTTGTCAGGAGATCATTACACGATCTGATTACATTTCAGAAGGATCCATCTGACAGCTGTGCAGAGAACAGACTAGTGGGGGAGTAAGAATATGACCAAGGAGGTTATTGAAGGAAAGAACTGGGCTTTGGACTACATCGTGGTGGGGAGATGGAGAGGATGTATTTTGAGTCCATCAGATGTGATGATGGGGTGTATGTGAGTCCTGAGAAAAAGAAAGGAATCCATTCCAAGTTTGGGGAATAGTGTAATTAACTGGGGAATGCAGATGCATTTACTAATGTATGGACCACTGCTGGGAGAGGGCGGGGAGATTTGGGAAGGAAAATAAAGAGTTTGGATTTAGATGTGTAATAATCAAGATTCCCACTAGAAATCAAGTATAGATGCAGAATGGGCAGTTTGATTTAGGAGTTTAGAGATTCAGAAAGATTCCCAGGCTGAGAAGCTACCCTTGGATGTTCTGAGCATATGTAGAAGTCTTTCAAACCACAGAACTGTATGCAGTTGACCTGGAGAAAATAAGTGTGGGAAAGAAGGAAGGGTCCAAGGACGGAGTCTGTGGATGCTCCGATATTGAAAGGAGAGGAAAAAGGAGCAGGGGTCAGTGAAGGAGGCTGAGAGGAACACAGGGAGGGAAACAGAAAAGCAGGAAACACAGCCCCAGAGGGAACGAGCCACCAGATCAAAGGTGCGAAATCTCCCGGCAGGATGCCAGAGACACAGAAGACGCCACGCACATTGCTGCTGATGGTGATGCCAGCTCTGCCCCGTGTGCCTGGATATCTGCTGACAGTGGCTCAGGAGAGACCGCATGGCAGAGGAGAGGCCAAGAGTGTGGGCATCTCTTCCCAGGAGATTGGTTTTCAGCAGCACAGAAAGTTCAAGAAGCAATTAGAAGGCAATGCGGTAAAGTCAAGACAGGGTTTTTGTAAATAAGCTTCTTTCTTTCAGAGGAGCGGGGCTGCTCCCCGGCCCTCCCAGCCCTTTCCCTCTAAGTCACTGTCTGCATAATGACCCACCTGCCTCCTCCATTCACATCCAAGGCTTCACGCAATCACGACGACGCCTCCAAAGTTCTCATCTCATTCCAAACTGCTTCTCAATATTTAGACGTGGGAAGGTGTCCATGAGCTATTCTCAAAGGGAAGGTGAAACCAGGGTCCAGCATCCCTTCTGAGAGGGAGAGGCTAAGAGGGTGAGCAGAGGGACGGCTGGTCTCACAGGAAACCCCCCTCACCCAGGACACACATCCCCCAGGCACATCTCCACACGGTGCGAGAGACATCAAAATCCTCGGGGGATATTTCACTGTGATTAAAAAGGACTACCTCATCCAGCAGCATCTTTGCCTGAAGCTGGATCTAGATTTTGTTAAAAGGAAAAAAAAAAAAAAAAAAAGCCGGGGAAAGGGTTTCACCAGTTAGTCTAATTTTAGAAGAGCATTTGACAGTTCAGAGGGAAACAATTAACACTAGCTAAGTTGATTCAAGTTGGTTTGATTGCAAAGAGAATCACATTCTCCAGGGAAGTCAGACAAGCCCACCTCAGGCAGAGAGGGCTGTTAGGGTCTGTTCTGAGTGTCAATGCCACCTCCACGCCGCCCTCCACCCCCAGTACTCCAGCTAGCAAGACGGCCTCCTCAAGCAATCAGGAGGGGGCTGAGTCACTCGGCGCCTCCACCCTCCAATCAAGGGAGCACATGCCCATGGACGTGAATGGTCTCAGCCACAGATTCCCTTTGGCTTGGAAGCATCGTTATCTATTCTTTCTTTTTCTTTCTTTCTTTCTTTTTGGCTGTGCTGGGTCTCCACTGTGGCACTCAGGCTCTTCCTCCGGGCACGCAGGCTGCTCTAGTTATAGTCTGTGGGCTTAGTGGCAACTAACATGTGGGACCTTAGTTAACCCACCAGAGATTGCACCCTGCATTGGAAGGCAGAGTCTCAACCACTGGACCACTAAGGAAGTTCCCTCAGGATCTATTCTTGATTGACCCCGTGAACCCCCTTTTGGTTTTCCTCCTGTGACTCTAGACCTAGTTGGCCTGGGTGCCTCCAGCATTCCATCTGTTAAGGGGAAAAGGACAGGACTTTCCACACAGAGATGCCAGGTGGGTTAAAGCTTGTAAAAGACTGCCTCCCCTTGAGAGCAAGCACCCAGGAAAGATCAGCTGTGTTGATGGGGAAATCTTCACTTGCCAACTGGAAGCCTCTCTCTACTCCTGGTCTCTTCTTTGCAGCTGCTTGTATTGAATCTAAGTGCATCTTTCAGTTTAATGAGCACATAGAACTTCAAGAGTTTTGCTTCACACACACACTCCTCACACCTACACCTACCACCACCACCAACCCTGGAGGACTCTAAGTCAGAAAGGAGAAGGGAATAAAAGAAAAGAATCCTCCAGTGGCACCAGAAAGTTAAATATCTGAAACCATTATCCATCCTCTCTGATCCTGAATCCATGGGCAAGGCTGGTTTACTTGGACTCCCCACCTCAGGGTAAATAATGGCTTGGCCAAAAATTTCACTCAAAAAATGAGTGAACATTTTGGCCAGCCCAATATCTGCTACTGCTTGTCCACAGTGTAGGAGGGTTTAGGAGAGACTTTTATCCCTAGATTTGCCCAAGAGTTACTGTGTTGAGGCCAGTCTATGGATCAACTCCAGGCCTTGTCTCCAGAAGAACTTGCAGCAGAGACAAACTGGCACAGAGGTGCTGACGGGCTTCTGTGCCCTGGGGTGGGTTCCTTCTGGACCTCAGATGTCTATGCTCAGGATGGTTCTTTTAAACAAAACAGCATTTCCCCAAGCTAGGACAAGGCATCTGTTACAGTTCAGGCGGAAAGGGAAGTTTTCAGCTGAGGCCTGCTCCTACTGTGCAAAGGTCAGCAGGAATATGGCCTGCATTTGTGGGGACAGGCCTGCCCACGGGCAGCAATGGGCAATGCCAGCCTGTGCAGAGCCACATCTGCGACTGTCCTCAGGCCTGATTTCCCCAGAGTCCAGTGTCTACTCACATCTAAGGACATTTCCAGAAGCCAAAGTCAATAAACAAGAGAAACCTTTCTCCATGGCTCACAAGCAGATTTTCCCAAGTTTTCTCCAGCTATAAAAAGATATGTCAATGGACAGGAAATAGTTTCCCGACTGACACACTGTCTCCTGAGGGGAAGTTTAAAACTTCTTGTCTCTCCTCGTTTCAAGTTAGCTGGAGAATCATCCCCGTGTCCTTGGAAGGCCTCCTAACACATTTGTCTCGGGTAATTAGGTGTTCAGATCACGAACACCGTGATATAATCTGAACCTGATAATTCTTTTAAGTCATCCAACCTCTGGGAAATCCCCATCTTTCCCCCTAATTAGAAATATTGTTTTAATTAGCTCAGAGAATAAGGCCCAGGTATATCTGGAGATCATTCTCCTGCTAATAAGTGCTAGTAGTTCAAGTGGCAAAATACTTGGCCCATTTCAAAAAGATCCACTTACCTTAATGTGTATTAGCTTCCTAGCGCTGCTGTAACAAACTGCCACAAATGCAGTGGCTTGAACAACATGAGTTTATTCTATTATGATTCTAGAGATCAGAAGTCTGAAATTCATCTTACAAGGAAAGCTGATTCCTTCTGGAGGACCCAGGGGAGAATTTGTTCCTTGCCTTTGCCAGAAGCTGCACTGGAATCCTTTGGCTCAGAGTCATATCACTCCGAACTCTGCATCTGTCTTCTCTTCATCTTTATTCCCCCTTGTCTTCTTGTGTCACTCTGATCAGTGCCTTCTGGTTGCATTTAGGGCTCATCCAGGTGATATACTATAATCCCCCCACTTCCAGATCCTTACCTTGTTTACTCTGCAAAGTCCCTTTTGCCAAGTAAAGGAACAGTTTCAGGTCCTGGGAATTAAGAAGCAGATATCATTCGGAGGCTATTATTCAGCCTTCCACATATGACTTTTATTTTTTTTGAACAATGTGGACCAGCCTGCAATATTTTTTTAAACAATGTCTTGTTTCACACATTACAATATGGATCAATTGATAAAAGCAAGTTTTTGCTGCCTGGCAGGCAGCCTCACTATTATAATAGCTAATTTGAAATTCTGTCCTCTACTCTGATTTTCCTCCATTATTTTTCTCTAGGACCGTAAAAAACTCCTAAAAATATTCATTCCTTGCCATGACCAATTATTCCAATTCCCAGAAAAGAAGTTGTGTTGATTGAAACCCTTTTGGTGGCCAATGTAACTCAGTTTAAACTGGCTTAAATTAAAATCATAAAAATAAGTATTGGCTCACAAAGCAGTGCAAGGATATGGATGGGATTGGGCCCAGAGCAAAGCAAGTACTTAATCTCATTTTCAGGAATTTCTTACTTGCCCAGTCTTTTTGATTTGCATCCTTCTAGGTTGTTTTTTTCTCAGCAAAGGCTAATGCTTACAAGTATTTGCAAAAAAAAAAAGAAAAAAGGCTATCAGAAGTGCCAGGTACCAGGTTGGGCACTCTAACTGAAGAAGAAGACACTGCCTCATTCCTAAAAGTTCCAGTAAGAATTCTAAACTCAGCTGAGGTCAGGAGCGCATCCCTGACCCAGTTCATCATTAATGGGACAGAGTACTCTGATTGGCCAGGCTGAGTCATGTGCTCTCCTTGAAGCCTGGAGTGACGGTACACGTGGTCCTGGCCACATAATAGAGAAGAGTGGGCTCACTCACTGAAATAAAGGTGCAGTTAATGGAAGAAGGATTCATGGATAATGACCAAACAAAATTAACACATCCACTACACCTCTGTCAGATGCAAATGCACCTTTTATGCAGAACATCTAATGATAAATCTAGACTGTCTCTGAAGGTAAAAATAGCCATTGTTTCTGAAACCCAGACCCTTACCTCTGTCCTTGAGCTACAGTGCCAATCAGTCGTTTGTGGAGTCTCAGATAACACTGGAGTCAGGGGAGATGTGGTCTTTTCCCAGGCTGAATCATGAAAGGACTATTTTTTTTTTTACTAAAATGACCAAATACTTTAGGATTGCAAAACCACATCACAAAAATCTGAGCCCATAGTCAGATCTATAAAGCCTGGGGAAATTTAAGCAAAAATAAGTCATTCAGTTGTCCAACAGATTAACAACAATGAAAATATTATGTATAGAGCGCAATACTCTCATCTTCAGTAAGACAGAGAATGGTAAGAGTAATTGAACCGAAGTTTCTTGATTTGCAAAACTCTCCTGACTAAATGAAGGAAAAAAGAGACCAATAAAGGTTTCCATGTCATGGTCTTCATAAACTTTTAGATTTTCATAAACTAGTCCTTAGATTCTTGAAGTCAAAAATCTATTTCTAGATAGGGTATTCTCTCTTAATCCAAGTGTAGGTATATATTTGTAGTTTGATTTAAACTTTTCTTTTATTTGGAAGAGATGACGTAGAGAAATAGGAAAAATTATTACTTGGATAAAGGAATCTGCAAGATCACAGTTAAAGCATTTTTCATATTGATAAATTTGCTATTTCTATTATGAAATTATAGCCTTGGTGTCTCAGTTTCTTTGTTAAATGAGTGTAATGTAGTATAATCAGACACGTGTCTGCTGAATTATAGAATCAGCCTGAAAGGGGAGTTGCTTCCATGATTTTTCTATTTTGAGTGACAGAATTTTACTGCACTTTACCCAGTGGGATTAACTATGAAAATAACAAAGTGGGAGTTGTAATAAGGATGTCACATAAACAACTGAAAAGTTAAAAAAAACTGAATCTGAATCACAAATTCTCATAAATATATGTTGTACTTAACTAGTGCACAAAGGATGCACAATAAGTAATAAATCTTAAGAGTTTGACATTCCAGTTCTCAGAAGCTACTTCAACCCATGTACAGTTAAAAATGTTTTACTCTTTTCTGATTAACTATCTTTTTCTTGATTTGGGATTCTTCTGTTTCTAATTTTAAGTGAAGTCTACAAAATTTTAACTTACAGTTGCATCAACTTGCAGTCTTAAATACAAGGTATCTATTCTCTCTCTGGTGGCTCAGTGGTAAAGAATTGCTTGCCAATGCAAGAGACACTGGTTTGATCCCTGGATCAGGAAGATCCCCTGGAGAAGGAAGTGGCAACCTACTCCAGTATTCTTGCCTGTGAAATCCCATGGACAGAGGAGCCTGGTGGGCTACAGTCCATGGGATCGCGAAAGAGTCAGACACTACTTAGGGACCGAACAATAACAACATAGTTGGTTTTAAATGTTATGTTAGTTTTAGGTGTATAGGACAGTGATTCAGACATATATATATGTACATATTATATATATCAGTTCAGTCCAGTTCAGTCCAATTCAGTCAATCAGTCGTGCCCGACTCTTTGCGACCCCATGAATCGCAGCACGCCAGGCCTCCCTGTCCATCACCAACTCCCGGAGTTCACTCAGACTCATGTCCATCGAGTCCGTGATGCCATCCAGCCATCTCATCCTCTGTCGTCCCCTTCTCCTCCTGCCCCCAATCCCTCCCACCATCGGAGTCTTTTCCGATGAGTCAACTCTTCGCATGAGGTGGCCAAAGTATTGGAGCTTCAGCTTCAGCATCATTCCTTCCAAAGAAATCCCAGGGCTGATCTTCAGAATGGACTGGTTGGATCTCCTTGCAGTCCAAGGAACTCTCAAGAGTCTTCTCCAACACCACAGTTCAAAGACATCAATTCTTTGGTTCTCAGCCTTCTTCACAGTCCAACTCTCACATCCATATATGATCACAGGAAAAACCATAGCCTTGACTAGACGGACCTTAGTCGGCAAAGTAATGTCTCTGCTTTTGAATATGCTATCTAGGTTGGTCATAACTTTTCTTCCAAGGAGTAAGTGTCTTTTAATTTCATGGCTGCAGTCACCATCTGCAGTGATTTTTGGAGCCCAAAAAAATAAGGTCTGACACTGTTTCTACTGTTTCCCCATCTATTTCCCATGAAGTGATGGGACCAGATGCCATGATCCTCGTTTTCTGAATGTTGAGCTTTAAGCCAACTTTTTCGCTCTCCTCTTTCACTTTCATCAAGAGGCTTTTTAGCTCCTCTTCACTTTCTGCCATAAGGGTGGTGTCAACTGCACATCTGAGGTTATTGATACTTCTCCCGGCAATCTTGATTCCAGCTTGTGTTTCTTCCAGTCCAGTGTTTCTCATGATGTACTCTGCATAGAAGTTAAATAAGCAGGGTGACAATATACAGCCTTGATGTACTCCTTTTCCTGTTTGGAACCAGTGTGTTGTTCCATGTCCAGTTCTAACTGTTGCTTCCTGACCTGCATACAGATTTCTCAAGAGGCAGGTTAGGTGGTCTGGTATTCCCATCTCTTTCAGAATTTTCCACAGTTTATTGTGAGATATATATATATAAAAGAATATATATATATTCTTTTTCAGGTTCTTTTACCTTACAAGTTACTATAGAATACTGAGTAGAGTTCCTGTGCTATACAGAAAGTCATTGTTGATTTTCTATTTTATACATTATAATGCATATATGTTAAGTTTTATCCCTTCAAAACATTCTATAAAATCCCTGCAATAACCTATCTGCCACTGGAGTTGTCTTTCTCTATCATACTAAGGGAAACCCTAGTAAAACAAGGAGCTGCTTGTTGCAGCAGGTTTCTGCTCACAGCTGCATTCATAAACACCCAACCAGAAAGCAAAAATATTTTGAAAGGGAATCCAATATTTTCTTGCACATATTGAATAGTATTGAAAGAGACTAACACTGGGAAACCCAGAAGCCAAGTTAAAATAATCCCCAAAAGGCAAGGAATAATAGATTCTTTACACAGAAAATGAAGTTTCCTGAAACCAGAGAGAGGTAAATGGGAGAAGTGAACAAGGAATATTACACAGCACTGAGGCTTGTCCATCAAGTTTCCATAGCTTTCAACACTGATGTTTCAGCATTTTCTGCTGCTGCTTCTTGTTCAAGCCTGTGAGACATCAACCAAGAACAGGGTTAGAAGGGATTCCACAGCCATCTGCTTTTTGTTAAGAAAAACTCCAATCTGAATCTGAACTGAAAAGTCTTCCCTATTGCCCAAAAACCATGGGTGCCAAGGAAATTTCAAGGAAAACAATTTGTGTAATATTTTTGGATGTAGCAATTCAAATGTCTACTGTCTAACCATACACAGAGCAATAATTCAGAACATAGAATCTGGAGTTAAGCTGGCTGTGTTCACATTCTGGTTCTAAGCATCCTAACTGCAGCTTCAATAAGATGCTTACCTTTCTGCGCCTCACCCTCTTCATCTGATAAGTGGTTAGAATAAGACCTTCTGTCTTTCAAGGTTGTGACAGATCAACCTGTCCTTAAATGTGACCTGATTATGCCAGGGCCAAGCACACAGGAAAGGCTCAGTGAACCTTGGCTATTACCATTCACATCCACTCTCATGGAGGCTATGTAGAAACAGTGCTCTAGGACATTAACATATTGTCTAGTTCACGGTGTAAAAAGATTTCTATAGGCTCTAAAACACATATCCTGTGCACTTCTGGGTTCATATAAAGTATTTACCTAGACTAGAAAATCATAGTAATACTCAGAGTTTCCTACAAGGAAGAGTACCTCTCCTAAGTCAAAAGCTAATGTACGTAGATGTCCATTATACATTAAAGGACAGAAATGGTAAGAACCTAACAAAAGCAGAAGAGATTAAGAAGTAGTAAGAAAACACAAATGAACTATACAAAAAAAGTCTTAATGACCCAGATAACCACAATGATGTGGTCATTCACCTAGAGCCAGACAACCTAGTGTGTGAAGTCAAGTAGGCCTTAGGAAGCATTACCAAAAACAAAACTAGTTTTTGGAACAAAGCTAGGTGATGGAATTTCAGCTGAGCTATTTCAAATCCTAAAAGATGATACTGTTAAACTGCTGAACTCAATATGCCAGCAAATTTGGAAAACTCAGCACTGGTCACAGTACTGAAAGAGATCAGTCTTCATTCCAATCCCAAAGAAGGGCAATGCCAAAGAATATTCAAACTACTGTACAATTGCACTCATTTTACATGCTAACAAGGTTATACTCAAAATCCCTTAACCAGGCTTTAGCAGTACATGAATCAAGAACTTCTAGATGTACATTCTGGGTTTAGAAGAGGCAGAGGAACCAGAGATCAAATTTTCAACATTCATTGGATCATAAAGAAAGCAAGGGAATTTCAGAAAAATTTCTGCCTCATTGACTACACTAAAACCTTTAATGCTGTGGATCAAAACAAACTGGAAAATTCTTAAAGAGATGGAAATATCAGACCATCTTACCCTTCTCCTGAGAGACCTGTATGTGGGTCAAGAAGCAACAGTTAGAAATGGACATGGAATAACTAACTGGTTCAAAATTGGGAAAAGAATATGACAAACTGCATATTGTCACTCTGCTTATTTAACCTATATGCAAAGTACATCATGTGAAATATAGGGCTGGTGAATCACAAGCCCAAATCAAGATTTCCAGGAGAAATATCAACCACCTCAGATATGCAGATGATACTACTCTAACGGCAGAAAGTGAGGAACTAAATAGCCTCTTGATGAGGGTAAAAGAGAAGAGTGAGAAAGCTGGCTTGAAATTCAACAATTAAAAACTAGGACCATCGCATCAGTTCCCATCACTTCATGGCAAATAGAAGGGGAAAAAATGGAAGCAGTGACAGATTTTCTTTCCTTGGGCTCCAAAATCATTGTGAACAGTGACTACAGCCATGATATTAAAAGACACTTGCTCCTTGGAAGAAAGCTATGACAAACCAAGACAGCATATTAAAAAGTAGAGACATCACTTCACCAACAAAGGTCTGTATAGTCAAAGCTATGGTTTTTTCAGTAGTCATGTATGGATATAAGAGTTGGACCATGAAGATGACTGAGCGCCAAAGATGTTTTCTAACTGTGGTGTTGGAGAAGACTCTTTAGAGTCCCTTGGACAGCAAGGAGATCAAACCAGTCAATCCTAAAGGAAATCATCCCTGAATATTGATTAGAAACACCAATGCTGAATCTAAAACTCCAATACTTTGGCCACCTGATGGGAAGAGCCAACTCATTGGGAAAAAAACCCTGATGCGGGGAAAGATTGAAGGCAAAAGGAAAAGGGAACAGCAGAGGATAAGATGGTTAGATAGCATCACCAACTCAATGGACATGAATTTGAGCAAATTTTGGGATATAGTGGAGGACAGAGGAGCCTGGCATGCTATAGTCCATGGGCTCACAAAGAGTTGGACATGACTTAGCAACTGAATAACAAGAGAAAAGCTGATATACATGGATGTTGCTTCCATAAATAAATCAGAGTGAAACTTTGGTGGAATTTACCATTTGACATACATATAGTTGGCAGGTGTCCTGCTCTTTCCAAATCTGAAGCTGTTGCAATTCCAGGTTCTGGGAACATGGATTTGGTGCTTACATTCCAATCTGAAATTTCAGTCTAAACCCCAGAGCTGCTTTGGGGTCAAGATTAGGCTCCATGATCACCTTGTTATAGTCCTGTTGGCCCCGATTTCCTCCTTAGACTACTTGATATTACTTGGCATAGAGCCTCATTCAGTGTTGCCACAGACTCAGATTCATTTGGTTAACTCCAATTTGCTGATTCTGAAGGTGGCTATGTTTTTGGACTTTAATGCTTTTATGGCTCTTGGAAGTATCTTTAGTTTCTTCTCTTGTTTTCTGCTCCAAATTTGGACTTACTTTTTATCCTCGGCTCCAAAATCACCATCCCAGATTATATTTATCTCTTCTCTCCAGTAGAAAGCAACAGATAATATGATACTTTGGCATTTTTAATTTCAATGAGAAATGGTTAATGTAAGAGTTCTGTATGAGTTCCACTCCATCACCAGTTATGGGTAGGTCAGGCCACATTTTGAAATCTTAGTGTTCTTATCTAAGGTTTTATCCAGAACTGAAAACATGCCTTTAGCCAGGTGAGGGTGTGCCTGTTGGTTTCTATTTTTCTGAGAGTTTTTATCATGAAAATGTGTTGAATTTTGTCACATGTTTTTCTGCATTAATTGATATCATCATGTGACTTTTGGTTTTGTCTGTTATTATGGCAGAGTTTACTAAAGATATGGTCACTATGGTATATGTTCCATGGATACTTGAGGCTAATGTGCATTTGTTGTTGTTGAATGGACTGCTCTATTAATGCCAGTTAGATTCTGCTGGTTGAGGGTGTTCTTTTCTATCCTTGCTAAATTTCAGCTTATTTGTTCTATCAGCTATTTAAACAAGGATGTTGGTAGTTCCCTAGTGGCCTAGTGGATAGGATTCTGGATTTTCATTGCTGTGGCCCAGCTTCAATCCCTGGTTGGGTACTAAGATCCCTCAGAGCCATTCAGTGTGGTCAAAACAAACAGAAAACAAGGGTGTCAAAGTCTTCAACTATAATTGTAGATATATCTATTTTTCCTTTCAGTTTTATCAGTTTTTGCTTCATGTGTTTTGAAAGTTTGTTGTTTGGCAAATATCCATTCAGGGCTGCTATGTCTTCTTGGTAGATTGATTCCTTTACCATTATATAATATCTTCTCTGTCTCTGGCAATTGTCTTTGTTCTGAAGTCTGATTATCTATTACTAATATAGCTATTCCTTCTTCCTTTTGATTAATATTTGCATAATATATCTCCTCCTATCCTTTTTCTTTAAACCTGCCTATATTGTTATGTTTCAAATGAATTTTTTTTGTGGACAGCTTACAAGTGGTTCAGGTTTTTTAATGCACTCAGCTAATCTTTATTTTTTATGTGATGTATTTAGGCCATTTACATTTAATGTAATTATTGATGTGTTAGAACTTGCCATTTGTTTTCTGCTTGTTCTGTTTTTCATTTCTTGGTTTTCTCTTCCCTGCCTGCTTGTGTGTCACTTGAATGTATTTTAGTATTGCAGTTTGGTTCATCTAGTGTTTTGGCTTGTTTGTTTTAAATACTGATTTATTTGGCTCCATCTGGTTTTAGTTGCAGCACAGAGGATCTTCTTTGTGCCATGTGGGATCTTTTCTTGTGGTGCATGGATTTCTCGTGGACTTAATTGCTTCAGGGCTTGTGGGATCTTAGTTCCCCAACTCAGGACTGAACCTAAGTCCCCTGCATTGCCAAGTAGATTCTCAACCCCTGGACCACCAAGAAAGTCCCCATCTAGTGTTTTTTAATGCACCTTTCTGAGCAGTATTTTAGTGATTGCTAGATATTACATTATATTTTCATAGCTTCATCCCCTGGTGTCATTATTTTACTAGTTTAAGGAGAATATAGAAATATTATCTTTATGTCATTTTACTCTCCTTTGTTAATAGTATAATTCACTTAATTTTTTTCTACACTCATTAAGGACAATATCTAGCAGTGTTATGACTTTTGTTTCAATTCTCAAACATAATTTGGGAAATCTAAAAGGAGGGAAAAATGTTTTATATTTATGACATATTTATACTTTCTGATATTTTTTCTTCCATTCAAATGTTGGAAATTCCCTTCTATCATTTCTTTTCTGTTTTAATAACATCTTTTATTCATTCTTTTAGAATTGGTCTATTGGTGAGAAATCATCCTTTTTTCTTCATCTGAGAATGTCTTGATTTCATCTCCTTTCACGAAGGATATCTGGCTGAGTATAGCATTATGGGTTTACAGTTCTCGTTTATCACTTCAAAAATGCTGCATCACTTCCTTCTGGCTTCCATGGTTTCTCATGATAAATCTGTTATTCAAATTGTTTTTCCTGTAGAGTTAGGATGTCTTTTCTCTCTCACTTTTCAGCCATTATTTTTCAACCTTAATTTTTTAAGGGCTTTTTCACTTCTGTCTTCTTTCTTTGCTTCTTCTAAGGACTCTGATGACAAAAATGTTAAATGCTTCATTATGGTCCTACAGGTTCCTGAAAGCTTGTCTACATTTTTAAATCTATTTTTCTCTGTTGTTTTAATTGGGTAATTTCTCTTGCCCTGTCTTCAAGTTCACTGGTTCTTTCCTCTATGCCCTCTATTCTGTTGTTGAGCTCATTCACTGAGTTTTTAATTTTGGTTACTGTATTTTTCAGTTCTAAATGTGGCATTTCTCTTTTGATAGCTTCTATTTCTTTGGTGATATTTTCTACATTTGCTTGGTTCAATCACATTTGCAATACTTGTTGAAGTATTTTTATAATGAATTCTCTAAGATGCTTATTGGATAGTTTGAACATTTTTGTCATTTTAATGTTGGCATCTATTCATTGCCTTATTTAATTTAGTTTGAGACCTTCCTGGTTTGTAGTATAAGTGATTTTTTTTTAATTGAAATCTGGACATTATGTAATGGGATTTGGATTTTATTTAAATCTTCTATTTTAGGTAATTTCTTCCAGAAGGACAAACTGAAGTGGAGGGTGCACTGCCTCATTCTTCCAAATGGGGTGGAATTCTTCCAGATAGGGTGGTCAAGGTTCTCACTTGACCTTTGCTGACACCTAAGGGGAAGGGCTGCTCATTACTGTTGGAGCCTCTTTCCCACACTCAGCCGCCACTGCTTCCTCCCTGTGAGCGAGGTCAAGGGGCCTTGCTACTACTGCTCCCCTGTGGCCTCCACTGACATCACAGGGGAGGACTGGCCTCATTACTACTGAGTGGAGCTAAAAGTCCCAACTCTCCAGTCAACCTCCTCTGAAACCACCCCAGCAAAGAGGGACAGGGCATATCATTACTGCTCATACTGCTGGACAGATGTGGAAATCTATGTGGTCCCCAATGACACTTCCTGGGAGGGAGGAAAGCCCCAGCTCCTCCTCACCTCTCTCTAACACTAGACCAGTAAGGGTTTTAGGGAGGTTGATGGCACTGCCATTACAGCCTGAGGACAGTGGAAGCTAGGCTCCCAACTCTGCCTTTGCTGGATTGGGTAAAGTGGGGCTCCAGTTTTTTCTGCAGTGTTTCACTGGAGCAATGCTCTTGTAGCCATGCGTTCTGGGAAACAAACTCTCTCAGAAGGACAATGCAGATAGTGGAGTACAGTTTATTACACTGGCGGGCCCAAGGCAGGGTCTCCTCTTAGCCAAGGACCCCGACCAGTTTTTGTGAAAACCTTATATATCCTAAGTGTACTTGCTCAAACCCACCTCCCCAGATTCCTTGAAACTAGTCTGGACAAGGTAAAAGAGAGATACAATCAAAGTTAACCCATGATTCATGTGTCAAAAGACTATATAAACAGTGGACATTTATCAATAGGGCTGTGGTCATATCCCAGTAAACATAGTGGAATTTACCACTTTGTTCTGTTACAGAGATAATTAGCATATTCTTTTAGGCATCGGAGAGTCCAAGTACAAGTCCTGAGGCTCTTTCATCCAGGGGGTCTGGTTTCCCACTGGTAGGCCACTTCTATAGACACCGGGCACAAAGTTCAGAGTCCATTGGGAGGGTGACCGTGCGTGTAGCGTAATGTTCGCAGCCTGGCCTGAGATGGGGTCCAGCTCTGTCTGTTTCCTCCTTCAATGCAATTACTGCCTAACAGTTTTCTGTCTTGCTAGCTGCCCATTCCTTGGTTCTTTGGCTACAGAGAAGGCTTGCTTTGTTTGATCTGAATTCACTGTCAATTCTGGGTTGCCGGCTCCTTTAGCTCCAAGTCAGGGATATATGAAGCAAAAAGAAAACACAGAGAGCACATTACCTCTGACCCTGAGATCTCAAGCCAGCTTGTCTTCTTCTCTCCACCTCCCAGAGTCATCTTATGTTGGCTTTATATATAATGTGAGAGCTTTTAGTTCTACTTAATCAGGAAAAGTATGCACGCATGCTAAATCATTTCAGTCATGTCCGACTCTTTGGGACCCTATGGACTGTAGCCCACCAGGCTCCTCTGTCCACCGGATTCTCCAGGCAAGAATACTGGAATGGGTTGCCATTCCCTTCTCCAGGGGATCTTCCTGAACCAGGGGTTGAATCCGCATCTCCGAGGCTCCTCAATTGCAGGCAGATCCTTTACCACTGAGCTACCAGGGAAGCCTGGGAAGAGTAGGAAAAATACATTTATTCCATCCTCCCAGAGGAAGACTTTATTAAAAATGAAACTGCAGTAAGCTACTATAAACACCAGAGGTCTCTTCTAACATAAATTGAAAAAAAGCTAATTTTCAGCATTTTCAGACATAATTCTGAAGGACTAAATCAGTGTATTATTTTTCAATTTTTAAATATCCAACTTTTCTTAAATTTCATCTTTGAAAAAAACAGCTTTATCTAATTATTTTCTCAAGATAACATTATTCAGTGGGAAAGATTATAGGCCCACGTAACTTGTGGTATTATATTTATTCCCAGATGGCACTAGTGGTAAAGAACCCACTTGGCAATGCAGGACACATGAGAGACACAGGTTCAATTCTTGGATCAGGAAGATCCCCTAGAGGAAGGCATGGCAACCCACTCTAGTATTCTTGCCTGGAGAATCCCATGAACAGAGAAGCCTGACAGGCTATAGTCCATAGGACCACAAAAAGTTGGACATGACTGAAGTGACTTAGCACACATGCATTATTATTCATCCACACTAATCAGTTTATTTTTGAAATGTTATAGTCATTGAAGTTTTTGAGGGGCATCCCCCGTGGCTCAGTGGTAAAATATCCACCTGCAGTGCAGCAGCCACAGGAGACGTGGTTCAATCCCTGGATCTGGAAGATTCCCTGCAGGAGGGCATGGCAACATACTCAGTTACCAGGTCCAAGCTCACTCTACTCACTGCATGACAAGCCAATGAATCTGAGAGATAAGGTATTGAGGCAGGTCAGAGACTTTATGCTGGGAGCCAGCAGACCGAGAAGATGGCAGGCTAATGCCTCAAAATAACCATCTTATTGGGGTCTAGGTTTCAGGTTCTTTTATAGATCAGAGACAGAAGCAATGTGAAATTAAAGTCAAAATGCAGAATAGAGAGGGAGAGGCAGTGGGGAAGTAAAGTGAAAGGGTCTTCAGGCTTGTAAAGCATCTCCAAGGAAATGGCCAGCCTTCGGAAGGGGTGTGTTAATCTCTTCCATTCACAGATGGCCAAGGACAAACTATCTCTCCATAAGCTGAACAAAGGCACTTTAGTTTACAGTCAAGAAGAGGGGCAGAGTCCCCAGGCAAGCCATTGAGTATGATTATAATAACAAAAGCAACAAAAAGCAAATCAAAGAAACAGTTTACAACATGGAGTCAGAATTGGCTTCCTCCCTAAAGGAAAGGGAATAGACCTCATAGTCAACAAAAGAGTTCAAAATGTAGTACTTGGGTGCAATCTCAAAAATGACAGAATAATCTTTGTTCTCTTCCAAGGCAAACTATTCAATATCACAGTAATCCAAGTTTATGCCCCAACCACAAATGCCAAAGAAGCTGAAGTTGAACGTCTCTTGGAAGACTTACAACACCTTCAAGAACTAACACCAAAAAAAGATGTCCTTTTCATCATAGGGAACTGGAATGCAAAAGTAGGTAGTCAAGAGATACCTGAATTAACAGGCAAGTTTCACCTTGGAGTACAAAATGAGCAGGGCAAAGGCTAACAGAGTTTTGTCAAGAGAACACACTGGTCATAGCAAACACCCTCTTCCAACAACACAAGCGAAGACTCTACACATGGACATCACCAGATGGTCAATAACAAAGTTAGATTGATTATACTCTTTGTAGCCAAAGATGGAGAAGCTCTATACAGTCAGCAAAACACAAGACCAGCAGCTGACTGTAGTTCAGATCATGAACTCCTTATTGCCAAATTCAGACTTAAATTGAAAGAAGTAGGCAAAACCAATAGGGCATTCAGATATAACCTAAATCAAATCCCTTATGATTATACAGTGGAAGTGAAAAATAGAATCAAGGGATTAGATCTGATAGACAGTGCCTGAAGAACTATGGATAGAGGTTCGTGACCTTGTACGGGAGGCAGTGATCAAGACCATCCCCAAGGAGAAGAAATGCAAAAAGGCAAAATGGTTGTCCGAGGAGGCCTTACAAATAGCTGAGAAAAGAAGAGAAGTGAGAAAAGGAGAGTAAAGGAGAAAAGGAGTAAAGGAGTAAAGGAGAAAAAGGAAGATATATCCATTTGAGTGCACAGTTCCAAAGGATAGCAGGGAGAGATAAGAAAGCCTTCCTAAGTGAACAATGCAAAGAAATAGAGGAAAACAAAAGAATGGGAAAGACTAGTGATCTCTTCAAGAAAATTAAGAGATAGCAAGGAAACGTTTCATGCAAAGATGGGCACGATAAACAACAGAAACAATATGGACCTAACAGAAGCAGAAGATATTAAGAACAGGTGGCAAAAATACACAGAAGAGCTATACAAAAAAGATCTTCATGACCCAGATAACCACAATGGTGTAATCTCTCACCTACAGCCAGATATCCTAGAATGCGAAGTCAAGTGGGCCTTAGGAAGCATCACTATGAACAAAGCTAGTGGAGGTGATAGAATTCCAGCTGAGCTATTTCAAATCCTAAAAGATGTTGCTGTGAAAGTGTTGCACCCAATATGCCAACAAATTTGGAAAACTCAGCAGTGGCCACAGAACTGGAAAAGGTCAGTTTCCATTCCAATCCCAAATAAGTGCAATGCCAAAGAACATTCAAACTACCACACAATTGTACTCACTTCACATGCTAGCAAAGTAATGCTCAAAATTCTCCAAGTTAGGCTTCAACAGTACGTGAACTGAGAAATTCCATATGTTCAAATTGGATTTAGAAAAGGCAGAGGAACCAGAGATCAAATTGCCAACATTATTTGGATCATAGAAAAAGCAAAGAAATTCCAGAAAAACATCTACATCTGCTTCATTGACTACGCTAAAGCCTTTGACTTATGGATCACAACACTGTGGAAAATTCTTAAAGAGATGGGAATACCAGACCACCTTACCTGCCTCTTGAGAAACCTGTATACAGGTCAAGAAGCAACAGTTAAAACAGAACATGGAACAATGGACTGGTTCCAAATTGGGAAAGGAGTATGTCAAGGCTGTATATTATCACCCTGCTTTTTAAACTTATATGCAGAGTAAATCATGTGAAATGCTGGGCCAAATGAAGCACAAACTGGAATCAAGATTGCCGGGAAAAATATCAATAACCTCAGATAGGCAGTTGACACCACCCTTATGGTAGAAAATGAAGAGGAACTAAAGAGCCCCTTAATGAAAATGAAAGAGGAGAGAGAAAAAGTTGGCTTAAAAGTCAGTGTTCAAAAAACTAAGATCATGGCATCCAGTCCCATCACTTCATGGCAAATAGATGGTGAAACGATGGAAACAGTGACAGACTTTATTTTCTTGGACACAAAAATCACTGCAGATGGTGACTTCAGCCATGAAATTAAAAGATGTTTGCTTCTGGAAGAAAAGCTATGACAACCCTAAACAGCATATTAAAAAGCAGAGACATTACTTTGCTGACAAAGGTCTGTCTAGTCAAAGCTATGGTTTTTACAGTAGTCATGCATGGATGTGAGATTTGGGCCATAAAGAAAGCTGAGCGCTGAAGAACTGATGCTTTTGAACTGTGGTGTTGGAGAAGACTCTTGAGAGTCCCTTGGATTGCAAGGAGATCCAACCAGTCAGTCCTAAAGGAGATCAATCCTGAATATTCATTGGAGGGAACTGATGCTGAGGCTGAAGCTCCAATACTTTGACCACCTGATGTAAAGACAGAATAATTGGAAAAAGACCTTGATGCTGGGAAAGAGTGACAGCAGGAGGAGAAGGGGATGACAGAGGATGAGAAGTTGGGTGGCATCACCAACTCAATGGACATGAGTTTGAATAAGCTCTGGGAGATGGGAAGGACAGGGAAGCCTGGCATGCTGCAGTCCATGGGGTCCCAAAGAGTCAGACATGACTGAGCCACTGAACAGCAACTGCAACAACTCCAGTATTCTTGCCTGGAGAATCCCATGGACAGAGGAGCCTGGCAGGTTATATACAGTCCATAACGTTGCAAAGAATGGGACATGACTGAAGCAACTTAACACAAACGCACGCAAAGTCTTTGAAGGAAACATATCACTGCCTGTAGAAACTTTACAATCTGAAACTGTTAGGGGAAGCACACTGACTGAAACTGCCCACCCTGGCCAGGGCCTTCAGTAACCATTCGCATGAGTTGTTTTATGACAGGAGATCCTGGTAAGGAATACAGAACTAATAAGCTGCCACCAACCGGAAGAGCTCGGGAAAGGTCAAAAGGAGATACCGCGTGTCTGTCCACTTCCCAGAATCCCTCTTGCTAGCATCCATCTTGGCTGGGCGATCCCTGCGCCACCAGGAAAGACTCTGAATTAGAATGATTGGCCAAAGACAACCCGGAAACTAATCCCATCACCATAAAACCCGAAACTGCGAACCACGTGGCAGAGCAGTTCTCCTGGGTTCCCTTACCCTACTGCTCTCCACCCGGGTGCCCTTTCCCAATAAAATCTCTTGCTTTGTCAGCACATGTGTCTCCTCAGACAATTCATTTCCGAGTGTTAGACAAGAGTCCAGTTTCTGGCCCTGGAAAGGGGTCCCCCTTCCTGCCACAAAACTACAAAGTAAAACTTAATGTTTCAGGATTTTGAAATTGACTTTATTATTTTATGTATCTTTCATTAAAAAATTCATTAAAAACCTAAATTATTCCCACAACCTGAAGAAAGGCAATTCACACACACACAAACTTTTTCCATTTTAGCAAATCTTGCCAGCTGGAATGAGGCAAAAAATGTCACAATACTTGAATTTCTAAATTTTTGTTTACCCAATGCAGACCAGAACATGAGCTAAATATTGCATCTAGAACACCTGAGAATTCTTGGGGTTATTCCAGTTGATTGTCAGCCCCCACTGGCAGTGTTGCTGTTGTAACCTCTCATCCACATTCTTTCATTTCCTTTCAGAATACAGTGATCAGTCTTTTCAAGTGTCATCACAGAAATTCCAATGGGAACTCTTAGTGCCTTTGGAAACATAGATCATCATTTGAGTTCAAGTGTAGGTAAAGGTCATAAACTTCTCTAACCCTGCTCTCATCAGCATTCGGCCATCCCAAAATTTTAAACCAATTCTTTCCCTTCAAACAGAGGCATTCCCATAACCTCTAACTGGACCAGCAAGATTTTACTGTTAAATCTCTTTTGTATTTAGAAATCAACAATTACCATAACAAAACCAGGATGCCATTTTAAACAAAGCTTCCCTAAACTTTTGACCTGTGTGCTTCTGTGAGTGAAAACAGTGAGGGAAAAACTGACTTTCTTCCAATAGAAAACTTTTCAATTGCCTGTTACTCAGAATTAGTGGTCGGTCTTGACAGCTTGGGGGTGGGGGGCGGGGGGAGTCTGCATATTGAAAGACCTCCCTGCAGTGAGTTGGAAGTGATCCGTGAAACAAAGGCAGCTTTGCTTGGTATTCAGGATGCACTAGAGGGTACCTGCTGGGGTTTTCCAGTACCTTCTTCTAAAACCACCTGCTTACTGCTGCTTCTTACTCATCCGCAGAAACCAATGCCTCCCTTACCTGCTTCATGGAGGGTGTGGAGGAACAAATGAGGTAAGGAATGAAAGCAGGATGTCAAAAAGTCCAAAATAATATTTACGTTTTTTCTGTGAACAAACTTTAGACATTTTACCCTATAAGATAACTATTTTCCAAAGCTGGAAGAGCCATTGCTGGAACTTACAGTTGGCTAGCAGTGTAGGGGAAGGAATCTGGTAAAAACAGAACATATAAGAAAGCACAGTCTTCTTACTTAAAACACTGAAGGAAACACAGGTGGTGTTTGTACAGACAGAGGAAGAGGGGAGATTGAAGAAAGAAACAAAATCCAAATCTCAAGAAGACTAGCTTATTTCGAAAGGAGTGTTTTCCTTATGCTTCAGTGACTAGAAGCCACGAAGTGCTTCTAAACAGAACAGGCAAATGAGTTAATTTACATTTAAGGAAGATCTTGATGTTCTTGGAGGAGCAGCTGACGGGTGAGACTGGAGGTCCCAAGATGCGTTGGAGGCCTCAAGATGCGTTGGAGGCCTGTTGCCAGAGTCCAGGAAGGAAATGGTGGAGTCCTGAGCTAAGGCAATGAAGATGGGAACAGAGATACTGGATCCAGATGTTGAGTAGAGAGAACTTTAGATGCTGCTTCTGTTGGGGGAGAGAAGAGGGAAATGAGAACGCCTCCCAGATTTTCTGACTTAGAAACTGGATGGATGGTTTTAAATGTTGTTGTTTAGTTTTTTCCTCTCATAAATCTCTAAGAATAGATTTCTCCCTAATTTTGATCTCACAATTTTCCTACAACAGACAAAACTAAGGCTCTGCTATGCACTTGTACTTTACCCTGATGTTATCTATAAGATAAATAAAACAGCATTCAAAAATAACTGAAAAATGAGAGCATTTTATGTTGAAATGACACGATGTCTTAACATTTTTTCAAAATATTCTGTCCAGAGACCAGGAGTATAATAGGCCTACATATGAAATAATGTTGGCCATCTGCGAATAACTGATGGAAATGAGCACATGGAGGAGGAGCAGTATCCTATCCTCTCTACCTCTGTATATGTTTTAAAATTTGCATAATGAATTGTGTGCTGCGTCGCTCAGTCATGTCCGACTCTTTGCAGCCCCGTGAGTCCTAGCCCGCCAG
Organism: Budorcas taxicolor; assembly: GCF_023091745.1. Lineage (NCBI taxonomy): Eukaryota > Metazoa > Chordata > Mammalia > Artiodactyla > Bovidae > Budorcas > Budorcas taxicolor. The sequence continues at coordinate 39,936,821 of NC_068926.1, forward strand.
GCTCCTCTGTCCACTGGGGTTCTCCAGGCAAGAATACTGGAGTGGGTTGTCATGCCCTCCTTCAGGGGATCTTCCCAAAATAAAAGAATACTTATTTTTAAACTAATTAAAAACAAATTAGATAGTTGCACAAATTTCTTAAAATTTTCTAAGGAAATTTTGTTGCAAAAAAAAAGGAAGATGTCAACTTTAAAAAAATGCTCAACTTGAGAGTTGTGAGTTAAGTGTCATTTGGGGGAAAATGATGACTGCAGCCTGGGAGACAGCACCTCAGATAGCTTGGGAAACTGCTCCAAAGAGGCGGGGGAGAGGAAAGGTTAATATAGATGTGATTTTGGTGAAGGGAGAATACATGCAATCAAGCACATATTTTTCCAGATTTCTGCTAGTCTCATGAAGCTTTCTGCTAGCCCTGAAAAACAGTCATCACCATGAATAATTTTAGTGTTTTTCTAGATATGAGGAGATACAAAAATTGGACTCAAAATCAGCTCCTCCTGAAAATATGTATCTGAAGACCTGTCCTGCCAATTTTCTCCCAAGCACAGAGTACCTCATTTCTGCTTTCCATCCTGAACTCCTTTCAGGGGTATTGAAGGTCAGTAGCTGCAGAGATGGCAAGTGCCAATTTGCAGTTGACAAAGAAAATGCCATTCTGAGAATTAGGTAGTAATGGCAGTTCAGCTTTTTAATCTCTCTGAATTTCCCTATAAAACAGAGCAACCAAGAAAGCAAAACCAATGACAGACCTACTAAACTACTGTCATTGATTCCCTGAAAAGCATGGTAGACTATTCTGAGAACTGTGGCAGAAATGGGAGGGAGCTTTGCAGGCCTCAAGGTGGGGAAGGTTCCAGCAGGGCTGCAGGAAGATTGCAGATGCTGGATCCATCCAGGAGCTGGTGCCTGTGAATTGCTGATGGTAACAAACCAGACACACTCTCCCTGGCAAAGCCCTGTGCTGAGGAGAAGGTGCTGAGAGCAGAGTCCTCGATAAGTAGGACAGGAACAGTAGTGGTGAAGCAAGGGAAGGTCCAGATATGATCAGAGGAGAGGAGCAGAAGAGAAAAAAAAAAAAAAAATCCCAGGAAGTTCACGTTCTGAAAACAACCAAACAGAAAAGCCTAGAGTCGAAGTTAGAAACACTGTCCTGCCTCATCCATCCCTCTTAAAAAGACAGAAATACTCATCTCACTTAAAAATGAGAAAGAAAGTTCAGTTCAGTTCAGTCGCTCAGACATGTCCGACTCTTTTGACCCCATGAATCGCAGCATGCCAGGCCTCCCTGTCCATCACCACCTCCCGGAGTTCACTCAGACTCATGTCCATCGAGTCCGTGACGCCATCCAGCCATCTCATCCTCTGTCGTCTCCTTCTCCTCCTGCCCCCAATCCCTCCCAGCATCAGAGTCTTTTCCAATGAGTCAGCTCTTCACATGAGGTGGTCAAAGTACTGGAGCTTCAGCTTCAGCATCATTCCTTCCAAAGAAATCCCAGGGCTGATCTCCTTCAGAATGGACTGGTTGGATCTCTTTGCAGTCCAAGGGACTCTCAAGAGTCTTCTCCAGCACCACAGTTCAAATGCATCAATTCTTCGGCGCTCAGCCTTCTTCACAGTCCAACTCTCACATCCATATATGACCACAGGAAAAACCATAGCCTTGACTAGACGGACCTTAGTCGGCAAAGTAATGTCTCTGCTTTTCAATATACTATCTAGGTTGGTCATAACTTTTCTTCCAAGGAGTAAGCATCTTTTAATTTCATGGCTGCAGTCACCATCTACAGTGATGTTGGAGCCCAAGAAAATAAAGTCTGACAACTGTTTCTACTGTTTCCCCATCTATTTCCCATGAAGTGGTGGGACCAGATGCCATGATCTTCGTTTTCTGAATGTTGAGCTTTAAGCCAACTTTTTCACTCTCCACTTTCACTTTCATCAAGAGGCTTTTTAGCTCTTCTTCACTTTCTGCCATAAGGGTGGTGTCATCTGCATATCTGAGATTATTGATATTTCCCCCAGCAATCTTGATTCCAGCTTGTGCTTCTTCCAGCCCAGCATTTCTCATGATGTACTCTGCATAGAAGTTAAATAAGCAGGGTGACAATATACAGCCTTGATGTACTCCTTTTCCTATTTGGAACCAGTCTAAAAATGAGAAAGAAAAGGACTTGCTAAATCTCAAACCCAAGTTCTCTGGTGGTACAGCAGATAGGAATCTGCCTGCCAATGCAGGGGTCATGGATATGATCCCTGGTCTGAGAAGATTCCACACGCTGAGGAGCAACTAAACCCGGTGCACCAGGAGTACTGAGCCTAAGACTGAAGCCCATGTGCCTGGAGCCTGTGGTCAACAGCAAGAGAAGCCACGATAATGAGAAGCTCACACACAGCAACAAAGAGAGGCCCCATCCAGAGCAACTAGAAGAAAGCTGGAGCACAGCACCAAAGACCCAGCACACCAGAAACGAGTAAACTATAAAAATAAATAACTAAATTTTAAAATTTTAAAAACTGAAACCAAGGTGCTATTATTAGAAAAAAGAGAACTAAGAGTTTACTAAATCAGTACATGCTATGAAATAATGCCAGAGATTCAAGCTCACAGAGTAAATGAGAACTGTAAACTTAATATTTCAAAATACATTAAATAATATAAAGAAAACTACTGTATATTCAAACTAATATAAATGGATAAAACATAAGAAATCAGAATTTTAAAATTGTATAAATAAGAGTAGAAAAAAAGAAAATGCCAAATAAAAAGTGAAAGAACTCAGAAATTACTTAGAAAAAAAATCATTTGAGAAACAAAGATAAACCAAATGAAACACAGTAAGAAACATAACACAAAATGCTTTAAGGAACATAGAAGACAGCAAAGAAGGAAATTTTTAAATATCAAAAGAAAATGAAGAAAGAGATAAAAAGATGGATCAAAAGTGGTAGATATATATATATATATATATATATATATATATATATAAAATAGCAAAATAAGATCTTACCTGTATTACAGGGGACTCTGGGCTCCACTGGTAGCTCAGCTGGTAAAGAATCTGCCTGCAGTGCAGGAGACTTGTGTACAATCCCTGGGTCAGGAAGATCCCCTGGAGAAAGGCATGGCTACCCACGCTAGTATTCTTGCCTGGAAAATCATCATGGACAGAGGAGCCTGGCAGGCTACAGTCTGTGAGGTGCAAAGAGTTGGACATGGCTGAGCGACTAACACTTGCACTTTTCACCGCAGAGGAAAACCAAATAACTTGAATAAACAAATGCTGAAATCTAAAATTCAATAGAATTTTCTTTAGGAAGGATATGACACTATTTACTGAATGTGCCTCTTGCCTGTATGAAATAGTAGCCAACCAATCACAGAACAAAACTACAAATTTTCAGGGAGAAAATGTCCTTTAGGCATCAATGCAAGAAGACCACAGTGTAGTCAGCCCTCCATATCGAAGGGTTTCATATTTGCAGATTCAACTAACTTTGGTTCAAAGATATTGGGAAGAAATTCAAGAAAGTTCCAAAGAGCAAAACTTTAATTTGCCATAAACTGGCAAGTATTTACATAGTATTTATATTGTATTTAAAACTATTTACAAATCATTTACATTGTATTGTAACTAGCCTCCAATTAAAATAAATAAATTTATATTAAAAAAGTAATCTAGAATTATTTTAAAGTATACAGGAAGATGTGTTTATGTTATAAGCAAATACTACACCATTTAATATTAGGAAATTGAACATCTGGGGATTTTGGTACCAAGGGATGTGCATGCGTGCATTTGTGTTCAGTTGCTTAGGCCATTTCCGACTCTTTGTGACCCTATGGACTGTAGCCCGGTAGGCTCCTCTGTCCAAGGGATTCTTCAGGCCAAAATACTGGAGTAGGTTGCTGTGCCCTCCTCCAAGGGATCTTCCCAACACAGGGATCAAACCCGAGTCTCTTATGCACTGCATTGGCAGGCGAGTTCTTTACCACTAGCACCACCTGGGAAGCCCACCAAGGGATAACTGTACTTAAAAGGAAAAGAAATGCAATTTGTCATCAGATTTTGAGTTAGCACTACATTATGCAAGAAAACAATGGCATACTCTTTTTAAGACAAGAAAAAAATGTGAGCTATGGAATTTAGATTCAGCCAAACTGAATTTCACATGCCAGGTCTTCCTCTATGAATCTTTCCTAATGAAACTTCTAAACAACTAACTTCAGATAACCAAAATGACCAGAGAAATAGTATCATAGGGATGGTGAAATATACCTAAGATTGTGAGCCTGGCCCATATCTTTCAGGAAAACCTCTATAATTTTGCACCAGACCATAAATGTCTGGTTTCAAGCAAAGAATTGTTTGCTTTAGTGGATTTGACATTATTAGTTTAGATTCAGACAACTAGGTCAACTTTTACCAGCTTTCTAAGGAAAAACATTTCTGGGAGATTCAGGGTATGTTTCAAATAATGAAAGTAACCTGTTAGCAAACTGTAGATAATTAATACATATTGCTGCCTAATAAATTACTCCTAAAACATAGTAACTTAAAACAACAAATAATTTCTGTGGTTAAGAAACTGGGAGCAGCCTAGCTGTTTTGTTGCCTCTCAGGCTTTCACGATGTTGCAAGCAAGCTGCCCACCAGGGCACCAAGCGCCTCAAGACTTCAGTGGAGCTGAAACATTCTTCCAAGCTCACTCGCTTGGTTGTTGGCTGTTTTTCACCACATGGCCCTCTGCCTGGGCTGCCTAAGTGGCATCAGGGCATGGCACCTGCTCTCCCCAAGAGCTATGCTTCAAAAGAAAAGCAAGAACTCAAGACAAACGTCATCTTTTATAACCTAATCTTGGAAGTTATAGTAAGTTCCCAACATACAAATGTTCTGTTCTGAAAGTACTTTCATAAGTCCAATTTATTTGTAAGTACAACAAATTTAGTCTGGTACCCAACTAACACAATGATCTATAGAGTATCATATTGTAGTAGGTTATACTTTTCAAACAGATAATACATAAAAACAAATAAAGAAAACATTTTTAATCTTACAGTACTGTACCTTCAAAAGTTCAGTAATACCAGGTACAATGGGGCTTCCAGGTGGCACTAGTGATATATTATCCTTGTCACTAAGTCATATCTGACTCTTTCCTTCTCCAGGGGATCTTCCCAACCTAGGGATCGAACCCCTGTCTCCTGTGTCTCCTGCACTGCAGGCAGATCCTCTACCCACTGAGCCATCAGGGAAGCCCCAGTGATAAAGAACCCACCTGCAAATAAAAGAGGCATAAGATACTCGTTTGGATTCCTGAGTCAGGAAGATCTCCTGGAGGAAAACATGGTAATGCACTCCAGTATTCTTGCCTGGAAAATTTCGTGGACAGAGGAGCCTGGTGGGCTACAGTTCATAGCGACACAGAGCTGGGCACGACTGAAGCAACTCAGCACAGCACACACCAGCTACAGCACCGCTGCTTTTACTGGACATCCTGGGTGGGCTTGGAATAAAGACACTGTACTATTGTACTGTACAATAAAGCATGCAAAAGCACCACCATTTGTAGAGTCTGCACACAGGCGACAATGTACACCAGACAAGTGAACTAACTTATTTGATTGGACATGTGAACATACGTTCATATCTTTGAAAATTCACAACATGAAGGTTTGTATGTAGGGGACTTACTGTGCATAACTTCACTTCTGCCATACTCTGTCAGTCAGATGAACCAACATCCATTATGAAAGGGACACAAGGGTATAAAAACCAGGAAACAGATTATAGAGGGCTCTTTTGAAGGGTCAGAGATGTAAATTTCAAATAATTTGAAGCAGGAAGATTCGGGTTTTAAGCCAAGATCTATGTGACTCCAGAAATTATTCCAGTATAATCAAACCAAGATAAAGTGTGGATTGTTAAGGTTATAGGTCTTTCTCTTACAATGAAATGACAAGAAAAATGGACTAACTTTTATAAGACTATAATGACTAACTTTTATAAGAGTTCCATATCTATATTTTCTACACATAAACAGGTTTTATCTTGTTCTCACATGACCCTAGATATCTACACTCCTTCAAATTTCACCCTCACAGCTCAGCTGCTCATTGCTCTCAAGTAAAAACTCATAGTTTTCATGTGTGTAACTTATGTCTAGTTGGTTTTAGTAAGGAAGGATCAAAATGCTCTGGATAATAGGATCCCAACCTAATTTATGGAAGTGGTTTTCAATCTTTTTTATGTTGACACATTTCATTATGTCTTAGTTTGGGCTTCTATAACAAATTAACATAGATTGAGTGCTCATAACAACAGAAAGTTATTCTTCAGGGTTCTGGAGCCTGGAAGTCTGAGATCAGTTTGACAGCGTGGATGAATTCTGGACAGAGCTCTCTACCTGGATGCAGACTGATGAGGTCTCCTAATGTCCTGGTAGGTGGAAGGCAGAAAGAGGCAGCAAGCTCCCTTTTGGTTCTTAGAAGGGCACTAACCCCTTTCAGGAGGGCTCCACCCTCATGACCTCACTTAACCCTGATTATGTCTCATAGGGTCCTCCTCTTAATAACATCACATGGTGGAATAGGGTTTCATCATATGCATTTTTGGTGACACAATGTTCAGTTCATAATATCAAATATCCAAGTCTGAATAATAGCCATCATTCTTTTGAGGGAAAAATAAAACAACTTTATTCCTGAAGTTCCATGAAAAGAAGCAGCCAATTAAGCTTATGTTAACTCAAAAAGTTGCACTTGATTTTTTTAAAGAAAGCCCCACTTTACTGAAATATGACTGACACATAAACAAAAAAAGTGCTTTTTCAATCATTGAAATTTGGTATGTAACAGAAGTGTTTAGTTTATATTTCCATCTCTTCATCCAGAATGTTAAAAAGACAAGTACTCAAGAGACAGAATTTCATGAAAATTTAAACATTTTACTGCCTCATCAAACATTGATGTGTTTTTATTTGTTGGCTTGTTTTACTGAAAATACATGATTGTGAAAATTCAGTTTGGTGCTGCTGCTTTCATTCTTGTTAAGGTACCACCTTTGCTTTTGAATATAAGTAATATCAGTGCAAATGCCAACAAAGATAAAAGAGCAAAAGATGTATTAGTGTTATTTCCATAATAACAAAACTTGTGAATTTTTTGACCATACAGAATTTGAGTGTCTTGAGAATAACTGCTTTCAAATTGGGACAATCGTTAGACTCTGATCATTTAAAACATCTGCTTGACTTTGTAAGGGCTTCTGAGACATTTTCCTAATCCTGCTGCCTGAGCTCTTGCTCTGGGCTCACACTCCCACACCTGCCATGATGGTAGCCCAACCACATCCCATGCCAGGCAGACCATGCCAGCTGGCCCCATGCTCACTCCAAGCGTTAGGGAACTGGCAGAAGCGGCTACTATTCTTGTCCACCCTGGACCTTCACAAGAGGTCTGCTCTGTATTGGCCTCAGGTCCTATAGCAGAAGCTGTGGATTCCAGTTGCGCATCTGGCTTTGGGCCATGAGGTGATCTATTGCCTGATAATGAAAACCCATTGTCCTTAGGCATCACTTGTTCATTCACACTGTTGCGTGTATTTGTGTACTTGTAAACCTCCCTCCACATTTCAAGAAAATAGTCTGCAAACAATAAATGCTGGAGAGGGTATGAAGTAAAGGGAACCCTCTTACTCTATCAGTGGGAACATAAATTGGAATGGCCACTATGGAGAAGAGTATGGAAGCTCCTTATAAAATAAAAATACAGTGGCCATATGATCTAGCAACCCCATGCCTAGGCATATATTCAGTGAAAACTCTAATTTGAAAAAATACATGAACCCCAGTGTTCACTGCAGCACTACTCACAATGGCCAAGACATGGAAGCAATCGAATGTCCATCAACAGAGGAATGGATAAAGATGCGGCACATACATACAACAGACTACTACTCAGCCGTAAAAAAGGATGAAATGATGCCACTTGCAGCAGCATGGATGGACCCAGAGATGATCATACGAAGTGAATTAAGTCAGACAGAGGAATACAGATATCACACGACATCACTCGTCTGCGGAATCTGAAACATGATACAAATGAACTTATTTACAAAACAGAAACAAACTCACAGACATAGAAAACAAACCTAGGTGATAACATAGGTGAAAGGATGTGAGGGAAGGATAGTTAGGGAGTTTGGGATTGACATGTACATACTACCATATTTTTAATGGATAACCAATAAGGACCAACTGTACAGCACAGGAAACTCTGCTCATTATTCTGTAACAACCAATATGGGAAAAGAATTAGAAAAGAATAGATACATGTATATATTTTAAAAGAATTATATATACAAAAAGTATAATAATAAGGACCTACTGTATAGCACAGGGAACTATATTCAGTATCTTATAATACCCTATAATGGAAAAGAATCTGAAAAAGAATATATGTATATATATAATATAACTGCATGACTATGCTATATACTTGAAACTAACGCAATATTGTAAATCAACAGTGTTGTTGTTCAATCATCAAGTCATGTCCATTACTTTGCAACCCCATGGACTGAAGCATGCCAGGCCTCCCTGTCCATCTCCTGGAGTTTGCCCAAGTTCATGTCCATTTAATAGGTGATGCCATTCAACTGTCTCATCCTTTGTCACCCTCTCCTCCTTCTGCCTTCTCTCTTTCCCAGCATCAGGGTCTTTTCTAATGAGTTGGCTCTTCACATCAAATAGCCAAAGTAATGGAGCTTCAGCATCAGTCTTTCCAATGAATATTCAGGATTGATTTCCTTTAGGATTGATTGGTTTGATCTCCTTGCTGTCTAAGTGACTCTCAAGAGTCTTCTCCAGCACCACAGTTCAAAAGCATCAATCCTTTGGCACTCTGCCTTCTTTATGGTCTAACTGTCACATCTGTACATGACTACTTGAAAGGCCATAGCCTTGACTATATGGACTTTGTCAGCAAAGTGATATCTTTGCTTTTTAATACATTGTCTTTGTTATAAGTTTCCTGCCAAGAAACAATCAGCTTCTGATTTCATGACTGCAATCACCATCCACATTGATTTTAGGGCCCGAAAAGAGGAAGTCTGTCACTGCTTTCAACTATTCCCCTATTTGCCATGAAGTGATGGGACCAGATGCCTTGATCTTAGTTTTTTTTTAACTCAGGTTTAAGCCGGCTTTTTCACTCTGCTCTTCATCATATCAAGAGGCTCTTTAGTTTCTCTTCACTTTCTGCCATTAAGGTGGTATCTGCATATCTGAAGTTGCTGATATTTCTCTCAGCAATCTTTGTTCCAACTTGTTTCTCATCCAGCCTGGCATTTCACATGATGACAATAAACAGTCTTACTCCTTTCTCAATTTTGAACCAGTCGGTTGTTCTATAAGATTCTAACTGTTCCTTCTTGACGCACATAGAGGTTTCTCAGGAGACAGACAAGAGGATCTGGCATTCCCACCTCTTTAAGGTTTGTTACATGGTACACAGTTTGTTACAATCCACATAGTCAAAATTTTTAGCGCAGTCAATGAAACGGAGGTAGATATTTTTCTGGAATTCTCTTGCTTTCTCTATGATCCAGCGAATGCTGATGATTTGATCTCTGGTCTCTCTGCCTTTTCTAAACCCAACTTGTACATCTGGAAGTTCTCAGTTCACATATTGCTGAAGCCTTGCTTGAAGGATTTTGAGCATAACCTTAGTAGCATGGGAGATGAGTGTGATTGTCCAATAGTTTGAACATTCTTCGGTACTGCCTTTCCTGGGAATTGGGATGAAGAGTGACTTTTTCCAGTCCTGTGGCTACTGCTGGATTTTCCAAATTTGCTGACATATTGAGCACAACACTTTAATGCCATCATCTTTTAGGATTTTAAATAGCTCAGCTGGAATTAAATCATTTCCACTAGCTTTATTGATATAGTGCTTCCTAAAGCCCACTTGACTTCACACTCCAGAATGCCTGGCTCTGTGTGAGTGACCCCGCCATCATGGTTATCTGGGTCATTAAGATCTTTTTTGTACTTCTGTGTATTCTTGCCATCTCTTCTTCATCTCTTATGCTTCTACTTCAATCTTTTTAAAATGCCTCAAAAAGTATGCTAAAATTTGTTTTCCAGGAAGGGCTGTGTGATACTAAAAACCAACTACAAAACTGAGACCCCAACCTCAGCAGAGCATTTCCTAGAGAGACACAAGTACTGGGGGCCATTATAAGGGACCCAAAGGACCGACCACAGGTCAGTTTTTAAGGATCTCACCCACCATGAGCAGAGGGAAAGTGTGCCTGGAGCATCATCACTGATGAAGAATGTCTCATGAATGTTCCTTTGAGCTACATAGGGGCTCCTGCCGTCACGAACCTGAGAGCTCCCTCTTTACCACCTGGTGGTTCAGTGGCCTCTGCTATGGATTGAACGGTACCCCTAAAATCCTTACGTTGAAGCCCCAATCAGTGTGACTATATTTGGAGATGGGGCCTTTAAAGGGGTTGTTAGGGTTACAATGAGGGCATAACAGTAGAGCCCCAACAATAGGACTTGAGGTCTTTAAAAGGAGAAGAGAAGAGACACCAGGGATGCGCTCACAGTGAGAAGGCAGCCGCCTGCAGCTCGAGAGGAGGCCTCAGAGAACCACACTTGCCAGCACCTTGACCTTGGACTTTCAACCTCCAGAACTATAAGAAAATACTTTCTGAGGGTATTTTGTTATGGCAGCCCTAGTACACTAATTCAGGGAGCATAAAGGAAAGAGAGCAACCCAGGATAAACCCAGGGGCCTTCGTATTCTAACCCCAGCCCTCTCCCTCTGCCAGCCCCCAAGCCATTATATAAATATAAATATATATATATATACACACATAATTATAATGTATGTTATATATAATATACATTAATATAATAATATTATAATATATTATATGTACATATTAATGTGAAAAGAAGTCCCCTGGTGAAGACAAAGCTTGTTCTCAGCTATCAGTTGGGTGCTTTGTGTATCCTCTTGTCCTTTCTCTCTCTAATATATATAAATATGTATTATGTTAATGTATATTATATTATATACATATTAAAGTATATTAATAATATGTATATTAATGCATAGTAATATATAGATAGAGAACAAGCATAAAATCAGTCCACTCTCTTGGAGGAGAGATTGTCTGGAAGCTCATTTATAAGACAGGCTGAGACCTGGGACCTGGAACCCTTTGCTGTAATGGTTGCACCTGGACAGATGTCTCCTCCAGCAACAAAATACAAAGAAACTATTTAGGACTAAAAATAACTGCCTGCATGAGCAGCTGGGGCAAATCATGGATTTCTTGTTGTTCACTCACTAAGCTGTGTCTGACTCTTTGCGACCCCATGGACTGTAGCATGCCAAGCTTTTCTGTCCTCCGCTATCTCTTGGAGTTTGCTCAAATTCGTGCCCATTGAATTGGTGATGCTATCTAACCATCTGCACACAGTACCACCAAAGACATGGGCAGACCACCTAAGTCATGCTTCTGGCCTGACCCATGGACACACCTCTACCCTCACCCCATTTAAGGAACCTGCCTCCACCTCAGATAATGAGCAAGGAAACTTGTTACTTGGTTTGGCTTCCTCCTGCTACAGCCGGACCCCAATAAAGCCTTACCTAAATGTCTGTCTGTTATCTGAGCAACTTCTATTGATTAAGTAGGCTAAGAACCCTGGTTGATAACATTGATACACAATTTTATGTACACACACACTACGGGAAGAGTAGATACAACTGAAAATTTTGAGTCACTCACTATGTTGTATCTGAAACAGTCATCAACAGAGAAATAGTCCCTTTGCAGAATGCCCACAAACAATGTACTTAATTTTCCAAGATAAAAGTTTATCATCATTTAGAAAGAAGCCAGGAAAAAAAAAAAAGTCTTAAGGGCTTTAGAATGTTTTCCAAATGCATTGTGGTACCTTGACAAAAAAACATTTTTTGAAGCTATAAAACATGTAAGTGTCTATTGTTTCCTTTTTTTTTCCCTCTTAACCTATGTTTTTACACCCCTCCCCACTATATTTACACCTGTCCTTCCTCACCTGCACTCACATGTAAAAACACACCTCATCTTCTCTCTCACACTTACATTGCATCGAACACACTTCCAGCTCTTCCACACTGCCAGGAGCTTCTCAGAAGACAAATACCAGCCTGATTTAACAAAGTGATAAATATTTAGTGAAATGCTGATGCTCATTTGCTGTGAGTAATATCTTAGAAGGGGGAGGGACAAATGCTTATTTTGTTGTTGGGATGGAAAGAACTTTCTCCAGGCTTCTGTGTGGGGTGATGAGAGGAGGTCTTGAGAAAGAATGGGCAGCCAAGAGCTTCACCTGGGTTGGAAACACTGGTTTCAAAGATCCTTTTGATTTGTCAATAGAGGATTCACACTGAACCTGAGGAATTCATGTGTTTTACAGACTTCTGTGATGAGAACCACCTTCAGTAACGTATGGATCAGAGCAGAAGAATCCTTGAAAAGATCTGGGGCAGGGTGGGAGGTGGTGAAGGAGGTGGAGAACAGAGAGAGAAGGGAGAAAGAATTGTTTCATGGTAGAAATAAATTAATAGACTATTCAAAAGAGAAATAAGTACCACAATGGTTAATAAGTATTATGCACTTCTATCTCACATGATTCCAAAAACTCATTTAAAATGCTGGCTTGAAAGTCACTTCAGTTCAATTCAATTCAGTTCAGTTCAGCTGCTCAGTCATATCCGACTCTTTGCAACCCCATGAATTGCAGCACACCAGGCCTCCCTGTCCATCACCAACACCCAGAGTTCACTCTGACTTACATCCGTCGAGTCAGTGATGCCATCCAGCCATCTCATCCTCGGTCATCCCCTTCTCCTCCTGCCCCCAATCTCTCCCAGCATCAGAGTCTTTTCCAATGAGTCAATTCTTCGCATGAGGTGGCCAAAGTACTGGAGTTTCAGCTTTAGCATCATTCCTTCCAAAGAAATCCCAGGGCTGATCTCCTTCAGAATGGACTGGTTGGATCTCCTTGCAGTCCGAGGGACTCTCAAGAGTCTTCTGCAATACCACAGTTCAAAAGCATCAATTCTTCGGCGCTCAGCTTTCTTCACAGTCCAACTCTCACATCCATACATGACCACAGGAAAAACCATAGCCTTGACTAGACAGACCTTTGTTGGGAAAGTAATGTCTCTGCTTTTGAATATGCTATCTAGGTTGGTCATAACTTTTCTTCCAAGGAGTAAGCATCTTTTAATTTCATGGCTGCAATCACCATCTGCAGTGATTTTGGACCCCCCAAAAATAAAGTCTGACAACTGTTTCTACTGTTTCCCCATCTATTTGCCATGAAGTGATGGGACCAGATGCCATGATCTTTGTTTTCTGAATGTTGAGCTTTAAGCCAATTTTTTCACTCTCCTCTTTTGCTTTCCTCAAGAGGCTTTTTAGTTCCTCTTCACCTTCTGGCATAAGGGTGGTGTCATCTGCATATCTGAGGTTATTGATATATCTCCTGGCAATCTTGATTCCAGCTTGTGCTTCTTCCAGTCCAGCTTTCCCATAATGTACTCTGCATAGAAGTTAAATAAGCAGGGTGACAATTAGAGCTCACCAAATCCTTCAATGCTCGGTCACCATTGGCTGAGCCCTCCTGTCCGGGTGGATAAAGCGTGATTTAGGGGCACAGCAATGCCTCCCTGGCATTAAAAGCAGGAAATGGTAGCATTCTGCACCACTGTCATGAGAATGATTCCTCCAAGAATCTGCTACCATTATGTGATCCCCAGTGGGGAGTTCTTGATCAATGTGAACACGGTAAAGGGGCAGCTTCCAGGAGAGCTGAGCCAGGAGGGAAAATCTCCCTTAGAGTCATTGGCCAGAGATTAAATCACAAGTTGAAGGCTTTTTGTGTATGAAGCTGATCAATGATGGTTTCCTTACTGGGTCTAGAGAAAACAATTGAAAACATTTATAAACATTTGTCTCTCAAAGCCACAGATAAAGCTCATGCTTCCACCTGAGCTGACCAGGTCAAGTGAAATGTCAAGTGAAATGGGCCTGTGTAGCCTACTGCACCCTCCCTGTAAAGACCCCATCATTTGGGGAAACTCTCAGGATCTTGAGATCCATGGGAGTAAGAGGAAATGTGGCTATGCAAATCTCTTAGGTACAGTCATACTTGACTGACCTTCAAAGGTAACTTGAAATCAAAGAGGAAGCCACTCTCAGTGGAAACTCTGGATTCTGCTGCCATGTGCAAAATTAGGTACTTCAACCCTCAACTAATTCAATACACTGAGAACTGAAAGACACCGTTTTTTGCTATTATCGGATGTATCCGATAGGTAAGCCACATTAACTATTATTAAAGGGTAAATCTCAGTGTCATTACTACAACTTCAAATGAGGAGAGTGCCCTGTTCTCTACCGTGTATGTCAGCATTTTAATTTTGAAAAGGTTTGCCATTAACTCACATCTGAATGGCCATGGTTATTCTTTCAGTGAAGAAAGTGAGTGTAACAGAGTCCCTTACATTTTTTCTATTAAGTGCCACAAAATACAACCAAATGAAAATTCTGTTACTTTTATTGAGCTTTTTCTCTTTATTGTGATGATAATCATATTATCAATCAAATGGTAAGATTTTCATGTATTATGATTAATACATGATATTGAATTAATTGGATGAATATGAGCCCTTGTGACATTTTCTTCTGTTTTGAAGATGTTATTAATGTATTTCTGCCATATGGTCTTTCATATGGTTGCTTTTTCTTCCCACTCTCCCCTTACCTCCTTCTTTCCCTGCTCCTCCTACCTGCTTTCACCACTATTTATTATTTTTCCTGTTTTTGTCCATGTCTTGTAATATTTGGTTATATTCTTGACATCATGTAATCAATGATAGCATTGTAGAGAGTCTGGATGATGTTGTTTTCCTCTGAAGAGCATTGGGTTTTTTTCTTCAAACAGATTACAAACAGATGCTGAGCTATGGGCTTTGTTGTTCAGAGGACCTCAGTTTGGGGACATGGTTTTCACTCCTGCTAATGGACCTTTACGTCAAGGCTGTATATTGCCACCCTGCTTATTTAACTTATATGCAGAGTACATCATGAGAAATGCTGGGCTGGAAGAAGCACAAGCTGGAATCAAGATTGACGGGAGAAATATCAGTAACCTCAGACATGCAGATGACACCACCCTTATGGCAGAAGTGAAGAGGAACTAAAAAGCCTCTTGAGGAAAGCAAAAGAGGAGAGTGAAAAAGTTGGCTTAAAGCTCAACATTCAGAAAATGAAGATCATGGCATCTGGTCCCATCACTTCATGGGAAATAGATGGAGAAACAGTGGAAACAGTGTCAGACTTTATTTTTGGGGGGTCCAAAATCACTGCAGATGGTGATTGCAGCCATGAAATTAAAAGACGCTTACTCCTTGGAAGGAAAGTTATGACCAACCTAGATAGCATATTCAAAAGCAGAGACATTACTTTCCCAACAAAGGTCTGTCTAGTCGAGGCTATGGTTTTTCCTGTGGTCATGTATGGATGTGAGAGTTGGACTGTGAAGAAAGCTGAGCGCCGAAGAATTGATGCTTTTGAACTGTGGTATTGCAGAAGACTCTTGAGAGTCCCTCGGACTGCAAGGAGATCCAACCAGTCCATTCTGAAGGAGATCAGCCCTGGGATTTCTTTGGAAGGAATGATGCTGAAGCTGAAACTCCAATATTTTGGCCACCTCATGCGAAGAGTTGACTCATTGGAAAAGACTCTGATGCTGGGAGGGATTGGGGGCAGGAGGAGAAGGGGACGACAGAGGATGAGATGGCTGGATGGCATCACTGACTCGATGGATGTGAGTCTGAGTGAACTCCGGGAGTTGGTGATGGACAGGGAGGCCTGGTGTGCTGCGATTCATGGGGTCGCAAAGAGTCAGACACAACTGAGCAACTGAACTGAACTGAACTGAACTGAACTAAATGGATCTTTGCAGTTTTCACTGGGAGCCCCAGGTGCTCATGAAGTCCCTTTAACTTGATGAAATCCTATCCCCAGCCTTCCATCTTCCTAGGCGCAGACAGCAGCTGGAGTGTCTGCTCAACTCCTCAGCCTCCCAGCAGCTGCTTTCTGCTAGATTTCTTAGGCCCTCACTTTGGATGTTCATGGTTCTTGAGTCTGCCAGTGACTGGAAGGGCATTCTTATGCAGACTCAGCACTCTCTCCTCTGTGAGTCTCTCCTCTCATCTTCTGGAGAAGGAAGTCTGACCTTCTTGAGCACAGTGGGACTGACCCTGTGCTTGAACTGTGTCCCAAGTAGGACACAGTGACTGGGAGAGGCCCACAAGGGAAATGCCAGTTCAATGTAGAGGTGATCTCATTTGCTTCCCTTCCTTCAAGGATTGTTGCCTGATCAATCCTGCTTTGAGTTGCTCTCCAGTGTATTCAAACTGGTTTTTGTTGTTGTTGTTGTTGTTGTTTTCATATTTTGTCCTGCATTTATAATTGTTATCAGCAAGAGGGATAATCCAATACAAGCTATTCTTCCACTACCAGAATTGGAACTCCTACTTCTAATATTAAAGAACAGAGTTTGAATTCAATCCTAATTAATGCTATACCCTCAGCTTGATTGGCTAGCTAGTAGATTTTCTGTTTAATTCCTTGCATCACACGTATGTAGTATCTTTCTGCTTTGTTAAAGCATCAGTACAATGTATTGGACACAGGATGTAAATAAGCAAAGTGTTTTTGTTATTTTTTTAGATTCAAATGTTCTGATTCACAGTATCTTTTTCATTAAAATGGGTGCAAAAGCAAACCAAAAAAAAAAAAAGATTCACTTTTTATTTAATTTTTTGGCTGCACTGTACAGCATGTGGGATCTTAGATCCCCCGACCAGGGATGGAACTCATGCCCCCTGCTATGGAAGTGCATCATCTTAACCACTGGACCAGTGAATCAGAGAACTCCCCTGATTTGCTTTCTTAGAGGGAAACATTTCTCGTTTC
Organism: Budorcas taxicolor; assembly: GCF_023091745.1. NCBI lineage: Eukaryota > Metazoa > Chordata > Mammalia > Artiodactyla > Bovidae > Budorcas > Budorcas taxicolor. The sequence continues at coordinate 39,953,878 of NC_068926.1, forward strand.
ATATTTTCACTCTCAGAGAAGGAGTTTGTACAACTTTGTTTCTATATCTGAAAGATGGCTATGAGGGACAAGATGGTTAGAATTATATATATTAATAGATGTCACATTACTGAAAACTAATGGTAAACTAAAAAAAAGTTATGGTTGTAACATACACATAGCATAAAATTTGTCATAAAATTGGACCACTTTTAAGTGCTGTTCAGTGGTTGTGAGTACATTCACTTGTGTTGCCAGCATCCACACCATCCGCAGACATGTTCTCACCTTGCACAACTGAAATTCCAGACTTATTATACCGGCACTCCCCCTCCCCAGCCCCCGGCAATTGCCAGTCTACTTTCTGTCTATGAGGGTCATGATTCCATGCACCTCACATGAATGGACTCTCATAGTATAGTATGTCCTTTTGTGACTGCCTTATTTCACTTCGCACAATGTCCCCAGTGCCATCCATTTTAGTGTGTATCAGGATTTTCTTCCTTTTTAAAGCTGAGCAATATTCCATTGCATAAAAACACATTTTGTTCATCCATTCATCTGTCAATAGACACTGTTCGCTTCCACCTTTTGGTTAATATGAATAATGGTGCTGTAAACATGTGTGTACAAATATCCCTTTGGGTTCCTGTTTTTAGCTCTTTAGGGTATAAATTCAAACATGAAATTGCTCAACCATGTGGTAATTCAATTTTTAAATTTTTGAGGAACCGTATATTGCTCTTTTACATAGTGTCTGTACCATTTCATATTCCCACCAACAGTGCACAAGGATTACAATTTCTCCACATCTTATCACAAACACAAGTTTCTTCCTGTCCTACTGCTCCTTACAGTAACCATCCTTTTTTTTCTTAAATTTTATTGAAGTATAGTTTATTTACAATGTTGTAATAATTTCTTCTGTACAGTAAAGTGACTCAGTTACATTACATATATATCTATGCATTCTTTTTCATATTCTTTTCCATTATGGTTTATTATAGGATACTGAATATAGTTCCCTGTGCTATACAGTAGGACTCCGCTCTTTATCCATTCTGTATATAATAGTGTGTGGCTGCTAATCCCAAACTCCCAATCCTTCCCTCTTCCAATCTTTCCCCTTGGCAACCACAGTCTACTCTCTATATCTGTGAGTCTGTTTTTGTTTTGTAAATATGCTGACTTGTATCATACTTTAGATTTCACATAGAAGTGATATCTTGACAGTAGCCATCTTAATGGGTATGAGGTGATATCTCATTGTGGTTTTAATTTGCATTTCTAAAATGGCAGACATCTTGCTGAATTGCATAAAATTTTATGCTTAACAACACACTTTAATTACAAATCAATATCTAGGTTATTAATGTGCACATACTATTTAGGAGAATACTTTGTATTATATAAAACCTAACGGCAGCTAACATTTTTCAATGACCTGTGCCACACACTGCGTGGCGTTTAGTGTGTGATATCTGACTTTCTGTTTGCTTTACCATGGAGATAGATTCTATCATTTCATTCATTTTACACATGAGGAAACTGAGGTGTAGAAATTCAGGTTCTTTTCCAGGATCTCATGGGCTAAAAAATCAAAACCAAGCAGTTCAACTTCAGGATTCAAATGCTTGAGCCTAAAAAGAATGGTAACAGGACTGTGAGAGAAACCTTGGCATCTATTCATTGCAAAGCTAATTTTTGGGGGGGAATTTTTTTTTTTTTGGTTTGTTTTCAGGAAGCTGCATCCGGAGACTTGGTCAGGTCCCAGAACTCTTGGGTGAGGTGTAAGGATTTTAGCAAAGGACACCTGCCGTGTTTCCTGGGTGGTAGCGGGCATGACAGTGGCACGTGAAAGGCCAGATCACCAGTCTCTCCTCCCTGCCCTATACCCACCCCCCTGCTGCCTCCTTGTCAGGAGAGTTCAAGGATGAACGACCCTCAGAGATTCCGGACTCTCCACTTTCATCCTCCTGGCCCTCTGGGTATGCCCTTTTGAGGTGAATCTTAGAAATTCCACATGGTAAATGTTCCTTTCTGGGCCTCATTTTGCATGCCAGGAAAGAGTTACACTTTAAAAAAAAAAAAATTATTTTAATTGTGTGGGTCTGTGGCCTAACCCACCCGCTCACCTTCCCTGTCTGACTCTTTCTATTCTGTGTATTCACATTCTATTTGGCTATTTTGTTTGGTCTTTTAAAGTGCTATAAAAAAGCCTCCCAGCTCATCCAAGATCACACCAATTCTATCATTGAAGAGTAACCCTGGGGTCCGCAGGGCTGGAAATAGCTTGGTTGGATGTAGAGATTTGAAATGTAGACAGTGACATAAAAGGATGAATTGAACATGTGTTGGCAAAAGCAGTGAATAAGCCATGTAGCCTCACTAGGCTCTGTACCTCTGGAGGGGGATGGGGGTGTGAAGCTCCTTCTTCAGCACACACATCCCTTACCCAAGGATGCAGGAAGGAAAATGGAGACTGCGTGGAGCTTTGAACCCCTGGACAAGAAGACTTCTTGACCTTGTTTTGAAAATTAGTATCATTTCTCTTTAAATTTTTTGTTATTGGAGGATAGTTGTTTTACAATGCTGTTTCAGGTATGCATGTGCTTGTCCTCTGTGGTGTCTCTCTTTTGTGACCCCCTGCACTGTAGCCCACTAGGCTCCTCTGTCCGTGGGATTTCCCAGGCAAGAACACTGGAGTGGGTTGCCACCGTCCCCCAGGAGATCTCCCTCTTCCGTCTCCTGCATTGGTAGGCAGATCCTTTTATCACTGTGTCACCTGGGACAGCAAAGTTTTATATATATAAGTGTATCTGTTCTTTTTCAAATTCTTTCCCCATTTAGGTTATTCGGGAATATTGAATTTTTCCTGTGCTATACAGTGGGTTTTGTTGGTTATATCTATTTTATACGTGTGTGCTAGTTGCTCAGTCATTTATGACTCTTTGTGACACCATGGACCGTATGCGCCAGGCTCCTCTGTCCATGGGATTCTCCAGGCAAGAATACTGGAGTAGGTTGCCGTTTCCTTTTCCAGGGATCTTCCCAACCCAGGGATCGAACCCAGGTGTTCTGCATTGCAAGTGGATTCTTTACCGTCTGAGCCCACTTTATACATAATAGTGTGTATATGTTAATCAGAAACTCCTAATTTTCCCCTCCCCTTCCCCCTTTGGTAACTATAAGTTTGTTTTCTATGTCTGTTTTGTAAATCAGTTCATTTGTATCTTTTTTTTTTTTTTAAGATTCCACATGTAAGTGATATCATATGATATTTGTCTTTCTCTGTTTGACTTACTTCACTTAGTATGGCAGTCTATTCATGTTCCTGCGAATGGCATTATTTCATTCTTTTTAGCTGAGTAATAAGCCATGGTCCAAAAGGATACACGCACCCCAACATTCACTGCACTGCTGTCTACATTAGCCAACATGCAGAAGCAACCGAAATGTCCACTGACAGATTAATAGATAAAAATCAGTATCATTTTCAGCAATGTTCCCACCTTTGTCAATGTTGCTTCTTTCATCTTAAGCACTCCAAACAGGAATTTTAAGTTTCTTAAAAGTGTTTTCCTGTGTGTGGCAGTGGGAGAGGTGGCTTGATTTTTTTTTCTTTCATTCCTCATATCCTGTTGAACATCAAGTACTACTGATTTTTTTTTCCCTTGAATTGTTTTTGTTCTTCCCTCCTGTCTTGGCCCCAAGCCTCCCAGCCTGGGTGACCCCCACTTCTCCTCTCTCACCCTTGAATCCTGTTCTCCTTCCAAAACAGATCTTCTTTCCAGATGGTTGTCTCATCACAGATCTTTCTTCTGCTCATTTCCTTCCTTCCTTTTTTCTTTTTATGAGCATTGACTGAGCCCCTCAAATAGCAAATACAGTATCTAAAGCATTTTTGTCCTTCATAATTGCACACTCCCTTGCTCGTTCCAAATGATTTCTCAGGGTCTCCTAGTCCTGAAGCCTCAGCTAGTTAGGCGTGTTTCCTCAATGTCCAGGCATTGCCCCAGTCCATCCTGTCCTCCCCAATACTCAGGAGGAGCCAAAGACTCTTCTCTGGATGCCTCAGCCTCTGTCCATCTTTCATTCATCTGAACATCTGTAGCCACACAGAACTTAGCTCCTAAACAGCCTCTTAGTCTTTGCTCCCCTTGTTAATCTTAAATCCTTGCTAACCTTGTCAGGAGTCACTTATTTGCCAAATATACTTCCATAAAGAAATTTTCGCTATTTATTTTACTCTAAATATTCACCAGTACTGGCAAAGTTATAGACGCCCTTCAATAAATGCATGTTGTAGAATGTACATCACTAAGAGTGACCCTAATGTAAACTGTGGATTTGGGTGATGATGACCTGTCAGGGTTGGGTTATCCTTCGAGACAAATGCACCACTCTGGCTCAGGATGTCAAGAGCAGGGGAGGCTATGCACGTGGGGGACGAGGGGTGTGTGGGACCTCTATACATTCCACTCGAGTTTGCTGTGAACCTAAATGTTTTCAAAAATATAAGTTGTTAAGGTAATGAATACATAAATGCACGTTGGCTGATTTTGATGGCCCAGTTTATCTATAAGTTGGGCATCTGGTCCCATCACTTCATGGGAAATAGATGGGGAAATAGTGGAAACAGTGTCAGACTTTATTTTGGGGGGCTCCAAAATCACTGCAGATGGTGATTGCAGCCATGAAATTAAAAGACGCTTACTCCTTGGAAGGAAAGTTATGACCAACCTAGATAGCATATTCAAAAGCAGAGTCATTACTTTCCCAACAAAGGTCTGTCTAGTCAAGGCTATGGTTTTTCCTGTGGTCATGTATGGATGTGAGAGTTGGACTGTGCAGAAAGCTGAGCGCCGAAGAATTGATGCTTTTGAACTGTGGTGTTGGAGGACTCTTGAGAGTCCCTTGGACTGCAAGGAAATCCAACCAGTCCATTCTGAAGGAGATCAGCCCTGGAATTTCTTTGGAAGGACTGATGCTGAAGCTGAAACTCCAATACTTTGGCCACCTCATGCAAAGAGTTGACTCATTGGAAAAGACTCTGATGCTGGGAGGGATTGGGGGCAGGAGGAGAAGGGGACGACAGAGGATGAGATGGCTGGATGGCATCACTGACTCGATGGACATGAGTCTGAGTGAACTCTGGGAGATGGTGATGGACAGGGAGGCCTGGCGTGCTGCGATTCATGGGGCCGCAGAGTCGGACACGACTGAGCGACTGAACTGAAGATGTTCATTACTAAAACTTCTACACTATCCCAGGTGCTGAAGAGATAGGTAACCAAGAGAGAATGCACAAAGAGCAGGAATGACTCTCCATCTGTGTCTCAGGAAGAACAGCTCACAGAGCCCAGCTGCAGGGAATGTTTCGGGGGCCGGACACTCACCAACCAAAGGCAATGACACCCTGGCATTTGGTTGCTCCCCAAGAGACATGTGTCTGCTGTACTTGGCTTTGAACACCCCTGCCATCAATGCATCACTTTCCTGACCTTGTAACCCTCTTCTTATTCACGGTTTTTGCACTCTTATCACTTCTCTCGTCTCACAGCTTCTGCATCTTGGCCAGATTTGCTCTTTTTTGCCTTCACACAGAAATTCCCCAAAGAGAAAGTGATGAGTTCAAGTCAGTTTACTTTCCTTACCAGTCACAGTGTCCTTCTAGGAACTTCTTCTAGATGGTTGGCAAGCCAGGCAATTTTGGGGTCAGGCATCTCACATCTTCGATCCAGATGTGATCAAGGCTGATTGATAAGATACTCACTTATGATCCTGAGGTCATGACATTTTCCCCTCTCAGGTCTGAGAGATGGGAGACATTCAGCCAAAAGAAGACTATAATTGGAGGGCACTTTGGTTCACTTTGGTGATATCTATAAATATCTGGCATCGAGAAAAGTGCCTGAACCATAGGAAATGCACACAAGTAAAATTAGCTCATTAAACTACTTCTGATAGGTTTGTACATATTTCGCATTCATGTTACATGTGACACTGACTTGATCAATTTCTAAATATTAATTTTTTTTATTATTAATTTTGGCCATGATGGGTCTTTGTTGCAGCTTGAGGGCTTCTCTAGTGGCAAGTGCCAACTCCAGAGCTTGTGGGCTTAGTTGCAGCAGGAGAATCTTAGTTCCCCAACCAGGGATCAAACTGGGGCTCCCTACAATTGGGAGCAAGGAGTCTTATCCACTGGACCACCAGGTAAGTACACCTAAATCAATTTTATAATTTTACTTGAAAAAAGGTTTCCAATCTGTATAAATTAAGGAAAACTTCAAATACTGGGATATGCCTTTACTGCATTGGTCCCCATCAGACCATACCACATGTCAACTATGGTCAGAGTTAAAACTAAAAGTTCCTACATTGTATTAAGCTAGCTACAGAAAAAGAAAATGAAACTAGCTTTGACTTTTGCATTGTTGAATACCCCACATGGAAATTACTTCACTAGTTTCTCTCCTCTGTAAAAATTGGTCATTTGATTCTAAATTTACTTCAGATTTTTAAAAAATTTACTTCCGATATTCTATGCTTATGTTTTCCCATAACGAAAATTATTATGATCTTCTTGAGTGCCTGTAAAACAAAGCCTTTTCTAAGATTTTTTAGCCTTTCATGCAATGTTTTGATAGCTTCTATAACCGTTCCTGTTATGTAGCCATGGCATTGTAAAGTCTATGGGCAGAAAACATCATTTCAAAAACAGGCAGGAATTTTACTGTGCTTGCTTTGTCCTTGGCTAAAATGTGAATGTTGAAAAAAGTGCAATTCACAAATTGTTATTTTGTTCCAATCGGCGTTTTTTCTGTCAGCGGGGCAAACCCTTATTCGCTGTAAGATCTTTCTGAAGGGCCCTGCCCCCTTGGCTGCCGTATGCCCTACTCATTTCCATTCCATTACTGCCCACTTCAACCTCCGCTGCCTGACATTCTTTGTGAATATCTGCAAGATCATTTGCCTCCCCAATCAACAACTTGACCCTTCCAAGTGCACTTGCTTTATTCTCTGAGTAAGCTATTTTTCAAAGAGAACAGCATCAGGGAATCAAGGACAGAGCTCCTCTTTTTCTTTGCAAGAATAGAAGTGTGGTAATTCCTTGAAAATCCATAAGCACACAGACCTACCAGATGTGCTGATACATGCTTGTTTAGCAGCTTGCATCTTTCAAGACCAGTTTGAGAGATTATCAGTGATTTGGAGATCAAATATATTATAGATGAGCATAAACTCTACACCTCCCAGGAGGAGGAAAGGGTTAAAGCTGAGGGAACTATTTGGAGGGATTTGACTTGCAGGTAGGAAAACAGAACAGGTATGTTTAGTCTTTTTGATTAGGGAGGAGAGCTTTCGGCAATATCCCTAACACATGGCAAAGTTCTGTTATTAATATGACACCAAGGAAGCTAGGTCACAGCCACTGATCACATACTTCTTACAACCCTGGAGTGGAGTGAGTGGAGTCTTTGCTAGTTAAAGGTAACCTAAAACACAAACACGTAAGAACAGGCATCATGGCTGTCATTTTATTTTCAGCAGAATATAAAAAGTAATTAAGAGGTTATTCTTCAAAACATCAGTTCCTTAATATTTTTCTGAACACATTAGAGAAAAGCAAGCTTTTTGAATGACAGAAATTGACAGCATGGGTTGCTGTTGTGATAGGGTGTCCCTGAGCAAAGGGTTTTTACAGTGAACAGCTGATGGTGGCAAGCACACGAGAACACAGGTGTCCACACAGGGCACCTGCATTCTAAACAGGTACAGCTGAAGCTACAGATATGGTCTTAATTCTCCAAATTGTTGTGGTGGCCATATTTTCAAACGTTACTCACCAAGACTGCACAAATGCCTCAGTCAGACTTTTAAGTTTTGGCCATCTTCCCTTTAGCATCAGGACTGAAGTCCTGCCATCTTTCTAGATGCCCTCACATTTCCTCACATTTTGCTCAACTGACTCTCACCTTTTTAAATATAAATGCCCTTCTCATAGACTTTAAGTATTATTCAGACCTACCTTACGTGAGGACTCACAGAAAGAACAAAGATATTAGATATACTCTTTGTTGTTATTGTTTAGTTTCCAAGTCTTGTCTGACTCTCTAGTGATCCCACTGACTATAGCTCTCCAGGCTCCTCTGCCCATGGGATTTCCCAAGCAAGAATACTAGAGTGCGTTGCCATTTCCTTCTCCAGGGGATCTCCCCAACCCAGGAATCAAACCACGTCTCCTGCATTGGCAGGCAGATTCTTTACCAATGAGCCACTAAGGAAGCCCTATGTACTTGTTAGAACTTCCAAATTACTCGCTAGGTTGTACTAACTTACTGGCCATAATCTTGAATGCCAGTTTAAATTCTCTGAGGTCCTATTTCTTAGTACATATATTGGGAATCAAAATATTGCGTCCTGCAAAGATTTTTACTGGAAAAGAATTGGGAAGAGATAAATGCTATGTAGATATACAATGATACCATTTTTCACTGAATTTCATTAAACACTATGAATTCTGGACACATGAATGATCTTATTTTCTACTAACATGAATGATATTAATTTCTTCTCTCTTAGGCAATGTCATCTGTACCTCCTCAGTGCCCTGAGGACTTGCTCCTGCAGAGACCCAAGGGCTTTCTCACGCTTCAGTTAGAAAAAGCATGCACAAGTCATTAAGAATATAGACATGGTGTTATGTTATATTTATTTATTTTCCAGCTTGTACAAACTGGATGTAGAAGCATAAACATAGTACATTTCTACCATTTTCAACAAAAATATAACCAGTATGTACAATTATTGTATTAAAAATACAAAAGGGATACAGACTCCACCAATGTCTTTCTAAAAGACATACAGGTACAAGTAGTATCAAAAGTATGAGGAAATCACCAGTTAATTGTACATTCTGCACTTGACATCACAGAGCGAACTGAGGTTACAGTCCTATGTTCTACGGTGACTTAATGCTTAGATAACATTTGTGCAACTTGTGTAGAGCGAGAGTTCTGTCTTTCTATATGCACATGAGGTCCATAGCCTAGAGAAGAAAACTGGCAAATAATGCATCTTACATGTAAAATTACAAATGCATCATTGACAATGTAATATATAAGCAAGTAGACAAATGCCATGATACAGGAGAGAATCATTAAATAAAGCACTGACATTGCTTTGATACAGTGAAAAAACACTGCAATTCGACTTTTAAAATTGGAAGCTATTTACGTTTATCTACTGATCAATATGATCAGCTGAATTTAATGGAAAAAAAATCCAAGACCAGCAGTTCCTCACATCTGAGTACTACTCGGATTGGCAGCCTTCACTTTTCCGGAGTCTGTGCAAAAACAACACAAAAATAGAGTGGAGGGTTCAGTCCTTCTGGGGTTAATAGCAGCTGTGAGCAGGTGGTTGCTACACTCAGGCCTTCTCCATCTCAGCGTCCATAAAGCCACTTACGGGCCAGTCTTTGGCCGCCAACCTGCCTAGCAAAGGCTGGCGGATCGCACCGGGTTTTGGACCTTTTTGATCTTTTTCATGTTAAAGGCTCGTGTGTTCCCTCGTGCCGATTGATCGATACAGGGAGGCTGTCTTGAAAGAGCAGTATGAATGGCTGGCGTTGGCGCCAACACCCCAAGCTGCTTTCACTGCAATGCTATCCAGTTATAAACGTTTCTCTTTAAAAACAAACAAGAGAAGCCCTAAAGCTAAATGAACAGAAATCAAAGAAACATAATTTAAAAAACAGGGGGTCTGCCGTCTGTCTCGATGGAGCAGGGCACGCCCAAGGGTGACGCTGCCCTGTGCTCCATAAGGCTCAGACACAGGACGCTAGAGTCCCAGTCCCTCCCCGGCCATGTGCAAACAGTTTGTACAGTAGAGCCCCAGCCCCTGAGGAAGGAGGGGCGGGAGCCCTGGGATCTAAGTAATTGGCTAACATCTCATGCTTCCAGGATAGGGCACTTCTGGGGGCGGCCAGGACGCAGGAAGAGGGGCTGTGCCCCGCCTCCTCTCTTCCTGGTGTGGCCACACCCTGTCCGGCATATTTGGTTTTTGAGAAACCCAGGCTGGCAACCCTACTTAAAGGTTCAAAATAATACTGTAATCATTAAATGAATATAACATTTACTCTCTGAACACAATCTTTAAACTCATTAAAAAGGAAAAAAAAAAAAGACATTGTAAACAAGCGGACGAGCACTGTACTCAAAGGATTTCGTTTTTGTTTTCCTTGGTGGGTTAAAGGCCCCAAGTAGTTCCGTGGCTGACTTTTCTCACGATTCCAATGAAACCAAGTGCTAGGACTGGATTGAAATCTAAAAGGGAGATTTTTAAAAAATCCTTCCCGGCGAGGATAAGTGCAGCCAGGGTGAATCATCGGTGGCGATGACCTTGGAATCTGGAATGATGCTGTGTTACGTGGCAGGCAGCGACGGGGAGCTCGGAGACGGCTGCGCTGTGCATTCAAGCAACGAAGTCGGAAAAGTGCCAGGGCGGTTTCTTCACAGTATTTCACATGCAAAGGGGACAGGAAGAGGGGTCAGGAGCCCCATGCTGCTTTTAAGGCAGGAAAGGAGGCAAACTGGTCCACCATCCTCAGAGTGTGAGTTCCAAGGCTCCGACGCTAGGGGGCGTCTTCTTGTGCTCTCCTTTGGGCGGTTGACTAGGGTCCAGAGAAGCCCGCACCTCAAACAGCAGACACTTGTTCATCTTCTGCTAAAACAACCATGAAAGAAAGAAATCAATGAGTAAGCAAGTAATTTTCTTGTGCTTAGAGAGAATACATTAACCGATATAAAATAAAAACACCATAGCTATTTTCTAAGTCTAGGTCACTATACTGTAGCTATTTTGTAAGTCTAGTCACTTACAATACTCATCTTTTTTTCTCCCTAATGATTCACAATGAAAAGTTTAAAATAAAGTATATTGTATATTTACTGATTGGAAATTCACTGACGGTAAATTCACTTAAGTGAAGTAGCTCAGTTGTGTCTGACTCTTTGCCACCCGGTGGACTGCAGCCCACCAGGCTCCCCCGTCCCTGGGATTCTCCAGGCAAGAGTACTGGAGTAGGTTGCCATTTCCTTCTCCAGGGGATCTTCCCGACCCAGGGATCGAACCCAGGTCTCCCGCATTGCAGGCAGACACTATAAAGCAGCATGTGACCTTTCATAGTATACACACACATAAAGTCTAGAAGGATGTATAACAAAATGCTAATGGTGGTTGTCTGTAAATGGCAAGATTATAAGTAATTTTCATTGTTTTGCTTTCTTCTGTAACAATTTTTTGCAGAATAACGTAAAAGCAGAAGAGGGAAGGGGTGGCACAGTCTGCCCCTCTGCATTCTCACCCCAAAACGGCCAGCTGGGTTCATACAGAGAAGGCAAAAGAAGCTCTAGAGAAGTGGGTTTTTCTTCACTAGACTTTCATTTGGAACTTGTTTACAAGTTCAAACACTTTCCCAGAAAACTGAGGATTAGGGAAGGAAAAGGAGCCATGCACACGTTATTACAGGGGACCCCGCTGCAATCTTTAGTTATTTCTCAAGTCGCTTAGGAAGAAGCAAAACGCAGCCAGCTGCACACACTAAGTTAGGGGTATGGGGTGTGGAGCCCTAAGTGGGCAGCGTCTGGAGGGAGAGCAGACCAGCCAGGATCGGGGATGCTGGAGATGGGGCGCAGAGGCAGGGCTGGAGGGTTGGGGGTTGGGGGGGAGGCGCATGTACCGTCCTCCTCGGCGGTGAGGCCCGGGGGTGCACAGGGGCCGGCGCGTGGGTCACCATCACCAGGCCGGTGCCACTGCGGCCTGGGGGCAGGCCTGGCGCTGCCTGGGGCGGGTTCGGCCGGCCGGGCCAGCATCCTGGACCGCTGCAGTGCCACAGTGTAGTCCGGCGGTTTCCGGGCTGGGTGCGGGTGGGCCTCGGGGAAGTCGGTGATGGGGATGCCCACGTAGCCTGGTGGAGTGGGCGGCGGCTCCCGGTAGCGGCCCTCCTTTCTGGCTGCTGGGAGAGAAAAGGCGCTGCAGTCAGCATCTAGGGAAGCGCATCCTGGGCCACGCGCACTCATCCGAAAGGATGAGGACCACGATCAACAGTGCGCATGTGGTGCAGCAGCACGTCGGCCTGCGGAGCGGGATGCGGGGGCGGTGCAGTGGGAGGCGGGACGTGTACCAAACTGGCTATCCACCAGTCATCTCTGGTGGCACAAGTGACTAAGCAATCTAAGTACCTGTAACTCTAACCGGGTGACTGCATAGCGTCTCTGCTGGTCACAAAGTAACCAACGCCAGTTGGTTTCCTTTTACTGGAAACACCAGGCAAAGGAACCAGCAAGGCACCCAGGCCCAGGCCAGCAACCCGGGAGAGGGGCCGGCCAGGCGGGCTGTCACCCTGTGCTGGGCACCACCCTCACCAGGCAGAGGATCCATTCCATGTTACTTTCAAGCCTTGGGTCTCACTTCAGAAAACAGGGAGTCAAAGTTGGAAAAGTGTACCCAAAATGATGCAAATTTCAAAACTTAAAACTGTATGTATGTAAGGTATGTATTTTTTCTTAAAATCCTTCTATAGTAACTTCATGACGTAAAACATGAATCTGTAAAGGCAGGTGAAGGCCAAGTTTTCTTATCTTGAACTTTCTACACTCAACTGTTAGGAACTTAGATCATTCTTTCTTTTGCAGTAAAAATTTTGTGTATGTTTGTTAAAACAAAGTCCTTTTTTATTTGTAATTGTCATGATATGGAAGCATTCCAAGTGTCTATCAACAGATGAATGGATAAAGATGTTATACACACACACACACACACACAGACACACACTGGGATATTAGTCAATAAAAAGAATGAAATAATGTCATTTGCAGCTACATGGATAGACCCAGAGGTTATTATACTAAGTGAAGTAAGCCAGATAAAGACAAATATGATATCGTTTATATGTGGAATCTAAAAAATAATACAAGTGAATCTATATACAAAATAGAAATAGACTCACAGACATAGAAAACAAATTCATGGTTATCCAAGGGGGAAATGGAGAGGAGGAATAAATTAGGAGTTTGGGATTAACATATACATGTGTATAGCTCAGGGAACTATATTCAATGTCTTTTAATAGCCTATAACGGAAAATAATATATATATGAATCACTTTGCTGTATACTTGAAACTAACACAGTATTATAAATCAACTATACTTCAGTTTTTAAAAAGTGCTTTAAAAATTGCAACCTAAGACTAGGTATTGTTTTTTCCTTATACATCTTGAAAAGACAAATTATATTCCAGATTTCTCACTCTGTATCCTATAATGCATCCCTACACTTTAATCATACAGATGTTGAGCGTGCCATAAAGAATATATTCTGATAGGGTTAAGGGAAAATTAGAGACCTTACAACAAAAACAGCAGCAGCAAACTGATAGTGACTTTCATGTACTTAGGAATTATTATCTAGGCACTAGTGTTCAAAGTGATTTGCAGATATTTCCTTTAAAACTCACACCAACTGCATGGATAGAAATTATTAAACTCATTTTACAAATGAGGAAACAGGCACCATTCAGTGACTCACCCAGTGTCACAAAACTAGGACAGTGGCAAAGCACCGATTCAGCACGACCCAGCCAGCCTGACTCCCAGGCTCTTTCTTACTGATGACATTACCTCTTAGCACCCTCCCCACCATGTTCTATCCTATGCAGAGGGAATTTGTGTAGCACAGAAAACAGCTTACCTACATGAAAAACATCAACAGGAGATTTTTAAATATGCAATGTGTAAAGTTCTAAATACAATTCAAGGGAACAAAACAGAATCATAAAACATTTAAAACCGGTTCCAATTAAACAAAAGAAACTTCCTCCTCTAGAGAGAATGGCCACCCTTTCTGGTAACTTTTAGCCTAGATCAATACTAGAGCAGAGAATACCCATAATGACAACCTACTGATCCTGACAGCTACAACACATGGAAGGTGTCCTGTGCTGCAGAGTATTTATAAGCACTAGAGCGCAGAACCTGGGCTCTTGTAACCATCATTCACTTCAAAATGCTGAGTGCACTGCTAACTCGGAAGCCCTAAGGGGCAATGGGTGGGACAGAACGAGGAGAAGACCCACAAACATGTACTTTTACTTGTGAAATAAGTCGGGGTGCAGCCATGACCCACACACGACAGAGCCGGCGGTCAGCTTACCAATGAGCCCCTTGGCGGCACTGGGTGTCACGGCTATGTGGGCAGCCATGGCGGCAGGTTTGGCTTCCTCTGCAGTCACGGCCGTCATGCTGCTACTGTCAGCATCAAGGGAAACGTCCTTACCCCCCCTTCTCTTGATCGTGCCCGTGTCCCCTTCCGAGTCCTCTCCCCAGTACCCCGTGGACGAGGCCCAGCTGGCCCGGGACTGGGCCTGATCGAGACTCTCTCGGCTCTGACTCTGCCTGCTGTACTTTGCACTGTGGTCAGGAAACATGATTTGGTCCATATGGCTGCTCGAGGCCCACAGCCCTGCAGCGTCCCCTGGGTAATCAAAGTGAGTATGCCCAAAGGGGAGCGTCTCCCAGCTCCTCTGGTGCTGGATGGTCTGGATGTTATCATGGGAGCCGCTCGAGCACGACGTCCAGCTCCCCCGGCCACTGTCAGCAGCGTCCAGGGAGGCTCGGTCCCCCTGGTCCTGGGAAAGCTCCTCTGTGCTGGGGGAAGAAATCACGGTGGCTGCAGCATATAGGCCCCTGCTCTCAGACAGTGGTGCACAGGACCTAGGCGGCCAACAGGAAAGAAAAAGGAAGAAAGAAGACGAGAAGGGGAGGGGAAGAAAAGAGCAAGATTAACCAATCAATCTACAATAAAAGCCCTTTTTCCCTCAAAAGGTGGCTTCCTTTTCCCCCAGGAAGAGGATGAAGGCTCCAACGACAGCAGCCACTCTGTCCTGTTCAGTTTCCTCCCCTGGCCCTTGCAATGTCAGTACAACATCGACACAGGGGAAAAAAGCAACCAGTTGCTTACAATAAAGGAAGCTTCCCCTTACAGGGCTCACCACAGTCTGATTATTTTGGGAGGGCAACTCATACAAAAGGACTAAGACACATGCCAGAGTTGCTCCCTGCCCTCAGCACAGAGAAACGGGTCCCGGGGAAGACCAGCCCTAACTCGAAAGCATTCTGCCTGGCAGAGACAGCACAGTGCTTTCAGGAAATGCTGAGCATCAGAACTGGGATGAGAGAGCACCCACCGCCTGGGCATCACGCACAGTAAACAGCAATGCACACGTGGAGGAGAGGAGCCCCTACCCCAGGCTGTACTGGTCAGGCTCCACCGCCGGCCGCCTCTCTAGCCGGCCTGAGGCCAGGCTGGTCTCCACGATGCTGACCGACGGCCTCTGGCGCCGCTCCTCAGGCAGCGAGACGGGCAATGAATCAAAGGAGGAGTTGCTGACGATGCTGGATCTCGAGGAGATTTCGCTGTGGCCAGAGTCTGAGAAGTTATCCACGGTGCCACTCGGAGCCAAAGTGTAGCCTGCGTAGGGACACAGCAGTCCTTAAACGCTGTGGGTTCATAGCATCCACAATGCAGGCTACAGAAGCCGCCACAGAAGTGGGGACTAAACACTCTACTTGTGGACTGAGATATCACAGATTTTTACTCAAATGAACTTCACTGTGTTTCATGAAAGTTTAGGGAGGAAAAAAGAAAACGCCATTATATGAGCCAGGAACTAACGCAGAGATTATGGCATGACCCGGCTCATCTTAGCTCTCTTAAATGTACATCATACTGCACCCGTCTATACAAATGAAACTATGAAGAGTGACCAGGATCATATTTGAAAGTATGGTTTTTTTTCTCAATCTGAAAAGTGAGCAATTTTGCCTTCAATGGCGTTATTATATTTTAGAACTTTATGGCAGAGAAAAACTCCATTAGGAAGATCCACATTGTAAGTGGACATATAGGAATAATAAATAAGACCTGAAGAAGGTATCTTTGGGTTTTTGCCATTTGATTTTTCAACATTAATAATACATTGGATAAATCACATAAAAGCCAATTGTTTTGAAGGATACAATGTACAAAACCTCCACTTTCTCCCTGGACCATCACTATGTCCAAACAAATGTCCATTTTCTGGTATGAAGGACCTTTAACTATCCTTTGTTGCTAAAAATAATTCTGAAAGTCACAAAGGAAGAGAGGCTCGTCTTGACATTTTTAACAACAACAAAAAATCCAAATCTTCCTTCTCAGTACGTTTCTTTTTTCAACATTACTAAGAATCTAATGCTACTTAAAATACTGATTTTACATGATTATACGTGTACAGTGCAAAATTTTCAATGCCACCTACCAAATTAAAAAAAAAATGAAATCTAGAACACCTAAATGTTGCTCACTACTCTCTAAAAGAGTATTTTCTCCTCGTTTCAGTAAATTATGAATTCCTGATTTATTTTTTAAAGGTTGCACAGGTCTTGATATGATTTAATGTGTCCATCTATGACATGTCTTTTATAAACCACACTACGAGTTCTGACCAGACAAGATTTCCTGAACAAAAAACACCTGAGAAAACCATCACTCAGGTGGTGCCTTGGACACGTGGAGGGAGGGACTGTTCATTTTCCTCAGCTAATGAGCTGACTCCAGTCCTTCCCCCTGGCTCTGGGCTCTGTAAACCCCACCCATCCCAAAGGTCCATGGTGCATTGTTATTCTTGTTCCTGTTCTCCCTTCCAAGGAAAGAGGAGGAGCTGGTTAAATCCAACTGCCCGGAGCCAAAAGATCTCAGCTGACTGCTGAGAAAGGAGAAGAGTTCAGACACACCCGCTGAACACAGACTACAGACTGATACCACAAAAAATGCACAGGTGTCCAAAAAAGCTAGAAAGTCAAGCAGGAATGGAATTTGTTGTACCAGTGAAATCTCACAATGGATTAATCTCTTTGGCCTTGTCTAGTGAGAATGGTCTGGACGTTTATTATGGACTTACGCCCATTCAGTGAAAGGGTAGGGGGTGGAAATAATTCTGAGGTTAGGCAGCAGAGAATTACCTAGTATTTTAAGATAAGAAAGCATTAATATTGGAAGGCGAGCCTGAGTGCCTAAAATGTAATCTCCTTAAAAATAAGACAAGATAGTAACAGAAAAGATAATCAAGACCCATGTTAATACAATGAAAAACAAATCAGGAAGATAATGGTTTTTATGTTTATATAGCCCCTTACTCCATAATTAATGCCATATAATCATACTTAGTTAGAACTGTTAGTATAAAAAGAATTATTCCCACACTTTTAATCAGGAAAAAATGAATTATAAAAATTATAACATTACTAAAAATGAATTTTATAGTTATATAAGCTTAACACTATTTATAGTTATAAATATTAGAGAATACCCAAATTCTTCAAAATTTACAAACTGAGGAGAAAAAAATCCATTGGGTGTTACACATCAGGTCGCTTTTGTTTTTCCGGTTGCACCTTGTGGGCTTGAGGAACCTTAGTTCCCAGAACAGGGATGACACTTGCCTCAGCAGCAAAAGTTCAGCATCCTGACCACTGGATGGTCAGAGAATTCCCAAGGTCATTTAAAGTGACTATATTGTCAGCAATGATGGAATCTCTAACTGGAATTTATCATGGCTGAAAGAACAGGTCACCAGGAAGGAGAACATAAGTCACCCAGTCACCTTTCCGTGGGGAGCTCTGTGGGGAGGTGGGCGGAGAGGAGAGTTGGGAAGATGTGTTGGATATTGTGTCTTCTGCTGGCCTCCTATGGCGCTCCAGACCTCCTTCTTCAGACAAAGAAAGAATTTTCTTTAAAGCTTGTGGAGAGTTGATGCCTGTAAGAGAAAGAATTTCAATGTGCAGAATAACCGGAAGAACCCAAACACCTTTCAGTGCTAAGACTTAATATTCTATTCTGTTGCAGGCTGTCTGCAGTCTCAGAGGTCTGTGTGCTTTCCCCAGGTAAACAGAGGTAACCTCACAGGAGGCACCAGGGACTGCAGTGCAGCTTCTGATGCCTGCGGGGATGAGAGAGGCTGCTTCCGGTATTCCATGCTAGGTTCTGAATCTTGGCCACCACATTCATTATTCAACAATATGTTGGGCAGCAATGACGAAAAAAAAGAGACAATCCGGAAATACTTTAAGTTAGGATGAAAGCGGTGCAGCTCAGAATTATCAGAACTCAAGTTTGGGTTGGAAAGAGGTATTTTGGTGTTGGAAAAGCTAGTGTGTGGGAAGTGGAAGTGATGGCAGGAAAGGATTGAGCCAAAGAGGCAAAAGGAAGTAGCAGGAAAGAGACTGAAGGAGCATTAAGGAATTCCACACTAATATCTGATCAATAAGCAGATGGAGCAGCAGCAGGAGGGGACCTTGAGAGTGCCGGGAACCAGAAGTTGAGGGAGAAGGTGTCTGGGGGGAGCCATTGAGCACCGAGTGCAGGATCAAACAGGAGGAAGTCAGGCAGAAGAAAAAGGATCCCATGTGCTACTATCAGGTGGCTTTCCCCTAAAAACTACTTTAGATGTGAGGAAGTCACGTGAAGAGATTTTTACTAATGCTGCTAAGTCTGTAGCGTTATTATGAGGCACTCTCAATTACCATATTTTGAACAACAAAGAGACCCAAGGGGAGGCATTAGAGGCTGAAACTACTTCAATTAATACTAGTTTTGTGGGGTTTTTTGGCTGTGCTGGGTCTTCATTGCTGTGCACGGGCTTTCTCGAGCTGAGGCGAGCAGGGACTACTCTCTAGTCGCTGTGTGCAGGCTTCTCACTGTGGTAGCTTCTCTTACTGTAGAGCATGAGCTCTAGGACCAGTGGGCTTTAGGTATTGCAGCATGTGGGCTCAGTAGTTGCAGCTCCCAGGTTCTAGAGCATAGGCTCAACAGTTGTGGCATCCAGGCTTAACTGCTCCAAGGCATATGGAATCTTCCCAGGTAAGGAATCAAACTTGTGTCCCCTGCATTGGCAGGAGGATTCTTAACCACTGGACCGCCAGGGAAGTCCTTAAGTATTTATTTTTGTCAGCTTGGATCTCAGTTGTGGCACACAGGCTTAGCTGCCCTGCAGTATACGGGATCTTAGTTCCTTGACCAGGAATCAAATCCTTAGCCCCTGCACTGGAAGGCAGATTCTTTACCACTGGACCACCAGGGAAGTCCTTATGTTAGTTTTGATGTTCTCAGACTTACCAAAATCCACTAAAAGAGGAATGAAATTTAACCACGATTTAATCCTTCATTTCACCTCATGTAAGTGTCTGATACTACTTTTTAATACAATCTTTTAAAAATCATTTTTCAAGCAATCTTTTAATTATGCATACAAATAATAATATACACAGGATACATGAAAAACACTAGTTACACTAAAGCTACATGAATGAATAGCTTTAATTTGGAAAAAAAAAATTCCCAGACAGCATCACACACAGAACGAAAACGTACTGCCTTTGAACAATGTAGATGGATGTGAAGATGCTATGCCTTAGAAAACTATGTTCCACTTTGAAAGTACTTTGATGACAAAGACATTAAAATAAAAAATGCAGGAAGGGGGACTTCCCTGGCAGTCCAGTGGTTAAGACACAGCCTCCCAATGCAGGGGTTGCAAGTCTGGTCTCTGGTCATGGAGCTAAGATCCTAACTGCCTCATGGCCAGAACACCAAAACATAAAACAAAAGCAATATTGCAACAGATTCACCAAAGACTTTAAAAAATGGTCCACATCACAAAAAATATTTCAAAAAAATTGTACGAAGTATTCAGAATAAAACTTGGTTCATGAATGAGGGTGGCGGGTGAACTCAGCAACTCTAAGTTAATATTTTATATATGTGACTTTAAATGTTTGTTAAACTCTTTTAAGAAGACACATGATTATTTCATCCATATTCCTGAAGTTCATAAATTCAAATAGGCCTAAAAATATTGAAGAGAGAGTCTCCTTGAGAAAGGGGGGGATGACTCTCTATTAGGTGTGCCTCCATGTGGAGTAACAGGCTGTGTCCATAAAAGAAGCAGAAAAGAGGCAATAGAGGTTGACTTGCAGGGGACTTAGAAGCACAAGGATATTCATAACAGGGAAGTGGAGGGACTTCCCTGGAGGTCCAGGGGTTAAGATGCTGCACTTCCACTGCAGGGGGCTTGGGTTCCATCCCTGGTGGGGGAACTAGATCCCATATGCCACATGGTGCAGCCAAAAATTAAATAAAATTATATTTAAAAAAATAACACAGTGGACAAAGGAACATTAATTCAGTTTGTTTGTGACAGAGGCAGCAAAACAAGTATTTCGAAGAGGAAAATGTCCCATAAAGGGGAGACATTTCACTTTTCCCCAGGTCAACAAATGGGACACCTGCTGATCAGGAGGGAGGAGCCAGTGACAGAGCACTCGTGAGCGGGCGCACAGAGCATCAGGGTTCCTGCCTGATGCACGGACAGCCTGCAGCCGGCCGGGAGCTATCCCAGTTACCAGCACCCCGTTCTATCAAGAGTCAACTCTTTGCTGCCAGTTGTTTTTTAAAATTTCTTTCCTTTTATTAATATTGTTTCCTGTAACACAGACACACACACACACACACACAGATAGAAAAAAGAACTAGGACATTTTATGAAAAATAATTTTTCTCTATTTACATAAAAGGACTAAACTAGTCCATACTTTACTTTTAATAGGAAAGATGAAGCTCCTTTAACTGGAGCTGACTATTTTCCTCCCAAGTTACAGAGTCGATGATTCAACAAATCAGAGTTACGCCTCCAGACAAATCATTTCACTTAGAAATATTCTGCCTAAATTCCAGCAACTCATTGATCAAAAGGTTAAACTAGATTAAATAAGGTATATGGGCAAAGCAGCTTCTGTACTTGCTAAAAGTTAAATGAGTAAAAGCCCCATGGCCTGCCTCTGCCCCCATCACTATGACAAAGGAGCATGACTGAATGAGATGCTCTATAAAAACAGTTCCTCCCACTAGCAAAAGTAAAGTTTAACTTCATGAACATTAATGTCTTATTAAGAGGGGACAATCAGGGAAAACTCAGGTATATCAGATGAAGTTATCCAAAATAAGCAATGTTCCCTAATCTGAGAAGCAGGTGGTGAATGAACAGTGCCATAAGGGCGTGTGGGTTGTTTGCGTTTTTGTGGTCGAGTTGTATGAGTCGTTTGAATAGTTTGGAAACTAATCTCTTGTCAGTCACATTGTTTGCAATTCTCCCATTCTGTCAGCTGTCTTTTCATTTTGTTTATGGTTTCCTTTGCCATGTGAAAGCTTGTAAGTTTGATTAGGTCCCATTTGTTTATTTTTGGTTTTGTTTCTATTGCCTTGGGACACTGACCTCAGAAAATATTGCTACGATTTATGTCAGAGAGTATTTTTGCTTATGTTCTCTTCTAGGAGTTTTACGATGATAGGTCTTCTGTTGAAGTTTTCAAGCCATTTTGAGTTTATTTTTATTTGTATGATGAGAGGGCATGTTCTAACCTCACTGATTTACATGGGGCTGTCCAGCTTTCCTAGCACCACTTGAACAGACTGTCTTTTTCTTAATGCATATTCTTGACTCTGTTGAAGATTAATTGACTGCAATAATTAACCCAACTTTGTAATTCAACTATACTTCAATAAAAAAATAAATGGGGGGAAAAAAAAAAAGAGGGTGTGAATGGAGTCACCTACCGAAAGGTGGGAGATCCTTTACGGGAACTTTCTTCCGTGAAGGGTAAAGGGACACGGCGGGAACCTGCAGTCCCTGGTTGAGTTTGTGTGGCAGCTGCGGCGGCTGGGGCTGCGGCTGTGCTTTCGGCTGCAACCCCGCTCTCGGGGCCACTGGGGAGGTCTCCGATTTGACAGGCTTTTTGTCACTGGGATTCTTAGGCACTGGTAATTGTTTGGTTTGAAAATAGAACAAGAAGTTGAAGAGGTTAGTGGCCACATATAAGATAATTATAGAACTGCATGAGCGTTTTCTGCAGTTAGAATACAGAAATGTGTATCTTTTCTCCTGTTCCTCATAAAAAGGATAGAAACAAGGGCAGGAGGAGAACTTTTGTTACAGAAAAAAGGCACAACAGGACAAGATTTACTTTATGAAGCTAGCCGTCTCAAAGGATGATTACACTATTAAGTACCACATTAAAAAAAAAGTGTGGATAGTTTAATATAAGTATGTCTATAAAAAACCCAAATATATTATAAAATTGTAAGAGGAAAATTGTTAGAAATTATTTTCCTAAAATGGTACCCCAAATTCCATGATATGTTTTAAGTCAATGGATAATATTAGCTACAATCTTTTTTACTACCAAATTCTCTCTCCTCTGGGTTAGAATTATCTATGTTGCTAACAGCACTTAGTACTGCTTGAGTATTATACTGAGTATATAATTCCATGACAGATAGAAGGCAAGCCAATTTAACAGGGCAATCAAATGGTGTATTTAAAGTGTATTAATATTCAAGACAACTCAATGACATATTTGACTTCCTCCATTTTACACATTAAAGGAGCTTAAATAACCTGCCTAAGGTGGCACTGTTAGGACAAGGAACAAACACGATTTTAATTCAGACCAATCTGACTGCAGAGGACAAGCTCTTCACCATGATGCATGGTGCTTTTATAGTACTTGGTAAATCTAACATAATAACCTGAATCCTCTCAATTATCCAACATTTAAACTCTGTAGACGGTATCTTCAAACTTGCCCATTGTTATTTAGTTGCTAAGTTGTGTCTGACTCTTTGTGACCTCATGGACCGTAGTGCACCAGGATCCTCTGTCCATTGGACTCTCCAGGCAAGATTACTGGAGTGGGTAACCATTTCCTCCACCAGGGGATCTTCCCAACCTAGGGATCGAACCTGTGTCTCCTGCATTGACAGGTGGATTCTTTATCACTGAGCTACCAGGACAGCCCTAAAAGATCCTGAAGTGTCCTACATGGAAAATGCCTCTGTCTTACAAATACAAATGCCAAGAGAAAGAAAGCAGCCCCCATTTCTCACCAGGCCAGATCTATGCATTAAGCTGAGCTACGGTTCCCGGTGGAGCAGAATTCCTGCCTTACGTGGCAGCTGAATCGACTACTGGGTGCCTTCTGGGCTAAGGGCTAAGGGGCAGCTAGTACACCTCGGTCTGTACCCCTCCCAGGCTGCCCATCACTTTGCAGGTATCTTTGTAAGAAAACAGGGATGGGAATGGGCGCTGTATCCGCCCATGTGTCCCTTGCCTGCACCCTGGTGGCACTGGGATGAAACCAAATAAGCCAGTCACCCTGAAGTAGTCTATGGTGTCATGGTCTCCACGCTAACCCTACTGGACACAAGCCCAGGCCCAGGACTGCGCTGTGTGCTGTAATGACAGGGAAGGCTGGCGTGTCTCAGGATGCCACATGCCCCTGCACGCTGCCCTGCTGTGCTGGCACAGGAAACCTATCTGCATTCCAACTGGACCTGCAGCCACTTTAAGGAGAAACTCACGTGTGTTGGTGGCCGGCTCACACTGCAGGGATAGCGTCTGAAGACTCTCCTCATCCATCTCGAGCTCCAGATTGGACAGGTACTGCTTCACTTTGCGAGCCATCTGGGCATCTTCATATAGCTTTTTGGCATTGAGAAAGGAGCTACGACGCACCCGCTTTTTATGCCCACCTGTCTGAGCAACATCTAGCACGGTTGCGTTTGTACTACCCTGGCTGAGCGACCTGGAAGATGAAAAGGCAGAGATGCAGCTCGCTCCAGCACAGGGTCACTGTACCCACAGGAAACGTGCCAAGACTTCTCTAACAGTCTAGTTCAAGAGGCCACATGCCTCATTCTGGTAAATAAACTGTCACAAAGGAATATAGAATCATATCATATTCTATAGATTAACACATAATATATAGATTAAACTGATTTTTTTTCAAATTAAAAAGAATTCTACATACACTATATGTATACATATATGTTTGGTACTTGTTTTGTTCAAACTAAAAATTCTTTTTTGCCTCTAGAAAACATCCAAGGCAGTTCTATTGTAGAAGCCAGCAATTAATAATTATTATATATAAAAGCTCATGCAAAAATACACAGTTACAATAATTAAGAGTGACATTAAATTTATTTCTCCTAAAGGGGATGTCTTACATAGATTTAAAGAAATTTACCCACAATGTTCACAATTGTTTTCTTATTGCTTAGGTTAAGTGTAGTGAGTTTTTTCAGTAATATGGTCAATTTGTTAATAAAATGGTCATGCAAATGTAAAAACACATGTACAGAACTAGCATACGAGTTGTTAAGAATTATTTTTGAAAAGGACTGGTTTATAGAATGAAAACAGTAGTTAGTTGAGCTGTAAAAAATTTAGTTTTAACATGTAGGGGCACCTTCTGTATAGATTCACTTCACAAAAATCTGTGCAACAGTATTTAAATTGCACAATTTTCCCTTCTAACATCCTTTCTCCCCTCACCCCAGGTTAGACTTTTCTCCTTTCAAAACACACAAATTGTATTAAAATTAAATCTTTTTGTAAGCTCAGGAGTAAGGCCTGGCCTATGGTTCCCCAGAACAGTCATCAATCATTTCACAGCTCTCATGGGTCATGACCTCAAAAGCAAAAGCCCCAGTAGATTAAACTTGAAGTCAGTTTGCCAACTGAAATTCTGCTAGAGCAAGAGGGTTAAGAAAAAAAAATGCAAAAATGCGAAGCGTCAGGAAACACAGCGGGTAAGAAAAACACAATGCCACGAGCAGGATGAGAACTGTGTGGGTGTGCAGTGCCCCCACCACTTACCCCAGACTCCTCCACTTCTTCTTCCTGTAAGTGAGAGCCGTGGAGGTTGAAGCATGGGTGTAGAGAGAGACAGAGAGATCACAAGCTCAGAAAGAAAGGACCAGACTTCTGGATAAGCAGTACTAGAAGCCCACAAACCATAAACTGCATAATCGCCTCACACACACACACAACTGGACCAGCAATAGCTTTCTGGCTCAAAAGACAAATAAAAGTAAATATTCTGTTGTAACGACTTTTTGTTCTTTCACTGGATTCATCATTTTTGGCTACACTGACAGCTCAATCCATTGTGTGGATAGTGAGACAATACCACTTGGATCGTTTATATATTTTAGTTCATACTATCAATTATGCCTTTTAACTCTGCAAATCAGCATTCTGAAAAATAAGAATAGTTGTGTCTCATGGTCAATGAAAAGTGTCTGAGGGACAAACTGTTTTCATTGACAGCCCAAAGTGCACCAGATGTGGAATCAGACAGTCATTCTGAATTACAGCTCAACAGAGATTCTGTACACACCCTGATAAATCTCGCCACAGATGGATGTATTCGAAACCTTCTCTCATTGATTAGGAAGCTCTAAACTCAACCTTCTCTAACCCCAGGAACACTGCTGAGGGAGACACTCACCGAGTCCTGAACATGAGGGCAGGGTCCATGTTCACAGAGGCCATTCGGCCAACGTGACGTATTTCTTTTGCAATCATTCTTAGCTTCTCAAAATTGACCAACCCGTCAACCTTGGAGTCATTCCCTGTAATTGGTAAAGAAGGAAAAGGGAATCACATGGCATTCATTCTATACTTCCACCGGTGGAGACAGGAACCTTCCAACTTATATTTACCTTCGTGAAGGAACGTAAGATCCTTCTTGATCACTGGGAACAGGGGGATGATAGGAGGCTGCAGGTTCTGACTGTTGAGGACATTGCGGTATTTCGCCATGTTTCTGGAAGGATCAAACAGGTCTTGGAGATCTTGAAACAGCTTTTCGTATTTATTGGGAAGTTTCTCCCAGGTAGTTCGCAGTCTTGCCACTGGTGCCAGGTTTAGGCCACTGACAGGGAAAAAAGAAAAGTGGTATAAAATTAAATGACTCGTCCTGTTGAAGGACGGTAGGAATGTATTGCTTATTTATTAACAGAGAACACTTCTGCGTGCATGCTGTGTATACACAGGAATGTACAGGATTCGAAGGACTATTAATAATTCTGGGTAATGAGAACTGAAGATGGAAGCAGGGACAGGGCCTTGGGATTTTCCTCTTTTTCCGTTTATAGCCTCTGGTCTGTTTACTGCAGGCAGAACTACTACAATGTCAAGTGTCATGAGAGCAGGGCTGTGTTTCATTGCTTGTTCTCTGTACATAAAGTACTTGGCACCAAGCAGGCATTTGATAAAGCAGACTAACAAATATCCTGTGACACTGGGTCATTTGTAGAGACGTGGATGGACCTAGAGTCTGTCGTACAGAGTGAAGTCAGAAAGAGAAAAACAAATGTCATATAGTATTGCTTATATGTGGAATCTAGAAAAACGGTACAGGTGAACCCAGTTCTAGGGCAGGAACAGAGGTGCAGATGTAGAGAACGAATGTATGGACATGAGAAGGAGGGGGATGCATTGGGAGATTGAGATTGATATATATTAATAAACACTATCATGTGTAAAATAGAGAGCTAGTGGGAAGCTGCTGTACAACACAGGAAGCTCACCTCTGTGCTCTGTGATGACCCAGAGGGGTGGGATGGGGAAAGAGGGGAGGGAGGTCCAAGAGGGAGAGGATATATGTATACTTATGACTGACTCATTTTGTTGTACAAAAGTAACTAACACAATGTTTTAAAGCAATTGTACCACCATAAAAATATGTATATATATCCTATGATAATAATTTAAAAGCTATAAGAACAATAATAGTATGATCAAATTCTTAGAAAAAATGACTAATTTAATCATCAGCATCAATTTTGTTCATTGTTTCAGTCTGTATTTTCTTCCAGCCTCTAAGTACTTAAAGGCTGGAAGAAAATTAACATTTAGCAGGCATCCATCTGCCCTGTGCAACTGATGGAACTCTATACACATTATACTATTTAGGTTACTTGATAACTCTTTGGGTCATTGTTATTTTTATACAGAAATAAATTGACATTCAGAGAAATTCAAATAATTTGCCCCAAGTCACAGAGCTAAAAAAAAAAAAACTGGCAAATACAGATTTTCTGGGCTTTAAATCAGCATACTAAGTTTTTTTTTTAAAAACTGAAGTACAGCTGATTTACAATGATGTGTTAGTTTCAGGTGTACAGCACAGTGATTTGTCATGTATATCAATACACTCACACACACATACATATATATCTGTTCTTTTTCAGATTCTTTTCTGTTACAGGCTATTACAAAATACTGAGTATAGTTCCCTGTGCTATACAGTAGGGCCTTGTTTATCTACTTTAAATGTTAGTTGCTCGGTCGAGTCCAACTCTTTGCGACCCCATGGACTGTACCCTGCCAGGCTCCTCTGTCCATAGGATTCTCCAGGCAAGAATAGTGGAATGGCTTGCCATTTCCTACTCCAGAGGCTCTTCCTGACCCAGGGATCAAATCCAGGTCTCCTGCATTGCAGGCAGATTCTTTATCATTTGAGCCATCAGGGAAGCCCATTTAATATATAATAGTGTATATATTTTAAAGCAAACTCCTAAATCATCCTTCCCATACCTCTCTCCCATCTGCTAACCATAAGTTTATTTCGTATGTTTATGTGTCTACTTCTGTTTTGTAAATAAGTTCATTTACATATACATATATATATTTAGGTTCCACATATAAATGATACCATATGATATTTGTCTTACTCTGTCTGACTTTACTTAGTATGATAATCTCTAGGTCCATCCATTATAAGAGACTTTAAATAAAGGGTTACAATTAGGATTCAGAGAAAAAGAATTATTCCATATGATGCAATTAAAAAACTACTACACTCCTACAAATTGTATGGCTCTCCTGGATTGACATATATTTTTTAACCTGCAAACTGAATCGACTCTTACGATGAACATGCTCTCACCTGATGATTGCAAACATGGAGTTAAAATTCTTGCACTCCCTACAGTGCAGAGCTATCTTGATGAAATGCTTAATGATCTTCATCCTCTTCAGCTGGTTTGTCTCCCGCAGAATCTCGGATGCTACCCAAAATGTCTCCTGATTAATGACTTCCTCGAACGTCTTCAGGTTGGCACAGCTGGTTTTTGATTTGAGCTTGAATAAGTCATCAATGTACTCAGTGGGTTCGATGTTGCGGAAAAGCTCGAAGTTGCGCATGGAGAGCTGCGTGGCCACCTCCACGGTGCTGAGCTGCAGCAGCGAGATCTGGCTCTCTCGCAGCAGCTCCTGTGCATCCTCGTCCGAGCAAAGGGTTTCCGTCTCCATGTTGTTTTTCAAGTAATACCTGTGAGAGACACAGAATCCAAAGCCTGAGCAGCAATCTCAAGACATTCCTGAAAGAATGGCACTGTCTACAGAACAGCAATGGGAACGTGCTGCTGAATGATGCAGGGACTCTGCTTGGCACACACAGGAGGCAGTGGCTCTTCAGACTCCAGATCACAGAACCCCATCCAGAAGCCACTGATAGAAGCAAACACATCACACGGAACTGCATTTGTATCACCTGCAATCCATTTTCTACTACTCTTCCTTCCTTCTAGATTATTTTATTTTATTTTATTTTTTTTTGCTAATAAGGACAGAAAATAGCTAAACTTAGACAATTGGTATAAATAAGGAAATGGGATCCAAGGAAAGAAGTGGGAGTCCAACACAGAGTGACCACTCTGTTCCCGGAGATCCTCTCTGGCTACTGGTCCACCAAGCTCACCTGTTTATTCAAATACCAAAGAAACCTGTGAGCCATTTCCCTCTATTTGATGCTATGAGGAGAACGATCCTAAGACGGACTTTGACTTTCGAATATCTGATTTTCACAAAAACCCTCCACATAAGTGGGGTGTGTGTTTTCCCTGCTTGTCAGATGAAGAAACAGAGGCTCAGAAAGATGAACACCAGCTGTAGAGAGCACTCAGGGTCAGTGTACCTTTCTCTTTGTCAGCAACTTGTCCAAAGAGAATGCAGATGTTTACTCTGTTAATTTTTTTGTTATGTATTTTATAGAAAGATGCTTTCTTAAGCCAGACTCCATAAAGGAAGAAATAGAATGAGAACTGTGGTCCTGTCAAACTGGCCTTCTGCATATTTCACCAAAGCTGATGTGACAGAAGACACAGCCCTCGGGGCTTGACAGTCATAGATGTTCTCAGCTTTGATTACTCACGAAGCCCATGATGTGAATCCATTTATAATTTTGTTGAGCAATGACTGTGAATCAGGACTTTGCACCTCAGTGGAGATTTGGAGAACTCCCATCATGATCACAGACAGATCAATGATATTTAAATGATAACAAGAAAAATGGACACTACCTACCAAGAGTTGGGGCTGGCAATAAAGTGAAAGTGAAGAAGAGCAAGAAAGTTATAGTTGACAGCAAGCTAACAGAAGTTCTGAATGAATTAAATCAGGTTTAGATGTTTAACACAAAAGGCAAGAATACAATGAAACACTTCATATGATGAGAAAAAAAGAAAAAAAATGTGATTTATGAAAACACTCAATTTTCAGAAAGTGTAAAATCTAGTCATTATACGAAAGGCAAGACATAATTACTTTTCCAACTTTCCCTAATTTGTGATTTGAGAATATCAATGGAAACACCATTTAAGAGACTGACAAAACCATTTGAGAGGCTGACAAAATCCCATACAATGTTTTCCTGCAAATACAAGGCAGCAGAAGACCAAACCCTGAAGCAACGAAGCTTTGGTTCCAGTGTTAAGAAGGATATTTCATTAGTGTCATGAACAATAATAGGCAGCTTTAGCCAACCACACTGTCATAGATATCTCCACCTAAACAAATGAAGCGCCTAGAGAAGTCAGGTAGGCAGAAGCAAATGACACAGGAAGGTGGAAGGTGTGTTGTGAATGTGCATCTCCCAGGAGGCGGCTGTGGCTTTCTGCCAGCCCTGTATCCTGACGGGAGCACTGGTGAGCAGCAAGGAGTGGTCAGGTAACAGCACCCCTGTTTTGCACAAGTTCCTAAGAGATCCTTGTGAGGGTCAACCGTCTACTGTGTGCATTCCCTTTGATGTGGCAATGCTCAGTGAATGAGGAAAATCTTTTTAATCTTCAGGGATACTTATTAAAAAAAACCCTTCGAAAGTGTTCACCAGCCTCTGGTGTGGGTTTGAGGAGCGGGGTAGAGAAATCCAGCAGGATGAATAACGTCTACCTTCCGCTCAGCTGTATTCTGTCAGCAAGTTTGGAAAGCTGATCTGGAAGCCTTCTTTGCTTGATCACTCCCTCTGGTGTGACAGAGACTTCACAGAGCGAGTACTGATCCGGGGTGGCGGTCACGGCAAACTCCCGGATGGCCTGAACGACCACCTCCTTCGCCGTGGTGTCCTTACTGATCATGATGTATCGGCTTTGCTGGTCAGCCTTGAAAACCCTTAGCACTTGATCTGGCAAATCTGGTGGAAAGAAGAGTCATGTGTCAGTAGGAAGGATTTCAGTACATGGTGATAAAATTAAACACAGCCATGTGAAAAAAGTTCTCAGAAAAGATGATGTTGAACTTCCATCTCTCCCTTACATCAACAATTCTTCTTCAAAGATCAATTCAGTCAACGTCGTACAGGCACACTGAATGAACACATTTGCCCCAGGATAAACAAGTGATCCACAGACAAACAGATCAGATCACAATAGCAGCAGTTAAAGTTGTCAGGTTGGCAGCAGAAAGGAAAAAACTTAAATCTAAAGTTCATCTTTATTATAATGAAAAATCCAGGAAGCTGATCTAAAATATGCCTCTTACTTTTTATTTAATATGACCTGGTAATATCTGCATGGTACTATGTTAACTTCATTTTATGAAAGGGAACATCTGAGGGATCCATTTGCTTGTGGGCATACTAAAATAGTCTGAGTAATAATAAAAAAAAACAGTTCCAACTGTTTGAAATTTACATTTATCATGACTTTTAGCATTTGACAGAGTCCATGCCAAAGCAAGAGAGATACATATAGCATTCTCAATACATTAGGGGGAAAAAAAGATAAAAAAACAAAACTATATGAGAGGTGCTCACCAGGAGTGGCACTGAAGTCTAAAATGCGATGGTGTGACTGCAGTAAGTCAGGATTACTGGACGACAAGGTTCCGCTGACAGGCAGTGCAGTTGGGATGTGCTTAGTCTGCCTTAATCCTACTATGCTGTCATCTTGAGAGTGACCAATCCCGATATCACTGAACCAAGAAAAAAGGTACAAAATAAATGACCAGCAAGTTAAAAAGTTATGACTCACCAATAGATAGTGCACACAGATAGGAAATAAACCATATTTCAGAACACTAGCAGTTAATGTACAAGTATCATTAATAAATTTGACTGTAAATTACAAAAGCAACTACTGTATGTGTATCCAACTCAAGCGCATGTTTCTCTAAAACCTGTCTTTTTAACTAGATGAATCATAACGAGTATTAGTAGTTTCTGAGTTACAGACATATATTTAAGAAAAGATAAGCCCGAGTTAGTCATGGAAACAGAGTTAAGAAAAAGCACATTTTAAGAAAGGCATTTAGTCACTCAAATGATGACTTCTGCCTCAGAATGGTAAGTTGTTTTATAATCTTATCTTTACAGAACTGAAGAAATTGAGTAAAATGAATGGAGGAAAAAAAGTCCAAACTGTCCCAATTTCATCCTCCAGTGTTTCAGAGAGATAAATGAGATCACGATAGAGTCAAATGTAAAGAAAGCCTGACACAGACATTATTTCTTAATTATATGGAGCATAAAAAAGTAGTGGTGCAGGGTGACATTTCTTGGCACCAAAGAAGAGGCAGTGGAAATCCAATGACTCACTTTTACTTTTAACTCTCTACTTAAAATCTCTAGTTCTAGATTTAAGCTCCAAGAGTACTGCTTACTATTGATAGCTACAAACTCACTTCCATTTATAAAAGCCTGGGCACAACTTTTGAAACACGATTTAATAATACATAAAAACTATTTCTAGATTTGAAGGGCCAACTATTTCCAAAACAAAATATCAGAATAAAGCAGTAAGCACAAACACAAAATTAACTAGAACACAAGCAAATGGTTATAGTTCTGACCAATTTCTGTAAGTACCCTGAAATGAAGAGAAAGAAGATCATACTAAGGTTGAGACATAAATCAAGGTGTCATAAAATTAAGACGCAGCATCATTAAGTTTTTGGACATGACAGCTTGATCATAATACCTACTACCTACCGTTTTTAATGGCTGTGAAAAAAAAAAAAACAACACCTAGCAGCATTCTTCCTTTTTATTTGGGAGAGAAATGGAAATTACAAAGGCAAATAAGTAAGGACAAGACTTGGGATGATGTTAGTATAAATTCTTCAAAACTCATATGTAAATATGGCCCAGAGATCCCACTCCTGGGCATATATCTGGAGAAAACACCAATCTGAAAAGACATATGCACTCCGTTTACATTTACACTGTAGCACTATTTACAACGGCTAGGACATGGTAGCAACGTATGTGCCCATGAACAGAAGAACAGATAAAGAAGATGAGGTATATACACATAATGGCATATTTCTTAGCTATAAAAAAGGATGAAATAATGCCATTTGTAGCAATATAGGTGGACCTAGAGATGGACATACTAAGGGAAGGAAGTCTGACAGAGAATGACAAATCTATTATATTGCTTATGTGTGGAATATATTTAAAAAAATGCTACAAATGAACTTATTTACAAATCAGAAATAGACTCAAAGATACAGAAAACATATGGTTACCAAAGGAGAAGGGAGAGGGAGGGATAAATTAGGAGTTTGGAATAAACATATGCACACTACTATATATAAAACATAACAAGGACCCTCTGTTTATAGCACAAGAAACTATACTCAATCTCTTATAATAATAATGGAAAAGAACCTAAAAAAGAATGACTACACAAACATATACATATAAAACTGAATCACTTTGCAGTATACCTGAAACTAAGAAATATTATAAATCAACTATATTTCAATAAAAGTTTTGAAAATTCTTAGCTATATTCATAACAAAACTGTATTTCTATTTAAGTGCATAGAGGCGTGTATATATAGACAGAAAGGATTAATGTCCTGTGAAACATTAAAACATTCACATTATTAGTGGAATTTTATCTTTCAACCTTATAAAGCAGCCTTTACTGCCCAAAATATGAGATGTTATACAGGACTCGAGACATCTGCTGTGGACTCAGGCCAAAGACAGCGTCAACTGGGCTCCTGCTGGCGCAGATGCTGTCAGTACTGGTCAGACACTCTGGGCATCCCCCAAAGGTGGACGTCTTCAGACCCGTTTCCCAGCAACAAGTCACACGCAACATGGTGATCTAACACTCTTCTCTCACCTGTGTGTCTGCCATCCACAGACACAAGAGTACTCCTGGATTGAAACTGTGTTAAAGTAAAGATCAGGCTCAGAAAGGGCCACCTCTGAGCACAGCCTCTTCCTGCTGGACCTCTCGAACTCTCATTGTTACTGAGATTTTTTTGACCTTGGTTAACTCTGTATGTAGTCTGTTGGCTTATTCTCTCTTTCCTCTGGGTTCAGCAGTGTTTCTCCACTTACTCAACAACTGGACCTGAGCTCTACAGTCCTACCCACTCTACTTACATCCCTCTACTAGGCCTGTCCTTGCCAGGTGGCCACCGTCTGACACCTTAGCTTCTGTGATACTGATAATGTTTGAGAGAAAGAGAAAGAGAAAAAAAACCCCAGTATATCTAGAATATTTATCTGCTTGACTACTTTGATATGCTTTGTTAGGAAAAAAAAATCATTGCAAACATATGCTGATTATTAGGAAGGATTTGCAATTTTCAGGCAAGAATACTGGAGTGGGGTGCCATTTTCTACTCCAGGGGATCTTCCCGACCCAGGGATGGAACCTGTGTATCTTGAATCTCTTGCACTGGCAATCAGAGTCTTTACAACTAGCACTACCTAGGAAGCCCCAAGTAATGACTACTATTAAGTCTATATACCAACATAAAAGATCCTATAGGCTACTGAGCCTTCTTTTAAATATAATTATTCTTCTCAATTATATTACATATACAGATGATTTCAAATATTTTTCATAATAAAATGTTCATTTTTACTGAGTTACAACTGCTTTACAATGTTGTGCTAGTTTCTGTTGTACAACAAAGTGAATCAGCCATATGTATACAGATATCCCTCCCTCTAGGACTTCCCTCCCACCACCCGCCACCCCGCCCTTCCCCATCCCACCCATCTAGTTCATCAAAGAGCAGAGAGACCCAAATTTAAACTACAATGAGGTATTGTAAACTCACACGAGTCAGAATGGCCATTAGCAAAAAACCTACAAACAATAAATGTTGGGGAGGATGTGGAGATAAGGGATCCTCCTGCACTACTGGTAGGGATGTAAACTGATAAAGCCACTATGGAGGTTCCTTACAAAACTAAAAGCAGAGCTACCATATGACCCAGCAATCCCACTACTGAGCATATACCCTGAGAAAACCATGATTCAAAAAGACACATGTGCAGCCTCAGTGTTCACTGTAGCAGTATTTACAACAGCCAGGACATGTCCACTGACAGATGAATGGATAAAGATGTGGTCCATAATGAAATGTTTAAATGAGTCATATATGTTCTTCAGTGCAAATTATTTAAGCTGTCTCCTCAGTGCTTCCAAATCAATAATCTATTTATCATCCTTTTTTCTTTTCCCTGTTCTAGATTTTGAGTATCTTTCCAAATACACATAATAATGTTATGCACAGTATTCTCATCCTGTGTCCTTTGCCAACACCCTGTACTAGGGATGGATTTCATCTCAGCTCTTATATGTCACATTTCTATTAATACTCTCCAGGGTCATGCTGACTTGTGTTAGATTGTTTTAAAGGTTCATATTTAACTCATGGTCAGATATAACTCTAAGTTTTTTTTTAGTTATTGTGCTGCTAATAATTCTACTTTTAAGTAATTTTCTTATCCACTTAAAAATGTGTTTTTCATTATGAAGGGTGACTTAAAAAATCAATTCCTATTTTCTGTAATGCCAGCAGCCCTAATCCACTGTTTCTTAGAAACTTACAAACACACTCTCAAGTCTATAAATACTGCTGTTGTACACACTGCTTATCCTTAAGACTCTGCTGTAGCAGTCATTTCTAGCTAATATGAAAGAATCAATCATTATAGTTTAATAGGGACACAAGTTTGACATTCAATCCACTAACAGCATATTCTAGAACATAGCTCTCTAATCTTTGTATGAAATGTTTATCAGAAGTGGAATTAGAAAAAAGACTTGATAAAGTCTGAATGGTTATATGTATTGCTCCTTTGTAAGACCTATTAGATCATGAAAGAAGGAAGAAAAATAACCCTTATGTTTTCAAGTTATCTCATATTACTGTAGTTAGAGGAATATATAATAAATAAATTTTGGGCACCCATGTAATTTAATATTTAAAAAAATGTTGACTGATGGTAATTGGGATTTATGGGGCTTTCCAGGTGGCTCAGTGGTAAAGAATCCACCTGCCAAGCAGGAGATGTGGGTTGGATTCCTGGGTTGGGAAGATTCCCCTGAAAGAAATGGCAACCCATTCCAGTCTTCTTGCCTGGGATATCTCATGGACAGAGGAGCCTGGTGGGCTCAAAGAACTGGACACAACTTAGTAATTAAACCACCACCACCAACTGAGGTTTATAAAACATCCACAGACCTAGAAGAAGCTAAAGTGAAGAAAAAAGTGAGCAAACAAGCAAAGTTTTAAAAGTGTGACGCTTGCAACTCTGTCTGGTATGAGCTGTTGGCATAAACGAACAGCCAAGAAGAGAGTCAAGAATACACCTGACATGCTGACTGCAGAGCCCAGCAGGAGGAAAAAAAGGAGTTCTGTGCTTGGTTGATGATGTCTTGTCAACAGTTAAGTAACTGAAATCAGGAGACAGAAGCAAAAAGAGAAAGGCAAGGGTAGATAGTAGCAGCTGTGAGCCACAAAGACTCAGTTGGCAAAAGCAGATGCTGATGGTGGAAAAGACACCTAGAAACAAAGAAACAAGAGCAGAAACAACCCCATCACGCCACTGGGGAGACAGGAGTAAAGTCACATTCTTGCTTTTTAAAAGTCCAAATAAGAAATAAAATAATTCAAACAAAGAAATGCTAACTATCTCTAAGAAGACTGGAGTAGGCAAGCAAGTGGCAAAAATGGGATAAAAACAATTGTCCAGTTGCTTCTAAGATAGCTCTGCCATAAAAGCTAAAACAATTTTTACACTCCTGAGTAAACATTACATCATTATCTTTGCTTATTATTTTAATACAATAATAGAATGCAGAGAAAATTGATATAGACACTTACTTATATGGTTTCTGTGGCAAGATACTGATCCGAGTCTTGTCAAGTATCTTTTTGAGCTTGTTCCTTCCCCCAACAGTGTTGGCTTTGCTTTTCTTATTTACTTTTTCAAGTCCTATCACTTGTTCTACATCTACAGCGAGATCTGGAATGGAGTAGCGACTGGCCTTTTTGATGTCTCCAATTTTAGGGAGGTGAGGGGCACCATTTCTCTTCTCTTCTGATAATCTTGTTAGAAGTTCTTTAAATACTGAAAAGGAAACAAACACCAAAAAACATCCATTATTGGAAATCTGAATAATTCAAAGACAACTGGAGAACTTGAAAATAGATACTAAGTATAGACTGCAGTCGGAGAAGGCAATGGCACCCCACTCCAGTACTCTTGCCTGGAAAATCCCATGGACGGAGGAGCCTGGTAGGCTGCAGTCCATGGGGTCACTAAGAGTCAGACATGACTGAGTGACTTCACTTTGACTTTTCACTTTCATGCATTGGAGAAGGAAATGGCAACCCACTGTAGTATTCCTGCCTGGAGAATCCCAGGGACAGGGGAGCCTGGTGGGCTGCCGTCTATGGGGTCGCATAGAGTCGGACACAACTGAAGCGACTTAGCAACAGCAGCATAGACTGCAGTGATCAAAACTGTAATCCTGTAGAAAAACACTCCTACAAGGAATGAATGACACCAAGAATCTGTTTTGTATGTTTTCTGCCACTTCTACTCAGAATAAGTTATAGGTATTTATTGACAGATTTTTATTCTTTACAGATATTTAATATTTATCAATAAAAGCATCAATAAAATTAAATGTTATGGTCCTCAAGTAAGTAGGCTTTTATTTAGATCTAATCATATGCTTACATAATTAATTCTGTATCTATGCATTTTACTATAAATTTTCAATTCTTATGATGCTTGAATTATAAGCAATGACTTTTCATGATTAAGACATAAATGTTTAAATAAAAGACCAAAAGGAGAAAAATGAGACTATGCAAAAAATGCAAAATACTTACCAAATAAATTGGTTTTCACAGTGATAGATAAATGTGTGTTATTTCTAAGAATTTCCATGGCTTTTGACAGCTGAATATTTTCAAAGTTTTGACCATTTACTTCTAGAATCTAAAAATGAAGTTATAAAATTAATTTCAGTTTCCCAAATGACTGAAGGAAAAGAAGACACCAGTGTTCACCATCATGTTTGCAATTAGAAATACCATACCTGATCCCCTCGTTTCAAGCCTGCTTCTGTTGCTTTGCTAGCTGAATCTACACTGTCAACAAAGATTCCAAATCCTTTCTCTGAGCCTCCAAGTAAGATAAAAGGCAAAGGAGCTTCTCGGGATGGTTTCGTTAGCGTCATCAATCTTCTTTTTGCTTTAGCTGCACATGCAATATTTAACAGCCTTAGATGTCCACCCATTTTCTACAAGAGTTCAAAAAAAGTGGTTTCAAGAATGGGCTGAATAAAATGAACTTAAAGCTGTGATTGAAAAAAAAAATCACAAATATTACCTCTCTTTCCAGATTATTTTCAAATTCTTCTAGAAATCGAGTCATTGCAGGATCTCCTTCAAAGTCATTGAAGTGATTATTCACCCACAATAATACTACCCGTGTAACCTGAAAAATCAATTAATTTTTAATAGGTTTTCTTCTTTCTAGTGCTAAAGATTTGTGGTTAAGGTCATTGCAAAAAAAGATATCCGACAATTTACCTAACAACAATGAACAAGAAAAACAATAACAAAACCTTTAGATTTTATTGATGAGGATAACTTTCTGAAAATATGTATTAATGCTTTAAATGTGGACTTTATATTGAAGAATGGTAATTAACACATATCTTGCTTACTCTCAAAATATATCTGAAACAAGTCACAACAAAAACTAAAGGAAAAAAAGAATCAAAATAATACACAAGACAGAAACTTTAACATCTACAATTCTGCAGGAAAAATGAGTTGCCTTTTCTTACTAAGCTCACATGTTTTCACTGAGCCCTACACTTTTATACATCACAATACACACACTCAGCTATGGAATATTTGCTTTATACCAGCAAGAACTGTGCAACCTTCATTAGACTGTAAGTTCCATGAAGACAACCTTATCTGTTATGTTCTAAGGGCATCCTTAATATTTATAACAACACCTGGCTCAGAGTGAACTCTCAATAAAATTTTACCAAATGAGTAGTATAGCTGCAACTTTAAATTAAAAAGCACTTGTTTTATTTTATATGAGTTTAACTTTCTCAATCTTAAATAATATGATCAAAGAAATTTTCCGTAGCACTGTTTTCAAGCATTAACCTCTTAAAGCGGGAAAATGAAGCGTGCTATTTTAGCAGGAAAGAAACAGATGTGACAGTATGCACTTAATCTTTAAACTACAGTTAAAATACTTTTTACAATTAAATACAGTGGGACAAATTATAGTATATAATCTGAGTAAACACTCAGGAGTCAAGTTGATATTTATATTAATTTTTTTGTCATTTATTATCACTACTGACCATTTTTCAAGTTGAAGAAACCAAGATTATTGTCTCCCCTGAAACTATATCCTTAACACCGGACCTTTCCGTAAAATTAAAATTTTGTAGCTGAGCAGCCACCTTTAAAGTCTACTAGCCGTATTCCAGGTTAGAAAAATGAGATTTGTAAATCATGAATTGAATATTCCAATTACCGCCACCAATACCTTTAAGATGCAGTAAGAGATCACTGTGAGCCAGACAGTACCAAGTTATTCATCTTCACAACAACCCCAAAAGGACAGAGATTACTATTTTACAAATAGAGATGGGTGGCAGGAGAAAAATGGCAGAGGAAATACTCAAAGCAAGTTTTACAGCAGAAGACCTTAGCTGAGGTCTTCCACGCCTGTGACTCTCAGATGATGACATGAAGAGCATCACGGTCCAACGACTGCTCTCAGGCCAAGGGGTAGTCAGCAGCAGGACCAACACTGGAGCTGGAAGCCTTTTGCTGTTTGTCCCCAGTTCTGGGTTTCCCACCCTGCCTCTCCCATGTGGGGCCTCATAGAAACAAGGCCGCCATATGGAAGGAGAAATGAGTACAGGCTAGTTAATTCTCAAACCTCACAAGACTAGGAACTTCATCACCCTCTCTGGCCTTGAAAAAGAGCCTGACTCAAGAGCTGGTGAAGAGGATCAGTTTGGAATTATAAGACAGGGCCCTACCCACCCACAATGGTTGAGAGAAGATGCTGTTCTGGGGCAACTGAAAACCTATAACTTCTATGTGGTGTACACTGGCCAGCTACTGAACCAGAGGATGCACATTCCCAAGGAACCCAGGTGTTTGGGGACTGTGTTTTAATTGAATTTTCAACAGAACTAGAGTCTACATATTTGCTGAGGGGAAAGGAATTGAGATGGCAGAGGAGAAGGACATGGAGCTCACCTCCTCCCAAAAATACATCTACATATGAAATGATTTGCACAGAAAATCTACTGAAACATTTGTTGCCCAATGTATTGGCCTTTGTGTTAAAAAGGAAAATTCTAGAGCTGAACTTAGAATCTATAACAAAAACTAGTATTTATAGCATCCCTTTTCTTTTGCTCAAAAAGTACATTCTCTTAACCCACCAACATAATTTGAACATAACTGGTTTAACAATTATATATATTAAAGTTCTTTAACTTTATATCTGAATGTTTCACATTTGAAAGAAAACTAGAACGTATCTTCCAACCTTATCCCTGAGGCTCGGGTCATTAAACCACTCCAACAACTTTTTGCCCACTTCCATCGGGCTACAGAGAAAAGTCCTATAGGTCAACAGGAAGTCTTCTATGAACGTTGGATCCACCACTGAATGTTCTTCCACCAAATGCATCGTTAACCTTTCTGAGGTGCCCTGTAACAAATCAAATGTGTCATAAGCATCCTGCATGTGTGGCATATACATGTACCTTGATTTCAAATCTTCAACGTAAGATGAACTGGGTAGTAAGATATACAATAATGAATAAGACTGCTATTCATCAAAGAAATTCCAAGATTCTTTACAACTGATACATTTAAGAGAAGTTACACTGAAAAATGAGGAGGGGGCATCCTAAATCATCACAAGCGGTACTACCAAAACCCTCCTCCCTCGGGATGTGGCGTGTTTGTCTCACCTTGATGACAATGTGCCCCTTTCTTGTTCCAGTCCGATCGAGCTCTCGGTGTTCCTTCACCATGACGATCTCTCCTTCCTCTTCAACTTTTTGCATGTTCTTTTCTACTTGGTTGAGGATACGGCAGTAATCTTGCTGGGCTATGCAGACAAACTAAAATAAAATGTAAGTCACATGTTAATGATAAAGTGCTTGCAAGAGACCTAGCAGCGCTAATGATTCAGTGTTTTAAATATTTAAGACTGACATTTTTCCATGTCTTTCCCATACTTTCTAAATGAGCTCGGTAATGAACCTTCACCTGACTTCTCTGCTTTTTAATGTATTTCTTCCTTGGTCAAGAAAAGTTTCATTTTTAGAATAATTCTATGTAATTTATATTAAAAATCCTAACAATTAAAAAAATCAGAAGATAAAATTAGAATATTCCTTCCTCGTGTCCCTTTTTTGATGATTAGAAAACACTGGGGGAGGAGAGTGGACTCTTAGGATAGATACCTAAAAAAAAAAAAAAAGATAGGATATATATATGTGTGTGTGTGTATACATATATATCTAGATATATTATATGATGTACTTTGCTGTACACCTGAAACTAACACAACATTGTAAATTAACTATACACCAATAAAAATTAGAAAAAAAAAGTGCATATCCTTACAACTGTGGTCAGTCAGTTCAGTCGCTCAGTCATGTCTGACTCTGCAACCCCATGGAATGCAGCACGCCCGGCCTCCCTGTCGATGACCAACTACCAGAGTTTACTCAAACTCATGTCCATTGAGTCAGTGATACCATCCAATCATCTCATCTTCTGTCGTCCCCTTTTCCTCCTGCCCTCGATCTTTCCCAGCATCAGGGTCTTTTTTAATTAGTCAGCTCTTCATATCAGGTGGCCAAATTATTGGAGTTTCAGCTTCAGCATCAGTCCTTCCAGTGAATATTCAGGACTGATTTCCTTTAGGATGTACTGGTTGGATCTCCTTGCGGTCCAAGGGACTCTCAAGAGTCTTCTCCAACACCACAGTTCAAAAGCATCAATTCTTCGGCACTCAGCTTTCTTTTTAGTCCAACTCTCATGCCCACACATGACTACTGGAAAAACCATAGCCTTGACTAGATGGACCTTTGTTGGCAAAGTAATGTCTCTGCTTTTTAATATGCGGTCTAGGTTGGTGGGCAGAGCAGCAAAAAACCTTTGGAGAGAGTCTACAGGTGGTTGTTTAATTATCTGTTAGGCTCATGGTCCTAACAGAACAGAAGAATATGAAAAGAATTCAGAATAGAAGGATGCAATAATGGATTTTAATTCAGTCCATCAGGGCAGCTGCTGGGCAGCATTTCTGGTTTAAGAATTGTAATGTACCACCTGAATCCAGGGGACTAAGCTAAGGAACCACCACTTTTTTTAGGCTGTGACTTTTTGTTTTACTGTCAGTGGGCAGGTAAAAAACTGGGACTCTCTGGTGCTTAAGAAATCCTAGCCTGTTAATCAAATCATCACAGAATTGCTTTTAAGAAGAAATTCTCTTAACTGCCCCCATCCTGCCTCACTGCGGCTGCTAGGGCCAGGTTAATTGATTCAGTCGTGAGCTTTACTACCTCTCACTGTGGAATCCTGAGAAAAGAACCTGGGGGTCTTATTTTGCATCTGAAAAGGGGAAATAATCCTAATAGCACCAGCCTCAAAGGGTTGTTGTGGAGGTTTAATGAAATAATCCAGGTAAAGCTCCTCCACTGTGCTAGATACATAATATGTGCTTGATAAATTTTATTTATTATTTTAAAATGATGTAAAAACATAATTATCACTTAGTGGGTTTTCAAAATTTGAAAAGATTTTGAGAGCAACAATTTTTTAAAAGATAATTTTAATAAATGATATCAAAATTCAAAGATATCCATGCAGTAGATATTATAAATGTGTGATATTATAAAAGAAATCAGCTTAGAAAGTCTGTTCAAAAAGATCTACAAAGGAAGCCACATACTTTTTAAGCTCAAATCATTATTCCTCATAACTGATATTAAGGTTAATCCTTGCTCTTAAAGAAGTTAACAAAAATGTGCACATCAAGCAATTACTCCTCCATGACCTCAAAGATAAAAAAATTCAGGACTCAGGGGAATCCATTTAATTATATTTCTTAGTAGTTTTAAAGAAAGTGAAGAATGAATTCCAGAAATCACTTATTACACAAAGTAAACAGAAGCCACTGACGAGGCAAGAATAGATTTTTAAATTAAAATTTTTGTCTCCTATGATTTTTGAATAATTTATTCTCATTTTAGAAATCACTTTTAGGGTAAGTCAAATATACTTCAATAAAATATATATATTTAAAATTGCAAAAAAATCATTTAGGAATGAAGGAAGAATGAACATTTCTTTTCTCTAATGTGAAAAGATTAAAAGAGGGGGAATGGCTAAATTATAGCATATGGCAGATAAAAGATGCTACAGCCATCTAAAATCATGTTTTCAAACAACATCTAAACCTT
Source organism: Budorcas taxicolor (assembly GCF_023091745.1). Lineage (NCBI taxonomy): Eukaryota > Metazoa > Chordata > Mammalia > Artiodactyla > Bovidae > Budorcas > Budorcas taxicolor. The sequence continues at coordinate 39,996,891 of NC_068926.1, forward strand.
CAACTCAATATTCTTGATGTTGATCATTTTTAACAAATTTTTAAACCACATATTGTAACAATGATTTTAATAGTGATTATGACATCACTATTATAACATTGTGGCTGCCTGACAGGAACTTTCTCTCTCTATCCTTCCAACCTCCCATGGCATTCATGGGATGCAACGAAGGTGCTATTATCCCCACTGCACAGATGAGGAGACAGCCATACCAACGCCATGCTAGTCTCCCAATGTCTCATAAGTATGTGCTTGCTAATTTAAAATTATATACATGCATATAAAAATTGTGGAATATAACAAAATCAATTATTACTTTTTAAGAATTATTCTTAAATAAAACAAAGATGAATATTTTTAATGATAAAGTGTACCAATCACAAAGGAGAATGATTATTATTTCTGAGCAATGCAAATAACAAGCAATTCTCATTGTCTAATATACTTTTCTATATTTTGCATACTTTCTGCATAATCAAAGCTTTTTTACAGAAGTAGCAGCAGCATTTCACATGGAAGAAATAACATACTACAACATTGCTTCTTCCACTACAACATTGCTTCTTCCACTGAGTTGGTTGATATAATCTCACTAATTATTTTATTAGTTTAGAATCAAAAAGTTAAAATTCAAAAAGCACAGGTTTCTGTTGTAAGTAATTATGGATAGCTAAGTAAAAAAAAAAAATTTTAATGCCGAAAACTACCTCCAAACTCGTATCTTTAACACTGACCACAGGTTTGCATATGTTTGAAATATGTGGTTCTTGCCTGAAAAATATTTTTAGTTTTTTTTTCTTTTTACAGGGCAGCAAGTTGTTCTCAGAGTCTCCAAACAATTTTAGGTGTTCTTTCTTATACTCATTTTTAGAGAACATAATTATATTGTTTATCTCCTAAAAAAGAAATATATCCTTGAGTTAAAACAAGTAGAGAGATAAAAAGAAAATGCATTTTGAAATGTACTAAAATTAATCCTCTTGACTAAGGACTTAAAGAAATTAGAATAAATTTGATTTGAAATTCTTAGTGTCTAGACAGACATTTTTGGCATTTCTTCTGCAGCAAACTGAAATACCATCCAAAAATGAAAAAAAAAAGGAATCCCAAATTGAATTTCCAATATGGCCACATAGCACCAACATCACAAAAGAAATACACTTTAGATGAAAACATTATTTAATTAGAAAATTTATTTTTGCTTTAAGAAATTTTTAGATATAACATTAAATTCAAAGAAAAAATAGGTATGATAAAGCCAGTTGAAAATTTGTGAGTTGCCAACAAAGATCACTGACTCAATGGACATGAGTTTGAGTAAACTCCAGGAGTTGGTGATGGACAGGGAGGCCTGGCATGCTGCAGTCCATGGAGTCACAAACAGTCAGACTAGACTGAGCAACTGAACTGAACCAAGGTGCGTCCAGTCAAAGCACCTATGCTTTTCCCAGCAGTCATGTATGGATGTGAGAGTTGGATTATACAGAAATCTGAGCACCAAAGAATTGATGCTTTTGAACTGTGGTGTTGGAGAAGACTCTTGAGAGTCCCTTGCACTGCAAGGAGATCCAACCATTCCATCCTAAAGGAAATCAGTCCTGAATATTCATTGGAAGGACTGATCCTGAAGCTGAAACCGTATTTTGGCCACCTGATGCGAAGAACTGACTCACTGGAGAAGACCCTGATGCTGGGAAAGACTGAAGGCAAGAGGAGAAGGGGACAACAGAGAATGAGATGGTTGGATGGTATCACCAACTCAATGGACATGAGTTTGAGTAAACTCTGGTAGTTGGTGATGGACAAGAAGGCCTGGCGTGCTGCAGTGCATGGGGTTGCAAAGAGTCAGACATGACTGAGCGACTGAACTGAGCACATAATTGTTTTAGAGAGGTTTTATACTTTAAGATGGCTGTTCACCCTCTATGATCTTGCCACTTTGATATGAAATAAAAACTCACCTAAGCTTTCTTTTATAAAAGGGCAAAAACAATTTATGTCACAGGATAAGTTTCTTTTGGGCACACGACCTCATAGCTTTTATTTAGTAAACATATTGAAAATGACAAAATGAAGTAAAGTTAAACTTTAATCAACAGCTCTCACAGTCTCAGGAAAAGCTGAGTCTCACAGATTTTACCTTAAGAGGTGAGCTCTATTTAAATTGGTACTCTGTGCTTGCAAGGAAGCTATACCTAACAGTTCACATAGGCATTCAAGTGTTCCCTATCTGCTGAAGGGTACAGTGCAGGGTTAAGCCATGCCTGGGTGTTTCTGGTAGGCCCGAGACTTAGGTGGGGGAGAGGGGATGAGGAGACAGAAAGTGGAAGAGCAGGAAAGGAAAAGAGGGACAGGCAGAGGGTGAAAAAAACAAAGACATGGATGGGGAATGGAAAACTGGAGCCATCACCCGGTACCAAAAGACGTCTGCCTGGTCCTGCCTTTGTCCTACAAACCCAATAGCGGACAAGACTGGGAAAAGAAGCATGCAGAAGGGAGCAGGATAGAGCACAGTGTTGGGGGCATCACGGGACCCAAACAGGCAGAGATAAACATCATTTGAAGTATGGTTTTAGTGCTCTACGATGACCTACGGGGTTGGATTGGGGTGGGGGGAGCCTCAAGAGAGAGGGCATATATGTATTATACCGGATTCATGCTGTTGAACAGCAGAAACAACACTGTAAAGCAATTACTCTCCAATAATAATAATAATAATAATTAAAAGAAAGAAGTGTCCAGTTGAATCCACTCAGACCATGTCCTCAGACTGATCATGGTCTCCACTTTAACCACACTACCCAAGATGTATTTCTGGAACCCACTGAGAGGCCAGCAAATGAGTGTCAACCTGCTAAGGTTGCTTCCTCTTGGAACGGACACCACCTTTGTTCATTTCATTCAATCAATACTGATTATCTACAGTCATTTTATGGATAAAAATGTGATTCTCACTGTTGACTTTCCCCAACAAGAGGAGGATGTGACATGTGCACTTTCTGACAAATACACGACATTTTAACAGAAATACAGTAAAAATGCTATCCCAAATAAGCATTTAAATATCTAATTTTTTTCTCCAAGCCTATTCTAATCAGGAAGGAGGGAACTTAGGGTCTGAGAGGGATGAGTGGAAGCACAAGGATGACTCTTGAACCTGATTTATTTCACGTTCCTTTTACAGCATGCAGAGTGGCCTGCAGATTAAGAAAAGACTTGCTCTAGCAGACACTGCACCCATGACCCACTCTGTACATCCGGAGTCTCATATCAGGAGCTCCAGGAACCTAATATCACCTTAATCAGAGTTTCCCTTCTCATTCAGAGTTTTCTCCTGGCGTCTACTTTACAGACTGTCACTCTGGGTTTCCTGTTGATTCCTTATCAAGCAAACAGATGAACTCTCCTCCTAATATCCACCTCCTCTTTTCTTTTCCACAAACTCCCAGATAAATATTCAATGTTACCTAGTACATCTGACATTAGTTAAATACTCTGTAATATTAACTCGTATAATATTTTTATCAATTATTCTGAAACATTTCTAAGCCTCCTATATCACTTCAGTTCCATGATTACAAAATTTCTAATAAAAGGGGTTGGCCATTTACAAGGTGATAGCATAATAGCTGAATTCTCAGAAATAACTTTCACTTGCACTTGAAGGATAGAGACTGACTCAGGTGCTGCATGACTTGTAGAAGGGCTTGGGTTGGGTGTGGGGGGCAGGACTGAAGAGCAGAGAAAAATCCTTAACAATTTTTCTGTTCATTTTGACTCACAGTTTGGCTTTGTTTTTTTGGCGGGGGGAATATAATTCTAAAGCTGAAATGTCATATATGACCCCTCTTAAAAGAAATAATTTGAGATTTTGAGGCCAAATACTTTGAGATTTATCTACCATTTTGTTTTCCTCTAATATGCCAAATAATTGAGAGCTGGCTATATTTAGAATGCTCCTCTGGCATTACATATTCAACACACTGAATTCATAGCCATTTTTTTGTTCTCTATAGTGCTCACTGGAGGAATTATTTAGCAAAATTATTCTCTAGGTAAGACAATTTTATTTATAGCCATGGTCATTTTTCTTTTTAGTAAGTAAACCACTTAAAATTGAAAATTTAAAAGAACACTACTTTACATTTATCAGACACTATAAAAATTCAATGATGTTCTTTTAGCATAACTATTTTCAGATGTATTTCAGACTGTAGACTAATAAATACAGTGAGCATATAAGATTAATTAGTTTAAGTCAACTTTTTTGGTTTACTATATTAAAATATTTTATCTTTCAAGGTCAGTTTTTAAGACATGGAATTATAAATATGCAATAATAATAAAGCATCTTAAATTTATTTTGCACTAATATAGAGGTTACCTGTTAAATTGATCAAATTGCATTTCACATTTGGTCTCAATATACTCTCTAGTCTCTTATTAAACTATGATTAATTTTCATGACTTCTAAAATCAATTCCTTATCTTGCATGTATTTAAATAAAAACACCATGTAACTGTATCACAGCAACTTTACTATAATCTCTATATAATTTCTGTTCATGACAGGCGTTTCACTTCAATACTTTCTGTTGACTAGATTATCTATTATTGATGGCAATTTTAAGATATCATATTTATAGAACACCTGTTTTTTAATAGAACACATTTATGGAATGCTTAGTTTTGTGGAGCTCAAATAACTTTACAGGAGATTTATTTTTAATTTCCTGGCGTACGATAACACTAAAAGTCATAGTTGCACTTTAAAATCTTCTTTATAATTCTAAAAGATGATCTATTTATACAGGTCAAAAAAACCTTACCACAACTGCATATGTAAGTGTTCTTTGTTAAGCATAAGACATACATTTTTAATGACAATTTATACCTGGCAGTCATCCACCTTTGTCCTCATCACGCCTTTCATGTACTCCTTGTCCATGGTGGGAGAGACACCGAAACTATTTCCCATACACAGTATTTCTGCTTTTCCATCTGGATAAGTCACTTCCACAGAACCATTCAGGATCACTGACCATGAGTCCAGCTAGTTCCAAAAAACAAAGACAAAGCAGAAAATAACATCATGATCATGAAGCTGTAGATGCTGGAATGATCCCTATAAATGATTTAGATCTTTTAAAGAGGGAAAAATACCCCAAGTACAGCTGACCATTCTCCAAGTTCACAGAACAAGCTCAGCCATCGACCCACGGGTTTCCAGGTGCCTGCACGGGGTCCACGGCATTCCACTTTTCTAATGACTGGGTATTACTCTCTAAAATGCCACAAGGGAAAAAAATTTCTGTTCCCCAAAACACATATAAACAAGATAAAATGACCACCACTGACTTGATAAGTACATCATTTTGTTCTGACAAGAAGCATTATATCATAAACATTTAAACTGCAAAATCTGAAAATCTAAAACCTCAAAAAATTTCTATCAATATCATCTAAATATTGCAAATAATAGAAAATAAAATGGTGGATTTGGAAAAGACTTTGATACAACAATGAGTGTATCATACTTCCGAGTGATGCAAACTTATTGTTGCCCATTGTTTTTAAAGAAGAAAGAGTTTTTGTTTGTTACTGCATTGAGTGAGCCTCACACAGAGACATTGTTAAGTGGCATAAATATTTCCTAACCTCTTCACCATCATTTAACACAATGGTCCCAGCTCTTTCCACCACAGCGAACACCATCACAGCACACAGCTCCCGCCTCACCGACATCGTCATGTTGGCAAAAGCAGGCAACTGGTGCATGAATTCCAGAAGTTGTTCTGAAAAACAGAAGGTGTGCAAAGAAAATGACAACTAATTTCAAAAACAAGCGTTCAGAAACAAGGCTCTGGGGTCCTTTCTTTTTAAATGCCCTACAATTCTGCCTGTTGAACAATACTATTACTTTAAACATCTTTAGCACACTGAATTTCTTGCAGGTATACAAAGAATTCTGTCACTGTGGAAAGGGTCACATTTCCTTGTTGATTCAGGAGCAACAGGACTCAGTGCGACTCAAATTCCAATGAAGAGATCAATAAACTTCAATGGGGGATTGCTACTGAAAATGAGCTGTGATCTTAAGGTTTATTACAGGATGAAATGATAAGCTGAAATGAAACAGAGCACTGGGAATTCTCCAGAAAGTCAGTAGGTCCATTCTGGTGCCTCTGGGCAACTGGGTGCCCAAAACAGATGGCAGAAACAACCACCCTCACTCTAAAGATACTCCAGGGTTTAGAAAGCAGGGAATATTTTCTGTGGATCAGACAAACCCAGAATCAATTAACATAACATTATGTGATGAATGCAAATGAAATGGATGTGCTAATTCGGATCTCATAGACTGACAAAGTCTGCTCACTCTTCCCAGTGGCAATGCTGTGGACAAGCAGATTCTTTTTAATAAGAACTCCTTTCTAAGTTCCTTCCTCCTCACCATGGCTCTGTGAAATGCATGGTTTCTTTTTCATTTCACAAGGAGGAAATTGAGGCTCAAAGGCACCTAAGGAGGAGGTGGCAGTGAGATGATTCAGGACTGTCTACCTCCATGCTCAGGCTGGACTTCACAGGTAATGAAGAGCACAGGGCATGTGTTAGACAGCGTGTGGACACTTACAGGCTGAATTACTTAGGGGGAGTCGATTTGTTTCCTTTAGACATGTTTCTCTCACTTGAAAAAGAGTAATATAATACCTACCTTCACTGGACAGTTCTGAGGATCAAATGCAATCCAGATGATAAAATCCTCAGCAAAGAGTAAATACTCAACAAATGAGAATCACTATTATTGTCATTATTATATATATTATATGATTATATAGTCAATATTATATTCATGGCATTGTTCAAACTTTTGGCTAAATGAAAATTTCACTCCATTTTCCTTGCCCTCACATAATGACATTGTCGCTATGCACATTCCTTCTGTTAGGATTTAATGACAAGTTTTATGTTGTTGGATACAGTTTGCTAATTGCAAAAGCAATGTATAATAACACAAAGATATATTTTATGAAAACATTACATTCCTATAAGGTCAGACGAGGCGGTGTTTTCTGGTCTAGCTTGGTAATGTCTGTTCTGTGGAGACCCTTACGTCATCCCTGCTGGGTAATCAGAAGAATAACAGTGGTAAGTGGTACCCAGGGACTCTGTCCAACAAGACAGTGCTCTTCAACCTGACCCAGACTGATGTATCAGGACATCAACTGACTGTTGCAACCAGTACTTTTAAAAAAGAAGGAACAAGAGTATCAAAGTGCATCAATTACAGAAAGAGCTGTTTTGTTCAGTGAAACTTTTATTTCTGGAATGAGTAGATGTGTCTGTGTTGTGTTATAAAATATACCTGAGGGCAGTTGCGAGGAAATTTTGAATATCACTGTAAGAGATGACCCACATCTACTACAGGAGGCAGGACTCCTTGCTTTACAAATGCGTATGTTTTTGATATGCAACATAAAGGCAGATGAAGCAATCGTGGTCCTCTGGCTGACACATCACAGTTAACACTGCTGTTACCACTCTCTGTTTTCTCTAACTACCATCCCCCACTCCTCACCATAAGGCACACAATACTAGCTAATACTAGCTATTAAAATCATAGCTAAAATACAGCTATTAAACTACTAACTATAACATACATTTTATTTTTTTTCCCTCTCCTGGTAGGAGCTAAACTTCCTTGGACAAAGACGTATGATGTTAAGAAAAATATGAGACTAGAAATTAATTGTCAGAAATATTTTAAATTTAACATGTTTGGACAAAAATAAAAGTTAAAGTACCACCATATATGGTAGGTGAATATGAAGCATATGAATGTATAAAGCATACTCACTAATACTTGCAATAATGATTTGAAGTGCTTGCATGGACATTTGTCATTTTTTAGCACTGTCCTACTCCATTAATGGGTCATGAAATCAGTCCGTGATATATGAGTGAGTAACATTAATAAAATACAATGGGATAGAAAATATCTGTGTATCACATATAATAAGGATAAATAACAAAGAAGACAAAGAAGATATAATAATAGTAAATACCCATTTTTCTCCAAGTTCAATTGAAAAATTAAACACTTAGCCAAACAATATGCAAGGGCTTTTAAAACTCTCAAGGATTCAATAATGGTATCATCAGTTGTGTGATAACTTATTTATTATACCAGAGGATTATAAGAATTTAAAAAATAAAGAATTTATATCACCAATCTTTAAGAAAATATAATAATGTAAAATAGAAGCATTTGATTCAGGAGCTCAACATAAACCCTGATGCCACAGGAAATATACAGAGTTACAGGGATTATGGCAGCTGAGGATTAAGAGCACGGGACAGGTAAGGAGTTAGCTCCTAGGGTATGGGGAGAAGTTCTGTGGATGGAGAAACAGAATCACCTTATTCTAAATGGCTTGCAAGACTCTGTCTGAATAATACATTAGTGTGACCTACCCTACTTCATCAGGAAAGAAATAATCCTGTTTGTAAAAAATATTAGACGCTCAATAACACTTTTTTTTCTATTCAATGTAACACAAAGAAAAGCCAAAAATCAACTTATAGACACCAGAAGCTTTAGCCAATTCAGAAAAATCCTTATCTTATTGCTTTGGTTTAATTTTATATAAGAAATAATTAAGGTAAAACTTGTGGATTTGTGTGTGGGGTACCAAGTGAGGGAAAAAAAAAAAGAGTTCCTTGAAAGGGATCAAAGTAGTTTTCTATCTTTATATGTCAAGTCCTCAAAATCTAAAAAAAAAAAAAAAAAGTATTAAATAATTGAGTACCTATAGAGTTATAAGCTAGAGAGCAAACATGAATAATGTGTCTTTCTTCAAAGTACTGAAACAAAGGCACACCCAAGAATCTATGGGACCCCAAGGGGAAATTTTTTAATTCCTGAAATTTTTAAAACATATTTAAATATAAGCAGCTTGATTTGACTAAACGTAAAACACAAACATACCCCATCCCTTGAGTCGAGGAAGGTGGTTAGGCAGAGAGGCGTTTAGACAAAGCATGAGTTACACAGATGTCTGTAGTTCATAAGAAAGGTATCTACTTTAAGTAAACACTGGAGAATGAGTTAGATTTACCAAGAGTAATGGCAAACAAACCAAAGTGTTCTCACACGTGGCTGTATTTGGAAGAGATGAAATATAAGATCCTCCAAGCCCTTGTGTAGATCAAACAATGCCATTATGACTATCATTAATGATCAAGATTTACTACTTTAAATAAAAATATATTTGATAGGAGTAAGCATCTGAGTCGTCACTGCTTACAAGTGTATTGGTATTCAACTACAAGTAATTCATCCAGGGATTATATCAACAAGCACCTTAAAATAATTAGCCTGGTATTCATTTGTAGGAATCAGCATAGGTCTTGCTTTCTCCTAGAAAACTTCTCAGATATGAATGAATGCCTTAAATTTCCAGGAATGACATGCTTCATATATTTTACTAATCATAACTTTCTTCCGTAACTATAGTAAAATGAGCATATTCAAACAAGGATAACCTTCACGTCAATCTGTTCATAAGCAATGTTTAATCTATTTTTTATAAACTCTATGAGCAAGAATTTTTAAGATGGCAAACCAAACACACTACTTCCAACTTCATTCTCTCTTTAAAGCTACAATAAAGAGACATTGAAAATGATGTCGGATCTCAAACTCAAACTTATGGTTACCAAAGGGGAGATGTGGGAGGAAGTGATAAATTAGGAGTTTGGGACTGACATATACACACTACTGATGTATGCATAAGTGGTTCACTTTGCCATAACCTGAAAGTAACACAACACTGTAAGTTGACTACATGCTAATAAAATTTTAAAAAAAAGAGAGAGAGAGAGAAATCACAAAGACAAAGAGAACAAGAGAGTGAAACACATTTTGGACAGTGGAAATCAGATGAATGTGAGTTATTAGATGCAAGGAAGCTAAACCCTAAGTCGTCAAGGATGACAAAGGACCACTTGACTTCATGCTGCAGAAACCTCAGAAGACTTGTGACTACGAGCGCCTTTAGACCAGAGAGTGGAGCAGGTAAGGGAGGAAGTGGGATAAAGTATGGAGGAACAGGGATGGGCATGTGAGAAGCAGCAACATCCTCCAACAGAAACCCAGTAACCCAGAAAGGGTTACTGCAGAGGCACTTCTGCGCTGGAGGTACAGGCACAGCTGGCTCCTCCTTCCTGTCGTCCAGGTCTGAGTTTCCAAAAGGGTGCCGACAGTCCTCCATTCCCGCAACAGCCTCCTGTTCGGTGCACACCCTGAGATTATGACCTCAACCCCAACTCTATTCCTCAGAGCCAGCAGGATCAGGGCCTCCATGCTTCATTTCCACTGGGCTGCCAGGACCTAGGAAACTCTCAGTCCATACAAGGTGTGGCCACATTAGCCAGTGACTGAGTGCTCACCCCACATAACAGTCATCTCTAAATAGCTGGCAATTTCTATCAGTGCTTTCAGTGGTATTTTAGAATACCTGGTTTTCCAACTTCAATTCCCTAGCATATGTACAGATCTTAACTGGTACAAGGTTCTCCTCATACATAATATTTGGCTCCCTTCAAAACACAAGAAACAAGCCCCTCACATTTAACAATGGCCATACTGTCCTGTATCTAATCCCACTAGACTCAGTTCCTTGAATTTCTTTCAAATACATATTGGCCCCAAAAGAGCTGGGGGCGTGGAAGAGCAGATAGACTCCAGACCTGCAGGGCAGAGATGCTCTCAGAGGAAGCTGGTCTCACTCCCAGCACCTAAGGAAGAAGCAGGCTCTGGAAGGCAGAGTCAAACACTAAACAATCATTACACCATCAACTCTCTTTCTGATGGCCAAGCTGGGTCAAGGGAACCTTGAGGAAGGGGAAAGCGACGCAAAGCCACTTAGACCCATAATCTTAAGGCGCACTTAAAGCCCCTACCCCTAGGCTCATGTGCGGCTCACTTGACATTCTGCTCACTTCTTCCTCTAGCCTCTCCTCTCTATGGAACCACAAGAGGAGCACACTTAAACTACAGCTCTACCAACTGCCACCCAACTGATATTCACACAGAGAGAAGCTCGAGCTTACTAGGAACAGTGCTCACAAGAAGATTAACATGTGATAATGTTTGGAAGATGACTTTGACTTATTTATTTTTTTGTCCTAGAGTAAGCTAAGAAACAGCTCATGTTGGAAGGGTTTTATTTGGAAGTTTTTATCAGTTGTGGCCTCTTGAAACTATGGACTAAGTAAAATTAATTTTTTCAAAGATGTTTTCAACAACGCTGAGAGAAATCACCTTTTAAAGCCTAATATTCTTGGGCTCTGTTATACCAAACAGTGTTACTTCTAAACTCTTTAAATTGCTCTCAGATTTGTTTTCTCACCCAGACTCACCAATGTCATCGTCTGTCCTGTCAATGGGGTCCTTCTCCAGGCAGTCTCTCACGATGTCTCTGCTCATTAGAGGGTCTGAGGCCCTCTCGATGTCCTCTTCATCGTCATCGTCCTCAGAGTCCACTGCTGTTTCTGGCAACCCACTAAGGTCCATATCACCAGCCTCACTCTCTGTGGCCTTAAAACAGACCAAAAATAAATAGATGGATGGATGGATAGACAAGCTGTTTTTAAGTAAATCTTTTGTATCCAAAAGAAATGTCTTGTTTGAAATATTAAATTTATGATATGAATCTTTCCATAATTAAGCTACATGTATTCAACATTAACAAATATTCATGCACTGGGCACTATGTAGAATCATGACATCAACAAAATATGCATGATTTTTATCTCGTGGAATTTTTAGTTAGAATTAATGGTTTTATCACAATAATTTTGATTTCTTACCTGAGCTGTCACCTGGCATTTGAAACACAGTAGAATAAGAAAAAGACGGTACCAGTTTTCACTCTTATTTTTCAAAGAGGATGGTTTAAACTAAGAGTGTAAGGGTGACAATTCTGAACAATTCCTTCCCCCAAAGAAAAGGTGTAGGTTTATTAATGCCAAGAAGACTGAACCACTTCTCTCTTACTAAGAGTCTTTATGAAAAAGTGAATCCCAAATCAAAGGTAATTTGATAAATATGCAAATAAAACATTAATAATTAGCTGATTACTCCAGTTTCCACTCTCCAAATATAAAACACCAAAGGTGTGAAAGACTCTACATGTCTATAGGTGACAGTCTTTCTTCCCATTCCTCAACACTGCTGATGGCAGCACCAACCAAATTTCAAGTAATCAAGATCAAGAAAGAATGAAGCAAAAGTAAAATTACTTGCTCAGATATGTCTTAAGGAGCCAGGTATAACAGGAATGAAAAGGAAGAACGTCTAAGTATCCTGATATCTTTAGTCATAGCTGCAAATTGGTAGCTACTCTCTGAGGCTGAAAAAAGTGTTGTTAAAAAAAAAAATGCAATGATCCAATCTCTTAAATTTTTTAGAACTATCTTTTTAATTCTAGAGAGAGACTCCTATCAGGTCTAACACGGTTCTGTGATTAAAAACAAGTATTTAGCCTGAATCAAGACTCACAAGTTTCAAAACAGTCTCTTCTGTTGGGCTCTCTCAAGGCTACAACCGTCATCCTTTGAAGGTTGTTCTATATATTTTTGTGATGCTTATCTCCACAACAGTACATATGTGTCATACTGGCCTTATTTGACATTATATACCCAGATTTCACTAATTGCTTAAGAATAGTAAGAATGAGTACAATTAAATATTAACTGTATCAATCTCAAGCATCATAAACATGGCTTTCCAGAAAAAATAATAAACTCTTAGAAACACTTTATTATAAAACTATTAATGTTTTAGAAAACATAGTCTACCAGCTTCAGATAACTCATAGCCCATATGACTTTCAAAGACAATAAGACATCTTATTTTTAAGAATAAGCAAATAGAGATTAAAATATATAAACAAAAGAAGAAAATATAAAATGTTGAACCCAATAAATAAAAAGCCAACACCAAATCCTGACAATATGCCAGGAACTGTTCCATGTGCTTCACATGTATTGACTCATTTAATCCTTCAAAAAATCCTATGAAGTGCCATCATTGACATTTATTATTCTCCAAACATTCAGGTAAAGAGAAATTATTTTTCCAAGATTGTATTGCTGGTAACTGTGCAATCAACAACAGAACCAAGAACTCTGGCTCCCGAGCTACAACTACAACCTAATCTGTTTCTTTATAAGAGATACTTAATACACGAATGCAGCTTATAGAAGGATTTATATATATATTTTTCTATCATTTAGCTTAAGTCAACATTTAAAGAATAAATTGTATTATTTTCTTATCAACAAAGTTTCCCCTTTCCAAAGTCTTATAGAAATACTATTTAATTCTATATTTTGAAGCAACACAAGCCTGTGTTAATATTTTCTAAACTTTAACAAAAAGAATTTCAATCTTTAGGTACAATTTCCTGAACTAAAATACATACATTATATGAAAAACATAAGGGGAAAATAATTGAAGACAGAATACCTAATGAAGACAGAATAAATGAAAATGGAAAACACAACCCCTACAAAAGCTCTTTCAGCAGTGGCCTCTGAAAGAGCAGTGAATACTGCTGCTCGGGTTGGAGCATGTGAGCAGAGATGCTCCTCCAGGTGGAAGAGTGAGAAGGCCTTGCCACCAAGGCTAGAGAATTAACTGTGGAGTGCTCAGCAGTACATCTCTATTTGATGATTTTTTAAAAAATGGAATTCTAGTTGACTTACAACGTTGAGTTAGTTTCAGGTGTACAGCAAAGGGATTCAATTATATGTATGTTACAAATTTAACAATATATAATATATAAAAATGATTTATATATGTTATATGGATGTCATATATAATTTACTCATATATACATACACATACACATATACATATTCTTTCTCATGTTCTTTCCAGTGATGGTTTATCACAGGATATTGTACAGTTCCTAGTGCTGCAGAATAGGATCTTGTTATTTATCTGTTTTATGTATAGTAATTTGTATCTGCTCATATTTCTGACTTAAATTGTCTCTAGATTCTAGAATGAAACTGAAGCAGGACTGAGTGTGATATAGCATGCCAAGGCTGTGAGCAGAGAAACTAGGCCAATATTGTTGTTATCATCACCTTATTCCTAAAGCCTAGAAACGTGACAATTTGCTAATGCTTGCTATGATCACATTTCATCCTAGCTTCATCTTAACATTGGTGATTATTAGTCATCACCTCATATTTTCAAACATACAGTCCTCCATACCCACATTCTTTAATATCAGCCTGGAGTGAAGAGGTAGTACTGAAGATAGAAATAAGAACAAAATATTTTTAAGTAACATACAATTGAAGGCTCTTTAAAATTTAACACATGGGAGGGGATGAAAGGTATACTTTATACCATCCCAAAGAAGTCATTACTATCATTTAAATGAATTTTATTTAAGTCTTAAATAGAACAGATTTTCCAGTGTAAGTTGGATTAATCTCTACAGAACTGAGCCCCCACCCCATCTGTGTAAACAATCATTAGTTGCTTTCTAGTCCTGCTATGTATATTCCATTCTTTAAGAAACTATTCATAAAATAACATTCATGACACCAGTAACTTAGAAGATTATTTTGATTTAAAATAAATAGCCCTTTCAAACTAAAATATATATCCCTCTTACATTAAAATACTACAAAATTCCTTTTAGCGATACATCTTAAATAGAACTCAAACAGATTTTTAGGAATCTACTAACTTCATGAACAATGAGTCACTTGGAGACTGAGCTGAGTTATACGTTTAGTGAATGCTGACTGGCCAACAGGATGAGAGAGCTAAACTTGAGGGCCCGGAACTGAGTCACTGGATTTATTTCGGCTGAATGAGCAGACAAATCAGAGGTCATTAGTTCAAATCTCAGCTCCAGCATTCATCAGGTGACTGTAACACAGTCCCTGAACCTCTACAGACCCAGTTTTGTCATCAGGAAGCTGGAGTTGTATCTCATCATTCATAGGACTGTTCTTGGATCAAACAACAGAAAAGGGAGCCAGTTACAGGCCACATCAAAAGGGCCTACCTCAAGGGGACAAGTTTCCACCTCTGTGCCTGCATCCCTTTACCTGGCCCCACCCTAGCAATGAGCCTTGAATAAAATTTGCACTGGCAGTATTTGTCCAAAAAAAGAAAAAAACTTTGTTAAATATTCCAGCCCCTTACATATTGTAAAAATCACTCTCAGGTTAATGGCACCCCTTAAGCTCTGGCTAAATGACTCACACAGTAATTATAAGACCAGTGATCCTATATAGAACGACTACCATGTGTGCAGCACCGCATCTGATGCTTTTAGTGCATAATAATTAATCCTCATGACAATTCAGCAAATCAGGGTTACTACCACTATTTTTCAGATGAGAAAACATGAAGGGAAACTAAATAAACTGTTCAAAACAAAACCTAGTAATTGTGCCATAATCAAAAATCAGGTTCAACCAACACAAACTACTAAATACTTTGTATTAATACAAAGTATTAAAATATTTATTTGTATGTAAACATAAACAAAACATCTGCTATTTTCTATCTTCCTCCAAACTACAATACTACTGAGATTTACGCTAGTCTTTAAACCCTTTCATTCTAAATAAAGATATGTATACACTTTATATTTAAAAGATATCTGAGTAATTTGGGATTAACATATACACACTACTATGTATAAGGTAGATAAACAGCAAAGACCTACTGTATAGCACAGAGAACTATATTCAGTATTTTGTAATAACCTACAATGGAAAAGACCTGAAAACAATTATACATATATAGGTGAACTGCTTTGCCATACACTTGTAACAGATTTCCCAGGTGGCACCAGTGATAAAGAACCCTCCTGCCAATGCAGGAGACATAAGAGATGTGGGATCAGTCCCTGAGTTGGGAATATTCCCTGGAGGAGCGCACAGCAACACATTCCAGTATTCTTGCCTAGAGAACCCCACGGACAGAGGAGTCTGGAAGGCTACAGTTCATGGGTTGCAGAGTTGGACACGACTGAAGTGATTAGCACACATGCATACTTCAGTAAAAAATAAATAAAATGTATCTGATTATACTGGTCTCAGGAGCAAGAATAAAGTCACTTAGTCAAATAACTCCTGTCCTAAATTAATTTATCTTCCATAAGTAAAACACAGATTTAGGTGCACATTACAGGGGCTTCCCCTGTGGCTCAGCTGGTAAAGAATCTGCCTGCAATGCAGGAGACCTGGGTTCAATCCCTGGGTTGGGAAGATCCCCTGGAGAAAGGAAAGGCTATCTACTCCAGTATTCTGGCCTGGAGAATTCCAGGGACTGTATAGTCCATGGGGTCGCAAAGAGTCGGACACAACTGAGCAACTTTCATTACAGTTAAATAGTAACAGTCTCAAAAAACAGTAATATTCTCAGATCAATGTTGAAAACTCTTGATTTATTAAATCAAACATATACTTGTTATTATGAATATAGTTCTTAAAACTGGTTTCTTTTGCATTTTTAAGGATATCAAGTAAATGAAAAAACTGAGGAAATATTAAATATCATACAGATCTAGTGAAGAGTTAATTTAAAACCAAAACAATATAACTACTATGTTGTTATCATTAAGTACTTAAAAATCATTTACAAAAAAAGTTTTTGCTTATTAAATATCCAGCATCCACACATATCCTTATGTTTATGAGAGCTGCTTAATAAGTAATTTTGATGAAAATAAATTTTGTGAGAATTTCAAACATACATATTTAACCCAAAGTCAGATTCTGATATAAAGTTATGCTAGAAAGTTATATTGATGCTAAATTTAACTGAGACAACAAAGTAAGTAGGCACTGAAGACAAAACCATATATGTGCAGAAAATATGAAAATGTATTTAGAAATAAGTATAATATTTGCATTAAGTCCAGTTTGTTCATCATAATTTATGCTGTTCCTAATTTTATACTAGGAATGCTTTTCTATAGGACATACCTAAAAGAGCAATTCTTTAAATCTCTTAATGGAAACTGTTAGGTTTCTTTTCAAGACCTATAATCCTAACAAGTGTAAAAATGCCTATAAATATTTATTATAAGTAAGAAAGTCTGTACTAATTTGATAGGAAAAATAGCTTCATGTTTAAATCTTTATATACTCAATTACTTATGTCTTAAATATTTATTTAAGGTATGGACATTTGCATGTTCTTGTGCAAATTACTACTCCTGCCTTTGAATACTGTTATAAAGTATTTTTCTTATTAACTTGCATAAGTGAGTTAATAGCCTGATTTTATATCTTTGTCTCAATTGACCTTTTAATTTTTAAAATTTCTGATCATTCACTATACCATTAAGAGTTTGCTAATTTTTTAGTTTATCTGGAATTTAATCTTAATTGTGATATAAAGTAAGGTTATAATGTGGGCCCCCAAGACCATTTTTGAATAACCCATCACTTCATTATTTGTGAGGTTTCCTCCATTACATATCACATCCTTACACATGAATCTCACTTTGCTTGAACTCTCTGTTCCATTGATCTATTTTCATACACTTATTTCCAGCCCACTTAAGTCACTGTTCTGATAATCACACCATTTAACCAGGACCTTATCATGGCTGGAAACTGTCCTGTCTCGTGTTACCAACTTTGGCATTCTGCTTTCTATCACCCATAACCTCCTACTCTTCCACTTGCTTCCATTCCCTCCCGAGGCAGCTATCTGTCCAAACACGTACGATCCTCAGTCTTCCAGACTCTACTCCTTGGTGCTCTCATACCTCACCTTCAATTCCCTAGTCTAATACTACAATCCCATTCATCCAACACATCTTTCCTGAATGCCTATGGTTTCCTGGTGCTATTCCAGGCTCTAGAGAGAAGGTGGAGACAAGATAGAGATGTTCCTGCCTTCTTCTGGGGGGAGAGACATAACAAATTAGAAAGTAATAACTGTTTCTATTAAAGCTTAAAAAAAAAAGACCAGCCAGGAAAGGAATCAAAATGTAGGATCTACTTTTCAGAGGGTAATAAGGAAAGAATTCTCTAAGAAGATGGTCCTTAAAACTGAAGGCTGAAAAGGATCAAGCCAGGAGGAAACATCCTGGACAGAAGGACTGCAAAAACAAAGCCCTGCTTTAGAAAGAGCTGGACGTGCAGCTCCGTCCGTCTTTCTGCTACACTTATTTAATAAGGCGTCTATCCCAGGGGAAGCCAAATCTTTGCTTTCTTTGTGCTTGCTGTGAAGAAAATTATTTATCAGGGCAGAGGGGAATCACTCTGTATTTGAGTTCACCAACTCAACTGAGCTTCCAATGCTCTGATCAATTTGCTCCCCTGCTCTCTGAAACTATTATTTCAAAATGTGTCTTTCCGTGAAACTCTCTTATCTGCCAACCCTCTCACTCTGAACAAGGGAATTCAGGTACAGCAGACACAAACTCCCCACTCCAAATCCACCTTCATAAGCCCCTGTTTAAACAGAGGACATTTCTTTTCTTAAAGCTAGTGACTCCACCTTGCTCTTGAATTTCTCCCCTCCAACCCTTTAGGAAAAATTATTCTACCCTTTTCTCTCCTGCACACAGAATTTCATTCCAACCTCTTTGTATCCACCTCATGAGCATTAGACCACTCCAACATGACAGCTTTCTCCCAAGTCAGAACTGTACAAAGGTGAAAGGGGTTGCCATGGGAGCTGGTTGTCCATCATTGGAACTGTTCAAGAATCAACTGGATGCTTGATTGACAGAAAAGCAGTAGGGGATTCAAACACAAGACTGGTCACTGAACCAGGTGCATCTGCCAGGTTTCTTCTCACCTTAAGAATTTCTGATTTAAAGGCAACAGAAATGGTCTCCTGGGGATCTCTAGTTAACATTAGTCTTATATAATCAGTAACCAAATCCTTGGATACATCCATGGATTTTTCCTTATGAAGGATATAAACTTAACAGGATACATGCCTGTCATCAAGTTGGAAATGAATGGCCTTGAAACGCAACAAAAATAAATCAAAATACACAGGAGTCTTCTTTTCCAACTACATCCCAAACTAAAGTCAAACTGCAAGCTGTAAACACCAACCCCCTCAGAGCAAGGTGGAGTTCTCGCCGTGGTCTGGATCTTCAGACATCCTGATTGGGGGCTGGGGGGTGAGAGAGGCAGCAGGTACCATCAGGAATCTCTGCACACCTTTTCCCAACCTACCCAAGGTAATAACACATAAAGCTGAAGTTCCCCTCAGAACATGCCTCCATAAAGGATATAGACAGCTCACTTCATTCTTACTATAAATTGACCTTCTAGGTGCTCTGTTCAGGCTGATACTATACCTGAAGAAAACAGGAGCAACTTCTATGATCTCAACCTGTGTTCTTACTACAGATCTTCAAAGTGTACGAGCATCTCAAAGTGTAGAAGGCAAAGGCTCTATCATGATGTTTTGATTAACACAAGCCAAAGCAAGACTTTTACTGACACTGTTCATTGTTCTACTGTAAGGAATACTCTTGACTAAACATTTTTTAAAAAAATCAACTTCTAAAAATAGGTATGGGGGGGAGTGGGGAATGAAAATGAGATTACTTCTGAAAGATTTAGTTACAAGTTAACTTATAATGCATCAAAGTAGAAGTTTGAAAAGTTACTTTAAAGAGTCAGATAATTACATTTCTTATTGCAAAAATTTTTTTAAAGTTCATAATCAGCCAAGAATCTGCAAATAACTGCATTTGTGGCTTTCACTTACTAGTCCGTTAGCTCTCCACAACACTTCTGAATTATAGAAAAGTGGGTACCTAGTGTGTCCTAAAAAGAAAATTACTTTTTAAAAAGCTACTAAATTTAAGACTTAGAAAGAAATGTTTTGCTCTGACAGTATTCTGTTTAGTTACTTTTAGTTAAGTTTATTTTTTCTTTTAAATAGAAACTGAGCATCATTTGAATACATCAACTATAACGTTTCTAAGAAAGGTTTTTTTATGGACACCTCATATCAAAATTCCTAAGGAGACAAAAATTATAGTTTGTAAGGTTCTTTTGTCTGAAACCATCCAAAATTTCATATTAGCTGTATGTACTGAGAGACAACCAAAACAAGCACCTTTTTTTTTGCCTATTTTAGTCACTTTTCCTAAATTTGCATTTTCTAAGCAAATGAACTCTTCCTTGAAAATTAAAATCGTTTTGCTTTGAAAATGTTTTTGAAATTCCATAGTTCTAGTTTCTTTTCTATCCATCAGTATCATAAGAATTCATTTTGAACAAATAACCAAACCTACAGTTAATAAAAATAACACAAGAAAAATAATTCAATGATTCAATCTTAATAATCTCTTCCTTTTGTCATACCCAAGGCTTTATTAAGAAAAACTTAGTTTGGAAGCATAATAATGATGTTTCCCCCTAAAATTTTAGTCAAGAAAGAGGCATAAACCTAGTACATCTATAGTCAAATTAGTAAAATATTCACTAATATTTTAGTCAAGGGAAACATTCCCATTGCGACCACTCTTTAAGATTCTGGTAACAGGTCCTAGCAGAGGCAAATACAATCGGACTGAAATCTGACGTCCTAAAACAAACGTGCAACATACTGTATGTCTGTGTGAAGCATAAACATTACCATTTATGTCCACTTGTGCACATATAATATAAACACATGTATCTACCTTACAGATTCTATCAATGAAGAATCACAGAACTCCTCAGAACACATGGGAATGAAGCGAATGATAAGGAAATACCTTCCTACCTGGTAGATATCAGAAAGGCTGCTGCTCCCAGAATCACTAGTGATACTACATCCTGAGTGGCTGGAGGAGACGTGCGTCACCTGTGGGTGGAGACTGTCAGTGAGGTGCAGCTTTGTAAAATCTGCAGGAAGCTGGGGAAGGAGCAGGAGACACCAAGTTACAACTGGAATCAAGAACTCTAAGAAGACATTTAAAAATCGTATTACACTCTATTTCACACCATTTGGCCAAAAGTACTATGAAGTTCCTTCATTTTGTAAGTTCACAATTACTAAACACTGTCCTATTTACCAAAAATCACAAAATTAAGTTTAAGGGCATTCAATGAGCCTTAAATCATACTCAATTCAATGCTTAAACAGGTAGATTTAGTGCTTAAGATTAACTTGGTCCAATGGGCTACAATTTTCAAATTATACATCAATGAGCAAATTAGTCTACTATTTGTCAGCCAGCACAAATGCAACTTTGTGGCAAGAGACAGCCTAAATAAGAAAACAGATTTGAGGTTCATGTATGCCCCAATGACATTTAAAGGTTAAAAAGATGAGGATCTTAGAACTGAGGAAGTGTATGGTTACACAAGTAACTATGCAGGCACTATGGAGAAAACAGAAAAGAATGTTCTCAGAGAACACAGAATCAACTCAGAGAATGCAGAATGGAGAAGGTTATAGACATTTATCTATGTCTACACAAACACATAAAAATCAAGATTCTACTTGTTCATGGTTAAACTTCACATACAAACTGCATCTATTGAACAGATTTACTAAGCATTCCTCAAACATTTCTATCACTGCCCACACAGCAGAGAAAATGCATTGAAAAAGGAAACATTCACACATTTACCCATTCAACAAGTATTTACTGAGCCCCTTTCCTCTTACTATGTGCAGTAAAATCTTAGACTCCTGTAAGTTATTATTAATTCTTTTGCATTCAAAAAGGTGCTGTTTATCTATAATATCAAACTACTGACCAATAATAAACCTGATATTTCCAAATATATGTTAACTGAAACCATGCACACTGATAGCATCTCTCTTTCCTGCTGGCACACTGATCCTACTTGGCTGTTGAATAATAAAGACTAACTGCTAAAATAAAACTCAAGTAAGAGTTTGCCTTGCCAACACTCCCTTCTCTTTCAGGGCCCTCTGCCCTTCTCTCCTTCCAAAACCAAGATGCTATTTCTTCACAGGGGAGGTGATGCAGGTTCAAGGCAAGGATCAATGAGGTTCATACCTGGGGTTCCAAACAAAGAGGTACAGTTTATCTGTACCCACCACCATTCAGACCTGACTTAATAAGCAGATCATGATATATAATAGTACATAATACATGGATGGACTTGGATGGCATTATGCTAAGTGAAATAAGTCAGACAGAGAAAGACAAATGTGGTATAGTATCGCCTATACATGGAATCTAAAAAGCGCAACTAACTAGTGAATATAACAAAAAAAAGCAGCAGACTCACAGATATAGAGAAGAAACCAGTAGTTACCAGTGGTGGGGCAGGGGGGTGGTGGGGGCAGGGAACCAGAGGAGTGGAAGAGAGGGAGGCACAAACTACTGGGTATAAGACAGGCTCAAGGGTGTATTGTACAACATGGGGAATATAGTCTATATTTTGTAATAACTGTAAGTGGAAAGTAACTTTAAATCATATAAAAAGTTTAAAGATTAAAAAAAAAACTTCTATCTCTTCATAAAAAAAAACATTTAGTAGTCTGCATAGAAATTTTGTATTTTTTAACATCATGGGAGACAAAATATACAAAGAAATTTAAACATAAATTTATTAAGGGGCATATAAACAGATGCCAAATAAACAGATAAAAAGACATATGCTGTAGAAGCTCAGAGAAGGGAGATGTTTATACAAATGTGTGAAATTGTTGCAAAAAATGATCTATGTTTCACTATGAATGCTTTTTTACCCGATAATTGATAATGTGAAATAGATAAAATTGGGAAAATAACAATTTCCCAGCAAAGAATAGATATGCAAAAATTCCTAAATTGAGAATTTATATATTTTATCCACAATGCAGGATATCTGCAGGATAAATCCCCTTCATCACCCTGGCTACAGTTCGTTTAATGCAGTCACTCGCCACAAAATGCACCTGAAGAAACGTGACTAAGTGGCTCAGTGACTTTAAAAGGCATTACTCAATACATGCAATTACAGAACAATAAATTGATTTCTATTGATTGTCTTTTACAGAGATAACTCAGGTTGACATGTGCCACACAGTGTGACTTTTTAAAAATTAACTTGAATATGTCAAATAAAGATGTATCTATCTAACGAACTTTTACTCAGTTATTTATTCAAGTCTCACAGGACACGCTTCTTTTCAGTGTCCACCAGCTAGTCATCTCTCCTGACTAAATGCACCATGAGGAGAGCACCAGGAGGCCTGAGCTCTGAAGCTAACAATATAGACACTCCACAATCTATTCATCTATGCTCACTTACAGCCACAAGGAGCAGAATTATGTGGCTTTGTCAGGCTAAGAACCAAAAAGACCATGTAAAGAGGAAAGAAGAAATACTTCCATGCTTAACTCGATTCTATTTTGTAAAGACTTATTGAATACCTGCTATGTCAGACACTCTGTTGGGGACAGCAAATACCAAGGTAAATAAGACACCCCCAATTCCAAAGGTAACTTCTGCTATCCTGAAAGTCACTGCAGTAGGTGTCATGCACAACAGAAAAATAAATCAAACATAGTTTTTAAACATGGCTTTTCCTCTCCCCACCACTACTTTTGTTCTTTGCAGACAATGAAACGATGTTAAACTCATTAATGAATATAAACTTCAGCAGTAACTATTTCTTTATATTAGAATAGATATCATGTTTGAAAAAGTGAAAGTTGCTCAATTGTGTCCGACTCTTTGTGACCCCATGGAATAGTCCATGGAATTCTCCAGGCCAGAATACTGGAGTGGATAGCCGTTCCCTTCTCCAGGGGATCTTCCCAACTCCGGTCTCCCGCATTGCAGGTGGATCTTTACCTGCTGACCCACCAGGGAAGCCCAAGAATACTGGAATGGGTAGCTTATCCCTTATCCAGTGGATCTTTTCAACCCAGGAATCAAACCGGGGTCTCCCACACTGCAGGTAGATTCTTTACCAGCTAAGCTACCCGGGAAGTCATGTTTGAGAAAGCTTTAACTGTTTTCCCATAGACAGGGATAACAGTCTCACGATTAAATGTTACTGACAGGACACATCAGTCAAGGTTATGGAATGGGAGGAGTGTGGAGGCTGTTCCCATAAGGCAAGAGTCTGAAATGCACAGATGGGGCCCAGCCACACAACCAACAGACTAGACGCCCGAGTTCAGGCCTAGGGAAAATGGGTCTTTTAGAGGGTAACAAACCAGATGGGAACTGGGAGGCAGGGGGTAAACATGGGTACAGACACCCACGTTTCAACCTCAGGGCAAAAGAGTGACACCTCAACCTTGGGAGACAGGAACTCCCCGTTTGAGTAAATTATACCAAAAAAAAAAAAAGTATAAGATGCCAAAAATAAAAAATTCACTTATTCCTAGTTTTTCTAGGCTTGATCAAGGGCCTACTTGAATTACTGTCACTATGCTATACAGTCAAATTTCAGATTAAAATGAGGTTGTGAATTATCTTATGACTCTAGTCACCACTTATCACAGAAATTCTGTTCAAAAAATAAGAAAAGTTTTTGAAGCCAGGACTACACACAGTAGTTATCTGAATAAAATTAAATAATAAGTAAATGGGAAATTGATACATTTTACACATTTTGATCTTAATACCAATATATTTAATAGCAATTCATTAAGAACACAGTTCAAAGGAATCTATTTATATATATATATATTATAATATTTGATTATATGAATACATTACCACTCAAATTTTTCCTGGATCAAGTAATCTATATTCCTAAAAAATGGTACTTGTGAATGGTACTTGTGAATCACAATTGTAGTGTCAGGCAAATGACTAAATCATAGTTTAACCATAAACACTATTAATTACATAAGAAATAGGAATGGTAATATATATTTAAATCAGATTCTTAAATGCATAAAGCAAGCATAAACTTAATATGAATCACCGTTTTTCAAAATCCAGGTATCAATTATTTAATAATTTGTTTGTTTTCTTTTTTCTGGAGAAAGAAGGAGGCTCTAACAATTCGCTGTAAGTAATAAGTGTTACAGAAGACTTCAGGCTCATATATGAACAGGCATTTGATAGTCTTTGATTTATTTATTAATGTAAAGATTGGCATTTATAAAATCACAAGCTACTGAATGAACTCGGTTTTGAGATGAAATGAGTGAGTAAGAACTGAAATCGCTGACATCGCTGGATAAATACTTTGCTGAATTGGTAAAACTACCCAAAGTTTTGCTAACATATAGAGACTAGGGTTTTACCCTTCTTCCCTCTCCTTCCTTCCCAGAGAAAATGTCTTATATTCATGTTTTTCCAGCTCTACAAGAAAGGGCCAGCGTATCCCTGGATATGTAACAGAAACATAATAGAGTTTTACAGGCTGCTGAGAAATCCAACAGTTCAAAATAAAACAGAAAATACACTGTCACCATGGGTTGAAACTCACCTAACTAAAAATGTCTCCAACCAATCCCAGAATCACTTTATTACAAAAAGTAGTTACAACACAACACACAAGGTTTGGAGTGATTGTCAGAACCTATCCAATCCTCCATGGCAGTTCATCTCGAGTAAGGACACCGCCTAACCTAAGTATTATCCTCAGTGACTACAAACGTGTTGTTCAGTCGCTCAGTCGTGCCCAACTCTTTTTCGACCCCATGGACTGTAGCCCGCAGGGCTCCTCTATTCATGGGATTATTCAGGCAAGAATACTGGAGTGGGTTACCATTTCCTTCTCCAGGAGATCTTCCCCACCCAGCATCAAACTCACGGCTCCTACCACATCCCCTGCATGTAGGTGGATTCTTTACTGCTCAGCTACAGGAGAGCTTCATGTAAGCTGTATCCATTACTCAAATGACTGGTCGCCCCAGATCATCACTGGAGTTCTGTGAGCGCTGTTCATGCTCATGTTTCCACGCTGTGTGGGGAGGAGCTGGTATATCCCTGAACACATTTCCCATTTTTTTTCCTGAGGTGTTAGTGAAAATACAGTATCCTATATTTTCCATTCATTCATTCATTTATGGAAAACCTGTGTTGTGAGGATTAAGTGAATGGCCAGGTACAAAGCAAACAGAGGAGGGCCTGGCACTCAGAAACTAGCAGAGTGGTAAGTCAGCCATAAACTACCCCATGCAGACTTGGGGAGACCCAGGGTTCCCCCCAGTTCCAGAGCCCTGGGGCTGGAATCCAGTCCAGATGCCAGCAGGTACTGAGCAGCTCCCAGAAAAGGCCGCGGCAGTCAGTCATCACCCAGCTCCAGACATAGTTCCTCACCCACAGCAGGACTCAAGTTGTGCTTTCAAATCAAGTCATATTGGGATTTCCCTGGCAATTTAGTAGTTAAGACTCCATGCTTCCACAGCAGGGAGCATGGGTTCGATCCCTGGTTGGGGAACGAGATATAGCATATTGCACGGTGCAGCCAAAAATAATAATGATAATAATAATAAAATTTTAAAAGCAAGTTATATTTTCTTTGTGTGTGTATATATATATGTGTATATATATGTGTGTATATATATATATATACACACACACACGCACACACACACTCACATACAGTTTTTCTTTTACCAAAACTGATCTAACACTGAGTTCTGACACACTCTGATCTGTTTCTACATACAGCTTGAATAGACAGGAATAATATTTGGTAGCTCAGTTTTAAGACCACTTTATACTATGGTAAACTTTTATTTCTATAATTCACAGTACTTAAGAACACCAGAAAAAGTGAGCATTTGGATGCTGAATATTATTCATCAGAAATCACTTTTACCTCTCATATCCCATTAAGACATGCTCTAGACCCAGGACTCATCCTTGAATAACACATCATCCATCACCAGTATTCCACAAAGCAAAGAGAAAGACTCCTGCACAGTACACAATTTCTTTTGTTCATAAATTAAGGCAAGAAACAGAGCTTTCCCCAAAGGGTCATGAGATAATAATGCAATAAATCTAATAATATTTCTCATTAAAACATAGGTAAGCATTTTAAAACACTGGTATGACTATGCTTTACAGGAACAGTTCTACAAAAATCTGCTTTTATCTAGTAGAGAAACCTGCCAAGAGATTAGCAATCTGTAAGAACTTAATATTCTCCCAGCTTCCTGTCAGGCTCAGAAGACATAAGCCTCATTTTATATAATGAGTTATCTTCTGTTCAACTTCCTCCCAAGTCAAGCAACTATGAGGAAGTTAACGAACCTCTGTGCACCTTACTTTCTTCTGTAAAATGAATACAGTCAATAACGTAGTCCAGTGGCTAAATAAAATAGCCTGTAGACCACACCTAGTGGATTCCCAGGTGGCAACAGTGGTAAAGAATCCACCTGCCAATGCAGGAGACAGAAGAGACGTGGGTTCAATTCCTGGGTCGGGAAGATCCCCTGGAGAAGGAAATGGCAACCCACTCCAGTATTCTTGCCTGGAGAATTCCAGAGAGAGAGGAGCCTAGTGGGCTACAGTGCATAGGGCTGCAGAGTCAGACATGGCTGAGCGACTAAATAGCAGCAGCAGATTCCGCCTGTAGCTGCCCCTCTCCCTCTCTATTCCCTCTGCCATTTTTCAACCAGCTTAAATCAGATAGTTTTCAAATTCAATGGGGGGGGGGGCACTTATTTTTGATATTGTCCTACCTACCATCACCTTTACAGTAATTTACTTATTATATTCCCCCAAAGTTTACATGTCACATTTAAAACAAATCACATATCTATATGGAAGAGCTCACTGTTAGACTACCATATTAAATTCTGCAAAGTAAATAACCTCATCATGATAATGCTTACAGTTCATTTACTCTTTTGTATAAATGTTCAAATATTCATAGCTGAGAATTCTCTCAAAGTGATAACACCTTGGAGAGTTTGTGCTTTTGTGTGAATAAGCCCATTACATTTGACTATAAAAGCCTCCACATCAGTTGTGTGTTTGGCCAGGACACAAGGTGCGTGGTTCTTGCCATCCATTCACACCACCACTCGAGGACACTTTGAACAAACGTCTCTTGGTGGGAGGGGAGGGAGTGGTGCAAGTGTGGTCATGCCTTATTTCAAAAGTTCCTTGCAATCTCCCTATATTAAAACAATGTTTTGGAGCAAGGTATCACAAATAAGAATTAATAATTAGTTAAAGTTTATATACATTAAAATTTCACTTTTCTGTCCAAACACATACTTCTATATGTGAGAATCAGCTCCTGAATTGCAGTGGTCACCCAGCCCTCTCTCCAGGGCAGAAACACCACCCTCATGTTTTTAAGGGTTCATAACACATGAATCACCAACTTCACTGGCTAAAGTGGTATGTATTACAATCTAAAACTTAATTCCTACATTCATGAAATAAGCACAATCTGAACACAAATAGAACAACTAGGATCCTGTTGAGGAAAATAAATAATTAAAACTAATACTGATTGAAAGGTTGTTAGTCATATGACTGATATTAACCAGCAAATACCTTTAAGAAGTCTTTTCTATTGAATGTTGATAGAAAGCACTGAACAGAAAACCTGTGTGAAGTTCACTTCAAAACAGAAAAGTGGACTCCTTTATTAGGAGGAGAAAGTCTATGATCTAAGTACCATATATTCCAAAATGTAAGGCTGTGGCCCATTTTCTCCAGGAGTAGCCAACAGTAAGATCACCTATACACCAGCTTGTGTGTGCCAGGCCCTGTTCTTACAAGAATCTCACGAACTAGGTATTATTATGACTATTTTAAAAACAATAAGATACAGAAAAGTTAAGTCATTTCCATCTAGAATGTAAAGTGAAAAGACGGCAGAGACAGATTCCTGGATGCCTGGACCTGCAATGAATACACTTAAGCATTAAACTTTAAAGTATTTATTAATTTATTGGTTGACTTGAAAACTCTCATGGATATTGATGAAATGCTCAAATGGCTGCTTATATCAATTTATGAATGTCGTTTCTTGTGCAAATTTCAAAATCAAATAGATCCGAAACAATTGCTCACTCTTACTTTCATGAAACAAATTAAAACTTTACATCTTTATCTCCAATATCAACAACATCACAACGCCACTTTCTGAGCCATCCAGTAGAGTTTTCATTCCTTCTAAATTGTTTGAGATCCACCATTTTTTTGAATAGGTATGTGATATACCTTAAAACATAAGTGAGGTTGATTTTTCATTTGTCCTGCAGATTCTTTACAATATCATTTACTATTTGAAAGCTAATCTTCAAAATGTTGTGGTAATATCCAGTATTTGCAATTTTGAGATCACATATCCAAGAATCAGTATTAAATCTGTGTGAAACAGGAAAATTCTGTAACTCCGCTGTTCCAGCTCCACCACAGACCCTTATATCACTTCAAGCTGGCACTGTTTGAGGTCATTACTGCTTATGGTCCTTATTGAAGAGTACTTCATTGTTTAAAAAATAAAAGTAAAATGAACTGAGAGAGAACCTCATAATGTAAGATAGCAGTCCCCAACTTTTTTGCCACTAGGGACCAGTTTCACAGATGGGGGAGCAGGGTACAGTCTTGGGATGATTCAAGCACACTACATTTATCGTGCACTTTATTTCTAATCTAATGCCACTGCTGATCTGACAGGAAGTACTGGTCCACAGCCCAGAGGTTGCTTTTAAGAGACAAAATCAACTTCTTCTTTGGTAGTTAACTCTGGCAGAACAAAATCTCACCTAATATACAATAATCCTAACATCTGACAATCAGAGAAAAAGTGTGTGCTTGCATACACACACTCCCATGCAGAGTCACTTATAAGCTAGTCAACTAATTTCATCACCTTAAAGAAAGACACCTGGCAGAGTGAGAAGAGTTCTATAATAAATCAGAATCACTGAAAGCTTGTCATCTGAAAGACAGTTGCATTTTTTTTCAAAATGAAAAGGTTTATGTGGGACCTAAAATAAACTATATAATCTTCCACAGAAATACTGAAGTAGTTGATTAATTAATCTGTATATCCTGTTGTCTGTTAAGAAACATAGCTTCCGTGTGGCTTTGAAGTTACAGCCACTCCATTCTCACTTGAAATACACACACATAATAATCCCTTTTCTGAAAAGCACACCTTTCTCTGAGAGATTAAAAAAAAAAATTCTAGATCATTTAGTCTAAGACACTTTCAATAAAATACAGGGCAACTGTCAGCACTGAGTCAGGTGACTGAAAAAGCACTTTCTGGGTAGCATTTCACCTACAGAAACCCAACTCCTTTGTGCATACTCCCCTCATGTTAGGAATAATCACCACGATTATTTGGGGTTCATGTATTACATGGTGAGCAATGTGGTGAATATGTGGAGACTGCTTGTTTAATATATATAAAAAAGCCCAGATACTACACTTAATTGTTGGAAGAAACAGTGCCAACAAATAGCTCAAGGGCCATGTCCAAAGCTTCCAAGTACAAGGCTCCAAAAACTACACACTTTTCACTTTGTATCTTGATTCTAGAAATTTGTCATTTGGGGCCAAATTCTGATTCAGTCTTGACATCCATCTTCTTTCTCCCTTATTTAAACAGAAAACATCCAGAAAAACATTACACTAATATAACCATAGCTTCATTTTCTATTACAAGAACCAATCTAATACGAATATTTTTTAGCAAAATTTGTGGTTATCCATATGACAATACTCATCAACAGTTACTAAACCTTGAGTTCTTGTATTTTCCAGGACCAAGTGGGATCGATGCTCTGTAAGGAGTGATCCCCAGAGATGAAGTGGAACCACTGGTGATATCAGAAGACAGGTTCTAGGACCAATTAGACAACAACCGTGATGAGCTCCCGAGGGAGTGTGGGCAGTTAACCCAGCTGTGAAAATGCTCATGGGAATGTGGAATTAGGGAAATGAGCGTTTAAAGTCAAGGAAAAAAAGATTCCTACGGGATCCACGGATGTCTTAAGCTGCCTTCTTTTCAAACAAAAATAAATATTAATAATTGGATTGGCAAGAGAGCCTCACTCAAAATTAAAGACGTTACCCCACAAGTATTCTTCAGCTCACAACTGAGTTCATGCCTCTGGAGGATGACTATACAGAAGCAATGGACACTGTGTCACAGCCTACTTATTTATGGTTTCTACAGATGTGCCATGACCTTCTCCTCGCATCATGAGAGGTTCTGGCAGAAGACACCGGAGCTTTGCGGGAAGGTAGGACTAGTGAGACATCATGCAGAGGGGCCTGGACCCTGGAACCCTGCTTAGAGGGGTAACTGCCCACTAAGCGATCCAGAGTACTTGCTTCAGACTCTGTGCTGCTGCTGCTAAGTCACTTCAGGCGTGTCCGACTCTGTGTGACCCCATAGACGCAGCCCATCAGGATCCCCCGTCCCTGGGATTCTCCAGGCAAGAACACTGGAGTGGGTTGCCATTTCCTTCTCCTCAGACTCTATGCAACAGAGAATAAACTTTCATTGTGCTTGAACCCTTGTGTTTTGTTTGGTTTGGTACAATGGCTCACATTATCTGAATTCATACAAATACAAATATGATGATACTTTTTTGTGATTGATTTATGAAAAATCTTCCATGGTGAAATTCCAAACTCTTTAAGGAGAAGTAGGATAACACTCTAATAACACCCTGACCTCATAGTGTCATGTATCATTCAGATAAAATCTACACTGGAGTTCCTTTTCTTACTCAGTCAAACACATTTACTGAAAACCTACTTTATGCCAAGCACTGTTCCTGGCTTTCTAACATAGCAGCAAGTGTGATAAACTCTCGCTCTCATGGATCTTACAAATAGTGTACGGAGACAAATAATAAAAGGTTAATGAAGAAAACTGTCAAACAGGGCTAAGTACTGCGTTCAGCAAAGATTAAGAGAGACTGATGTGACAGAAGGGTGACTGGATAGCCAGGAAAGATCAAAGATATGACAATGACAGGAGAAGCCTGGTTTTTATATTCTCAGTTACTTCCTAAAGGGGCCGTTCTCATCATAGTGCTTTATTAGATATATATGTCATTCTACTAGATAGACAAACATACATATACACACATACAATATACATTTTATATCTTACACATATACATCTAATACACATATATATCTTATATAAATACATATACACATATATAGACATACATCTGAGCCAGCAGGGAAGCCACACAGATATATACACATACTTTATACATGTAACACATATATTACAACTCATATATTTATAAAGTATATATTTGTGTCTGTGTAAAACGAGAGAAATCTAGTATATCCTTAAGCCAAAAAAATACAATTACTAAACATCTTATGAAAAATTATTAGGCTCTCTGTGCAACTGCAAAACAAAACCAACTAAGTATGATGGTACCTTATGACCCCAAAAGAGTATAAAATAGATTCAGGTTTGTTCAGCACCCTAGGGCTCAGAGGGCACTAATACCTGACCAAATTTCAATATGCAAATATTACATGATGGGAATGTAAGGGTTCCGAAATAATTATCTGTCCTCCAAAAGTACCACTTAACAGCTTTAATGGAAAATTAAGTCTAGAAGCCACGTACTTAGTCAACTGATTTTAAGTACTCAAAAATTCATTGAACAGACTGATTGCTGAAGGGAAAAAATACTTCTATTGAAAGATAAGCTATATTCTTTGGAAAAATTGGAATACTAGGAAGAAACTTGAATGTAGTCAAAACTCTTGATTCCATAGAATCCTTTATTTCCTAGCATTTGTGTGTGGGTTGTAGGATGGTTGGGGTGGGGAGGGAAGACCATCGAACAGGTAAGAATACATCACACAGACTAAGTAAATTCAAAGTGAAAATTAATAAAGTAGGATATGGGATGTAGAGGGTGAGAGGCCTTACTGCTAAGATGTCATCTGAGTAAAGACCACAGTGGAGTGAATGCCTGCACCCTTGCAGACACACATGTGAAAACAGGCGTTTCATCAAGGGCACAAGCCACGGGCACGGCGGCCTTGGTGTGTTTAGGAACAGCTAGGAGTCAGCACCAGCCCCAAGATGACCAGAGGGAATTAGGGCAGGGAGAGATTCCACAGGAAACTATGTGGGGAAGCTGCAGGAATGATGCTGACTTTCCTCCTGAGTGAAATGGAAAGACTGGAAGGTTCTGAGCACTCACCATGCTGCATCATGAATTTAAACATTTTCCTTAAATGGTTAACGTAGACACGTATTATTGCCATTTGGAGAAATATTCAACAGTAATTCCATATAATGTAAATACAAAGAAGATGTTTATTACAACTTGTACCAAGAGACCATCAACAAACAAGGGTCTCACAGCTCATCTTAGAGGACGTCCCATGGCAACGACTCAGCTGTGAAGCTGTATCTATTCGAAGTCACGTTTCCGGGTACATTGGCTATATACCTCAATTTACTGAAAAATCCCACCCCATTCCTCTTATATCTATGTTACACACACACGAGAGGAAACTACCTAGATTTCAAATGATATCTCAGATTCTACTGCTCATGGTTCATTTCTAGATTTCACTCAAACACAACCACAACTGCTGCTTTTGCACTGAGGAGTATTATAACTTAGCCAGACAATAATCTTTAAACCAAAATATAATTAAACATTATCCCTCTTAAGTTATTCACAAACAATAGTAGGTATATGTCTAGTATTTATGTGTCTAGTATTATCAGTTTTTCCCTTTCCTTCAATGATAAAGATACTCATTTTAGCATTTATTTCCAAGGACTTCAGTGATAAGACATATAATTTAACATCTATTTTCAAGGGCTTTGTGTGTCAACCCTGGCACACCAGATAATGTCATTGCTTTAGCTCTGTCTGGAGGGCACTGGGGGAGAATTAACTGAACATTTGCAGTGCATTACTCATTGCCTGGGGCCAGCAAAGACACATGCTGCCAAAACTGCACAAAGGCTAACAGATTTTTCTTTTCCTCCAGTCTTCCTTTTTCATTTGTTTGTTTGCTTAGACTGGTGAACCTCAGACAGCGTATCACCAGGCAAATAGTATGAGTGACCAGGAAACAGTGGAGCACATGTGACCTCACAGGAAGACTCCTTCCTAACACCCTCACTTCCGTCAATGCTCCAGCATTTCTCAGTTACTGTACTATACTTAGTCGTTCAGTCATGTCCGACTCTTTGCAACCACATGGGATGTAGCCCATCAGGCTCCTCTGTCCATGGCGATCCTCCAGGGAAGAATACTGGAGTGGGTTGCCATGCCCTCCTCCAGGGGATCTTCCCAACTCACGGATCAAACCCACGTCTCCCGCCTGGCCGCGGATTCTTTACCATCTGAGCCACGGATCTATTTACAACATCAACTGAGCAACTGTCTTAGAGAGCACACTCTTCCTAAACAAACACCAACATCTAGTACTCTACAAAGCTTTTACTTGCCTTAAACTTCAACTACTTTCTCTGAACTTCTAAGTCCGTATATGTACGTGTATTCATTTATTAATTCCAAGTTTAAACTGGGGAACCAGAATCATATTAATCAAGAAGATACACTTAGGGAATCTTATTACGAGTTTCATATAATCTGTGGTGTCACTAGTGCATGCACACACACGCACACACAGCATAAACAACCTGGAAGCATCCTCAGATACACACGGCTTACCTTCCGCAGCCTACAAGTTACAAAGCCTCAATTCACCCTCAGCAGAACCAAGACCTTAGACAACAGGCCAAGCACCCACTGTGCACCAGAGCCTCTGATGGGGATTTGCAGAGATTCTCCCACTTCATCTAACACCACTGGGACACCACCTCCTGCATCAATCTCTTATGTCCCTTTTATCTTCTCTCCAAGTTGCAACCAAGCAAGCGTCTAAAAAAGGGCAGAAAAATATGCACCTGATCATGCCAATCCCCAGCTGGTAGCCAGTGAGGGACCCTCTTTACCGTAGGGAGAGGGTCACACCCCTGACCTCCGCACCCACCCCTTCTCCTGGTGATCTTTGCACACTCCTCTCAGCCCCTCATTCTCTGCCCTAGGTGTGGAAGCTCTTTATGGTTATTTAGTAATAAATATATGCCGAGTTTCTCTCTCCTCAGCCTCTGTTGTTCCTTTCTCCTAGCAGGACACCCTCAGCCAGGGCAGCCGAA
The DNA here is from genome assembly GCF_023091745.1 of Budorcas taxicolor. Lineage (NCBI taxonomy): Eukaryota > Metazoa > Chordata > Mammalia > Artiodactyla > Bovidae > Budorcas > Budorcas taxicolor. The sequence goes on from NC_068926.1 coordinate 40,031,995, forward strand.
TTCCTGAAGCCTTCTCCTGAAGGCGGGTTCTTGTCAGATGCTCCCGTGTCACCCAGAGCTCAACCACCCTTCACAGAAGCCACTACTCCACCCTCCCCAGCCTTCCCTGGGTGAGTCCAAAAGGGCTCATGCGTGCCTTGCCATCATTCTTTCCTGTGCCTCAAAGAGCCTGAAACGCAGACACTGCTGAATAAACACACAGATCATTGAACTATTAACCCTAGCCTAGAGCTGAAGAGTCTGAAGGCCAAGACAAAATGAATCAGGATGCCTCTCCCCACCCAGTTCAACAATCACTCCTGTGTTTCAGCAATTACAGGTAAGACTGCCAGCAAAAAGTGAGAAGACAAGAACAGAAGGAGACAGACGAGATCATACTAAACCCAGGCTAACAGTAAGCATAGTAAAGCAATGTATTTAGTTTGGATTTCCTGCAAGTCAGGACAAAACTTGTGGACTCAAAACTTTTTGAGTTCCTGTCTGTATAGATTCCAACAGACGAACCTGGCAGATGAAGAGTGTTTGAACTCAGAACTGTTAAGATTCATCCATCTACTTAATTATTTAACAAGGATTCACTGACTGACTGTGATGAGCCAGGCACAGTTTTAGGAGCTTGTCATTTGGCAATGACTGGCCCTGGTCCCTGGAATTGACACTTCTGGAGGTGGGAGGGCTTCGGGGTGGAAGGTGAAGAAGGGTTAAGTATAATAAACAAATAAAAGAATTATAGATATCATCGGTTCTATAAAGAGAACACTAAAGGGCGGGTGATGCGATGGACCATGATACCTAGGACTAGGGAGACTATTCTAAATGGGGCACCTGGGGAGGCTGCTCTGAGAAAGTGACATTTGAGACAAGAGGTGAATATACCCAAAGGATCCAGTGAGCTTGACAGATGGAAGGAACACGGAGGGCAGAGGCCCTAAGGTAGGAAGAACTTGGGGATGCTCAGGAAACAACCATGCTCAAGGTGACTGAAGGGCAGAGAAGTGTAAAGAGGTTTGGAGTAGTGGGAATCAGTCCTACTATGAAGGAGGCTTATTGTAAGAGCAATGGGAAGTCACTGGGGTTTTAAACAGGCAACTAACAGGATCCAGTAAGGCTTTCTACATCATTGTGTCTCGGTGAATGCAAAAAGAACATGTGTACCCATATACAATGGAATACCAATGGACTACTCAGCCATAAAAAGAATGAAATAATGTCATTTAAAGCAACATGGATGGACCTAGAGCTGATCATACTAAGTGAAGTAACTCAAAGAAAGACAAATACCATATGATATCACTTTTATGTAGAATCTAAAATATTACACAAGTGAATTTATATATGAAACAGACTCACAGAGAGAAGAGACCTGTGACTGCCCACTGGGAGGGAGTTGGGGGAGAGATGGTTTGGGAGTTTGGGATTAGCAGATACGAATTGTTAGATACAGAATGGATAAACAAGGCTCTACGGTATAGGATGAGAACTACATTCAATATCCTGTGACAAACCACAGCGGAAAAGAATGTACATGTATAACTCACTTTGCTATAAAGCAGAAATGAACCCAAGAGTATAAATCAACTATATTTCAATAAAACAAATTTTTAAAAAAGATACATCATTCTGTTGGGGTGGTAGAGAGGGAGAATGGAAATGGGAGGACTGTCAGGATGGAGTGGGGTCTGCCTTCAGGACCACAGCAAACAAACTTAACAATGGACTTTCAAAACCCAACCTAATGCTTACAGGTGCTTCTGGAACCGATTGGCTAACTTTCACAAAAGATAAAATTCCAATTATGTAAACTGCTATCGAGGTGATTGCCTATGTGTCACTGATTGCTACACCACTTTTATAATTAGTTGTAGCCTCATGTAAGAGATGGGAGTGCCTGACCAAGTTTTCCAGGAACAAGGGGTCAGATTATAAAAATACTCAAGTTCCTAACTACAGAGTGGTTAATTTATTAAATATCCTCACAAAATGAGTAATTATTTTGACCAAGCTCCTAACCAGCAATTAGCATTAGGAGGTCATAAATTACAACATGAAATTGTAGAAACAATACATGGCTCATTCCAAGTGGTTTATGTGACTCAAGAAATCACTTTAATTCCTTACAGCTCAACCTCCTCACCCATGTGGAGGAGACATAACAAGGTTTGTCCTGCCCACCCCACAAGGCAGTTCTGAGAATGTAGGACCAATGTGAATGAACTCTAGTAATATAAAGCATTATGCAAATGCAACTTTTTGTATAAAAGAACCATTATAGACCTAGAAGGGTTTTTAGGGATTTATTTAGCATAATCTTCTCATTTCAAAGTTGTGGGAACTGATGTCAAGAAAAGGAACTAGCTGTGGCATGCTTGACACTAGAATCCAGATCTTACTTTCATATAATAAAATTAATTTGAATATTTTCCAATTTTTCTACAATGTAAATTGTAACATTAATGTTTTTAAACAAGTATTCTGAAAAAAAATAGTAAAAGGAAAAGAAACTTTTCTTTGAAAAAAAGTATATTTCTATTTATTCAATTAAGCAAAGACAGTATCAACATAGGAAGGAACACACTTTTAAGTTTAAAATTAACTTTCCATTTTGAAAGGTTTAGGATTTTGTCTCTTCTTTCTATCTTACTCTTTTAAATATTTCAGTCCAACAAAAAAGCAGACAAATAAAAGCTTGCTTTTTATTTTTCCTTACTTTTCTTAAGGTCATATTAAGATAATTAGATTTGACTCTTCAGAGTTTAGGTATCGTTTACAGTAATCTGAAGATTTAATCACAGAATAATGCAGGTAAGAATGTTATAGCATGCACACAAAACAAAGTACAGAGAATTTTAAAAAGAAAAACTTTCAGGGCACTTTCAAATTCTGAGGCACAAGAAAGCCCTCTTGGGGATGCTTACATTAAAAGACTCTTCCCCTTGGATTCAGAATGAAGATTATTAGGGATTATAAAACAATGGGCACTGATGATATGGCCCATAGAAGTTGCATCAGGACAGGGTGACACAGAGTTCCCATTATGAGCTATTATGTTGTACAGACCAAAATTAAGGTAGGATTAGTTTTAACCTCAACTTCATGATTTATGTATGTGAAGACAAATACTCTTAGAAATGAAGGTAACTTTCATAATCTTAGACAGTCGCGTTCCCACGACATAAAAACACCAGCAAGTATGTTAACCTGTTTCTGGCACTGAATTATTTTAAGACCTTTGGAGATTGATCTTCCATATGATCCATATTAATATTCTTTCCAAATAGACTGGATCTCTACAACTTCCTGTTGTCTAAAATTCCTAAACAGCTTATACCAGAAAGTTTTTGCTGCTATTTATTTCCATATTTTATTAATTTTAATTATAAAATTTCCATATTTTATATAATATTAAAGAATTACATGACTTATTATAACAAAATTCTTATAGGTAACAGTGTTAGTCCTAACTGATCATGAGGATTGTTAATGCATTAGAAAACATTCATGGGTTGATGTCTGCTGGGTCCTTACTGCCTTCAGCCTTTAGAGCTTATTCAGTTTCACCTAAGTTCATCTAATCAAGGGGGAAAGAATCTTCTCAAGGTGAAACAATGATCTACTAATCCTGATGTCTGCCTATATCTGCACTGTTGTACTTTTTATTACTTCACTGGTCACATACAATAAATACGTATTAAAGGGCTTTTTCATGGTAAAAACATCCTGGACACTCTAGATAAAGTGCTGTATCTCACAGTTGAAGTCCCTACACTTGTGAGGCTTTACATTTCAGCAGGCACATAATAAATGAGCAGTCAAACCATAACAGCAAGAACAACACAGTCATAATACATGCCTGACAGATCATGCTTACCCTGTGTGGTAACAGAAATGTATGCATGGCTACCCTTGACTCGCCTGGCAGGAGACCCTCCCGCACCTGGGATCAGAGGGTCTAGGAACCAGAAGGTCCCAGGAGACTGAACTTGGGCAAAAAAGAACAACTAGTGGAAAGACTCCATGGTTTGGTCTGTTCAATGAACAAGAGGAAGGTCAAGGAGCTGGGGGAGTGGATAAGAGAGGAAACTAAGATGAGACCAGTTCGTGCCCCAGCTCTGCAGGGAGTACAGATTTCATTCCAACTATTAGAGAGTTTTAAAAGAAATGACATGGTCTGATTCATCTTTTTTAAGATAAGGTGGTTGCTCTGTGAAGAATGGCATGGGTAGGGCGAGCATATAAATCAGGGAAATGCAGGAGTCAGTGGGAACAGTCCAAGCAAAAAGATGCTGGTGGCCTGCACCAGGGTGATGACATTGGAGAAGGAACCAAGGTCAGGAGGATGGATAAAACAAGGCTTGCTGAAGAGCATGGAGTCTGGAGTAACCCAAAAGACCAAAGGTAACTCATGGGTTTGGGACTTTAATCTCTCAGTAAATGGTAATGTCAATAATGGGAGGGGAGGAAAACTGTAAAACTGTAAGCCTTTACAGCCTGCTTGGTTAGATGGGTTTGTTTCTTGGGTTGATGACTGAGAAAACACTCAGAATTTGTATTTTGGTTGTATCAAATTCAAGGTGACACCATCCATATCACATCTCTTGGGCAATGAAATATATGGTCTTGAATTTTACTATAATCAACCAGTGGATGTCTGGTTGTATGTGTGTGTGTGTGTGGGGGAGAACTTTGCATAAGTTTTCACTTTCTCATTGTGTTTCCAGGTTAATATACATACAAATAATAATAATAATAATAAATGATGATCCAGACAATGATGACAATGAGGAAGAGGATACACTGTTCTTCTACTGTGATGAGGTAATGATTCTGGAAGTCAACAAACAGATGGAGCAATAAGAGGCAGAAGGTCTCAACTTTTCTGTCCCTTTTGAGCTAAGTCATTAATGTAAACATATTAGATGTTGCTGTTGTTCAGTCACTCAGTTGTGTCTGACTGCTTGCAACCATGGACTGTAGCCTGCCAGGCTCCCCTGTCCATGGGATTTCCCAGGTAAGAATACTGGAGTATGTTGCCATTTCCTCCTCCAGGGGATCTTCCTGACCCAGGGATCGAACCAGTGTCTCCTGCACTAGCAGGCAGATTCTTTACCACTGAGCCATCAGGGAAGCCTCAAACATGTTAGGTACATACTAGCAAAAAGCTGAAGTAAAACGGGAATTCAATTATTTTAATGTAAAGTTAACTTCAACATCTTATTTTGCCTGTGTCAGAAGAAGGCAGGGGCCTTTCTTGGTTGATCTGGGGGAAACAGTCCTGAGGAAACAGTCCTGAAAGAGCAATGGTTATTCTCCTGGAGGTGCTACAGGAAGTAAGAAAAGAGACCAATAAAGCCACAGTCAGGAGGTTTTATGCCACTTTCCAGTAAAGAAACTTTAGCCCGAAGATGGTCACGTCTCTTAAATGAAAATATCAATGGTTTCACTAAGAAACAGCCTGATATAAAGTATGTTACACTTAGCATATAAGAATTTCAGCACTCACACCTCTTCTGGCAGCAGTCTCAGTTTTGATGGCATGCAAATTTTGGGGGGAGGGAGAATGAACTCATGGCTCAAGAATCTGGCAACTGCTTGAATTTCACTGTAAAGAAGCATCATTAAGAAGCTAGGAATCTGAGTCACTTAATATCAGGCTTCAGCTAAATTCTTAAATGGTTACATAACGCCACTGATTTTTAAGAACAAGAATGCATTTTTTAAAATGTCAAAGCTTTAGGATTTCCTGTTTTTCATACTATAAAAATGTCCTGTCTGACCCCTCCAGATATGTAGATATTGCTTACTGCTTTTTCCTAAGAATGAAAGCTCTGCATCTTAAGATCCATGTCCATTATTTCCTGCCTCTCCAAGATCATGTCTTTCTTTAGGTTAAGTAACTTACCTCTCTATGATAATACTTTATGTCTATAAAGTCAGGCAAAATATAAAGAACCTCATTGCGAAAACTAAAATATCACTAAAATCCCAATTGGCTCACACATTATCAAAAAACTGAGTTAAAAATGATAAATTAGTGCCTGAAATTCTGGAAGCTTTACCCCACACAGATAACACATTTGAATGAATAACAAAAGTTTTCACTCAAACTTTGACATTTTAGCATGAATTATATAAAAATTTTAAATTTTGGAAAATGAATAAAGAATATTTCTGAAAATTAATTTTAAAAAACCTTTGGAACTTATGTACGAATAGCTTTCCCAAATTAACAACAGTAAAATCAGAAAAACAAACACATAAGTTCTATGCTTGTCATTAACCAAAGGCATCTTTTTGTGAGAACAAGTGCCACAAACAACTAACATAATTTGCTTAAGCTGCAAGAGCTTCTTTTTGCAGAATTTTAAAAGGTATGAAAGAGGAAAAAAAAAGAGAAAACATATCATCACAACTTAATATATAACACTGTGTTTAGAACAACACGAAAGCAAATAACCATATTCTCTTACATGCTCAGCATGAAAATATCTTTCACCAAGCAAAAGGCATTTTTTTTGAACTGATAAAGTAATATGTACAATTAAGAGGTATAGAACTCCCACATCCTGGCCTTTAAAATGTTCTTCTTCTAAGAAAGCAGCATTTATGAGTCCATAATGACTATTTTAAATCCCCTGAACCACATTGCAATAGAGAAATACTGTGTAGCATAATATATAACGGCATATTTAAATATGACCCAAAATCCCCTGCTTCCATAATCTATATTAAGTTGTGAGCAAATAAAGCCATTTCTATATTGATCATTTCTCTAAGCAAAGGTTAACTGGAAAGGCCAGCCTTAGGAAGAAACAGAATACATACCATGATAGAGTCTCTTTCGTTAGAAACGGCAAGAAGAACAGATTTAAATTAAGACTTGGTGTATAAAAGCTGAAAGCATAGAATTTGTATCCACATAATGAACTGATGTCTCCTCTAAAGACGTCAGATTGCTGTTCAGCTAAACTATCTAAAAATACCTCCTTGCAAACACACACACACACACACGAAATGACTACAAAGACAGGTCTTACTAAGCAGCTCTGCTTGTACAAAATCACTTAATAAGTGGGGAAATTTTTTAAAGTACTTGTGAAAAATGAAATAGGAATTTTTCTTAGCAACTAAAATCTATTATGAGCTATTTTGAAAACCAGTACCAATCTGAAAAAAGTAGTTAATGATGAACCTGAAAGCAAATCATCACAGCTCTGTGATGTCCAACAGAGAGAATCATGTTCCATGAACTTAAAATTAGATAAGGGAAAATACATGTCTGAATCGCTGTCAACATTCTGTTTAAAAACAAAAGAAGGGAAATTTTCTGGCTGGAAAAGGGAGAGTCCAGTTCATGGATGCCACCATGAGCCAGACCCTGTGCTAGACATGGAACCCTCACAAGCAGTCTATGAAGTGAGCACCATGAAGAGAGCTTTACAGACTAGGAAAAATGGTTCAGGACACTTAATTCACCTGCTTAACGCCTCACAGCCACAAAGAAGAGGCAGGACTCCAACCCACACAGGAATGACTCTGGAGTGCTATCATCTAACATTGACGACTGACACTCACATAGGCTTTACAGTTTGCAAAAAGATTCTGAAAGAATTAACTCTTCTTATATTGTTCTTATTTAAACCTCAAGTTTATCACCTGTAAGACTCAGAGAATCTCACTTCACCCCTAATCTCACTTTGATGACTGAAGAAAATACTATTATGTAAAGCACTAAGTAAAATAACGTATTACCATAATCATCCATAATCTTCAAATAATGTTGTGGGGGAAAACCAGGTATTGTAAGCATGATCTCTGTTGTGAATTGAGAAAAGAGAAACTTTCATGACTTGCTTAATAGTTGTACAGCTAGCCAACCTCAGAATAAGGGCTCAAAGCAAGTTCTCAGTATGTATTTTATTGTTCTACTAAACAAAACCCCTCACCGGAATAGTTCCTTCCCTTCTATTACTATGGAGAAAGGCTCACAGCTGAAATGAAGACAATTTTGCTTTAAATGCCCTTATCAGCACGCTTGACGATGCCAGGCACTGGGGCAGTGGTAATAAGTGAGTTTTGAAGCACATGACACTTCACTGTGCATCCCTTTTGCTGTGACTCAGGCTAATGCTGCAAAGCCACTCATTAATTTTATTATAAAGCAATTAAAGGCAGTATCTTTTTTCCCACAGCATCGTTGGATAATACTTGAAGGAGCGAACAAAGGAGAGAGAAGAAATAATATATAGTAATGAATATACCCACGGCTAACAGCGCCAGTACTTCATAGCTATGCCTTGAAGGATGTTCTGTAGTCTGGCCAAGGACGAGGCCCCACACACCCTCCTCTTTACTGAGGATGTACACTGACTGAACCCAGGCCCAAGAGCAGAGCCAAGACAAGAATTTTTTTTTTTTTTAATATTGGAGTATAGTTGATTTACAATGTTGTGTCTCAGGTGTAGAGCAAAGTGACTCAGTTATACATGCACATATATGTATTCTTTTCCAGACTGTTTTCCCATTTAGGTTATTATAGAATATTGATCACTGTTCCCTGTGCCATACAACAGGTCCTTGTTGGTCAACCATTTTAAGACACTGTATACATGTCAATCCCAAACAAGTAAATCAAAGATAAATATCATATGATACCACTTCTAAGTAAATATATATACGTACATATATATAGATATACAAGACTGTTCTTAACACAAGGAAGACTATCATTGGATTTTAGATCACTTTGTGATGTTCAGTTGAAAGTACAGCTTTCTACAAGTTATAATTATATTCCACAATCCCAAGAGTATGTGTTAACAGTGATGGAGCCTAAAGAAAATGTCAAAATTGTAATAAAGATGGACCTAATTATTATTCACTTATCTGTATTTTAAGATGGCTAAGACAATGTTGCTAAATCTGTCTGGATAAGAAAACTCTTTCATCTGGCCATATGCTAAAATGAGCTCCTTATAAATTACTTACCTAACTGGAAACAAGAGAGCAATCATATCATCCAAACAGTAAGTCAAAAAACAGATTCTTTTCTATTTTCAAGTCTAAAAACAGAGTAATGTAAGAGACCTCTGGAGAACCATACAGATGGGAAATCTCAGATAAGCATGGTAACCTTCCTGTAAAAAGCTGCATTAAGAAAACTTCCATGTAAAGAATTAGAGAATTTCTTCAATACAAAATTGTATCCTTGAGATTCTAGTCAACCTTGAAGGAGGATAAAATGCATTCCTTTTATTTCCTTCAAGATCAAAGTACTCTAGATTTTATGGTAAGAATGGTACTTACTACATCACGCATATGCAATCCTTTTGAAATTTACACTAAAGGAAATCAACTCAATCTAGGGGAAGGAATAACCTATCTCAAACTTTCTGATGAGGACCATAATCTGCAGGGCACACAGAAAACAAAGCATTGGTCCAACCTTGCAATAACATAACAGGAGCAAATTTAGGTGCTTCACGGAGTTTCTAAAACTAGATCTGCATGTGCGCACATGCGTGAGCCTGTGTGTCTGCACATACATAAAAGACTGCCACTGGCTCCACCATGAATCAGCTGCGCGACTTTGGGAAAGTCACTTTAGCTCTCTATGCCTTCATTTCTTTACATATAAAAAGAGGATTACATTGTTGTGAGGATTAAATGATAATATATGGAAAGTATTTAGAACATTGCCTAAGAACATAGGAAGCCTTCAACTTTAGCTACTGACATTATTGCTATTTTTTTTTTACTCTAATCAATATTAGAGTAAAACTGTAATTGATAAACAGAAGGTAGCTTTCTGAGTATGGAACTGTAGCGAAAATAAAGTAAACCAACTTACGGACAGGTCATCTAAGCAAAGGGAAAAACTGACCCAGTCTCTGATCCACCTGCACGACAGACTCAATTCTCCTTACTTCCTGGATGCTGTACTATGCTTAGTCGCTCAGTCGTGTCTCACTCTCTGTGACCCCCATGGACTGTAGCCCACCAGGCTCCTGCATCCATGGGGATTCTCCAGGCAAGAATACTGGAGTGCACTGACATTTTTTTTCCCCAGGGGATCCTCCCAATCCAGGAATCGAACCCAGGTCTCCTGCAATGCAGGTGGATTATTGACCATCTGAGCCACCAGGGAAGCCCACTTCCTGGATATACAGTACCTTTAAAAAAATGTAAGAATTGTGCTTATGGGCCATGCTTTACTCTAAACATTTTATAGAGTTTACCTCTAATCTTCACATCACCCTTTATCTCCAGTTTACAAATGAAGATTCCATGTAGTAGAAAAGCTAAAGAACTTAGCCAGGTTCATACGACTTGTAGTGAAGCCAGAATATACTAGGTTGGCCAAAATTTCATTCAGTTTTAAGTAAGACATTAAAAAAAAACAAACACATTTTTCACCAAGAACTTTATTGAACGTATTCCCTAACTGAATGAACTTTTTGGCCATCTCAATAGATCAGGTTCCTGGCCTCTGGAGCCTTGCTCTGACCACAAGGCTACAGTTTTTACTAACCTTTCTCTTCATGTAACTTTCTTTGCAAAGTTTACAACTGGTCAGGCTACAGTTTTCATCTTCCACACTGGTTACGTTTATAAGTGGGTTACTAGGAACACCATCACTTTCTCTGGGATATTTCCCTCCCCCATCCCCTGCTAAATTCTGGAAGCTCCAGTGGATCCCTGGATAGTTATTTCAATGTATTTCAGGATTCAAGTTCCTCCAAGGTAGGAACAATAGCATCTTATAAATGATGAGAGTATGGTATTGAAACCAATGTGGGAGCAGGCATCTCCAACCATATTTCACCTTGGGCTTCTCACTCTCCTATCAGGACAACTCTGATGCACTACCTGAAATCTCCAAAATCTGTCTGCCTGAAACACCCTTAATTCCCACGTCCATACTCACCCACCTGGCGGGCTCCAGCTGCCTAGCACATTCCCTGCCTCCCATCTGTGAGACTTGGAGTAAGTGTCAGCAGGTCTCTTTCCTGCTACTCATCTATGAGTAAGTCTAAGACAGGGGCCAAGAACTGGCTCACAAATATCCAGGATCAAACACAGGACACATTTCCCTAAAACAAGTGTTGTACATTTAGCTCCACAACTTACTGCTCACCACTATTATTGTAATACACAAATACCGCTACATTAAGCATATCATTATTCTAATGGGGCTAAGAGTACATTTCACAGATTCTAAAATGCATAGCTTTTATGTCAATCCCAATCATATATACACTCTTGATACTATGTATAAAATAGACAACTAGTGACAACCTACTGTATAGCACAGGGAACTCTACTCAGTGCTCTGTGGTGACTGGAATGGGGAGGAAATCCAAAAAAGAGAGATTATATATATAAAATCTCCTGTCTCTCTATATAAATATATACACACACACACATATACACGCTACACAGAGCTGGCTCACTTTGCTGTATGGCAGAAATTGCTCCTGCTTCTAAGAGCTTCAGTCATGTCCAACTCTTTGTGACCTCAGCGACTATAGCCCGCCATGCTCCTCTGTCCATGGGATTCTCCAGACAAGAATACCAGACTGGGTCACCATACCCTCCTCCAGGGGATCTTCCCAACCCAGGGATCAAACCTGTATCTCTTACGTCTCCTGCATTGGCAGGTGGGTTCTTTACCACTAGCGCCACCTGGGAAGCCCATTAGAAACTAGCAACCAATAAAATTTTTTCAAAAAATAAAATTAGTTTCTATACACCAAAAATAAATTAATAAATAAGATGCACAGCTCCTTTCTTATTTTAACAATTTGAAACCGGGATCCACCTCACAGTCAAAAAAGTCTGAGAAGAAAATACTGGGTCACTGACAATCAGGTGAACCAAGCCACAATGTCTTAAGATTGGTCAACTAGGTGCAGATCAACAGAGACAGCGTGCCTACCAGCCACCCTGAAGGAAGACCTAACACAAAGCCCAGACTTCAGAAACCAAAATCACGGACTCTGGAATCCCGCATCACACTTTTATTTCCTTATATTCTACAGCGAACGGCTTTTTAATTATTACCTAAGTCGACGGCATTAGGCCAAAGCTCTCTGACCTGACATTCAAAGGCCTCTCCGGCATCAACCCACATCCCCCAGGTGCCCCTCCACACCTGTCACGCCAGTCCACTCACTCTTCCTTGCTTGAATATAGACACTTAAGCTTCAGTGCTTGAGTGTACTGTTTGTCTTGCAAAGAGCTCCCCCTTCCACCACCCGTTTCCTTTTATCTTGTTTCCTACCCCTGTTTGTGACACAGTTAAATTCTTATTTCCTTCTTTGTCTAGTTGAATCACATGTGACAGTCCTGCCAGGGCTCTCCTATGTATTTTCTGTCCCAACTGCTCACCCAGCATTTAAATATATGCTACTCCAACCAGATGCATCATTTTCAAACCATATTTTAAAATTATTTTTATAGAAACCTGGATAAAACCCACAAGAAAACATTCAAAATACATTGCTTCATTATTAATCTTCTCTTTTCAAAAGACAATTAAGTAGAACATACAATTTCAAAACAAACACAATTAAACCTAGATAAACAAAGCACAAGAATAATGTGAGTAACTTTTTGTAATTTTTTATTCCCATTACAGTTCATGTTTCACAATGATTTGAGAATGCTGCTGCACTAGTCAAGGGTGTTCTTACATAAGGATGCATTTCTTTTAATCCACATACTTTCGTATCAACACAGACTTCTTACCAGCTACTAATTTAATGAGTGCTCAATTTATTTTGACACTTTATTCCACTAATACTGAAGACACTTTTATTAAATGAGAACTACAATCTATATTCTCCTCTTCTGTTCTCTTGCTCTGAGAAAAAATTGGGAGGCATACAGTTTATCTATGGAGAAGGCAATGGCAACCCACTCCAGTACTCTTGCCTGGAAAATCCCACAGACAGAGGAGCCTGGTAGGCTGCTGTCCATGGGATCACTAAGAGTCGGACACGACTGAGCGACTTCACTTTCACTTTTCACTTTCATGCATTGGAGAAGGAAATGGCAACCCACTCCAGTGTTCTTGCCTGGAGAATCCCAGGGACGGGGGAGCCTGGTGGGCTGCCATCTATGGGGTCACACAGAGTCAGACACGACTGAAGTGATTTAGCAGCAGCGGCATAGTTTATCTATAGCTCTTCTTCTAGAGCAGAATAACCTTTTCATTTAATAGCACTACTATCAACTTTTGTGATGCTTGTTCACCAAAGACTTTCTTTAAATCTTAGTTATAAATCAGGGTGTTAATTTTGAGGGGAGGAGAGAGGCAAAACAAAACAGGAGAAGAAGTCTAGAAACATGCCCAACTCAAAGGAATACAGAATTTCAGTGGTAAAAGACACACTCTACAGTGGAATGGGAAGAGGAAAGAAGCACTGTCACAGATGTTTATATTTTCTTTAGTTATTTAAAAGTTTACTTTTTCTTTTGACACGTTTGTATCTTAAAATTTTGCATAAGCTTCAAGAAAAGCACAACAGTATGACTACAGCAGGAGAAGGCAATGGCACCCCACTCCAGTACTCTTGCCTAGAAAATCCCATGGGCGGAGGAGCCTGGTGGGCTGCAGTCCACGGGGTCGCGAAGAGTCGGATTCGACTGAGCGACTTCACTTACTTTCACTTTCATGCATTGGAGAAGGAAATGGCAACCCACTCCAGTGTTCTTGCCTGGAGAATCCTAGGGATGCGGGAGCCTGGTGGGCTGCTGTCTATGGGGTCGCGCAGAGTGGGACACGACTGAAGTGACTTAGCAGCAGCAGCAGCATGACTACAGCAAACTTTATTAAAATCACGCTGGATTCTTTTTTCCCCATATTGGAATGGAATTCTAACACTAATTAAAGAAGCTCTTAAGTAAATAACATTTCCCTCAATTTTTAATTTCTATATATTTCATATGCTACATTATCTAAAACATACATGCCATGTTACATATTAATATATATTATATGGCAAACTTTGAAATTATAAAACAGACAAGGCAGATTATGACACAAGTTTCATAATAGCTAAAATGTGTCTCTTAAATAAGTTGGCCATATATATATACAATATACAATATATATTGTATGCATGTACTATATATATATACACAATGTACATATATATACAATACAATGATATGTATCAAAATGTTACCAATGATTTTATCTGGGTAGTAAAACGGTGATCCTTTTCCCGTCTTTATCTGTTTTCTATTTCTCTTTAATAAGCATATGTACAGCTATGTATTTTTTAATTATAAATTATGAACAAAACAAATACGAGACAAACCACAGACCAAACTACCACCTAAACAGCCATAACACAAGACAAAACAAGCAGTAAAATTTAGTGTATCTATTCGAAGGGTACCTCTTGTAAATAAAATGGTTTAAAATTATTTTTATATTTGGGTAAATGTTGCTTCCCTGTTGGCTCAGCTGGTAAACAATCCCTCTGCAATGTGGGAGACCTAGGTTTGATCCTTGGGTTGGGAAGATCCACTGGAGAAGGGAATGGCAACCCACTTCAGTACTCTTACCCAGAGAATCCCCATGGACAAAGGAGCCTGGCGGGCTACAGTCCATGGGGTTGCAAAGATTCAGACACAACTGAGAGACTTTCATTTTCACTTTTGGGTAAATGTTATCCCTAAAGCTGATCTGGGATATGATCTGGGGACTTCCCTGGCAATCCAGTGATTACAATCCTGCACTTCAATGGCAGGAGGTGTGGGTTTGATCCATGATTGGGATTCCTTATGCTGCCTGGCATGATCAAAATAAATAAATAAGGTAGTATGATTCTGACATTTGATTATTTCCACAAATGGAAGTTTTCAATAAGAAACATGTGCATGTGTGTGTGTTAGTTGCCCAGTTGTGTCTGACTCTTTGCAACCCCATGGACGGTAGCTCGCCAGGCTCCTCTGTCCATGGAATTCTCCAGGAAAGAATACTGCAACCCACTTTTCCAGAGGATCTTCCCCACCCAGGGATTGAACCCAGGTTTTCCACAGAGCAGGCAGATTCTTTGCCATCTGAGCCACCAAGGAAGTGATCAATAAGAAATAGGAGGCCTTATATGTTAGTATGAAGGTATTATAAAAAATTCACATTTTTAAATTGCCATTTAAAAATGAAGAAAAGAAAACAAATAAGTCTAGTTAGCCATAAAGAAAAAATTAATTTAATCCCTGACATTCTCAATTACTGGAAACCTGACATGTAAATTGTACCCATCCCTCAATTTCTGCACACCTTGCACCCTGCCCTACTAACCCAGCCACTGTAGCCCAGTAACTATAGAATCCTTCTGAATTCTTACTGACATCCCTAGGCAATCTTTTCCACTAATATTAAAGGTACTGTGAACTCCTCAGTTCCAGAAAACTCAGAAATACTACACGGCATAACACTCCCATTTAACTCCAAAGTTTTCTTAATTACTGAGAAAAATGAAAAAAAGTGACTCACTTATTAAAAATACTTAAAAGAGTAAAATTGTTAGGTTGAACCCATTCTTTTTATTCTTAGAGAAGAGAGACAATCAAAAGATTATAATTATATACCTTTTCTATAGCCATATTTCACTGTCTCTTATCAAAGGCATGGTATACACTGGAACTTAAAATTAGAGAAATGTTGACCTACTGGAAATAATCCATAATAAGGGGCTCCCATCTTAATCTGTATTTTTCAGATCTCTAAAATAGAGCTTTCCCAGTTGAGCCACAAGTGAAGCCCAAGAATACTGAAATGGGTAGCCTATCCTTTCTCCCGACCCAGGAATTGAACCAGGAACTGAACCAGGGTCTCCTGCAATGCATGCGGATTCTTTACCAACTGAGCTATGAGGAAAGCCCCTGCAATGTGGGAGACCTGGGTTCGATCCCTGGGTTGAATCCCTGGGTTGGGAGGATGCCCTGGAGAAAAGAAAGGCTACCGACTCCAGTATTCTGGCCTAGAGAACTCCATGGACTGTAAAGTCCATGGGATCGCAAAGAGTCAGACATGACTGAGCAAACTTCACTTCAAAATAGAGCTATAAGAAAATAAAATGGTTATCACAGAAGATCACACACATTTTCAGATATCCCTGAAAATTGTTATTGTTACAGTTGCTAAGTCGTGCCCAACTCTTTAGACCCCATGGACTGCAGCACGCCAGGCTTCCCTGTCCTCTTCTATCTCCTAGAATTTGCTAAAATTCATGTCATTGAGTCAGTGATGCTATCTAACCATCTCATCCTCTGCCATCCCCTGAAAATTAGCCTCTGCCAAAAAACTTACAGAATTCTAAGCTTTTTATACATATGTAAATTACATATAAATTTTGGATCAATCATATTTACATAAACACACACACATGCATGAAATAACATATATGCATATGGGGGTATGCTTTATTTTACAATCAAACCGAGTCAATATTATAAACCAGTAATGTACTTCTCCATAGTTCACTAAGAATATGTACCTTAGTAGTTCAAAAGTGTTTTTCAGATTGGCACTTTATTGATCAAATATTGTAAAGTGAGTCCATGCCCACGATGGCTCTGAGAACAGCCTTTATAATGAATATGTAGTATAGGTAATGAAGAGGCCATGGTATACTGATACAAAATGAGGAGATGTGTAGCATGTGGGGATATTTGCACAATGACTTAAAGTATAGAAGAAACACTGGAGGTTGGTGGATAAACTGTGCAAATATGACATATCACAAACTGTACAAAAAAATAAAATCCATTGTTATATATGGCTTCCCTGATGGCTCAGTGGTTAAGGATCTGCCTGCAATATAGGAGACACAGGAAACACTAGTTCGATCCCTAGATCGGGAAGATCCTTTAGAGGAGGAAATGGTAACCCACTCCAGAATTCTTGCCTGAAAAATCCCATGGACAGAGGAAGCTGGTGGGCTATAGTCCCTGGGGTCACACAGGGTCGGACACAACTGCGTAACTGAGCATATACAAATGCATATCCTTATATTTCATGTATACTCTATATATAGTATAGATAGATAGATACAGATACAAGACAGAGAGAACACAGAATAATTAACATAAAAGATCCATACTAGGGACTTTCCTGATGGTCCAGTGGTTAAGAATCTGCCTTCCAGGATAAGGAGAAGGGATAGGTAGGGAGTGTGGGATGGACATGTACACATTGCTATATTTAAAATGGATAACCAACAAGGATCTACTGTACAGAACAGAGAACTCTGCTTAATGTTATGTGGCAGCCTGGATGGGAGGGGAGTGTGGGAGAGAACAGACACATGTATACATATGGCTGAGTCCGTCCAATGTCTACCTCAAACTGCCACAACATGGTTAATCAGTTATAACTCAACACAAAAAGCTAAAAAAAAAAAAAAAAAAAAGTCTGCCTTCCAATGCTGGGGACATGCGTTTGATCCCTGGTCAGAGAACTAAGACCCCCCACATGCCACAACTAGAAAGAGGATTGCATGCAGCAACGAAAACTCGATACAGCCAAAAGTAAATAAAGATTTTCTTTTAAAAGACCCATTCCAGAGGTTTGGTCAACAAACAGAAATGGCAGAGGCTGACAACAGGCCCGTTCTATGTGGCCAGGGTGTTTCCAGACCAGCAGGAAAGGGAGGGCCAGGGACCACGGGTCTGAGAGGCCAGTGTGTGCTACAGTCTGCAGAAGGACAGGATACTTTATGGGGGGAGCTCTCTTACACCATTTCTCTACGTGCTTGAGTGTGTAAATGTGCGTTTATGGTCTCTTGTTTCTGAACAAGCTTCCTATCTATGTTCCCCAAAATAGACAATTTTATTTAACCCCTTCTGTGTAACACCTAAGGTAGTACTAATAGTCCTGGCATTTTAATACTGTACATGGAAACAATCATAAGCATGTATCAGGTCTCCAAAAATAAAGACCATGTCTTAATGGTGAAGAAGAATAAGGAGGTCATAGAAAGCAAAGATCTTAGAACAAAGAAATTAACAGAGACCTGGAGGACACTGACTTTCATTTAAATCACACACACACATACGCTTGCACCCCACTTTCTCTCACAGGTATTTCTCTCATCCAGACACTCATTTTCCTTTGTTTTTAAAATCTTATTTTTTTAAGTTCATAACTAAATCATCCAAATAAAATACATGGATAATGATAAAGTGGTCATTTGCTTTTAGTAGGAAAAGTTTTGAAAAGACTGCTACATCCATAAGTTACTTTTTTCACTAGGTACATAAAGTAAGGGCTTCCCTGGTGGCTCAGAGGTAAAGAACCCACCTGCAGGGGACGTGGGTTCAATCCTTGGGTTGGGAAGATCCCCAAGGAAGGAAATGATAACCCACTCCCGCATTCTTGCCAGGGAAAATTCCATGGACAGAGAAGGCTGGTGGGCTACAGTCCATGAGGTCACAAAAGAGTCGGAAACGACTTGGTGACTGAGCAACAACATAAAGTAAGCACTAAAACGTTCTTCATCAAGGATTTAAATTAAATAAAAATAATTTTTAAATGACCATTAAGCACAGGAAAAAGAAAACTTGAGTCATCACTCTTAGAAGGATTCTTAAACAGATTACCTGAATAAAATATTTAAGAGTATGGTCAGGCCTAAAATCAAGGACTAAAGAAATTTCAGGTCATAGTTCAGGGATAATTATATACACTGCTGCTGCTACTAAGTCGTTTCAGTCGTGCCTGACTCTGTGCGACCCCATAGACAGCAGCCCACCAGGCTCCTCTGTCCCTGGGATTCTCCAGGCAAGAACACTGGAGTGGATTGCTATTTCCTTCTCCGATGCATGCATGCATGCTAAGTTGCTTCAGTCATGCCCGACTCTGTGTGACCTCACCGACAGCAGCCCACCAGGCTCCTCTGTGCACAGGATTCTGTAGCCAAGAATACTGGAGTGGGTTGCCATTTCCTTCTCCAATTATATCTATAATACCAAATTTACAGAGTATTTACTTTGGCAACATTTCAAACATATAAAATATGATATTTTAAATGAGAAATTAAAACTATAGTTTTTATTTTATCATGATTAAAGAAGTAATTGATATTCTAAAAATATGCATTCTGAGAATTCTCTTTTCTACTAATCTTAATTGGTTTTATTTTTATGTAGTCTATACTTAAATGGGTCATTAATAAACAATATTTAAAAGCAAAGGTGGAAAGTATGCTTCTTTTGACCAAAAGTAAGGATTTCCCTTTAACACGTCCTACAATGGGACAGAGCTTTCTTCAATCTTACCCATATAAGCAGTGTATACAATGCACTGGCAAGTCCCTACAATATATTTCTTTACTTTTAACAGGGTAAAAAGATCTATTATTTGTTGCCAGGGTTTCTTGGCCCAAATCCAAGACAAGATGACCTTGTCCTTGAATAAAACAATAGGATACTGCTTCCTCTCAGGCCTCTGTGAGCTAGCACAGTGGAAAACCTCCCCCAAGAGATAAGTTTATTTCATCTCAGGAAATATATGTGTCATAATAGACAAAATGAAGATCAGATAAAGAAGAGGTGGAATCTTAACCCAAAAGAGGCATAGTCTAACAGCTATGATTAATCTCAGCACTATCTTCCACACTGCTAAGGAAAATGCATCAGTAAAATTATATTAAAAAGACACTACCCAGTGTTTATAGACAAGGTCAGACTGTCATGGCAGGATAAAAGCAATTTTTAAAAAATTACGTTTTCTTAGATCTTTTCTAGTTAAAGACAGAGTTGGGAGTCAGAAAAGAGGTGGTTGGTTAACTCCTTTGCTGGACCTTCATATTATGGCCATTAATTTGTCAGGTTAACACCTTCGTCTGCCACCTGTATTGCCCTATTCTCCCTGACATAATCCATTCCAACAGTGATGATCTCATTGTTTTTCTCATAACCTCCTAATTCCTCATATCCTTGGAAGCCTCACTTGTGACTCTTCCATCCTAGAAAAGCTTCTCTATTCTGTATTCTCAACAGCTGATAAACTGTTTTTCATTCCAACTGTATCCTTCACACCTGGTACCAGGAAGGTGGATAATTCACTCAAGATACAATGTCTCATCTAACTGTAAAGACCAAACCAATTACAAAAATTAATAAAATTAAGAATTACAGATTAAGTGCCACTAAATTATCATTCAGAGGAAGCAGGGATGAATAGAAGCAAGGAGCAAATGAAAGGCAAGCACACAGCACTGCAGGCTGGGAAGCGAGCAGAGAAAATGAGCCCTTGGTGTCTGGAATCAGAGCATCTTGTCCTAAATGAAAAAGGTGCAGGTGGGGGGGGGGGGGGGGAATGTGCTCCTTAGTTAGAGAAGGTAGATTACAGAGGGTCTTGGTGACCAGTAGGAACTTAGGCTCATAAAATGATGACTTGTGGCTACAGATGAGTCAGGGCCAGTGTGGACTTGAGAGAGATGGTCGTGAGCAGAAATGGGGCTGTGGAACAGCCAGGTCAGGGCTGCTAGTGGAGCACAAACAGGTAGCCAGGGGCAGGCCGTCAGGAGTTACAAAGGAAGCAGAAGTTGAGGCATCAAGTTTATAATGAAAGAGTTAAACAGCAATTAAAACTGTTTGGTCCCAACAGGACCAAACACAGAAGAGCAGGAGGAAATGGAATCGGGCCAAATGATAACTGCTCCTGATCATCCCAACTCCAGCCTCAAGACAACATTGAAAGACACCAAAGCACTATTTTTTTAACATTTTAATTTTCTTTTATTATGGTGATATATAGAAAGCATAAAATTAACCATTTTAATCACCTGTAAGTGTACAGTTCTGAGGCATTAAGTATACTCACAATGCTGGGCAACTGTCACCAACATCCACCTCTAGAACTCACATTTTCCCAAAGTGAAATTCCATACCCACAAGAAGTAGTCTCCACCTGTAAAATCACCATTCTACTTTTTGTCTCTATGAATCTGACTGGTCTAGAGACCTCCTATAAGTGGGATCATACAGTGTTTGTCCTTCTGTGATGGGTTGACAGAAGTATTATTATCTATCAAATAGTTTTACAAAACTATGTTTTTAAAAGTTTGTAAGATAATTTTGATCATAATATATGAACTTGGAATGTCACACATACCAGGAGAAACAGGAGTAGCAGGGGAAAAGCAAGCATTTTTTTTAAGTTGTGTATTCCAATAGTTCACATCAGTTCTGATAAGTACACAATCCACACAACTGATTTAGATTAAACTGGGCCATAGAAAGAGAAGCAAGACAGAGTGGTGGGTAAAGCAGGGCTATGAAATCAGACACACCTGGGCTCCAGTGATGTTCCACCACTTACTGGTCCTGAGGAAAAGTATTTTTTTAATCTTTCTAATGCTCATTTTCAGCATATCTAAAAGGGTGATAACAAATCTTTCTTTAGAGGGTTGTTATAAAAATAAAGTCAGGGCACGTGGTATTGTGCCTGTCATACAAGTGCTCAATAAATGATAGCTATCACTGTTTATTCCCTGCATTTAAGTAGGCATTTTCTTACATCAGCCACTTTTTAAAAAGTATCATTTAATCACAACTAAAGTCTCACTTATTGTAAGTACAGAGGACTACACATATCAATAATTCTACTAAAAAGTGCAACTGGAAAACAGAGGATCAGTTCAGTAGTATCAAGCTGACTTACTTTAACTGATTCATTTTAAAAAATGTACAAAGTTTCTAAGTCACTCTATAGGGCACAACTTTCAAAAGCACACTTAAGGAGCCCTCCTCCCGCTAGTTCATCTGAAGTGGGTGAAAAGGCAGGTGGAAGGCAGAACAGCTGGTAAACACAGAAACAACCCCTCACATGTCACCCCTAGGTCTCCTGCAACTTACTAAGCCTGTGAAGCTTTTCTCATATAACATCTATTAACAGCCTGTACCCCTAGTGTCCCATAGCAGTCTACTGGAAATGCGGTTTTATCATACATTTTAAAATGCTAATAATCTCTTATTGTCAAAATTCCTCAGATCACAAGGCTCCCCTGGAGAGGGAGCACAAGGTGGTGAGAAGAGAGCCCAGATGTAGGCGAGGTCTTGGTGACGCCCAGGTGTTCACCTCAGTATTCACACCTGGCCAGGTGGAGAGGACCAGTGAGGAGAGGTGGCAACACATATAAAATACACGAGTGTAAAGGGTTAAATGAGGCCCCCAAACTCATACACATGAGAAATTCGACAATGTTTAATGTGCACCTGTAAAGTGTCAGCAGCTGAGATGACACACAGAGCAGGATGGGGCAAGAATAAAAAGCCCCTAAGATCCTAAAGATTCTTACAAGATACAAAAATTGAGTTTACTCCTTAGGCTCAGCCACAGCTGTAGCAAAAAATCCCCCAGTGTAACGGTGTTTCCCTTTCAGCATCTCCCTCCCTTCTGAAGTCAAAGAAACAAAGCCACTTAACAGCCACAAACTTTTTGAAGAGGCAAAAAATGGAAGTTACTTTTGACATTACTAAGTTTTACTCATTTAAAATTAGCTCTGACATTATCCTTGTGAAAGCTCTTAAAACCTCACAGGGCAAAGAGAGGCGTCCCACTCACATTTGCTCAACAGCTATTTCCTGAGTCACCTACTGTGTGAGAGCTGGAAAGTTATTCCCCTGTTCAACTCCTGCACAAAATTAAAATCTTAAAAGATTCTCCTGTTTCAACTCCTGCAAACATTCAAATCTTAAAAGTCTGCTCATTAACCAGCAGAGCCTAGATAACCAAAGGCCTCATCAATGAGGACCAGGTAGCAAGACCCTGACAACCCCGCCCCAGAGGCTGCTCTGGACAGAGAACTCCAGGACTTCAATCTGTCACAAAGTGTCGTAGGAGACACCACTGACATGTTTTATAGACAGCACGTGACTCACAGAAACCTTATGGCTAGGGCTACTTTTATCAAAGCATTACCTTGGAATTTAGTAAAACATAAAGCACTTGTCAGGAAATAAAAATGCTTTTGGGAACAGGCCTCTATGCACTGTTTGAGTGGTTGAACATTTTCACAAATGTAGTCATAACTTTTTCCTTGCCCACCAGTAAATACTTTAACAATTTTCTCTGCTCATATTATCTTTGGGACTTCCCTGATGGTTCAGTGGTAAAGAATCTGCCTTCCATTGCAGGGAAGGTGGGTTCGATCCCTGGTCAGGGAACTAAGATGCCATATGCTGTGGAGCAACTAAGCCCACATGCCAACTAGAGAGCCCGAGCACCTCCACTACAGAAGACCACACACCTCAGTGAAGACCCAGCACAGACAAAACAAAATAAAATAAAAAATAATTATATTATTATTAATTTCAGTAACCCCATCTCTCCATTCTGAGAAAGGACCAATGAAAAAGGTAAACAAGGAGCCTGTGATTTGAACTTTGCTTCTAAGTTCCTCAGGTGCTGTTTAAGGATCGTGCTTACTGGTCCCTGGAAAACTCCAGAGTGCAGAGGAGCTTCACGTCAGAGGCCCTGCTAATAAAATCTAACCAGAGTGGAACTTCTCTATAACAACATTTCTTATTAGTGAAATTAAGTATAAGGCTGGTCTTTTTTTGGATCTGATCCGAAGAGATTTAATTAGCGAGGTACCACAAGGATCTCATTACAGCGGGGCTGGGCTCCAAGCCCTGCATCATAACACGCTTCCAACACGGCCGCAGCCCGGGAACATCCGTGGCTCCCACCCTGGGACTGCACTCGCAGCATCCCAGAAAGCCTCTCAGATTTAGTTAATAATGTTGTTCATGATGGTGAACAAAACCAAATTAGACAAACAAACCCAGGCATCTAAACATTCTAATTCATGGCCTTCTGTCTATACATTTTCAAAGCCTCAGTGATTTATCTCCATTTTCGAAGTTTAACATCTCAACCATTTTAGTATACATAAAAGATAATTCCTATACCCTAGTAGAATATTCACCAGATGTCAGGATATAAGAATAGATGTTTTAAAAATATTTAGACTAATGACTATATAAGCTGCCTAAATATATGCCTTTTCATTCGGGACAGTTAAATATACATATGTACACACATATGAATCAGTGATGGCAGCAAACGTCCAACATGGTGATATGCAGGCAGCAAAGTGGGAACTTGCGTTCCTGGAGCAGGAGGCTGGGACTTGGGATTAACCAGAGAAAAGTGCTTCTCGCAAACAGCAGTAGCTGCCTGTGGGATTTCAGCATGACAAATGCAGGGCTGACTCATGGGATCAATTATAAAGAAGCAACACTCGTGGCATTAAAAAGAACCCTGTGTTCTCATCACCTGTTAATACACATTAAGAAGTCAGATGAGTCTCACTGATCGTTTTATTATCAAATCAATAGCCAAAGCTCTCCTCCCTCCCCCAAGCCTACATGTGAATTCCGTACTACAGACGCCTGTTTCCAATAACCTTTTTGTGATCTCTCATGAAATTCAAGTATACAAATATTTTAAGAAACTATTCAAGTATTAAGTTAAAGCTGAATTATCAAGCTTTAATTTCTGATTATAAAAAGCAGCCATCCAACATCTACCAATGTTCATGATCTTGCTTTAAGTGGACTACTGGTCTTGGCTTAAAAAAAATTTTTTTTAATCACAATAAAATTGGAAGTACAAGCCAGCTGTAACTTACCCTCCCTCCTCCAAGCAGAATGTCATACCCTCTAAAAACCCTGCCCCCCCTTGAAGAGAAGCAGTGATCATCCCCATTTTAAAGCCATTCTCTATGACGTGCGATGGAAGCACAAGCAGCATTTGAGGTACTTACTGAATGTTTCTCCTGCTGGCCCATAACTCCATGGTTAGCTGGGATTGCTAGTGGTTTCATAATGAAGAAACATATGCTGGGCTGAATTTACACATCATGTAACAGTCTCTCATGGACAGCAAGTCACCCTTGACAGCAATGAATTAAAAGAAAAAAGAAACAGAAAGCAAGAAGAAAAAAAAAAAAAGGAGGAGGAGGAGGAGAGTCAGCTGCAGCCTCAAGTCTCACTACCGGTAAGCTGAAAACCCTCACACTTGCGGACCAGAAAAGGGATCTGCCCGACCCTGCTGGTCTCCATTTTTATAACACAGAAACTCTAACCATCTCAAGCTATGGCGAGACCCGGGAAACCTTATCCAGCTTTCAGTCTTCCCCGAGAGCAAGATCATTTCTGAGGCTGAAGAACAAGAGGCAAAAGAAAAGGAGGAAAGGAAAAAAAAAAAAAGCTAAAATGGCTGACTGCACACAGACTCTCCTCCAAAAGGCTTCCTACAGAATGATATTAGGGTGGTGGAGGAACCAGTCTCCAGCATTCAGCCAAGCATTGTTAATACTCTTGTCTCATTTGCAATCACATGTACGGACCCCTCCGACCATGGAAAAAAGAAGAAAGAGGAAGAAAGAAAGAACCAGGGCAGAGCGTGTGAATCGGGACCTCCTCCCTGGCTGCCAGTGATGCTGACGGAGCAGTGACCAGTGATCTCTGTCCCACTCCACTAACCAAGTTTGCACAATTAATCTCAGCGGCATGACACTGATGGACATTTGATCTAATGATGTCTGTCCCTCACACTCAACACAACCATGACTGCCAGCAAGAGAGTCACTAACAGAAACACGGCACATGCACACACACACAGTCTCGAGAAGCAGGAGTCTGAATGCAATACACCAATATAATTACATTATTGTGCTTACTTTGGAGGACCATGGCTGCAGGCAGTTGGCATAGCAACGCACAAGGAAAGCCATTTCCTGGGTAGAGAGAAAGCTTCCTTTTCTAAATAAAAAATTCCTCTTAGGAAACAGGCGGCATTGCTGCTTCCTGCAGAAAGCAAGACACTGGAGTCTGTCTCTTAACCTGCAAGGCTCACAGTCAATGCAGTTCTAGTGATGTAAGTGGATTTCTCTCTCGCCCTCCCTCCCCTATATACACTGAAATATTCAGCTCAAACGGTACACACGTTTCTTAAGGCTCGCCCCCTCCTCTCCTTAACCATTTCACTCATTAAGGTAGCGATGGACAATTCAGATAAAGTAACGTGCTC
This sequence comes from Budorcas taxicolor, assembly GCF_023091745.1. Classification (NCBI taxonomy): domain Eukaryota; kingdom Metazoa; phylum Chordata; class Mammalia; order Artiodactyla; family Bovidae; genus Budorcas; species Budorcas taxicolor. The sequence continues at coordinate 40,058,054 of NC_068926.1, forward strand.
TTGCCTGTGTTGTATCAGCAGCTGTAGGTTAAGCAAGTCTCAGAGGGGTGGAATCCATTGATTGCTGACTCCAAATAATATCACTGAAGACAGGGTGGGAAGGCAGAGCAAGGACTTACTTGAATAGCTTTGAACTAAAATATGATTTTTTTCACCAAGGTGAAGAAACAAGAATGGATGTGACCACTTTCCCCACCCTCAAATATCGCTGTGCTATAGGAAACCACCAAAAATTCACAAAATGCAAGCTCTGTATAAATTTAGAAGATGCGATTTTTCACAAACACCCATACACATGCGCGCACGCACACAAACACATATAGTACCTTGCAAGTAATATCAAAATAAACCTGCTCAGGATTTTAAAAAAACTTAGAGGCAGAAGGTTGAAATTTAATAAGGTTGTATTATTCTGCCACAGACTCTGAACTCCACCCAGGTAAGTAGGTTATGTGAAAAGAAAGCATTATAGTGGACATCTTAATCTGGAAGCCCAGGTCCATTTCTCACAGTCACCTCTACCCATAAATGGAACATATAACAGAAAATAAATACGGAACATCTAGCCACTGGAACAGTTGACTTTGGAGCTGCTGGTGCCTGCTGACTCCTGCTTCCCTCTCTCCCTACCCAAGCCACACCCACAGCGCTTATCTTCTTTCCTCCCCTCACACGTGAAGGCAGCCAGGCCCCCCACATCTCTATTTTGGATCCCTCTCCCCAAGACATGCCCCGTTCACAGACTTCTTATATTATCCATTACCCCTTCTCTCCCACATATACTCAACCTCTCTCTCACCACTAGAGGTTCTCCACACTGACTTTTGAACCAGTCAGGTCTCTCCCATCTCAAAAGCAAAACCAAACCTAGAAATCCTGCCGAGATCCTGCATTCTCCTGAGGTTACCAGGCTACTACTGTCTGATGGCTTCCCCACTTCACAACCTGACCTCTCAAGGAATCACCTGCTTTGGTTCCATCATCCCTCATCCCACTGCCCTCTTGACGGAGGACCGCCACGGTCCTGAGACACGACTGAGACATCGGCAAGTCACCCTCAACACCCTCTCCACATCCAATCCGCCACGATATCCCAGTAATGACGTTCTCTCTGAAACTCAGATTTCTCTTCCTCTCCGTCACTATCATCACACTCCAGTCATTATTTTTTTGCCTGGAAAACTGCAGAAGCCTCCTTAGGAAACTCCCTGGGTTCAGTTCTAACTTAATCCACTCAACCAGTTTAACAAATGACATCTGAGATATTTTAAAGACTAAAATCTGGTCATATCACCTGAATCCACTGAGCCTCCTTTTCCACATCAAGAAAACCCATGCCTTCCTACTGCTTCCTTGAAGAGGAAGAGGACCTTTTTGCACCCTATCTCCTCTGCCTTGACCTCTCTATCCGGACTGACTCCTACTCCACCCCTCACAACACCCGGGTGAAACGCCCTCAAGTTTACCATCATACTGTGGATCACTTCCCTGCCATGCTGTGACTTTACCCTTAATTATTTGAGCAGTTAGTATGTGCTTACCCTGCTACATGCCCTTGTCTATGAGGACCGGCATCATGCTTGCCTCTGTGCCCCTGGTATTGCAGTGCACAGCATGCTACATGGTTTTTGAATGAATGAAATCCTCAGTGACTAGGAATGGACACTGACAAGACCATATTTGATCCTGTAAACCGGTCTCTACCAAAATACCAGATATCTTTCTAAAACAGACAAATAAACTGCTTAAAAGTAGTCAGTGCTGACATCTGACAAAGGAGAGAAGGCAATGTGACAGACCAAGGACAGCCTCTTCAACAAATGGTGCTGGGACAAGCAGGCGTCCACACGCAAAATAGTAGTCGACAAACAGGCCTTACACTGTCTCCAGAAATTAACTCAAAGTGGGACACAGACCTGAACGCAAAATGCGAAACTGTGAAACTCCTACAAGACAGGAAGAGATGACCCTGAGTACACTACTGCCTTTTTAGCCACAACACCAAAGACATGATCCATGAGAGAAATAATAGATAAGCTGGACTTCCCTAAAATTAAAAACTTTGGCTCTTTAAAGAGACAATATTAAGAGAACTAGAAGACAAGCCACAAACTGGGGAAAAATATTTGCAAAAGAAATCTGATAAAGGACTTGTCCAAAATGTACAAAGGACTCGTAAAACTCAACAATTACATAAAATTTGATTTAAAAATGGGCCAAAGACCTTAACAGAAACCTCATCAAGAAGATGTACACATGGCAATAAGGACATGAAAAGATGATCCATATCTTATATCATCAGGGAAATGCAAATCAAAACAACCATGAGATACTGCTACACACCTATTAGGATGGGCAAAATCCAGAACACTGATAACAGCACCTCCGCTGGTGAGGAGATGGAACAGCAGGAACTCTGAATCACTGTCGATAGGAAGGCAAAATGGTACGCCACTTTGGAAGGCAGTGTGGTTTCTAACAAAACTAAACATGCTTCTATCTGACGATCCAGCAACCCAGTCCTTGATATACACCAAAGCAGTGGAAGACATACATCCACATGGAAACCTGCACACAGATATTTAAGCTATTATTCATAAGTGCCAAAACTTGGAAACCACACCAAGATGTCCTTTAATAGATAAATGTATAAATAAACTGTAGTATGTCAAGATAATGAAATATTATTCAACACGAAAAAGCAACCAGCTATGAAGCCATGAAATGACACAGAGAAACATTAAGTGCATATTACTAAGTGAAAGTAGCCAATCTCAAAAGAGTACGTACAGTCCAACTATATGACATTCTGCAAAAGGCAAAACTACAGAGACAGTAAAAGATCAGGGGTTGCAGGTGGGAGTGACGGGGTGCAGCTAGAATGAAGAGGTGGTGCACAGAAGACTTTTAGGACAGAGAGGAGACTTTTAGGACAGAGAAAATACTCTGTATAATATTAAAATGATGGATACATTTCTCGCTATACATTTGTCCTAACCCATCTGCACAACATCAGGATTGAACCCTAAGGTAAGCTAAGGACTTTGCACGAATATGGTAGGCTCATCCTTGGTTTTAAAAAAGGATGTACCATTCTGGTGAGCAAGACTATGATCCATGGGGGAAGAGATACCTGTGAAATCTCTGTACCTTTTTCTCAATTTTTCTGTAAACCTAAAACTGCTCTAAAAAAATAAAACCTTGAAAGAAAAAAAGTAAAAGCTAGAAGCAAACCAAGTGTGAATGAATGAATGTATATATATAAAGTATGGCATAATTTATACATATGATGGGATATTCAGTCTTAAAAAGACCAAGATTCTTCACAAGCTACAGCAAGGATAAACCTTGAAGATACTAGGCTAAGCAAATAATTGAGTCACATAAAGACAAACACTGTATGATTCCACTTATATGAAGCACCCAGAATAATTAACTTCATAATCAGAAAGGAGAATGGTTGTTGTGAGGCGCTGGGAGAAGGGAGAAATGAGGAGTTATGTTCAATGGGTACAGAGTTTCAGTTTGGTAAGAGGAAAGCATTCTAGAAATGGACGATTATGGTTGCATAACAAGATGAATGTACTTAATGCTACTGAACTATACACTTAAAAATGGTTAAAATGATCAATTTAAACATTATGTGTATTTTACTACTACTATTACTACCACTACTACTACTACTTACTACTACTACTACTACTACACACACACACACACACACACACACACACACACAGAAAGTCAACGGCAACTCAAGAACTAAATGATCAAGTTACACGACGTTCACCATCTAGCCCATGTCCCACAGGTTCGGATGACAGAAGCCCCTCTCCAAAATTAAGTCAAATAACCACCATGCTGATGGCAGCCAACCTTAGGAAGAAAGTTTCACATTGCTCGTTCTGGCGGAAAAACCTGTCACTTCTCCGAAGGAGGAAACTAATCTCATCGGGGACCCTGGTAGATGAAGTCAGAATCACACATCCTCAGACACTGGATGCCTCTTTGTGCTAAGACTGCTGTGATTTCTCTCCCAAGCTGGCTCCACACCTACAACCTCCACATTTTGAAAAACACACGATGGCAGTGCTGAAATTCTACTATCCATACTACCTTGCACACAGAAATTTAATTACACCAGGTTATGATATGCCAAACAGAAAACATGAAGGTTTAAGAGAACGCAGTATTACAGATTTTACACAAATAAGAAAAAAATCACATGTGGGCTGAATTTAGTTATACTTACCCTATTTCTTAACCATCAAGGTTTAGCAAATAGCACTCAGTAGATTCAGCTACTGAAAAGGGACCATGTAACAACTTTCTGCCTGTGTTGAGGACGTCTGTGTGTGTGCATGCTTAGTCATGTCTGACTCTTTGTGACTCCATGAACTGTGGCCTGCCAAGCTCCTCTGTCCATAGAATTTTCCAGGCAAGAATACTGGAGTGGGTTGCCATTTCCTTCTTCAGGGGTTCTTCCTGACCCAGGATTGAACCCATGAACCCACGTCTCCTATGTCTCTTGTACTGGCAGGCAGATTCTTTACTGCTGAGCCACACCAGTAACAATGACCCGAAAGATAGAGATTACATACACATCAAGAAATCTCTTAATGTACCATCATATTCACTTATACTTTTTTCTACCTAAAGTATTCCCTTTTAATTGCTATGAAGTTGAGAAAAATGGTCTGCTCTTCTCAGTAATTATTAACCACATTTAGGATTAATATGCATTTATTTATTTATAATATCTACAGTGCTTATCCATAGATCTCCAAGTGCTTTACAAAGATTTAATTAAGCTTGGTCAAAACCCAGGGGAAACAATAAAATAATGTATTCCTCTTTCACAGAAAAATAAAGTGTGTAAGATTACACAGTTAGCAGTTTGGAAGGAGATAAAATAGAAACTACGTTTCTAATATCATTTATTTTACTTATCCACTATCCTACGGTCATTTTTTTTTTCTCTCTTCTCCCTTCCTCAGAGGAAAAACTACAGAGGTTGGAGAAAATCTGTTGGAAAGGAAGGAAGAATTTATTCTTCGACATTGGAAACATAAAATTTTTTAAACATAAATCCTAATGTTTTATTGTTCATCAAAGAAATGACATTTTAACATGCTATTTTCTATATGACCACACCAAATCCATAAGCACCAAGCCAAAAGCAAAACTGTGCTAGGTATGGTCAAAGATTCCCTTCTCTTTTCCTAAACCCAATACATCCCGTTAGTATTATGATTTCTTTCTTGAAAAAAAAAGAAAGAAATATTCATTTCACATAATCTAGTCCACCTTTGGGTAAACTTCAGACAGGTGCCACACACACATCCTCCTCACAGAGGGAATTTGGGCTACAATTTTTTATTTCTTCTACTTTGACCAATAAGAAGGAACTTCAGGTTCTTTGTTTAAAATAATTCATGAAATAAAATGAGAGCTATCGACACTATGACTGACGTAGTAACTGTTGAGTAAATATCTGAGTTTAGTTTAATGCAGGCTTTAGAAATACTTGGAACCATTACTTGACTTAGCACTTATTATCAGCTGCTGCTGCTGCTAAGTCGCTTTAGTCGTGTCTGACTCTGTGCGACCCCATAGACGGCAGCCCACCAGGCTCCCCTGTCCCTGGGATTCTCTAGCCAAGAACACTGGAGTGGGCTGCCATTTCCTTCTCCAATGCATAAAAGTGAAAAGTGAAAGTGAAGTCACTCAGTCATGTCTGATTCTTCGCGACCCCATGGACTGTAGCCCATCAGGCTCCTCTGTCCATGGGATTTTCCAGGCAAGAGTACTGGAGTGGGGTGCCATCTCCTCTCCTCTTATTATCAGAAAGAACCTAATTATGAGTTCAAAAAAGATACATGCTCAAGCCAGATATACTTTCAAGATATATTCAAAGAAATCTTTAGGCAATGTCTTTCTTTCACAAAAAGGTATCTGACAACAAACTACATATGCTGAATCTGACTCATAATTGAAAAACTAATTAACCAATCTGTAATAAATAAACTATTTACATGGATCATGATAGAAGAGAAAGATTAAAAGATGGCATGAAATGGAAAGTTCCCTGGCAGTCAAACGTTTAGGACTCAGCACTTTCACTGCCACGGCAGGGGTTCAATCTCTGATCAGGGAACCAAGATGCTGCAAGCTGCACAGCACGGCCTAAAAAAAAAATGGCATGAAATGAAGACATGCAGAAAAATGAAAAAAATAAAGAAGTCTGTAAGCGAGTAAGAAATTCCAACACACAGAATGGGGCTTTTCAAAATGCACTTATTTGAAAAATGAACAGACTTCAACAGCTGATTTCATAAAGCTTACCTCATTTTCTAGAACCTATTTTAAGAAAAGACCAGACTTCATCTCAAATTGCTCAAGTTCAAAGGCAGAATCCTTGTAACTGTAATCATTTCACTGCTTTTTCTAAGGACAAGGCCTCAAAGTGGGCTCCTGACTGCAGTATTTCATAGAACAACACTACTCCAAATATAAATGGCAATTATTATCTTTATTAGTAATTTGGCATGTAACCTATTCCATTATGATTAGTATGTTTGCATGAGAACAATACATTGCTAATTATCTATTTCTATTCAACAAAAGGAGAAACACTGACCACAAACTGGAATGTAAATTAGTTGAAGCCACACAGCATTTTATTCATCTGATATGTTAATGATAAATTATGTTTTATCTCTACTACATAACACATGGTAATTGTTTAAATGAAGAATGGATGCATGATTCCACTTCAACTTTTTCAAAAGTAACCTGTGCAATGTTATTGGATTGACCAAGAAGTTCATTCATGCTGTTCATCGGGTCGCAAAGAGTTGGACACAACTTAGTGACTGAAAACAACAAAGGGTGTTCAGTTTTAAGTAAAAAATAAAAGACATGTTTTCCATTTTCACCAAGAACCGTATTGAACAATGTATTCCTCGAACGAATGAACTTTAGGGGCAACCCAGTATTATACCAGCTGTAAAATGAGGAAATAAAAGACACAGGATAGCTGTGCAACCAAAAAATATGTCCAACTTGCTAAATGACAAAATTAGGTGTTTTAATTAACTTGACAGGTGAAAAGAGTAGATGAAAACCAGCAAGTCTAAATTCAACAGCTTAAAATGTATACCATCCAAATGTCATTCATACAAGTATTAACATACAATAGGGAAGGTCAGGCTAGAGGAACAATTCATGGCAGGGTAGGAGGTGGCAAAGGTTATCTGCAAAAGTGAGCCCACAATGTCTAGAAACCCTAATATAATCTCAAGTTACATTATCAGACACATAAGGCGCACGGTGGGGACACAGTAAAGTCTGCTGTCGCCAGGATAGGAGAAGATGAAGTTGCACAACTTCATGTAACTGACAGCAACCCATTCGAGACATCAGGAGAGATACTGAGTAACTTACCACGTTCGAACAGCAGAAAATCCAGATGCTAAGGTGTTGGAGAAGTTACAATAAGTTAGGAATGTTTAACCTAGATGAGAGGCTGAACAAAGCAGGGTGTTCTGAAGCACAGTTACAGGAAAATGGAATATGAATATTTAATTGTGCTGCTTTAAGAGCTATCTAGAACCTTCAAGAAGCCTAAACTAAGATTATAGAGAGGCAGATTTCAGCTAAGCATGAGGAAAATTTCTGAATAAGGCTTTTCCTACGATAAACAATAACTGGTATGATTTACAAAACTCTTTGTACCAAGCAGTAGTGTGCAATTTTGACACATTATGTATGGAATCTCACAAATATCAGTGCTAAGTGTAATTATTAATAAAAATATAATAAAAGCAAAGGATGAATATCAGTGATTACATAGGAAAAAAATAAATTGTATTAAGTGGTTTGCTGGCAGATTTCTAAAATCCTTTTAGGTTCTTGGCTGTTTCCAAACATTAGCTAGTAGCAAGATGGGGCTGATAAGAAGAGACAGATAATAACATAGAGAAGACCATCTGAATGAAAATGAATCTATCATGGGATAAGATTTCCTGGTGGCAACTTTCCTTTATTCTGAGATCTTTGTCCTCCTACTTTGGCAGCTGTGAAGGAAACATTAAAATGTCCTTACTTTAAAAAAAAAATTATAGTGATAATTGGACAATAGTTTAAAGGTTTTCTTGTTAACATCCTTTAATCTGCAAATTAAATGCTGTCAAACCTAGAAAAACGTAAGTAAAAGCTGTTTCTCTTAATGGTAGCAATAATTTGAATTATTAAAAGCTGTATATAACTAGACAATCAGTTTTATAGAAGGCACAATATTCTTAAATACTACCAAAACACTACCAATATTTTCTCATACACAAGTAATTTTGTGGTAGTGTTTTTATCTCTAAAAGAATCATTATTTTTAGACAGTTGTGAACTGTTTTGGTTCATTAGAAAGTCATACTTCTTACAAAAGATCTTTAAGAAAGATTTGGCTTAAGTGGATCTAACTTTTAAAATACACTAATTAATCACACAGTCATCCTTTGTTATGAAATGGTACTAGTTGCCAGTGAAAACCCATTTCTGTATTAGAATGAAGCTGCTACTGCTGCTGCTAACTCGCGTCAGTCATGTCCGACTCTGTGCAACCCCATAGACGGCAGCCCACCAGGCTCCGCCGTCCCTGGAATTCTCCAGGCAAGAACGCAGGAGTGGGTTGCCATTTCCTTCTCCAATGCATGGAAGTGAAAAGTGAAAGTGAAGTCGCTCAGTCATGTCCAACTCTTAGTGACCCCATGGACTACAGCCCACCAGACTCCTCCATCCAAGGGATTTTCCAGGCAAGAGTATTGGAGTGGGTTGCCACTGCCTTCTCCGGCTAAATAGCAGGGGGCGGGGTTGGGGGGTGGGCGGGGTTGGGGTGGGGGCAGGCCAGAAATGTTTTGCTTTACTAATGAGAGATGCATGGTTCAAAAAGGGAAAACATCTAATTGCAACAACAACAACAACAACAAAAACTGATGAATCAACCAGCACTTACAGCAGTGGATATTCTTGTTGCTGCTGTTCAATCATTTCTGACTCTTTGAGACCCCATGGACTGTAGCATGCCAAGGTCCTCTGTCCTTCACTATCTCCCTGAGTTTGCTCAAAGTCATGAACATTGAGTCGCTGATACTATCTAACCATCTCATGCTCTGCCACCCCTTCTCCTTTTGCCTTCCATCTTTCCCAGCATCAAGGTCTTTTCCAATGAGTCGGCTCTTCGCATCAGGTGGCCAAAGTATTGGAGCTTCAGCCTCAGCTACAGTGGACTTTCTATGCTCTAGTCTATTTCTTTTAAAGGTACTTAAACTGTAGGCATCTAAGGTGGTTGAAGTATTTGAGACATATCTTTTAGATCAAATTTAAAATTTAAGTAACATAAAAGCAATATATGTTAAATTCACTTTAAAAAATAAGGAATTTTATGTACCAGGGACAGAAAAGACCTATGTCTTTGTTCAACTCTATCTGTGTAACCATGAACACTGAGCACATTACCTCACACCTCTGGCCTTAGGATGGTTATCTCCTAACAGTGGAGACACCATCACCAAGCTTTCAAAACAGGAGAAAGATTGAGAAAATATGTGAAAAAACACCCAGTCGATGGACTGTGCTGGTGGTAGAGATGATAGACTCCTATCATTGGCGGGCAGTGCAGGGGGCATGGGTTCAATTCCTGGCCCCGGAAAATCCCACATGCCTTGGAGCAACTAAGCCTCTGCACCATGACTACTGAGCCTGTGTTGAGCATTCAAGTCACAACTACTGAAGCCCTCATGCCCCAGAGCTGCACACCACAACAACTGAGCTTCCGTGCTGCAACGGAGAAAGCCTGTGTACCTAGAGCCTGTGCTGCACAACAGGAGAAGCCACTACAGAGATAAGCTCGCTCACTGTAACTAGAAAGTAGTTCCACTCTATACAACTAGAGAAAGCCTGCACACAGTGCAACCAAAACTTAATTAAGTAATCAGGAAAAAAAAACACCCAGCTGACTGGTGTATGTTATAAGTATTCAATAAGGGTCAACTTTATTCCTTCCAAGAAATTCGAAAAATTCATTGGCACTCAAGGTTTGGACAACCCATTAATTAATGTTATACAGATGGCATATATCCTTGTGTAGAACTGTCAATGCAAGTGGACCTATGATGTCTCTCCTAGTAATGTTAACTCATGCTAATTCTGGAAATTTGACCCAAAGACCTCAGTACAAAACCACAATACTGCTGAGGGCCTACTAAACAGCATATATGTGGTGCAAAAGGTATACAATAGCATTAAGAGATACTATCTGCTTCTGAAGCCTCTGCTGACTCTTCAGGAAATTTAATTTTTAACAAACAATTTCATTTTTTAAAACCTATTTTCAAATAAATATCAGTATGTATAAGTTTTTATAATGGTTCAATAATCTTCACTCTACAAGAAAATAACAGTATTTCTAGAAGGCAGAATTCATCAATGGACTTCATGACCAGGAATAGAACTGTGACTGCCTGTCTGATGTAATTAAATATATTCCAGACAGGAAATGCTTCCAAGTTAATTTGCCTGGAAAATAATTAAATATAGAAGAGATGGTCTCAATATAGAAGATATTTTAGGTGCCACAGAAATTCTTTAAATGTCCCCTTGAAAAAGAAGCCAGCCTCCCAATATGACCAGGGGAGCCTAAGATGACAATATTCAATTTTCCTTTCCATAAATAAATGAATAAACAAACAAAGCCCAAACCACACTTCTACTTTCTTCCTCTCCTTAAAAACTAAAAACACAGAGTACTTTACCTATTCATATTTTAGTTGTACTTTGAAATTTTCAATTACTACCAGGCAGATATCTTTAAAGAAAAATATCATAATATTTAATTGTACATATCAATATCAGGTGACTACAACTATTAGAACTACTCACAACTGGCCAGATGAATCACATTCATGGACAATTATATCTCTTGATCGTACCATACAGTAGCAGTTCACGGTATTAACACATAAACATAAATCTTATCATGAAACACTAAACAGAGTAAGTAGCATTCACTCATTCATTCTACACTTGGCCTCTAAGACAAACTGGGATAGGACAGGAAAAAAGAAATCAGAGAGAAGAAATGACCCTCAGAAATCATCCTGATTAGTAAACAGTGTGGTGGACATAAGCATATGAAATGCTTACTAAAAGACTGCCTTGGAGCAAATGTATAAGAAAACCAATTTTTCTTGATGGCGTGTTATTTTATAGGCAAGGTTTTTTCAAGCAGGTGAAGCAAAAAAACAAACAAAAAATCTGCTGGGCCAAAATTTTAAAACACACAATTCAATCCAGTGGACTTTTTAAAGATAAAACCCAGAACTAATAAAATATTAATTTTATACATTCAGCTGTTAAAAAAAAGAATGAAATAATGCCATTTGCAGCAGCATGGATGCAACTAGAGATTATCATACTAAGTGAAGTGAGTCAGACAGAGACAGACAATTACCATATGGTATCACTTTTATGTGGAGTCTAAAAATGACACAGTGAATCTATCTATGAAACAGAAACAGAATCAAAACATAGAGAACAGACTTGCGGTTGCCAAGGGGGAGGAGGGAAGGACTGGGAGTTTGAGATTAGCAGCTGCAAACTAGTATATACAGTGGCAGTCCTCAGTCTTCCTGGCACCAGAGAGTGGTTTTATGGAAGACAAGTTTTCCATGGACTGATGGGGATGGAGCGGGGTGGCAGGGGGGGATGGTTTCAGGAGGTGGTGAGTGGGGTGGTTTTGCAATGATTCAAGCGCATTACATTTCTTATGCACTTTATTTCTACTATTATTAGATTGTAATATATAATGAAATTATACAGTTGTCACTTGCCACTCACTGATAGGGTTTTGATGTAGGTCTGCAAGCAACTGATTTATAACTGTCTCTGTGAGGTCAAATCTCTCTGCTAATGATCATCTGTATTTGCAGCCACTCCCCAGCGCTAGCATCACCACCTCAGCTCCACCTCAGGTCCTCAGACATTAGATTTTCATAAGGAGCACACAACCTAGATCCCTCGCATGCACAGTTCATGTTAGGGTTCATAATCCTATGAGAATCTAATGCTGCCGCTGACCTGACAGAAGGCGGAGCTCAGATGGTAATGTGAGCAACGGGGAGCAGCTGTAAACACAGGTGAAGTGGCACTGGCTCAACTGCCGCTCACCTCCTGATGTACAGCTGGGTTCCTAACAGGCCACTGGTAGCAATCTATCGGAGGAGGCAATGGCACCCCACTCCAGTACTCTTGCCTGGAAAATCCCGTGGACGGAGGAGTCTGGTGGGCTGCAGTCCATGGGGTTGCCAAGAGTCAGACACAACTGAGCGACTTCACTTTTACTTTTCACTTTCATGCACTGGAGAAGGAAATGGCAACCCACTCCAGTGTTCTTGCCTAGAGAATCTCAGGGATGGGGGAGCCTGGTGGGCTGCCGTCTATAAGGTCGCACAGAGTGGGACACGACTGAAGCGACTTAGCAGCAGCAGCAGCAGCGATCTATGGCCTGGGCGGTTGGGGACCCCTGATACACGGGATGGATAAACAAAAAGGTCTTACTGTATAACACAGGGAACAATATTCAATATCCTGTGATAAATCATAATGGAAAAGAATATGAAAAAGAATGTATATATATATGTATGTATAACTGAGTCACTTTGCTGTACAACAGAAATTAACACAACATTGTAAATTCAACTATACTTAAATAAAAAATAAACTTAAAAAATATTATACAAACTACTAGAAAGCATGGTATTTACAATAAAGGGAAAAAGGCAATAAGGAAGAAAGTGGGACAGTCAGCTAAAGGGGAAATTTCTCTAAGCGAGAAGCGATGCAGGAATCTACAGTGACCAGTGACCCTATAGGGAATGCACATGTAGAAAGACACTCCAGCTCTTACCAGGGCAAACCCACCATCTCAAAGTTAGGAGCACGGAAAACTTCCAGCCCCTTCCCAAAGACAGTGCTACGCTTTCAGACATCTTGCCAGAGCAGATGACTGCTGAATTGCATTGAATTAGAGCACAACCATGAGACGCAAACCACACGTTGTGAAGACAAAGGAAACTAGCCACAGGTGTCTTACCATAAGCAGGACGAGCAGAAAAGAGTGAAGATGGCATACTGATTTAGACCAAAAAAGAAAAAGGAAGCCAGTAAGAAAAGAAAAAAAAAAGAAGAAATACTCTAACTAGAGGATAAAAACAGAATCCTAGAAAACTAGTAAGAGATTTTGAGAAGTTTTAAATACACTGCTAGGTACTGTTTATTTATTTTGCACTATCAAACTGAAACAATCTGTAATAGATTATCCTGGACATTAAGTATTAATCACCCAAAGGAGGGTGTTGAAACTATTCCTGGTGATTATCTTTTTCTGAGGGTATGGGAACGGTTAGGGACACCAAACACTAGTTTATTGACATTATCATCAGACCAAAAATTCAAGTTTTAAAGGTGATCTAATGACACTACCGTTACAATACCATACTTTCATACCACACAAATGTTTGCATTAAAATTTTAAGTATTTTATAATTTCACAGAATGGCTCATAATTATCTTAATAAGGAAGAGGAGTCACAGAACTTTCTGGGGAGACCCCAAAATAAAATTCCTAAGCAGAAAAATGCTCTAAATGAGAAATGCTAAATAAATAAAGTAAAAAACATCTACCTTTAAAGATTACTTTTGGGTTTCCCTGGTGGCTCAGTTGGTAAAGAATCTGCCTGCAATGCAGGAGACCCGGGTTTGATCCCTGGGTCAGGAACATCCCCTGGAGGAGGGCATGGCAACCCACTCCAATATTCTTGCCTGGAAAATCCAGGCAAAACAGAGGAGCATGGTGGGCTACAGTCTATAGGATTGCAAGAGTCGGACACGATTGAGTGATTAACACTTTCACTTTTACACAGTAACTACAAAATGGATTGTTGGCAACCATCCACTACAATTAATATATTTAAAACAATTATTTAATGTGAAACATTTTTAAATTCTGATTCCACTCCAAGTTAGCTTGGGACCTTTCCATTTTTTCCTAGAATCTATAAGGGAATTAAGGAAGAAGGAAAAAGAGGTAAGGGGAAGAATTTCACAGGAAATGAGGACAGGCAGCCTCGCAGGTGTACAGTCTAAGGGCACTGCTCTCAGAAGGGCCCTGCACTTGGTTTTTCATGAAAACTAATTTTATGTGAAAGAAGATAAAACGGACAAGCTGGGGTTACTCAAAATTGGGTACTTGGCCCATATTTTCTTGTAAGTGAACAAACCGAGCTTATCAACTTGAGGAAAATGGCTTATAGCACTTTGCCAAGGATAAAATTTTAGCTTTCAAGTAAAAATTAGACGTTGGGAAAACATACCCAATACCATAAGCTTTACAGCTTCCTAGTAATTAAAGCCTTTTAAAATAAGACTGGTAGTGATATTAACAAACATGATATTTTTCAAAATATTGTATAACATGCCAAAATTCAGAAGATCTAAATTTAACGACCAGTGCGTGATATTATAAAATCACACATGAGTAGAAAGACCTATTCCATGTGTCAGTAAGGACAACGAGTTTTACAAGTTTATTGACAGGGTGTTATATTCCTCATGGCAATGAACCTTTGAGGAACTACCACTTGTCAAATTTTGATGGACTGTAACAGTAAAATTATTTGAAGAAGCTGTTAAAACTTTCCTCCCTTTCCATACTTTATATACTTTAACCCAAAGAACACATCACAACGGACTGAAAACAGAAGCAGGTATGAGAATCCAAATGTCTCCCATTAGGCCAGACATTAAACAGATTCACAAAACTATGAAACACCACCACTCTTCTTGTGTTTTTTTCTGTTTTGTAAAATTCAGTCATCTTTCACTTAAAAAAAACCTTAAAATGGGTTTATTATGTTTAGCCAACAAATACATATTTTTAAGTTTTTCAGTTTCAATTTCTAACATGCCAAGAAATGATATAGATAATTCATATAAACAAAAGCTGCTGGAGCCCTCAGAAAGTTTTAAGAGTGTAAAGAAAGGAGTCCTCGGATGGGGAAGTTTGACAACTGCTGCTCTGAGAGATGAACCAGAAAATAATCAGCCTCTTAGTTCTTTTTTTTTTAATCCGGTTGTCAGCTGTCCTTACATTCCTTGAAGACAAAATCCAGTAAGATCCTACCTCAGCTGAACTTCTAAACAGTCAACCCACTTGCAGGAACACTAGCTGCCCATACTCTCCCAATGGAACTAAAGTTAGTCCCAAAAGTTAGGCAAACTTTTGCACCAAGGAGCAATATAAAGACTGAAGTACTTGTTAAGAATGTCCATTATTCAGCCTGGATAGGAGGGGAGATTGGGGAAGAATAGAGACACATACATTTTTGGCTGAGTTGTTCACCTGAATCTATCACAACAATGCTAATTAGCTATACTCCAACACAAATGTTCAATTAAAAAAAAAACAACTGTGAACACAGATGCAAAAAATTTAAACAAAATTTGAGAAAGTTAAACTCATGCTGAAAGGATAATGTGTCATAATCAAGTGGCTTTTACCCTAGGAACTCAGGGATGGGTTAACACTTGAAAAACAATATTTTATAGTAAGTATAAATGGAGTATAACCTTTAAAACCAGTGAACCACTACATTGTATACCTGTAATATGTAATACTGTACATGAACTGTACATCAATAAAGTAAAAATTCATCCTCAGAAAAAAAAAAGAATGTCCATTATTGTCAAGGGCATCAGTATCACCAAGAATATCACTGAGGCCCAAGCATTCTCTGCATTAGAGAATTGGGATGTGCTTATTTCAGAATTAACAAATGGCAACATGGTCTTTTTCCTAATAACATTTCTGAGTATTCTGAAATTCCTGATAATTCAAACAGGTTTTTGAAGATTCAGTTTAAAATTCTGTATAAAGAAATAGATAGAAAGTAGAAATAAACAAATCAACTTATTTTAAGATTTTAACCTATCTTCTGACACTCCTAAATGCCTTCTGCTGCTGCTGCTAAGTAGCTTCAGTCGTGTCCGACTCTGTGCGACCCCTGTACCAAAACCACGGGTGACCAATTAACACTATCTTCACAGATATCTGAGTTAAGAGTCAAGACAGCCCAAATACTTTCTTTCTCATCTTCAAATTTTTCTCTTCAGAATTACCCCATCGTTTACTGCAATTACCAATTCATTTTTCAGATCCAGACAACTCTGAGGTCACGTCATTTCTCCTCTAGGCTAGCAGTTCTAAACCCCATCTCACACCCAACCACAACCAATATTACACTTGAGAAAGAGAGAGGAAGACACAGGAAAAATAAAGACTACTGGCTCCATACTAAGTCCATAAGGAACTGTTCTAATACAAACAACTGTTCAGTATGGCTTTCTTCCCCAATAAATTCCATAATTATTTTTTTCCAAAATATCTTAAAGTTGTTTTTCAGCCTATATGTAATTTAAACAATCACCAAGGCTGAAAGGTACATCTGTTAATTGGGTATGCTCAAGTCAGTCATTACTACTGATACTCTTAACACCACTGAATTGTATACTTAAAATGGTTAAGGTGGTGCATTTAGTGTTACATATTTTTTATAAAACAAGGAAAAAAAAGTTAAATAGGTGAACTGTGTGGCATACGAATTCTAACTCAATAAAGCTGTAATTATTTTAAATCAGTAAGTTTGTTCCTAGTTTTTGTAAAAGAAAGGGAAAAAAGTTTCCTACTGAGATATAATCACAAATTTTTTGAGAGGATAAGGAGGAAAATTTATATACATAAAAACATACAAAATCTAGTAGGTGTTTAAAAACTATTTTAATATGAATCATTAATATTTTCATTTCACAAGTAATGTCAACCTAACACCCATACATTGAATCACATGCTAGAGTTTCTCCCAGAGGTCAGTCAACAATACCTTTTAACACAAAGGTATTTCAAGTCAATGATGTTTTAACACAGGATTCAAAATCAAAAAAGAACATTTCTAGTACCCCAATATTGCAAATAGTGAAAACAAACAACTTAGAATGGATAACTTAATCCATTCAGTACTGGTAGGAAAGGTTAATTCAGCACTGGTAGGAAATAGGTCTGAATATCACAGTAGATTTTTCCAAAGAAAAAAGACATTTTTCAAATCAGCATGTAACACTGCAAAATCTCATGACAAAAAATTAAATAAATAAAAAAAGGAAAGAAAATATCACATAAGAGATGAAATGGCTGAAGATGAAAGGACCTTTGCTGTTGAAACTGAAAGTTAAATTTTAGCCAAGTATATTTACAACATGAACAAGCACAGAGAGCCACCAGTGTTCACAATTTGAGGCAGGACAAAGTGGCAGTGATCTTTCTGACAAATAAATTGCTTGAAATATTGCATGACTTGCTACACAACACCCTTATTACTTTCAATTTCCAAGTGCAACCAAAAGATGGGTCCAATTATGACATCAATACAAGCTTTCTTTCAGAATGGAATGAAAGAACAGTAAATCCCAGTGGCCATGGGAGTTCTGCAGCAGCGATGATGTCATATATAAAAATAGACATCCTCTAACAGAAGCTGAAACTTGTGTAAACAGCATGCTGCACACCACTCTCCACCACCTTGCATGCATGAATTTGCAATGCCTGCTGTTAACAGCGCAAGATAAATCATTTCATGTTTTACACCACCTCCTGATTTACATTTCGACTTCTAAACAGACTCGATAGGGTAATTTCTCAATCTGTATAAATTAAATCAACATAAATACCTGATTATAACTGCAAGAAAGAGAAACGGTCCCCCCAAAGCAAGGAGACTGAGACCACCGCAGCAGCTTTCAGAGGCTGCATTTTGCCAGGAATGCAGTGCATACGGCACAGTGCTGTTATGTCCACTATTGTTCAGAGACCTTTCCACAGGGAGCTTTCTGCAGGGTTTTAAAATGCAACATGATCCAGGTGAGGAGGGGTGAGTAAACCGGCTGAAAATAAGCATGAAAAACAAAGGGTACGCTGGACACTTCTCTTTAAAAAAGTCTTTGAAGTAAATGTAAAATATAAGGCATGCACACAGCAAATAATATCTACCAGAACGTATGGGGTTTTTTTTTGTGGGAGTGTATCTATCACTCCTCTCTAACAGTCTATGCACATCCCCTCTTTTCATTCTTCACTCCCCAATTCTGTTTTCACATTTACTTTTATTGGGCTTTTGGGGATGAAAGAAGAGTTTCCTTTGAGCCAAGATAGTAAGGCCATTCAAGAAGCCATACCTGATTCCTCAAGAAGCCTGGTTTTTGAGCCTGCACAGTATCTGAATTCCCTTCAATTTTAGCTGCCCATTGATTTATCTGTATTCTGTGTGAGACTGTAAAGTCAATGAGGGCAGACTCTGTCTGTCCTGTATACCTTTATGGCCATGGAGTCCGGCACAACCTTGAAGTAAGGTGAATACTTATTAAATATTCACTAATGAATAAAAATATATAAATGAAAATACTAACTGAGCTTTCCTCTGTATGATACAAGAAATACAACACACAAATTTTCTGAAACTCCATCCTACTATAATTCAGAGAGGTACTGATGACTAAATTGAAAACAAAGTCTTTAGATTCAATTAAGCAAACAAACACTTGATGAAAGATGCAGAATAAAACTACTCAAATAATTAACAAGTTTTCCTATACTTGAATAATTTCTTTATATGGATATAAACAAATGGTGAATATCATCATATGAACGAATTTGACAAGTGAGATATGAACTGATTGTTAGAAGTTAAAATCCTAAGGCCTAGATATTCCAGGAAATTTAGTAGATACACAAGTCACTGGTACTCAACACATGTTCTTACTGATAAGTAGCATATACTGGCTTAAAGTAGGAAGACCTCAGTAAGAAACTACATAAGTGACAAAGCAAAGCCATGACATGAGGGAAAATATTGTCTATTTCTAACAAAAGAACAACAGCTCCAGTCAAAAAGTCTAGAGTCAAATAAACGTGTACAATCACACAAACACTGTAATTTTTTCATGATTCAATATCTGCTTTTTTATAATTAATCTACCAAGAAGTCCTTAACTGAAGATGAAACCAACTTAAATCTTATCACTTAAAAAAATCTACTTCAGAGGTATATAAGATAAATATAACCTAGGAATGATTCTATAACCATTAGAAGAAACAGACTTGTCTTATATTATTATGAAGAATAAGCTTATTAAAAATAGGACTCATTTTTATAAGGCTTATTACATTGGTGCTACATGTTAGATATTGTCTTATCTGTGACTATAATAAAAAAATTAATCCCATAATGTTTTATAATATTACATTGTATTCAACTTGGATTATATTAATTTTATGAAGTATTGTTATTACTTTTGTATACTTGCACTAAGAACTTTAAAATAAGCCTAATCCACTGAAAAATTCAATATATAATTATTAAACAGTGCCTTGAAGAATATATTCCCACTGTGGAGAAGGGTTACTAACAGAATTTGTGGGAGATACTTCTTTCTATAACTGATGAGTGAAAGTCACTCAGTCGTGTCCGACTCTTTTGAGACTCTGTATAGCCTCTGGCACTCTCCAGGTCAGAATACTGGAGTGGGTAGCTGCTCCCTTCTCCAGAGAATCCTCCCATCCCAGGGACAGAACCCAGGTCTCCTGCATTGCAGGCAGATTCTTTAACCAGCTGAGCCATTGGGGAAGCCCAAGAATACTGGCATGGGTTGCCTATCCCATTTTCCAGGGGCTCTTCCTGACCCAGGAATCAAACCGGGGTCTCCTGCATTGCATGAGGATTCTTTACCAGCTGAGGTACCAGGAAAGCCTGGAAGCTATGACCAATGGGTTCTCGTTATTTCAAAAATTTTTCATTGATCAAGACTTTGTAAGTTTCATGTTATATTGTGTTTGAATCCTAATTCAAATTAGTATGAAGTAAAGCCACATTTGGGGAGTTAAGTAGGAGTAGGGGTGGGAAGTCAATAAGAATCTCAAAGTGTGGAGAGCATCTAATTATGCAACCAGCCCAGGAAGGCTGCAAAGGTAGGAACCATCGTATGTACCAGTTGGTACATATAAACTCCACACTGTAGACAGGACAAGCTTTCTTTAGTCTTCAGTCTAATATCTCTGTATAATATATATTTGTTTTAATAAAATAAAACATAAGAATGCATTTAAGAGCCTGTGGGCTTCCCTGGTGGTCCAGTGGTTAAGAATCTGCCTGCCAATGTAGGGGACATGGGTTCGATCCCTGGTCCAGAACGACCCTTCATGCCATGGGGCACTAAGCCCATGAGTCGCAGCTATACCCATGAGCCACAACTACTGAAGCCTGTGGGGCCTAGAGTCCAAGCACCATGACAAACAGTAGCCCCTGCTCCCTGCAACTAGAGAAAGCCCATGCAGCAATGAAGACCTAGCGCAACCATAAATAAATAAATCTTAAAAAATAAAAAGAATCTGTAATATCTATCTATCCATCTATCTAATTCAAAGATCATTATCTTAATATTTTCATACACCAATAACCATGGACTTGCATGACAATGAGATGTCAATGTGGGTGCATCTACTGTCAAAAATATACGCTGCATTCAGAGAGACAGCCTATACTAAGTGTAAGAACACGCACATGAGGAGAACCCTGAACCCCATGATCAAACAGACAGATCAACAGTCCCCATCAGCAATATAATATCTCCGTATAAGTCCTGCTCTTTCCAAACTAGGAAGAGGACAGAGCTGTTCTTTTTCCGTTTTTCTGCTTTAAAAAAATAAGAGGAATAAAAGATGACAAAACAGGCATGTGCCAGCTTCCCAATCCCTGCAGTCAGGTAAAAGTAAGAGGGTCCTTCCACCTTTCAGGGGCTTCCCAGGAAATGGCGACCCACTCCAGTATTCTTGCCTGGAGAATTTCATGGACAGAGGAGTCTGGTGGGCTATAGTCCATAGTGTCACAAAGAGTAGGACACAGCTGAGCATGCACTCATATCTGCCTTTTAAGTCCTTCTTTCCACTTCTCTCCATTTTTATTATGGAACTCAGATTTTCTTACCCACCCAACTTCTAAAATAAATTACCCATGACTGCAGAAAGAGTCTGTAATTAGGGGTAAAATAAACAGGTTTCCCCATCCTATTCTGAACCTGTTGACAAGGTAAAACTTGCCCAAAGTTCCAATCAGCCCAGGAATGACCCCAATTTTCCAGTGTCTGCCAAGAATTTTATCCATGACCTGCCCCTCTACCACCTTTACCCACGGGAAGACTGAACATTCATGTCACATCCCATTTTCTGGCATTCTTAAACACAGCTTCAACTCATCAAAATGTAAGAAAATGCTAATGAAAGCCATCTCCAATCTTGCCTTCTCACTGCATTTTAAAATGCTTATTCTCTGCAAATCTCATACACTTGCCTTGAAAAAGTGACCTGAAAACACTCTACATGGACTATATGAGTATTCGTGTTACTGAAGAAAATTATAATCTGTCAAACTGTTGCGACACATCTAAGTTTAAAAAGCGTACATAAGGTATACATTGTAATTTAGTGCACATTTTCAATTAAATCCCTAATTCTAAATGAGAATTAGACTAGCTGGTAATTTCTCATATTATCAATGAAAAAGAAGAGGATTAATTATATTTAAAAATAGTATCTTTTAAAATAGTAAAGTTACATACTTTTAAGTATATACCAGACAAAAGCTCAAAACACAGGCGCAATTAAAAAAAGTATATAATTTTATCAAAATTTTATCACATTTAAAAACTGTCATTTTTTAAGGTTTACCACATCACTGAAAAATTGGCAGTGCTTCTAAAACACAGTAGAGCAATCATGTCACCTGTGCATCTTCTTACACAGAATGTAAAGTAACAGCCTCACTGTAATTTGAAAAGGTATACAAATATTTTATGCTTTTAGGTGAGGTTACTATAGTAGCCAAAGACATTATACTGACAGTAGCCCTCTTCTAATGTGAATTAAATTATCCATGATCTTTTTCCTGGGCAATAAGAAAACACAACCATAAAGTTTTTAGAGAGAAATCAGTTTTTTTCCCCTGACTCCAAATTCCCTGATAACCCCAAATTTGACAGAAAATTTCAAATGAGTAATACTGAAAATGTAAATTAGTTATGTACTGGCATGAAAGAAATGAGCAAACAAATTACTACAGGACTCAATTAAAACATAGATAGAATGAAATAAAAGCATGAAATCTGGTTAAAAATCAAGCACAAATAAGAAAATACAAGTGGATTTTAAATTCTTATTTCCTTTTTGACTAAGCCTTTATTCTGACTAAAATTTTACCAGTGGTCTCACAAAATGCTCTTACATTGGGATTCCTGAAATTTAAAGCTTTCACCTATAGCCTTTAATATGTAAATGCCTAATGGATTTGCCATAAAACTTTCACACAAAAAGCAATGAAACATCCAAGATGTCTATCAGCCTGTCTTTCTTCATTTCTTTAAGCACAAAGCAGGTTAGTTAAGAATAATGCTCCACTCATTCTTAAAACTATGTAGGCTGCAGTTTTATTCTTTCTTCAAACAAAGTGGGCAATTTATCCCTATGTCTGCATAAATAAAGCAGCCTGTGACATCACTTAAACCACTGATAGTTTCAAAGTTGTAAGAGATTTTACTAAATCAGGGCAAAATACAAAAGAACAAGACCAAGCAAAACACGTCAATATTATAAACTTGTTAGTTACAATGCAAACTCACAAATGAACTGAGGTTAGTATTAGGAGACCACACAAATTACAATACCTGAGATTTAGTGCATTCCTTTGAGCCAAAATGAAATGAGTGCCATAGAGGAGGAAAGGAAAAGATGACATTATCAGACATGCTACAGTACATCTGCCAAAATGAAGATCATGTTAAATCAGGTTAAGAATGACCAAACAGCATTGTCTACATGTATGATGCCCTTATGTTCCTTAGCCATGCACCTGAAATGCACCTGCAACCATTAAGATCATTGGAGATGTAGGACCATGCACCTTTTCAAAAAACTTTTCACCCTGGTTCCTACCCTAGTTCTTTCAAAAGGAGTATTTCTGCTCAGAATAAGTAAAGGTGACTTAGGGCTAATGAAGAATAATGATCTTCTTTACTTAATTCTTTATACCCTGAGGTACCAAAAATTCAAAACAAAATGTTGTTGTTGTTCATATGTTAAAATCTTTTACTTAGATAAAATAATAATATATGAATAAAAAACAATTTGCATGAAAAGATGGGATTCAATATTTTCAACTATGACTCTGCTGTTGCCCATCTGAACTCATTTAGGAAAATTAACACATGTCACATATGTTAGTAAACTGGTGCCTGATCCATCATTAAGCAAGTTAAATTTTTCACCATAGTACTAAATTTTCTGGCCTGTTGACCAGATAACATTTTTTTAAACCACTAAAAAAAATAAGTAGTCTTGTTAAAAAGTACACATTTTTTTTTAAAAACTCAGATTAAAAAAAGAGAAGTCATGTACGGGAGGTGAGTAAAGAATTCCATAAAGGGGGAAAATGCAGGGATAGGAGAAATAATTATAAAGCGACCCTCCCAAGTTAAGTGAGAGGAATATATAACTATAAAATCATACCAGTCAGCCTTAAAACAAAATTTTTAGTAACTCACATTGCCGCTAAATATCTTAGCATAGAATATGATTTGGAAAAATAATTCCAAAGCAGAAAGAGTATTAACAGTATGAGTGGTCTGTACTATTAATGTGTATAACTATTTTTAATCCATATTTCCTTATTCCATGATACTATATCAACACTAAAAATACTACCTTCTTTTATAGACAATAGTAACAAAAAACCTTTCATAGGTTTAAAAAAAAAAAGAAAATACTAAGTCTCTCCAAAAGGCAAACAAAGCTGGCTTTATGATGAGCAAAAGCAACCCTTTCCAAAGGAGCTCAATGAAATGATTCAACTATGAAATTCATGTTAAATTAAAATCGTGCATGGGCAGCAAGAGGAGTAGGCAGATAGCTGGTGGTCAATACTGCTTAAATATTCAAATACAAAGAGCTCTCAGAAACAGAACACATGAAGTGTGGGTATAAAATACATCACTTCAAGTTCCCAGAAAATTAAGTACATAATTTTACATCTATATACATTTTCCCATGTGTTTTACATTTATACTTATTTGCAAAAAAAAGAGGCTAGGTTAAAAAAAAAAAGAGAGAGAAATTATAAAATAGCTGTGAATTATTTGCTGCTTTTATTTTTCATATTTCCATTTTAAAATTAATTTCAAAAATGAGTACTTGTTTAATGGTATTATAAGTATAGATAAGCCATCTTTGACCTAATTATGATGTGTAAGAATTCAAGTTACTTTTTTCCTTGAAAATAGAAATCCTTAAATACATTTGCCACAATTTTGTATGGGCCCCCAGAGGACATGGACGCAGTGCACCCAAGCAGAGAGAGAGGAGTCAGAAACACAGTCTCCCACGCTGACTAAGCTGGGGCCTTGTATAAATCGCTCATTATCTTTGCCTCAGTTTCCTCAAACATAAAAAGTAGCTTATTAACCTAACATGTATAAAATAAATGACAACTAAGTGGGTGAAATCACTGAAAAGAACCTCTGAACCTATTAGAAATGCTTCAGATCATCTTTACACTGGAATTTA
This sequence comes from Budorcas taxicolor, assembly GCF_023091745.1. Taxonomy (NCBI): domain Eukaryota; kingdom Metazoa; phylum Chordata; class Mammalia; order Artiodactyla; family Bovidae; genus Budorcas; species Budorcas taxicolor. Next base: position 40,082,823 of record NC_068926.1, read on the forward strand.
AAGAAGCAACCTTTCAAATTAAGCTCTCAGGTCACCATATTAAACAAATTAAACAATTTAAACAAACAAAAAAAATTCTCAGATAATATTCAGACAGTGGTATGAAAAGCTACGAGAATAAGCAAATTTTAGCTAACTTTTGAATTAAAAAAAATAGGTACGATACTAGTCACTGGGAATGGGGAGGGAGATGACAAAATTTTACATTAAGGTAACAAAAAGTATCCCAGTTACAATTGTACATGCTGATCACAAAGCTAATCCTGAGAGCATTTTAAGAAATTAAAAGGCTAAACAACATCTTTTGATAACTTATTTCAAGGTTCCTTTAACTAGTCATATTAGGTGTGTTTCCAGAAAAATCTGCACTTTGGACAAGTAATACCACAAAAAGAAATTAATGGTCAAAAATAGAAATTTCACATCTTTTCACAAAACTCCCGGCAAAAAATTATAAAGATAAATACAATTATTATACTTATATAACTTACCGTATGATAGCCTCTAGGCAAAGGTGGTTTGCCCACAGGATAAGGATCCACAGTGTCAATAATAGTTTGTCTTTCCCCTTTCTGGTTGATTTTTCTAAATCTCCTTCGAGACTGTCGATGAGAAGCTTGACGCTGAAAATATTCTTCATTTTCATCCATATAGTCTACCTGAAATAAAATCCCCCAAAATTTCATTTCCTCAAACACCACATTCCATATTAAGATTAGACGCAGAATAAAACTTACGGGTAGTCCACATTCATTCATTGTGCAAAGACATTTGCAGACAAACTATTTCGACAGACTTCAACTGCTTTTGAGCTTCTCTGGAACTAATTGCTTTTGAGTAACTTGTCTTTATAAGAGAGGCATTTTCAGTTCCACTTAGGACAATATGGTTAACTCCTGAATTTCCTGTAGTTTCAAAGGGTAGGATATTTTCAGCAGTCTCGGACCTGATTTATTAGTGAAAGATCTCACAGGATACATCACCAAGTATTACGAAAGCAACAGCTCCATTGTCTTAACTAAAGCACAAAAACTCTGATGGAGTAAATCTAGTTTTTGCCTTTAAAAAAAAACCAAAAAAAACCCAAATCCCTAATGACTCAGACACGACTACTAGCAGAATGACTTTGGTAGATTACTTACGGGTTTTTCTTCCTACTTTCATTCTATGGATTCAGTTTCTTCTTTTTATAAATAGCATTATTTTCAAAAAACAATTTCCTCATTTTAAACATTTAGAAAGTGATGAATGGACTAACAGAGAAGAAAAGTCACATTTGGCTAATCCTCATCATGCTTACATAAGGAAAATGGGATTGCTCACAGAAAGAAGTATATTTAGATTCTCATATGGTTCTCACATTGGCAAACTTAGTAGTTGGTATATGGACAAGTACAAAATCCTCAAGGAATTCTACAGATCAAAAATCCTTCAGATAAACACAAAATAGCAGTAACAGAGACCAGATTCTTGAAGAAATATCTAAAATACTTTTTAAGACCCATGGCGGGAGAGTCTAACATATCTGCCTACACTCGTCCAATCCTAAATCTTTTCTCACCACCATGCCACATTTTTACTTAACAGTAAATTTTGGGAAACTTCACCAAAAGTTTCCACTGGCTTTGTGAGGAAGTTCCCATCTCTCTTTGTGATGGAGGAGGAATTCCTCTCTTCCATCATGGGGGAAAAACCTCTCTCTCATATGAAAACAGATGTATTTACCAAATACTTTATTAAATGTGAATAAAAAATTCCCATCATCATCTATTTTAGGACATCATTTATTGACAAAGTTTACCCTCCCAGATGGGTGCTGGATGGGAAACATAATGCACTTCAAATCAACTGAAGTCTCTAGTGAGTGCTCTCTCCAATTTTATTTTTGTGGCTGATTTTTTAAAGGGGTGCATATTGTCCTATCTTTAAATCATGTTTATATATTAAGACTGTGACCAACTTTTTTTTAAAAAAAAGCATCAATAAAAATAATTATGTTGCTAATATCTCTTTTAACATTATCTTTTTTGCATGTATCTTATCTCAGCATATTTTTTAAAAATCAGTTAAAAAGAGAGATTAAAAATCTCAACAGAATGTTTAACCAGCATAAAATTCCCCCAAATTTCTTTCAATTAGGTAAAGGAAATGAAGTGATTTCCTTATATTAATTGTTGCCTGAATATGTATCACTGTGATTCATTTAAAGTATCTCATTCCAGTCAATATTTGAAGATCTAAAACCCTATACTTTCTCCCCAAGTTTCAATTAAATGGCATTTTCACAGATTTATAAAGTTCAAGCACCAAATACTTAGGTGCTTGCCCTCCTTTAAATTTTCTTTTTCACTTAACTGAATCCCATAAATAATTATAATGATTATATGAACTCAAACTCAAAAGTTATGAAATATATCTAAAGTTATACAATATATAATACACCATTATATACAGTTTGTGAAAATGCTTTTATTTCATAACTTTTTTCAGGGGGAAAAAGTCTTCACAGAAGTTTTCTTACCACAATCATTTCAGAAGGCTCTAACACAATGCATTCACAGCCACGCCTAAAGCTTCCTGCAGAACGCTTGCCAAAACTAGAAAGAAAAGAAAGATTTAAGAAATACAAATTGTGAATTTAGGCTAACCCTTCAGATGAATAAAAATAAGAAACAAAACAACTACAAAAAAAAATGCACATTGAAGAAAGAGAAACTATCTCAAACCATTATTTAAACAGAATGACAAGGAACCATTCATTTCAATTTTTAAATCTCAGACATATTTTTCTATAAAATTACAAAATAGTCTTTTTGAATTCATAATGTAAGTACTGAAGAATCGCTGTGAATGTGTTTTGTGTTAGTTGTTTTAGTTCACTCCCAGTTAAGTGAAGATTTAGAATATCCTAACAGGGGTGGGACTACTGAGGACCTGCTAGTTATCTAGCCATGTAATAACCAAGGAAAAAGACTGGGTGCCAAGGGAATTTTACAAAGTTAAGGATTGTGGCCTCTATTTCCTTATACACAGTTTCTAGCTGTTTATCATTTCAAAGATGAAGCAATGTAGGAAGGCAAGAGTTCCTAAATAATTGGAGTTGAGACCACTTATCAACTCTATAACAGTAAGCTTTCCAAATAAAAAGTATAATAGCAAATACAGAGAAACAGGAGACATAAGTCATTGCAGCCTACACTAGTATGATTTTTATCAAAAGTAGTTAGAACACATTTCAATTTTATATACTAGAGAACTTATAAAAAGAATCTTACAAAGTGAATCTCAAATAAAAAGCTGACACACAGAAATAAGCAAAAGGGGCATGGGGGAACAAACCTGATCGAATTCCAAAAATGGGATCCTAAGGAAAACTACAAGTATGTATATATTCACACAGTCTATGAAACAAATAGTAGTAACAATTAAATAGAGAAGGAACTGGCAACCCACTCCAGTATCCTGGCTTGGAAAATCTCATGTACTCCACTAGGAGTCTAGTGGGCTCCAGTGCATGGAGTCATGAAGGAGCTGGACACAACTCAGCAACTAAACAACAGGCGTGGGAACTGGATCAGTGGCAAACCATAACAACATACAAAGTATAAAATGCATATAATTCTCTCCTATAACTTAACTTGCTTAGGTTAAACATTTCTTTCACTTAAAAATGTATTTTTCTAAATTTTCAAATCTACTTATTCTAAAATCAGCTTGCTACTGCTGCTGCTAAGTCACTTTAGTTGTGTCCGACTCTGTGCGACCCCATAGACGGCAGCCCACCAAGCTCCCCCATCCCTGGGATTCTCCAGGCAAGAACACTGGAGTGGGTTGCCATTTCCTTCTCCAATGCAAGAAAGTGAAAACTGAAAGTGAAGTCGCTCAGTCGTGTCTGACTCTTCGTGACCCCATAGACTGCAGCCTACCAGGCTCCTCCATCCACGGGATTTTCCAGGCAAGAGTACTAGAGTGGTAAGGAACAGGTATTCAACTCAGGAGTTTCAATTACAAAGTGACTTGAGTGGACATGCACTCTTAAAAGCCCTTTTTCTCCTGAAAACTGTACTAGTGACCTCAGACAGGGTACCTTGCCTTATCTATGGAAATATCCACCTAACACTAGAGCAGATTCATTCTCTCTGACATAGATATATGCCAACTAGAGCCACAAGGAGTTCTAAGTAGTCATGACTTGTTCTGCTAACATACCACCTACCCCTGCCCATTCACTATTTCAAAAATTCTCTCTTCCTTCTAGTCAACATTTTACTAACTTTAATTTTGGGGGGCAGATGAGGAGAATGTGCAGTGAGGCATGTGGGATCTTAGCTCCCAATGATGAGGGATCAAACCTGTGCCCCCAGCAGTGGAAGCACAGAATTTTAACCACTGGACTGCCAGGGAAGTCACAGTAATCATGTTCAATAATCTACCTTTGAGAAAAATATGAGAAAATAACTCTACCAAAAAATTATTTTATCGAGCATTTTCCCCCCAAGTAAATTCGGTATTTGAGTGACTCCTATGAAAATTTCCATAGGAAATTCATAACTTTCTTGGTGTCGTGGTAGTACAGAAAATTTCACATATTAGAACACAACTTGGGTTAGGGAAAATAGTTATGTTTGGGCTTTCCAGGTGGAGCTAGTGGTAAAGAACAGGCCTGCCAATGCAGGAGACTTAAGAGACACGGGTTCAATCCCTGTGTAGGGAAGACCCCCTAGAGGAGGGCATGGCTACCCACTCCAGTATTCCTGCCTGGAGAATCCCATGGACAGAGGAACCTGGCAGGCTAGAGTCCACAGGGTTGCACAGAGTCAGAGACAACTAAAGTGACTAAGCTTGCTTGCTCGCTCGAGGAAGAAAACAGGTAAGTCAACATTCTCATTCTATCAGCTTGTGACCTCCAGCAAACCAGCTTGACTACCCTCACAGTCTAAACTACACTCATTTCTAAGGTTATCAGTGAGACTAGGCCATCACTTAAGTCATTTCCTGCTCCAAAATTCTGTTTCTATGGAAATCAAAGAGTCATACTTAGCATATCTGAAAAACCCTTTTAAAATATTCACACATACACATTCTCATAAGCATACAAATATTAAAGTGCTTTTTTAAGCTGAAAAAAATAGGAAAACTATAACTATTTTATCCTTTGTCGTGTTATTTCACATGTAATTAAAATGACCTAAAATCGTAAATATTCTTCTCTTAGTTTAACAATTAAATACCACTAAAATTACAGAAAATCCTCAAAACACACAAAAATTTGCTTCTAGCTTTTGAAACTACTTACTTCCAATTTAATTTTTTTACAATGATGCTTATAATTTAATGATATACTACAAATTAAGAAATAATCTCAATGTGTTAGCAAAATATGTAGTAGGTTTCAAGCCATCATTGCCTGTGGGTAAAAACATATGTTGCATGCTTAAAGTTTATTACTAAATAAAACAACATTAAAATCCAAAGAAATTCATATGACTCTAAGCTTTTTTCCTATTTTATTAAATTATAGAACCAGACAAGCGTCACAAAAGTAATGATAGAGTGGTTTTCTTTTTTTAAAATTTCATATAGTAAAAAACAACAACAACAACAAAAAACCAAATGTATGTAATGCATACAATGTTCATATGACTAAATAAAAAATAAAAACTTAGAACTGGGCTTCCCTGGAGGCTTAGTGGTAAAGAATCTGCCTGCCAAAGCAGGATCCCTGATCAGGAAGATCCCACGTGCCGTGGATGCGCCACCACTATGGAGCCTGTGCTCTAGAGCTCGGGAGCCACAACTGCTGAGCCCATGTGCTGCAGCTACTGAAGCCCGCATGCCCTAGAGCCCACGCTCTGCAACAAGAGAAGCCGCCGCAATGAGAAGCCCACACACGCACCCACAGAGTGCGCCCACTCTCTGCAACCAGAGAAAGTCTATGCAGCAACAAAGACCCAGTGCAGCCAAAAATATAAATTATCTTTTTTAACTGCTAGAACTGAGCTGCTTATAAATTTTAGCAAAAAAACAGTAGTAACATTTGTATGAATCAACTACATGGTATTTATTTTATGGTATTTCTTACACCACCAACTCCCTACTTCAGAATTAAGGCTGTTAATCCTCTTACCAATTAGCTACTAGTTCAACAGAACTTTATGGCTGAGGTGACATTCACATATTTAGTTGCACTAACACTATTACTTCAGAATTAAGGCTATTAATCCTCTTACCAATTAGCTACTAGTTCAACAGAACTTTATGGCTGAGGTGACATTCACATATTTAGTTGCACTAACACTGTTACTTCGGGGAAGGCAGTGGCACCCCACTACAGTACTCTTGCCTGGAAAATCCCATGGGCGGAGTAGCAAGGTAGGCTGCAGTCCATGGGGTCACGAAGAGTCGGACACGACTGAGCGACTTCACTTTCAGTTTTCACTTCCATGCTTTGGAGAAGGAAATGGCAACCCACTCCAGTGTTCTTGCCTGGGGAATCCCAGGGACGAGGGAGCCTGGTGGGCTGTCTATGGGGTCGCACAGAGTCAAACACGACTGAAGTGACTTAGCAGCAGCAGCAACACTATTACTTTAGGGATGAAAAGTCTGCATCCCCTAAAATGTGCCACCAAAAAAAACACATTTCTACACCTTTTACAAAGTGAGCTGTGCTAAAATCTAACGAAACTCTTTTGGAGCCACAAAAGACTCAAGTTCTACTGACTGTCACAAAGACGTAAACCATAGGAGAAATAATGGACTCCCGTCAGATTAATTCTTTGCCTACATTGAGGGGGAAAAGGCAAATACACAGAGAACACACTCTACCAAGGGAGAATAAATTATATCACTTATCCAAAAATTTATTGTTTCAAACACAGTCAAGAACCCAAAAGGAAAGAGTGGCCTCAAAACAGACAAAGCATAGGGAATTCCCTGGTTGTCCAGTGGTTAAGACTCTGGGCTTTCATTACTGAGGGTGCAGGTTAGGTCCCTGGTTGGAGAGCTACAATCCCACAAGCTGAGTAATGTAGCAAAAAACAAAACAAAACAAAACAAAAACAAAACAGGGAGACAGAGAGACAGGTATAGTTCATGAATTCATTCACTGGGCTAATGCAAGGCCTTTTGGCTCTACTGCAGAGAAGAGTTACTCTTGGCTTACAATCCAGAAGCAATAAGGTAGGAATGAAATATGTCAGCTACAAACCATTAAGCCACAAAATACTTCTGCTTCTAGTATCTGATTCTTTGACTCAAAAAATGTATGAACAAAAGAAAGTAAGCACCATTATTTACTAAGTTTTGATCAAGTTTTATATAAATAAACTTTTAAAAATATGATACTGGAAAACTTAAGTATAGAGATTTTTAAAAAAGGCGGGGGGGAATTCCCTGGTGGTCCAGTGGTTGGGACTCTGGTGTTTTCCAGGCCCTGGTTTGATCCCTGTCAAGGAACTAAGATTCTGCAAGCCACATGGCACAGCCAAAAAAAAAAGGAAAAAGAAAACCAGATAGAGACATATAGGAGACACTAAGATAAATTCATTTAAATATTTAGATGATTTAGTAGAAAGAATTGGATAGAATCTTCAGGTTTACAAATGACACAGACATTTAGATAGTACAGCACAAAAACAAAGCTAGTAAGAATAAAGTACAAGACATTTTTATAAAGTCTTATGTGCATGTAAAACAGCAGCAAGGACCCAATCTGCACAAGGAAATACTCTATGTGGAAAGTGATCAAATATATGTAAGACCAAACAACAAAGGGTTCTCAGGTTTCAGTTAGAAGTCAAATGAAAACTAGAAGTCTTTCAAGTCATTAGCACAGCAAACTGCATACACAATAAATAACAAATAGTAAACGAAGATACACCTAAAAAGGAAAGACACACTAGGAAAAATAAAACCTGAAAATCACCATACATACCATCATAGAAAACCACATACATCTACAATAGAGCACTGGGTTATCTACGGGGAAACCACAGGGCTGAGAAGTTTCCAGTGAAAAATTTAAGGACAACCAAAGGGATTCCTGTAAAGCCAGAGACGTAAATTAAAAGAATATTTCATTCAGTCGTATTAACAGCAGCCGAAAGTTGGTATTATTTAGATTGCTAAAATCATGACTTAAGGAAATTTAGAAATGATACAGATTAAATAAGAACTTGGTTAATTTTTAAAGTACAGCTATAATCCCTGGCTTCCCTGGTGGCTCAAATGGCAAAGAATCATCCTGCAATGTGGGAGACTTAGGTTCAATCCCTGGGTTGGGAAGATCCCCTGGAGAATGGAACGGCTACCAACTCCAGTATTCTTGCCTGGAGGATTCCATGGATAGAGGAGCCTGGTGGGCTACAGTCCATGAGTGCACAGAGTCAGACACAACTGAGTGACTTGCACTTCACTTCACTTCACAATCTCTGAGGGCTTTAAGGAAAGTCAGAAACAGAAAGACTGTTCCAAAGTCATTTGACTAAACTCTCCTCCACATGTTGCTTGGTGTGACTGTCAGAAATGAAGTTACTCCTATCAAATGCAATCTTTTTTGTTTTTAAGTCTTATAATTGAGGCTTTCTTAAATGAACAATGCAAAGAAACAGAGGAAAACAATAGAATGAGAAAGACTAGCAATAGCTTAAAAAAAATTGGAGATACCAAGGGTAACATTTCTTGCAAGGATGGGCTCCATAAAGGGCAAAAATGACCTAACAGAAGAAGAAGAGATTAAAAAGAGCTGGCACGAATACGCAGAAGAGCTATACTAAAAAGGTCTAAATGAGTCAGACAACTACAATAATGTGGTCACTCAACTAGAGTCAGACATCCTGGAGTGTGAAGTCAAGTGGGCCTTAGGAAGCATTACTATGAACACAGCTAGTGGAGGTGATGAACTTCCAACTGAGCTATTTCAAATCCTAAAAGATGGTGCTGTTATAGTGCTGCACTCAATATGCCAGCAAATTTGGAAAACAGGTGTGGCCACAGGCCTGAAAAAGGTCAGTTTTCATTCCAATCCCAAAGAAGGGCAATGCCAAAGAATGTTCAAACTACCATACAGTTGCCCTCATTTCACGTTAGCATGGTTAGGCTCAAAATCCTTCGAGTTATACTTCAATAGTACGTGAACCAACAACTTCCAGATGTACAAACTGGGTTTAGAAAAGGCAGAGGAACCAGAGATCAAATTGCCAACATTCGTTGGATAATGGAGAAAGCAAGGGAATTCCAGAAAAAAACATGTACATCTGCTTCACTGACTACACTAAAGCCTTTGACGGTGTGGAAAATTCTTAAAGAGACAGGAGTACCAGACCACCTTACCTGTCTCCTGAGAAACCTGTATGCAGGTCAAGAAGCAACAGCTAAAACCAGACATGGAACAGTGGACCGATTCAAAATTGGGAAATGAATACAACAAGGCTGTATAATGTCACCCAGCTTATTTAACTTACATGAGGAATCCATCGTGTGAAAAGCCAGGCTGGATGACTCACAAGCTAGAATCAAGATTGCCAGGGGAAATATCAACTACCTCAGATATGCAGACGATACCACCCTAATGACAGAAAGTGAAGAGGAACTAAGACATAGTAAGCCCTTCATGACTTGGAATTTAGAGTCCAGGGGATCATATAATGGAAAGAGAGCAGTTATTGTAGTTGAGAATATTGTTTTGTCAATACATTCTACTACCAGTTAGCTGTGTGATCTTGGGCAAGTCACTTCATCTCTCCGGGCCTTGGATAAGTATATTAAATAATAATGAACAGCGGACTTTTGGACTCAGAGGGAGAGGGAGAGGGTGGGATGATTTGGGAAAATGGCATTGAAACATGTATACTATCATGTAAGAATCAAATCACCAGTCTATGTCTGATGCAGGATACAGCATGCTTGGGGCTGGTGCACGGGGAGGACCCAGAGGGATGTTGTGGGGAGGGAGGTAGGAGGGGGGTTCATGTTTGGGATCGCATGTACACCCATGGTGGATCCATGTCAATGTATGGCAAAACCAATGCAGTATTATAAAGTAAAATAAAGTAAAAATAAAAAGTTAAAATAATAATAATAATGAACAGTGAAAAAGCTGCCTTGAAACTCAACATTCAAAACACTAAGATCATGGCATCTGGTACCATCCCTTCATGGCAAACAGAAGGGGGAAAAGTGGAAACAGAGACAGATTTTATTTTCCTGGGCTCCAAAACCACTACAGACAGTGACTGCAGCCATGAAATTAAAAGACACTTGCTCTTGGAAGGAAAGCTATGACAAACCTAGACAGCACATTAAAAAGCAGAGACATCACTTTGCTGACAAAAGTCTGTATAGTTAAAGCTATGGATTTTCCAGTAGTCATGTACAGGTGTGAGAGCTGGACCATAAAGAAGGCTGAGCACCGAAGAATTGATGCTTTCAAAATGGGGTACTAGAGAAGACTTTTGAGAGTCCCTTGGACTGCAAGGAGATCCAACCAGTCAATCCTAAAGGAAATCAACCCTGAATATTCATTGGAAGGATTCATGCTGAAGCTCCAATACTTTGGCCACCTGATGCAAAGAGCCAACTCATTAGAAAAGAGCCTGATGCTGGGAAAGACTGAAGGCAAAAGATGGAGGCAATGGAGGTTGAGATGGTTAGATATCTTCACCAATTCAATGGACATGACTTTGAGAAAACTCTGGGAGATAGTGGAGGACAGAGGAGCCTGGTATGCTGCAGTCTATGGGGTTGCAAAGAGTTGGACATGACTTAGGAACTGAACAACAAAGAGACTACACAAAGTGGCCTACAAATTCAATGGAATCCCCATCAAAATCCTCCCCAAAATATTTTTTTTGCAGAAATGGAAAAAGCAATCTTTACATTCATGCAAAAATGCAAGAGGCCCTAATTAGCCAAAACAATCTTGAAAAGCAACAAAGTCAGAGAAAGTATGCTTCTGATTTCAAAACTTACTACAAAGCTGCCAACTACTGGCTTAAGTAAGTAGTACACCGAAACAATGAACCTGGACCCCTACATCTTGTGACATACAAAATTAAACTGAAAATGGAACACTGACTAAGTAAGAATGCCAAAAATGATAAAACTCTAAGGGGGGGAACAAAAAACAAGGATGAGTCTTCATTACCTTGGATTTGACAATGGACTCAGATATGACATCAAAAGCATCAGCAGCAAAAGGAAAACTAAATAAATTGAACTTCATCGACATTAAAAACTTTGGTGCAAAGGACATTATCAAGAAATGAATAAGACAATCTACAAAATAGGAGAAGATATTTGTAAAGCATATATCTGAGAAGGGTTTAAGATCCAGAGTACATAATTCCTACAACTCAACAACAAAAAGACAACCCAATTAAAAAATAGGCAAAGTACTTGAATAGACTTTTCTCCAAATGGCTGACAAGCACATGAAAAGTTGCTCAACATCCTTAGCTATTAGAAAAAAGTAAATCAGGAACACAAGGAGCTACTTACCAAGTTGTCCACTCTCCCTCCCCGACTGTAGTGTACTACAGCTTAATAAATCTTGGCTATGCTTTCTACAGAAAAATAAATAAAAACACAAAACAGGCTTCCCTGGTGGTCTAGTAGTTAAGAATACACCTGCCAATGCAGGGGACACAGGATCAATCCCTGATCTGGGAAGATTCAACATGCCTCGAGCAACAAAGCTCCTGAAGCCCATGTGCCTAGAGCCCACGCTCAGCAACAGGAGAAATCACTGCAATGAGAAGCCGGACACCCAAGCAAAGAGCAGCTCCCACTTGCAACAACTAGACAAAGCCCCAGCACAGCAACAAAGACTCCGACAGCCAAAACTAAACAAATCTTAAACACACACACACACCACACGCAAAACAAAAACTCACAATGAGATACCATTTCACATCTGATACTGCATGTGAATGAGATACTAGAATGGCTATAATGGTAATTTTTTTAAAAATAGCAAATGTTGAAGAGAAACTGGAACCTTTGTGGAAATGTAAAACGGTGCCATAACTGTGAAAAAGAGTTTGGGAGTTCCTCCAAAAGTTACACATAGAATTAACAGAAGACCCAGCAATTCCACTCCTGGATAAACATCCAAAAATATTAAAAATACGGACCCAAACATTGGTACGCCAGTTTTCACTGCAGCACTCTTTGCAATAACAAAAGGTGAAAAACGCCACAAATGTCCATCAACAGATGAGTGGATAAACAGATGTGATATATACAGACAATGGAATATTATCCAGCTATAAAAAGGATTAAAGAGCTCATAAGTGTTACAACATGGATAAGACTTGAAAGCATTATGCTAAGTGCCACACCCAGTCACAAAATGACAAATATTTTATAAGAGCCCACCTACATGAGATATCTAGGATAGGCAAATTCATAAAGACAGAAAGTAAAGGAGGTTTCCAGGTGTTAGGGGAATGCCTAACAGTTACAAAGTTTCTGTTTGGAGCTATGGAACATAAGTTTTGGAGACAAGTAGTGGTAATTAATTGCACAATAGTGTGATTGTAAGTAATAGTATTTAAATGATTAAAATGACATATTTTATGTGATACACATGAGCATATCCACAATTTCTTTAAAAATGTATTATCAGAGAAACTTATCAAGACTTTTGTTTGTTTTAGGGGTTTTGAGTTTTTTGGCAAAATTCAGGATTTCAATAAAAAAAGTAGTAACTCCACTTTGCCCAAAAAAGAACCCATGCTGGGGGCAAAGGAAGTTAAGTTTGATGACTGAACTACACCACTGATTAACTTGGAATCACTCTCTTTTCTATACTAAGTCTGCAATTAAGTGATAGAGGTATGGGTGAAAGAACTAGGAAGATATGAAGACATGGTAAACAAAGGTTAATAAAATATTTTAAATCTTTTTTAAATTTTTTTATTTTATTTTTTATTTTACTTCAAATCTGCCCCCCCCCCACCTCCCTCCCCATCCCATCCCTCTGGGTCATCCCCGTGTACCAGCCCCAAGCACCCTGTCTCATGCATCGAACCTGGACTGGCAATCCATTTCATATATGATAATATACATGTTTCAATGCCATTCTCCCAAATCATCCCACCCTCTCCCTCTCCCACAGAGTCCAAAAGACTGTTCTATATATCTGGGTCCCTTTTGCTGTCTCACATATAGGGTTATCGTTACCATCTTTCTAATTCCATATATATGCATTAATATACTGTATTGGTGTTTTCCTTCCTGGCTTACTTCACTCTGTATAATAAGCTTCAGTTTCATCTACCTCATTAGAACTGATTCAAATGTATTCTTTTTAATGGCTGAGTAATACTCCATTGTGTATATGTACCACAGCTTTCTTAGCCATTCATCTGCTGATGGACATCTAGGTTGCTTCCACGTCCTGGCTATTATAAACAGTGCTGCGATGAACATTGGGGTACACGTGTCTCTTCCAATTCTGGTTTCCTTGGTGTGTACGCCCAGCAGTGGGATTGCTGGGTCATATGGCAGTTCTAGTTCAAGTTTTTTAAGGAATCTCCACACTGTTCTCCATAGTGGCTGTACAAGTTTGCATTCCCACCAACAGTGTAATCCACACCCTCTCCGGCATTTATGGTTTGTAGACTTTTGGATTGCAGCCATTCTGACTGGCGTGAGATGGTATCTCATTGCGGTTTTGATTTGCATTTCTCTGATAATGAGTGATGTTGAGCATCTTTTCGTGTGTTTGTTAGCCATCTGTATGTCTTCTTTGGAGAAATGCCTGTTTAGTTCTTTGGCCCATTTTTTTATTGGGTCATTTATTTTTCTGGAATTAAGCTGCAGAAGTTGCTTGTATGTTTTTGAGATTAATTATTTGTCTGTTGCTTCATTTGCTATTATTTTCTCCCATTCTGAAGGCTGTCTTTTCACCTTGCTTATAGTTTCCTTGCTTATAGTTTTTATTTTATATTGGAGTGTACTTGATTAACAATATTGTGTTAGCTTCAGGTGTGCAGCCAAACGTTTCAGTTATACCTACACATTTACCTACTCTTTTTCAAATTCTTTTCTCATTTAGGTTATTACAAAATACTGACCAGAGTTCCCTGTGCTATATGGTAGGTTTGTCTTGTTTATCCATTTAATATATGTGCTCAGTCACTCAGTCATGTCTGACTCTTTGTGACCCCGTGGACTGTAGCTCACCAGGCTCCTCTGTCCATGGAATTTTCCAGGAAAGAATACTGGAATGGTTGCCACTTCCTACTCCAGGGGATCTTTCCAGCTCAGGGATCAAACTCTTGTCTCTGTGTCTCCTGCATTGCAGGCGGATTCTTTACCACCAGCACCACCCGGGAAGTCCAATTTTACATGTAATAGTGTGTATATATTCAGCCCCAAATTCCCAATTTATCTTCCATCCTTCATCCCTGGTAACCTGAAGTCAGTTCTGAAGAGTCCATTATACCGACATTTTCTTTCACCCAGAATTATTCCATTTTTATTTTACTCCTGGTCATAAATTAGAGGGTATCCCCATTGTGCCAGCCCAGTCTTCATATACATATGGACAAAGTGGGAGAAAGAGAAAGATGTTCACTCAGGTACAATTCTGCCTATTTGTCTTCCAAAAACTTACTGGACACAAACCACATAATCAATATTGTTCAGTTGCTAAGTCATGTTTGACTCTTTGCAGTCCCATAGACTGCAGCACGCCAGGCTTCCCTGTCTTTCACTATCTCGCAGGGTTTGCTCAAACTCATAAACTATGCAATCAACACAGAGGTTACAAGAAACTCACTAAATGTCACCCCTATTCTTAGTTTATAATCTATGGAAGATGAGTACACAAGAGGTTGGTGATAACAGGCAGAACAGCGAACTATGAGTTCAATAAAAAGGTCATATTTGCTGACTACAATGCATCTCAAAACCAAAATGGATTTCTTGAATGTCCAAGTTGAGGAAAAAACTTAGAAAATCATACAGTACAGGGTCTCCTGGCCTTTTTTTCCCCTTCAGCTTCACACATGAAGGTATGCCAGAATCCAATGTGCTACATCAAAGGCCCTCAAACACTGTGATTTAGAAAAAGGCCCCAAGGAGTTTTAATATGTATGACCCACCATCCTACTCTGCTCATGAGAAATGTTCAATTTTCATTCCATAAGTGGGAAAACAAAGCCAACCTACCTCAGAATAGGTTAAAAGAGATGCCCCAAATCACCATCAGGCTTCATGGCATGTTCTGTGATCCCACACTGACCTCACCCTTTCTCTCCCTTTCTTCAACAGCCCTTTTCCACACTCAAAAATATAAAAACTCTGGTCCTTGCTAAGCTTGACATGTATGAGCAATAATTCCCAGATATCCTCAGGAATACTGCTACAGGGCATCACATTTACCTGTAAAGCATAAATGCAACAACAAGCAGGAAACCAAGCTCTGTGGAAAGGTGGATTCTCAGAGGTTGGCTCACTCACTGGGTAGTTGAGTGAAAAAGACAAATCAGCTTTTGCAATTCAGAAAGCAATTTGAATTCAGCAAAATTACAAATGACATCAAGTGTTTGAGGGTTACCCTGGGAGAGTCAAAAGTTTGAAAGTCAAATCTATAAAAACCAAGCCTCCTCAGGCAGCTGCTGCCAGAAATTCAACTACTAGCACATCTGCTTCTTTGAAATGGCACTCATAATATGACGTTCCAAGATAAACAAAGATATTTTTAAAATTTAAGCTCCTTAATTTTTAAAGTGACATAGCTGTTTTTAAACTCTGAATTTAAATTCTTTAAAAAATTGTCTTCTGGCAACTTCAGCCTTTCTATGTACACATGCATTTGTGTATGAGACACAAATATTTATTTAACCATCTTTCAAAAAGAGAAGTAGGTAACAGTTATCAATAAGACTTGGTCTGAATAGTTAAAAACCTGTTAGCTCTTTCTACACTTGATGCCAGCCTTTCACAAAAGTCCAGAAAGTTAGAAAGAGATAAGGAGAAACACAGAAGTAGGGCATTTGTGTTGTAAGAACACCATTAGGCTTCTGAGTCTACATAGTGTGAACATTTAATTACTATAGTCTCTAAATCCTTCTAAATTGTTCTGTCAAAGGGCAGCATATAGCCTGGCTTTCAACTATTAATCTCAATGTAATTTCAGAACGTCCTGATAATCTTAGACTAAACCCCCCAAAGATGACAACCAGAAGTGATGCAGACTCACTTTAGGCCAACCTATTGGTTCTCTGTGATATTTCTTTTTTAAAAAGTTAAACTCACAAAAAATGATTAATGAAAAGACTACCTGCAGCATAACGAACACAATATACCTAAATGTTCACAGTCCTCAGTTAAACGAATTGAAGAATGGTTGTTCCAAAAACAGTTTCACAATCCAGATTTTCATTCCCATTAAGCTTTTTTTTCCTTACAGAACTAAAAATTAAAATATACGCAGACAAAAAATTTACTAAATGTAGTCTCCTATATAATGTAAAATAGAAAAAAAAAATGTTAATAGTCTGATAAACTTTCAAGTCCAAGGTTCACGATAAGAAAGCACCAGTTGTCTGCAGGTATCAAATCTTACCTAGTTGTCATAGATACCCACAAGCCACCGGACAGGGTTCCGCAGGCTCTTTCTGAGGTCAGGCCATCTTGCCCTGCACTTCTGTGACCACATTTTCCCAAGCTGAGTCCTGAGCGCTTCTACCACTGTGTATGTGTCTACAAAAGGCAGTGAGTGGCTGAGCACAGAAGCCTCTTCTGTCAGTGTCCCTAAACTTGCCCTTTGTATACAAGGGCCCCCGCATTCCTGCTGTGCGTCAGAACTGCCCAGTGGAATGCAACTCCTCAGTACTGGAATGTAAACTTTTTCATGTCAGGCTACATCCACACAGCCATCAAACAGCCTACACTGGTGTGCAGTCCTAATTTACAGAATGTTTGAATATGTGATTCTCCGATACCAATTCTTCATATATTCAGTTCTAAAAAATGAAGACAGTTGCTAAAATGTTCTTTCCTCCTTAAAAATCTAAGTAAATGACTGGCCTGATGCTCCTAAACCAAAACCAATAGTATCTATGTAGGACTTACCAAAAATACTCACATGAAAAACTGTCTTTAGATAGCAGAACAGCAATAAACAGTTAAGAAAAAGAAAAATCCAACAAGTAACTGCTGATGCAATCAATTCCATTCTCAAAAATCAGTAGACTCTACAGCAATACATTTTAACAGAAGAGCAAAATGATTTGAAAGGCATCACTTAATCTCTTAAAAAATATTTTGTCCTCACTCGTTAGTTTAACAAACAAGCCTCCCCCCCGCCAAAAAACAAGTAACAGTTATTTATACTAAAAACATACACAC
This sequence comes from Budorcas taxicolor, assembly GCF_023091745.1. Taxonomy (NCBI): domain Eukaryota; kingdom Metazoa; phylum Chordata; class Mammalia; order Artiodactyla; family Bovidae; genus Budorcas; species Budorcas taxicolor. The sequence continues at coordinate 40,100,184 of NC_068926.1, forward strand.
ACCAAGTACACACTAAAGTTGTGTGTGTCTAAATTGCAAACGGTTCTTAAAGTGTAGCCTGGAACAAGCTATTTCAGAAGTAACTGGGAAAATGAAACAGGCAGTTTCTTTGGAGGCTCATTTAAAAGTATTCTAATAATCATCACCCTGCACAGATGAACAGAGGTTTGCTTCTCTGCAGAACGAATCTCCACATTTAACCTTTGCTTATAAAAATAGAGTGCAAAAAAAAAAAAAAAAAACCTGCTAGGGGAAGGCCTCAGAGCCATGTTTTATGTTTTCCCCACTCTGTACCCCGTGGTCTATTTAACTACAGAAGAACTAGACATCTGCTACTTACGCTATGAACATTTTGTTCCCTTAAAATAAAATCTAACCTGCACTGTCTTCAGTACCTCTGAAGCACCAGCGCTGCCTCCTCCTAGAGGAGCCGGGTCTCTGCGGCCATCAGCTCACCCCATCGCCCCTGTGTTTTCTCTCCCTGGGTGCACCGGGCTGCAGCCTGTGTGGGGAGCCGGCATTCCTCTCCGCGGCCAATTTCCTGCTTCAGTGACCCACCCACCCCTCCTGGCTGCAGTTCAGAGTTACGCATGCTGTGCAAGCGGGCACTGTTTCCACATACCAGCCTCATGACCACAGCAGCTGCCTGACAGGCACTCCTTATCAATTTCTATTAATTCATTATCCACTCTTGTAAATCAAGAGCAAGTAGGGAAATCTGCAGTGTCTGTTCTCCTCTGAGTCTTCAAGGTCAAATGCTTAGATGTGCCGAGCAGGGCGATTTTGTTACTGACATTTACCCAACCTGTACTACACACACTACTCTCAACCACCAAAGGGATGCTGAATTGTACACCTGGCTGGAACAATCATCCTGGAAAAGATGAGCATAAATCTACAACCAAACAACATGGGAAAAGTTGAAAGTGGCTGCTTTTGCCCTTGTTTTTCCCTTCTAGAGAAAAAAGGTGGCTCTTACCTTGCTGTATGGGGGTGAAGAGAGCAAGCAGCTTTTGTCTCCTGCCACAATGTACCCAGCAAAGGACTGAAGAGTGATGATGACTACACTTTGGTGGGGTCTGTGTCCTCGTGACCAGCTGCTGGAGGACAGCTCAGCTAAACTGATCTGCTGCTATCAGTCTACTCAGTGCCATCAGTGGCACGAACGGGTCTCTGCTGATCACAGGGCTTTGCACACAGATGGCAGCTGATCAGTTTGTATAAAAGTTATGGTCCATACAGCTCTCCCTTCAGCTTCTGGATGCACGCCTTATCCAAAATGCCTTTGTTACAGGGTGCTCCCTGTTTCATTGCACAAAGCTCGCCGTGGAGAAGTTGAAGAGGCAAGGAAGCTCTCAGCTCTGAAGTCTTATTTTTATAAAATTCATTACAAGTAAAATAAATAAGTTAAGAAAAAACTGAGGACTTAGTTGGCAGTTCAAGGGTTAAAACTGTTCTTTCACTGCTGGAGGCACAGGTTAAATCCATAGTCAGGAACTAGAACCCCGCATGCCACACTGCGTGGCCTATTATATAAATATTTTTTTTAATTTTAAAAAAGAAATAGCTTAACAGACCTATGTAACTTGCTAATAAGAAAAATGGTAGATGAATTCAAATGAATTCAGATTGATCCTAACCAATAAGAACCTGAATTGATCTCAAGAATCAAACATCTCAAGTAACTGCAACAAAACACCTGATATTCTTTTAAGGCTCATATAAATGGCACCAAAACCCAAGCCCAGCCTCCCCCAAATCTGGCACGTATCATAAAATATGCTGAAATAGCACACGTCTTTGTAAGATTGGACCTCAGCAACAATTAGGGTCACTTGAATAGTACAGCATTCATGAAACTCTTGAAAGTTAAAAGAACACTTTTCCAAGAAAGGAAAAGCATATATTGACACATATCAGTAGTTTCTCACAAAGATATCAAGTAACAAAATGTCAATTTCTTGAATTCACATCAATGAAATGTGAGAATTTCTCACAAACCATACTTATCCTGTTTTTCCTTGTTTTATAAATAATTGTTCCTTCTAATTCTACCAACAGTAACCCTGGCAATACTGTTTAACTTATTTCAAATCTGCTCTTATAGAAAGAAGTAGTTAAAAACTTTTCACGTATCATCAAAAAATAAAATACTTAGGAATATATTTAATGAAGGCTGTGCATGACCTGTACACTGAAAACACAAAAGGATACTTAATCCTACAAAGAAAAATAGTAAGAGACCTAAATCAATTCTGAGCTATACCATGTTCATGGTTTGGAAGACTCAATATTAAGGTAGCAAACCCTCCCAAACCGATCCACAGATCCAACACAATTCTAATCAAACCCTAACACTGACAAACTGATTTTAGAATTTATATGGAAAAGCAAAGACATAGAAGAGTTAAATAATTTTAATACAGAAAAAGGTGAGGGATTTACACTACGTGGTTTTTACTATAAAACCACAAGGTATTGGTATAAGAACTGACATGTAGGTCAACAGAGCAAAAGAGAGTTCAGAAACAGACCTGAAACAAATACAGTCTAAGTAAAGTGTGAAGAGTCCCTCAGTCGTGTCCGATTCTTTGAGACCCCATGGACTACAGAGTCCATGGAATGCTCCAGGTCAGAATACTGGAGTAGGTAGCCTTTCTCTTCTCCAGGGAATCTTCCCAACCCAGGGATCAAACCCAGGTCCCTGGCATTGCATGCGGATTCTTTACCAGCTGAGCCACGAGCGAAGCCCAAGAATATTGGAGTGGGTAACCTATCCCTTCTCCAGTGGATCTTCCTGACCCAGGAATCAAACTGGGGTCTCCTGCTTTGCAGGCAGATTCTTTATCAACTGAGCTATGAGGGAAGCCCAAAGATAGTCTACTGATTTTTTAATAAATATGCTAAGGTAACTTAGTGGATAAAAAATATTCTTTTCAATAAATGGTTCTGGAACAGGCAAATATCAGCATCAAAAAACATAAACAAAACCTCAACCCTTATCTTACATCATACATAAAATTAAATCAAAATGGATCTCAGGCCTAAATGGAACAGCTGAAACTTTTAAATCTCTACAAGAAAAACATGAGAACACCTTTATGACATCAAGTTAAGAAAAGATTTCTTGAACAGGACACCGAAAGTAGAAACTAAAAAAGAAAATGCTGACATAAATGGACTTCATGAAGGTGAGAAAGTTTTTCCTTCTAAAACATATAGTTAAGAAAAAGCCAAGCCATGGACTGGAAGAAAATTTTTGCAAAACACATCCAAAGGAATTGTACCCAGAATATATAAAGAACATACTCCAAAGTAAGACAGTCAATTCAATTTTTTAGTGTGCAAAATCCAACTTAAAAATATGATTTCAAACGGGTGAACTAACACTTCAAAGAAGATACATGAATGGCCAATTAACACATTAAAAATTCTCAACACCAGTCTTCAGAGAAACACATAATAAAACCACAGTGTAATTACCACCATATATATGCTGAAGTGGCTAAAATTAGAAAGACGGATAATACCAAGTGTTGCAGAAGATATGCAGTAACCAGAACTCTCAAACTGCTTGTGGGAGGGCTAAATTGTTATAGCCGGTAGGGAAAACAGTCAGCCGGTACGGAAAACAGTGTGACAGCTTCTTACAAAGTTAAACATACATTTGCTACATAACCCATCCATCCCACTCTCAGGATTTATTCAAGAAGTCATAAAAACACGTCCACACAAACAGATGTTCATGAATGTTGACAGAAGCCAAAAAGTGAGGCAACCAAAACCATCATTTTTAAACTGTGTTTTGTAAAATATGAATACTATCTTGCTTATAAAATTCATAGGATTTATGAAATCTGGCATCCCTTTTATGTCAGAATTGGCAATACATTGCACAGCTTGCTTACAATAGTACATGAGATAATTTTACATTGGAATGAATAGTAAGGCAAAGTTATTTGTCAAAGTCTGTCCCTACAGCCTTCTGACCCGATAAGCATCTCTTTTTTTGCCTCTGCTGCCCCTCCACCATATTCACTTCACCTCTGACATCCACCCATCTCAGTTCAGTTCAATTCAGTTCAGTCGCTCAGTCGAGTCTGACTCTTTGCGACCCCATGGACTGCAGCACACCAGGCCTCCCTGTCCATCACCAATTCCCAAAGTTTATTCAAACTCATGTCCACTGAGTCACTGATGCCATCCAACCATCTCATCCTCTGTCATCTCCTTCTCCTCCTGCCTTCAAATCTTTCCCAGCATCGGGGGTTTTTCCAGTGAGTCAGTTCTTCACATCAGGTGGCCAAAGTCTTGGAGTTTCAGCTCCAACATCACTCCTTCCAATGAATATTCAGGGCTGATTTCCTTTAGGATGGACTAGTTTGATCTCCTTGCTGTCCAAGGGACTGTCAAGAGTCTTCTCCAACACCACAGCTCAAAAGCATCAATTTTTCAGCACTCAACTTTCTTTATAGTCCAACTCTCATATCCATTTATGACTACTGGAAAAATCATAGCTTTGACTAGACGGACCTTTGTGGGCAAAGTAACGTCTCTGCTCTTTAATAAATAAGCTGTCTAGGTTGGTCATAACTCTTCCTTCAAGGAGCAAGTGTCTTTTAATTTCATGGCTGCAGTCACTATCTGCAGTGATTTTGGAGCCTCAAAAAGTAAAGTCTCTCACTGTTTCCACTGTTTCCCCATCTATTTGCCATGAGGTAATGGGACCAGATGCCATGATCTTAGTTTTCTGAAACTAAACCACCCACCTCAACCCCTCTAAATTATGCTGTAGCTATCAAAGGCATCACACTACCCGACATGCATGTTCAAAGCATCTTTTGTTCCATCCTCTCCCTTCCCTGTAATTCCAGTCACTAAATTCCATCATTAGTCTTCCTAAACTACTCTCACATGCACCTCCTATCAAATTCTATTTCTATGAAAACGCTAGTCAGGTCCATAGAGATAGGGTTCCTGTGTCTGGTCCCAGCTTTACAGCATCTTCCAGGATCTCTTCATTCACTGGTCATAAAACTGCAGTGTTTACTAGTTCCACAGTCATTAGCCCAATTGCTCAGCTAAGATCTGGTTGACCACCTGCTTGTGAGCTTTGAAAAGAGAGGTTAAGGTCCAACCCAGATTGTGGGGACTGAAAGTCTCCAGGGTTAGGGCCTCAGTATAGTACTCATCCTAAGCCAAGTGAATCTAATAATTGGCCCAATTTGGTCAGTTATCGTTCACATTACTCCTAACCATCTTTATGGCCAAATGCATACTCAGTCGTGTCTGACACTTTGTGGCCCCATGGACTATAGCCCACCAGGCTCCTCTGTCCATGGTATTTCCCAGGGAAGAATACTGGAGTGGGTTGCCATTTCCTCCTCCAGGGGATCTTCCTAAACCATGGATCAAACCCACATCTCCTGCATTGGCAAGCAGATTCTTTACAACCTAGCCACTTGGGAAGCCTCTTATTGCCAAATACAAGGACTCTAATCCAGGATCTTTTTCACTTTTTGTCTCACAAGCACTTTTTCTAAGAAAAGTTGAAACATACTGCTCAGGCTTGGATCATTATAAGGTAGCTCTTCTCCATATATCTGAAGGACCATGTGCGTCAGTCGCTCAGTCCTTTCCAACTCTTTGCGACCCCATGGGGTGTAGCCCACCAGGCTCCTCGTCCATGGGATTCTCCAGACAAGAATACTGGAATGGGTTGCCATTTCCTTCTCCAGAGGATCTTCCTGACCCAGGGATCAAACCCAGGTCTCCTGCACCTACGCTATACTCTGACACAGATAATAAAACCACTGCTTTAGCCACAATGATGCTTCCATACACAACATTAACTATATATGTGTATATATTGATATAGACACCCATTAACTATATATAAAATTAACATACAAAATTTTACTTAATGTGTATTGATATCACCTCAATTTTTTTAAAAGTTCGCTTAAATAGGATAATGATTTAAAAACCCAGAAGAAGCTAATCGCAGATAACACTTCATTCTGTGCTTCCAAAATTATATAAGTTAAAATCCAAGATCATCAGATGACTAAGTGGTAAACTGAAACGGTCTCAAGATTCTGAATAATAATAATTATTTTAGACTATAAAAAGAACCACGGCAGTAAAAAACTTCTGATATATATACACATACACATGTAAACACACATATGCACACACATATCCCATATATGATTTAGACTGAATAAAATATTAATAGTTTTATTAATAGTGAAATAAAATATTAATAGTTTTCTTACTTGTAAAACTGAATTAAGTATGAATACTTAATGGTGGTATTCTAAATGCACCCTTTTGAACTAAAAATATAATAATAAAATATAGGAAAATGTTGGACAGATTTTGGGCAATGCCTGAGTTTTTAAAATTACCTGAAAACGCCCAAGAAATAGCAAACTTATCTTAATGAAACTGACACATTAAGCAGCTTATAGCTACAAAATGTAAAATAAGTCATCATAAAGTAAAAATTATCCTTAAATATCAGACTCACTCAAAAAATTTTAGATGAAGGCTAAACTAAGAACATCCAGTTATTTAATGTTTTTGTAGACCTGTAACACATGAACATTCAATACCAGAAATTATATATTTAATTGCAAAAATATCCAAGACCTATTAAGCCATACATGTGTGACAAAAGAAATATCTAAGAAATCTTTTTTATTTTAAACTTTTCAATATTTTAATACATTTCAATATTCTAATCAGTAATAAATATTAAGCATATAGTTTTTAAAGCCACATTATACTTAATTAAATTTTAACATAAAAAGGCAGTGATATACATGTCTAAGCTATATTTAAATTTGTTTTAACTATTTCTTAATTCTTGAAGTACTTTTAAACAATTTTTAAAAGTACTGAAAAACAAAATGTGGTACATAGTATAGCATAAAGTCATTCTCTTTAACACTGAAATATACAGCTTTGCTGTCTATTTTATATAGATACCTATATTTCATACACGCAAGTTTACAGTCATAGTAATTTTATAGTCATAGTAAAATAAAACAGAGGGTCCCAGGACTGTGATTAATTAGAAATTGAATTTTAATAACGACATTCCTATTTTACGAAGTATAATTTGCTTCATCTATCAATTTCTCTCTTAGCGAGAGCCTTACTCTTACCATTTTCTCTCAGTGTTCCCAACACTGAAAGGGTATTTCTTTACACAAAACCAAATTGAGTTGCTCTGTATTTTAAGACACCATGAATTCATACAAGTGGAGCAGTAATTCACACACCCCTCCAAATCAACCCTTCCCCAGAACAACTGTGCACACACAAGGGGTGCGAGCTCCTTTGCCCTTAAGCAGTAAACAATTCCGACATTTTACAGAGAAAAACAATGTTGTATTTCATTGACACATATCAAACTTTGAAACCTTTATGAAGTATAATATCTACTTTTGCAAGAGAACCAAACATCACTGCCAACACGGACTTCCAGGGTGAAATCACATGCTTATTTATGCAAAGGTCCTAGATGACAAGCCCCCTGACTGAAGACTTTAAGCATCAGAGGCGCTAGAACATCAACTCTATATACATAAACGTCAGAACACTTCCCTTGAAGACCACTTACTCTGTTAGGACACCACCAATGCTGGTATTCCAAGGACCACAGAAGCCTGACTTTTATGCACAGCTCACCTGTGCACCTGTAGTTATAGCAACCAAATTCCCAACTTGACCCAGCCACGAGCTCCCTCTCCAGAGAACCATACTGCTCTGTGCATCGGGTATCACACTGGAATAGGGTCAAAACAAAGCTAAATCAATGCTAGCTTTCCAGGATGAAGATGCTGTGTCCTACAGCAGAGAGTACAGCCAATACCCAAAGGGGGAATGTTTTAGTATATCCCACTGTAGTTTTTAACATATTTCACTCTACCTTTAATTTAGACATCTACCTTATTTCAAATTTAACAAAGGATATATCTACATCAAGCACAACAAAACTCTGCCTTCAATAGCATTAACTCTAATCTAACCAAGTTCACATTTGTTTCAAGACGTATTTGCTTTATTTGGAATTCTTTCCCAGCTTCCTTTAAAATCTTTAACATATATGTTTACCTTCTGTGTGTGTCCTGGGAATACCTGAATCTGAGTCACTCTCAAGTAGCACAGGCAGGAGTTATAGAGGATGTAAGGGCTGAGGACGGAGGCACGGGGCTGAGGAACAGAGGATCTGATAGAGAAAGCTAACAGGGAGAGAGTGAGGGAAACTAAAAGGGGCTGCTGGCTTCCTGCTCTAATCTTTCTCCCTAGGAGGATGAAAAGTGAAAGTGAAAGTCGCTCAGTTGTGTCTGACTCTTTGTGACCCCATGGACTTCTCTGTTCATGGGATTCTCCTGGCAAGAATACTGGAGTGGGTTGCCATTCCTTTCTCCATGGGATCTTCCCAACCCAGGGATCAAACGTGGGTATCCCCACTACAGACAGATTCTTTACCCTCTGAGCCACCAGGGAAGTCTCTTTGAAGGTTATTTGTATATCATTATTTTCAGGGACACAATGCATCTCAGAATAAGACAGATCTTAGGTTCCTGGGTGACTAGAAGCGGCCATATGACTCCACCTGGACAATGTGATGTGAAAGGAAACTTTGTTTCAAGGACAGAAGTTAATTTTTTGCTCAGCTACCTTTCCCCTGCTTCTGGCTCCCACTGCAGACGTAACGGCTGGAGCTCAGCAGCCAGTCTGTGCCCTGAATGGATGCTGAGTACAAGAAAGCCAAGAAGATAGATGGGACCTGGGGCCATTCTGGCTGGTGATCTTCAGGGTTCTCTCACAGAAGAGAAAAAAGTATCTCCTACTGCATTTATGTGATTGCTTTATGCAATCTAAATTACTAACTTCACTGCAATTAATACAGAGAGCAAACAATATACAGTAAGATGCCACCTGCCCTTTCCCCTCTTTCATATCCCAAAAGGATCGTGTGCTGCCCTCAGCCCAGGCTCCCTAGATGCCTTCTTCCAACACAGTGCAGCCCCTTTCCCTCCTGACTTTTCTATACTAACCTGACTTTGAATAAATTATAGCTTGTTACAAGTGATTTCTCAGAGAGATTATGTTCTCATAGTATTGTTAAGCTCTTTTTTTTAAGTGATTTTTAAAAGGGCACAATAAAAATAGAATCCTGAACCAATACGATTCAATGAATATTTATCAAATGCATGCTCTCGGCTAGGCCCTGCAGCAGTAAAGATGAATATACACAGCTGAGGCCTTTAAAGACTTTTGCAGTTGAGAAAGCCTGTGGTTTTCACAGTGGGTGAGGAGGCATGAGGGGCTGGAGGGGAGGCGGCAACAGTGAGGTGGCCATCCCAGCAGAGAGCAGCAACTCAAGACCATCTCACTTAAGAAGGCTGGGTGTTGCCTGTTTGGCAGCTGAGTATCACTTAAGCTCATTATGCAAGGGATCAACAAGAAGAGTCTGGGCTTTTAAATGACGATATGGTTTCACTATGGAAGAATCTTGAGGGCAAGTAGGGAGCTGCACAGAGCAGGTGACAATAAAGGCATTGCTGGTGGGGATGAAGGCAGGGGACCTGGCAAATGTGGTCACCGCTAACTCTAAGGTGTTATTAGCTAAAAGGAAAAAAAAAAAAACTGTCAGAGGAGAAAAGAAAGGTCGGAGCTGAGACTCAAAAGAAATTGCTTGAGTAGGTGACACGCTGTTTATAAAGCCATTAATGACAGAAGCAGCATTCCAGATATGGTATCTCCAATCCCAGGGCCTGGACACCCTGCTCCCCTCGGCCCCTCACCGTGTGCAAGAGTGACAACGCCCAGTAGCCCCCACATCCACCTGCCCCATGCCTGCCCTCAAACACTTGCTGGGCTGGGGAGGGACATAAATGATCACATGTCAGTGACCACTGATATCAAGAGGCACTCAACACTCCTTTTGTCTCACAAAGTCTCTCTTGCCCAAACTCCTCAGCACCCACCACTGTGCTTCACAACCACACTTGGACCTTGACTCTGATCGTGGGCCTATAAAAGGGTAAAGCGCTTTCACTCTTTCCAAAGCCAACACTTGCCCCGTCGTGGGCTTCACCCACTTCTGCCACAACTCCCCACCCTCTTGTATAAGCCCTCTCCACTGGGTTTCTCACATCGACACACAGACACACTCTGGCATCTGCTAAAGAGATACATCCCCCGTGACCCCTCAACTCCAGCCAAAACACCACTTCCTCCCTCCTCCCCACAGTGAAATTTCTGGAAATGATAAAATTTATCTTTCACCAGTGCTTATCTCTACAAGTAGCCCCACCGCTTCACTGAGATGGGCTTACTCAGTGACCCAGGTCACCTGTGACCATCATGTTGTTAAATCCAAGGTCATTTTCCAGTCTCACCCTAGTGATGCTCCATGAAAAAGCAGACTAACAGACCACCTCCCTTCTCAAAATTCCATTATCCCTTGGCCTTGGTGACACACAGCAAGATCTCCATGTGTCAGCTCCATGCTCCAGGCAGGCACTAGGAGGCTCAGTTACATTTGGAGGGTGGCTAAGACAGAAGATGCATATGGACAACTGCAGGGGAGCCACTCAGGACAGAGGTCAGCACAGAAGGGCCCACGCATACTAATTAAGCATCAAGTTCTCTCAGAGAGACATAACTAGCAGCCTAGGGTGATGGTTGATTCTGGCAGTTAGCTCCAGTCACTATGCTCATCACACTTGAGCACCGTTATGGTCAACAGGTTCACGTACTGCTGAAGCCTGGCTTGGAGAATTTTGAGCATTCCTTTACTAGCGTGTGAGATGAGTACAATTGTGCGGTAGTTTGAGCATTCTTTGGCATTGCCTTTCTTTGGGATTGGAATGAAAACTGACCTTTTCCAGTCCTGTGGCCACTGCTGAGTTTTCCCAATTTGCTGGCATATTGATATGTGCAGCACTTTCACAGCGTCATCTTTCAGGATTTGAAATAGCTCAACTGGAATTCCATCACCTCCACTACCTTTGTTCATAGTGTTGCTTTCTAAGGCCCACCTGACTTCACATTCCAGGATGTCTGGCTCTAGGTGAGTGATCACACCATCGTGATTATCTTGGTTGTGAAGATCTTTCTTGAACAGTACTTCTGTATATTATTGCCAGCTCTTCTTAATATCTTCTGATTGCCAACATCAGCTGGATCATCGAAAAAGCAAGAGAGTTCCAGAAAAACATCTATTTCTGCTTTATTGACTATGCCAAAGCCTTTGACTATGTGGATCACAAGAAACTGTGAAAAATTCTGAAAGAGATGGGAATACCAGACCACCTGACCTGCCTCTTGAGAAACCTATATGCAGGTCAGGAAGCAACAGTTAGAACCGGACATGGAACAACAGACTGGTTCCAAATAGAAAAAGGAGTACATCAAGGTTGTATATTGTCACCCTGCTTATTTAACTTATATGCAGAGTACATCATGAGAAACACTGGGCTGGAAAAAGCACAAGCTGGAATCAAGATTGCAGGGAGAAATATCAATCACCTCAGATATGCAGATGACACCACCCTTATGGCAGAAAGTGAAGAGGAACTAAAAAGCCTCTTGATGAAAGTGAAAGAGGAGAGTGAAAAAGTTGCCTTAAAGCTCAACATTCAGAAAACTAAGAAGGCAGCATCTGGTCCTATCACTTCATGGGAAATAGATGGGGAAACAGTGGAAACAGTGTCAGACTTTATTTTGGGGGACTCCCAAAATCACTGCAGATGGTGACTGCAGCCATGAAATTAAAAGACGCTTACTCCTTGGAAGAAAAGTTATGACCCACCTAGATAGCATATTCAAAAGCAGAGACATTACTTTGCCAACTAAGGTCCATCTAGTCAAGGCTATGGTTTTTCCAGTGGTCATGTATGGATGTGAGAGTTGGACTGTGAAGAAAGCTGAGTGCCGAAGAATTGATGCTTTTGAACTGTGGTGTTGGAGAAGACTCTTGAGAGTCCCTTGGACTGCAAGGAGATCCAACCAGTCCATTCTAAAGGAGATCAGCCCTGCGTGTTCTTTGGAAGGAATGATGCTAAAGCTGAAACTCCAGTACTTTGGCCACCTCATCCGAAGAGTTGACTCATTGGAAAAGACTCTGATGCTGGGAGGGACTGGGGGCAGGAGGAGAGGGGACGACAGAGGATGAGATGGCTGGATGGCATCAATGACTTGATGGACGTGAGTTTGAGTGAACTCTGGGAGTTGGTGCTGGACAGGGAGGCCTGGCGTGCTGCAGTTCATGGGGTCGCAAAGAGTCAGACATGACTGAGCGACTGAACTGAACTGATGGTCAACAGGTATGTCAATTTTTTCACTGCTGCTGGGCTGGATGTGGGGGAAATAATCGTAGAAGATGGAGGGAAAACAGTCAAGTCCCAGAGGACTGGCTGACACTCATACACACACACGTGTCACGTGTACACACACACACACACACCTTTATGCCTATAGGTGTATACTTTAATCCAATTATATCCAGTTATACATATGTTTATATGTACAGATCACATTTAAGCAAACTGAAGTACATTTCTATGACTCCTGCCTAACCAACTATTTCATTAACTGGCCAAATACAGGTCCCAATCACCTGCTTCTGAAGGTGATAAAAGAGCATGATAGTCGAGTACACAAAACAATGCTTGAAATAGGTGGTTCTTATAACTTAATTAAAAGACGCTTGCTCCTTGGAAGGAAAGCTATGATCAACCTAGACAGCATATTAAAAAGCAGAGACATCACTTTGCCAACAAAGGTCCTCATAGTCAAAACTATGGTTTTTCCAGTAGTCATGTACAGAGAGTTGGACCATAAAGAAAGCTGAGTGCCAAAGAATTCAGGCTTTTGAATTGTGGTACTGTAGAAGACCCTTGAGAGTTCCTTGGAGAACAAGGAGATCAAGTCAGTCAATCCTAAAGGAAATCAGTCCTGAATATTCATTGGAAGGACTGATGCTGAAGTTGAAGCTCCAATACTTTGGCCACCTGATGTGAAGAGCCAACTCACTGGAAAAGACCCTGATGCTGGCAAAAGAAGAAGTGGGCACAGAGGATGAGATGGTTAGATGGTTAGACTCCGTGGACATGAGTTTGAACAAACACTGGGAGACAGTGGAGTGTTAGTTAGAACAGACTACACAACAGCAACAACATAACTTATTGGCCCTTCTAACTCTGTTGTCACCTACTCACTTTAGGTCATCTCAAATATCAAAGTCTTATGGTTTCTCTTGGAAGGGAGGGAGCAAAGAAGGGAGAAAGAAGGAAGGGACGATGTCTTCTTTTAAAGAAATACAAGAAACTTCTAAGAGTACTGGCTATAAAGAAAACTTCTGAGAAGCTTAAATCACCTCATTTAATGTTGTTATACGTTACTGGTATCTCCCCACGTGAGAAGGTATGTAAGATCAGTACATTATTTTTAAAACTCAATGTGGCAGTTTAAGATGACTCATTCTTTTGCTTTTCTATTTTCCCATCCCTCCTTTCACAGCCACTCTCTCCCTTCTGGGCTTCATCTGTGCTGCCACTGTTGGGATGTTGCCAATGCTAGGGGTAAACCTCCCCTGTGATGAACAGTTTCCAGCACTCTGCCTCTCACTGCCCTTCACACCTTTCGGATACAGTTCATGCCCAGTAAAGGTGCCCTTCCATGACATAATCCACCAGGAGTTATTTTTTAAATGTCAGCCTCCATCTCCAATATGGCATCACATGACAAAACAAATCTGTGCCCTTTCTGGAATATGATGTTCTAATCCTATGCAGCCCTTTGCATGGAATAAGGAATATTTAACTGTACCTTAGGTCCCTACTGCACAGACACAGAATCATTCTTCCATTGTTTCACCCCCTTTCACTACTGAAAACCACCAGCAAGTTCTCAAAGCAATCAATTAACTTATCACATACACTGGCAAGCAGAAGGGAGGCCCGCAATTTTTAATCTCCAGAAGTCATTGTTTGTCATAGGAATCAAAATGAGAATAGTTATTTCAGCCTCTCAGAACTGATTAGTTAAAATGCCTTGTTTCCCCACTTATCCTCATTAGAGCTGCCAGATCTAATTTAAAATGTGATTATTGAAAGCACCCTAGCATAATTTTAATTTTTACATTGTGGATGTATCTGGTGTCAATGGAAGGGAAGGGCTAACGGTACATGGACGCGGCCACCGAGGTGCAAACCAACGCTGCACTTCCCCCTTCAGCCCCTGCCAGTGTCACCTGAGACCTAACCAACCAGCAGCCCTGGCTGCCAGCCAAGGGATGCAGGTTTGTAAACTGGGCTCCCTTCACCGCCACTGTCTCCAGTGCTTGGCAACTCACTGCTCCATGCCTGGAGGTGCACTTCTATCCCAGAAAAATGATCCTGTTCTCATGGCCCTGTTGGACCTACTGCCCAGGCTTGGACTCTCCTCCTTCACTCGTATTCCTGAGCTGTCACTCACGCTCTTTGCTGCATCCAGATCTCCTTTCCAACCACTGCCCAACAGTCTAAACCATTAACACAATTTCAAATTCCCGCCCTCAGGACTTCCCTAGTGGTCTAGTGGCTAAGACTCCTAGCTCCCAGGGCAGAGGGCCCAGGGTCGATCCCTGGTTGGGGAACTAGATCCCACGTGCTGGAATTAAGACTAGGGCACAACGAAATAAATAACATTTTATTAAGATAAAATTCACTTCCTCAAGAGCCACACCTAACTACCATCTACATACATTAAAATACTCCTGTCTCTGAGAGGATTTTGCCTTTGGTGTGGCCTTCGCGAAACTGATTCACACTATACCAGTTAATGACCCTATACCATTTCATGCAGTCCTTCCATGCTGCACACAGGACGGCCTCATCTCCCCAACCAGGTCTTAACTGCCTGTCCGCAGGGTGGAGACCACCGTGCTTCCGTGTAGATGCCAGAACGTAGAGACCAAATGGTAGGGCTTAAGGCAAGTTTCAACTAATATTGGAAATAACACAGAAATAGGCCTCCAAATTGGACCTCTACCAAACCCACTTCAGAATAAGAGAGAAAAACCCACAAATATGAAAAGCAGCAGTAAACCAATCCTAAATTTTGATGCCATTTCAATGTTTAGCCGTTTCCACAGACAGCGCTTTGCCAGTTATTGATCTGATTTCTTACGCCACGTGTTAGAGCACAGGCGGCTTCACCTACCATGTTTGCCGCCAAACAAAATCTGGTCCCCAGACCCTAAGACCCATGCGTGAGAAGCCTTCACCCTTCTGTGTAGCCTCTGTCCCCAACCTTTTTGGCTCCCAGCTTCCATTATGAACTTTCCCTCGTCATCATCCAAGTTCCAAGGCTCACAGCTAGTCTGGGCTTATCTTTTCCTTCAGCCAGACGTCTGGTTCTTCGTTGATACAGAAGGGTAGAGACTGCTGACTGACTGCTCTAATTATTAAAAATAGAGTTTTAAACTGTCAGAGCAATAAAAATATTATCTGTTTACGATTAAATATGGTATGTAGGATCATTTCCATGGAAAGGCCCTTCCTTGGGGGCCTTTATGATTAAATTTACTCAAAAAATCAGATTCAGTGCTTTATTTGGCTGCATGAGGTTTTAGCTGCAGCATGCAAACTGCTAGTTGCAGCATGTGGGATCTAGTTCCCTGACCAGGGATTGAACCCAGGTCCCCTGCCTTGGGAGCATGGAGTCTTAAGCACAGTACCACCAGAGAAGTCCCTAGATTCAATATTTTAGTAGGAGTGTTTTTTATTTTCTTTTTGCCCCAAGCTTATGATCAACATAAATTCAAGAAGAATCTGTATAACAGTAAAGCTTCATGTCTATAACATCTAGTATACTGGGTTTTGTTTTTTTTTTTACTTTTTTAACAAATAGGTGTAAAAATGATTTTTGTATTAGTAGAAAAAGAGTCCAATCCTATGAGTTAATACACAACCTAGGTAAGGGAATTTCCTGGTGGTTCAACAGTTGGGACTTCAAGCTCTCAACGCCAAGTGCCAGCATTCAATTCCTGGTCAGGGAGCTGAGATCCTAAGACCTCACAAGTTGTGTAGTGTGGTCAAACAAACAAAAACCTAGGTAACTATGCCCTTCTCTATAAACGATCCAAATCACACTGAAAGTTCAGAAACAGTCTGGGCCTATCTTTAATAGCTAAAATTATTAGGTATTAAAATACCTAAGAGCATGGATCCTGCCCATTATGTACAAAAACCAAACGTTCCTTTAAAACCATTTCTACAAGTGCACCTTCAGCTGAGATAACTTTCATCCACTGCTTACCAGCCCCACTGTAACTACAAATGATGCCTCTGAAAACCTTAGGGGGAAAAACACCTTCCTCAAGACACTTCACCACCCTTTGCCTGTCACTGTCTAAATATACCAACCCACCAACCACGATGGCAGATGTAAACAGCAGGGCAAACCCTGGACCACTTAGTGACAACAGCTGCTCTGCTTATAGGCTTGGAAAAATACACACAGTCTATACCATTTCCATATTCACCTATGCCAAGTGTCCACTCTGGCCTTTTCCTAAATGAGAGTGAGAACAATCCCTGCTGTACTCCTGCCTTACTTTGTTCACCCTCCTTCTCATCATACATAGGCACTAAATTTATTTTAAATAAAAGAAAAACAGCGATATGTTGTACATTGCTTCGAGAACCCAAATTGTACTCCAAGTAAGAGTTTTAGCTTTATATGTAATATAACTAAGTGACATGACAGCCACTGTGCAAATATCCACGTTTCAAAACTTGGTAAATATCTAATAGGTTTACAACGAAACTCATAAAACAACATCTCATTACTGACATGGCTTGCAGTGTGGCAGAGTGGGCATGTTGTCACTGACAGTCACAAAGGAATTCATGAGCTCCACAAATGTTAAACATCTCATCAAGGAACAATACGCATGCTTGAACAACCAAAATAAAGAACAATCCTCATCTGTCTAAAAAGAAAACAAAAATAAAAAATAAACACATAAAACGCTGGCCTAAATGTCAACTGAGGAATCCAATAAAGCTCATAAAATCTGGAAGCCAAACGGCAGATTTTCTTCATGGACACCACCCTTCCCACTGGGCAGTATCAACGCAATTTCAGGAGAATTAGTTAAAAATATGACAATGTTGTTCAAAGTGTTTTGATACAGAACTAGCTGTTTAGGGTGAATCACCTTCAAAATGATTTCAAACTTTCAAGAGAATGGTCAGATTACTGATAACCAATTTCCAGGCTACTGTGAGAAAAAAACGGTAAACAGAGAGAGTCACCCATGAACTGGACGTTTTATAAAACCAGACTGCTCCTAACACCTAGTCCACAGGATGCTTTGGCCAAACCTCAGTGTTTGCTGGACAGGGAAGCATCTATGACTCACTGTCAACCTTTAAGGCAGGACCAGCAGAGGGCCCTTCAGGACTGTTCCTAAGGCAACATCCCCAGAGGAAACAAACAACTTGGACGCAGCAAAGGTCACCAGGTGCAACATGAAGACATAACCTATAAATAGCTCTGGCTTGTCACTCAGTCGGAAACACAGTCCCTCCTCATCCCAGTACAGCCCTGACTCGCCAGCATCGGACAGCCAAAGAGTAACCTGTGTCATCTCTGAAACTAATCAGAGATGGGAGCCAATGTGCTCATGGAATAGGTCCGAACTGCAAGTCCTCTTTCTTGTAGAACAGCAGTTTCCAGAACATTGGGGTCCCTTTCCACAAGTTACAACAAGCTGTCACTTGAAGCTGACGATGGCCGGCAGTCGAGAAAGACAGCCGTGGGGTTCCTCTGCCATGCTGGGAACTCAAGTCTATAGATTTCACTCATACAACAGACCTGGCATCACAGTGATAAAGTTGCTAACCTCGGTTCTCTCTAAGATGCATAAACTTCAAAGCACATTCATTATAGCATTATTTATAATAAAAGGTATCAAAAACTTACCCTTTACAATTATTGACCAAACTGTGGAAAGTTCAAATAACTGAACATTAAACAGACATCAAAATGCATAATGAGTAAGCCTTTATAAAGAGTTTCTGACATTATGAGCCAAGCACATACATATTCTTTTAACTGAAATTAGCAAGACATTTAATTGTTTATTAAGTATGTTCTTAAGTATGGAGAACACATACATGTAAGGCTAAGTGGGAAAAGACTAGAATATTAAAGGATCACTATCTTGGATGAGACTTCAGGAAATATTTTCCTTCTCTTTGATCATTTATATGGTAATTACCATTATTTTTTACATTAAAATTACATTTAATTTTTATCATATAACAATGCTTGAATATTTTTTGCCTCTACTCACTTCCAAGTTCAGAAACAGAGTCAGAGCCCCCAGAAAAGGAGCAGATAGTAGGTCATATGTTTGAAGGAAAGAGAAGAGTATTCTAGTCAATTCTCTATCTCTTTGGGAAACAGAATCCCAGGGATGACAGGGCTCTCTCACAGGGTCACACCAGGCCTCCCGGGCAGAATTCCAGGATGGATGACCACCCACCAGCCTGCACTACCATTTAAATCAGTTATGAAACGCAGGTAACAACCATATCTACCTCAAGGGACAGTTTTGAAGTTAAATGATTTATATATAAAGCTTTCCAAATGATGCCTGGCAAAAAAAAAGCACTACTGACAAAGCCTTGTTCTCTCATCACTGCAATACCACGACAACTAGGACTTCTGTTACGATCAAGGCCCCATCAGCACCCTCAACGTCCCACTGCTAGAATCAGTTACACCGTAAGAACCACAAACAGGCAACGGGGCTTCCTTCCCTCGTGGGCCATTCTCTCAGGAGAGAAACGCCGGCCGCCAGGAGGCTGGGGGACGCTCCCATTGGAGGTGGTGCCTCTGGCCCTCCTTTCTGGCATCCCGGCACATCCCCACACCTCTGTGCCTCCCCCGGCTGATAAAAACTTCATCTCCCTATCCTGCACACTCTTTCTTAGAAAAATGTGGAAAATACATCCTTCACATGCCCCCATCCATTCAGAACGATGTATCAAGAATATATCATAATATGTTTATAAGAGAGTTAGGTTATAGAAGGTGGAGCTTGGAGAGGCACCCTTGCTACCCTTTAATAAATTTAGATAAAGTATGTGTTTAGTCATTTTAAATAAAGATACTTGGTTAAGACTTTAAAATCTTTAGACAAAATTAAAATATTTAATTGTAAAAAATATACAATCAGGGGGAAAAAAATAACTCCTGAAACTCAGTGGTCCCAGGAGGCCTCAGGAACCCACCCACAGGCAGTTTCATTTGTGACTGGGGAGCCCTGACCCTCTCTGGCCACAGCTGATTGGAACCAGGTAACAGCTGTCCCCAGCCCACCCCTTGGATTGTGGCCTGAACATCAGAAGAAAAGACACAGACACGGCCATCAAATGGTACGGATGTCAGCGACACAGGTCACAAGTCAACAGTCAGCACCCGGGAGCCAAAGTCACAGCGAGAGCCTGGGTGTGGGGAAGGGTCCCAGAGATGAGTCCACACGGGCCTGAGGGCAGCCCCGGCCAGCTGGGCCTCTCGCCCCACATGGGCCCATGGAACCCCCTCGGCCCCTCGTTAGAGGTGCAGGAGACTCCCTGTTACAGAGGCAGTCTTTAGTCCCTCTGAACAAACATGACCTCAACTAGCCTGGCAGGTTCACGGAGCATATCACAGATGTGTTCTTCACCTTTGCCCTTCGTTACAGAGGTTGGAACAGTGTGCACAACACAGGAAAAGCCCTTTCTTAAGATTTATATACCAACACCCCAAGCTACTGCCCTACTTTGTGTCAGTAGAATAGGAAATTAAAGCAGAGAGGAATTCTGCAAAAATACTCATTCTGCAAAAGGATTTCAAGCTCTATGGATCATCTACTCCAGAACATCTATACAATACCTGCTTCGTGGAAGAAACATGGATTCCTTGATGAACACGGAACCGGAGAGAAGGATGTACCAGCAGGTCCCAATATCATCAGGACTGAAAACAAAAGACAGTAACATCAGATGATTATCTCCAACAAACAGAAATAAAAACACACAAAGCACATTGTACCCATGTTAATCTCAGAATCCTGAAGAACAACGAAGTATGATAAACCATGTACTTAAAATACCATTCTTCAACCACTGGAATAACTTTTAAAAATGATTTTTCACAGCCAAATAACCTAACGACATCTATCAGTATATTTAAAGCTACAGCATGTGCCATTTTCATTCCATGTTCTTTTTTTTAGTTTAAATTTTTGAGCTGAAAATATTTTATTTTGTTTCATAAAAAGAAACTTACAAAGAGGTAAAGAGTAGAACTGTTTTCCCACCCATCTCCCCTGTCTACCAAGCCCCTACATTTCTCTACCACAGTTGTGGGCATCATTTAGAACTTCCTCATCCACACAAGGATGGACAAACACTCATTCCCTCCACCCTCTTTCCTTCTTTAGACAGAAAAGAGGGCATATGCTACAGCGTTCCTTCCTATGTGCTGACGCAGAAGTCTTTTACCAGAAGACAGCTCTCTTATTAGACATGGCTTATCTGACTTAAGCAAGTCCCTGCATGTGTGCGTGTGTGCTAAGTTGCTTCATTCATGTCTCACTCTGTGGACTCACTCGTGGACTGTAGCCCACCAGGCGCCTCTGTCCATGAGATTCTCCAGGCTAGAACACTGGAGTGGGTTGCCCATACCCTCCTCCAGGGGATCTTCCTGACCCAGGGATCAAACCCGCATCTCCTGTATCTCCTGCATTGGCAGGGGGATTCCTTACTTATGAGCCACTGGGGAGCCACACAAGCCCCTACTGCCCATCATTTCAGTGGTTTTTAATGTAGGCAATCATTGAAAAATAAAAGGAAAACTGTAATAAGTAATCTTGTAGCTACAGGAGTAACTGTGATTAGTAACTAGATGTGCAGCTGCTGAGTCAAAGGGCACAGACAGTATAACTTTGATAAATATTGGGTGGTTATTGAGTTAACTCCAGAGAAGGCAATGGCACCCCACTCCAGTACTCTTGCCTGGAAAATCCCATGGGTGGAGGAGCCTGGTAGGCTGCAGTCCATGGGGTCGTGAAGAGTCGGACACAACTGAGCAACTTCACTTTCACTTTTCACTTTCACGCACTGGAGAAGGAAATGGCAACCCACTCCAATGTTCTTGCCTGGAGAATCCCAGGGACGGGGGAGCCTGGTGGGCTGCCGTCTATGGGGTCACGGAGAGTCGGACACGACTGAAGCGACTTAGCAGCAGCAGCAGCACTGAGTAACTCAGGAGCCTACCACCTCCCCAAGGCCATGCTAGTAGAGTCTATTTATGTAATGAATATTTAACAAATTTTCAATGAGGGCTGTTCTAGGTGCCTAGGGGACTTCAGGAAACCACAGCAACAAAAACCCCCGTCCTCCTAGGGCTTATATTCTGGTTGGACAATACACACTAAAATAAACACACTTAACTTCCCTGGCTATTCAGTGCTTAAGAGTCAGCTCTTCCAAGGCAGGGGGCATGGATTTGATCCCTGGTCAGGGAACTATTAATAAGAACCCACATACCATGTGGCATGGCCAGAAAGCTAAAAAATAAATAAAAGAAATAAACAATAAATATAATAAATTAGTAAATTATAAATCCATTATCTGGGGAATAAGTTAGTGTGTAGGGCAAGGAAAATGGGAGTGGGTTGTGATAACTTTAAATGCTCACTGAGCAGAGCACAATGGTCTCACTGAAAACAGAACATCTGAGCAAAGGGGATGAGGGGCCAGTGGCTCCCAGATGGTGAGGCTTCTCAGCCAAGGGCATGGAGGCTGTGTAGAGGCCTCGGGCTGGGCAGCTGGGCAGGGCGGAGGGGGTGCAGCGAGGCAAGGGGTGAGGGCATTCCATCCCTGAACCTGGTTGTTTATCACACTTTGGAGGTTTTGCCAATCTGCTCAACAAAAACTGTATCTCAGTTCACTTTTACTTTTCCTCTTATTATTGCAAAAGCACCTTTCTTCTTATGTTCACGAGCCCTACGCATTCCTTTTTCTGTGAAATCATAACTTTTAGCCAATGCTCTACAAGCCGTGGGACTTCTTCTTATCTGGAAGCACTTTATTAAAACTATCATTTTGAAGACATGAGCTGTGACAACCTTCCCCCCAGGTTGCTGCTTCAGCTTTGACTTTTGTTTCATGTGGTTTTTGCCATGTGCTGAGTTCTTTTTTATTTTAAAGAGCCAAGTTTATCAAATTTATTTGTCAGGATAGAGCTCAGCTTACTATGAAAACAGAAAGCCAAACACAGCAGTGGCTGAAGCACGGAGAAAGTTCATTTCTTTCGCATGTACAGTAACAAGCGGTGCTGGAACCAGGTTCTCCCTGCTGTGTGGCTCGGTCACCCCAGCCCGTGGCCCCCGTCTCAGAGTCTAAGGGGCTGCTCCAAACCTCCCTGCCACGTGTACATTCTAACCACTGGAAGGAGGTACGCACCCACCCATCTTTGAGAGGACGGCATAGAAACTGCATCCTGGCAAACCACACTTGAAACAGTCTGCAGCAACCTCTGCCAAATCTTTTCTATTTTGGCAAACGGATTCCGAAAGTTTTTAAAGGACACCAAGACCTCCCAGGTGGCGCTAGTGGTAAAGAACCCGCCTGCCAATGCAGGAGACATAAGAGACGCGGGTTT
Organism: Budorcas taxicolor; assembly: GCF_023091745.1. Classification (NCBI taxonomy): domain Eukaryota; kingdom Metazoa; phylum Chordata; class Mammalia; order Artiodactyla; family Bovidae; genus Budorcas; species Budorcas taxicolor. Next base: position 40,122,915 of record NC_068926.1, read on the forward strand.
GATCCCAGGGTCAGGAAGATCCCCTGGAGAAGGGAATGGCAACCCACTTCAGTATCCCTGAACATCTACCAGTTATCCTACAAATAGGGCTGATGCTTCATACCAGGAAAGCCGCGGCAAGGATTTAAAAAGTGAAGATAAGAAGCTAGTCCTCTAGACCTCTCCCACTTATATAATGTCATTTGCCTGATGGATGAGCTGCTTCTCTCTTTTCCAAAAAATTCAAATCTTAACTCACAAGAGCTGTGTTTGTTGCAGGAGGCATTTGCAGAGAATGACCACTGCAACACTTAACTGGATTTGGTGGGCACGTACTACCTGCCATGCCAAATATGACAGTCAAAATGCCTTGATTTTTAAAAAACTTTATCAGAGTATATTGATTTACAATAGTTTGTTGGTTTCAGGTGTAAAACAAAGTGAATCTGTTTTATATATACATCTGTGAAAGTGAAAGTTGCTCAGTCGTGTCTGACTCTTTGCAACCCCATGGACTATACAGTCTGTGGAATTCTCCAGACCAGAATACTGGAGTGGGTAGCCTTCCCTTTTTCCAGAGGATCTTCCCAACCCAGGAATCGAACCAGGATCTCCTACATTGCAGACAGATTCTTTACCAGCTAAGCTACATGTGTGTGTGTTTAAAACATGAACAGTTATGTGTTTTATACACAGTAGCGTGTATATCTCAGTACCAATCTCCCATTTTATCCCTCCCCTCCATTATCCTCTGGTAACCATAACTTATGTCTCTACATCTGTAACTCTATTTCTGTTTTGAAGATAAATTCATTTGTACCTTTTTTTTAAAACATGTGTGGGTATCAGTGGCAAAAACTTTTATTTTGAAGTTCTTACTCTTAAAAAAGAAAAAAAGAAAAAACTTATTTTATATTGGAGTATGGCTGATGGCATTAGCTTGGCTCAGTGGTAAAGAATCTGCCTGCCAATGTAGGAGACCCTGATCCCTGGGTCAGGATGATCACCCAGAAAAGGCAACCCACTCCAGTATTCTTGCCTGCAAAATCCCATGGACAGAGGAACCTGGTGGGCTACAGTCCATGGGGTTGCAAAGAGTCGGACATGAATGAGTGACTGAGCACACAAATAGCTGATTAACAGTGTTGTGATAGCTTCAGGTGGACAGCAAAGAGACTCAGCCCTACATATAAATACACACACACACACACACACACACACACGTATATCCATCCTCCCCCAAACTCTCCTCCCATCCAGGCTGCCACATAACAGTGAGCAGAGTTCCCTGTGCTATACAGTAGGTCCTTGTTGGTCATCCATTTTAAATAAAGCAGTGTTGTATCCTTTTTTAGATTCTACATTTAAGTGCTATTATATATTTGTCTTTCTCTTACTTTACGCAATATGACAATCTCTAGGTCCATTCATGTTGCTGATACTGTCTTTATTATTGAGTTGTCTCTTTTAAAGATTCGTATCTTATCAGTCAGTCAGTCAGTTCACTCGCTCAGTCCTGTCTGACTCCTTGTGACCCATGGACTGCAGCATGCCAGGCCTCCCTGTCCATCACCAATTCCCAAACTTTACTCAAACTCATGTCCATTGAGTCAGTGATGCCATCCAACCATCTCATCCTCTGTCGCCCCCTTCTCCCCCCAGCCTCAATCCTTCCCAGTGTCAGGCTCTTTTCAAATGAGTCAGTTCTCCTCATCAGGTGACAAAAGTATCGGAATTTCAGCTTCAGCACCAGTCCTTCTAATGAATATTCAGGACTTATTTCCTTTAGGATGGACTGGTTGGATCTCCTTGCAGTCCAAGGAACTCTCAAGAATCTTCTCCAATACCACAGTTCAAAAGCATCAATTCTTTGGCACTCAGTCGCATAGCTGAGGTATTGATATTTCTACTGGCAATCTTGATTCCAGATTTTGCTTCATCCACCCCAGTGTTTCTCATGATGTACTCTGCATAGAAGTTAAATAAGCAGGGTGACGATTTATAGCCTTGAGGTACTCCTTTCCAGATTTGGAACCAGTATATTATATGTCCAGTTCTAACTGTTGCTTCCTGACCTGCATACAGATTTCTCAGGAGGCAGGTCAAGAGGTTTGGTATTCCCATCTCTTTAAGAATTTTCCACAATTTGTGGTGATCCACACAGTGAAAGGCTTTGGCATAGTCAATAAAGCAGAAATAGATGTTTTTCTGGAACTCTCTTGCTTTTTCGATGACCCAACGGATGTTGGCAATTTGATCTCTGGTTCCTCTGCCTTTTCTAAATCCAGCTTGAATATCTGGAAGCTCACGGTTCACGTATTCTTGAAGCCTGGTTTGTAGAATTTTGAGCATTACTTTACTAGCATGTGAGATGAGTGCAATTGTGCAGTAGTTTGAGCATTCTTTGGCATTGCCTTTCTTTAGTATTGGAATGAAAACTGACCTTTTCCAGTCCTATGGATACTGCTGAGTTTTCCAAATTTGCTGGAATATTGAGTGCAGCACTTTCACATCATCATCTTTTAGGATCTGAAACAGCTCAACTGGAATTCCATCACCTCCACTAGCTTTGTTCGTAGTGATGCCTTCTAAGGCCCACTTGACTTCGCATTCCAGGATGTCTGGCTCTAGGTGAGTGATCACACCATCGTGATTATCTGGGTCATGAAGATCTTTTTTGTATAGTTCTTCTGTGTATTCTTGCCACCTCTTCTTAATATCTGCTGCTTCTGTTAGGTCCATACCATTTCTGTCCTTTACTGAGCCCATCTTTCCATGAAATGTTCCCTTGATATCTCTAATTTTCTTGAAGAGATCTCTAGTCTTTCCCGTTCTATTGTTTTCTTCTATTTATCTGCACTGATCACGGAGGAGGGCTTTCTTATAAAAAGAGAATAGAACCAAGAATACAAAAACAATAAGTCGCTTAAGTTTCTCACAGTGAGATGCCACCAACACAATCTGTTTTACTCAATTGGCCTGAAAAGTCTCCTGAGTTCGTTAGAAACCACTGTGCTACCCTGCCCTCTCCTGCATTTATAATAATTTTGTATCAGGCAGGCAGTCCTTCAACATCTGCAACCACGTCCCTTCCCACGGGGCACCTGTCACCACGGGACTCTATACTGCCAAGTAATGACTACTTTTTAAAAAGAAATGAAGAGAAAGAAATTACCTAGCAGTAACAGCATCCAACTTGTCTACACTTAGAGGAGAAGCAAAATGAATCTGAGACCTCGCTTGCAGACACATGTGGCGGCACAGCTGGCTAACAGAAGACTCACTAGCAGAATAATAATTACACGCCTAGCAGGAACAAATGGCCAGGGGAAAAAAGTGCTACACGTCAGTCACTGTGGATACAACTAATTTTATTCACCAATGTCATCTGTATTTTTCCCAGTTGTTTAATGTTTTAAAATTATGAGCTCAGGAGTCCCATCAAGGATTGCTGAAATGGTAAAAGTGGAATCTCAGAGTAACTGAACATTTGCAAATAACTTTAGTGTTACATCACCAGTAACAGGTAGAAAAGAGACACCTAGAGATTACAGAGGCCCCTCTGATCACCAAAATGAACACTTAGAGAAGACCTAGAAGTTTTAGACAGAGCTAAGAACTCCAAGACCAAGATTTGATTCCAACACCTGCCATCCTACACCCGACAAGATGAAAGCCAAAAAGCCCAGGGTATGATAAGACCCTTAGCAGAGCTTCTGTTTTGATTCTGTCAACAGAGAGAAAATGAATCAAGCCAAACAAAACAAGCAAGCAAAATATAAACAGGACATCATAAAATGACCGATCTGCCATGCCATGTGATCAGACAGAAGGACTCTAAAAAGCCATCACGACTGACCACTCTAGGTGCCCACACCTCCTGGGCTAAACCAGAAGCGCAGGTGCAGCCTTGGAATGACAGGAAGAAGCCACTGTAACCTGGTCCCACTCTTCCCACCTCACTTCCCTCTGCTCCTCAGCACAAACCCCCTTCCTAGATGGTATCTCCCTACCTTCTAAGTCAACCTGCACCCCAAAGGAATGGCTCTAACACTACTTCTTCAATAAGGTCTTCTCACTGATTCCCACACTCCAAAATACTTATCCCATCTCATTTATTCTGTTTTGTGCTTTTCTCTACCCATTTCTCATCCCTGAGCAACCTAGGTATCTCCCTCCACTTACATGGAGGGCCCCTGCAGGCAGAGCCAGGAGCTGTAGCTTGTAGGAACGGGTCAGGATCTTGGCAGTCAGCATCTGCTCAGGGAACTGAGATCAAGACAGGCTTCTGCTTATAACCTGGACAGGAGGAAGCCCAGCCCTGACGACCAGCATCTAAAAGCAGCAGTCTGATGCCCTGCAAAGAGTAAAGGTTTGGAACACACATTCTGTCATACCAGCCATGTGATCCTGGTGACGTCAGGTCCTGGGGCTCTGATTCCTCAACTGTGAAATGGGGATATTAGTCCTTCACAACGTCACTCTGATTTAATGACACAATACATACCAAGCGCCCTGCAGAGCAGGGACACAGCACACTGGTCTCTTCCTCTCTCTCACAACCGCCTCTGAAAGGGTCACCTTCACCTTTCCTCTCTGCTCTCAACCCCAACAAGACCTGGATTCAGACTGCGCAACTCACCAACCTACACCATTTCCTCCGCCTATGCCTCAGGGCCTTCGAACAAACCTGCTCTTCCAGCTCCTAAAGGGTACCTTCAGCCTAGTAAACTCCTTACTCATCCTTTGAATTCCAGGTTAACGACCACTTCCTCTGAGAAACATTTTAGTACCTTCCAAATAAAGTGAGTCACTCTCTGCTGGGTTCCCAGCCACTCTGGACTTGTTCACAAGAAGCAGAGTATCATTATCTCAGAAGTCTTTCCTCTACTCTTCAGTACCTCCACGGACACACTAGACGATGCTCAACTGGCACTCAGATATTTTATCAATAAGTTAATTAATAGTTGAATAGACACTAACTCAGGTGAGGTGTTAAAGTGTCTGAAAGTCAAAGCCATTGCGTTTCAATTTACTAGGAACTAGAAAAATGAAGTGAGGGTTAAAGAACATCCTTGACAATAACCTAGATATCCACAGGGTGGCAGTGTCTCCCCACGAAAGGGCTTTGTGAGCAGCTGCGTGGTCCCCAGTTCCCCTTTAGGAAGCAGACTGAATACAGGGACCCAGCGCAAGTTGATGGAGGCGGGGGCGTGGGGGAAGGGGGCTGCGGACAATAAGCTAATAACTCAAAAGAAAGCAGCTAAGTCAGAAAGGGGATTATCAGAGGGCAAAAAAGTAATTGGAGAGAAGCCACTTAATTTAGTTGCTAATACAATACGAAAATTTAAGTGAAGCCCAAGTGGCCAAAAGGCTTCAAAAAGGGTAGGAGGGATGGGGTGAGGAAGGCGCTTCAGGCAAGGGCACTCCTGTCCTTGTAGACACAGAGCTTCACACCCACCCCTACCAGCCACAAACTGACATCTGGTCTCTGTGTGTGTGTATTTGGAGAGAGGGGATGTCAACCAACAGAAACTAGAGGAATGATCCCCAGGCAAAAAACACACCATCGGGATGAGAATTTAGTGCCCAAGGAGTGCATCGGGTCTACAGGAAGGGTCCCCCAGGAGCAGGTCAAGGGCAGCACAGCACAGGCAGGAGGGACCGAAGTGGAGGCTGTGTGGGGCAACAGCCACTGGGCATCAGGACACACAGATGCACAGAGGCGGCCACCACACAGGAACACAGGCCAGTGGAGAGGGCGCCCACTCAGCAAGGGGTGGGGACACGCAGCCACGTGGACCCACAAGCATCAGGGTTTGGGTCAGTTTAGAAAGGGAGGCTGCACTGTATTACGCACACTACCCAGATGCAACCCCACCTTCACACAACAGCCGCCGGCATCTGGGAGCAGTGTTACCTCCCGGGCCTACTGGCTTCGGTCAATGGGAACCAAAATGAAGACCATCCAAATTCCACTAAGTAAGTGGAGCCCACGAGCAAGGAACTCAGAGGGGCTGCCACCAGAGACTACGACTAGGAAAACGCTTGTTTCTTCTCCTACAGTTGCTGTCCTGGTGACATCATCTAGCCTAAGGATAAAACAGAAAACAGTCTTCCTGCATTTCTTCCTCTGCACAATCCACCACCACATCCTGTGGGGTCCCCTCCAAAGCCCCTGATGAAGTCTGACATCTTATTCTACCCACCTCCCTGGCCCCCCCCACACACACGGTCACTAGTCTCTTCTGAGCGGTGCAGATGTGTACTCTCATATATACAATTATACCAACAACCAGACCAGGACTAACTCTGCCTTCTGACACCAGACGACCCCGTACCTTCTCACAGGAGCCCAGCCTCAAGTTCAGACCAGAGGTTCTCAGTAGGGACATGACCAGGCCCAGGGGACAGAACCTCAACCAGCTCTTCCACCACTAACTGCCACCACGAAGGAATCGAAGAGGATTTCCCATGAACGAAGTGTTCTGTAGCCCTGACAATCGCCACCTTTCAACATGCAGATAGAACAGATATATAAGAATTGTGCTCTTTTTCACAAATGTATTACCGTCACTTCTGCTACTGGATTTACCAAAAAGTTTAATAAAATTTTTTGTTGCTCCCTGATGGGACTCTAACTAAGCCTTATGCTCCAAGACAAAATATATATGATACATTTTTGCGCAGCCAATGGCAGAGAGTAAGCTCACTAGAAAAGTTAAAGGAGCTCGGCAGTGTGCGACCCTGACACCAGATCACCATCCAAAGAAAGCCAAAGCAAAGTGCACACATCAGCCGTACTCAGGCATCAAGTGTAGGACATGTGATAGAAAGAGTCCTCTACCAAGGGTTAACACACACATTCCTGACGTAAAGAACAGCAGTATTGTTCTATAAAATTATATACTTCATAATATTCAATTATATACAAGCACATAACCACAAATTTCCACACTTAGGAAAACACGTATTACAAGCAGAGGCTGACTTTTTGTTCCATTTCCTTAAAGTTCCAAATCATAAGAAGCTACTTCACTTTTATCACTAACAACTCTGAAGGAAAAACAGCATCATTATAACATTAAGTTTTTCAGAAAATCCTTAATTTCCTCTCAACAAACTATAGTGGCTCAAATCCAACAAATAGGATAAATCAGTAAAATCAGTAAGAACTCTGATAACTGATGGAAATATTGAGGCTACTTCAGCTAAATACTTTGAAAATATTTTATTTCGAATATATTAAAGTATTTTGAAAATATTTTTATTTTTAAAAAATCAGTATTTTGAAAATGGGGGGAATACGTGAACATAATTTTTTTTAACCAGGTTAATTCACTAAACCAGCAAAGGGAATGATATAAACAACTAAAGAACTAGTAAAGCCAAATATTCTATAGACTCAACATATAGTCATTCTTAACTTTATAAAATTCATTTTAAAGACAAAATGAAGGAGTGAGGTCTTAAGTGTCATGAAGTTACTCAATAAACCTTTTTTGAATGAAAGAAAAAACATCGATGCAGATTACAATTTATGACAATCCATTCATCAGTGATTCAGCTATAGAGGGCAGATGGCTAAACCCAAGGACTTGAGGGACAACTTCTCAAATTTGACACAGCAGCCAAATACTCTTCTGAAACCCACCAGTGGTTCATGAAATTCACACATCTGTGTCTTTCAGTTATACACTACAGTTTCATTTTCAGGGTAAACCTGCTCCTCATCCAACAGAAAACTGGCACCAGAAATTCTAAAAAGAACTCGCAGCCATCCAGAAACAAACCCACACCAAACCTGCCCACCCCACTGTGAAGGTCAGGGCTGACACGTACTGCCAGCTCACAGCGCTGTGGCCGCACCGATCAGAAAGCACAGGGAGGGAACCTCATTTGCTGACTACATGCAACTTTAAACAGCTGAATTTAAGAAGAGTTCAGGTTTTTACTCACTAAGTAGTTTCATAGAAAATCAATACAAAGGACTTAACACCTAACCCTAACCCTAACATGCAGGCTGTTTTACCTGAAAGACCATTAAGAAGGTCTTTCTCAGCTGATCTAGTAAAGGAATAGCTCCTTTCAAGTAAATGCAAAAAAATAACAACTGAGAACAGACAAGATGCAAATGTCTGTGCTGGGCAACACAAGCACAATCTAAGCCAGTGTAGTTTCTGCCCTGATGGAGCTCACAAACTAAATACATTTTTAAATGTTTTTATTTTACTGCTCTTTGAGTAATCACAAAAATAAAACATTTTCAAAGATTAAAAGTAAATATAAAATATTGTAGTTTTTAAAGTATTGTTGCTGCTGCTAAGTTGCTTCAGTCGTGTCCGACTCTCCGCGACCCCATGGACTGCAGCCTACCAGGCTCCTCCATCCATGGGATTTTCCAGGCGAGAGTACTGGAGTGGGTTGCCATTGCCTTCTCTGAAAAGTATTGCTGAGAAACCTTAAACTATCACCATATGTACATAAATCAATCTCAAGTAAGTCTATTTGTGGGTAGGCATGTATCCACGAGTATTTGAATTTTCATACTTACACACAGCACATGTGTACATCACAACATACCAAGCTCACAGTTGAGCATCTTTATCCTATAAGTCTGGGCAAGGAACCAGAGGTGGGGGCGGTGAGGGAAGCCACCGGGCAAAGCCATAGCTCCTCCTCCAGGGGAGGGAGATCTGGGGGGAGAGGAGCAACACCACAGGGAAGGGACAGCTCCTCCTCCAGGGGAGGGAGATCTGGGGGGAGAGGAGCAACACCACAGGGAAGGGGCAGCTCCTCCAGGGAAAAGGGGGTCTGGGGGGAGAGGAGCAACACCACAGGGAAGGGGCAGCTCCTCCTCCAGGGGAGGGAGATCTGGGGGGAGAGGAGCAACACCACAGGGAAGGGGCAGCTCCTCCTCCAGGGAAACGGGGGTCTGGGGGGAGAGGAGCAACACCACAGGGAAGGGGCAGCTCCTCCTCCAGGGAAACGGGGGTCTGGGGGGAGAGGAGCAACACCACAGGGAAGGGGCAGCTCCTCCTCCAGGGAAACGGGGGTCTGGGGGGAGAGGAGCAACACCACAGGGAAGGGGCAGCTCCTCCTCCAGGGAAAAGGGGGTCTGGGGGGAGAGGAGCAACACCACAGGAAAGGGGCAGCTCCTCCTCCAGGAGGAGGAGGGGACAGAGGTTCAGGCAGAGCTGAGCACAGGGTGGCCACGGAGCAGGAAGGGGATGTGGCAGGGACAGGGAGGGGACATCTGGACACAGGCAACTGTGGAAACCAGAACCACATCACAGACTGGAAAGACCGCTAGGTCCTGGGAGAGGGGCAGTGGGGCCGAAGTTCTGCAAGACGTGGATTTAGAGGAAACTGCCTTAGAAGATGCCACTTAACCTAGCTTTTTCTAATAAAGGAACCATTTCCTCTTCTGCAATAAAGGGAGGTAAATCCCATATCTAAGTGCTATGAAAACTCTTTTGGAAACCAAAGCACCCATTCCAACACGTGTGGACAGTGGGCGTGCAGTACAGTTACCTGAGTTTACTGAGTGTCTGTGTGTGCTTTAAATTTAAGAAAACAAAACACATTTTGATGGTTCAATTTCTTATCCAAAGGTTTTTTTAGCACCTCACTAGATACTAAACCAAAATGGTGAGGATGGCTGGCCATTAAAGAAAAAGAGAACGGACACATTCATTTAGCTCCTTTCTTAAGTCCCTCAGGTATGAAAGTATACTGTCCCACTCAGCACTTCCAAGCCAGCAAAACAACCATATGCAGTCAATAACAAATGAAAGGAAGGGAGAATTTACCTGATGTTTTTGAACACTGTGTAAAGCTCAACTAACGATATCTAACTTTCTAGGATAACAAATACTAGATCCTAACTGGGCAAGTCGACACTTTAAAAATTTCGTTTCATCAGAATCACAACTCTCCCCTGAATCGCAGTACAACTTAAAATGGCATTCTGCCATACTGCTTATGTTAAAATAATGCCAGGGGAGTTACTGATAGAACACTGTTGTCATTAGTCCTTCCTAAACAAAGCTTAAAGCAGTTAAAACAATGGGAGAGCAAAATCTAAACGATGAGAACAGCGGATGGCGGGAGGACACTGCCCACCGCTGGCATTTCTGACTGCGCGTGCCTGCTCTGTGTCCTCCACACAGGGCCCTGCATATCAGCCTCACACTGGCACCAAAGCGGGGACCCTGTGATCACTGTTCCTATTTGACAGATGAGAACAGCGAGGCACAGAGGTGGATTAAAAGAGTCCTAGATTTACCTGGTGAAATTATGATGATTATAGCCTTTGAAGTCACCAGCACACAAACATAATAAGGAAAACAAATACTAATCTCTCGGTTATAAAACCAAATTCTGAAAGTCTCTGATATTTCGACTACACTGTGTTCTCCAAGCTCAAGCAGACAAGTCACTCCCCCCATGAGGTAAACACAAGAGGTCCCTAGAAAAGCGGTGGTATTACTAAATCATCACAGCAGTTGGACACGCCCCAAATACAGATGCTCTTTCATTTTTAAAACTGCACCTACACCAACTGCTCAGAGCAAAGACAAGCCTGTTCACGGATCATCATCCTTCACACGAGGTCGGCCAAAGCCTGGGGATGTGGCTGGGTGAATCTACATTCAGTCTCTGAACTTTTGGTCTTATGAAATCAGGACCCACAGACTCTTCACTGCTTACATTGCCACCTGATTCTAATTCGTCAAAAGGAACAATTAACACAATCAACTTGGGCTGCACATTCCAGCCCAAACGCAGTCAACGTAGGATATTCCAAGTTATGGCTGTGTGTGATCAGCAGAGCTCGTATTCGTGGCCTAAACTGACTCTATGAAAAAAAAAAAAAGTATATTTAAAACACTGCAATCTACCTTCCATTTAAATGGATAATAAATAATAACTGTTAGGAAGTTAGGACAATGCAGGCAGAAGGGCTGGTGAGTTGCAGGGGCTGCCCCTGCCCCTTGGCGAGGCGCCCTCCACCCCATGGAGAGATGCGGTCCTCACCCACATGCTCAGGAGGCATGAAAGGGGTGGGGACGCTGCTGCACAGGCGGGCAGCTGAGGCTGCGGAGCTGCCAGGACTGCGGGGGGTGAGTCCAGACCCCCCAGGTTGAGCCGTGCTCTCAGGGCAGCTTTCTGTTCTCTCCAAGCCTCAGGGCCCTCCCACATAACACAGCGGTGATGAAAAGATCCACCAGGACGGCTGTAAGGAGGAAGCAAACGAATACACACAAAGCTTGGATTCACGCATGTGGGATGGACAGAGGGCTTGTTACATGTTTGCTGTTATCTCAGCATCAACATGGCCCAGATCATGTTTCAGGGGGAAAGGACAAACTAATAGAAAGCTGACACTGACTGACACTGGACTGCTGAAACAAATTAATAATACTCATCAGAGATCATCAACCCTAACCCACGTACACCCATTCCACAGGTAGCTTTTAATTGCTCCTAAAAGAGAACTAATAGTCTGAGTTATTTACATCTTGATTCCTTCAAGGATAAATATATTAAGGGCATTTGCCCCCAGTGTGAGTCTTCTCATTACCAATTACATCTGGTTATTTTGTACTCTATTGGATGTATGTACAGCCTTTGAAGCCTAAGACGGATATAGACAGCCAAGAACCATCCTGCATCAGATCCACCCATGTCTTCTTCTAAAATCTATCCGTGGGACTTCCTTGGTGGGGTCCAGTGGTTAAGAATCTGCCTTCCAATGCAGGGGACTCGGGTTCGAGCTAAGATCCCACATACCTCAGGCAACTAAGCCTGTGCATCACAACCTCTGAGCCTGAGCACCACAATGGAGACCTAGTGCAGCCAAAATAAAAAAGAAAAAAAATCCACCCCTGACTGTCCCATTTCTGCTGTCTTTGTCCCAGTTCAAGCATCATCATCTCAGATTCTGGCAGTGGCCTCCTGACAGATCTCTCTGCCAGTCCACTCAATCCAACTCTCCCCCTGTGCTCTCAGGCAGACACAGATCCTATCTTTGAGGGAATGAGTGGGGCTGGAAGGCCTCTGGTCACATCATTTTGCTGCTTGAAAACTAGTCACTTACCTGCAGATTAAAAGACACTTAAGAAGGATACCAACCAATAAACAAACTATACCCCAAAAATTTAATTTTCATGATATGAAAGAAATATGTTTTGTGGTCTGATGATAATACTGTGGCTAAGCTTTCTTTTTCCTTCTTGAGTCTATCTTTTAAAGATAAAAACACATATCAAAACAACTTTGGGTGAATTCCTTCAAAATAATCTACTGGAGGTGGAGTAAGAGATAAAGCACTGTTGGTGATCAGTGGACAGTGTGGCATGATGAATCTATGGCGGTCTGTTTTATTACCATGTCACTAATACTCTGAACGTCTGTGATTTCCCATAATGAAATGTAATTGAGAAGGAAAAGTACTCATTGCCAATTGCCTAAAGAAGCAAGGATGACTTTTTTAACAATACGTTCACAAGCAAACGTGACTATGACCTACCTCTTCTCTTGACCCCACAACACCCCAGGCCACTCGCACTAAACTTGCCACACTGTTCAAAATGTGAGGCCAGGCCCCTCCCCTCTCTGTGCCCCTGTATACATGGTGTCTCCTGCCAAGAAAGTCTCTAGAGACACCAGACACACTAGGAGACGCAGTACAAAGGGCCACTTCTCCCAGACCCTCCCCTGCACCCCTTCTGTGCAAACCTATAGTCTCAGTCATTCTGGTTGGTTAGTTTTTGTTGCTGTTTTCCATTTTTTTCTGTTTGTACTTCTACCAAAAGATTAAAGTCTCCTTAAGGGCAGATACTGTATCTTATTTATTTCAATAAAGACTCCTTATAATATGCATGAAAAGTAGTAATTATTTAGTAAGTGCCTTGAGAAACAGGAAGAAAAGTCAACAGAACAACCATCACTCATGGCAAACATCAGCAGAATCATATGTCTAGTAGATCAGAGCTTACACATCCTTAATACACCAATATTTGTCTATTGCTTGCTTATCACATTCTTTAAGAAACTAGTTGCCATTGTTTCAAGGAGTGTGTTACACACCTTAAAAAGAATATCAATATGATTTAAGGAAGAAACTAAGCCCAGGGAGACATGGGCAGTTTATTTTCCTGTTGGTGGTCCAGTGGTTAGAACTCTATGGTTTCACCACTAGGGCCCAGGTTCAATAGCTGGTTGGGGAACTAAGATCCCATATGCCCCAGAGTGCAGTCCAAAAAAAAAAAAAAAAGACAAGCCAAAATATGGCATTTATGCTATCATTACCCCTCATCTGGTGTGATGGTGGGAATATATGTATTTTCTTCCTTTGGAAAGACTCCAGTCCAGACTATTTCTCATTTAATAACAATAAAAGTCAAAATATGCCATAATGTCAAATACCATCTCTGAACTACATGAGAGACGCATAAACGCATATGCAGACTTATCAGCAAAGGGCTGCAAACTTTTACTTTATGGCCAGAAACAGCTGAAATGCTTCCCATTGCTACAGTATGCAATAAAAGTTAATGCAAAATTAAGTAACGCTGCCTTGACAAGGTGTCCCTAGTAATTCTCTGATACTCTAAGTGCGTCACTTAGCTGCCATATTACACATAGTGCAAAGAAAAAGGAAACACCTACTAGTACAAAACTTCATTGGCTTCATGTCTTTCGTATCTCACAGTTTCACACATCAACCTGTAAAATAAAAAATAAAGAGATGAGTTCATCATTTGTCATTAAAAAACACACTAATAGTTTTAAATTGTAAATGAGACATTATATAGAAAATTAAGATTATTTCTATGAATTATCACGACCATTTATTGGCCTCAAGGTAAATATTTATGGTACCTAGGTTAACAAAATAAAATGAAATCTGGTAAAGAAAAGCTTGAAAAGAAACATTTTGTTAGATGTCAGCTTCACCAGGTTTATTTCATAGAGAACAAAATTATATGTATTTTATACTTTGTAAAGGACACGTGGACAAATTAATGTTCTCCAAGGTAAACAGAAAATGAAAAGGAAGCTGAAAGCCAGAAAGGAAACCTATTAATTTATAAAGTGATAACGTCATCCACAGTTTAACACTGATGTTACTTAACAGTATGGAATTTCAGACAAAAGTAGGCTTTCATTAAAGTCATTATTTTTATGACTAAAATGACTAAACATATGCTTTATAATTTAAAGATTTGTTATTTCAGCTGATTCATCTCTGAAGGAAAAATTATGGAAAACATGAATGTTTAAATATTCAAAATTACCTCAAGAACAGCATCTTCAAAAAAAAAATCTTATTATATTAAGCCTGAGTAAAATGTCCCGAAAGTACTGAAATGCAAAAGAGAAAATGACTATTTCTCCCTAAGGAGAAACTAAGAAGAAATAAAAAGGACTGGCTATAAAAGCAATTATTTCAACAGCATCTGCACTTTGGTCAGTGGGGCTACCAACCTCCAATCTGTGAAACACTGGGATCAACACACACAGACATGTTCCCTGTTTGCAAACTCCAAACAATGCCACTCACTCTTGGTTTTTTTTTTCACTCGAAAACACCTCACCTGAGTTCTCTTTTGCCTTGCTCTTCCTGCGACCACCACCCTAGTTCAGAGTCCCTCGGCCTCTCAACCCCTATCCCGAAACATTCATTGAACTCCGGGAGGCAGCATGGGTCCTTGAACACACATTAAACACAGAGTTTTAAGTGACTGAATCACACGAATTCTTCCCAGGAAAGGATGAGAGACTTAAGTCATGGGTCTAAAAATACCAGGTCTTAAATTATGTAACAGGCTCTGCCCTGCTTCCTGTTGCATCCTCTCCGAGATCTCGGTCTTGCTACAGTGGCTCCTGTGCTCCTGCGCGCTCATCTCCTCCCTCCCCATCACCCGTTTCTCCCTCTTTCCTGAATGGCTTCCTTTGATACATGAACATACCTTACGTCCATCGCCCATACAGCCCCTCCAGCTACTATCCACATTCTGCTTTTCCCATGATGGAAATTCTCTTTTTAGAGTTGTCTACATTAATAAACTGTCTCCATTCTCTCATCCTCCTTCCACTCCCCAATCACCAGGTCCTTGCAACTCAAAACAAAGAAACACCTCGAAGAACTACCAGCATCCTGTTATCTAAGTCTTTTCTGACCTTGTACCAATTCCACTTCTCAGTAGCAAGTGGTGACTGTCTTTTCCTTATAGCATTATCTTCTCTAACTCTCCTGGTTTTCCTCTTATTCAATTCAGTTCAGTAGCTCAGTTGTGCTGGACTCTTTGCGATCCCATGGACTGCAGCACGCCAAGCCTCCCTGTCCATCACCATCTCCCAGTGTTTACTCAAACTCCTGTCCACTGAGTCGGTGATGCCATCCAGCCATCTCATCCTCTGTCATCCCCTTCTCCTCCCGCCCTCAATCCTTCCCAGCATCAGGGTCTTTTCAAATGAGTCAGTTCTTCACATCAGGTGGCCAAAGTATTGGAGTTTCAGCTTCAGCATCAGTCCTTCCAATGAATATTCAGGACTAATTTCCTTTAGGATGGACTGGTTGGATCTCCTTGCAAACCAAGGGACTCTCAAGAGTCTTTTCCAACACCACAGTTCAAAAGCATCAATTCTTCAGTGCTCAGCTTTCTTTATAGTCCAACTCTAACATCCATACATGACTACTGGAAAAACCACTGCTTTCACAGATGGACCTTTGTTGGCAAAGTAATGTCTCTGCTTTTTAACATGCTGTCTAGGTTGGTCATAACTTATCTTCCAAAGAGCAAGCGTCTTTTAATTTCATGGCTGCAGTCACCATCTGCAGTGATTTTGGAGCCCCCAAAAATAAAATCTCTCACTGTTTCCACTGTTTTCCCATCTATTTGCCATGAAATGAAGGGACCAGATGCCATGATCTTAGTTTTCTGAATGTTGAGCTTGAAGCCAACTTTTTCACTCTCCTCTTTCACTTTCATCAAGAGGCTCTTTAGTCCTTCTTTGCTTTCTGCCATAACGGTGTTTATCATTTGCATATCTGAGATTATTGATATTTCCCCAGTAATCTTGATTCCAGGTTGTGATTCATCCAGCCCAGCGTTTCTCATGATGTACTCTGCATAGAAGTTAAAAAAGCAGGGTGACAATATACAGCCTTGATGTACTCCTTTCGCAATTTGGGACCAGTCTGTTGTTCCATGTCCAGTTCTAACTGTTGCCTCCTGACCTGCATACAGATTTATCAAGAGGCAGGTCAGGTGGTCTAGTATTTCTGCCTTTAAGAATTTTCCAGTTTGTTGTAATCCCACAGTTAAAGGCTTTGGCATAGTCAATAAAGCAGAAATAGATGCTTTTCTGACACTCTCTTGCTTTTTCGATGATACAATGGATGTTGGCAATTTGATCTCTGGTTCCTCTGCCTTTTCAAAAACCAGCTTGAATATCTGGAAGTTCACAGTTCACATACTGTTGAAGCCTCGCTTGGAGAATTTTGAGCATTACTAGCATGTGAGATTACTGCAAGTGTGTGGTAGTTTGAACATTCTTTGGCATTGCCTTTCTTTGGAATTAGAATGAAAACTGACCTTTTCCAGTCCTGTGGCCACTGCTGAGTTTTCCAAATTTGCTGGCATATAGAGTGCAGCACTTTCACAGCATCACCTTTCAGGATTTGAAATAGCTCAACTGGAATTCCATCACCTCCACTAGCTTTGTTCGTAGTGATGCTTCCTAAGGCCCACCTGACTTCACATTCCAGGATGTCTGGCTCTAGGTGAGTGATCACACCATCGTGATTATCTGGGTCGTGAAGATCTTTTGTACAGTTCTTCTGTGTATTCCTTGCCACCTCTTCTTAATGTCTTCTGCTTCTGTTAGGCCCATACCATTTCTGTCCTTTATTGTGCCCATGTTTGCCTGAAATGTTCCCCTGGTATCTCTAATTTTCTTGAAGATATCTCTAGTCTTTCCCATTCTACTGCTTTCCTCTATTTCTTACCAAGCATTTTTTCTGACTCCTTTGGACTCCTTGCCAGTTTTCTGACCAGGGATTGAACCCAGATCCTCCGCAATAACAGTGCAGAGTCCTAACCACTTGACCACCAGGGAACTTCCTACTTGACTTCTAATGGACCATCTCCAGGGGCTGTCAGACCTTCTCCTCCGCACCATGTAACCTTCTCCAGTCTGATTTTTAACGTCATCCATAAACTGATGGCTTCCAAAGCCATACCCCACACCTAAGCCCTCACTGTGATAACCACTCTTCTAAATGCCAACTTGGTGTAATAGCCATTTCATCTTCAAAACATCCAAAAAGATCTTAAATTTCTACCCCACAAATCTGCTTTTCCCCAGTCAGAACCCAAGTGTTTAGGCCAAAAGCTTTGGCATCATCATCCTTGACTCCTCTCGTTTGTTCACAGCCTGTCTCTTTCCACCAGTTCCTGTTTCAAAAAGACATCCTCCCAGGCTGACCACATTCACCACCCGCCTGTGAAAACCTGGTACCAGTCATCATGCTCGCATGCACCGTCGCTCAGTCCTGCCTGACTCTGTGGCCCCATGGCCTGCCAGGCTCCTATGTCTATGGAATTACCAAGGCAAGAATATTGGAGTGGGCTGCCCTTTACTCCTGCAAGGGATCTTCCCAACCCAGGGACAGGACCCAAGTTTCCTGCAGCTCCAGCACTGGCAGGTGGATTCTTTACTGCTGACTCACCTGGGAAACCCGTCTAAGCCATCATCCCACTATTATCTCCTACAAGGACTACAGAGGTAGCTTCTGCTTCTATTCTGCACACCTGTTGCCTGTTCACCTGACATGCAGTCACAGAACCTCACACCTGCTCTTAATCTCCACTGCCTTCAGGAGAAAATCCAAGCCCCTGTCCTTGAATACACAGCCCTGTGCTGTTGACTGCACCGAGCATCCCGACCTACACTCACCTTCCCACGGCTCCTGCCTGCTCCCACCCAGAGCATCAGGACCCATTGGCACCGTGGGGATCTCTGAGCAGCTGAGCTGGCACAAATGTTCCCTCTTTTCAACCACAAAGTAAGAGCAGCCCGACATGCTGACATCTGAATGAAACAACAGTGGTCTACACCCCTAAATCCTGTCTGCCCCACTAGGAACATAAGCTCCGTGGCAGCAGGGGTCTGGGCAACTTCACTGAAGCATCTCCACAGCCGACCTGATTTCCAGCACATAGCAGGCATGCAGGTGACAACTGATGACTGCATAAGTCAGCCTAACCAGCACCAACAGAAGATCAGGGCAAAATCATCTATATGACAAAGCTGTAAATACATGGGGAAAGTACCAAAAAAATTTTTTTCTTAACTGCTGTTAACAGAATGTTTGATCTTCCCCAAACTCCTAAAGAATATACTAGCCACATTTCAGTTGTCCCTTAATGTCTAAAATTGCCTGTGTAATAATAATTATGCTCATCCATAATGCTGAAGAATGTATACATGGACACACACACATATACTATATACAACTATATATATACAGTTTCATATATATATATATATATATATATATATATATATATATATATATATTTCCCCCCCAGCAAGCTCTTGTTTCCAACACTGAATGGCCGCAGTTACTCTGCTTTTTAAAGGTATTTTGGCCTCAACTCCCAACTGGAGCTTCCTCCTCCCCTTTGGCAAACATGCTGCCTCTAATCCATATGGATTAAGGGAGTAAACATTAGAAAATGACACTGTGTGGGAAAAACATCCAGGTTCTTGGTGAAGCTCTGAACCCTTCAGATTGTGTAGAGTAAGCGACCTCACAGCGACACAGCCAACTGACTGCACGTGACAAAGTGCTCGGGATCCATGCACTGATGGCCCCACAGCACACCACGCGGGGCTCCCAAAGAGGAAAGCCTCCCCACCCGCCGCCCCCGCCAAATACCGGTGTCCTGCTGCCCAGCACTGAGGAAACAGACTTGGAAAATCTTACGAGCTGCTTTTTTTGGTTGTCTTCCTAAATTTGGAAAACTGCATTACATGGAAGTCTTAACTGCTCTGTTTAATCCCACAGGGAAAACTTTTATTTATAAAATTCAAAGGAAGTAACATCTAAATAAGATGTATTTTCCCCAGAAATGGTGGTTACTACAAAGCAGTTTATCCAAGTCATTGAGTTTATCTGTACCTCTTCTCTCGCTATTATTCATTTTGGTATTCCAATCTTGTTCTAAAAAAGGACTTAGTTTCAGCTGATGTTTTTCATAAATATGAGAAACAAACTACTTTTCAACATAAGCGGAACAAGATAAACATCCTAAAGGTGTCTCCTTATAAGTTCATGCCAACAGAGTTGAATGGTCTCCAAAATGGACTTCTTAAGGTACAAATACACTAAACTGTACTGTTGAAATAATCAGTTATTTCCAGCCAAAATTTACTTTTGAAACAGCAGGAAATTGATGGTTCTGAAGCAGGTTAAGGGGTGTATGGGGCTTTATTATATTACCTCTACTTTTTTAATCTTGAAAATCTTCATAAGATGTATTAAAATTTTCCCTTTTTATTGCATAGAATTACTATTACCTTAAATAATTTTATGACCACATATACTACAGACACACATTATATAATCAATATAATCTAACCATCGAGACATTACCCACGTGAATTTTTACATGCATCTGGCAAAGTGACGTTTGCATTTGTATATTAATTAATTTGTATTTGCGGGTTCACTGCACTCAGTAAAACAGATAATTGGCACTACAGGCTTTTCCTAGGATGCTGCTGCTGCTGCTGCTAAGTCGCTTCAGTCGTGTCCGACTCTGTGCGACCCCATAGAGGGCAGCCCCTCAGGCTCTGCCGTCCCTGGGATTCTCCAGGCAAGAATACTGGAGTGGGTTGCTATTTCCTTCTCCAATGCATGAAACTGAAAAGTGAAAGTGAAGTCACTCAGTCGTGTCTGACTCTCAGCGACCCCATGGACTGCAGCCCACCAGGCTCCTCCGTCCATGGATTTTCCCAGGCAAGGGCACTAGAGTGGGTTGCCATTGCCTTCTCCTTTCCTAGGATAGCTGCCATCAAAATTCATAAAATGAAAATTTCATTCACACTTTAGAAATTATCCTCACTTTAATTTGAGCCATCTTCTAAATTCCCAATGGTTTGGCCCTTTCTAATAAAACTTGACTGAATTTTTAAACACTTAACCGACAATCTATTTTAAGTGATTTTCATTAAAAATTTAATTTTAGAAGTATTCAATCCTCTTCATATGTTTTTCAATTAACAACTAAATATGAAACTGACATGCTCAAAAATTAATTAGTGTTTAAAGACTAAAAGGGAAATGCATAGAAAAAGTATTCCTTTCATAATTAAAAACTGCTGGTATCAAAAGTATCTGGAGATGGAGGAAACAGAATTTTCCCATAACTTCCTTGTTGGTGTTTATATGCAATCCTTCTTCCCAAGGTCCTTTCTTTTCTGTTCCAGTTAATCACTAGATTATCCAAGATGTTTTGATCTTTTAAAGCCCAGATAACCATAAATAAGGCTGCTGTGTTACTGTACTAGAGAAGCAATTAGAGTTTTACGAGTGGACTCACATAAAACCAACTACGGTATAAAGTGAGTTTCCCAGAAAAGGGCAGACAACTTAATGCAATAAATATATTCCATACAAAGACCTAAAACATACTAAAACAATGAACTGAGTCCTTCTCTGAACAGTTAAAAACACTCTGGTTTCATATGTATCTAAGTGCTAAGAAACTGATTTTTATTTACCAGGATGGCAAACAATGCTCCTTTGGTGTATTCACCAAGTGGGGTTTATTACCTTAGGTGAGAAGATGGACAGGAAGGAGAAAGGTGATCACTCTGGCAGCAATGTCAAAAATTACCACGTGAATGTAAAACTTACAAGGC
Organism: Budorcas taxicolor; assembly: GCF_023091745.1. Lineage (NCBI taxonomy): Eukaryota > Metazoa > Chordata > Mammalia > Artiodactyla > Bovidae > Budorcas > Budorcas taxicolor. The sequence goes on from NC_068926.1 coordinate 40,143,840, forward strand.
CAAGTACAGAGGCCAGATGAGGCAGAGTGCTCAGAAGTAAGTTATCTTTAATCCTACAATCCTACTTCTACAGGATAATAAATGATCATATCAAATTCTAGCATCCCACTGTTATTCATCTTAAACTGACTTACCTAAGCTGATGCTCTCTCAGGTTGGACAAGGCTTCCATCCCATGTAAATAGGAATACACTATTTCCAGATCCTGTTTGAAAAAAAAAAAGGACAGGAATTATTAGACTTGTCAGGAAAAGAGGCTTCTAAAATAAGTCATTATATTTACAGACCAAATTAAAGATAGCTTTTTTTCAAATACAAGTTTTTTAGACATCAAAAATCACTTTCATATTAAGAGAAATCCTGGGCCTACACAATGTCATCCATCACAACTGCCTTTGGGACACATACAAAGGCCATAAAAATATAAATGGCACTGGCTCAAAGTTATGAAAATAAATTCCTCATAAGTTGTTACCAATTATTTTCTGGCTTTAACAGTAAAATATCAAAAGTAAGGTTTTAATTGTAAAGTACAAATATTTGCCAGTTCAGTCATTATTTTCTTAATTAATGCATGTTACTTCATGCCTACATTTAAAGATGAGCATGAATCCAATTTTTCTTTCCAGTTTTTACTAAGTGACATTTCTTACATAGAGAAATATTTAAATTTAAATCTTCTCTTTTTAAAAAAGAGACACTTGCCTTGTTTTAACAGATCATGTTACAATACATAGAAAAAAGAGTCCTAGTAATTCACGGAAGTTTAGAACAGATGAAGATTCAACATCCTGTTTATACTGATTTACATGACAAGCCAGCAAGGAACCAGCTCTTTTTTTAATTGCGGTATAGCTGATGTATAATATTATGTAAGTCTTAGGTGTACATGAGTTAGTATTTTAAGACCCCAGTGAATAACAGCTTCTGATCTCAAGAATATGAATAGATATTTACTCCTCCTCCAAATCTTGGCCAAAATCTAAAACAAATATATTTTAAAATATCTGTAAAATTATCCTCTTCCTTTTTTAAAACAAAAGCCCTATTGAGATATTCACATTTTTTTTCTGGTGGGAGACCACAGGACCGGGTGGGGGTGCAAAAACCTCCACCCCTACCCCACACTGAGGCTACACCTCCTTCTAAAGAGTCGCTGTAAGCAGGCCCAGAGGTTCTCAGATATATTAGAACTCAAGATTTATCGCTTGTGAATAATTCCATGGTTTGTCTTTGTCAAACACCATCGTAATTCCTGGCATTTTACCACCCAAAAACAACCCCATAACCATTAGTACTCTCTCCCCATCCTCCCTTTCGCTAGCTCCTGGCAAGCATTAATCTGTTTTGTGCCTACAGAATTGCCTATTCTGGACATTTCGTGTAAATGGAATCTCACAATGGAATACGTGCTCTTTTGTGACTGCCTTCTTTCTCTTGGCCTAATAGCTTCAGGGTTCATCTACGCTGCAGCAGGTAATGATACTTTCCTTTGTATTGCAAAATAATATTCCATGGTAGACAGATGCCACATTGTGTTTATCCATACATCAGCTGATGGACATTTAGGCTTTCCCTGCTTTATGACTGGCATGAATAATGCTGTTATCAACTCTCATGCAAACATTTCTGCTTGCACACCTGTCTTTAATTCTCATGGGAATGTATATACCTGGAGCAGAACTGCTCATTCATAAGATAACTCTCGTCTTTAGCTTGTTTACCTAAGTGGCTACATCTGAGGACTCTAATTTCTCCACATACATCCTTGCCAACACTAATGTGTGTCTTTTCTATTTTAGCCTTCCTAGGTGTGTTTGAAGGTGCTGACTTGTATTTCCCTAATGACAATTTTTCATGTGCTTACTGGCCATTTATACGTCTTTGGGTAAATATCTATTCAATTCTTTGTTCACTTTTTAATTGGGCTATTTGTCCTCATCATTGCATGTTGAGGATTCTTTATGTATTCTGGATAGAAGGCCCTTTCCAGATACATTATTGGGTAACATTCTCTCCCTTTCAGTGGGCTGTCATTTCACTTTCTGGGATAATGCCCTTTGAAGCACAGGGTTTTTAATTCTGATGAAGTTCAACTTATCTACTCTTTTGTTGTGTATGTTTTTATAGTCAGATTTAAGAAACAGTTATCTGATCCAAGGTCATAAAGATGTATTAATATATTTGCTTCTACATAGAGTTTCTTCTTCTACAGTCGTAGCTCTTACGTTTAAGTCTATACTCCATTTTTAATTATTTTACATATACAGTAAGGTAAGCATTCAACTTCATTCTTTTACATGTAGATAACCAGTTATCCTATCATCCTCTATGGAAACACACTATTGTTTCCCCAGTGAACTGTATCACTACCCTTGCTGAAGATCAATGGCTCACAAGTATCAGTATTTATGTCTGTACTCTGAGATCTATCCCATTGGTCTACAAGTCCATCCTCGTGCCAGAACCACATAAGGTCTCATTTATGCAGCTTTAGAGCAAGTGTGAAATCAGAAATTGTGAATGTTTCAAGCTTATTCTAGTTGCTTGGGTACATGTGAATTTTAGAATCAGCTTGTAAATCTCTGCAGAAAAGCCGGCTTTAAAAAGGATTGCAATGAAACTAAAGATCAATTCAGGCAGTGTTGCTCCTGTAACAATACTGTCTCCTAATCCATGACATGGGATGTTTTTCCCTTTACTTAGGTCTTCCTTAATTTCTTTCAACAATGTTCTGTACTTTTCATTGCACAAATCTTGTACTACGTCGGTTAAATTTAATCCTCTGTCTCGGGTAAGAAAAAAATTTTGAAACCTTAAGGGTACCTTTGAGAACAATTCAAACTATGCGTGCAATTAGATTTCATACATTAAGGGCACAGATAACAGACAATGATTGACAGAATAAACTAGGCAAGGAAATTAAAACCTCTCTAAGAGGATTCCAAGAAGATTTTAGAATATTATGATGTGCTGGGGGGTGGGGGTGGAGGGAAGACCTCATTTATGATTCTCAATTGCCCCAATTTAAAACTTATAATACAGAAATTTAAAGTAGCACCTTCTGATGGTAAAGTTTCAGATAAAGTGAAGGACTTTCATTTTATTCATCTGTAGCTTTATTTCCCACAAATCTTACGAAAGCTATTTATAGACTGAAATCTACATGTAGATCTAAAAATTCAATACAAATAAGAAAGCTAAAACAAAACCATCCCCACTATCCAGTCCAAAACCCCTTCTTAGGAAGCAATCCTACCCCAATCATAATATTTTTTGTGCAGGTAGGAAAAGCCAATAAAAATGTCTCAAATAATGAGTTTTCTTTAATTCTCATAACGGAAAGTCCTTCTGAATAACGCTAAGATTCACATTCTATTTTATGTATTATAAATGTGTGCTGCTGCAGTCCTTAAACAGTAACACAGAAACTACCCTCCCATTTCTGAAGAGTTTATAATCTGAGTCTAACACGAAAGTCTGACATTTTTTTCACTGAAATATTATTGATCAACCTGTTATAATCTGCCCAAGGCCCATAGTACTTCTAACAGGCAAGACTATTTACGTTCATTAACCTTAATCAGGCACATACATTTACACTGAAAAAGTCTATTTAGCAAAGGAGTAGAAAGAAATAGGATTTTTCAAAAGTGCAGATCTCTGGGTCAGGAGGATCCCCTGGAGAAAGGAACGGCTACCCACTCTAGTATTCTTGCCTGAAGAATTCCATGGACAGAGGAGTCTGGTGGGCTACAGACCATGGGATCGCAAAGGGTCAGATGACGTCCACGGTTTCCGCTATTACTCTTAGAGTGAGTCTAGAGAAAAGAAACTTGGGCCGCATGGTCTGTGCCTGAGGCAGCTTGGAAACTCCAGGACAGACACCATGTTTCCACATGAAGCTGTCACAGGGAAGGCAGTTTCATCTAGCTGGAATTAGATGACTTCCCAGAGAGTCCACCTCAACCTGAGATCTCTTCTCTGTAACTAACAGAGTCAGTGTAATACACTGACGTCTGCAGGCAACAAGTAAGTTGATGTAATGTTTCGCTTGTGACCAGCACAGGTTTGGGTGAGTCAGAAAGCTTAGGAAAAGGCATCAGGAAATCTCTGGCCTCAGACTCCCAGGGATGAAAGACAATGTGCAGAGAGGAGCCACAGAGATTCAGACTAAGCAAGGGGAAAGATGCTGGTAGCCAGGCTTCCAGCAACACAGAGCCCGAGACCCAAAGACTAGGTTTACTAGAGATGAGGGATTGCAGGGGACTTAAAATACACTGAAAGGCAAAAAGGAAGACAAGGTTTTCTTCTCCTTTCCTAGGAGCAAGGTGGGCTGGGTGGTATTTTGCAATAGACAAGTGTGGTCTTTTCTTTCTTATCAATTTCTTCTACCCTCTCCCCAGGTGTCCAGTGGCCTGAATCACCCCCACCCTCAGTCTAGGCCCCCCACTCTGGTCTACAAGCTAACGAGAGAAGACCTGAAGCAAATGTGAGTGATCAAAGGGGTCTTGTATCTTCCCAGGGGAACTATCAGTCAACATCTACATTTCCACAGTCCAAATAAATCTCCAGGTGGTCGGACATCTCAGAAACGAAATACACTGGGGCGTGAGGGACAAGACCCAGGGATCTAGGCTCTGCCAGGAGCCACCTCACCCCTCAGCGCCGGCCCCTCACACTTCCTCCACTTTTCACGCAGAGGTTTCAACCCTCATCGGCCCTTCTGGGTTGGCCTTTGCCAAAATAACCTATGAGCTGGTACACGGAACTGCCTTCACCCAGCAAGGAGACAAACAGGCATAAGGGCAGGTGCTGAAGAGACTTACTTCAAACCCATCAGAGACCTGCCGCGTGGATGGCATCTCAGAGCAAACTCCCTCATAAGAGGAACAAGGAAACACATGCCCTTCCAGGACTTACATGCTTGGATGCTTTTTTTTCCCGTTTCTACACAAAGAAACATTCAGAGTGAAGTTTTCAACAAACCTGCCTATAGGGAAAAAGTTCTGGAGCCTTACATCACCTGAAATGCTCCAACTGTCATTTGTCAAGAAACCATGATTTGCAAACAACCTTCTAACCTCCCGTTACACCTCCCATGACAAATAAAATCCACATAACCACTGCTATTTTAAAAGGCCTTCAAAAATATAAGTGATCCCCCCCCTACAAAATTCTCTAGTCTTAGACACAAACAGGAACATGTTGCTTTAACCAGGAAGCAGCATTTTTCCAACAATAGATCTTTTTGAGGAAGGACATCCTTTTTTTCAAAAATAGATGTTATTTGAAAGCAGCGAAAAGTCATAAAACTGCTATAGCCCTGTAGACAGGAACAATGATGGACAGACAGGAATGCAGTATTCCATGAAAAAGACTTTTTCGCCCCAAATATAATCCAGTGTTCTTGCCTGGAGAATCCCAGGGACGGGGGAGCCTAGTGGGCTGCCATCTCTGGGGTCGCACAGAGTCGGACACGACTGAAGTGACTTAGCAGCTTAGCATAAACCATGTTATCAAACTCAAAAGTATACTTTTAAGTCAGAGGTACTCAACCTTTTGGTCAGTAGGGTCCAGTTTCGTGGAAGACAATTTTTCCACAGACTGGGGCAGGGGGGAGGAATGGTTTGGGGGGGGGGGGTGGATATGGTTCAGCCAGTAATGAGAGTGATGGGGAGCAGCAGATGAAGCCTCACACACTTTGCCCACAGCTCACCTCCTGCTGTGCAGCCTGGTTCTTAAAATCTGACCCCGGGGTTGGGGATCCCTGCTGTAGGTCACTGAAAAGAATGACTGCTCACAACCTAAGGAATTCTCTTGCTCAGAGTCTGTAAACACAACCCAGGGCCAACATGAAGAAGTCAGGAAAGCTTTCCACATCGTGGGCGCCTTCTCTGGTACCTCCTAAGAGACTCACACAGGAGGCAATCAGCCTCAGAGCAAACTTAAGATTCACCAGGAACTAGGTTTTAACTCCCCTTGTTTACCAGCATGAGGACTGGCTAAGCAGTAAGGGTGTATTTTAACATGACCTTTGAAGAGCTGAGAGAGGAGACCATCCCTCACCTTTCCTGTCCCTCTCCTCCACAGATGCTCTGCAAATGGAGTGGGCGGGAGGGGGAGGAGGTTTGCTACACTCTACTATGAGAAACAATATATCCTTCTCCTTTAAAGTAAGTTCTGATTTCATATATGAAGCTACATATTTGAATCAGAATCACAAGTAAGGTACAACCTTGCAGTTAGTTATAAGATCAATTTAAGAGGTAAAATTGATTCGTTTAAAAATACTGCATCTCAGTCATCACAGAAACTAAGGCCAAGACCACGCTAGAGCTCAAGGCCCACACGGTGAACCACCCTGCCAGCTTCTCGGGACCGGAGACTGCAGTGCTCACCCACCGCTCTCTGTTGCCAAGACAACAAGGTACTGCATCCTTCCAGCCTTAGACCACTAGCAAGGAATTACAGTTCTGTCCTGCACAATAATGACAAGGAGGTTAAAAGCCAAACTATCCAAGGCTCAAGCTCCCGGCCACAGCCAGGAGGTTGAGGACCGAAGTTGGGGGGACATCTGCTGGCTTTGCTGTGTCTACCCCACACCAAGGTAAGCTTAAAAGTTTTACCTAGCAGAAGCCATGGTTCTCTAACTAAAACATTTAAAAACCACCCTTGGAAGGTAATGGAAAGAACACACGCTCTGGCGTCCTCCTCCCCATTGCTGCGAAGGCCTGCAACCCTGGATGTGTTACTGAGACACCATTTGCATACCAGCAGAAAGATCATCTGGAGGAAGGTATGACAACCCCTCCAGTATCCTCGCCTAGAGAATCCCATGGACAGAGGAGCCTGGCAGGCTACAGTCCATGGGGTCGCGAAGAGTCGGACAGGACTGCAGTGACTGGGCCCACACGCATGCATGACTCTTCTTCTTGACTGGGTCATATGACTAAAAGACATATAGTTCCATAATGACACACGGCACATACAGACCCTTGGGGAGCAGGGCAGCTGATTTCATGACCTGTGAGATTTGCAGAAAGGCAGGCACACAGTAACATCGAGAATTACAAACTTTTAAATACTACCAAAATTTATATACTTTAGAATTTGTATATATCAATGCATGTTCTTCATATGTTTATCTGGCCAAAAAATAAGTCAAATGAATTATTTATAAAACATGCAAAGGGCCCCTGGATGACCATCTGCATCAATCCAGCTTTTATACCACGGATGGTACAAAGGGAGCTGACCAGCCTCAGAGCACAGACCTGCCTGCGCTTTTCAGGCCTGTCACCACCTGCTCCCAAAGCCCCTCAGGCTGGCTTCCCAGTAAAGCCTCCACCAACAGTCTTTGCACCCCTCCCATACAGATAGCTGGCAGTGTACGGCCCACCCTAACACAGAGTCCCTTGAACACACTGGTCCTCCCTCACCCCTGGGTAAGTGTCCTACAACTCTACCCACCGGCGGCAGGGACTGCTTCGTGAGCCACCCACATGGGCCCCCAAGTGAGATCTGTGCAGCCACTTTATATTTCACCTCCTCCATCAGAGAAGAAACACCTCAAAGTCACTGTTTTACATGTTGTTCTAATCTTTGCATCTAGCAACAGGCTGTGCTGCAAAGAAGGAACAGGCCCACACTCCTGCAGAGCCGATGGTATCCACAACCTGCACACATGGTGAGCGCGACCCGGGAGTAACCGAGACAAACGGCAGGCGGAACGCTGTTCTCAGCCCCAGTATCCAGACAAGCTGAGGCAATTCTCCATGTGGCCACCAGGGGGCAGAGAGGACTAGCAGTCCTTCAAGGGCTTACACACCAAAGTAGGAGATGGATCTTTACATCATCCCTTAGGGTTGTGCAGAGACCACGACCATCCTTTCTCCTCTGTCCCTAAAGAGGGCATGGGGGATGGGAGACAGGTCCACCAGCACTCTTGATAAAATCATTTCATTTCTATCATCCCCAAGAGGAAAAAGTCATATTTTAAACCTCTACTCCACCCCCACCCCTCACAACTTGGTAAAGCACCAGAGCCTTTAAAACAAAAATATTGCATACTGTGATAACTGCTGTCATCACATACTTCAGGGAAATGTTACAGAAAAATCCATGGTGGACTGTTATGATTTTGAGTAAAACTTTTTTTTGACTGTGTTACAATCAGTTTTTTGGGCTTCCCTGGTGGCTCAGACGGTAAAGCGTCTGCCTGCAACGCAGGAGACCTGGGTTCGATCCCTGGGTCAGGAAGATCCCCTGGAGAAGGAAATGGCAACCCACTCCAGTACTCTTGCCTGGAAAATCCCATGGACGGATGATCCTGGTAGGCTACAGTTCATAGGGTCGCAAAGAGTCGGACACAACTGAGTGACTTCACTTTCACTTCATCAGTTTATTAATTGTGTACAGTATTGTAAAATACTTGTAAAATATCAATAGGAGAAACTGTGACAGGATATATGAGAACTCTTTGTACCAGCCTCTCAACTTTTCTGTAAACCTAAAACTGCTCTAAAAATAAAGTACTTTTAATTATTTTTTATTGGAGTATAGTTGAGTTATAAGGTTGTGTTAGTTTCTGCTACATGGCAAAGTGATTCAGTAAACTTTGTTCTTAAACAGCAATTTCAACCTAAATCTTATGAAGGCTGTTTCTGAGTTTACTATAACTTACACCCAAAAGGAAGACCATGCCCCAGAGCTGCGATTTCATTCAAATTCACAAGTCAAAACGCAGGAAAATCTGTGATTATATTCCAGTCATCTACAGCTCAGTCTAGAGGCATTTCTTCAGCCCTGGACTCTCGAGCAACTGCATCTTTTTATGACAGCAGATAAGGAATTCTAGAAGTAAAAGATACTGATTTAAGTTATTGTGTTTGTCCAAAACTACCTTAAGGGTTCCTTAGAGCTTTAAAAAAAGAGTTTTTGAATAGTTCCTAAACTTCAGACAGAAGTAATTCTAAGGCAATTACCTTTTGAATTAACCATGAAAATTACGAAAGAGACCTCAGAGTTAGGCAGAGCACACCCTTGCCCCATGCCTCCTGCGCTTCCAGGTGGCAGGGAGACTGAAGTGTCACATTCCAGGGGAGATGAGCTGAAGAAGGCAGAAAAGTACTTCCTAAATTCTAAGAAGCAGTGGAAGTACCACATCATCCTCAAAGTTTATCTCTTATTGAAGAAAACGTAACAGTTAAATGATTCAGCAGCAACCGCCACCCCATGGTAGGTTTTATGCTCCTGAAGGAGAAGTGTTACGTTTAGCAAGTTAGACACCCATCACACGCTGCGTCCATTGCCCTGTCCCAGGGGAAAACAGCCATGGAAGCAAGTATTGTTTCTGAGGATTAAAATTTCTCACTGTGTGTGTGTGTGTGTCAGTCAGTCGTGTCCAATTCTTTGTGATCATACAGACTGTAGCTCACCAGGCTCCTCTGGTCATGGGATTCTCCAGGCAAGAATACCAGAGTGGGTTGCCATTCCCTTCTCCAGGGAATCTTCCAAACCCAGGGATCAAACCCAGGTCTCCTGAATTGCAGGTGGATTCTTTACCATCTGAGCCACCAGGAAAGCCCAAAATTCCTCATTAGAAAAATTAACAATTGTAACTAAAAACTCATCCTGGGGACAGATAAGAAAAATATCAAGTGGCTAAATCACAGAGTCAGTATGAGCTTCAGAGTTGATATCTCCCCTTCAGAACAATGCCCATGACCAAGCCGACAGCTCCCCACAATTCACATCTCTCAGGCAGCGAGAATAAACATCAAAACAGATCTTTTGAAGTAACTCTCTCATTTTAATCTCTCAGACTGCCAAATACGTAGTCAAATGTTAACTGCCCATGTATAGAGATTAACACACTAGAAAATGATTTGCCATGAACTGAATGCCAGCCTGGCTTTTGTTCTCTGTGAATAGGTGAGCAGGTAGTGAATGAGCACATTTTAAGTTGCCATTTAAAATTCTGAGTAAGTACAACTGAAAAGGTAAATCAGCTGTACACACACATGCACACAATGCCCCCAACTCATAGAAAATGATTCCTGGACCATCTTCCATTTCTTTTTTTTTTCAAAAAGGAGCTATACATGCCCCCTGTGCCCAGTTCTCCTCTAAGGACACAGTTAAAACCTTGGGCCCGGGATGGCACTCTTTCCCAGGGATGGTCTGGCTCTGATTAAGCCCTGCAGAAGCCGAGCTGGTGTTGGGTGGGGGGTGGAAGGGCACAGCCCACTGAAAACCTGGCAACAGGGGCCAGAGCTGCAGAACCACCCTCAGGACACCTCCAGGTCCAAAGACAACCTAACTGCAGACGACCAGGCCAATGTCAGCATCCCCACTGCGGCGGGTTCACACAGTCCTGGGAAAACAAAAGCCAAGCGGAACAGGTCACCGAGGACACACAGGCTCTCCGCAGAAAGGAAGCGCTTCCGAATGAAAGCAGGTTTTAAATATAGAAAACCTCATTGCTGCCATTTTTCTAGGACAAAAGACAAAAATAATTGGACATCTGTTTTTCCCATCTTGAATGTTTTACCAAGGAGTCAACCACCAAGAGTATTACTTATTCTCAAACTTCTCTGTTTCTCAAGAGGACAGGACAAGCACATAAAAACATTCTGCGGACACGGTTAAAGCTTTCCAACTCTGTTCATCAGAAATGAACTAAATGCTCAAGATATTTTAGGTGCCGTTCAAAACTGATCTCTTTCAGATCTGTCCATATGAGACGAAGTGGCTGGGCGAGGGTAAGTTTAACCACCCCATCAGATGAACACTAGGGGCGGGGGGTGAGGGGGGTCACAGTTACAAAAAAGGAAGTGCATTACTAGACTGCAGAGAAGACATAAGGACTAGTAAACATACATATAAAACACTGATAATGGAGTGCTGCTTTAGAAAGAACCACAGTCGTAATTTCTGAAGCATCCTGCCTCTCGATGATGTTTCAAACTCTCCTTGGACACTAACGTCTAACATCTTTATCTTACATCTGTCCTACCTCCCACACCTGTACAGGGGGTACCACCCACCCCTGACAGCTTAAATCTGCGGATGGGCTCCATCACATTCAAAATTAAGTAGCATAAATCAAGAGACCTTTGGCCATCACAACAGCAATGCATGCTTGCTCGCTCTTAAACACACACACACACACGGAGCCCTTTGGGCATCATTATCAAGATGCTCCAGAAACCAGAAGGAGGCAAAGAGCCCTTGGTGAATTCAGTTACCACAGAGGAGCCATCACAGCCAGAAGGGGAATGAGAAGGAAGGCAAAATGGGCCCTCACCCGCACATTTCCTAAACTACGTTCATAACCCAGAATGCCTGGCGCTGAGATCAAAGCAACAAAGGGGAGATGGGTTTGCTGACCAGCTACTTCATCCCAGAACTAGAACATCCCCGTAGAAAGAAGGAAATGCAGGCTGTGTAATTTCCTTTTCCAGGTAAAGGACAAATTGCAAAGAGGCCCAGTGAAGGGGTTCCAAACATAGGTCCACAGCAAAGTTTTCACCAGCATTTGGCAAAGTAAAAGAACAAAGATGCTGCGTGAGATTCTTGATGAACCGAAGGAACTTAGGTTACAGAGCTCAGTGGTCTAGGGGTTAAAAACTCACCCTGCAATGCAGGGGATGCAGATTTGATCCCTGGCCGGGGACTAAGATCCCACATGCCGTGGAGCAACCAAGCCCACATGCCAAAACCAGAATCCGTGTGCCACAAGGAAAAGGGCCTGCGTGATGCCACGAGGGTCCTGTGTGCCCCAACTAAGACCCGACCAACACAGCCAAGTAAATGAATACAATATAATTTCAAAAAAATAAAGAGCTTGACTTTTTGGGAAGATCATACCTTTTTTTTTTTTTTGCTTTTATAATGTCATCCTTTGAAATCATATTGATACGAGATGATATAACTCATTGCTTTGTCTAGTATCACCAGTAGAAGAAGTTTTCTATAATTGCCCACATTATGTTGGCACCTCAATTTCTGAGTGGTGGTCAGGAAGATAGATCAAGGGTCTGACTCATGAAATCCAAGAACCTGGGGCACCCACCTAAAAGCCTGCTAAATATGGGGATCAGAAGTGACTACAAAGTCCCCAAATTATTCATTTCTTCCAGCTCTCATTCTCAAAACTTTCCAGAGAAAAAGCACTCTAGGCATTTTGACCCTCCCCCAAAGAGACCCTCTCTCTAACACATTTTTATTAAAGAAATCTCTAACATTATAATCTCCTGGTGGAATATTGGGCCTTCAAACAGAATGGAAAATTTGCAGAAAACATGGCAAGATGCTCTGGGCAGGGCAGGAGGTTGTGGTGAGCCTGCGGGCACCTCTCCCCTGGCTTGGCTGAGTGACTGGTCTGAGCCCGCTGCCCAGCCCTGGCCTGGCTCTGCACCCTCAGCAGCCACTCAGCCTCCCTGGCTGTTTGCTCACCTGCAAGGTGGAGATGGTGACAGTATCTGAATGAAGATTTTCGCAAGGTGCTGAGGGCAGCACCCTGCATAGAACAGGCACCTTTCTGAGCACTGGCTACGATTTTTATTACTCCGTTTTGAAGGGCAATGATGGAAATCTTAAGACAGTCCGGTGCCACAGGGTGGAGGAGGCAAGCTGCAGAGACCTCTGAAGGACGTGGCTGGAACAGCTCTGGAGTTTTTCCTTTCTGTTTCCTCCAGGAATTTCTCATTTCAGAGTAAAATACAATGCTGCAAGTTCAATGATACAGAGCTTAAGAAGCAGTGAATGACTGGACTTGAAAATAAAGAATCCTAAACACAATTTGTATTTTTCCTAACACCAATGATGACTTCTATTTAGTTCCAGGTTTCAACAGAGACTAGGGGGAGAGACGATCCTAAAATCTGGTTTGTTTAGATGTTTCCCCTCCCCAGCTCACAGGCAAGCCAAGGCATGGAAGACCCGCTCTGCACAACCCTGACTGGGTGCCGACCTGGAGATGCGAAGATGGTACCATACAACACTGGTCCTCAAAGACACACTTGTCCATACAGAACAGATGACTGCTGAGGACCTAGTGCACAGCACAGGGAACTGTACTCAACATCCTGTGATAAACCATCACAGAAAAGAACAGGAAAAAGAACGGGTACATGTATATGTATAAACGAAGCACTGTGCCGTATACCTGAAACTCACACAACACTGTAAATCAACTATACTCCAATAAAAACTTAGGGAAAAAAAAAAAAAGGATAATCAACAAAGAATCGTTATCGTTAAGTCGCTAAGTTGTGTCAGACTCCTTATGACTCCACAGACTGTGGCACACCAGGCTCCTCTGTCCTCCACTATCTCCCAGAGTTTGCTCACATTTATGTCCATTGAGTTGGTAATGCCATCCATCTCATCCTTTGCCACTCTCTTCTCCTTCTCCAACAAACAATTAGAAATAAGGGGGAAAAAAAGTCACTCTGTCTATAAAAGCAGATAATACTCTCTCACAGACAACTACAACGTGAGACAGAAATTCACTTAAAAGTCACGAGCATCAGAAAACGAGCTTTCTAACTCTCAACTTCAACAAATGCTCTCTGCCAACCCACCATCACTGCCAGCTGTTCATCAGAAGGTTTATCTGAGGACTTCCCTGATGGTCCAGTGGTGGGGGTTCTATTCCTGGTCCAGGAAGATCCCACAGGTAACTAGAGAGTAGTCCCCACTCTCTCCAACTAGAGAAAGCCCACGTTCAGCAATGAGGACCCAGCTCAGCCAAAACTAAATCACTTTTAAAAAACAGTAATAATCAAGTTTATCTGAATCACATCACACACATGCTCCTGGGGGCCCAGAACCCTCACACACGTTCGATGTGAGCTAACGACACCAGAAACCCTAAGTATCTGTAACCTCACTCTTCACAACCTGCCATCAAGTACCCACCATGCACAGGAAAATGTGATTACACTCTATATTTAGCTTGGAGTCCTTTTACTACTAAAAAAAAAAAAGCAGTTCATTCCAAAAGCACATTTTTATTGAGTTATTCAAATTTATTACACTCCAATAAGTAAAATATACAGCAATGCCCTGTGAACAAAAAGTCAAATAAATGTGCATGCCTCTGGGGATGAACCCCAACAGAGCAGAACCACTGGCCATACTGAACTCTGGGGCCTGGCCTCTCACTGCCCTGCATCCTGCCTGCTGTCAGAGCTGAGTGCCAGCGATACAATGAATTAGGGTCAGAGTCAGACAGAGGAGATGGGCAGGCAGGGGCCTAACCGCTCCCTCTCACACCCCCACCCACGGTCACTTCTAGCAGCTGACCATCCACAGAAGCTGCAAGTGCTTGAAGAGCATCTGTATGGCCAACAGGCACATGAAGATTCCCACTGCCACTAACCATTAGAAAAATGCAAGGCAAAGTCACAATAAAGTATCGCCGCACACCAGGAGAACAGCCCGCACACCAGGAGAACAGCCGTCATCAGAAAGTGTTTAAATAACAGTCAATTCTCCCCTCAGCCTAAGATGCTTGTCTCCAGGATACAGAATTCTGAGAGATGGTCCTTAGTACTTTGAAATTATTCCTGTCTCTGACTTCCATTGTTAGAGTTAAGTAGTCTTCTGTCATTCTAACCATCATTTCTTTGCGAGTAATTTGTCTTTTTCACTGATTTCTTTTAAACTGTTTACTCTGGAGATGCAATTCAAAAACTACAATACCAGTCAGAATGGCTGCCACTAAAAAGTCTACAAATAACAAATGCTGGAGAGGGTGTGGAGAAGAGGGAACCCTCCCACACTGTCGGTGGAAATGTAAATTGGTGATGCTCCTGTGCAAAATGGTATGGAGGTTTCTTAAAAAACTAAAAACAGAGCTACCATATGATCCAGCAATCCTATTCCTGGGCAGATATCCAGAGAAAACCATAACTGGAAAAGATACATGCACCGCAGTGTTCAACAGCCAGGGCACAGAAGCAACCTAAATGTCCACCCACAGCATACGTGCGTGCTAAATCACTTCAGTCACGTCTGACTCTATGTGACCCTATGGACTGTAGCCCACCAGGCTCCTCTGTCCACGGAGATTCTCCAGGCAAGAATACTGGGGTGGGTTGCCATGCCCTCCTCCAGAGGATCTTCCTGACTCAGGGATCAAACCCACGTCTCTAATGTTTGCTACACTGGCAGGCAGGTTCTTTACCACTAGGGCCAACTGGGTAACCCATCCACCCACAGAGGAATGGATAAAGATGTGGTACATACACGCCACACAAAAGAACGGAACAAGGCTATCTGCAGCAACACGGATATACCTGCAGACTGTCACACGGCGAAGTCAGTCAGACAGACACGAATACCATGCGACATCACTTACACGCGGAATCTAAAACATGACACAAATGAAGTTATCAACAAAACAGAAACAGATTCACAGACACAGAACAGACGTGTGTGCCAAGCAGGAGGGGGTTTGGGGGTGGGGAGAAGCAGAGGCTTGGGATTAGCAGATGCAAACTATTGTAAATAGAATGGATAAACAACAAGGTCCTAATGAATAGCACAGGGAACTATGTTCACTATCTTACAATAAACCATAAAGGAAAAGAATATGACAAAGAATGTACACATGTGTATAACTGAATCATTTTGCTATACAGCAGAAATAAACTCAGCACTGTAAATCAACCATACCTCAATAATTTAAAAAAAAAAAAAAAAGACTATCTGAAAACACATTCTTTTTGCATATTATCACTAGCAGGTTTTGTGAATACCCAACACCCAGAACTAAGCCTAGTGAACAAGTTGGTTCTTTGCTCCAGCGGGGACAAAAATAAAATACAATGATATGAAGTAAAGAGATAACCTAAGACATTCACAAGAAACAGTCTAAAAATATTCTGACCAATAGCACCAGGTTTTCATACAAACTGTATCACTTGGAAATATGACAAATGCTGCTGCTGCTAAGCTACTTCAGTCGTGTCCAACTCTGTGCGACCCCATAGATGGCAGCCCACCAGGCTCCTCTGTCCATGGAATTTTCCAGGCAAGAGTACTGGAGTGGGGTGCCATTGCCTTCTCCAGTGACAAACGCTAGGGATGACATTTAAGTGCATTAATCCCTGCCTTACTTTAAATTTCACTTCATGATAGCCAAGCCTCATGTTTAGTAGAAAACGTTAATAAATCAAAATCAAACATGAGATAATTATGGAATTCAATCTACTACATTAGACTACTTGTCCAATGTGTCATTTAAGCCTCCTGAACTCTAAAATATATGGTGGATAAAGACTATCTGTTACATTTCTTATTCTTCTGGACCCAAAGCACAGTTTTATTCCTGAAGGTAATTATTAGAGGTTATTGAAGTGGCCCAAGTGTAACCTTTGAAATCCCTTGCATCATCATGCAGGTGAGATTCTACCAGCTACATACATAGGTCTCACCCAAGGGGGCCAATTACCTTCTGAGTAGAATATTCAGTGCAAAAATCTGAAACGCAGAAAACAGTCTGGTATAGCAGTAAAGTCCTGCTCACACCCCCAAACATTCATGTTGATCCTGCCTCCAGTATGAGTGACCTGAGTGAAAATAAAATGTTTACAAATTTCAAAAGAACAGGAAAAAAAAAGAAAAAGGTGGGATGAGTACTATTTCTTCTGTACACCTTTTGTTAGTCTTTTCTGAAAGAGTAAGCCATCCAAGCACACACACAAAATCACACACACAACCACACCCCCAGGTTTTTCAACTCTCAACACTGTGCTCTCCCCATCACTTCCAATTCTCTTCTTAGAAACACAGGAGCTTCTGGCTGACCATCCTCCACTTGACCTTCAAAGTCCTCACAGCAAAGCTCTGTCTCTCTGCCAGGGTTCTGGAGTGACAGGTATATCCCTTTTCTCTACTATCTGCTTATTAAACAATCTTTTGGAATCTGATCTTTGCCCTTAAGTTTGCAGAAATTCCCCGCTCTGAGATCACCAAGGATCACTTTTCAAAAAATTAGCATTGCCTGTTCCTGGGTGCCAAGCACTGTTCTAGATGCTAGGGGTACGTTCGCATACAAACCACACAAAACCCCTGACCTGTTGATAGGCTGGTCCAGTGGGAGGGAAGAGACTGACTAAGCAGTAAGAAGGCAAGACAGCAAAGGGAGGAGAGTACAGAACGGCAGGGAAGGGGCGGCACTGCCCACCCTTCCCCCGGGTCTCCAGGCCCCTCAAGGGGGTGTGAAGGCTGCACAAGTCTCCCTAAGGTCAGTACTGGGCTGGCCTCCTCTTTATAAGGCTCCTTTCACTTAGAAACTGTGCTCACTCTCAGCCCATCTTTACAAGTAACTCCTCAACCCTTATAAAGGACCAGTCACCCCCGATCAGTTACTGGAGCATCACTTCAAACGGCAGCTGAAATGCATACTAAATCCCACCCCCCCATCCCCATCAGCAGGACTAGCTACGTCCTCTAATTCCTCTTCTTCTGCCAAAGTTCAAGTGGCCCAGCCCTTCCAACAAAAAGCCAGTGAGTTATCTTTCAAATGTAGTCACTACTTGTAGCAGCTCTTCTCTTTTTTCACACATTTAGTTTTTGCAATCTTGTTAAGTTTCCCATCATTCTTTTTCCATTCTATTTCCAGTGACATGGGCAGTTTCAGGGCTCGCTCCCCTATTATGCATCACACAAACAAAATAAGGGGCCTTTACAGCTTTACAGGCTGTTGTCCCTTCCATTAGGGGAACACTTCGGTCCATCACTGATCTCCATCTCATCACACAAGCAGTTGGTGCACCTGAGGCCCCACCCCAGCCTCCTCCCACTTCCTCTGCCCCAGCCTCCACTGGAGGCTCTTCTGCCTCCCGGCCTCCTACCCAGCCCAACCTGATGGGCACCTCAACTCATATCCTCCAAGATGCCTATTCATACCACATTGCTGTGGCCTGACCTTCCTCATCTTTTAAGCATCAGCCATAAGCAACTGACTGTTTGTACCATTGGCATTTTTCAACATACATATGAAATATCTCTGGGAACAAGGCAATATGGGCAATACTAGGTAAGACCATATGCTACCAGGAGGGACTCTATCTCATGCCTCTTTCTACTTGCCATCAACACTCAGAAATGTCTAGAAATTCTGGAATCTGGAACATGAGCAGATGAAAGCTCTGTGGCCGGCAGCCACACCAGCTTCTGTAGTCTGGCTGGTCCTGGGGCTCGGATCACTTCACCAAGGGATGCACTGAGATTCTGATGCAGAAGAAAGATGCACACACGAGTCTGGTCACTATTACATGCAGAACACAAGCAGCTTTCCTCCCAGGACGTGCACCCTTCATCTGCCACCCCCACCGCCCCAGCCCCACTGCACTCCCCACGTCTCCTGCCAGAACTGCTAAGGGCTCCAGTTTAAGCCTCTGTTCTTTCCTTACCTCCCTGGTGGACTAAGTCACAACTGGCCTGTTCTGATGCCCAATTTCTTATTTATCTTCCTTCAATTCTTTTGGTTTTAACTGATTTCTCTTAATCTCTGTGATTTTTTTCTTTCAAATCTTCCACAATATCAACTGTCTAGAGTTTAATGGTACAAAGTCCAACATGCTTTAAAAAAAAAAAAAAAAAAAACCCTGCTTCTTCTTCTATACTCAATGTGACATGAATTCTTCACTAATGATAATCTGAGTCTGAAAATTTTTAGACAAAGAGTTGATACATTTAATTCTATTTGTGTATACATATATACATTCCAGCTGAGCTATTTCAAATCCTAAATGATGATACTGTTAAAGTGCTGCGCTCAATATGCCAGCAAACTTGGAAAACTCGGCAGTGGTCACAGAACTGGAAAAGGTCAGTTTTCATTCCAATCCCAAAGAAAGGCAATGCCAAAGAAATGCTGAAACTACTGCACAACTGCACTCATTTCACATGCTAGCAAGGTAATGCCCCAAATCCTCCAAGCTAGGCTTCAACAGTACATGAATAGAGAACTTCCAGATGTACCAGCCAGATTTAGAAAAGGCAGATGAACTAGAGATCAAACTGCCAACATTCGCTGGATCATAGAAAAAGCAAGAGAATTCCAGAAAAACACCTACTTCCGCTTCATTGACTACACTAAAGCCTTTGACTGCGTGGATCACAACAAATTGGAAAATCATTAAATAGATGGGAATACCAGATCACCTTATCTGCCTCCTGAGAAATCTGCATGCAGGTCAAGAAGCAACAGAACTGGACACGGAACAACAGACTGGTTCCAAATAGGGAAAGGAATACGACAAGGCTGTATATTGTCACCCTGCTTATTTAACTGCTAAGCAGAGCACATCATGTGAAATAGTGAGCTGGATGAAGCACAAGCTGGGACCAAGATTGCCGGGAGAAATATCAATAACCTCAGATATGAAGATGATACCACCGTTATGGTAGCAAGCGAAGAGGAATTAGAAAGCCTTTCGATAAAGGAGAAAGTGGAGAGTGAAAAAGCTGGGTTAAAATTCAACATTCAAAAAACTAAGATTATGGCATCCAGTCTCATCACTTTACAACAAATAGATGGGGAAACAACAGAAACAGTGACAGACTTTATTTTCTTGGGCTCCAAAATCACTGCAGATGGTGACTGCAGTCATGAAATTAAAAGACGCTTGCTCTTTGGAAGGAAAGCTATGACCAACCTAGGTAGTATATTAAAAAGCAGAGACATTACTTTGCCAACAAAGGTTCTTATAGTCAAAGCTATGGTTTTTCCAGTAGTCACGTATGGATGTGAGAGTTGGACTATAAAGAAGGCTGAGCCCCACAGAATTGATGTTTTCGAACTGTGGTACTGGAGAAGACTCTTGAGAGTCCCTTGGACTGCAAGGAGATCAAACCAGTCAAACCTAAACGAAATCAACCCTGAATATTCACTGGAAGGGCTGATGCTGAAGCTTCAGTACTCTGGCTGCCTGATGTGAAGAGCCAACTCATTGGAAAAGCCCCTGATGCTGGGAAAGAGAGAAGGCAGAGGGCAAGGAGCCAGGACGGCATCACCAACTCTGAGCAAGTTCCTGGATATAGTGAAGGACAGGGGAGCGGAACCCTGGCATGCTACGTAGAATCGGACACAACTGAGCTACTGAACAACAATACATATATAACATGAGAAAATTACTGCTGAAATGTATTTGAGCTGTATGTTTTCCTCTGAGTAAAAATATGCTAACTTTAGAGTAACAGTTACACCAGAAAGAATTAAAACTAAACTTTGCAGCAGGTGGCTCCTTTTCTATGTCCTATTTGGGGCAACATTACTTTAAACAACACTCCTTTACAGTGAGTATTCATTTAGCTAATATCCAAATACCTTGAGAGCCAATAATAGTTCAACAAACAGCTGGAAATCAAATATCAGATATAATTACTCACAGCTGGCTTTATTCAACTGATGTCATATTAAATAAACTTATCCCACAGACCTTATCCCTTATCCCAAAGGGAAACAAATTCCTTCAAAAAACATAGAAGGCTCTTTGTGTTACATTTTTTTTTTAACTTTACAGAATATATTCCAGTATTAAAGATTTTCAGCAAGAGTACATAAACTGAAGATTTTCAGCAGGGAACACTCTTCTTGTTTTTTAACATTCTGTGTGTTTGCAGTATTTCGGAACCTTGGAGCCTTGTTTTCCTTAAGACTAATACAAAAATAGCAAACCGGACTAAGTCACAAAACACAATGGACATTTGTATTTTCATGATGTGGCATCCAGTTACCTGTTTTGATATTGGACTTTATTATTTTTGTAGTGATGCCATGTCTCCACAGCTTAGTGATACTAATTATGAAGAATACTGGTTTCAAACCTATTGTTTCAAGGCATCAAATCATTTTCCTGTAACCCCCCCATGTTAAATGAAGGACAATGTTTTATTTATAAACAATAACAACTACCTATTATATGCCAGGCATTGTACTGGATGATCTACATCTATTATCTATGACTTCTGTAACGATTCCCCATGCAATTTAGATCTAACAATTCACAAAGGGAAAGAAATCGACGACACTTGGTAAACTGCTGACCCCACTCCACACATACACAGGCAAACATCAGACTCCACAATAAAGGAGTCTGCTACAGCAGTTTTCAAATCCCAAACAGATATCCTCATATTCACTCTTCTCACTCTAATTTATTATCATACTCCCAGATTCATTCACAGTCTCTCCCCACTCCTTCTTCTTTTCTCTCCCCTTTAAGAAAGAAAAAAACAGAAAGGAAACTACCAGCAGTGATACATGGCATGGTAACCTAACGAGCAAACTCCAAGCTAAAGGAGTATGTACTTCGTGAAACCTTACAATTAGTCCTGGTGTTGTTTCAACTATGATATAATCTTCCGACAATCACCTCTCCAGAAAGCTAAGATTAAGTGCATGCCTGTAGCATTCTGTATTTAGAAATACGAGTCCAATCCTAATATATAACTTCAAAAAAAAAAGTTTGTCATTTTTAAATTACTATGTATCTTGACATAAACCAAAGTAATTTTAATTATACTCCAAGCAAGTGGCCACTTCCAGAGCCTGAGATTCAAGCTTTGGTCATCTCACACGTCCCACTGCAGCCTCCCCCTCCCCGGACGCCTGCCCTGGCTCCCACGGTTCCAGGTCCACTGCATCCAGATCCTCTCTGTTAGTTCAGCACATCCATCTCTACATCTTTTTATGCAAGACCGCATGACGGAGAAGACTAAAACAAACATAGGCTGATAACAAGCCCTCAATTAAAATCTGTTGAGACAATGAATAGAATGTTTCTTCAAGGGTACTGAAAAAGGTCGTTCTCATTTTCATGTCCACCAAATCAGTATTTAAAGAAACTGATTTCAGACTTCCCTGGTGGTCCAGTAGTAAAGAACCCACCTGCCAATGCAGGGGACAAGGGTCTAATCTCTGGTCCAGGAAGATCCCACATGCTGTGGGTAACTGAGCCCATGCACCATAACGACGAAAGCCCACGCTCTAGAGCCTGCTTCTCTACGAGTCAAGTCACCGTAACGAGAAACCTGCAGACCACACTAGCAAGTAGCCCCCACTCACCCCAACTAGAGAAATGCCAGGCAATAAAGACCCAGTGTAGCCAAAAATGAATAAATCCATAAAATTTTAAAAGAAAAATAGATAAATTTATTTTAACACCAGATTTCCTAGGATTACCTTAGTCCCACTGGATTGATTTAACTCATGGACTTTAAGAAGGGCGAACACCATTTTTTAATCAGATCTTTCATTTTTCAAAGTGAAAGGGCTTCCGTCATAGCTCAGTTGGTAAAGAATCTGCCTGCAGTGCAGGAGACCCAATTCAATTCCTGGGTTGGGAAGATCCGCTGGAGAAGGAACAGGCTACCCAATCCAGTATTCTTGGGCTTCCCTTGTGGCTCAGCTGATAAAGAATCCACCTGCAATGCGGGAGACTGAGGTTCGATCCCTGGGTTGGGAAGATCCCTTGGAGAAGGGAAAAGGCTACCCACTCCAGTATTCTGGCCTGGAGAATTCCACAGACTGTGTCCATGGGGTCGCAAAGAGTCAGCCACGATCAGAGTGTAAAACACATGGACTCGATGCAGCATTATTCACAATAGCCAAAGTAACAGTTTAAGTGTCTGTTGAATGAACAGATCGAGAAAATGTGACATATATATATCTACATATATATATGTAGATACGTATATGTCACATTATATACCTCACACTGTATATATCTCATGTGTGTGTGTATATATATACACACTAACACAGTTGTGTTAGTCACTCAGTCATGTCCAACTCTTTGTGACCCCACGGACTGTAGCCCACCATGGCTCCTCTGTCCATGGAGTTCTCCAGGCAAGAATACTGCAGTGGATTGTCATTTACTTCTCCAGGGGATCTACCCAACCCAGGGGTTGAACCCAGCTCTCCTGCATTGCAGGCATATATACACACACATATATACAATTGTGAGGTATTTTATTTATATATGTATAATGGAATATTATCCAGCCTTTAAAAAAAAAAAAAAGGAAATCCTCTCATTTGCGACAAGATGGATGACCCTGGAGGGCATTAAGCTAAGTGAAATGAGCCAGACAAAGAAAGGTAAATACTGGACGGTGCAGTATCACTGACATGTAGAAACAGAAAAGTGGGTGGGGAAACAGGGAGAGGACGGCAAAGGTCCAGACTTTCAGTTATAAGATAAGTGAGGGCTGAGATGTAACATATAATGCCGTGACTATGGTTGACAACACAGTGGTGCTTAGTATTCTGTCGGGGTGAGAGGGTGTCCAGAACCCCTGCAGGCACCAAATCTACAGACGCTCAAGTCCTTTCCTTACAGGCAATGGGGAGGCACAGCTGACCCTTAACAACATGGGTTTCAGCCGTGCGGGTTCACTCATACTCGGATTTCTTTCACTAAGCTCCTCCTGCAGGACCACAGGCTCTGGGGCTGGTTAAACCCAAAGAAGTGGAGCCACAGATATGGGTGCTGTGTGCTAAGTCGCTTCAGTCGTGTTCAACTCTGCGTGACCCCATGGACTGTAGCCCTCCAGGCTCCTCTGTCCATGGGAGTCTCCAGGTAAGAATACTGAAGTGGACTGCCACTCCTTTCTCCAGGGATCTTCCCGACCCAGGGATCAAACCAGCGTCTCCTATGTCTAACCTGCTTTGACAGGCGGGTTCTTTACCACCCAGCTGTAAAGTCATCATGGATTTTAAACTCGTGGAGGGTAGGCACCCCTAAACTCCTGAACTTTCAAGGGGCAACTGTATTTGCATATAATCTAAGACTAAGTCATCTCAAGATTATTTTAATACCTTATACAAGATAAATGCTATATAAATAGTCACCACTACTAGGCAAACTCAAGTTTTGCTCTTTAGAACTTTCTGCAATCTTTTTTCTGAATATTTTCTATCCTCATTTGTGGAACCCAGAGACACAGAGAGCCAGTTGTATTGCATAATTGAAATGTTAAGAGTAGAACTTAAATAATCTAAAAACCAGTAAAAAAATAAATCTATTAGATGACAGATGTGACACTTAACTTCATGGGGGGATTCCTTTCACAATGTGTATGTATATTAAATCACCGCAGTGTTCACTAAATATCTTATAATTTCATATGTCGATTATAGTGCAATAAAGCTGAAAAAATTTTAAAGATAAAAAATGAATTGTGAAAAAATAAGGACATATTTTGAATGCTCTTTTGCATTTTTATTGAACTTCTACAATTTTTCTTTTCTGCATTATTCTATCAATATAAACAACCAATTTTACCCTCAAAAAATAAAGAGAGCATCCATCAGTAAGTACAATAAACCCACTATCAAGATAAAGTGCTTATTAAACATTCACTGTTTACATTTCACAGTAAGATAACATTTCCAAGATTACCTCTCATTATATGAAGGACCAGCAGGATGTTATCGGCGTGGGGGTGGGTGGGGGGTGGTGGGGAGCAGCGTGAATTTTACTACAGTTTTATAAGTCTGTAAAATAGGTACAATAATAGCTTAATTCACAAAATAATTTGGGTAGAAGAAACAGCATTGCTATAAATAAAAAATTACTGAGCCATTTATTTCAGGCACTCATCTTCTAATAGGCATAAATATCTAGTAATTAACCATTTTTTCTGGAATAATATGGTACAAAATTTTTAAATTAAAAAGAAATTACACAGCTGAGCAAGTGGTGCACAAGTCATCAGAAATGCTTCCTGTTTGAGGGGTCCTGGGGAGTAAGAGATGGCAGGAAACACACAGATCAGGGGTCCAGTGCACTGGCTACGTGGACACTGCCCCCTCCCCGAGTCTCGTGATGAGACAAATCTATCCCGAGGAGTAACAGGAATATCTGCAGAAACGTGTCCTTGCAGGCTGACAAATCTATCACGAGGAGTAACAGGAGTGTCTGCAGAAGCGTGTCCTTGCAGGCTGGCACAGCAAGCGAGAGATGGCCCTGGTGTCAGGCTGGTTCAAGGCTTTTCCCCCACGCATGGTTTTAAACTGTGGACAAGCTACTTAACCAGAGAATCAGTTCCATTTGAAAAAGTGGTGCTAAAATTAACATATGGGTCTTTGTGAGGATTAAATGAGATGATGTCAGCAAAATCCAAATGTACTGAGTTGATGGCTTGGGAGCCCAAGATGAAGATGTGGGCAGGGTTTATGCAGGCTTTGGTCCAGTTCATTATACAAACACCCCAAATTTTAAGTGTAAAGATTTAAAGAGTATGCTTCCCTGGAGGCTGAAAATTATTTTTTAGTAGTAATTATGATAGTTATCATAAAGGAATTTTTCCAACATACATAGAGAGACCAGATTTTTAATAAACACTTGAGACTGCATAAAAAATGAGCAGAACGAAAGGTTTACAGATGCCGGCATGCTCTGTTCTGAGGGTGTTCCTCTCCAAAATTTTACAATACTTGCTTTAAAAGATAATGAACAGTTAGAACATATCTGGGAAGTCATCTAAACTACCAAAGCTCTCAAAAAACAAGTTTAACTGCCTCTATTAAGCAACCATTAGATTCCTGAAATAGATCACATTCCCTTATTCATTCATCAAACCTAATCACACACCAGGGATCAAATTTAATATGTAGGAAGATAAGCTATTCTGTAGGGCTATGATTAACAAACTAGGGCTATGATTAACAAGCTACCACAACTGCCATCACAACCTAAACTATTTCTTTCAATCAAGGAACACTTTCACAGAAAGAAAAACGATCAGGACACTATAAATTATGTCTGATGCAAACTGCTGAAAACACAATTTAACAATTTTAAAAGAAAACTACCTTCAAAAACAGCGAAGATCTCTTCTAACCACTTGCTTTCTGAATCCAAAATCACAGAAGAAATTCATTGCAAAATGCTGTTTTACTAATGGAATCTTTAATTTGTGTTAAGTAGTCAATTCCTGAAAATAACTGAAAAAAATCTATCTCAAAATGTTTAAAGTGCTACAAAACAATACATTTTTCAGTTTACATCCAAGATTTTTTAAACCATATACATTAAAGAATGTCCTCAAGTGATTATCCTTTTTTCCTCTTTCCTTCCTCCACCCCATATAATTTACAGATTATCTTTGAAAAAAAAAAAGCATTTATGTATTCAAAACCTATAGTTTTGAAGAACTTTACTTTCCAACTAGCCCTATATATATGCTCACAAGGAATTAGCAGAAGACTGAAAACACAGCATGGGCTTCCCTGGCGGCTCAGTGGTAAAGGATCTGCCTGCCAAGGCGGGAGACCCGGGTTCGATCCCTGAGTCAATAAGATCCTCTGGAGAAGGAAATGGCAACCCACTCCAGTACTCTTGCCTGGGAAATTCCATGGAGAGAGGAGGTGGGCGGGGTACAGACCATGTGGTTGCAAAAGAGTCAGACACAACTCAAGAGACTGAATAACAACAAAAATATAACAGAACAAACTATAGAAGAAACTGTTGCAGTATTTTCACCTTTTAAAGGCCAACATGGACAAGTAAAACTTGAGTATGAATTCCTGTCTTGTACTCAAAAAGTGTCACTGTGAAAGAGAAAAAGACAATTTATAGGATTCTATAGAGAGAGCCTATGTTCCAACTAAACCATCGGCTTCTATCTGAAGGCACTGCTTTAAAGCACAAAATAGCAGATGTTCACTCACACAGCTTCTAACATATAGAAACAGGTAAATGGCATACATGTTAAGAATATGCACCTATCTCTGCGATCCCTGGGCTGGGAAGATCCCCTGGAGAACGGAAAAGCTACCCACTCCAGTATTCTGGCCTGAAGAATTCCATGGGCCATACAGGGGGTCACAAAGAGTCGGACATGACTAAGCGACTTTCACTTCACTCACTCACACTGGTCTAAGCTCTGTGGCCTGCACTGCAGTCAACTGAAGCGGACTGTCTCCATGTGTGTGCTCTTGGAATAAAGGCAACAAATGCCTTCGAGCCACAGCCCCAGCACTACAGGGATCTCCCTCTGTTTTCAGCAGGGCTTTCAAAAATCAGGAAGAGATGGGTTTGAGGCTTGGTTCTACCATTACTGGCCATGTGACCTTGGTAAATTCCTCAACTTCCCTCATCTGTAAAATAAGGATAAAAGGTATGTTCTTCATTCAGTTTGAAACAGGATTAAACCTGCCTAAATATTAGCCACTGTGAACATTTCATATAGACACATGACCATCAGTAATTGATGGGGAATAACAAGGAAGAATCAGTCAGTAAAAGGTACATGGCATAAAATACATAACATTTTAAAATGATAGACAGACATGTCATTTACATACAGTTTACCTGATACACAAAAAAAGACTCTTCAAAGTCGGCCCAACTAGAACATTACCATAATGTAGAGTTTCTTCATGAAAAAAATCTTGTTAAACTAAAAATAATGTAAGTGTATAATTATTATTATGAGTTCAAAGCCACATTTCATACTTAGGTTTTAGATTTACAAGGGATTCTCCTTCCTTGCAGATTTACAATAATAAGTTGGACTAGTGGAGATCAATACTACCTGTGTTATCCTTGTCTCACATTTTCCCACGAGCGTCCACCTGGAGATCTGAGAACAATGGGATTCCTTCCTCTTAAATTAGGAAAAGGGATGCAGCTGCTTCCATCTGGGCTGGGACTCTGCTACACACTCAGACCACCATTGTTCACGCCGTCAACTAAAGTTACCCCCACATTTCTAATGAAGACTTCCAGTTGTAGAATTGTTATCTTCTGTTAATTTTTTCAAAAGGAACAAAACTGTTAGAACTATGAGAAAGTACCTAACAAAAGAGCAAAATAAACCACAGAAAGCAATGAATGGGTTGATAAACACATGGGTGTTTCCACCTTGGCCCACCCAACGTACAGATCCTTTTTAAATTGCAGATCATTAAAAATTCGAAGGCTGGAAAATCTAATTTGTGAAAACACATCCATGAAGAATCTTGCAGTGGTCAAACTCGATTCTGAAACAACATTTTTAATAGACACTGAGACACTGGGTGGACTTCCCTGGTAGTCCAGCGGTTAACAACCCACCTGCCAGTGCAAAGGTGTCACTCAGTCATGTCCAACTCTTAGCGACCCCCTGGACTGCAGCCCACCAGACTCCTCTGTCCATGGAATTCTCCAGGCAAGAATACTGGAGTGGGTAGCCATTCCCTTCCTCAGGCAATTTTGTCAACCCAGGGATTGAACCTGGGTCTTCTGCATTGCAGGCAGATTCTTTACTGTCTGAGCCACCAGGGACGCCCGCCAATGCAGGGGATATGGGTTCGATTCCTGGTCTGGGAAGATCTCACATGCCATGGAGCAAGTAAGCCTGTGCTCCCAGAGCCCATGCACTGCAACAAAGAGCAGCCCCCACACAGCAATGGAGACCCAGCACAGTCATTAATTGATTAATTCAGACAAGAACAGCACTGCGTATTTTTCTTGGAAATTTCTGTAAGGCTGACTCCATTACAAGTCCTAATATCAAAAGAATATTCTCCACACAGATTCAGGCAACACGTTTTCCCCAAGAGAATAATATGATGTCCTGCCACTTAGCCATATAGCGGAATCTGAATTTACGAATTCTTCTTTGTAAAACAGAAGAAGGATGGTGCAGAATGTAAACAGCTGCATGATCCATAAGGAAAAAGACTGAGGGAGACGCTGCAAATGACAGGGGCAGCAGAGGGTAACAATTAAGAGGAAGTACCTTGGCATTAGAACCCAGGTTCCATCTCGACTTTGCTCTTTTTTTCTGAGAGATGCTGGGAGACTTCCTTAACAACTCTCAGCAGAAGCTTCACCATATGTGAACTGAAAATACCTACTATACACTGTTGCCATGAAGATCAAATGAGTTACAGAAGGCACTTCCACCTTGCCTATCATATGGCTATTGCCACTGTATCAAATTTAAAGGAAAAAAGGATTAACCAGCCTCTACAATGCCCCAGTAAGACTGAACCCTTCCAGCAAGGTAGGCAATGACAAACTCTGGTTCCTTCAAGATTCCAGGTCCAATTTAGCAAATACTGCTAGTAAGATTTCATCCTTTTTAATGAAGTTAAAATCATACAAAATGAGCAAACTGAAGACTAAGTTTTGTGTGCTTTTCAAGACACTCTGGATGCTCACTTGAATGACTAGTAACCTCTGATTTTTTTTTTTCTGCAAACACCAAGGGGTGCCATTCATTGGTACTTACTTACATTTCCCTGTCCACAAAGAAGAGAACATTTGCACAAAACGTCCAATATGGAACTCTGTAAATGACAGGGGTCCTGTACTTAAAACTAGAGATATTTAGGTAGGAGATGGTTGGACACCTCTGATAACCTTTTAAGCACTTTCCATAAAGATGGTTTAGATGGCAATGGAAGAGTGGAGACTCACTAGATGCGAGGAAGTCCCTACACAGGAACCTTCAAGTTTCAAGCTTTCAAAGAGGTGACCACGCGTTCACACGTCCAGTCACGTGAGTTAGTTCCCGTGTCTGGTGTACACTGCCATGTGCGTGCATCCTCTACAAGTGGCTGTGCACCACTGTATAAAGCAAATAGTACAGTGTCTTTATTTCAAGCTGGATGTGCACGAGGACAACTTCACTGAACTCCATGCTGTGCAACACGAGGAGCTCACTACTGAAGACCTGATGGAATTGGAGGCCCAGAGACAGGACCAAGAGAGACAAGGGGAAGAAGCAATAAGTGAAGAACTGAAGGGATTCATGATGCAGGAAATGGCAAGGGGATTTTATTTGAGGAGGCACTATGAGATTTTGAGACACAGACCTGAACAGACAATGGTGCATGAAGGTTGCAGCAGCCGTTCAGAATGCAACCCAGTGCTACAGCGTCATCTGTGACGAGAAAAGAAAAGAGTTACTACCAGACATCACTGGATCGTTCGTTCAACAGGGTAAACAGAACTGAATCCAGCAAGGAACCAGAACCTGTGCCATCAATGTCAGGCATGAGTGACACTGCAGCTTGCCCTCCGTCTCCTGTTGCTGATGACCCTTCAGCTCTACCATCTCCCACCTCCTCTGCCTCCTCCAGTCAGTAACTCATCTTACCTATTCGCTCAATGCCAGCCCCTGTATTCCAGCAATATTGTATTGTACTACTGTACTAATCAAGGTACTGTACTATAAGATTAAAAATGTTTTCTGTATTTTGTGTTTGTCTTTTGTACATTATTTGTGTGAAAAGTATTATAAAGCTATTACAGCACAGTACTATATAGCTGATTGTGGTGCTGGGTACCTAGGCTAACTTTGTTGGACATACAAACTCATTCTAGGAACAGAGCTCATTCGTTATGCAGGGGACCTGCTGTGGTCTTAAAAGCCTTCCAGATTCAAAGCATAAGAAAGAGAGCTAAGGGACAGTTCTATGTCTTTCTTTGCTCTTTGTCCAAATATAGTGTCTGTATCTGTGTCTATATTTACATCTAAGTAACAATGTTTTCCGAGAGGACAATGAGAGAGAAAAGAGCCCTGAATTGCAGCTCCTACAAAGTATTGTTGGGTGGGGAGTGAAGAGAGCCAGGAATAAACAGGAACTTTCCCTCTGCCCACTTCTGGCAAAAACGCAACACAGACACTCCTAAGACTAAAAATCATAAAGACTTTCTAGTTGACACATATCAAGAAAACATTATTCACTTTCAGTATAATTCTGAAATGCTGGATAAACCAATCAGGTGAACAATTCCTGAGGAGAATCACCTTTTTAAATGAAATGACCATAGGCTACTTTTACTACAGGATTTCATTATGTCTTGCTGTCACTGCCCCTGCCTTGTTCCACACCCCAGCTTCCCCAAACCTCACCTTCCCACCACTCCCACTGACACATGAAGAAAGGAAAAGGGGGTTGGGATGGTTTCAATCACTTAAGGGATTCTCATAAGAAAGAGGATTCCTTTCTTAGAATGCAACTCTAGAAGTAGATATACATATGAGGTTTTTTAAAAATTCAAAATGGGAAAGTTGACATTTTAACGGGCAGGGAAAGCCATCACAATAGAGAAATTAAAGTGTTTTCTTAAGTTTCCCCTCCATCCTAAAAAATGGACTTAGTGAAGAATTGCTTTTCACAGGTAGATTATACATACCAATGCAACAAAACTGGTAGCCTTGTAAAACCTGTTCTTCCAAAAAGCCATTCATTCATCTTGGCTAACAGGTACAGTCAAGTCAAAGGCATGACTCTGAAACCCTAGAAACCATTTTAAAGGGTCACGGGCTTATAGATTCCCAAACTGGAAAGTGAAGAATACAATGAACACAAAATTCAGCAATAGAGTTATCAGCAGTCACAGCTGGAAACATGAATGCCCTCTCTCACCACCCTGCACTGGAACACCCTCCAGGCTAGCATTCTTCTTGGTATTACATCCTGACTTCCTTCAAGCTCAACAACAACTGTTGTTGGTGGCGGAGGGGGGGTGCTGACAACAACGGCAGAGCTGCTGCCCTAACCTCAGTGGAGTCTGCAGAGCTTGGGACATTTAGAGACCGTCCAGTCCCTTGTGATGATGTCTTTCCCTCACCTTGAATGAACAACACAAGAATTCTGATGGGCGAGACACAGCGGACAGCCAATGCACCTAGCTACGTGCCACGTGGGAAAGCTTCTTAAATAACACACATGCCTGAGCCCCTCTCCAGCTGTACCAAATCACGGACCATGGAAGCCTAGGAATCTATATTTTTTAGAAGCAGAATCTGTTCCCCCAGTCAGGGAATTCTGGCAATCAGATGAGTTTGGGAAAAACAGAAAAGAGGAAACACTTGAAGGATCACTGCCTTCTTATGAGCAACTTCTTCCTTGTCAAAAGCACCTAATCACTGCTGTCCTCAAGAATCTCATGCTGCTGGATCGCATTTAAAGGCCAGAATTTTCATTTGTTTTCCAGATAAGGTATAAAAATCATGGTTTTTGTTTATGGTGAGTCCGTTTTATAGCTATAATATAGCAATATAAATAACCAAAGATGCCATAAAAGTTAAACAGAAAAAGTTAGCATAAGACATCTTATCTTAATGGTTACAGTGAGCTCCCACTAAATTTCTGAAATAAATGTATATAAGAATTTGTTAGTTCTTTAGAAAAACAGATACACAGCATAGGAAAGCATGGTAACATTAGCCTCACTTGGGAATTTGAAAGCCTCGATTTCAATCTTGGCTTTCCTACAAAGAAGCAAGTTACCGAACTTCTCATTTATAAAAACGGATAATAATGATTTCACCATTATAATTAAGTACGAAATAGGTACACCAGGATTTGCCTGGTGGTCCAGTGGTTAAGAATCCACCTTTCAATGCAGGGGATGTGGGTTCAATCCCTGGTTAGGGAACTAAGATCTCACATGCCTTGGAGCAACTAAACCCGCATGCCACAGCTACTCAAGTCTGCGCTCCCTGGAGCCTGTACGATACAACTAGAGAGTTTGTGCACCCCAACGAAAGCTCCCATAGGAAGCAACAAGATTCCACTTGGCGCAACTAACACCTGATACAGCCAAATAAATATTTTTTTTTAAAATAGGTGTATCACTAATTAAAACAACATACTTGAGCACTCTGTGTATGTGTGTGTGTGTGTGTGTGTGTGTGTGTGTGTGTGTGTGCGCGCACGCGTGCTCAGTCATGTCTGACTCTTTGCAACCCCATGGACCATACAATCCATGGAATTCTCCAGGCCAGAATACTGGAGTGGATAGCCTTTCCCTCCTCCAGGGGATCTTTCAAACCCAGGTCTCCCTCATTGCAGGCAGATTCTTTAGAAGACAGCAATTCTCAGCAGGTTAAGCATGACACCACTGAATCCAGTAACTGAATGTGGGTGCTAACTTCATTTTAGGCTAGAATCCTGGGAAGAGTTGAGTAGAACTGCAAAGGGGAAATTATAAACAAAAAAGAAGTCAACCTCATAATATAAATTTTTGATTGCCTGCAAAATGTGAATGTCTATTTTAATTAAGTTAATCTTTCTCAAAGTTTGTTTCAGAGCAAGGCAGTTACAAAATGACCATTTTCAAAGTAACTATTTAGCTCATCTATACTTTATAAAAAGATACATGACAAATAGCTATTGTTTTTCAAGATCAACTAATCATCTTGCTCTTAGTTTTAAACACGAATCCACCTTGAAGTGCAAGGATGCACTTACCAATTGAGTGACACGGGTGTGCCAACACACGGAAGAGTGTGCTTTCATTCCGTGAGAAGGAGTCAAAAGACATGCTTGAGAACTGTCACATCTGCAATACTGCTCACACTGATTCCAGGAGTTTCACTTGTTCTAAAGAGAGAGTCAACTGAGCTTGGGAACAATAAAATAAGGCCCAGTTACAGCCCTACTAGAGAAACAGATAACATCACCTGTGCTCCGCTACCTGGAAATATCTCACAAAGAAGTCCACTATCTTTTGTCCATTAAATATTTTTCTTCTCAAGATAAAATTATATTCCTATCTTCATTCAAAGCCAAAGGGAAGAAAAAATACCTCAACATTTAATTTTTTAATCCTCTTAAATCTTGTCAAAACAAGGAAGAGGAAATAAAAAATGGGCAAGAGGCTGATTGTCAATCAAAATGGAAAATTAAAACTGCTCAGCTTGAATTCCATATTGGCTTTAATTGCCAAGTTTCTCAACTTTTTCCTACTCATCTACACTTACGGAAAACTTAAAAATTGCATTGTCTCCACTATAGTTTAAGATTGTCCTCTATTTCCAAATTAAAAATCACTGTAACCACACCAGCTAAATGTTTTCCTGTGTTAATTTCTGTGGTTGTGTTATGGAAATTACAGGACATCTGAATTCCAAATAAAAATTCTTTTAGTACTGCTGAGTATTTCATCCCTAAAAATCATTGCTTTAAATTAATGTGTAGGCTACTGAAAAGTCATATATTTATAACAGATTATACAGTGGTTGGCTCCCTAGGCAAAGAGAATTGTAACTATGGCACATGGGTTATACTCATTTACTACTAACAAAACAAAACATCCATCTCCACCTTCTCAGTCTAACACAGGATTCTTATGAATCAGTGTGGTGACACAGAAAGGAATCTGAATGGGATCCGGAATCAAATCTGAGGTCATGAGCAAGTCTTCAACTCCCTCTGGGTCTCTGATTCCAAAGGCATTTACTTTTCAAATGGTTAAACCAGGGTCTCTAAATTCTAAAATCTCTTTAGTCAGTCATTATCTCAGTCCCCTATCCATCTCCAGAAAGTTTACTGTTCAGTTCAGTTCAGTCGCTCAGTCATGTCCAACTCTAATGCCACATGCTATCACCAATGTCTGAGGCAATTTGAATTAGAAACAAAGGAAAAAAGAAAGAAAGAAAGAACCAAACGTACTGTAAGTAGAATGAGCAATTACACAAGAACATGACGGTAATCTGAGTTCAAGGATACTAGGCATGTGCATTCTCCAAAGCACAAAGACAACTCTGTGAGTGAAAGGATTTCAAAAGATGGGAGTGCAGATAAGAGGGTATCAGTCAGGCAATGCTCAGCCGTAAGGAACACTCAGAATGGTGCAGAGAGAGAACGGACCTCTACTGCTATGCTTTCCTAATCCCACTGTTGCCCTTGCACCAGGGGACTAATTCCACTGGCTTCTCTCAGAATTCTAACTCTTCGAGGACAAACTCTCCTCTGGGCCTCCAGATGAGCTATCATTTGCTTACAATTATACCATCATGCATTTATGGCTACAGAGTCATTAATTACTAGAATCTGGGACTTTCCTGGTGGTCAAGTGGCTAAGACTCTGCATTCCCGATGGAGCAGACCCAAGTTTGATATCCAGTCAGAGAACTAGATCCCACATGCAAATGAAGATATGGAAATGCTACAAGGAAGACTGAAGATCCTGTGTGCTGCAACCAAGACCTGGTGCAACCAAAAAAATATTTTTAAAACAAAAGCATTATTAAAAATAAAATACTAGAATCTATCCAACTCCTTACATTATAAGGACTAAAGCCTAAAGAAGTTAATCAACTTACTGAACATAGACTCATTACCTTGCCAGCCAACCAAGACAAAGATCCTTACTGGCTATATTATTAAGGACTTAGAGGCAGAGACATGTTTAAAAATTAAAACACACACATACATACTGAGCATCTACTATACACCATGCCAACCACTGAGACCTGTGTGCTTCCTTCTGATGAAAGGTTAACTAATTTGAGGTCTCATTTAAAACATCCACTACAAATTTGCACAGTACCCTTCCTTTAACAGCTTACAAGAATTACATAAATAACTTTCAAAGAATGGACATTAAAAAAAAAAAAGCAAAGACCCGACATCAATACTTTTTTTAAAAAATGCAAAGGCAGGGAAGTAAATGCTACACATGCCAGAGAAAATCTAGGCACTCCCACACTCATATTCAAAGTTCTCCATTTTAGAAAACCATAGCGAGTTCAGCTGAAAGAAGAAAAGAGACTTACTACCTTTAGTTAGCTTCTAAATAATTAGAGCCACCGTTGTGGACATCTACTTTAAGACTGATGCTAAATGCGTCCCTGGTGGCTCAGATGATAAAGAATCTGCCTGCAATGCAGGAGACTCGGGTTCAAACCCTGGGTTGGGAAGATCCCCTGAAGAAGGGAATGGCAATCCACTCCAGTATTCTTGCCTGGAGAATCCCAGGGACAGAGAAGCCTGGTGGGCTACAATCCATGGGGTAGCAAAGAGTTGGACACGACTGAGTGACTACACTTTTTTTTCACTTTAAATGCACCAATTTCATTCATGATTTGGGATCCTCAAAGTAGAAATGACCTGGTAAGTCTGGGTCTTACTGCACCTTGTTCACAGAAGGAAGAATTGTAATAGTGGTTCTCAAACTTGACTAGCATTAGAATCACCTGGGAAAACTTTCAAAGTTAGGCGCGAAGGCCATACTCCAAATCAATTACATCAGAATCCCCAGGGTGGGACTAGGAGTAGCTTTTAAATCTCTCCAGATGTTTGTAACACACAGTCAAAGGAACATTGACGATAGTAAGGGTCAATCTCATTCCAAAATTCTACATCTAAATCAACTCATGTCCACTGGACCAGGTAATTCTAATGTTAATAAAGGCTGGCTGCTGTAACTAAATCTCTGCTAAAAGCTGTAGTAATTCACCAACATAAAGGTGTGAACAATCACAGTGAATGGCATATCACAAGCATTCAAATAGTCCCTGGCCACCTAACCAGAAAAATCTAAAATTAGAAAGTGAAAACAGAAGACAATTTGAGCCAAGAACACATTTCAGATACATAACACTTAAAAAATTTGAGATAATACATGAGATCCAATTGTAATTTCCTAATTTCCCTTTCTCTAATAAAAACTCATAAGACCTTAAAACGACATACCAAAGAATCTTTCTCTCAATAATCTCCTACCATAGTTGATGCTGAAAATAAAAGTCTTTAAGATGAAATTCTGTACCCGTTTTGTAAAAATTTATTAAAAGCCCTAGTGTTGGGCTTAACTTTTCTCATCTTCTTTATGAGCTTTCATTGTTAATTCACGTCACAGTGTAATTTGTCTACCATATCCACTCCCCAAGAAGGAATAAAAACAGCAACAACAAAAAATTAAAATAATGATCTATAGTTTGTGTTTTATTCTGACTGATCTTTTCTTGAGCACTAGGTCAGAAAAAATATAAAATATGTTCTATCATCATGCTTTCTAATATCCTGCCTTTGCAAAATGAGACAATCATGTTTAGTCACTGAATTATTTTAAAATGACAATGCACACAAACCTTCAGTCCTTGGGCACCTAAAAGCCGATTTCTTCCCAACGTAGAGGGTTGTAGAAAACACAAATGTATTTTAATATTGTAAGTAATTCTTACAAAGTCAGTAAGATAAGCATACTGAAAAACACACACACACACACGTATATATATATATGGACAGACTGTTTATTCTCATTACAGCAAACACAGCACTATGTAAACCCCAGATCACTTAATAAACATAAATGATAGATTAATTCACCTTGAGATCAAGCCATCATCAATCCATTCTATTCCATAATTAAAGCTTAATAATCTGATATGATTCAATATTCCCCAACAATAATAAAATGCGGTTAATCTCTGCTTCCTAACCTGACTCTATAAGATATTCTAATAAATCTTTGGGGACAGAGTCTACATAAGATTTTGAAGCACTGCTGCTGCTGCTGCTAAGTCACTTCAGTCGTGTCCAACTCTGTGTGACCCCACAGATGGCAGCCCACCAGGCTCCACCATCCCTGGGATTCTTCAGGCAAGAAGACTGGAGTGGGTTGCCATTTCCTCCTCCAATGCAGAAAAGTGAAAAGTCAAAGTGAAGTCGCTCAGTAAGTGTCCAACTCTTTGTGTGCCCATGGACTACAGCCTACCAGGCTCCTCCGTCCATGGGATTTTCCAGGCAAGAGTACTGGAGTGGGTTGCCATTGCCTTCTCCATTTTGAAGCACAGTGCCCAACTATTATCAAATGGTCCCTGGAATTTGTTCCAAAAAAGGACAAACTTTTAATTCAACAATAAATGAGAAGGGGGTTATCAGGTTCAACGAAATTTAAAATAAGTTCGATGACTGTACTGTAACAGTATCAGGAGAACAAACTGGAACCAAAGCCTGGCTATTATCTGCATGGTTTGTGGTTCTGAACCTGCTGTTATGTGTTCTGGGGAATATGGACGGGACGCTCTACTTTCATTGAGCTAACTCTTCTCACCTGAAAACAATGAAATAGAGTAATACAACTTCTTAGCTTTTTTTTTAACACACAAAATTTAAGCAATTTAAGTTTGTTAGAAAGTCTGAGCAATTTTATTTAAATGGTTACATGAGAAAGAGGCTAAAAGTGGTCAACATAAGTTAGCACCTGAAATGCTGTACTTCATTGCATTCTACACTTACTATTTCTTGTCACGAAGCTGAAACTATTTCTATTAAATCCACAGGTACCAGAGACTGTTCTTACTGCTTGAGTTTATGACCAATAGTAATTAAAATGAGAAACAGAAAGACTACAATAAACTTGGGATTATTTCCCTATTTTTATTATAAAAACATCATATAAATAATGATACTTATACTAATGGTGATTTATTTAAGAGGAAAAAAAAAAACCTACAAGGTCCTTTACAGCAGGTTCACACTGAGTTTCTTTGAGGTTTTCCTCATTTATGACAATAAGATAAAGCAATTCTAACAATATAGTAAACAACTTTGAAAACTATTTTTCTGAAAGTTTATATCAAATACCACTACATTGTCAGGAAACTGCCTTTCTCTAAAAATTAAAGTTCTTTATTTTTATTTAGAAAAACATTAACAGAGTATCTCACAGTCCAGAAGTGATGATTAACTGTTCAGTTTAAATATACTCTTCTGAAAAATTACTATTGTGAGTGCAAAGGCCAATGTGGAAATCCATGCTTGTGAATTCCCTTTTCATAATAAACTAGAGGAAAAAACAATTAACCCAGCTTGTAACTTACTAAACCCCAAAATGACAGTCAAACATCTCTTCATCCATGAGAAGATAACTATTCTTTAAGGCAGCAAAAAAAAACAAGTGAGCCCAAACTTTTATACCGAAAGAGTCTACAGTAGT
Organism: Budorcas taxicolor; assembly: GCF_023091745.1. Classification (NCBI taxonomy): domain Eukaryota; kingdom Metazoa; phylum Chordata; class Mammalia; order Artiodactyla; family Bovidae; genus Budorcas; species Budorcas taxicolor. The sequence goes on from NC_068926.1 coordinate 40,182,548, forward strand.
AAACATAATAACTTTATATGTTTATAAGAAAGAGAAGATTTTGGGGGAGACAACTGTCTAACAGTCTCATCTAACCTATTTACATGATTTATAGACACTCAAAACTGCACCAGAGAGACGTCATTTTGCCTGAGAAACATAACTTTAATTTCAAAATTTTAAGCTACATAAACAAAAATCTCTTGATACAACACAAAACTATACCTATGTGTATCAGTATGCATGCATGCGTATTTACTTCCTAAGCTCTGTCCTGGAACAGGAAATGTGCTCAGTCCCCTCAGTCATGTCCAACACTTTGTGATCTCACGGACAGCAGCCCACGAGGCTCCTCTGTCCATGGGGATTCTCAAGGCAAGAATACTGGAGTGGGCTGCCATGCCCTCCTCCAGAGGATCTTCCCAACTGAGGGATTGAACCCACCTCATCTGTGTCTTATTCATTGCAGGTGGCTTCTTTACCCACTGAGCCACCTAGGAAACCCGGAAGAGAAAATACTCAGTAGCAAGAAGCAAATCCAGCACCCAGATCTTAGTTAATCCAATAAAAAGGAACCAGGGATCCTCAAAGAGACGGGTGATTCTAAGACAGGTCAGGAACACAAGATGAACCTGGAGCATTCAGAAGTACCAGAATGTAAGAGAGTGCTCAATAGGAAAAAAAGACAGGGACGTGACAAATGAGCACAAGCGCCTCAATGTCGAGCAATAAAATAATGTGCTATTAAATTATAACCCAAGAATAAAATAAATATCCCTGAATCCATACAGGCATAAATAACTGAATACAGATGAGGAAAATAAAATGCATAAAGATGAAAAAATATTCATATTCTAATGTCAAGTGAACAAAGGCAAGATAAAAACCTGTAAAAAAAAGAAAAAGAAATATAATTGAGGAAGAAGAGGTAATGTTCATTAGAGAAGAATTCCAAACTATTTAAAAAGATGTTTCCTCCACTGGGGTGGGGCGGTTAACAGCAAAGATCGCCAGCCCAGCCAGGTAATCAAGTCAGCACCAACTGTGATAGGTCACGTGGACAGGATGTATCCTCGATATCATATGATCAAACAGCACGGTCTTCCTCCCAGAACTTCATATCCACACTCTAGTTACGAGAAAAACACCAGACAAATCCAACTGAGAGACATTCTATAAAAACAACTGACCATTAAGCCTGAAGCAATCAAAGTCAGGGGGAGCAAGGAAAGAGTGAGAAACACAAAGTCTGATCTCCTGGTTGCTCCTGAACAGAAGGCACATTTGTGAGAAACTGAAGGTTAACAGCAATGCACCAGAGTTGGTGCCTTAGTTCTCATGGATGAATCATGGTAATAAAAGACATGGCAACAGCAGAAACCCAGTGAGGCACACTCAAGGACTTGCTGTAATATCTTTGCAATTCTTCTATAAACTAAAAATATTCCAGGATGAAAGTTTACTTTTGAAAAAACTATATTCATATGGACAGATCTATCCAAAAATCACTTCACGTCACAGCTAAAAAAACTACAACAATGCAAAAGAACTTCACAGGTTCAGGCTGTGGACACCCAACGTCTGATTCTTTGATTTTGGATTCTGGTTTGGGAATGACTTGCAGAGTAGAAACATTCATCATTTCAAAGACCTGAGAGCTTAAACCACTTACTCTCTCCTTTCATCTTAACCACATCCAGGGATCAAGACCTGGTGATTCTTCACCCTCAACACCACCGCTTCCGTCCCTGAGAGGTTAGAAATTTGTTTCCCACGATAGTCTTTTCCTCCTAGTCAATTTCACACAACTGTTAAACCTCTGAAACACAAAGCCTACAGACCTTTGATGACACCCTAGCTTAAACACAGACACCACACACACACACACACACAGACCCTCTTACTAAAAGTCATGGTACAGAGTAATAACCGATCTTCACCTGCCTCTCGTGACTCCTTCCCCAAGCAGCTCGCTCTCTAGTCAGAACACTTTCTTTCCCAAAGCCCACACCACTTTGGGGCTTTTTTTTCCTCCTGTTATGGGGTTTTGTGGGAGGTTTTGGGTTTTGTTACTTATTTATTTGTCTGTGTTGGGTCTTAGCTGTAGTACAAGTGATCTTCATTTCAGCATGCAGTACCTTTCACTGCAGTACAGAGACTCTCTAGTTGTGGCACACACTCAGTGGTTGTGGCACTCAGGCTCCGGAGCACATGGGCTTAGCAGACGTGACGCACAGGCTTAGCTGCACAAGTGGAATCTTAGTTCCGCAACCAGGGATCTAACCTGCATCCCACTCATTTGCAAGGTGAATACTCTCTTAAATTTTTAATAGCTTCTTAACCTGCACTTCTTTAAACTTTTTAAAAATGTTATTTATTTACTTATTTTCAGCTGCGCTAGGCCTTTGCTGCTGTGCACAAGCTTTCCCTAGTTGCAGCAAGTGGGGGCTACTCTCCAGCTGCAGAGAGCCTGCTTATTTAGGTGGCTTCTCTTGTTGCAGAGCACGGGATCAAAACCGTGTCCTCTTCATTGCCAGGCAGATTCTTAACCACAGGGAAGTCACTGGGGCTTGTTTTGTTTTGTTTTGTTTCCAATACTTTTCATCCTGTATTGGATTATGAACCCCTAAAACCCAGGAAATAGCCATTCTTATTTATTCAGATTCATCCTCCACCATCCAACATTAAAGTTTATGCATAACAGGTACCTAAAATGTCCTTTAATTTTCTTGAAAATATTTCCACATTAAATCAATATGAAAATCTCAACCAAAAAAGAAAAAAAAATTCTCAATCATCAGTTAACATGTACTGATGTTAAATTCTCAATCATCTGTTCAAAACGATCATTTGACTGCCTTCAGATCATCTTTTCCATTTCACATCAAGTCAAATGACCAGCACTGAACTGAACAAGTTACTGTAGATAAGACAGTATCTTTGACTGCAGCTCTGAGCAACTGCTGGGGCTACCCAGATGGCTCAGTGGTTAAGAATCCGCCTGCAATGCAGGAGACTCAGGTTGGATACCTGGGTTGGAAAGATCCTCTGGAGGAGTGCATGGTAACCCACTCTAGTACTCTTGCCTAGAGATCTCATGGACAGAGGAGCTTGGCAGGCTATAGTCCACAAGGTCACAGAGTCAGACACAACTGAAGTGACTGAGCTCATAGGCACGCTTGTGAACAAGTGCAGAGTTAGTCACTCAGTCATTTCCGACTCTCTGCAACCCCTTGGACTGCAGCCAGGCTCCTCTATCCATGGAATTCTCCAGGCAAAAATACTGGAGTGGGGAGCCATTCCCTTCTCCAGGGGATCTTCCTGACTCTCTCCAGGCAAGAATACTGGAGGGGGAGCCATTCCCCTCTCCAGAGGATCTTCCTGACCCAGGGATTGAACCCGGGGTTCCTGCATTGCCAGCAGATTCTTTACTATCTGAGCCACCAGGCAAGCCCAAACAACCATAGGGCCAGAGCCAAACAGCCACATAATAGAACTGAGAGTGCTTTAAAGTTCCATGGGGTAGTCGACCTTTGGAAGCAGCATTTACGACTCCCTCGTAAAGTACACTCGCACCCAAAGTAAAGGGAACAGGAAAGCACAGTATAGACCTCTGATTTATCCTCCAAGCGTTGGTCAAATGAGGAGCAAAGCCAAGCCCTGGTTCTAGGCACTGCTCGGGTTTTCTTGCTCCATCACACCCTGTTTTTCTTGCTTACCAGAGCGGCAGGGATCAACACAAACCTCACACAGAGGCTGGGACAACAGCCTGAAAGGCGGGAAGCAAGGGATGGGCAGCCAGCTGGACAGTAGCCAGGCCAACCTGACCCTGAGGTCCAGGTCAGCAAAGGATCCCAAACCAACCCATGCATACATGACCCTCATTACAGGGGAGTCCACATGTGTAAAGGTGCCTACTCACTAACTTTATCTGTAACCCCAAATTAGGTACATCCCTGGTGGTCCAGTGGTTAAGATACCACACTTTCAGACTTCCCTGATGGCACAATGGTTAAGAATTCCGCCCACCAGTGCAAAGCACACCAGTTTGATCCCTCGTCTGGGAAGATCCCACATCCCACGGATCAACTAAGCCCATGCACCACAACTACTGAGCCTGTGCTCCACAAGAGAAGCCACCGCAGTAAGAAGCCCTCTCTGCAATAAGAATAGCCCAAGCTTCCTGCAACTAGAGAAAGCCTGCACAAAGAAAGGAAGAGCCAGCGCTGCCAAAAATAAGCAAATAATTTTTTTTTAAGCAAGCCTGAAATAAAAGACCTCATTGGGAAAAAAAAAAAAAGACTGCATGCTTCCACTGCAGCCTCCTTGGGTAGGGAACTAAGACCCCCGATGCCACACAGTGTGGCCAAAGAAACCTTAAAATGTAACCCCAAACTGGACACTCAAGGTCCCTTCACGGTCATTCAGGGATGTGTGCAGAGCAATAAAAATGAGTCACCCTCTGTGCAGGGTCCCAGCTGGATGGGAAGAGGGCAGTGCTCGCCCACCTTCTTGCTGCAGCTCCCACGCAGTACACAAAGGTCCTTGACAGCATATATTTTGTGTTTACGGTTTTCAATATTTTGTGCCCCTCCCTTTGGTGATTTCATGGCTCACAGGTCCCCAAGCACGATGCTGAAGTGCTGTCTAGTAATCCCAAGTACAAGAAAGCTGTAACATGCCTCAGGGAGAAAATACATGTCAGGTGAGTTTTGCTCAGGTATAGGATACCGTGCTACTGCCCCAAAGTTCAACGTCAGTGAAGACACAAATTTATATTGAGTAACGTGTCTTTAAACAGAAACACAGACAAAACAAAATTATACACTGATCAGTTGGTGGAAATGTGACCGGAGGCTTGCAGAAACCTAGCTGAGTATTTGCCAGGAGCAACAGTTTAGTATTGGCTAAGTCAGTGTTCTCTGTAACTATACAGAGTATAACTCCCATGAACACAGGATACATTAATACTACTACTAACAGTAACAATATAACTAATGACAACAAATGACAGTGAAAAATTAGTACTACTTGATGAACCTGCTCCTAGGATGTGCAAAATCTAGGGAAAAAACAAAATATTCTAAGTAAAAGAACCAGGATTACAGAGAGAATTTTCTAGACTCAGCTAACCCCTGACAAACTGCTTTCAGAATAACGTTAATGCCACAACATTTTACAGACTTTTAAAATTGTGTTCGAAGGCACATCTCTGTGTGATAACAGTCTCCTATGAATTTCTAATTATTTTAGCTCTCAAACAAACAAGTGGAAAACCTACCTAACCCTAAACAATTCTGTTCTATCAAGTGCTTTCACAAACTGGACAGTCTAACACTTAATATTTAAAGCAATTTTTAAGCACTCATATTATCAATACACGTATAAATGACCTATTTAGGGGGAAAACATAATTCTCTAGTTATTTTCCATCATTTACATAAAACAGTCTCATTTTTTAAAAAAGGAGGGATAGATGTAGAGAGAAGGAAGAAAAACTGCAGCTAAAATTTTAAGTAAATTTGCTATTTTTTTTTAATGTCCACAATATAGCTTTAAGAGCCAACTTTGCTTCTTCCTCAATAGGTAGGTATTCCAGCTCTTTTTCCCTTCTGCTGCTGTCCATATTTGTATTGAAAACACTGCTTCCCAGAGTGTGTTCCACGATGCTGCACAAAGAGGCAGCTAGGCACCGAAGTTTAGGGAACACACACTCCACCCACTCTCACAGTAGAGAGGCAAAATACAGACTTGAAAACCAGGGGCTTCAAAAATGCTGCAAGGAATAAACTTGTTTAATCCAAGTTGAATTCAAATCCAAAAAAATAATTTGATCACAACACCCTCTTTTGGGGGCTTCCCAGATGGCTCAGCGGTCAAGAATCTGCCTGCAGTGCAGGACTTTCTCATTTTCTTGGGCTCCAGAATCACTGCAGACAGTGACTGCAGCCATGAAATTTAAAGTCGTTTGCTCCTTGGAAGGAAAGTCATGACAAACCTAGACAGCATATTAAAAAGCAGAGACATCACTTTGCTGACAAAGGTCCGTGTAGTCAAAGCTCTGGTTTTTCCAATAGTCATGTAGGGATATGAGAGTTGGATCATAAAGAAGGTTGAGCTCTGCTTTTGAACTGTGAGAGTCCCTTGGAGTGCAAGAAGATCAAACCTATCAATCCTAAAGGAAATCAGTCCTGAATATTATTTGGAAGGACTGATGCTGAAGCTGAAGTTCCAACACTTTGACCACCTAATGTGAAGAGTCAACTCACTGGAAAAGACCCTGATGCAGGGAAAGACTGAAGGCAAAAGGAGAAGGGGGCAGCAGAGGATAAGATGGTTAGAAAGCATCACTGATTCAAAGAACATGAATTTGCGCAAACTCTGAGAAACAGTGGAGGACACAGGAGCCTGGGATACTGCAGTCCATGAGGTCGCAAAGTGAACAGCTCAACACATGGAAAGCGAAGAGTTACACAGAAATACAACAGGAGAATACACTAAGCATCGATCACTAAGGAACTGGTTTAATTATGCTACAATGACATTCTAGACACCAACTAAAATAAAAGAACCAGATACACATCAACATGAAGAGACCACAAAAAACACGGCTGAGAAAAAGGCAAGTTGCAGAAAGATATGTGGGGAGAGGGGGAATTATGGCTTGTGGAGATACGAGTGGGGTAAAAGAAGAAAAATGTGGACTCAAGGACATGTCCCAAGTTCTCAAGAGTGTTTGGATCTCTTCTGAGAGGAAGGAAGGCGAGGCAAGAAGAGGAAAAGGTCTTCCCTATGCTTTTCCCGTTTCTTTGTCACACACACAGTATGCAAAGGGAAAAAAGAATTCTAAGGAAAGGGAACTGCAAGAGAGACCCATGGGCTTCTGGCTACTGAAGAATAACTTCGTTCAACAGATTCTACACATCAGGACTGCATCTGCTCTCAGAGCTCCCACACACAACCCAAGGGCACATTCTCATCTAGAACTGGAGGCTGAGTTTACAGTGTCTAAAGTTCTCCATGGCAACAACATGGCCTGTCAAAAAGAGAGGCGTTTGTTCACAATCAGAGAAAATACTTCTCCCCGAGAGCACCCACCCCCCCAAAAAAGTCAGAAATGCCTTCTCCATATAACTCACTCCCTATAAAATATCACCTTTAAAATAATCATGTAAAATTTGATGCTCTTATGAATTATATCCCTGCAACTGTGAAAAATTTATAAACTTTGATCCAAGCCCTCAGTCAAAATAAACCACTATTATTATATGGTTCTTGCAAACCCTCCTTTGATTAATCAACTAGTCATGGGCTCAATGGAACATTCTGTGCCAGAAAGTACATTCTGCATGAATACACAAGATGGAAAAACAAGACATTCCAAAATATATATTTTTATGTCTCTGTCACTTAAGGGGCTTCCATTTAATGTGGGAATATGTAGGAGACCCCAGTTCAATCTGTGGGTTGGGAAGATCCTCTGGAGAAGGAAATGACTACCCACTCCAATATTCTTGTCTGGAGAATCCTATGGCCAGAGGAGTCTGGCAGGATACAGTCCATGGAGTCGCAAAGAGTGAGACACAACTGAGCAACTAGTACTTTTACTTTTCACATAATCTTTGGGCCCAAACAAGGGAAAATTAAGATCTGAACCAAGAGTAGCACAAACACCAATACTTTTGACTAACAACATTAGAAGAAATGGGTATTTATTGCAGAAAGAACAACTTTCTTCTTAACCCTTCAAAGCACTCTAGGAAAATTTTTTAATGTTTTAAAGTAAATAGGTTTTCATTCTAATTTCACAAATTACATATACTCCTCATGATGACTAACTTGGATACAGCCTAACATGGTGCTTGAGAGTGAAAGTTCTAGAACCAGAGACCCTGGATTCCAACACCAGCCCCACCACCTATGGTCTACACTGGCCCTGACACGTCACTGCTCTTCCAAACCCTCTTCCCATAAAGTGTCCTTTCTATAATGTAGGTGACATGTTTCACATGGGAAGAATTCAGTAAATGTTTGCTATCGTTAGCTAGAAGACTTTTAAGAAATTAACCACTGTTTTCTGTAATTTAAAACGCTGAGACACTAAAAACCAAAAAGAGGGAGGGAGGGTGGCTCTTTTTAAGAACTCTTACATTTTCCAAAGTGATCTTTTTATTTATTAACATTAGCAACAAACTCGCTTGGTTTACCCTTTTATTGCCAAATGAGTTTCATGCTATTTTTCTCTTTTTTTTTCTTTTTGTATACACCATGAAGTATTCTGGTAAATCAACCCGTCCTCCACAACAGCTGCTGTGTGAAACTGACTCATAAAATGTAGACACAGAAATGAAGTATTTGATCATCTGGGTCCATCCATTTGCCAATGCACCAACCATATGCACTGGCAAATATACTGGAGCAGAGTTTTCCATGCTACAATATATTTTCAAATATTGCAAATAAATTGCTGGTGGGTGTTGTTAGAAATCATTCACTACATATGAGAAAAATGTTTCTCATTTTGTAAAAGCTATAAATCCATTAACTTCTGATTATAATAAAAAGGAAAGAACAAAAGATATTATCCTAAATTTCAATGTCCTGAAGGGCATTAAGGCCATCTCTTTTTGCCTTTCAAAAAGAAAATCATTCAAATTAAGTCATATATTTCAATTGTTCTAGACAACATTTTTTGCTATAAAGAATACAATTGCTAGTCCTATAATCTTAGATGGATATACAATGTAGAAAAATATTTGGTTACACATATTCAGAAGTTTACAGGAAATTCCTTCTGTCTTCCATTCTGCCCATAATGTCCCCAATCAACACTGGTACAGGCATTTCTGTCATATTGTTATGTTATTAATATGTTACATTGTTATTTTATGTTAGCATTTCTCCTGTGTGGCTATGGGCTTTCAGAATCCCACTGTTTGTTGAGCTTGTTTCACTCACAAGGAAGCACTATTGACATATGGGTAAAACTGGTTAAAATTCCCGTCAGTACTAGCCTGTAAATCTATGAAAAAAACAGTTCAACTTCATAAAATTAAAGAAATGTTACCTGAACCCTGAAATACAACTTTTCACTTCTCAGACTGGCAAAATTGGAAATGTTTAATGGAAATCCTTTGCTGGCATGGATTTTTATACACTGTAGTGGAAATACAAACTGGTGCAACTTTTTCAAGGAGCAATTTGGCAATATCTATCAAATGTTAACTAACATATACTTGGACTCAGTAAAGCACTACCAGGAATCCAATCTAATGTATCTTCTCAAAAAAGCATCCACACACACATACATACACAGATATAGTGATGCTCACCACAGCCTTATTTATAAGGGGTTGTGGGAACTGGCAACACCATGAACGTCCATCCTGGTGGGACTATGGATATAACTGAGGATGCACAGGACACCAGCACATCCCCTAAGCAGGATGAGGCTGGCCTCGGGGTCATCCACAGAAATGTTATTTAAGAGGCAAGAACTATGTGTACAGAATGCCTTCACTTGCATAATTTTTTTAATCAAAATGTGCTGTGGCATCATATAACTTTTTTCTAAGTACATAAAAAATTATTAGAGACTTTGGGATGGTGATACCTAGGAGGGAAACTTAATTTTACCTGCATTGTTTTAGATCAAGATGTTTACATCTTCTTAGTTTAAAAAAAAAATACTTAAAAAAAATATGAGGTACAAAACCGATCCAGCAATAGTACTGCTTATAAGATCTTCCATTAGACTTTTATTTTTTAAGAATTATCTTCTTTCTTTTTTCTATTTACTGTTCATTTATTTATTTTGGCTGTGTTAAGTCCTAGTTACAGCCTATGGGATCTAGCTCCCTGACCAGAGATCAAACCCAGGCCCCCTGCATTGTGAGCACAGTCTTACCCATTGGACCACCAGGGAAGTCCCTTTTAGAGGTTATATTGCCATCATCCATGTTATATTTTCTCTT